>NC_090446.1:187356844-188606844 GCF_031143425.1 Pleurodeles waltl | reverse complement strand
TCTGGTCTTCTTCGGTAATTTCTTACTGCTGCAAGATATATTCGAGAAGGCCTGTCCGGAAGCCCCTTGCTGCGCTGAGAATGTAACTTTCTTTGCGCGACCTGATTACTGCCATGCCACAGTGGAGCGTAGGTGGCGATTAAGGCAGTTGATCAAGCCTTTCCAAGATGGGGGAGGGGAGGCTTTCCTGTTGGCCCCTGCAAGGCTGAAGACAGTGATTAATGGGAAAGTCAGGATGTTCACGTCGTAAATTCAAGCGAATGAATACATGACGGAATTAAAGTCATAGACAGCATCAGTAGAAGATTAGTGTGCTAGAAGCTGGGCGCGATGCAAATCGGTGGGGTTGTATGAAAGCAGTGCCTTGGGAGGGGGGTCGCCGGCTGGCATCTTTAGTCACCATCATTCAGGCCGGTGATGGTCTGATTGCTCAGTTGGTAGGGGGGGCGGTGGGGGAGGTTGGGGTGAGGGCTGCGGGAGGATGGTTTGGAGGGGAGGTGCACAGGTGGGGAAAAGGGTTCTGAGAGGCGGGGTTGGAATATGCGGTGGTGCACAGGGTGGGGATATGAGGAAAAAACGGAAGAGAAAGGAGCAATGGGCTGTTTGCGATCAATGGGGTTGAAAGAGAAAAGAAAGGTGCTCAAGATACGATAAAATCAGAGAGAAGGTATATGAAAGGCAAAAAAAGAAAAATTTATATATTTGTAGAGAAGCAAGTAAGGTTAGGGTTAAATGACGAGATTACGAATTGCATCAATCAATATTTGTGGATTAAACGATCCCCGGAAAAGGCAAAAAATTGCAGAAGACTTGAAAATTCTTAGAGCTGATATATATTGTTTACAGGAGACGCATGTGGAACATACTAATAGAGGGATCCTGGGCTCACTTGGCATGAGAGTCGTCTGTTCCGAACAAGGTGCTAAGACCAAAGGGGTGGCAATAGAATCGGAGCAATAGATTGAAATTTGGAAGGCAGGTGGCAGATAGAAATGGAAGATGGGTGGCAGCGGAGTGTCACTATAGGCGAGGGTGCTTCACTTTATGCTCGGTACATGGTGCAATAACGGATGATCCTGCCGTAATGGACTTTTTGGCAGTGGAATTAGCAGGATGGCCCTCCCTTTATATTCTTTGTGGTGATTTTAACTTTAATGGGTCCTGGGATGGGTTAAGGGATCTGCTCGATGCCACTTCTAAGGGATACCAGCTAGTGTTAAAAGGCATTTTGGGATACGAAGTAGAGCTTACCCCTGAGATTATGGTTTTAGGGATTGCTGAGAAAGCGGGGGAAATGCATAGAGCTTTTATTTTGTATGGCTATGTCGCTTTACTGATTGTGCATTTCGTCTGCATGGCTGGATCCATGGCCCCCTACGTGTCAACAGTGGCTGGGTAAATTGTTATCCGTGTATCATCTTGAGGTCGCCTTGTATGAACAGAAGGGGAGACGTGCGAGGAGAAAAGGGCAGGCGATATAGGGGCAGTTTCAAGAATGGATTCGGACCCGTTAATGGCCACTGCGTGGGGGGTTGTTCAAAAGCTTTACTTCTCATTGAAATCTGAACTGTTAGGAATTTGATTATGATTATTATGTATTTTTTATCTCCTTTTTTCTATGAACTAAATTCTTCGCTTTGTAAAATTCATGTAATGAATTTTCTTTCTTTTCCGAATAATAAAAAAATAATACTAAAAAAAGGAAATAAGCGACTCTCCTGGAAAATGTCTGCATTCACATTTTTCCATTATAGGAAGGATGTCAAACTGCCACTCATCAGTCCTTGCACATTCAAAGCTACCCCTTCCTATTTTTATTTTTATATGTTCTCAACCTAACCTGTCGGGATCCTTCCATCTTTGCTCTTGGATAAAGTTACTTCACACCTATATCCATTGCATCTCAGCATTTAAAACTTAATACTGGAGGTAAAAAGCCGATGAGATATTACCAAACTACAAAGTCCACCAAGAACAGGAGGCACATGTTAGGTGTTTATACAGCTACTGTTGCTTTGAGCCCAATTGTTATGAGTCCCATGCTCCACTACCATGACCAGAGCCCAGTGTGCAGGCACCGGTCTTCACTCTCTCATAAATGGCAGATATTTTCTGTTGTACAGGACCCTAAATCAGTATGCCCACTCCCCATCTTGGGCACCTTTACATTTCCCATTGATGACTGACAGTCTACACATCTATGGTTGAGCAAGCTTTCCATCTAAGAATAATTAAAATATATATATTCGTAGCACGTGTTGGCCATAGATACATATGCTTTGCATACTCCTGCCATCTAGTGTAGGCCTTGGATGTTCTCAACTTGTTTTTCTTTGAAGAAGTCTTTCAAGTCACAAGGTACCGTGATTCCTCCTATAGTCTGTATTGTGCATGGTCATTGGCTCCTTTGTTAGATTGTTTTTGGTGCCATGGAGTTTGAACGTCGATCTCGAGCTCCATGACCAAAGCTTCGATCCCTGCCATAAGACCTTATGAATATCTACTGGTTTTCTTCAAGGGTTAGGGTCCGCCTGCAAGACTGAATACCTGTATGATTTTGGTTTACATTTTTTCCCCGCTTTCTTCCACTCCACCACTCAGAGGGATGGAAAAGACACTTTAATTTTTTTTTCCCCAAGTGCAACACCAAGTAGTCTGGGCAAGATCAAACCTATGTCTGCAACCTCTGTCTATCCCCTATACACGACAAGGTGTTGTATGAGCCGTGCCTTGTCTTCTGTTCCAAGAAAAGCTTCTGCTACAGAAGGAAAGTTGCTGGGCCCACTCCACCATGCAGGCGCACCAAGCCAATGATGTGTCGGACATCTTCGGGGAGCAGTAAATAGAGTTGGAGGAAGAACTCGAGGAGGCCAAGACACAGGCTGTGCCTATGGACATTCCCATACTGCTTGCCAGCAGCAGTGAATGCTCTAAATGATCCATCAGCATCAGAAGGGCACATGAGTACCCCAGCGAAAGCTGTACACACCCTCACTAAACCATCTAAAATGGCTCACGTAAGCCCACTGACCTTGGGCCATGGTATTATCCGGAAAAAGGCAAAGGTGCAAACACTCATCCCTCAGCCTAAAAAACCTTTGGCTTTGAAAAGTCAAAGGCATGGAAGGTTCCTTGGTGACGGTGTCCAAAAACCCAGCTTCAACCCAAGCAAAGCACCACTGGGCATCTGAACGAAAATATCATCTTCGGATCTGAAAAAACCTTCAGCTCCAAAACACGTTCAGCAGCAGAAAAGGTCATCTGCATTAATGATTCTGTTGGTTTTGAAATGGTCCTCGACGTCAAAAAATGGTGCTGGAGCCCAAACAGCAGCCTATGGAGCCCATTCATGAGAAAGTCCAAGAAAGACTTGATAACAAGCAAAAGGCCTTGTTTATTAATCCAGACATGGCCACAAAACTACCTCCCTGACCTATGGACACACTTCCTAAAATAAAGAAGAATTTTGAGGAAGAAATCATGGGGCCAGATCCACCCAAAACTCCAAAGAAGAAGCGTAAAGACACAGACACTAGCCGTATCCTTTTTCCTTTTTCAACTCCATCTCTTCATCCACTTAAACGTGCATAACCTCTCCTCCTTCACCTGTCCTTCCTATATTGTGATCTACAATACCACTAGTCCGTATGCAATCACCGGAATGCTTTCCTCTAGAACAACTGTATATATCACCCACACCGTCATCAACGGTTGACATTGACACAGGGGATGATATTCAACCCTATGATGCTTAACACTTAAAAGTATTTCTCCTCGTTGCGCCCTGCTAACACCACCCCTGGGGTTGGTGTTAGATTTTGGTGCTGCCTCAGGTTTACGAAAACCCGTAAATCTGAGGCAGCGTCAAAATGCAATGGGTGTTGCTGCGGCACGCCCATAGCAACACCCATTGCACGCCCCTTCCACGTATAGTGCTTCGGGGAAGGGGATGTATTTACAAGGTGGCGTTAAGCCACAAAAATGGCTTAATGCCACCTTGTATATGGCTCTGTGCTTAGCACCACAGGAGCATCACAATAAGTGACGCTTCTGTGGAGCTAGGGGGATCTAAATATGGCGCTACTTACTCATTTCAATAAACATAGCACATCACCACTATCCGTTTTCATGTAAATGGACAGTACCATTAGTTAAAGGTGTTGCCAATTGGAGTAACTACTGCACCACGTGTATTCATAAATTGCATCTTATCTCAGAAGTGGGGGCACATACATGTTCCCATATCTAGACGATAGGCTGATCAAAAGTGCCACCAGCCAAAGTACGGTTATGGCTAATCTAGTTTAACATCCTTCACAGAGTGTATTACGAAAGACGGATACTGCACGCGATGGGAAAGGCACAAGACCTTTTGAGGGGTGCCCAACTCTTCACAGTGTGCAGCACCCGCTTGAGTTCTGTGGGATCGCGGCAACCTCAAACAAAAAATAATCTTTGAAATTTGGCCCTGGACAGTGGTGGTGGGTTTTACCATCTGGTCCCAGTAGTCTACCCCCTTATACTTATATTGTCTTAATTGTCAGGACACAGAGACTAACTCCATCTGTCTTGTAATGGCAGCTGTAACATTTCCCTTTAAGTTGCGGCCTGCCATTCAGAGCGTGAGGGGAACAAGGTGGTTGTTTGGGAGGGGGCGACCTCGGCAAATCAGATCGCTCTATTATTTGAAGTTGCTTGCCCACTGTACTCCCGTTGACACAACCATCCACATATCTATACATTTTGAACAAAAATTTCTCTGAAACTACAGAAACGATTTACATCAAATCACAAAAACACGCTTTGTGAGGAAAGATCTAGCTTTCTGCCAAATTTTGTGTTATTCAGTTCAGCTGTTTTAGCTGTAGCACAATTTAAAAATCACTTTGGAAATTGGCTGTGGAAATTTGGTTTTGGGATTCCCCCTTCTCCTCTGTTCCCGCTTAACAGATCTATGTCTAGAGAGAGAGAAAAACACACTGTCTGAGAGAATTAGAACCACTCTTCTGTAAAATAGTTACTCTTAAGCAAGCTGTTTTGGCGCAGTAATTAAATAATTATGGCACCAGTAGATGGTGTTCAAATGTCAAAATCGAAGTCATTTGCAGCCACATTACCTGGACAGCTGTGGTTTGCTCTCAGAAAAAGGCTGGCTTTCAAGACCGTATTTTTGTAAGCAGTACCTTTTCTAAACAATGGACCCATAGAGCTTTTAAAGGTCTGTGATATTTGATGAAATCCACCTGTTCTTGTCTAAAATGTCAGTCAGCTACCAGTTTATACCGTACCCGAAGAATATTCTTTACTAATTCAAAAGGGTTCATACAACAAACAACCTGAAAGCTATGTTCTTGACAGAATGCGGAGGAATGACCATGGAGAAAAATAGATAACAATCATTTGGATCAGAGTCTGCTTTAGTGGGTGCGACCGGTGTGGTCGCACGGGGTGCTGACGTGGAGGTGGTGGGGGGGTAGAGGAGGCCGGGGCACGCTGACCTCGGAAGGGGAGGCACTGTGTTTAGCAATAACTTACAATTCAAAAGCACCTGAAGCAAAGTTCAATGTGCTTCAGCTGTCAGGCAACAATAAAAATGTCAAGATAACTCGTGTGATTTAATGTTCCTGATAGAGAGAGAGCAAGCAGAGTTTTGAGAAACAAAGGAGGGTGTTAGACAGCGGAGATTTGGCTTGTGGTCGTTTTGACTCACCATGAGGTAGCGCAGATGGTTAATATGCCTGTTGCAAGGAACAGATCTGTATTTTATGTGGATGGCGGAGTGGATTAGTACAGATGGCCTTTACCAGCGCCTTAAGAAAAAAAAATGAAATATATGTGAGGGGCTCTGGAGGGATGAGGGGAACGATAGTGTGGGAAATAGACTATAGCACAGGGTGCCACCAGCGCTAAAGCCGGCCCTGATTTGGATTACCAGTAGGTTTGCCTTGTGCATACAGCCATAGGCACAACTTAAAATACAGAGCATGCAGACAGACCATTACCTACTGATGAACATAGACATCATTTTACAGAAATTCTAACAGACATACGGGCATTAATGCATGCAAACAAACCACTGCACATGCACCAAGTTACACAGGTCAACGATTGTTCATAACCGCAGAGGGCGCAGAGTGTGATGTGCACAGGGTGATGTACATTCATTTCCTCCTATGCAGAAAAATACCTCCAGGAATTGGGGCAAATCAATAAGCTCTAGTATAATATAATGCCCTTCGATGAAAATGTATACTTCCTTCTTCCTCGTCACTGAGAAGGGCTAAATATGACAAGACACTCTAAAAATAACTCTTTGATTTTAGGTCTATCCTTGAGGGTGAGCTGATAAAGATTGCACTCAATATGAATGTCAACTCAAGTTCAGCAGATATTTTCCTTTCCACCTATTTAAGGGATGTTGGGAAGAGCTGACATTTTGTCCAGTAAAACTGGGAAATAGAATAACAGCTAACACCTAAGGCTTTGGAGGAGGCTTCGACTACACCATTACTTAAAACATCATCCCTCGAGCCTAGCAGGCGAGTTAGTGATTAGCTGCTCTTGGTTATAATCTTATTATTGAAAGTTCTCACAAGACGCCCCTATATAGTTTCAAGGCCACATAGACTTGTAAGACGTTATCGTATAGGCTATTTTTAGGCAGAAGAGCGGAACAGAGAGAGCACTTTTAAATGGCCAAAACAGCATCCTGAATGTCATGGACAGAGGCCACCATGTACTGCTGATGGCCCTGGACCTATACTCGGCTTTCAACACACTCACAAACCATATGCTGATGGTGGGGCTGAGAGTCACTGCGAGAGGGTCAGAGAGCGCACTCCCATGGTCAAGAAGTACTCTGGTTTTTGTAGGGGAATAACCGTTGTTACCAACCTGAGTGCTTCTGCCTATCGTCTGTCGGGCACTTCACCTGAAAAAAGAAAACAGACAAGAGTAAGTAACTGCGCCGGCCTATCAGCTAGATAAAGTCGAAACCTGGCGTGTCTGGTGTGATGCTCTCTTGTCTGTGGATGTTCGGACTAACGCATTTTTGAGTCGTCATACCACTACGGTCTGCAGGTGTTACGTCGGATGTGAACACATTTAACCGAAACACACCAAAAAAAAAAAACTGGGCACATTATCGGCGTACTATTAATGCCCGATGGAGGTTACTATGAACATATCAGTAAGGTAGAGACGTAACACATTTCTCCAGTGCTTTCGGCTATGCACTGGCTGACAGTTGCACACAAGACCAGGCTCAGTCGGGCCACAGTAGATCTTAAAATGTGACCACACAATATGTCTCCAGAAAAGCACGAAGATATACTTCGTTAGTCTTGACCAAACCAAAAGAGTATGAATGGACATGAGCAGGACGCGTTTTTGACATGTCTAAGAGCTTAGCTGACCAGACAATGGCAATGGAAAAAACTTGACTTTTAGAAAGGCACTTTAAAATTACCTATTTGTACAATAAGCCATTACAAGTCTCATGACATTGTAATTAATGGTGGGTAGGTTAAACTTTAGTTTTAGATTCTGCTTGACACACTATAACAAAGAGGGAAAGAAATGTGATCTAGATACCGAATGATGAGATAGGTGCAATTATACCATACTTTTTTCATATTTTAGATATAATGGGACTTTATTAATGGAACTCGATGTTTAATGCTTTGTAGTGATAATGTGCGTTTTAGCATTTCTGGAACTCCACGTTTTTGATTCCATATTATTGGTAAATCATGTTATTGAATTTCATTTTATACAATAGTCAGTTACAGCTTATTGCCATTACTATGATGTTCTATTTTGTGTCTGAGCGTGCTGTGTGTGTAATAGATTACAGCTATTTTTCGTGCTTCAGTAGTTTTATTTATAGCACTGTCAATACCAAGAACTATACATTGGGCTCACTTTCTAGATTTATGTTTATGCACTTGTAACTCTGTGTACCTGCCACAGACCTAGTCAGCGCACTCTTATTATACAGAAAAAGTAAAGTGTTCTCCTGTACTGTAACTGCTCCCCCTCTACCTGCCCCCCTCTACCTCCCCGCCTCAATATTGTGTGTTAGTGAAAGACTGGCCTCAATTTGAAACCATAGCTCCTTTTCAAAAAGGTCTACTGGCCTCTGGCAATTCAGTCGGTCGCAGAGGGTCACATTTCCTGTCTCCAGGGAGATGTCTAGGGAGTCCCTGTGACCGCCATACTCCCGTCCCAAGGAACACCCTCAGGCAGGGTGACCAGATTTTGAGGAGCAAAAGCCGGGACAGGTCAGACATAAAAGGAGGACTAACGACTTTACACTCATTATCATATCTGGCATGCACCGTTTTTTTTTAGCATAGCTTTGTCAATGTGTGCCAATACATGTGCGTGTTTACACACACACACACAAAATTTACAAGACTACCCATATACAATTAGCTATGCCTTGACCTCCCACCCTGCACCCCCCAACCCGCACCCACCCACCTCTCTCTGCTCCCTACTTGTCTCTCTGCTGGGACCAGACGGGGGCTGTGTTGCCTGACAGTAACAGATAAATTAATTATTGCATACTTTGTAAGCATCTGTTAAAGGAGAGCATACCTGAATTTTGCTTCCCTAGATAATCTGACCTTTGTCCCAAAAACCGGGACATTTGTTTAAAATTAAGAGAAGCGTCGGGACACCGGGACAGTCCCCAAAAAAACGGGACTGTCCGGGGAAATCCGGAACATCTGGTCACCCTACCCTCAGGGGGAGCAGCAATGGAGCCCCCATCTCTGTGTCGTGCACAGTCAGTGGAAGCCCTGATAGACTGTTTGCATCTGCCCCCATATCTTTAATATGGTGCGAAAGCAAAGGATTCCCTCACTTGCCTGGGGCCCCTGTGGACACGAGGCCACTCCGCCTCGGATTGCATTGGTGCACCGCTGGTGTCGGCAAGACCTGTATCACAGAGCCACGCAAGAATCTGTAGACTTTTTGTAATCCCAGAGTTCGCAGAGAGCACAACCGCGAGCGCACACACTCATTGCGCCCTGGGGGCACCTTGTATGGTAGGCGCTGTGGTAGTAGTACTGCTTTTGTAGACAGTGGCGCTCAGAGGCTGCTGCATGGTGGTACGCAGCGCTCTACCAAAACCACACACGAAATTGCAAACACTAAGTAATGTAATTGTGTTAATAGCAGTTCATTTTCTGCTTTTGATAAATTTCATACACAATATTTCACTGTCCTATTTGTGATGCACACAAAGAGGCGGACGCAGTACTTTACTTGTAAATAAAAAGGTGCCGGTGCCCAAAGTCCTCCTCTTAAACACGCGGCTGCTGCATTTAATTGTGTGATCACGGAATACTGAGGCGGCGAAATTCGGACGCCATCTCGGGCTTCTTTAATCCATATAAAACCACTCCGTGCCCCTTCAGCTCACTCTTGCAACTTTCTACTTTCTCCCTTTGTGACGCTTTTTCGTTTTTCCCTTCCTCTGTCTGTCCCATATGTGTCTTTTGCTCGCAGAAAATGCTTGAGGCTGGAGAATAAGCCCCGGCCCTCAAAAATAAGTGCCTGTGCTCAGCACCGGAAACAAGAAGCACAAATTAAGCACTGGGCGGACGAAATCAGTTCAGTTGGTACACACGTCTGTGTGCTTGCTCCACATTATCGCTATCTGACAATACCCCTTCCATGTCTTACCTGCCTTCTTTAGAGTTATTAAGCGTGACAGTCCTTCATTCCTGACCATAAAAAGTCCTAATTCTTGTATTACTTTATAGTGACCAACGAGACCTCACAATCCGATAAACCGTCCTTCCTTGAATATTTTGAGCAAAAAGAGAAAGAGAATCAAATGAGCAGTCTAGAAAACAATGCTTCCAGCCATTCGCAGACATCATCCGAGTGGAAGGTACCTCAGGAGGGAGACTACGAGTTTGTAAGTAGATTGAATTTCTGAACAAATTAGATTTGTGGAAAATGCTCCTGACGATGCAATCGACTTCTCTTTAAACTGTGTGAAAGCCCTTTTTTTATTGGCATTATTGTATTGTGTGAGCTGCAGGGCAATGTGATAACTTTAACTAATGTAGCCTTCCTGTCTGCCGCAATAAGGGAAGATTGAAATCTGTCTCCAGTGTTTTGTTTGAACCGTGAGTGGTTGGCAGACTTGATGAGGCGGGAGAGGGTGAACACGTGCTTTTTGCTAACATTTTAGACTGAACCTCTAAAAGTGCGGTTTGGTGGTGCATTGCTGACAAGGTGACATGTATGGTGCGATTTTATTTTTGGGAAAAGTGCTTTTAGCTATAAAATCCAGGTTTAGATGACTGTCACTCAAACACGACGTTGGCAACATGCATTTGTGAAGTACACGTTTTGATGGTGCTGGTCATCACACAGCTTTGTTTGCAGCCGGCGGTGATTGTCCTTCATTGACTGCGGTTTCAGAGAGGACACACGATCTGAGCAGTTACACACTCTGCAAACAAACCCACCTTTTTGCAATGTGCTGTATCAATTAAAAGCTGGCGTCGAGTGTGCAAGCATCATTTTTTGTTAGCTAAATGTTTTCTTAACTACTTGATTACCGAATAAAACACTTCAGTCATAAAGAAGATAAATTATCAACTTACAAATAGCCAAAAATGTCCCTGGGGAGGCTAGATCAGCGCTGTAGTTGGGGAGTGGGGCGAGGGGTTGGTTTTAAATATTTTTTCTGCGAAACAGTTCGGTACAGCTGCTTTCATCTACAGGGAGTGCAGAATTATTAGGCAAATGAGTATTTTGACCACATCATCCTCTTTATGCATGTTGTCTTACTCCAAGCTGTATAGGCTCGAAAGCCTACTACCAATTAAGCATATTAGGTGATGTGCATCTCTGTAATGAGAAGGGGTGTGGTCTAATGACATCAACACCCTATATCAGGTGTGCATAATTATTAGGCAACTTCCTTTCCTTTGGCAAAATGGGTCAAAAGAAGGACTTGACAGGCTCAGAAAAGTCAAAAATAGTGAGATATCTTGCAGAGGGATGCAGCACTCATAAAATTGCAAAGCTTCTGAAGCGTGATCTTCGAACAATCAAGCGTTTCATTCAAAATAGTCAACAGGGTCGCAAGAAGCGTGTGGAAAAACCAAGGCGCAAAATAACTGCCCATGAACTGAGAAAAGTCAAGCGTGCAGGTGCCACGATGCCACTTGCCACCAGTTTGGCCATATTTCAGAGCTGCAACATCACTGGAGTGCCCAAAAGCACAAGGTGTGCAATACTCAGAGACATGGCCAAGGTAAGAAAGGCTGAAAGACGACCACCACTGAACAAGACACACAAGCTGAAACGTCAAGACTGGGCCAAGAAATATCTCAAGACTGATTTTTCTAAGGTTTTATGGACTGATGAAATGAGAGTGAGTCTTGATGGGCCAGATGGATGGGCCCGTGGCTGGATTGGTAAAGGGCAGAGAGCTCCAGTCCGACTCAGACGCCAGCAAGGTGGAGGTGGAGTACTGGTTTGGGCTGGTATCATCAAAGATGAGCTTGTGGGGCCTTTTCGGGTTGAGGATGGAGTCAAGCTCAACTCCCAGTCCTACTGCCAGTTCCTGGAAGACACCTTCTTCAAGCAGTGGTACAGGAAGAAGTCTGCATCCTTCAAGAAAAACATGATTTTCATGCAGGACAATGCTCCATCACACGCGTCCAAGTACTCCACAGCGTGGCTGGCAAGAAAGGGTATAAAAGAAGGAAATCTAATGACATGGCTTCCTTGTTCACCTGATCTGAACCCCATTGAGAACCTGTGGTCCATCATCAAATGTGAGATTTACAAGGAGGGAAAACAGTACACCTCTCTGAACAGTGTCTGGGAGGCTGTGGTTGCTGCTGCACGCAATGTTGATGGTGAACAGATCAAAACACTGACGGAATCCATGGATGGCAGGCTTTTGAGTGTCCTTGCAAAGAAAGGTGGCTATATTGGTCACTGATTTGTTTTTGTTTTGTTTTTGAATGTCAGAAATGTATATTTGTGAATGTTGAGATGTTATATTGGTTTCACTGGTAATAATAAATAATTGAAATGGGTATATATTTTTTTTTTGTTAAGTTGCCTAATAATTATGCACAGTAATAGTCACCTGCACACACAGATATCCCCCTAACATAGCTGAAACTAAAAACAAACTAAAAACTACTTCCAAAAATATTCAGCTTTGATATTAATGAGTTTTTTGGGTTCATTGAGAACATGGTTGTTGTTCAATAATAAAATTAATCCTCAAAAATACAACTTGCCTAATAATTCTGCACTCCCTGTATAGTGAGATGACTGTCAGATTTCAACAGGAAATCTTACACAAAATCTGTTTTGAAAGTCCTCAAAAATGTTGGTTATTTAAAACAAATATATTGTATTTTCTCTTTTAGTACCCCTACCGATCCGCCTTCCTCTCCCTTTCCAGTGGCCCCTCTCATCCTCTCTGCTTGTCGTCTAATGTGTTTCACCATTATTTCCCAGCTGGATCATTGATAAATCTAAAGCTCATCCAACCCCCCACCAATTTTACCGGCCAAGCTACGCCTCTCGACCCATTTGTGTGGGTATGCCTAATGCCCACATCCGGAAACAGAACAAAACGCAACATGGATTCATCACAATTTTTTAAAGTCAAATCGGACCCTTTTTGGAAAGTGGGTTGCTGTAGATTTTGGGCCCTACCTGAACCAGCATCTAGGGAAACCTAGCAAACCTGCAAATTTGTGAAAACTAGACACCTGGGGTAATCCAGGGTGGGGTGATTGTGTGGCTCTCACCATGTTTTTTTAATCCAGAATCCCTTGAGAACTTCAACCTTTGATTTAAAAAAAAATCTCATGTTTCTGTTATGGAAAGTTCTGAAATCTGCAGGGAGCCACAAGCTTCCTTTTACTTAGCATTCCCCCCATGTATCTTGATCAAAAAATGATACCTCACCTGTGTGGGTAGGCCTAGTGTCTGCAGCAGGAAAGGGCCAAAAATGCAATATGGAAACATCACATTTTTCCACTCAAACTGACCCTTTTTTGGCAAAGTGGGTAGCTGTGGATTTTGAGCTTTAGCTAAGCCAACACCCAGAGAAACCTAGCAAACCTGCACATTTTTTGATGCTAGATACCTGGGGGAATCCTCAGCAGGGTGACTTGCATGTTCTTATCATGTTTTTACCTAGAATCTCTTTCAAACCTCACATGTTGACCAAGAAAACACTGTTTCCTCATATTTCGTACCTGGATTTCTTGGCCCATCCACACAAGTGAGGTAACATTGTTTTCAGGAGACCTAAGGGAATGCTAGGTAGTAGGAAACGTGTGGCTTCCTGTCGATTGCAGTTTTCCTCACAAAGATATGAGGAAAGTGTGTCAAAATTTGAGGTGTGCTGGGCATTGTGGTTAAGAAAATATGGGATCCACTCTAAGAACTCCACCCTGGACCCCCCCTGCGTGTTCAGTTTTTAAAACTACCTTGGTATGGTAGGTTTTCCCAGGGGGTAGCCTGCCGAAGCCCAATAAGGGCAAACACTACTATTGCAAGTGGGATGATATTGGGAGTTTGCCACACTCTCCTGGTCCATATGCAAAAACAATACTCAAAGGAAGCGAATGTCCTAATACTTGCCATTGGTATGGGATTCCTTAGTCTGCAGGGGAGCAGAAAGACTGTTGAGGCTTTAAGGCTGTTTGGATGGGCCAGACCTACCCACCTATTTTATGAAAAAATATATATTCCTGCCAAATCATTGGGCCTTCTGCCCCACTCCACCCCCCTGTAGTGGCAAATTGGAGTAAACCTCCTTCACCAGTTTTTCTGCGTGCCCCAGTCTCTCACCAGTTTTTTTTTTTTTATTTAGTAGTGGGGGCATGGTCATGCCCATAGTGGGCCTCCTCCCTTATACTAATTTTTGTATTATACCCTAGTGTCTCTTGGGCTTTCTTGCTCTCCGTGGGAGGCAGATCGGAAGTAATTACTCCCATTGCCCGGGAGCGGAGGGGACAGGGAGCATAACAATTAGTAGGACTTGGGATAAGCATAAACCGTTGCCCAAGGGACCACTCCAAAATCCCTGGTGTCTAATGGGTGGATCCCTGCTTGGGGCCCATCACTCTCCTGTGGCGATCCACAAGCAGGGATCCACTGGACAGAGATATCTTTGGAAAGGGGAGAGTCTCCCTTTCCAAAGAGAAGCAGTGCTCAGGGTGCTTAGATATGTCCCACCCGGCAAAGCACTAATGCAATGAAAGTAAAACGAGCCGTTCGGCTCGTTTTCTGTTCTGTTTGCTGTAATGATGTCAGCTTGCCCTGTGTGCTGATTGTCAATACAGAAAGGGAAAACAAACACTTGCTTTTCTCAGCCAGGCTGAGGAGGAAAGAAAATAAAGGAATCCCTATGGTGCAGAGCACAGGAGGAGCATTTATATTTCTTTCCAGTGTCAGCCAATGGCCATCACCTACACATAGGAGGTTAATTTTATTTATTAGTGTTTTGTCATTTGTTCCAACATTCTTCTCTAAAACATAGGTTGTGCCATCAGAGTATAACTTTAAGCAGAAGTGTAATTATGCTTTAGATGCAAATCCGGTTAAAAAGCTTTGGCTAAAAATTATCCAAATCAACGATGTGAGAACGAGCCTCTTTTTGCATGGTCACCTTAATTTTTAGGTGTGGCTGGAGAAGCACAGGTGTCACCAAACATTGCTTGATCAACGAAAAAAAGAGGTTTCAGAGTGCTACAGAATAAGAGGCTAGTATTTCACAGACACATTGATTCACTTTAGTACAGGATTTGACTGGACTGAAGTTGTGTGCTTCCACTGAAAAGAACACTTGTATTGTAGTTTTTGGCATGTGGCAAAGCTTATACTCAGTACCCTACAACCTGGTTGGTTATGGAGGTAGGCCAATGATCATGGCTGTAGGCTTAATTTGTATATTATGAAATGTTATGATGAATGCAGTATGTCTGATGTATTGTTTGTTGTAATTACTCTCTATGAAAGCCTGCACAGAAATATTTTGTTTTCTCTAACAAATTACTTTATTAGTCAAGGGCTTTGGTGTTGGTTATTCCCTGTGACCAACTGGGGATATAGATTTTATCTTTGAGAATCCTTGTTAAGCCTCTAGGAGAGGTAATATTTTGTGTAGCCAACTGTAATTTTTGTATTCCTTTGTAATACTATGACTGTGTACCTGATACCTCAAAACAGTGGGCCTGAGTTTGGTATAGTGGCAAGCTACTGGCCTGATTGATGCACTTGAAAAGGTATGTTCGATACTGTAGGTCTGATCTGCTTATTATGAAAAGTTACGGCAAAGGCAATAGGCCTAGCTTATTTATTCTGAAAAGTATTTGTTAAAGCCAGGAGGCCTTTAACAGTTGGTTATCATCACATTGTGTCACAGGCCATCAGCAGGTTATTTTGTTACATGTAATCTCACATATTTCCGTAGCAGACAAGCATTATGATGTTGGCCATCCAGTCTGATGAACCCTGGTGATTTTCACTGCAATGATTCTTGTTAGGCTGCACTAAGAGATGTTGTATATTGTTTTGCAAACTGTATTTTTCTAAATATTTCCAATTTTATGACTACAAGCATGATGGTTGCCTGCTTATGTGCGTTTGGTAGGCTTGTGTTGATTGATTGAAGGCATAGGCCTTATCAGTTCATTGAGGAAGGTTATGCCAGGCATTAGGCTGTTATGGATGCATTGTTCATGCACTGTGCTAAAGCCTGTATGCAGGTTTTGTGTTACATGCATACTCACAGATTACTGTGATAGGCAGTGGTTTTGGTGTTGTGATGTACCCAGACAAGCTATGGGGATAGAAGATGGGTACTAGGTTAATCCTTGTTAGACTCTCTTAGGAGGGAGTTTATATTGTTATGACAGCTGTAGTTCTGTACATAATTCTGCCACAGTCTATCTGATGTGGGAAAACTTACAGCCTAGACTGTAGGTCTGAGTTGGTTATGGTGACACTTCAATGATAGAAGTTATATGCTTGATTGTTTGGTATGAATAGTAAGAATACTTAAAGTAGGCCTGGCATACTTATATGTTGAAGTCGATAGGCAAATAAAGATGGGTTCTTATTACTCTGTATTAAAGCCTACAGATAGGTATTTTGATACATGGAATCTCACAGATTACTGAAGTAGGCAAGGGATTATGGTGTTGATTTACCCCTTCAGATAAACTATGGGTACAAATTACTTGCTTTTTTGCACTGTGAGAATCCTTGTTAGGCCCGTTTAAAAGAGATAGTACTTTGCTTTGCCAACTATAATTTTGTATACTTTTGTAATTTTATAATTTTATGCCTTGTAAGAAATCTTCAGCTCTATACAGTAGGCTTTGGTTGATTAGGGTCGCCAGTCAGTCATAACAGCTATAGGCCTGATTGGTTATCTAGGAAAATATTATTTAAGTATCATAGGCCTGATCTGTTTATTATGAAAAAGAGGCAGTCGGCCTAATTTATTTACTATGCAACACATATGTTAAAGGCAATAGGCCTTTAACAGTACACTCATTTTGCACCATGTTAAAGCCTCCAGGCGGATATTTTGTTACATGAAACCCGAAAGATTATCCTTGTAGGGAAGAAAGTTGGTGTTAGCCTCAGTCTTTGACAAACCCTAGGGTTAGAAGATTTGCTCTCTGATATTTCTTGCTAGAATCACTTTGGGAGTGCTGACTGGCTTTGCTGTCTGTCAGGATCTTGCAAAAAAAATAAAATAATTAAGCAATATATACTTCATGGGGTCATGGTTCAGTCAACATCAGTCACTGGCTCTCTTGCCCCTTGAATGACACTATTTTCTGATCCGATATGCACAACTACCTGAAAATCTGTGCTTCAGTGTCAGGCTAGTCCTTTAGTTTTTATTAATTTTCTCCTTTTATAGTCACTATGTTCATTTTGCTTGCTTCTCCTCTTTTTATTTTATTTTTTCTCTCCAGGCAGTGTAAATGGGACGCTTGCTTCCTGCTCATTTATGATGCAGTGTTTTGCATCATACATCAGCATGTACTGTAAACCAGATAACCATTATGAAGTGCTGTTGTCTGTAATGTATCATTGGCTTACTATTCCAAGATGATCAATACATTGGTTCTTAATGTGGAGACTATGCTGGAATTTAAAACAACAATATGCCATGTAGAGTAACACTGCAAGTCTGACAACATCTGCTGTGTTTCGTTTCTTACTCACAAGCAGTTGCCCACCGTTTATGGATGGCTGCATGTTTTCTTTTATTATACTTGTATATTTTTTGAGTCTGTCTTGCATATGTTGTGCAGTTTGTATGTGTTTTATTGTAGTTGTGTCAGAGGGTGCATGTGAGAACTATTAAGTTGATGGATGAATGGATGCTTGAGTGCAAATATTAGACACAGCGTGGGTGCCTGTATGATGAGTTAGTGAGTGCCTAAAACTATCAATAACACCAAAGGTACTTTCATTCATGAGCCACGCACTTTGTCATTGTCATTTCTTGTTTGTGGACTGATGCTGCTGGTTTTTTCAACTCTGCACCTAGGGTGCTGCTGTCCAGTCCATGTGCATGTGCTCTGACCCTAAACATGGTGAATGTTTTCTAATTCGCATATTTAACTTCTGAGCAAATCCATAGTATATGGTGCAGGAAATACATCTGTGGTATGTTAACTGTCATCTGTAGACAACAATAGATGTGGTGGTGTCCACTACGCTTACAAAGAATGCAAGTGGTTAGGCCTACCTGTGCATCTAACTCATGCAGCCTTTAAAACCTGCAGTGGAACCTGTCAAAATCACCCTTTTTGACAGGAAAGAACCCTACTTTTAAATATGAAATGTCACCCCTAAGTTGGCCATGTAGCCCTCTGGGAGGGGTGCCTATTGTTCAAAAGTGGTACATACAAAAATTTAGTTTTGGCGTGTTTCTACAGTGACAAGCCCCCAAAAGCTATTTGTACTATTAAAGGGCAGTAGCTGTCCTATGAGAAAAACTAAAGTTTAGAATAAAATCATAACTCTGCTGTGTTTTGTTTGGATCAAGCTGCCTGATTAACTCAACCACTATCTTTAATGTTTATTAAAATTCAAAATCAATGAAATAGTAAATTCTTTAATTAATATATGTGTGTGTGTATATAAATATATATATATTCGATGGCATGTGTAGCTATAGATACACGTGCTTTGCATAAGTCCACCACCATCTAGTGTTGGGCTTGGAGTGTTACAAGATGTTTTCTTCGAAGAAGGTTTTCAAGTCACAGGATCGCGTGCCTCCTCCTCTGGGTAATACTGTGCATGGGCATCAAGCCGTTTGTTAGATTGTTTTCTTTCCACCGTTTGGTTCGGACGTGTTTCCTCTGGCTCTGGGACATCTCGGTTCGGTATCTTCTGAACTTCTTCTAACTTTCTATAAACGTTGGTATCGTTTTGATCGTGTTTTTCCACTTTATAGTCGATCCGATTATAATCGTAGGGGGCGATTTCACGCCCTTAGGGGTGACCTCGCCCTTTTTGGGCCTACTTCGACACATTGTAGTCAAACTATGTTAGGCTGATGGAACGTTCTCAGTTTTGATTCTGTCCTTTGTGTCACACACAATTTCCCTACACCGATCACCATTTGGTGTGCAATCTGTGCCTGTCTCCGGAGCACAGAGAAGAGACCTGCAATGCTTGTAGATCATTTCGATCCAAAAAGACTCTTCGGGACTGAAGAGCGCATCAAATGGAGATGGCGTCCAAGTCATCAGAACACACACCCGAGATCTTTAGAGAAAAACACACGCAAGAGGAAGTAGGATAGCGTGTAGCCATTTCCATTGCAGATTCGGATCGAGATTCAGATGTCGACAGCCAATCCATCCCATCGGCACAGTACGTGAGTACCCCAGCCCTGTCACACCAAACAAAGAAAATTAAAAAGACTCCTGCATCGATCTTTGGTCCTCCACTGCCTTCGGGCCATGGTCAAACCCGAAAAAAAACCTTTGGATGACCAACGCTCGGGTTTGGCACCGAAACAAAAGACATTTGGCATACACTAAACAGACTGCCACCTCTGTTTCTGTCCCAAGCCGAAAATTAGACTTTTCTCCCTCTGAGCCGAAAAAATTAACAGCACTTTCAGAGCTGACATTTTTGGTCCAAGCCAAGCATTCCGTATCCAAACCTTCTGAATCGAAAGCTGCCAATAGTAAATATTCTCCAGCTACTGAGGAGTCATCTGGAATACAACCTATTTTAGAGGTTATGGACGCTAAACAGTGAACAATTTTTGTACACAAAGAAACAGGAAGGATCATAGCCTCTCCTCCTCCAACCACTAAAAGAAAACTCATTTTTCAAGAGACTTTAGACGCTGGGCCTCCACCTTTCAAAGTCCTTAAACAGAAGGAGAAACAAAAGGCAACACAACAACCTTAGCCTTCACCACCACATTCTCCTTCCCTTCCTTCTACCCCACTACCTCCACCACGACCTTCACCTACGCACTCAACAGAGTTCTCCCCACAGGCTTCATCTACATCACCACATGGGGATGATTTAACTGATCCTCGAGAAAAGGTAGACCCATGGGATAAATATGACACAAATCCCATTCTCCCTACTGACCCAGATGTACACCCAGCAAGTCCATCTCCCCCTGAAGATACCACTGCTTATAATCAAGTTATAGCCAGGGCAGCTACGTATCATAATTTACAGTTACATACAGATCCTATTGAGGATGATGTTTTTGTTTAATACTTAAACATCTACTCACAAAGAGTACCAGTGTCTCCTTATGCTTCCAGGAATGCTTAGACATGCTGAAGACATTTTTAAAGAGCCTGTAAAAGCAAGAATCATTACACCCAGGGTTGATTTGAAAAAAAAATATATATACAAACATGCACCTTCTGATCCAGTTTTTATTAGGGCACATTTACCACCTGATTCTATAGTGGTAAGTGCAGCAAGAAAACGAGCCAATAGCCAGTCTACAAGAGATGCTCCTCCTCCAGACAAAGAAAGTCGAATATTTGATGCAGCAGGTAAAAGAGTTGCTACTCAAGCTGCCAACCACTGGAGGATTGTAAATTCACAAGCACTCCTAGGAAGGTATGATAGGGCTCATTGGGATCAGATGGAAGACTTGTTACAATGTCTTCTACTGGAACATCAAAAAAGGGTGCAACAAATAGTGTCAGAAGGACAGATTATTTCTAATAATGCAATCAGATGCACTACTAATGCAGCTGATACAGCGGCAAGGGGAGTCAACACCAGCATAATCATTAGGAGACATGCATGGCTAAGAGCTTCAGGATTTAAGCCAGAGATACAGCAAGCGGTATTAAACATGCCCTGCGATAAAGAACATTTATTTGGACCAGAAGTTGAGACCACAATATATAGGCTTAAAAGGTCTCAGAAACAGCTAAAGCAATATGTGCATTATACACCACACCCACTACATGCACTTTTTGTAGGCCACAATTTAGTGGTGGTTTCAAACCATCAACCACAGAACCATCCACTTCACAACAAAAACAAGGGCCACACTTCTGTAACAGAGGTTAATTCATAGGCTTTTATAAAGGATCGAGTTATAGAGGAAGAGGTAAATCAGCGTTCCCAGAGGTTCCTCTGCCTCAACAAAACAGTGACTTATTATAAATACTCACAAAGCATACATCTCCTGTGGGAGGAAGACTGGTACATTTTTACCCACAATGGTACAACATCAACACAGATCAATGAGTTCTAGCAATTATCTGACATGGCTATTGTCTAGAACTCATCTCTATTCCACCAAACATTCCCCCTCGTTCACACAGACTTACTCAGGGACATCTCACTTTATTAAAACAGGAGGTAAAATCACTACTACTCAGAGGACCCATCGAGATAGTGCCTGTATCCCGACAGGGACTCGGAGTATATTCACAATACTTCCGCATACCAAAGAAAGATGATACTCGCTTACTACCAATTTAATTTTAGATCTTAGACCCCTCAATCCATACGTCCTTTCAGAACACTTGCATATAGTCACTCTACAAGACACCTTTCCCCTACTACAAAAACAAGATTACATGACAGCATTAGACCTCAAGGATGCTTATTTCCACATTCCAATAAATCCAGCACATCAAAAATATCTAACATTTGTCATAGCAGGAAAGCACTACCAATTCAAAGTGCTACCATTCGGGGTAACCGCAGCATTAAAGGTGTTCACTAAATGCTTAGCAGTCGTTGCAGTATTCCTCAGGAGATAACACATACTTGTCTTCCCATATCTAGACGACTGGCACATAAAAGCCAGTACAATTCAGATTTGTCAACAACATACTCTGTATACCATAGACATCCTACACAATCTAAGATTCACAATCGATTACCACAAGTCTTACCTGCAACCATCACAGATACAACTGTATCTGGGAGCAATTCTGAACACTCAATCAGGATTAGCATATCCAAACCCAGTAAGGATCCAAGCATTACACAATCTCATATCTCAACTACAGTACAACCACACTTATACAGTAAAAAAATTGGGAATGATGGCTTCATGCATAGCCGTAGTCCCCAATGCAAGACCCCACATGCGACCTCTACAGCAGTGTCTTTCTCAACAATGGTCTCAGGCACATGGTCAAATTCAGGGTCTAGTGTAGTTGGACCGCCAGACTCCCCGATCTCTGCAATGGTGGAATTACACCAACCTATCAAAAGGGCAGCCCTTTCAGGAACCAGTGCCTCAGACCACAATCACAACAGATGCATCACTGATAGGTTGGAACGCTCATCTAAACAACCTCACTATAAAGGGGTAATGGAACTCAATTCAACAGACTTATCACATAAACTAAGTGGAATTACTAGCAGTATTCCCAGCACTCAAAGCTTTTCAGACACAAATCACACACAAAGTAGTATTAATACGGACAGACAATATGACCACAATGTATTACCTACAAAAACAGGGGGTGACACACTCATCTCAATTGTCCCTTTTAGCACAGACAATTTGGAACTGGGCAATTCACAATCACATTCAATTACTGGCAGAGTATCTTCCAGGGATACACAATCAACCAGCGGACCTCTTAAGCACGACGCAGCAACAAGTCCACGTATGGGAAATGCACCCACAATTGATTCAACAATACTTCCAAATGTGGGGGACCCCAGACATAGATCTTTTCACCACAAAAGAAAATGCAAAATGCCTAAGCTTCGTATCCAGTTACCACCACCCTCAATCCAAGGGCAATGCTCTATGGCTGAACTGGCCAGGGATATTTGCTTATGCTTTTCCACCTCTCCCACTAATTCCATCTTTGATTTATAAAAAAAAAAAAAAAAAAGACGAAACAAACCTCACTCATTATGATACTCATAGCTCCCACATGGGCATGTCAACATTGGTACACAACACTATTGGACCTGTCTGTAGTACCATTTCACAAGCTGCCAACAAAACAAATCGACATCCAAATCCCAGCACACCCAACCTGACTATTTGCCTCCTGAAGTCATAGAGATTGGCTGCTTACAACTTCTATCTGAATGTATGGAAATTCTAAAAAGAAGCATGCAAACCCACAACTAGACAATGTTACACAGCTAAATGGAAACGCTTTGTCTACTATTGTCAACCCAAAAATATTGATCCACTTAAAGCTTCAGTACAATATATTATTTGCTATTTGCTACACTTACAAAAAGCAAACCTGGCATATTCATCTATTAGGATTCATTTAGCAGCTATAGCTGCTTACCTTAAAAAAAGACAACATATTTCTCTGTTAAGGATTCTGGTTATAAAGGCCTTAGGGAAGGTCTTAAAAGGGTTATTCCACCTAGAGTTCCTCCCGCCCCTGTGTGGAATCTTAATGTTGTGCTCACAAGACGTATGGGGCCACAATTTGACCACATGCATTCTTGTACTCTACAGTTTCTATCATGGAAAGTTGCTTTCTTTGTAGCAGTCACTTCTTTAAGAAGAGTTAGAGAAATTCAAACGTTCACTTTACAAGAACCTTTCTTTCAAATTCATAAAGACAAAGTAGTTCTTGGAACAAATCCAAAATTCCTACCAAAGATGGTTTCACCTTTACATATTAATCAGTCAATGGAATTGCCAGTCTTCTTTCCACAGCCAGATTCAGTTGCTGAAAGAGCTCTCATGTACTATATAGACAGAACAAAAGATCTCATAAAATCCAAACAACTGTTTGTGGCATTTTCAGAACCTCACAGAGGTAATCCTATTTCAAAAAATGGATTAGCCAGATGGATAGTTAAGTGCATTCAAACTTGCTATCTCATAGCTAAAAGACAGTTACCAGTAACTCCTAAAGCACATTCCACTAGGAAAATGGGAGCTTCAATGGCATTCTTAGGGAATATACCAATGGCAGACATATGTAAAGCTGCCACATGGTCTACACCACACACATTTACTAAATGCTACTGTGTGGATATATTTTCTCGCCAACAAGCAAATGTTGGACAGGCAGTACTTGGAACACTATTTCAAACTACTCCTACAGGCTGGCCACTGATTATTTTAGAAGGGGACTGCTTTTCAGTCTATGCAAAGCATGTGTGTCTACAGCTACACATGCCATCGAACGGAATATGTTACTTACCCAGTAGAGACCTGTTTGTGGTATGTAGTGCTGTAGATTCACATGCGCCCTCCCTCCTCCCCGGGAGCCTGTAGCCGTTATAGTACAATATATTGTAAATATGTATATACATTGCATGGACATCTCATTTCTTTACTATATAGCTACATATACGTTTATACACTCTTTACTTCACCCTCCTGCGGTAAAACAATCTAACTAAGGACTCAATGCCCATGCGTCGTATTACCCAGAGGAGCAGTCACTCGATCCCGTGACTCGAAAACCTTCTTAGAAGCAAAACAACTTCTGACACTTCGAGCCCAACACTAAATGGCCTTCTTATGCAAAGCATGTGAATCTACAGCACTTCATGCCACAAACAGATGTTTACTGGGTAAGTAACATTTTCCATGTATATATATATATTTGAAAAAAATACTTTTCAAAGAATAAAAATACGTTTTTTCTCGATGAGCTCGGGTTGCCCAGAAGTCTACTCATCAGAACACTTTCTGGACCAGTGGAAGAGCAGAAGAACACAGGCTGGACCTGCTCCCAGGACTAAGACGTTATCTCCAAGGGTCAGTTGGCTCTCCTCTTTTGTGGCTACAGGGACACAAAAGCTGCAAATGGCCTTTATCCTGAAGTGACCAATAGCAACTGAACCTGGATTGGACTCTGCTGCTGTTCTTTGATGGAGTGGGTACTGGTGCCTGTATGATGTCCCTGAAATCCTGGGATCTTTTGATGTGATCAAGGGAAGCTATTCAAAAACAAATCTGAAAAGATCAGAATATTTTTGGGCGTTCACGACTACTGGAGCTTCGGCAGGGACGCTTTCCAAAGGTGTCCAGCTGTGAAAGGAGTTTGTCATATGCAGCTTCCTGGCATGCCCCACTGGATGTTGAGTTTCAAAAAGAGACTACTTACAAAGGTAAAAGTATGTGCCTAATGAGAACATTTTGGCAGCCGCAATTTTTGAATTTTTGTGCTCTTAGCTTTTCCAACCAAAACCAATGTCTTCAGCAGGACCTCATCCAGTGGCTGGCCAACATCAAGATTACTTTGCCAGATACAGCCTACAGTCTTGCCCTGCTGAAGGACTTTGGTGTCCATTTCAGAGACTGAGGCAGAAGGCAAAATCTTTGACCCGTACGACTCTCTTGGTATATCTAGCCTATGCTTCATCGCAGTGGCCTTAAATCACGCCTAGATCCCCCATCAACTGTGAGCAGTTGCTTCTAATTTTCACCTTACTTATTCTTATTGCTTTCTGCCCTAATCCTTTATTACATCACATCTCTGGGTCCCTCTATTGAATATTTGTCTATTTGGTGTCTTTGTGGTCATTAAACACTTCCCTATTTTTAAAAAAAATGGTTGTGAGATTGTTTTTATGTTGTGTTTTTGACTTTTTATCTGTTCTGGTATTGTTAAATACTTTCCACACTTCCCTAAGTTAACCCTTTCTGCTGTATGGCTATGCTGCCAGGTTGTTGAGCCAAAGTTTAAATGATTGAAACTGTTTTTTATCCTGACAAGTGTGTGGCCTTATTGCATGCAGTAGACTCATATCCATCCCAAATAATACTCCACTTTTTAACAACCAACATAACGCAATACTTGACAGTGCTGTGGATTTGATACTACTGTAGGCTAGCATATTAGACCAGGGGAGTCTCATTGGTTTCTTCCACACCAAAGAGCCTTGAAAGGTACCTAGAAGTATATCCTGAATCCTGGTCATGTACACAGGAAATACAGAACTGTAAAGATGTGGTTAGAGTTCCTTACTTCATTCTGAAATTGTAGTATTCAGACATTTGCATTCTGCGTAAATGGCATCAGTGACAAGTCCCTAGTAACATAAAAAAAATGGGCTATCTGTAGGTTTAGCACAGAAGTTTAGTGACCAGTGTTGCTTGATACATGAACAGTTTTCAATAAGTAATATGCCGGTGATCAGCTGTATAGCCCTTAAATGTCCAGGTATCCAAGGCTTTCCCTGTGAGAAACAAATGACCTTCTGTATTAAAAGGACTTACCTATTCGGTATTGCCTATTCTGCAATGTTTGATACATAAAGGTCAATTCAATTTTCACTGCAAAACATGGCTTTACCGCAGCTCCTCTGTTCCCTATTAACGAAGCTAAAGTATTTGTTATAATCTTCCGGTCAGTGACAACCACGTTGATCTGAACAGTTTTTCTTTCTAAAGAGAATTCCCAGATGTTGAATAGCTTCTTAAAGGCTGCCATATCTAGAGATCTGGTCACATGCCCGAGCAAGGAAAAAAAGGACCAATCCCATTTCTATGAAAATATTTAGCCATTAATTGGTTCTTCCTATGTTTCGAAGTGTGTGCCTTTTGGTCGTAGGAATCATTGCGGTTCTTCAGGGCAGTGTTTTAGTGCGCAAGCTTAGTCCTCACTACAAGTACTGGTCTTGAATGGGGTATCAGATCACCTGTAATGTTCTCTCAGGATTTACAATTACAGCAACATCTTCCACTTGGCCTGCACCAAAAATTACACCGGAAGCTTAACTTCTGGTAAATTCCATTGTTGGCAAGACTAAAAATTACAGTGACAGTTTTGACTGCCTTCCAGGTCAAAAGGTAAACTCAAAAGTGCAGATTCTTCAGCTTGTGCTACTGTCACTCGAAAGTGGCTCTAGTGAGACATAATTCAGCCACAGTACCCATTTTTTAATTATCTGGAAGAAAGTATTACGAATTTCAGTGTCTTGTTGAAGATCGCCTTTGGCTGCTGTTGCCCTGTCTTTGGATCGTTTGTACTGGTACAGAGTTGTACACAAATGGAAATAGTGCAGAATCATTTTCTATCTACATTCTAAAGATATATCGAGCATATAGTTTGCAATTATTAAACAGTAAATCAATAAATTACATCAACTCTATTACATTGTTAAATGTAACAAATCCTAGGGGCTGTCCCCTGTCTGTTTCATTCCCTATATTATATACATTATATTTTGAATTATATAAAGTTGATTGCACATATCTAAAAGGGACATTTTTAAGCCCAGTCACTGATTGAGAAATTGCCATTTAGTTACGTTCTTATAGAAATTCTACTGATCTACTATCTTTTCCTGCAGATTCGTCACCTTGGGCCTTGTGTATCCACTAATTTCCTCCTTGGCACAGCTTTTGCAAAACACTTTGATACACCAGAGCGTTTACGAGTGGCTCACCAGGTGCTAGACTGATTACAATACTTTTCACCAGCAATAGCTCAGCCGGGCCATGAGTGAGGTCAGAGGACTTCAGCTGCAACTCCACCTACTGGCAGGGGCGGCTCCTCCATGGGGGCAGAGGAGCGTTGCTAGTAGCGACAGCTGCAATACTTTGACCAAAAACGATAATAAACTGTGTTTATTACCGTTGTTTAGTGAAAGGGGTGAGGCATTGGGGGTGGCAAGTAGTGAGTGGGAGTGCTCAGCACTCCCCCTCAAAGTGCATGTGTGTTTGGCCAGCTGTCTCAGGCCGGCCAAACACACATGCACTGTAGGCTCTCTCCAGCTGGGCAACACGTTTGCTGGGCTGGAGATAGCCTGCACAGGGTCCCAGTTTGCCTGGGAGTGCCCTGCCTGGGCGCTCCCAGCCAATCCTTACGCTGCTTCAGGATTGGCTGCAGGGCAGGCTGGGAGGCTGTGCCTACAGTCAACGAGGGACAGAGGAGCGGCAGAGGTGGTAAGTTTAAAAAAAACAACAACAAAAAAACAAATGTAATTAACCGTCCGCCGCGCCGCCCTTTCACCTTGCCGCGAGCCACTCCTGCCTACTGGATGTGATGGCATTGGGGCATATTAGATGCCTATCAGTGCCACAACATCTGTTTTTCATTGCAACTTTGCCCTAGTTTTTTTAAAGTCCTTGTTGGACCTACAAGTCATTACCCTGTGGTGCTTTGGTTCAGAACACAACACTGTAGCTTGAGTTTATTGATGTACCAAATGGCCATCAGGAAATGGGAGGCCAAGCTATTTTGGACAAGGCTCGCAGCGACATGCCAGTGCTTTCCCTCTCCTCCCTCAGGTTGGTCTTCTTACAGGGAATCTTCTTCCAAAACATTGTTTCACAAAAAAATATAAAAAGCTCCATTGGAATTAAAGGTCCTCTTCTTCCTTGAGAAAAACAGTTTCACTCATGGAACCATTCAGAGTTTCAACCTGGTTTCCAGATGCCAGACTTCTCCTTGTCTTTGGATGAAATGCTGCCATTGAAAAAGATCAGACCAGGGTTTCTGGTTGTCTGGCAACTCTGCACAGGTCGAGGCCTCTTATCTGGTGATGCTGGACGTGTTCAAGGTTGGCTCTGATACCCATTGGGTCTTTCACCAACATCTAGCCCAATCCCATGGCTTTTTCGATTTCCAAAGCTCTGATCGTAACATACCCTCACTCCGCAAATCTCTGGATCCATCCCCTGTGCACAAGAAGTATGAGCCAACCAAGGCACAGCCATCTGTTATGTTGGCTTTGCCTTCAACAGTGACCTAGACGCTGATCATAGAGCCATCAGTGGTGCTGACTTCGAAGTCAGAAAAAACCATTTCAGTGGCTAAAAAGTGGGTGGCAGCATGTTCTTTTTCAATGGTAGAAACTTTTTAAGGGCCCAGTAGTTGCCAGATCATTTGCTAGATGAGATAGACCTGCACAGGTTGACCTGCAATTCATGTCCTAACACCCCTTCACCAAAAGTCTTACGTTTACTGTTCTTTTTTTAAACTGAACTCAAAAATTCTGCCCATGGCTCCTCGGAATAGGCAGCAAAAAATAAGACACAAACCTAGACTATTACTTCCACACCTTGTGGGTACTAATGATGCGTACAGTCACTTACCTACCAACCACATGAATACGTTTTTTTTTCCGATGCAGTCAGTGATTATCTGGATACCTCATAACAGATCCTGAAGTGCTGTTTGGACACTGTGGAATCTGTGACTTAATTTGTGGTTATGGCGGTCACACTGTGCCTCACGTTTCAAAACTTTCCATTGGTTTTGCTTGAGGATGTCGAGGCAACAATTATGTACATGCAGTTCAGAGACAGGCGGCAGTAGGAGGACAAGGCAGACTCTTCGATAGAATAGTTTTAGGAACACTAGCGCAATAACTCGCTCACTGAGCCTGTCTTCCCCACAATATAGTCAAACAAAAGTATAAGAAATTTAAAGGCTATTTCATACCAATGCAGTTTCAGCACAGACAACTTTAGAAACCATCCAAGATACCCCATCTGATGCACCGTTCCTTTTGGGACAAGTGTGGATCTGCGGGTGCCATCAGCAACAGTAAGCCTCTCCATCTTCTGCCAGCTCTGGTGCCTTGAAACCTCTCTACCGCCCTTCTCCCACCCCAGTTACACCACCATCTTATGGTTGTGGGAAGCTCTCTCATTTCTCCATCTGTTGTAAACAAATCACAATGGATCAAATTCCCACTAACTTGCAAGTCCTATACCCTAACCTTTATTTTCTTTCCCTGGACCACCCCTCTTCCACTACTATATATATTCTCAGGCACTCACCTTGATTTAAGAGGTGACATTTTTTACCCTTGTAAACAAAGGAGACCATAGACATGCTGCCTCTAGAATAAGAGGCATGGTACCCTGCTCCCTTTACTTCCTGGTCCTCTCGAAGAATGGGGGGGTCTGGGAACGATCCTTGAACTTCACCTCTTGAACCTGTTAAATCACCAGGACAACTAAAAGATGCTGTTTTTAAGCCAGTTTCTGATGACCTTCAATGCTTCATCTCTCCAGGATGTCCATCCATCTAGCACAGAGATTTTACCTGGGTCTCAGCACTATCAGTTGATGGTCATATTGTTCAGCATGATGACCACACAGCATGCCTTTACAAAAAAGCTTGTAATTGTGGCATCCCCACTGTGACCGATACAAGACTGTGTATTTCTATATTTGGAAGACTGGCCTTTGAAGGTGAAGACCATTACACTAGTTAAACAACATATTCAGAGCACAATGACTCTGGTCTATGTCTTGGGCGTTTGTATTAACACACAAACGTTTCACCTGACTCCAACATAGTGTTTAACCTTTATTAAAGTGTTTCCTCCTCTTGAAAGGATTGCAGATATTTTGGGATTATTCCATTGTGTCTAACTGTAGTGCAGACTCATAGTTCTGTATGATGTATGTCTGCTTGATGTTCTGATTGTGTGCATCCTGTTTGTACATCAGCACCAGATATCAGTGGTGCCTGGGAACACAATGGCTGCAACAAAAAAGAAGCTTCTGGGCTTCGCTGCAGATCTTTCATTCTCTTTATCTGCATCTGTACTACTGGTTGTATCCCCTCTAAGGTTTTAGTGGGTCATGTCTTCAACCCACTGAAAAACAAGCTACTGTAGTCACAGATGTCTCTTTGTTGGACTGGGGTGCTCTCCAAGGCAACATGACTATGCAAGACCTTTGGTCCACATCGGACCACCGTCCGCACATAATTGTGCTGGAGTTTTGGGCCGTCCTTGTTGTAAAGGCATTTTTCCCTTCTATCTTAGTAATACTCAGGTTCTGTCAGAGAACACCACCACCATTCACTCTGTCAACAGTCAAGGTTATGTGTGGTTCTGGACCCGGTTTTGGAAGGCAGTTCTCCTGTGGCCGTTGTTGCAGCAACCCTGTTCACATAGCAAGCCCTCACAATGCGGGAGTGAATGCTTACAGTTTCCTCTCACTGGAGGAGCACAAATGTGTGCAACACCAGAAGTAAAGAAGTGGTCTTCACAATGGCACTAAACAAGAAGTGTCCTCACTTTTGCACCATATACTTCCCTCTGAATAGTTCCCTGGGGACTGCCTTCGGGTTCATCTGGTCTCTTGGCCTGCTTTATATATATATCCCTAATTCTGCTTCCTTTGAAAGTCTAGCAGAAGATGCAGGATGCTCGAATACAGCTGCTTCTGATCACCCTTGAGAAGAGGCTAGGATCCCTGATCTGTTGGCACTCTGAACTCTGCTCTCTTTTTCTTTCCCAGAGAGAATATAGCAATTCTTGAAGCAAAATGGTCATGTCCTCCTGCTCGACCCCTGAACACTATGGTTGCACATGTGGAGATTGAACATTTCCAGTTAAAGTTCTATTGCCTTTCTGGTGAACTTGTGAATGCTATTTTGGCTCCCAGGCCTCAAAATCCATTTATGCAGGTTGTTGGAACAAATTTGTTCAGTGGTTTGAGGCAGAAGGCCTGCACCAATTTCAATCTTCCCTTTCCGATTTCCTGTAATTTGTTCTGTCACTTACCTGGAAGGGTCTGACAGTAGTGCAGTTAGTCTATTTGGCTGACCTGTCTGCCTTCTAGTGTCTTCCTCACAAGCCATTACTGTTTAGATTGGGTCTAATTAGGTGTTTTTCTCAAATAATTATTTTAGTTGTTTTCTCCTGCTCCATTCATTTATACTCATATGAATCTGTGTTGACTATCTTCATGGCATCCCCATTTGAGCTGATGCATACTTGCTTTCTTTGCTGCTTTACTCTAATGGCTTGTACGTTTGTTGACAATAACCTCGGTCTGAACGGTTGCAGAAGTTGGGCCTCTCAGATTGCCATATTTAAAGGTGATCTGTCTGGATAAGTTAGTTATGTGTATCTATCTGCCCTTCTAGCCCAAGATGGCATTGAGCTTTCACATGGGCCAGTCCATGCTTTTCCCCCTCCTACTCATCCTACCAAGCGGCTGCACAAACGGGATCCCAACCATGCAGTACAGTGTCTTATTACATCAGTCGCAGTTGGCTGGAAGGATTGGATGATCAATTTTGTGTGGACTTTACCAGAGCTAAAAAGGGTAAGGCAGTGACTCAGTGCATAATTTCTCAATTCTCATTAGGTCATCCATCGTCAAGGTCTGATTCCCCAGTCATGAAAGTCCCCTGGAGGGCACTTGTGCCCATTCTACTAAGGCCTTGGCTGTTTCCATGGCTCTCACCAGCTGTGCTCCGGTGGCTGACATCTGCCAGCCTTCTACATCTTTCCCTCCCTTTACAAAGTTACTGCCTCACAGCCCAAGCACATACTCATGAGCACTTTTGTAGACTGTGTTGCATGATGTCCTCTGCCACCTCCTATGGAGGTATTGCTTTAGGATTCGTTCATAAAATGAAAGATGTATTGATAGAAGAAAAGTTACTTGACTTAGATGACAATATTTTTGGTGGATACATATTCTTCTTGCAGATTCCTTGTTGCCCTCTCTGCTACCCCGATGAGTTAGTGCAGTGTGTGAGATGTGAAATTAAGTATTGCATAAATATTAGGTGTGAAATATTTTTTGGGGAAAAGTGCTGGGTTGGAGGTAAAGGGCCAAAGTATTGCTCCTATTGTAAACTAAGACTGGCCACCACTACTAGCTCCTCATTATCTTCCAGTGCTACCACTTCGTTGTCCACCATGCTTGTTCCTTGGGCTGCCCAGAAGATCCAGTATCTGACATTGCCTAAGTGTGCCATTTCTTTGTGCCTCTCACCAGTTCCTTCTCTGACACGGTCCACCTGTTCACATTCCTTATATTGTTTGCTGCGTACGATGTCCACCAGTCCTTGCATTTCACACACTCTAGCAGTGCTTCCCTTCTCACTGCCTACCAGTGGCGGCCGGCAGCTTTAGGAGGGAGGTGGGCAGGTGGGGCACACACACTCATTCTTTCACACACAGACACGCAAGCACGCACATCCATTAACAACACTCATACCATTCAAACATGCACGCACCAAACATTCAATTTGAAACATCACACACACACTTACCTTCGGCCTCCAGGTGCCAGGAGGGTTGGAATTGCTGCCTTCCCTCATTGGCTGACCTAAGGTCAGCCAATGAGGGAAGGCAGCAGTCCCAGCCTCGTCACAGGGTGGGATGGGGTCAGTGAGACTGCTGACCCCACCCCACTCTGTGACGAAGTGTCACTGATTGACACTCGACCTGGGCACTTCAGGGCTTAAACTGAAGCGCCCAGGGAGAGTGTCAATTGGTGACGCTTTCCTTGTCACCCAGGGGAGGGCCTCTAGGCACCTTTGCTAGGCTGAGGGGGTCATGCCCATAGGAGCTGTGATCTCCTCAGCCCAGCAAAGTTCAGCTCAGGCAGCCAGGAGTCTGCGCAAATCGCTCATGTCTGCTCCTGGCTGCCTGCCTGAACATGAATAGTGTCTGTCAGGCTGACCTTTGTTCAGCCTGACAGACACTCTTTATGGGGGGGCAAAAGGTGGGGGGGTGTGGCCCCTCCACCCTAAAGGACGGGCCACCACTGCTGCCTACCACTGCCACCTTCTCACACCGTCCACCTTAACATTCTCCGCACTACCTTCGCCCGCTCACCATACCGCAAATCAGAACAAACTCCTCAACCTGTCCACATTCTGAAGCTAGCATTCCTCGTTTGCTTTGGATGTGGCCCATGCAAGTGAAGTAATGCCGTTGTCTGTGTGCAGTGGCCCGATGGTTCCCTACCACACGGACAGTGTTGTCGATGGTATACTGAAGGTAATACAGATCAACTAGTAAGCTCCCGTGAGAGGGGGCTCAAGGTTGTAGTCTATACCTTTCTGTGATTTAGGATTAAATGGTGGGACTTGAACCACCTCCAAACAGAGCGGAACTTGGGCCTGCAAAGACGCTGGCTGTGAGGGAGAAGTGACATTTTTTTGTGCGTGTGTGTGCGTGCGTGTGTGTGTGTGTGTGTATATATATATAAACACACGAACCTCTTCCTCTTATGACCCTGCGTTCCGTACAAAAAGCAGTTTTATCGTGCTGACGCTAAATTTGGTGCTAAACGCAGATTAAGTGTGAAAGTCATGAATACATTTTAAATCTTGCATTCCTTTCTCGACATTCTGTGGCTTAACCAGTATTCTGTCAAACATCTAGCCATTACAAACACGTCATTGAACGTAAATCTTGAATTTGCTTTTGACTTATAGGTAGATGCTGCTTCCTCCTTTGACATTTGAATGAGGAAGTTGCAGAGGGAACAAAATGCAAACCGCACCCTTCAAAGCAGCAGTGCACAGAGTGCTTTTACACACCAAAATGAAAGCATATATTTTTAAAAGCAAACTTGGCACACTTATTAGCTACAAGATTGCGGAATTTAAGCTGTACATTTTCACTAACTGCTTTGACCTGCATTGCTTATATGACTAGAGGGAAGGACTACTGTCCAATATTTGTGGCTTTGAAAAATGATGTTTTGCCATTAATACTTAAGAACTAGCAACTGCCCCTTTTGGCTCATTTTATATGCATTTTATTGAAAATCAGAGCTGTTTTATTTAGAGCCACATCCTTAATGTGATTCACGCACATCAGAGGCTAATGCATTCTTTTTACAGATTGCTCAGCGTTTACTCCAGTTGCTTCTGCAGAATTCAGTGACCGTGGCCTGTTTTGCCTTCTTAGCTTATTAGATGTATTTCATATTTACGATGACATGAATAGATACTGCTTCTGTTTTTGTAATAACAATCTGCATCTTTCTATAGTGATACATTCTAAACTGTGTTTACTAATTTTAAATTTGCCTTAAAGTGGGCTTTGGCTATTCTTTACATTCGCTGAATGCTTGATTCACATTTAATTTGTAATCAAATCAAGTTTACAGCCCCTGTAAACAATTTCTTAAGTCTAAAAAGCGACCAGTGTAAAGTAAACTTAAACAACTGTTTTAGCTGTTTTGTTGCTTTACTGAACCCCCTCCTGCCCCCCACCAAAATATATATCAAGAACTGATGTGTTTCCACTTAATTTAATACTTCTTTCATTTCAGATGTTTCTCTGTTATAACCTGTCCACGTTTGCTAGCGAAAGAGACTGTATTTGAATCAGTCCATTTAAATACAGGTTACTCTGAAACATAGCTCCCCGGATTGGACCGGCACTCTTGTTGGTTTCCATGTAACAACACAGAACTGTGCGGCTCTATTTGCTTTTAAATACACTGTCTGCAAAATAGAACATGAGAAAATTGTTATAGATACCAACTCACCGAACTGACTGGAAACCCATGTGACTCACAGCTGCGATGGGAAGACTGGAAATAACAGTAAACAAGCATTTGCAATGCAACGTGTCTCACGTTTGCTCGCGTTAGAGCTGATAGCGTTGTAAACTCCTAACCCGACTTTTCACTGGGAATGAAACCTATCGGCAAAAGTGCATTTATGTACGTAACCCGAAAAAGTGCAATTAACTGTGTAACAGGGCAGATATTATGTAAAGCGCTCCACTTCTGCCAAGCGAGATCGCGCTGGGAAAATAGAGAAAAAGTAGTCCACGAGCCGGACAGAAAAAAGCGAGTCTCGCATGTTTTCTGTACTTGTTCGATGCGCTCCAGGAGGGCTATCTACCGGAAAAGGCATTACATGTGCATGCCTTCCACTAATGAAATCCAGCACATTCTAACTGGCAAGCCCAAAAGCCAATGACAGACATTGACGTGACGTGGACAGGGCTCCGAGCCCTTTTTAATGACTAAATCCTCTCGCTTAGCGAAACGTAAGCGCATGCGACGCAGGCTCCACCCTAAAAATAGGCAACGTCTAAACTATGAGTGCGTGCAAGGATTGTAGTACCTGCTTGGTATCTCAGAGAAGGAGAGCCAGAGGGACCTCTCTGGAATGCTGCTCAGGCAACACCTCCCAGAATGCATGTCACAGCCTTTCTCTATAATCCACATTAACTGTGTGATTTTCCTTCCCAAACAAATAGTCAAGTATCTGTTTGAGTGCAAAATTGTACAGATTTAGATTCTCTTTTAGGTTGCAAACTACTGCTAGCCTCCTTCTTCCCTTGTAGTTCGCCTTTGGGAATTGCAAAGTAAGACAGCAAGCACTGGCTGAAGGGGAGGAGTTTCTCCTCAGTCTCTACAGACAATCATATTATTGTACTTGAACTCCCAGAAAAAATATCTCTGGCCAAGTTTCATTAAATTCAGTTTGGTCATTGCTTTTCTTTAGTACACGTATGCCATCAGAAAGGATTCTTGGTCGTTTGACACATTGCGGCTGAATCCATGTGTTGTGTTTTAATCTTTGTCCAAAAGGAAGGCTTACCTACAATGCTGTCATTTGACAAAGTAATTGAATTTCGGATTGCCTTGCCGTGAAATACCAGTGATCAACAAGATTTAAACCTTTGGGTAACTTAGGAACTTAGAATGCACGTGGAAACAACTTTGTTTTCAAGGAAGGTGAACCGTTGTAAGCACTTTACAATTCTTCACACCAAGTAGACATGGTTAGGAGTAGCCAATTAAGAGCATCAATTCTTACTCAATCTTCATTAATTCTTGGGAGGTTGCACTCTCTATTCACTGTCTATAGACATCAGCAGATAAAAAAATGCAAAAATGTAGGTGTGGTAAGATGATTGCATAATGGTTGAACCTCTAATAACCAGGGAAAAAGGAGAAGCTGATTTAGGGTTTCAGATGATATAAGCAAGGGCTGACAAAAAACACCCAAAAAAGCATTGAAAACTCTCAAATCTCCAGTTGCCTCAGAGCCGTTGATCAGTGGATGACCTGGAGCCATCTCAAACTAAACACCTCCAAAACAGAAATACTCATATGTGGTGACTGGAAACATTATGACCCTCTGTGCGTCTGGCCTGACGATCTCTGACCACCTCCTCAATTATCCAAGGAAGTGAAAAACCTAGGAATCACCTTGGATTCCAAGCTAACTATGAATGCCCAAGTAGACAAATTAGCACGCACAAGCTTCATCCCCTTAAAGACTTTACGACAAATCTTCCCCCACCTCGGATTTCCACACAAGGTGCAAGCTACTATCTCGCTTGTACTATCCAAACTGGATTATGCCAATAGCCTCTACCATGGATCATCTCTATCTGTTATGAAAAAACTACAACGTATCCAGAATTCTGCAGCCAGGCTACTACTACATATAAAGCCGCAAGCCCACATCTCCCCTGCCTTGAGAGCACTACACTGGTTACCCGTTGCCAGAAGATGCACTTTCAAGCTGCTTTGTATCACCCACAAAGCTATACATGGAACAGGACCGCTTTTTATCAGAAAGAAAATGACCAAATACATCCAACAAAGAACCCTCCGCTCAAGACTGGCATCCCACCTTAGAACACTACCATACAAGAAAAAGACTATAGGTGGTACATCCTTCTCCGTCCAAGCAGCCAAAATATGGAATTCATTACCCCCAACTATAAGAGCCACAGATAACTTTCTGGTCTTCAGAAAACTACTCAAGAGTTGGCTCTTTCCTTCATAACCACCTTTTTCAAACAACTATGAACTGCATATGCCTATGTGGATAAATATATTTTTCAGATTATATGTATATTTCTATTTATTTATAGTTTCTTTGGAAAATATGTATTGCTACTATGTCATAATAATAAAATATACACACACTCTTTAAACCTGTCTGACTAAGTATTTTTACCCATGATTCTAATTATGTATTGTATGTGCATATATGTGTGTGTGTGTGTGTGCATATATATATATATATATATGTGTATATGTTGTTTCTGTGCTTGGCATGTTCGTGGATCATTGCATGGCTCCTGGTTTTTTTTGGGTTGTTATACTGGATATCTATGAATTCCTGCTCTCATCTTATCACACTTATCTACACATCACTCTTATGTCATGTCTCTATCAAACTATCCTCCATTCTCACTCTGACTCATCCCAAATCCTTTCTACCACTTTCAACTCCTAAATATCTCTGCCTAAGCTCTTCCCTCCACATCGAACTCACCAAACCTCACTCTACCTCTGTGACCTCCCACACAACCCTACTAAATTCTCCTGCATTCATCTCACCCTGCTACTATGCTCTCCCTAACCCTTCCACATACTCTTCCCCCTCCACCCCCCTTCTTTGGGTTGAGTAAATGAAGGATATACTCCCAATTAACACTTCTGGACTTATTTCCTCCTCCACCCCTCCATTACTCCAGTCTAACTAACAAACTCTCATATCCGCGGCTCAAATTAACTCATAATAATACTGTACTCATTATTTAACGATACTAATCCATCACTAATTCTTGTTGGGTTCCGGAGTAGCGTGCTACTCATCGAATAGCGCTTCGACGCCTCGTCAGGGGTAGTAAGCGCTATATAAATACGATTACAATACAATACAATACAATTCGCTCCTTACGCTTTGGAAGCAGTGACTACAAAGCGAGAATTGGCAATGCCATTAGGTCTGGCACTAAGGGGATGTTGTATAGTAATTTGAAGCATTACAAGTATATATCATTCAAATGGATAAGTATTTGTGTGGAAGCAATAACTATAGAATAATATTGGTGTGTGTTAAATGGTCAGGTGACAGTTGCACTGTCAAGCCAGACCTAAAATCTAGGTAGGTTAATGCCCTCCTCCCATCTGTGCTGCCACCAGAGGAAAAACGCAACACATCTAGTTATGTAAGACACTTTTTAAGATATATTTTTAAATGCATTTGAGTCAGAAAAAAACAGCATTGCAACTGTGGCAGCACAGGTAAGAAAGAAGAAGGGGCACTAAGAGTTAAGGCGAGAAGGAGAAGGAAGGGGGAGGAAGGGACGCACGGTATGTAACTATTGCATGTCATCGTAACAGTCTTACTTAATGCCCCCATCTGCATTGGCCCTAATAGGGCAAATTTGACACGATACACCCAGAAGTGAAAGAACAATACATAGCGTTGTAATACAAGAAAGCCTTAGCAGCAGGAGGCCAGGCTTGGCCAGGCACTTAACAGCTAACAAGATACATCATTGGACCTTTGTTTATCCGTCATAGCGGGTCCCTGTCTACCTATCATGCCTGGCATGCCACCAGCATTGTTAGCGGCACAGAAGTCTGCAAGATAGTGTAAAGGCAAGTAATACGTTTGTGTGGTGATGGGTTAGTGAGCATGTGTTCCAGAGCCTGAAGTGTCGGAGGGAGAGCTAGGAATATGTTGTGCAATGCTCGGCAGGAGGCTCTTAGCTGGTAGGATAGAAATATTTCTACTGTAGTGGGAGGTGAAGTTTCAGAGGCTTCAATTGTATGAAATTGGCCTCGGGATACAGGTCGGAAAAAGTTGTAAGGTCTCATCTGCGTGCATGCGTCCTGGTCCCCATGTCTTTCAGGGATGGTAACTTAGGACTGAGCCCTAGAGGTATAGAGGGAACGGAAAGGCAGGGTAGCCAAGTGTGATTCCTCAAGCCATCCCATGCCCAACGCACACACTCCATCGTGTCTATCTCTGCCCTCGGCGCCTTGTAAGATAAGCAGAGTGCCATGATCAGGGGCCAAGGAGCTGCACGATAAGTTTCTGTGGTAGTGTGGGGCTGAAATGGTGTTGGGTGTAGCCATAAGTGTAAATATTGCTTCTGAGCACACAGTCCATATAGTGTCATGATAGGTGCTTCCAGATCGCCCTAAGGAGGTCCCACAAGACACTGGGTTGTTTAAGAGCCCAGATCAGTGCTACTAGATTGCACCTTAGACGCCACTGAAAATGAGCTTTAATGGGGATAGATATGTTAAGAAAAAGAGAAAAGAACTTTGGTAGGATCACCATTTTCACTATCGCAGTCGGTCCAGAGGGATACCATGGCAGTGTAGACCATATCAGTATTCTGTCTTCCAGCCATGTGACCGCGTGGCCATAATTGACCTTCTTGAGTTCATCTGGATCTCTACTGAGCCAGATGCCCAAATAGCTTACTGGGTCAGATGCCCATTTCAGCAGGTAGTCGGAATGGAAGGGCTGGGTTCGGTCAGTGAGAGGAAATAGTATGGACTTGGACCAGTTAACCTGTACTCCAGAAAAAACTCTAAAACGTATGATCGCTTGAGTTATTGGGCAAGGTTCTCTTGGGGCTGGCAAACGTATAGGAAGATGTAGTCCACATACATTGAAACCACTAACCCCCATGTCATGTAACCTTGCCAAAGGTGCTCCGCTAGGGGCTCCATTGCTATAGCAAAGCGAATTGGCGATGGTGGACAGCCCTGGTGTGTTCGATGAGTGATCGGAAATAGGTTTAATAACATACCATTGAGTCGTACGCGAGTAGTGGGTAGGGTGTCGAGGAGTTGTATCTGGCGAAGGAATCGCAAGCTGAACCAGAGGCGTGTGACTAGTGGGAAGAGGTAGGCCCATTCAAGTGAGTGAAACACCTTTATGGCATAAAGTAGGGCAGCTACTGCCAAAACCTGGGGGTGGAGATGGTGCTTGACTGTGAAAATAGTGCGGAGGCTGTATGATGTTGAATGTCTAGGGATGAATCTGGACTGGTCAGGTCTCACAATTTTGGACAGTAGGGGTGAAACAAAATTTTTTGCAAAGATCTCGTTAACTACATTGATCATGGAGAGCGGCGTGTAGGAGTCGCATTGAGAAGCTGGTTTATCAGGCTTGAGAAGCGTCACATTGACTGTTTCTCTAAGTGATGGTGGTACAGAACCAATTTCAAGAGATTCTTCAAACATTGCTAGCATATGAGACACAAACGTGTAAAAAGCTGTAGCTAAATCGTTTAAGCCAGGCACGTTGTCACCTGGTAAAATCTGGATAACCTGTACTGTAGGAAAGTAGCCTCTTTCTAGCACCGTTACCCCCAATTTTGGCCTGTTTGAGAGTGTGTGACAGTGTGTTTTTCCTGTGTCACTGGCATCCTGCTAGCCAGGACCCCAGTGCTCATAGATAAAAGTCCCAGTGCCAGCAGGTGACATCAGAGACCCCTCCTGATAGGTCCATACCTGATAAGGTAGCCAATCCCCCTCTCAGGGCTATTTAGGGTCTCTCCTGGGGGTTCTCTTCAGATTCTGCTTGCAGGTTTCCTTCAGGAATCATCTGCAACAACTTCAGACTCTTCTGACCTCGGATCAACCGCAGCCTGCTCCAAGAAACGCTGTAACTGCAACAAAGTGTCACCTTTCTTCAGCAACCTCAGCAACTGCAACAGTTTCCACGGTGTGCATTCTCTGGGGACTCCTTGTCTTCATCCTGCACCAGAGGGACCGAAGAAATCTCACGTGGAGTGACAGAGTCACTCCCCTGCTCCAAGCAGGCACCTTCCAAGGCAACGACCGGTACACTGGGACTCCTCCCACAGCGATGAGCGTGCTCCTAAGGTCACAGAGGGTGAACATCATTGACATAGACTGTCCTCAGGTCCTGCTGACGCAATTTGGCGGAGGTAAAACCTTGCCTTTCCTGAGAACGACGGTACCCCTGTGTATTGTGTCTTCTTTGTCTCCTGAGGCCTCTGTGCACTGTTTGCAAAATTCCTTCGTGCATAGCCTGGCCCAGGTCCCCAGCACTCCACCTTGCGAAGCTCAACTCGCTGAGATGTTCCCTGGTGGTGTGGGACCTTCTTTTGTTTAGCTGCATCAACCGCATTTTGCACCTTCTTTGAACCTGGATCATGCGGCTTCTGGGGGTGCTGGCTGGCATCCTGAAAGTTCTCTAAAGTGCTAAGAGCCCCCTCTTCCTCCTTACACAGAGTTGAGGCCCCCAGGTCCCTCCTGGGTCCATCCAGCGCCATTTTTATGAAAAATTATTTTTTGTCGTAGCCAAGGCTTGTTGGCGCCTTCCAACACGAAATCTCGTCTGTAACGATCTTCACGCCGTGGGACATCACGCAGGAACCCGCTGGCATCTTCCTAGGGTGCATTTCTGCAGTCTTCTAGTAACCGGGATCCTCTTCTCGGTTGGCAGTGGCTCCTGGCCTTCCTAGAACTTCTTTCGACTTCTGGACGTGGTCCCCTTCCTTTACAAGGCTTCAGGTCCAATTATCCAGCAGTTGTTTTTTGCAGACTTGGTTGGCTGCTGCAAAATCCCCAAAACGAGGTGTAATGTGTCCTAAGGAAACTTGCAGTACTTTACTCCTGATTTTCAGGGCTCTGGGGTGGGGTAATTTACTTACCTTTAGTGTATTCTTACTCTCCCAGCGATTCTGCACACACTACACTTGTCTAGGGGGGAATTTGTGATTCACATTCCACTTTTTTGGTATATGGTTTGTGTTGCCCCTAGACCTATTTTCTCTCATTGCAATAGGATTTCCTACTGTTTGCATTGTTCTATGACTATTTACTTGTCTAATTTTGGTGTCTAGTGTATATATTGTGTATAATACTTACCTCCAGAAGGAGTATTGTTGCTAAGATATTTTTGGTACTGTCACCCAAATAAATACCTTTATTTTTAGTAACACTGAGTATTGTCTTTACTTGTGTATAAGTACTGTGTAACTATAAGTGGTATTGCATGAGCTTTGCATGTCTCCTAGTTCAGCCTAAGCTGCTCTGCTATAGCTACCTCTATCAGCCTAAGCTGCTAGAACACTACTACATTCACTAACAAGGGATAACCGGACCTGGTGTAAGTACCCAAGGTACCCACTACAAACCAGGCCAGCCTCCTACATGTGCCATATCTTCTAACATAATCGGTGAATCCAGGCAAGCCCTGACGGCCCTCTCCAGTCATAAGAGTTGGATAGTGTCCAGATACTTGATCAGGTCACCCTTGTTGGGCACTGGGGCAGTACAAAACTTAGAGTAGGAGAAAGGCATTGTACCCAAAAGCCCCGTGGGGTGGACTGGAAATTTAAGTTATCATCGAGAAATCCCACTACATGGTTGAACGCTCGCAGTTTGCTTGGCTTACTCAGAAGGGTCTGGCCTGGGCAGTCTCCCTCCCTGTCCTGTGTTTCATGGTTTAAATAGTTAGTTTCCCAAGTGGCCTCTTCAGAGAACTCCATTGTCTTATTTCGAATAGCGGCCAACATGGCCCGGTCGTTCGATCAGAAATACTCCAACTGCAGAGCATGAATTTCACGCTAGAGTTGTGTGAGCCTCCCCTGAATGGCCTTCAGTACACCCAATTGTTTTACAGTACATGTACACGTATAACCACCTTGAAGGCTTCCCACAGCATGGACGTTAAACTTACTGAACCCTCAGTATGTGCAGAGTATTCCACTATTTGCCTGTGAACCTCCTCGCAGAACACCACATGGCGTAGTGCCCTGGGGGCAAACGCCAAGAGAAGGCGCAGGGGGCCATCTGGGGGATTAGTGATTCTATCATGACAGTGGCCTGGTCCGAGCGAGTGGAAGGTAAGTGTATCACTCTTGTATCCCAGGTCAGGGCATCTCGGGAAACCAACCAGTAATCATTTCTGGACCATGCATTATAGTGGAAGGTGAGGCAGGTGCCCTCCAAACTATCACTGAGTGTGTGTCTCCAAATGTCTTGTAAATAATTGTCATGAATAATCGTATTAGGTTTCAGTGCAGCATTAGGATGAGGGCATCTAGATAGCACCCGAACGGTCCAGCCTACTGTCCAGTATCATGTTAAAGTCACCACCCTACAGTATTGCCCCTAGCTGAGGCCTGTTATCAGCCCCCAGAGTTTGGGAGAGAACTCGGGGTCATCAGTGTTGAAATCTTAAACAGCTGCTAAAATAACAGGTTGTCTATGCAAGGCACCTGCAAGAATGACATAGCGACCATCCTTGTCAATAAGGGTGTGGTTTTAGTGCCACTGAAGCCCTCTGCGTAGCAGAATGGCAACACCTGTGGTGTAGCTAGAGTACAGGGAGGAATAAGATCCTCCCCAACATCTGGCGTGCAGCCCTGGAGCTGAAAATGTGTGAGGTGGAGCTCCTGGAGTAAACATATATCCACCTGGTCTCTGGTGAGATGTGCGTGTACTAAGTGAACTTTCCTGTGGTCATTGAGCCCACAGATGTTCCAGGTGAGGCACTTGGTTGATGTTATAGCACAGTGAGGTAGAGGTGTATAGGGTATGTGAATGTGTGCCATGCAGTATTCGATGTACAGAGGGGTGGGAGTGAAGCAGCATACCATGTCAGGGACTGTCAAGGGAAACAGAACAACAGCAAAACTATATTTAGCAACCCCAACCAGCTCCCCTCCTACTCCAACCCTCAAACAAGGATGAGTAGAACATTCCCGCCTCTTTCCCCCCCACCCCCTCCCAGCACAGCACCCCACCTTAAATGCAGTAGAAAGTCTGGAAAACATCTTTGGCGGCGGAGAAGAGCTGGGCAAATGACCTGCCAAGGTGTGGCTCGGTGGCCGAATAGGTTGGACAAGCAAGCTCTCTATATATAGTAAAATAAAGTTTGTGAGTTTGGCAGCCCTTTTGGGGTCCCAGCTGCCCATCACGCTCCCAGGTTAGAGGTAACTGAAATGCATGTTCATCTGCTCGCTCCCATCTTCATTAGAGCTATTGCTGGGGAGCCAGTCTCTTATTCATTGTCACTGAGGGGATTATCATCCGAGTTGCACCGCAAGTTTCTTTTTTTGTTTTTTTTTGTTTTTGCGGTGACGTGTTTAGCAAATTTGATGACAAATTTGAGGGCTCAATTGTGCAGTTGTGAAAAATTGAGGTTTACCTTCGAAAGAGATGCGTAGTTTGGCTGGGTTATAACAAGGTGTAATGAATATCTGTTTTTTTGGAGGAGTTTCTTGTCAGGTAAGAACTCCCGCTGGACCGACAGGGGGAAGTCTGGATAAAATAAGTTTGTTTCCCTAGTAGTGAATTGTCTGCCACTCTGGTAAGGGGGGGGCATGGTCCAAGCAGGCAATGGGCCCTTTCCAGAATAAAAACCTGGGATGGGGCCTCCCCGAAGAGTTCACGGAGTATGGCCTTCACAAAGTCCTCCATTTTATTAATAGCTGTGGATTCCAGAATCCCAGTAATCCTGACATTTTGCGACAGCACCTTGCTTCCAGTTCATGATTTGTAGCCTTAATAAGATCGAGGACTTTGTCCATTCGCAAAAGATGTTCTTTGGAGTCAGCTTGGGCATCATCTGCATGAAAAACCTGGTTCTCCAGGTGATCAGCCTGTTTTCATGCTTGTCCACACGCTGCTTCGTATGATCCAAGTGGCTGGTAAGTATATCTGGTTTCACATCAATAGCTTTCAGGGTTGGTCTTTACATTGACTGCAAGTTCTCAGAGGTCAATATCTTAAGTGCATGATGTCTGAGGTTACTTATATTGTCAGATACATAAGTGAAATATATCACAATTTTCTCCAGAGCTGTCAGCGGAGACCTCCGGCCATAACTCCTGCTCAGCCTGACGGGTATGGCACTTGGCTTCAAATGTAAGTTTTGATTTACCAGCATCGTGCTTGCCCATAATTGTAGTGCAGGGGGAGTGAGTGTAGAGGCAGTGGGATGCTCACAAAGTCAGTAAGCAGTGTTTGTGTGGGGCGGCAGGGATCAGGACCCATGGATACATTAAGGCTGACGGAGATTGGCAAGTCCACATAGGTGGCTTAGAATGATTGTGTATCCCCCCAGAACCCAATCACTCGCCAGCTGGCTGTCCTTCTGGGGGGCACAAGTAGGCTTGGGTCCTGGATCAACAGTTGAGGAGACAAGGGACAGGCAGGGCAGCAGCCCCACAGTGGATGTCCACAGATGAATACAGGTGATGCCATATGTGGCCCCCCCACCCAGAGTGGCCCTCAATGGATGCATGAGAGAACACATCATACAGCACCAGCGGTGGTGGTGTCCACTCCTCACAATATGTTCAAATGTATGCACAGTGTAGCCAGGCTGTGGTGGCACAAGTATGGCGAGGGTGAGTGAACTTAAGTTGAGTAATGCCAGACCCCCTTGAGCCTGCCACTCCCTGTCTATTTTGGGGGGCACAAACAGGTTCAGAGTCCCAGAGCAGCTGTCCAGGATGAGGGGAGCAACTAACGTAATGGTGCTGTCCATGGATACAAACAGGATATTGATCAGAGTTCTTTCTCCCTCAGAGGAGTAATAAAATAATACGAGGGAGGAAAACGAAGGGGCTCTCAGGTAGGCAGCAGTGGTTATAATGTTCTTTTCCCCTTCTACTTGGAGGTGTGCGATGTGGCAGCCGAAATCGAGGCATGCCTCGCAACCAGAGACAAGGGGGTAAAAAGGTTATGGTGCACTCACCAAGAGCCCTGATCTCTCCAGGCAAAGTTCTCATAGGTCCATTGGGCCTGTGCAGGCGAGTCCTCAGCAATCCGTCCATATCCGGCGAGTGGCACATCAGCAGGGGGCCTGCGGTAAATATACAGGGGCTGGCCACGCTGAGAATCATCTCCTGGCCGCTGCCCCTCACCGCAGCAGCAAGGGAAGTCCTGAGAGTGACATCAACAGCAGCCAGAGGAGTCCCGGTTGCAGGGTCGCACGCCACGCCCACACGCAGGCCAAAAGTACTGAGAGTACTGGGATGGCTGCAGGGGGCCAGTGGAGAAGGAGTTGGGGCTATCCTCACTCCAAGGCCCCCACACTTCAGAGCAGGTATGTCCAGCAACTCTGGTTCCCAAATAAGTAGTACAAGTTGGCCGCACCCCATTCTCCAGTGGGCTGGGATACGCACCTCCACACCCCTAGCTGTAGGAGAAGCCCTGAGTCGCAAATCTCAACAGCAGCGTCTTCTCCCCAAAGCGGCAGCCGTGGTTTATATGAGTGGCAATGAGTCCGCAGTTAAACGGATCCGTGCAGGATTTTGTTTCAGTCGGTGGAGCCATATAGAGAGCAGCCCTCCTAATGTAAGACACTTTGATAGCTTTTCACACAATGTTGTGTGTGCGCGCCCCTGAAAGTTCAAACTCAGGCAGCTAGATAAATAAACAAAATGATCACAGCTGTGTGAAGGGCAAGCACTTTTCAGGTTGAGCTTAGCAGCGCGCAAGCGCTGCTTTTCTGACGTGTTGGTATGTATCTGGCCTTTTAACCACGCCCACCGCCCAACCATCACTATCACTCGTTCATGGGCTTGCCTTTCAAAAACACTTTGTTTTCATTGGTAACTGCTTTACGTTTGTCCCTCTTTAGGGCCGTTTTGTTACCGCCTTGGGCATGGACCCTGTACCATGGATAATTGCACTATTGCCGCTAACTTTGACTGCCAGCGAACTTTTTTCCTTTTGTCTCTATCCTTCATGCTCACGGCGCCGCTTTGAATCGGCTCGCTTATGTCAACTGTTTTACTTTTTATTTTCAGTTTGTGTGGCAAGAAAGTTCCAGTTAGAAATTTACAATGCTAATAGCTCTAACTCGAGCAAATGCAAGACCTATTGCATTGCAAATGCTAGTTTGTGGAAGCAGCCAACTTCTACCCAAAACATGTAATGCTGTCTCACAATATGTGTGTGGAGCCAAAGCCCCTTTCCAGTGAGGCTCACATAATTGTTTGATGACAGCTGCACTGTCAATCCAGACCATACTGATCATTGGTTGACAATGTTTTGCTGAGAAAAACAGTCTGATTTTGAAGACCTTTATATTTAGCAAATAACCTGAGTAAATGACTACTAACAACATTGAAAATAAATTGGATCACATTGGAGGGTAAGAAAAGATTTGAAAAAAAAATAGCAAAACCCACCATAAGAAACATGCACGTTAAAAACTGTTTCACTTATTGGTATCCACATCTTATGTTGTCTTTTATATTTGAGAGCTACCCGTTCTGTATGCACATATATAGGCCAACCCTTTACCACAAAATATTTTCGTTACTGACTACCTCGTACATCTCCAGGCCATGTTTACTAGGCTGTCGTTGGTAATCTATACTTAGAAGTAAAGGGGCCAGGTGAACTTTGGTGGATGTATGTATGCGATTTTGGAAGAACGTGATTCTTCATGTCATCCGTCATGCAACGTTCATCTTCATCTTGACAGAACATATGATTTCATATCACAATGTCTATGTAAGCAGTCTGGTTTTACAAAAAAAAACCTTAATTTAAAAAATCGCAATACATTGCATGCTGTCTGATGTAATTTCTATCTTCAGATACTTAAGTGAAATATATCATAATTTGCCATTGGGAACGAGTGGGTCTGCTCAATAATAGAATTCAAGAAGGTGTTTAAACTGGGCACACACATTGTTTCAACTCTGTTGAAGTAGGAAAGTTGTTTCATCGGAAGTGTTTACTTATAAATCAGTTTGACCAGCAAGGAGCCCGGTTCAAAACGTTGTATAAGGACACATCTCTTCATATTGTCAAACAAGAGCGGTGCCACCAGGCCACCAGGAGTTATCCAGAACTTCATACTGTGCTAGATACTCATGCAGAGGTTGCTCGATGTCTGTTCGCCTACATTATAAGGGAATGAGGGATGCATATACATTTGCAGTGTTATAATTTACGAGGACCTTTTAACCTTTCAGCTACCCTGGGACTGAGTCCATGCCCCCGGCGCATTGCTATCCTCTTCATAGCAAGGGCTTGTATGAGAACAGTGAACCTACGCACACACACACACACACTGGAACTTACCTGCTGTACACCAACAATGCCAATAAAAGGGAATGGTTGCAACTGTTAACACAAATGTCTTAATTAGAATTTATTAATACATGTTTACGTATTTTGAAAATGATTTATGTAGAAAAATGAATAACGTAGAAAAATAATGTGATCGTTTAAAAATGTGACCTCGGAGATTGGCCACCACTGTTCACGAAATGTACTAAAATATCATTAATCCATATGAATTATTGAAAATACATTAGAATAATGTAGTAATATGTCATACTAAAGGATATGAATTATGTTATTGCTTAATTAATTGTAGGCCTTAACTTAGAGAGTGCTTTGGCCTAGTTTTGCCAGGCCTCATGCAGAAGCTGTATTTCCTAGTGTTTAATGAAAAATGCTAACAGAGTGAACTAACCGTGAAATACTCATTGTTTTAATAAAATGCTTAGCAGAAGCTTTCTGTGGGAACCGACGGACAGGAGATGAGGTCTCTCGTAAATCAACTAAATGTGTGTAAAGTGTGCCAAGGGTTCTTTCCCAGGACGCGAACAATGATGACACTGACTGAAGACAAAGATGCAACAAGATGTATACCTGACGAGCCGGATGATGAGAACATCGTAAGGCTGATCAATCAACTACATGTGAACTGTGAAATAGTAGAATTCATAGATTTGGTAAAATGACATTGTTGGGTAGAGTAATAACGTATGATTAATTGACCTATTGGAAATTGGGTGATGGTTTGGAGAACTTTGATATCAACGGGACAGAGGAGACCAGATTCAGATTTGTCCGGATTTTGTGAGGCGATATTGAGAAGAGAAGATTCGAGATTCTGTCATTGAGCTCATGCTCTTTGAGAGCCTGATGTTTTGATGTTCGACTGATGACCTGAAGACAAAGACCGATTCTGCTTGCTGAACCATACAATGGATAGGTAGATATGACAATGACTGAATTGCATTTTCATGCCTTTTCTTTCTAGGTACCAACTGCGCCGACTTAGTACTTTCGTTTAGGTAGATGTTTTCAAAATTTGTGTTCTAAATTGTTTTGCATGAAGCCCCACATGCTGATGCTAATTGGAGTTAATTGAGGTTACTCATGTGACGACTGACAAATTATAGGGACAAATGTTGACGGACTATCTTGCTGAACTTGATGGATGTCATAGTTTTACTGAATTGGGTTTTATTAATGTCTTGTGTTGATGCCTTATAATGTCTTTTGATTCAAGCTTTGATTAGATCACATTTTCAGCGACTTGCTGATTAACAAGTGTTATTAGAATTGTTTGATTAGAGGTGATGATTAAAATTCATGACCTAGTATTGTTAACGAATAGCAAATAAACTTACTAAACGTATAATTAAGGTGTGGTTATTCATGACTGAAGAATCATGGTGTGTGAAATTTACTGACTCCATTTATTATAGATTTGACTAATGGTTATTGATTGTGTGTTGATTATTGATTCTGTGTGAAAACTATGGTAAGAACACCCTATACGAATCAAAAGGTTCATCGACCAATACGCGCCCCCTTGTAAGTTTACTTATTAAGGACCGACGGGCCAATACAACTTTTATCCAAAGATGATAGACATGCCTTTGAAAATCACACTTAAGTAATCCGCATTATCTGGATGTCCCCAAGCTAGATGAAGAAATCGCTAGATGAAGTCTGTCTCTGGGATAAGACCTCGTTTACAAGCAGTCTCCACCTCAGCCCCATTTTGCCTTGTCCCTTAGGTTTTTAATAGATCACGTGCAGGAATTTGATACCTAAACGTGTATGCCTACTGTTAAGTGATGCAACCTTAGTCTGACATCAATAAGAATCCCATTACCCATTAGTAAAGTTCTGTTCTAAGTATTGGCCCCAATTTTGCCTAATACCCAGATACCAGCTCGTCTTACAGTCCAACAGAGCCTTGTAAAATCAAGAAACTAGCCAACAAGGACTAGTTAGTAAAATAGATAGGAGTGGTAATGAACTTGGCTGAGTGGGAAAATACAGGTATTTGCTCCCTAATGTATTGCTAATACAGAAAAATATCCAAGGAGTGAAAGTCGACAATTCCTTCAAAATCTACGACCTATACTGTCTGCCTGGAGAATACCACTCAACACACACAAATGTAACTTAGTTGATGAGCCACAAGGGGCTCCTTTGTGAGGGCCAGTGAAGATTTGTTGGCAAGGGGCAGAATCCAGGAATTAAACTGCTCTTGACCTGCTTTGATTCTTAACCTTAACCAGGTCTATTTGTTGCATGCAGCCTTCTTTATTTCAGTCTACAACGTTGAGAGCCCTCTAATGTTCTGAGTTGAATAGACAATTCCACATTCCCTTCCACCATCAAATGTGGAAAATGAGGCCATGAGCGACAGCAAGACTAAACAAATTGCTCCTCAACAATTTAGTAATACAATTGGAAATCTTGTGTGGTTGCCTCCTATCTCAAGTGAATCAAATTTTGTAATTGTGAAGACTGCCAAAGAATGTTTTAAGTAGCAGGATTGTGATGTTCAAGAAGAGATATAGGAGCTTAGGCTGAAAAAGCAATTTAATTAAGGTGATGTAACCCTCTAAAGAAAAGGGAAGCACAATCCACCACTTTACGTGATCAGCAATTTATTTAAGCAAACATGTACCACTTTCTATAATAGTTGCCACCTTTGGACTGAAAAAGCCTAAGGAATCCTAGGTTGAATTTTGCAAATTTAGAAATTTTAGGTGCTCGCTAAATTATATTCCTAAAAAAATACACAGCTATAAAATGTTCAAGCTTGTGCAGCAAAGGCACTTAATTCTGCATTCTCCGCACACATACACTCTGCTACAAATCATTTTGTACGTGAAGAAACAAAGTTAAAGTTTAACTTGATTTCCACCTGACCGTGCTGGTGTTTTCGGAAATTAGACCTCTCATGTTTACTGAGGCATACCTAAAGCTTAGGGTAAAAGTACTATTTGGATTCTCTCAAGTGCACAAGCTCCTGTTGAACCACAGGTGTTCAGGTAAATAGACGCCTCATCTTTACACTAGACCTGATCATGTCATGAGAATCTACTGAAGGCAGTCCACCCACAATAATGTTGTTTTTAAGTAGTTTCATTTTTTAAACCAAAATGGCACCAGCTCTCTTCCTGCTGCATAGTCAACAATGATCAAATTTTGAGTGAAGTTTGTTTACTCGTAATAATGAGAATGTCATGTTCACTATGCTTTTATCTGCATCATTTTTCTGGGTCATTTAGGTCTCTCATACTTTATTAAGCGTGTATGTTCTAGAAAATTGTATGGTGACAGTAATGAGGTGCATCAACAACATACATGTTTAGTAAGAACTAAAATGCCTGAAGAAATCTAAGAACTAGCAGGCAATGAGAACCTTCTGCTAGAAGTATTTCCATGGGCCCAAATATGTGTCCTTAGATTTGTGAAGTTGTCCTATTATTGGGATTTGAGAGGATAGTGATTCATTGAGTCAAGCAACATATTTCTGACAACTTTACGTGCCCGATTGCGGCAAACGTTGTAGTTTGGACCCATAAAAAACACAGATGTCTCCAGGATCGTTCGGTTCGTCAAGTTGGGAAGTCTGGTTTACAGCCAAACGTGAGTTTATTGGTTCTACAATTTACAGTTTAACTAAGAAGACTAAAAATTTTCATCATTTTTGTGGCCTAATAATTAGATAATCGAAAGACACATTTTAATTAAAAAAAAAAATACCTCACAGTGATTACTGGTAAAGTTAAGCACAATAGGAGAAAATGATTGATAAAAGTATTCAGTTAGTTTTCCATCGCAAGAGTTCGTACAAGCATAACAGAGGTGTAAAAAACCAGGCTTTCTTAATTTCTGACAAATTGGTAGTTTACAACAGCGTTTGTGTTTCATTTTCACATACATCACTAGTCGTCGTTCACTTCATTGCACTTTACCCAGAGGAGCTGTTTTTTGGTGAGATATTTTCACGTTACTGCTGTTACCGTTGAATTGTTGTTTTATTTTTATTTGTTGTGCTTTTGTTTTCCTTTTGTTCCTCGTCTTTTTTTATACCCAGTTTTTACTTGCAGTCTTACTGTATTATTTATTTTATTTTTTGGCATTTTGTCAATCACAATGGTGAAATTCGAGCTGTTGGCTCCTGGTAACCAAGAGGCATCTCTAGTAGTGACGCATGCACTACATTAATTTGTAGCTTTGTGCAGGAGTCTTTCTGACGCCTTCTGGTCAGGTCAATGTAATAGATCTTCTCACAATCTTGCATAGATCTTCCAGATATCTGCACATAGAGGGTGAGCAATTAAATCCACATAGTTAAGAGGAATCTACATATTAAACAAAACCTACAGACATTTCGCCAAGAAACGCCTTGTTCCTGATTTTTTTAAATATTGTGGGTCGACCCACAGTTAACTGCTTCACTAGACCTCCTCAGTCTTAAAGCTGCTACAAGCTGAAGTCTCGAGAAATACAAATTGCCTTTGTCAGTTCTCCTCATGAGCAGATGGTCCTCTAATAGACACAAAGCAACTGTGGGAGGCCCTTTCAAGAGGGTGATAAAGATCCGAACATGTGAGAGGTCTTATTCCATATAGAATGTCTATTCCACTGGAATACGCCACACCTGAGCATTGTCCGAATACCTCTTATATCGGAAGTACAAAGGATAACTGGAATCTAGCTATATCATCAACTGTTTCATCCCATGTAAACAGTATGCTACAAACCTGGTCACAATATTTTTCAATCAACAGTTATGAATTAAATAATAGATTACATTTCCAAAGAAGTAGCTATAAGGAAAGTAATGTCTAAAGTAACCTGTGTTTAAAAAACAGTTCAGGCAAGTCCATCACAGTGTCTTTGTTTTACCTTTACTGAGCTGGAACCAACTTTGGTTGTTTCAGATAATTCAGAGAATCTCTTAGTAGGAGAAACAGTGAATCCTTACCATTAACTTTGATAAGAAGGTATGTATCATCAGAATACAAGTAATAAATCAGCTATGTTCAGGTATAAGATTTATGGGGGTGCATGATGGCGATAAGGTGAGAAGAATGTGGTTCACGTTGGAGAACTCACATTTCATAGTAGAAAGGGGCAGTTAAATTATTCCCATCTGTCACGCACCCACCTGGTTCTGACCGCAGAGGCAATGCTGGATCTCTTATCCTCCAGGAGGGCAACCCACGATTAATGAACTCTAAACCCTTACATCATACTCAGCCCTCGAGGGGAAGGGGGTTGGGACAAAATAAGAAAAGATAGACTTACGGCACCAGTCTGGTCTGCTGCTTTGTGACACTACTGTAAGAGGTTGTGCACTCCCTGGACCTTTTTTGTTGGTGTTGCGGTAGTGCCCTGAAAATAACAAGAATAATAGTTTACCAACAGTGCTCGTCATACAAAATACTGTACACTTGCAGGCTTCACCACAAGTACTTTATGAGAGCATGTACAAATCAAGATTTAAGGCTGGAGTTTCTGGCACTCTAAAGAATCATTTCACATTCAGTTCTCTGTACGAGTTTGTATACATATATAGTGGACTCTAATAAGCGCTCTCTCATTCTTATCACAACAATTTGTCAAAAATTACTTGTGGGCTGATTTAGTTTCTGATATAATTCAAGTCCGGAGCGCCCACTCTGTAAAGGAGTTCGGTTTCCAGAAAGCGAGCTTTCTCTATTCAGAACTCAGTCTTATAGATAACCTTAGGCTTAATCTAAAGATTAGAGACAGGTAACCTGTGATCAAGTTCTTAGCTTTGTCTCTTATAATTAAAACTCAAACCTGAAGGAAGTTCTAGTAGCTTTAGACAGTGAGCAGAAGAGTAATCTCCACAATGGAAGCGAAGACAACAGAAGCGTCGAGGGCGTCTGGCTCAAAAGAGCTGCAGGGAGGCTTGGGCTGAGGAAGACTAGATCGCTGGAGAAATTCCGTTGACTCAGGAGTTGAGTGTGGGGGTGATGTTTACTCTAGAACGAGGCCAAGCACTGACTTGAGTTTTGGGTGCATTTGGAATACTCTATGGGTGTGGTTGACTCTTTAAAGACATGTGGCTCACATGGGACACAGGAATGTTCCAATGGGGCCTGGTAGAGAACATCTGTCAGCCTAATGAGTTTGACCTTCAATGAAAGCAGGTGCAATCACTTAACATTAGTAGTTGGAAACAAACAGAAGCAGGCAGAATCAATTAACAGCAGGTGGAGTCAACAGGTCATTGCAGTTAGAATCAATTAACATTAGAGATGTAGTCAGTAGGTCATGATAGTTGAACCAGTAAACATGAAACTAATGCCTATTACTCGCAAGTGTGCAAACCAAAAAACAAATTGGACAGCTTTACAAGAATGTTCTAATGGGTTCATGTGCTCTGGGAAGGGGCATGCCAAGGGGTTTTTATCCTAATGTCGCAGGAGGCCATGAAGTCCCACAGTGGAAATAAAACCTGATCCCTGTACACTAGACCAACTGTACAGATTGCGCAAGAGGAGGTTATGACACCATACTAACTTTCTAAGATTGGTCATTCAAGAAGAAGAGCACCATATCTGATAGGCACCTTCTTACACTAGTAACACACTTGAGATGACTGGCCAACATGTTGAAGGCCACTGAGTAATCTTTTAAGCGGGAACAGCTTTGCATCCCATCCTGGGTGCTTGTCACTGCATTCACAGTAACTAAGAGGTACACCTTAGTTGGATGGTCTCTAAGGTAGTTGTCAACATGAACCTGGTGAGCAGACATCATTCCATCCCTAAACTTTGTTTGTACAGATGGAAGAGATTTTCTACTTGGGTTGCAGGCTATGAGGTTGACCCAGTTCTGAGTGGAATTCCTCAGACTTTGGGTCTTACGGTCCCTTTAGCAAAGTCAGATTTAAAACAAAAAAACTAGATGAGTTCAGTGTGAACTGCCCTTTATGACCATTGTTGAATTTGGGATGGATTTATGACTCCCAGTAGGTCTTGATGCCCTCCTGCATCGGGACCGGCGCTACACTTCCGCCGGTTCCACACTTACTATAACGGTCACTCTGACCGTGTAACTTGTCTCAAACTTGTTTCAAATCGGACACCGGCCATCCTTTTTGGTATGCTCTAATATTTGATACAATTTGACTATTGCGACTGACTGGATACCATTGTGCCCTGAAGAAGTCCCTTTGGCGGCCGAAACACATTGGCTGTCCATTTACTGTACCAGTTGCTGTATTTACGGAACTGTGAGAATACCAAGTATTGGACTTGCAAAGAATTAAAAGGAAGATTCTTCACTATCGGCGCATTGGACTTTCTTTTCACTATACTCAACATGCTTGCCTGTGTGGCGGTGCACCGCCTATTTGGATTTCTCTTATTGGGGCTGTCTTGGCCTTTGAGGCTCTCTATGCAGCAGGGGCCTTGGTGGAGTTGCACGCCTGTGGATGCTACAAATCAGTATCTTTATACTTAGCACTGTGATTCAAAAGGCACTCATAGGGATTAGTGCAGTATCTATGAGCTTGCTGCATTTTGTTCTCTAGCTAGGTCTTGATGCCCATCTTCTCCCTAAACTCTGGTAATATATAACATTCTCTTTCCAACTCCATATTTGATTTATGCCATGGTATTTTTTTATGCATTAAAAGGTATTTAGCCAAAACCTGGATGAAAGATAACATCACATCAAAGAGGACCTATGACTAGGAATATAATGAAAGCAGTTCCATATGTAAAGGTATTGCAACAAACGATCAATGAGGCAGTAAATCATAATTTACATGTCAATTTAACTGTAATGTGGTGAGAAAATAAAATATCTGATAGAATTCTACTTGCAGATTCCTTACCTTTGAATTTCCCCCAGGTGCCAGACTGGATCTGGAGAGCTTTCTGAGCAGTACCCCTGAGCGCCGTTAGATTGCCTCGTTATGCTCCGCATCCATTGACCACATCGTCCGCTCAGGATATGACGTTGCAGGTCCTCCATGGGCGCTAGCCTGGTGCGCTGACATCAGTTCTTTTCTTTCCACGCCAGCTAACTAGCACCGATCCGAAGAGCGTTACCCTACAGTCACTTTTTGACTGGCCTTTTTTCAACTTTTAGTCAAGGTTTTTTTTTTTGTTTTCCTGGTGCATCAAAGATGTCATTGAGGAAGTCCAGGTTTAAGCCCTGCAGTTCTTGTCTTCGGGCAATGTCTGTGACGGATCCGCATCTTGTGTGACTTTGGTGCCTGGAGCTCGACCACAACCCAAAGTCATGCTCCAAGTGTCGGCCCATACATCCAGAGGCTTTGAGGGAGCGGTCCCTGAAGATGATGGCAGCCCGGCGCTCGACTTTGTGCAAGTCGAGGTCCCGGTCGAGAGGAAGGTCCCTGGAGCGGTCGCAGAGTCCTCCATCATCATCATCTCACTCCAAGACCATAGGGCGATCAGGTAACTCGAGGCACAAGAAGAAGACCAAGAAGTTGAAGCATTCTTCAACTTCTCATCTGTCAGCCGACAGGATGAGAGAGCATTGGCACTCCAGGCCTCGGAATAAGGAATCTGCGCCTTTGCCGACTCTGCTCCTTTCATGGTTTCTGGAGCGACCCATGCTCAACTTGGAAAGTTTTATGAGGCCATGCACCTCATTTTTAGGCAGCCTGACACCCGATGAGTGCCTTTTTTGTTTTGGCCTTGCAGAGTCAGGAGGGGCCCTTTCGGTTCCACCCGCAGCTTTGGCCTTTGTGCCGAAGAGCACCCATGGATCCAGTACTGGATCCAGACTGGCGTCGGTCGTACCACCCTGACTTTCCCCAACGCTGTTCCCGATGCCGACACTCTTGGCGCTGTCTGCTCCCACAGGTGGTGTCATCCCTATTGTCATTGTCAACTCTGACAAACACCCGGATGGGCATTGTACGGCCCAACTCTGATGCTGGCAGGAGATTGCCTGTTACGTCGGATCCTGAGCCCCTTTCTTATCGGCTAGGTTACAGTGAGAAATGGGAGGGGTTGCTGGGCCCTTTAGAATACCAGCTCCAGACCCTATCGACTGGTGGACAGACTTTGGTAAGGCCAGTGGACTTGATGCTCCTCCAGTTGCTGACATGCTTTCTCCTCCTATTGTGGTGATGGAGGAGGGAGCTTCTTATTGAATGGTGGTGAGAAGAGCAGCTGAGGTCTTTGACCTTGAGTTGCCTACAGTGGCAGTCAGGACTAACCACCTGACAGAGGTGATGTAGCCTGGGACTTCCTCCTCAGAACCCATGCTCCCCGTTAATGAAGCCCTTACGGATGTCCTACTGGGTACGTGGTCCCTGCCCAGGACAGGGGCTCCTGTGGACAGAACAATTGCCCGTTGCCTTGCCCCGCTCCAGTGTACCCAGGCTTTCTTCATCATCATCATCAACACATCGCTTTATTCGGTTAATTTAAACCATCAAAGCAAAAATCACACAATACAAAGATTAAAATATAAAACCCATAAATATCTTACATTCAAAAATACATAAGAAATATAAAAACACAAATACTAAAATCTAGGTGGTATTTCTCTTAACAAGATGCGTAGCTACCTAGACCCTGTTCCTTAAGTTAGCCAAAGTATCATCCAACAAGATAACACACTAATCATAGGGCCTCGTAGTAATCAAGAAAAACATTTTAAGTGGCGAATTCGTATGTACCATGCAGCTGCAAGAAACTTGCTGATTGCACAGAACAGGGGACAAGAAGTATCCCTCATCATAATCCTTAAGGCATCCATACAACATCTGATCCCCATGTTCTTGCAAACTGGGCGTAGCCACCTCTGACGAGCAATCCTATACGCTGGGCACATGAACATACAATGCACAATGGTTTCAGAAGAACTGCTACAGCTCAGGCATAATTCATTACTCAGAGCAGAATCCCGATTATTACCAAAAGATTTAAGAGGTAGGCATCCGTATCTGAACTGAATATACAAACTTTTGCTTAATGGATCAGTAATAAGATCCAAAAACGGTTCAAAACACGGATGCCACTTGGTGTTAAAAAATTGAGAAGTCAATCTGCCATGAGACATATGTAGCAGATAGTTTCCCCTGACATATGCCCAATAAGCTGTTTTTAAATGATTCTTCTGCTCTTTCCTTAAATTGTAAGGATGGCTCCGGTAGTTACTAAGACCCAGGATATGGAACCATTTTGAGATGTGCTTAAACCAAGGAATGGTAAGCACGTTGGGTCTGTCTAGAATGTCTTGGATGGATTCCTTATATGTAAGTAGCTCAGGAGTAGTCCAAACACGTACCCAGAAAAGCAGTGGTCTTAAAGCTATAATATCTGTGATACGTGCAAGTCCGAGGTCCCAGAACATTGGTAGCAAAGGAGTATTTCGTGGACAAGCTAAGAGTGATCTTACAAAATTATTTTCTCCTATTGAAAGTTTACCAACATTCGAGTATCCCCAGATTTGTGCCCCGTAGACCACAGCACCCTGAGCCTTTGCCCGATAAATTTTAACTGCTGTAGTGACTACTCTCTCAATAGTCGACTTGTGGAAACGCAGAATTGCCCCAGATCTATGTGCCAGGAGGGCTGAGATTTTATCAATCTGGGCCTCCCACTGCATATCTTACTAATTCTGACCCCCAGGTAATCAATGGAGCATACCTTACTCAATGGGGTCCCATTGTAAAGGATGGTATATCCTTTGGTGGGACCACGTCCCAAGGTCATAACTTTGGTTTTGGTGTGATTAAGGTCCAACCCAAAATCATCACAAAACGAACTGAACCTGTCCATTAATACCTGTAGGCCCATCGGTGTTCGGGAGATCAGAAGGGAATCATCAGCGAATAACAAAATCGGGATTTTTGTGTTATTCAAAGAGGGCACATCATTTTGACAATCAGTAATAACTTGCACTACCTCATTAATGAACAGAATAAAAAGAGTCGGAGCAAGAACACAACCCTGTCGTACCCCTCTCCTGATATCTATTCTATCAGTGAGTTCCCCCTGGTTGCCCCATCTTACTTGTGCATATGTGTTCTCATGCAATCTTTGGATTAAATGTACTAGATTCTCTGGGGTACCAATTTTGTTCAAAACTCCCCATAGTTTCTCTCTTGGCACAAGATCAAAGGCAGATCTCAAGTCTACAAAGGCCAAATATAACTTCTGTCTGGCTAAGATGACATACTTCCAGAATAATAGTGACAACCTAAAGACTTGGTCCATAGTGTTGGTTTTTGAGCGGAATCCAGCCTGTAAAGGGGATAAAATCTGGTTCTTCAGAACCCATTCCGTAAATCTGGCCAAAATTTGTTTCGCAAAGATCTTTTGAAGGATGTCAATAAGGCTAATCAGTCGATAGTTCACTGGCAAACCTACATCGCCTTTCTTGTATCGAGGAATTATTTCTGCACCGTGCCATGAATCAGGAATGGGACCAACTGCTGCTATAGCATTGGACAATAGATTGATATACCATGCCCATGTAGTGGGTTCAGATTTGAACAAATCCCCAGGTATCTTGTCAGGGCCAGGGGCTTTAGCTGGCCTCAGAGAATTAATAGCATCTGTTGTTTCAGCTATTGTAAAGACAATGCTCTCAGAGGAGCTATTTGTGGGAGCTACAACATCATCATATCTGACAACCTTAGAATCAGGCGATACAGGGTAGGCATAAATTTCGGAAAAATGGGTCACCAATCTTTCAGGTTGAATATATGCGCTGATGGAATCATTTCCCCCTCTTGATCTGCAAGCCAGCAATCTCCAGAAAGAACCATCATCCTGATTTTTAACTGCAACTAGTAACCTCTGCCAGATTTCATCTTCCCAGCTCTTTTTTGCTTGCTTCAGGGCCTTATCATATTTGGATCTAGCATCCACAATATCCTCTTGGGAGAGGTTTTTTAATGATTCTTTTAAATTAGATCTTGCTTGATCACAATCCTTGTTATACCATTCTTTAAAATAAATAATATCAAGTGACCGCCTTAGGGGAACTTCTTTATAGAAAATGCCCCGTAGGGTATCCACCAATTCTTTATGGATTGTCAGAATAGGAATAGTAGCAACCTCTTGTTCGCCAAAAACCGAGAAGAAATTTAAGAATGATGAATAGATATCCCTGATCTGATATGGATTTGCTGCCACATTTTGCCAGCTAACACGAGTTCGTCTGTGATTCAGACGAGGGGTTGGGACATTAGTAATCTCTGTGTGTCGAGCTCTTAAAAAAGCTTGGTTGGTTAGTACAAGACACAGGGGATTGTGATCGCTGTTTTGGTGAGAAATAATTTCCACATCTAATGTACTTGACCAAAGCCTGATATCCACCAGAATGTAATCAATAGTGCTAAATTAAATAGTGAGTATTGGCCCAACGTTAAACTCCCACTAATAGTGGTATGCAATAAAAAGGATGGGGAGAACTTCAAGGAGCTAATTATCCCTAAAGCTACAGTTCAGTACCCCTTCCTATAGGCAGCCACTGCAATCACTACTGTCCAAGTACATGTAAGAGCCCAATAGCCACGTACTGTGTCAGAAAAAATGTGTACTTCGTTCTTAGGGGCTGGCCCAGCCCAGCCTCTTCCAGGCATTGACGGGCGCAGGACGGGCCCGCCCTTGGTCTGCGCGCGTCCCACGCAGTGGTGATGTGCGGCGCGCTATAAGCGCCCGCGATGAAGGGGCCGCCCCCCCCTGGCCGTCGGCAGTGGCACAAGGGATCATGGGACTTGGTGTCCCACCAGGTCCCAAAGTCAGCGGGAGCAGCGAGCGATGATGTGCGGCGCGCTATAAGCGCCCGCGATTAAGGGGCCGCCCCCCCCCTGGCAGTCGGCAGTGGCACAAGGGATCCTGGGACTTGGTGTCCCACCAGGCCTCAAAGTCAGCCGGATCAGCGAGCAATGATGTGCGGCGCGCTATAAGTGCCCGCGATGAACGGGCCGCCCCCCATTGGCAGTCGGCAGTGGCACAAGGGATCCTGGGACTTGGTGTCCCACCAGGTCCCAAAGTCAGCGGGAGCTTATAGCGCGCCACACATCATCGCTCGCTGCTCCTGCTGACTTTGGGACCTGGTGGGACACCAAGTCCCAGGATCCCTTGTGCCACTGCTGACTGCCAGGGGGGGGCTTTCTTACACAACACCCTACCCCTGAGAGCTTGGTCATCCAAGCCTCCACTTCCCAGAGCACGTTTCCTTCTACACCCCTCGATAGGGAATCCAAAAGGTTGGGTATACTTGGGAAGAAGATTTTTTCTTCCACCAGCCTAGCATTGCAGTTCGTGAACACTGCATGTATTTTGGGCCGTTATTCGCACACACTGTGGGATACGGTAGCACAAGTGCTACCACAGGTCCTGTAGGTGGACTGGGCTGTACTCTCTGTTGCCGAGGGGAGAGACGCAGCAAAGTTCACCATCCGTTGTAAACTGGACATGACTGACTTGCTAGGCAGAGTGGGTTTGTCAACAGTGGCCCTGAGGTGCCACGCCTGGCTGCGGATGTCTGGCTTTTCAGGGGAAATCCAGACTACTTTGATGGATTTTCAGGGGATGTCCAGACTACTTTGATGGACATGCCCTTGAATGGCACCCTTCACTTCGGAGGCAAGGCAGACTCTGTGCTCAAGCGCTTCAAGGATTCTCATGTTAAGGCTAGTTCCTTGGGCCTTGCTGCAGCCCCTTGTCACCCTAGGTCTGCCTTTCACTCCTTTTAAGGCTACAAAAAGAACCTCCAATCGAGTCTATTCCCAGCCCACTACTGTGAGACACATGCTGCCCAGCCTCTGCATGGCCGAGGTCAGGGGATCTACTGACCTCATGGATCAGAGAACCAGCGGTCTGGCCAGTCCCTCCCCCACTCCTTGCAGGAGCATCTAAGCCAGTGGTTCCCAACCTTTTGACTTGTGTAGACCCCCACTTCATGATTACTGGAACCCGGGGACCCCCACTGAATCATTATTGGAATCCAGGGACTCCCCCACTGAGTAATGACTGAAAGATGGGGGCCTAATCTATTAATATTAAATAATTTACTGAGCAGCCGTGGACCCCCTGAGGAGGCTCCGGGGACCCCCAGGGGTCCCCGGGCACAGGTTAGGAACCACTGCTCTAAGCGGTCCTAGTCTGACTCCCCATCACGGGTCAGTCAGAGGCAGGATTCTCCATCAGCAACTCCGCTATCAATCCATCACGTCATACAGATGGGGTTTGTAGGTTGTCCAAAGGGGCTACTCCCGCCCCTTGGCGATTATCCATCCATGCCACTACCATTATACGATCGGATGATGGAGGATCACTAGTTCTTTCTCCACAAATAATTTGCGGCTCTCTTGGCCAAAGGAGCCATAGAGCGGATTCCCGTGTCAGAAGTAGGCCTTGGTTCAATCAATTAGTCATGGTCATGTATAGCGCACTACTCACCCATAGGGTCTCAAAGCGCTGAGGAGTGGCCCCACAGATCAGTCAAAGAGCCATGTCTTGCAGTCCTTCCTGAACTGAGGCAACAATGGTGACTGACTGCTGTGCAATGGTAAGGTGTTCCAGCTTTTTGCTGCCAGGTATGAAAACAATCTTCCTCCAGCCAAGGACTTCTTTATTCGGGGTACGTTTGCGAGAGACTGTTGGGACGGGCTGAGAGGTCTGGAAGAGGAGTACCAGTTGTTGAGGTAGTTGGATCCGTCATTGTCGAGGTCTTTGTAAGTGTGTAAGAGGAGTTTAAAGTTGATTCTCTTCTCGACGCTGAGCCAATGGAGGATCTTCAGGTGTTCTTTGATGTGTTCTGGCTGCTATTCCCGCCACTTTCTGATGCCCAAAAAGGACAAGGCCCTCCACCTTATTCTAGACCTTCGATCCCTCAATCTCTTGCTCAATAAGGAGAAGTTCACAATGCTCACTCGGGCTCAGGTTTTATCTGCTCTGGACCTAGGAGACTGGATGATAGTGTTGGACTTGCAGGATGCTAATTTTTATATTCCCTCCTGCCTGCCCATAGATATTAGTTGTGGTTCATGGTAGGCCACAAGCACATTCAGTTCACCGTGCTCCCCTTTGGCCTTACCAGCACTCCTCAGGTGTTCACCAATGTGATGCCTGTGGTCGCAGCTCATCTGAACAGGTCAGGGGTTTGTCTTCCCCTATCTCGATGACTGGCTGTTGAAGGCGGGTTCGCCATGGGCTTTTGTTTCCCACTTCCAGACTACGGCAGACCTCCTGCATTCGATGGGGTTCACTATAAATGTGCCAAAGTCACACCCGACTCTCACTCCCTTTTCATCGGAGCAGTGCAGTTTCTGACTTTTCCTCACGAGCGGTAAGTCCAGGGATAATCAGGCTATGATATTGATGTTTCAGCCTCTATCCTGGATTTTAGTGAGAATGACTCCGAAGCTGCTAGGTCTCATGGCCTCCTGCATCCTGCTGGTGACACATGCCAGATGGCATATGCAAGCTCTGCAGTGGGACTTGAAGTTTCAGTTGGCGCAGCATCAGGGGAATCTCTCTGACAAGATCCATATCTCTGAGGGAACTGTTCAAGGTCTCGAGTGGTGGTTAACAAACCGCGATTGGGTCAGAGGCAGATCCCTCTCCCTTCCCCACCCGGTTCTGACAGTAGTGATAGATGCATCACTCTTGGGAATGGGGAAGCCATATGTAAGAGGTGGTAATCAGAGGCATCTGGTCTCCTGTGGAGTCCAGGCTCCACTTCAGCCTGTTGGCGCTCGGTGCGATCTGGCTAGCTTTGCTGGTATTTCTTCCAACTGGCAATTAGAAGGTGGTGCAAGTGTTCAGGGAGAACACCACTCCCATGTGGTACTGCAACAAGCAGGGTGGGGTTGGGTCATGGACCCTTTGTCAAGAAGCTCTGTGGCTCTCGACGTGGCTGGAACAGCAGGGCATATCCATGGTGTTTCAACATCTGGCGGCCTCTGTGAATGCTAAAGCAGACAAATTCAGCCAAAAATGTCTACAGCAGTGGTTCCCAAACTGTGCGCCGCGGCTCCCTGGTGCGCCCTCAAAACTAGCCATGGGCGCCGCACACAGTCTGGAAACCACTCGGAGGTGCTTTGAATCGGCAGCTTTTCATCGTGGTATTGGAAACAAAACCCCCTGCATTAATTATTGTGACCAGCGGAGGGCGCCAAAGTACCATTAATAATATCCCTATGACCAAAGAACAAAAATAGTTTCCAATAAATGGGTTTCAGCAACCTGAAGGAGAGAATAAAGAAAACAAACTGTAAATAGTGTAGGTACAGGTACAGGCTGGGATTACGTTCCCCCACCCGCCAAAAAAAAGTTACATAATGGGGAGCCGTGGCCAACACGGCCAATAGGTCAAAGGAGCCGGGGATCGAAAAAGTTTGGGAACCACTGGTCTACAGGATCACAAATGACGTCTCCATCCGGAGGTGGCGCAAGGTCTCTCTCAGTAGTGGGGAGTGCATTGATTAGATCTGCTTCCTCCGAAGAGGACGTACAATGTCAGCAGTTTTGCGCGTTGGAGTTTCCAAGGTGGCTATCGCTCAGAGACACTTATCATCTTGAGTGGAGCTCAGGCCTCCTTCACACCTTTCCGCCCATACCACTTCTGCCCAGAGTTCTCAAGAATGACTGGGCCCAAATAATCCTTTTGGCTTCAGACTGAGCACAGAGACTGGTATCCCGAGCTGTTGAGCATGTCCATCGATCCTCTGATCAGGCTGCCCCTTTGGTAGGGTCTTCGGTTGCATCAGCACGGGAGAATTCTGCACCCACGCCTCTCCACTCTGCCTTCTTGCATGGAGATTGAGCGGCGACAGTTGGCAGTTCTTGACCTTCGAACTGAAGTCTGTAATGCAGTCTTGTCAGCCAGGCATCTCTCCACCAACCCGTTGTTTGAAGAACTTTGTGGTATGGTGCACAGACAAGTCTTTTGCCCCACCGCACGACCTTCTCTCTGAGTTCCTGATGTTTATCCATTTTCCGGCCCAGCAGGGCTCTGCAGGGGGCACTCTGAAAGGTTATTTGTCTTTTTCTGCTTTTTTGAGGTTGTCTGATGAACCCTCTTTGTTTAAGTCTCCTATTGTACATAAGTTCCTTAGAGATTTTATACATATCTTTCCTCCATCTCAATTAATTATGCCCCAATGGGATTTGAATTAGGTTTTGACATTTTTATGTGCACACCGTCAGAGCCTCTCCACAATAGTCCTTTCAGGCATCTCACTTTAAAATCTGCCTTCCTTGTAGTTATTACATCTGCCTGCAGGGTGAATGAACTGCAGGCATTGTCATCTAAGCCACCCTACCTTTTCATCTATCCCTACAAAGTGGTGCTTCGCGCTGGGGCTTCTTTTCTACCCAGAGTGGTTATGCCCTTTCATGTAGGCCAATCCATCACCTTACCTACTTTTTTTCACACCCCCACGTCCCTCAAAGGAAGAGGGGAGACTACACCACCTGGATCCTTATAGAGCATTGACGTTCTACGTTGAAGGTCGGGCAGTGCAGAAGCAGGCCATCTCCAGTGGGCCTGCCTTTGCATTAAGATCTGCTATGCAATGGCCAAAAAGCAATAACCTTAAGTTTTGCATGCTTATTCTAACCGATGTACAGCTGCGACCACTGCGTTAGCACGTGGTGTTCCAGTCCTTGACGTCAATGAGGTGGTAGCCTGGGCTTCTCTGCATATGTTTACGAAACACGACTGCCTGGACAGTCAGTTTCGTAGGGACAGGTACTTTGCCCATTTGGTGCTGCTGGACTTTCTAGTGTGATCTTACCCACCTCCATGTATGGTATTGCTTGGTTATCTATTCAAAGTTAAGGAAGCTGCAACTAGAAGTGTCTATCAGATGAACCAGTTATTTACATTCTGGAACACTTTTTCTGGTGGACGTATTCTAGTTGCAGATTCCTTATCGACCCACCCGTCCTCCCCTCTCTGCAAATTGATTTCTAGGGACAGGGACTCTCCCTTAGTGGCCGCAGTTTTGACATACCAATAGTCAGTGTTCTTCATGACCCTGCACTTCTGGCATGGAAAGTCGTGAAAAGAAACTGAAGTCCGTGCGCTGGGGTGTCTCCTTTGTAGGACCCGTGACTTCATATCCGACGCGGGCGACAACGGACATGGAGCCGATTGACACCACCTAATGGCATGCAGGGGTACGCCTCAGAAAATTCTCTGGATCCAGTCTGATACCTGGGGGAAATTCAAAGGTAAGGATTTTGCAAATAGAATTTGTCTCCACCAGAAAAGGTGTTACCGAACACCTTTGCACTGTAGTAATAGATGAATAATTGTACTTTTATTAATACAATTGTTCTAAATAACATGCTACTGTGTTATTGGGACACATTTATTTTCACTGCCATGGCATGCATCTATCTGTTTATCCAGCTATCCATAGGGAGAAAGAGAGAGATTATACATGTATTAAAAGTACTTTGTACACACAAATCTTGGCTAGAATTTCATACTTTATTTTTGCATAACTGAGGTTGCACTGTACCTACACTGTTTCTTGAATTAAGACTTCAAGTCCTGACCCAGTCTAACTAAATAGTCAAAGACTTTTAGGTGACCCCCCACTTTCTGTTGTAAAATGTGTACCTTGACTGCTTACTGCTAGGGACGCTCAATATCTTCTTATTTATAGGGCCCGTGTGGCCCCTGTACTTACCCACTGGAGGAAACTCGGCTGGCACTTCTTTAATTTTCTTCATATATGTTTTGAAAATGGGGGACACTTTGTATTTATATATGGGTATTTCTGCTCTTTATTAGAGACATTATTCGTACGTGTTTTTCTTTTTCAATTTGCCTACACTGAAATGATTTAATTTTGTGTCCCTTGCAGCTGAAAAGTTGGAGTGTGGAAGAACTTCAAAGAAGACTCACTGCTCTTGACCCCATGATGGAACAGGAAATTGAAGCCATCAGGCAGCGGTACCAGTCAAAACGACAGCCTATACTTGAAGCCATTGATGCCAAGAAACGTCGGCAGCAAAGTTTCTGAGCAAAAAAAAAGATAACCAGTCAAAAAGACTTGAAATCTCTGAAATAGTCAGTTAATGGATTGTTTTTATATAATATTTCAGCTGTAGCAAATAATGAGATCAACACACTGGTTTACATTTGCATCCATCTTTAAGAACTCAGGAATCTCATGAAATGATGGAGGCCTAATTGATTTCCTGGCCAAGATTCAGCAACCATATTTCAAGCGCCTGCCTGACTACTAAAGCAGCTGAGGCTTGATTCTGGCAAACTTACACATCAGTATTGTGCATTACCACTTCACCTCCTTCAGACTTGACCACTTACACGCCTCCTCCACTGCCAAGCGTTTAACTATCCAAATCCAGCCCTCATCCATTCAGTGCTCTTGCTTGGATTGCACAAAATCAGACTCCAGGCTTTCACAACTCCTTTCAGACGTCTTCGACCTGAGGACATCCCAGCCCAGATTTACGCATTATAGAAGCCCTGTTACAGTTCATTAACACTATCATAGGTGTGTGCTGCAGTAAGGGCCTGCTCAGCTTCAGTACAGTCTTCCCTAGTCTGATTCAGCTAGGTTCTCCCTCCTATTGAGGGTGTTGGCAGACACAGCCCTGTGGGCCTTTGACCACGAAAACAGATGGCCTACAGTGAGGGAATGTAGTCTTTAAATAGAAGCTGTTCTGCAGGCGGCCATTTGCAGAACGGAAAGTGTCTGGGATGGCGTTCTGAAAGGAACTGCTATCAACTGTAGATGGTGGATAACCAGATTGAAGTTCTATTACTTTCATTACCATGTTAAACTTCCAGGACCCTTAAAGTGAATTTTTGGCAGATGACCACATAACACTTCTATGCAGTCACTGCTATAAATAGCTTGCAATTGTAGCAGTGCTGAGTGCATGGTATGAACTGTAATATTCCTGCCAAGTGCACTTTAACTTTTCAGAGCAGACGTTTGTGTCATCGGCTTCGTAGTTAAAGACAGTGTACTTGTACTGATTCCGTTGCATCAAATAGTTCCTAAAATGTTTTAAACTTTTACCGGAACCTGAGTGAGGCTACTCTGTGTGTCCACACACCAATGCCAGCAACTAACGTTTTGCAGAATCCGGCCCATTGTGTTTGTGCTTTAGCGGCCATGCACTTACAATGCTGAAATCGGGAGGGCTTCCTGTGTTTTACAAACGTTCTTTAAAGCATTCGCCTTAATAAGTTTTAAAGCACCAATGCTGTTTGACTACTGTATTTTAACTATGTTTTTTTTTATACTCCGAATGTTCTGTATATAGTGCTTTGGAAAACTGCTGTATTTCTAAATTCGAGGATCGTACAGAGAAAGTGACTTGGTTCTATAACTCGGTGATAAGTAGTAATAATGAGACATATCTCCTGCTCACACAAGTGTCACCAACATTTAATGTTGATGAAATTAAAGATAAATCTCTGCTCTCAAATGTTAACCATAGTCCTGACCAATTTCCCGTTCCAGATGGTTCTGAGAACTTTTTCTGAAAAAAGTCCTTCATGGTTTAGAGTCCTTATAGGGCTATGGAAGCGCAACCCCATATGGGCCCGGACTCAAAGTGGTCGTCCGATTCCTATCTCCCACTTGACTCCTTCTCTCTCTGCTTTTATAGCCTTTCATTGCCGAATACAAGTGGTACGGATAGAAGAATATGAACGTTTTCAGTTTCCCAGTACATTAAAAAGCCAGCTTTAGAACTTCCATTACGGGCACGGCTTTTAGTCCTATTTTCATTTCAAACTACGCTTTTCATCATTTAAGTATAGGAGCTAGCAGGGCATCTCGACGCTTGTACGACCTGATGTATGCTCACGATATACTTCTGTGGCAAGAGAAGTTGCACTCAACCGCATTCTGCCTTTTTTAGGATGTATTTTATAGCCAGTTGCAAGTTTGGTACTTGAGATAATAAAAATGGGACACAGGTTTGTGTTTCAGAAATGTGAGCCATCTCTCAGTATAAGATTAAGCGCTACATTTTATTTAAATTGCTTGTTTTGAATGTGTATATCTGACAAAATGTTATTTTCGTTTGTTAAAAAAAACAAAAAACTTTTACATATGTTTTTAATAAATTTCAAAACATTTAACCCAGCTATTGTCATTTTTTAAAGCAATACACATCACACTATAATAAATATGAAGTTAAATGCTTATAGTAGGCATTTTTCACAAGCGTTATGCTTGCATTGTTCTCTCCGATATTGTTAAATAAGTGTTCAGTGCGGGTATTATTATTCAAAATATAAATCACTGCAGTATATTCCTAGACATTTTTATATTATTTATTGCCTAGGAATGTGCTAAAACTGCTTTTGCTCGCTTTTGTGTGCTTAAACTCACTGGTTGCTAGAGATTCATCATTAGTTTCTAAACTAAGTTCATCCTTAAGGCAATTTGAGATTAGGTCCAGGTATAATCTGTCACCAGCTTCATGTACTTGGATAGAGTGCCATATTGCCATATCTCCGGTAAGGTTAGCCATAGTTAAAAAGATTTGTCGTCCGCTTCTGTATACAAGGCCAAGGTAGTCAGAGACCAAGAATAAGCGAGGGATGTTCAATAAAATCCAGTCAGATTCATTTTAGACAAGTTGTAACGGATGAAGGGTAGAAGCATGAAGCCCTAGATATAGGGTGTTTGCATGATCAAGTCTCAACACCAACTATAATACCTGTGACATTAAAATGTGTATCCTAGGCGAGAAAAAGAAGTACCTTTCATAAAGGTCTTGGATGCCACTTTATTGAAGTGAGGTTAAAAAGATAGGTTATTGTCAAAATGCCTACATTTTTTTCTCTAGAAGGTCCAAAGAATCTGGCTTCAAATAGCAGGCTTTACAAGAGGGAGTGGGTGCATAATGTCTTGGTCTTGTTGTCATTAAGCTTCAGGCAGTTGACATTCATCCACCCTACCTCTTCCAATAGGCAAGTTCAAAAGTTACCACAAGCTGCATCTGTATTGCTATCCATTGTGAGAATGAGTTGCATATCATCGGGATAACACATCGAAGAAAACCAAAAGGATTAAAGTCTTTGGCCCAAGTTGCCACATACTTATTAAAAAAAGGTTGGCCTGAACGGAAGCACTGAGGGATCCTGCTGCAAATATGAACAGCTGTAGACTGAAACAGGTGGAGGAAAAGTTCTTGAGTGCATTGCTAAGGAAGGAGGTAATCCAACTCGGAACCCTTTCTCTAATATTCTCCACATATAGACTATCAAGGGACCTTCAGTAACCATTTTAAAAGCTAAACCCAAATCAAGCAGGTTAATGGATGCCCATTCCATCCTGATCGAGGATCATACAAATTGTGTCCTAGACTTCTATGAAATTAATGGCTGTGTTATGGGCAGGCGGAAAGCCCTCAACACTACAATTCACAAGATTATTAGTGGCCTGCTCTTCCTCTTTGTATAGTCGGCAGATCTAATATTTTAAAGATGTGTATTCTTCCAAAGTTTACTTTCTTATTTAACACTATCCCTTTGGAGTTTAAGTCATGCTGGTTTCAAAAACTACATGGTTACTTATCTACTTTTGTTTTGGCATCTAAGGGAGTAAGGATAGCATGGAAGAAGCTATGTAGAAAGAAAGAGTGTGGGGGATTGCATCCCCAGATTTCTATAGATACTATCTGGCATTCCAACTAAAGAACATTAGAGTCTTATTGAATAAGAAGTTGCATTACTCTCCTGTTTGGAAATCTTTGACGGTGCATCTTGCGGAGGGAGCTGATAATTTTCTGTATAAATTTGGGCACCCAAAGTTTTTTAAGAAGGTTTGTTTGAAGATTCCTAGACAAGCTTGTAAGGTCTGGATGCAATTTCCTAATGCGCTAGGGATAGCTTATTATTGTAGCTCCGTCCCCATTTGGGATTCACCAAGTACTCCAGAATGTCTTATGGATAAGTTATCCGTCCCACTGAAAGTTAATGGAGTGGTAAAATGGGGGCAGATTATAGAAGACTCTGAATTAATATCTTGGTCTGCATTTCAGTAGTGTACAGGTGAGACAATTTCCAAGTTTAAATATTACCAACTATCTAGCTGGGTTAAGTCCCGCTATGTAGGAGAAATTGGGAGGAGTTCTTGGGAGGGAAAATGAAGCCAGACATCCATTAATAAGGAGGTTGCTTTTTGGTATCATGCGCTACTAGATGCAGCAGAAGACGATTCGTCTCTCCCGGTGTTGAAATGGGGGAAGTTTTTTCCTACTCTAGATATTATTTCCCTATGGCAAAAGTCATGTTCTAGGCTGTGGTTTGCTATTAAATCGGTGGCAATGAGGAAAAATCATTTGTTTACTTTGCTTCGGGTATATTGGTCACCAGCTAGATTAACGGCCATTGGGAAATCTAGGAAAAATTATCTGCGATGTGGGGATGCTAATGCGGATGATATCCATATGTTTTGGCAGTGTCCAAGACTGATTAAATATTGGGATGATATAGGAAGTATCCTTAAGGCAATTTTTGGTGACAATTTAGAAATAAACCTTTTAACGGTAATGTTTGGGGTATGTGATCCAGAATTTATAGGTCAGAAAGTTTATGTGCAGCAAGAGTATATGTTGTTTGTATTAATGCTTTTGGCTAGACGGGAAATATGTTGTAAATGGGTGAACTCACTACCTCCCACTACTCAGGACTGGCAATCATCAGTAATACGGTTATGTAATATGGAACAATCTGGTCCTCTTAGTAGAAGAGATGATTTTTGGGTGGTTTGGGAAAATGTTTATCAGTACTAAACATGGTTGGAGTGTTAGGCGTTTATTTTTTCTTTCAAAATTAAGTCCAATTATTAAAACTCCCTCTACCTAATGGGTGTCGCTTTGGTATGACCACAGCCTGAGTAGAATGGTAAGGTGTGGCCAATGGCATATGTGGGAAAACTTGGCACGTGTAAGACTGGTGGTTGGGCCCATTGGTATAGTGGGGCCCACTCTTGTACGCACAAACCAAAGATTTTTCTCTTACCAAAGCGTGGGTTGTGGGATGAGGACAAAAAAACCACAGAAATCCGCACTGCAGCTCTCCCTGCACTCGGGGAAAAGTCAGCCCATAATGCTTTGCAAACATTCTTTTTCAAAAAATTTGCCCATAACTCAGCCTGTGGTGACCTACGACAATGGGACCACCACCAAAACGTTCAGCATGACATACTTTCTGTTTAGGTCACCTCGGGGAACACATACTAGGTTAGTGAGGACCTCATAATAATAACCCCTCCCACCATTCAGTCCGTTTTTTTTTTTTTTTTAACTCTGTTATGACGAACTTTTGTTTACAGCTTGGAGTAGTTTGTGTTTTAAGGACCTTAGTATTGCAGTAAATGTGTAAGGCACTACACCCTCTAGGGGCTAAATATATGGTTGCACTACATTACTTTGTGCCATTCTATTTTCCTGTGGTTATGCTCTCTAGGGAATAACTATATGGTTACATGACCATGTTTCTTAAAAATTATATTTTTATTGGAGTGTCCTCTAGGGGCTGTTGTGAGCATAACAGTCGTCATACTGCAATATTTCCTACACTCTGGCATCGCTTTATGCTTTGCAGGGCATTATTTTTTAAAACATTTTTGCTCATAACTCTGCTTGTTGTGGTCTTAGGACAATGGGACCACCTTCAAAACATTCACCGCAGTCTGCTCTTTCTGTCTAGATCATCGCTATGTCCCCAAACTAGTTTAATGGGGATCCAACATAATAACTTCTGTCTCCATTCAGTGTCTTTTTTTACCTCTCTCATGGCTGGAACTTTTGTTTTACAGCTGAGAGCAGTTTGTGTTTTAAGGGTCTTATTTGTAATATTATTGCAATAAGCCTGCATGCCCTGAAAATGTGTAATACATTACACCCACTAGGGGCATTACTTTCAGTCATTTTCTTTTCATGTGGTAATGCAAACTAGGGGCTAACATTATGGTAACATGACCATGTTTCTTAAAAATGCTGTTTTCATTGTGGTGTCCTCTAGGCGCTGCTAGGCGCTGGTATTAGATTACAGTCTAATACCAAACGTTTATTTCTGACAACGTTTTTGTTGTTGTGTTTATATGATAATTGTATGTATTTTATTACTCTCTTCTTAATGCAATTATGACCATGATTCGGGCCAACTTAACGTCCTTATTACCCTATGACTGTTTGAACACTCTTGATATCTTTGGGTGACCCTTCTAGTTTATTTCTTTCGTTACTCCTCCAAAGACTGTCTTGTTTTGGGAATTGTGTTAGCCAGCCAGCAACTCTGATGGTGGGATAGTGAAAGTGGCATTCTATTGGAAGTAGCATGGCAGGTTTAAGTAAGGCTGCTAAATGGCAAAAGTTTTATTTTTGGCTGCAGATAGAGGAAGAAGGTAAATGGAAGTGCTTTAGTTTTATGCAGGACCACTGGAATTATATGGCCGGAAAGGACCAAATTAGGAGGCAGGGTTGACCAATTTATGTGGCAAGTTATGAATTTGCAACAATGAGGCAGGGTTGACCAATTTATGTGGCAAGTTATGAATTTGCAACGCCAATAGCTCTAACTCGAGCAAATGGGAGACCCATTGCATTACAAATGCTTGTTATTGAATGGTTCTTATGTTTGTGCAGGACTGACCACCAGTTGTACATTTTTCCAAACGTGGAATATGCCTTGTTCAGCTTGTATAAAGTTCCATAGTGCATTCAAGTTCCTTTCTAGGCCAGTTGGGCCCCAGTGGTGATGGCACCTTTGCAGTGTGAGGGTGAGGCTAGAGATGAGTGGAAGGTCTCATTGCATTGCTGAACAGGCTTTTTGAGTGTGAGGCTGACCCACCCGTAAGCCCATCCTGTCACTCAGAGTCTAAAGGTTTTACTTCCAGGAACCATTCCCCTTACTTACGAAACACCTGCAACATTCTCCACCCTACCTTTCCACCCATGAAAAGAAGGATGCGCTTCAGACCGGTGATATTTCTGATAAAGAGACAATAGTGTGGGATCCATTACACCGCTTCTGCCACAATGGAGTGGTCCCCTTCAAAATATTTATTATTTGAGATAAAGATTTTTTTTTTCTTTTTGGCTTTGATTGCCGATATCATTTTCATAGTTTTGAGCTCTTTGTCAAACTCACGCCTTAAAAAACGAACGTTGATATGTGTTGATTTGTTTTGTCCACAACTGTGGTGACTGCCATGTCTGCAACTAGTTTCTCCTGGTACAGTAATCATGAATCATAGCCCTTTTGTGATTTAAGATGGCCTAGGTCGAGACTAAAGAGCCTTCTGAGATCTTATTAAAGTTTTTTTCTGAAAATCGGTTCCACGCTTTCTTGGTCCTTCTGTTTTCTCATTCTTCCCCCACACCCTCACATAAAAAGAGTGCACTGTAGCATTTGGATGGGAGAACTACTAGAGCAGTAACTCTAAGTACAGTTTAATGAGGCAACACAGTGCTGTAGGTTTGGTGCACAACCCACTTAAAGCACAGAGGGTGTCCTCTGCTGCTTACCATGCGGGTAAAGACGGGACTATTGCAACACTGGGACACAGGTAGGTTATTTGCTTCTTACAGCACCTCTTGGTATCATCTGTTCCCCCTGCTGTCCGTTTGTCTTATACCAACAATTCAGAAATTTAGCTTCTGTATCAATACAATTACCCCGCACTTCTTCATGTGTGTACAATAATAGCTTTTATGCTCTGTAATCTCATTAGATCAGGGCTCGTGGCACCTATTGACATGAATGATCTACGACTGAGCACCAGGTGCAAAAGGACATTATGGACCACTCAGACTTCACTCCGTACATCGGTATATATCCTCATTAAATGTAATGATGATGACATCCAATGGGGATTTTGATATGCCATCGATTGTTACTAGCAGCCCACCCTTCCTGTGTGTACACAGAGCTGACCGGTGTGAGAAAATGAGGTTGTTTGTTTCTCAGTTGAGAAGCCTCTGTTAGTGGGTTAATCAGGATGCAATGCCATTTACTGTTTTCGCTGGGTGTGACCAGTTCACTCAGTTAATGTCTAGACCCGGGCGAACTTTTCGCTATGCTGCCATATTCTTGCTTAATTTCCAAGCTTCGCTTGTATATACCAGGCCAAGGTAGTTGAAACCGAGGCTTAGCGCGGAGAATTCAGTACATTTTGCCAATACTCCACATCACGTAATTTCAAGTCCATTTTGTTGAAAAATCTAGTTTGGCAACAACGCGAACTAACAGAACGGGGGCAACTGTTGTTTGCAGAACTTGTGTTTTTTATGCTATTTTTATGTGATGTGTATCCTAAATGGACACAAGGCCGCCCTTCACACTAAAATAAAACTCTACATGCCTGATTTGCATTCAGCTTAATTGTGAGTATTTTTTCTGAAATGTCAATAACTATGTAAAAGGAAATTAGGACTAATAATGAGTCATTCTTGGAAGTATGGGAATGCAAAAAGTAGTCGGGGATATTCGTGTTTTTTATATTCATCCAGCTTCAATGATCTTTTGAATTCTTGTGCTTCAACTGAAAGTTGTGCTTCATGTATTGATCAGCTAAATTTGTGTTGCACCTTTAAGTGAATATTGTAAAAAATAGTCACAGTTTTATTTTGAACAAAAATTACAGCTCCAATTTATCAGACATCGAACATGTGTTTCACTTATGTTAGGCTTTATGTGTCGTCTTTGAGCTTTGACAAGGCTTATTTTTCAGATTAGGTCACAAGACAAAACATAGGTAACTGTAAAAAGATGAATGAGTCTTTGAAGGCCGATTGACGTTTGTCTATCTTAATGTAGTTTTTAAAAGCCAACTAAAAGATGAGCAATGCCGACACCTTCAGAAGCTCTTTACCAAATGATTTACTCTAAAATTCCCCTCCTTTTCATCATACGGACTGGTTTGTGACCCATGGAAGCAGTTTCACAGACACTCCATGACTGCTAACATTGGCAAAAACATTCTGCAGAAACATTCTTTCTCACCCCATCCCCGGGAGCCCCAAAATCACGCAGACAGGAGAGCCTACCAAAGTATAGCCCCCTGTAAGAAAGTGAATTAATGATTCAGGTGAGTGATAATCCTCCACAAGTGATAGTCACTAACCTATTGCATCCAGGCAAAGGTTTCAATAAAGTAAACCGGAGCTAAACTACTGGTATCTATGACATGTGTAAAGCCATTAGAACTACCAGCCACTTAAAAACAAGTCAAAACACAACACAATAAAAATCCTAGTCCAATTAATAAAATAGAGCTTTACAGAGATTGTAGAAGTCTAGTTAGACGTAGCTAAAGGTCACAGGACTTTAGGGACAGCTCTTAGAGGTCAGTAGGTTCAGCACTGGTCTCCATCTGGATACAGTCCAGGTCCAGTTACAACTTGTGAGGTGGGCTTTTCAGGAAAAATAACTCTTGCAGTGTGTCCTTTTAGCCACACAGGAGTTCAGCCAGCTGACCTTTGGAGTCCACATCTGTGTCCTGGGTACATGTTTCAGGAGGCCCAGCCCTTCAGGTGTCCTCACTGGTCTCAAAAAGCAGGAGCAGTCCTGTTCTGCTACAGGACTAGAAAGTGTTCTGAAGAGCTTGCCTTGAGGATGCCTCAATTATGGATGGCGTTAACTAGGTGTTGGGATCACTAGCTCCTCCATGACCAGTGTGGTAAAAGTTCCCAGAGACAATCTCACTCACGTTTTCGGCAGTTCCTGTTTGCTGTACTGAAAGTACTCCCAGTTTTCGCTTAGGATATTCAGTCTTTCACAGTGAAAATTGTTTTTAACGGCTCATTACTGCAGGGACATGATAAAATTACATACATTTTACATGCGTAACATTCGAATTCTGTGCACCCTACCTTGTGGCCTACAAGGAAGGCCTTTATAGGGGTGACTTATTAACATTTCAAAGGAAAGCTTTATCCCTCTCAAAAGGGAGTATTTTGACTGGTCAGGCTGCAGGTTTAATCTACAGCAGCCAGAAGCCCATGATAAGCTTGAAGCTATTATTTCCTGTATCACACTAGTGGATGGGACAATAAATGCTACGGTCTTCAGGTGCACTTTCCTTACAATGTATACATTATGTACTCTGTATACCATGTCCTTGTAGGATAATAGGAGAGTTAATTATACCACTCCTGGATTAGCCAATTTCTACAGGTTTTAGGTTGTCAGGGCACATACACTGGGAACTGGACAGCAGTGACAGAGTGTGAAAACTAGCAATACAATTCAGCAGCAAAATGGAACTTGACCACATAAAAAGGGGCATTTTCTCACACCAAACGAAACAGCAAAGCGAATAAAGATTTAAAAAATGTACAATATAGAAAGTATGTAGTGTCCAGGATGCATCTTGTGGCCAGCTCAGACCAACAACACTAAGGAGAAAAGGATTGTATCCTAGTAAAATAATCTTGGATTTGTACCAGACTAGTGTAGGGAGGAGCCCCATGCTCCAGTTCAACTTAATATTGGACCCTCCACAGCCCCTGCTCAGCTTTCTGTAAGACAGGATCCTCCAGCAGTGGCACCTCCAGAGGGTTTTGATGGGAATCAAGGCATGCAGGCCTAGCTCTGCAAGGGAAAACAGGAACATCATCGTACCTGTGTCCATGTGTTTTGCACTCATTCAACCACTCTCACACTTCCTCAGGTTGACCCAAGTGCCACATCTCAACCATCAGCCATAACCTTGAGTCTGCCTGGGAACGTATTGTTTACTTAAACAGTCTCAATCTCTTGTTAGTGTCATCAGAGCTCATCTGCACTCCCTGAACAGCCTGCCTAAAGTCCAGGAGCTGAAAGATTGTAGCATTTTCAGGACATGCTTTCTGGCAGGATACAATGTTGGCTATTAAGAAATCTAGCTATGATTGGCTATGGAAGGGGCCTCATAATCTTGCAACTGCATGCGTCATGTGGGCCCTTTAACCAAAAAATAAGTAGAGAGCCTCATTTAGTTTTACCTGGTCTTTGCCTATTCCCTATTAAACAGTCCCATACTAGGAGCTATCCAGTATGTGATTTCCCTCCCCCCCCACCCAAAAACAAAACAAACTTTATTCCGTCTGCATTTTCAGCCCTCTGTAGCAAGTAATGTGCATTATTTTGGAGCATCAGTGTAATTGTCTGTACTAGTTTCACCTCCCCTACGTCAGGCTCACTCATTGGTTACCAGTACAGTCAGATAACTTCCCAGCATCAGTGTGCAATACATTGAAATGAATATTCATGGCATCAGTCTTATGTTCTAGAATGGTTCCAGTCTTGGTGTATGCCAGCAGAACTGTTGTGAAATGTTCAGTGTGGTGAGGCGTTCCTGTCTGTTCCTCTTCCAATGACAGACTTTTCAGCTGGGCAATTTCAACATCCTCTGGATGGTGCTACTGTAATGATGTAACATGGCTCCATGCCAGAACACTGGGCATGGAACCAGCTTGTTCTGAGGTTCTGTGATGCAGTGTTCTCTGCATGACAGTTGATATGCTGGCTGTTGGGTGAGGCTGTAATAAATACCTCCTACTACATATCTTCATCTGGTGTGGATTCACATTATTACACTGGCGACGAAGGTGGGATAAAAAGGAACCCAGAGGAAGGGACAGCCTCAACAACAACAAAGAAGGAAGAGCTTGGATTATTTAAGAGAAAAACGGAGATAACTTACAGAGACGTGCTGGGAGAGGATCGAGCGTCTTGCAGCATGTTCTAGCGGAGAAAAGTGTGAAATTGCGGTTGTAGGGGCTTTGTGGAAAGCTGTTTGAGCATTTACTAAGGATCAAAGTGGTCTCTGGATGCTTCACGACGTCAGAAGGTCAGTGAGCAATTGAAAAAGGACTGCAAGCTGTGGGAATTGTTGGCGGCCATCTTGAGTGTGGTGAAAGGAGAAAAACAAGCCAGATTGACTGAAGAAAATAGACTGGTTGTTTGGTTGCGGCCATTTTGAGTGAGGAAAACGATCCGAGATTGCTCAAAGAGAAAGCAAGCCCAACTGCCTGAAGAAAACGGACTAAATGTTTCGTGGCGGCCATCTTAAATGAGGAAGAAGGAATTTTTTTTATTTTAAACATTTTTTTTTTTTTTTTTACAGCGCAATTGTTGGAGGACATCGAAGAAGAACATCGACGGTCTATTGGAAGTTGAAACTTAGACGGAGACTGGATAAGGATCACTATATTGGTTTGTGGTCACGGGAATATACATTTCTTTGGAAACTTTATTGCACTTGTGGAATACAAGTATTGGGCGTTGTAAAATGAAGTAAACTGAAAAGTTCGTCTCTGCGGTGACAAACACACCTGAAGACCCATGATTGATATAGCGACATCGTGCTGGGACATACGGTGACTGGGAAACCTTTTGGACTTTAAGTACTTTTAGCAACTAGTAGGGTTTGGAATATATTGTGGGGAAGAAGTGTTTTACACCTCTTGTGAGTATGCAGAATGTTACGGCACCGCCGTTTTTCTTGTCAGATCCAGGAGAACCGGTTATTAAGTGGAAGAAATGGAAAAAGATTTTTGAGAATTATGCCAGGGTGTGTGGTACGAATTTGAGTGGTGAAAGGAAGCAGGCACTTTTGTTACATTGTTTAGGGGGTGAAGGACAGGAGGTGTTGGAAAATCTACCTCCATTGTCGCAAGCTGATCAGAGGGGGTTGAATGAATATGAAATATGTGCAAGACAACTAGATTTACATTACTTGCCAAAGATTAGTACTATTATGGAAAGGTACCATTTTGGTTTGCGGGAGCAAGGGAAAGAGGAGAGTGTTGAAGAATATATTACAGCGTTACGGAAGTTGGCTTCAAGTTGTAAATTTGGGGCGTTGGTAGAAGAAAGGATTAGAGATCAGTTTGTGCTGAGGTGTTGCAGTGATAAAGTGAGGGAAGAACTCTGGCTAAAGGACGAGCCACCGTTGGATGAGGTTGTTAGCATTGCAAAAGGGGTAGAGCATATGTTAAAGTGTGTTGGAGAACTAAGTAAAGCACATAAAGAAGACAAGGTCAGTGTAAAAGCACAAGAAGTGGAGTGTCAAGTCATACAAAAAGATGAGAAGAAAAAAAAGTATGAGGGTGTCCGTGAGAAAGGTGTTGTAATTGAAAATAGCGCAGAAAAGACACAGGGGAATAGGAGGTTTGCAACACCTTTTCAAGGAAATTGCTACAGATGTGGAAGATTTGGACACATGGCTAATGCAAGTGAGTGTCCTGCTAATAGGATTACTTGTAATGTTTGCGGAAAAAGAGGACATTTTGGGAAAAATTGTAGGATGAGGAATAGGAGAGATTCTAGATCAGAAATAAAGGAAGTCAGTTTTCAAGTTAGTGAGAGTGAGGTGGAACACCCCTCTGAATGGGTTTTGGTGGGGGATGTTAGAGTCAAAATGAAATTTGATTCGTGCTCTCACATCACGTTTCTCTCAAAGGATCTTTTTATGAAGAATTTTCAAGGAAGGAAGAAACTGTTCAAACCTAATATTAAACCTACGGGTTATGGTGGGTTGCCAATTAAGTTATTAGGTTATTTTGATGACTGCATTGAGTACAATGGTAGGTTCACTGATGCTAGGATTTATGTTGCTGAGAGGGGTGATAATTTGTTGAGCTGGAGTCATCAAGCACGTTTGGGTGTCATTCTCAATCCTAATGCACATCCATCTGTTCAGGTACAATCTATTGAGGGTGACGAAAACAAGTTTGTGAGAGCTTTAGGTGAATTGTTCAGTGACACCTTGGGGTGTTTAAAGGGGTACAATCACCATATTAAGTTGAAACAGGGCGCAGTACCAGTTGTGGCAAAAGTTAGACGCATTCCCATTTGTGTCCAAGACGCTGTACAAAAAGAGATAGATAAATTGTTGTCCACTGGTGTTATACAGCCTGTAGAGGCAACGGAGTGGTTAGCTCCCATTGTTGTGGCACGTAAACCAAATAATGAAATCCGTCTATGTGTGGATCTTCGTGCCTTAAATAAAGAAGTGGTGGTTGACAAGTTCCCACTTCCCAATATTGAGGAATTAGTATCATCGTTGGATGGTGCTTGTTATTTTACCACTCTGGATATGGCATCAGCATACCATCAGGTTCCGTTGAGTAAAGAGTGTCAAGAATTAACGGCTTTTATTACGCCAATGGGGGCCTTCAAGTTTTTGCGTATGCCGTTTGGGCTGGTTTCTGCGGCCTCAGTATTCCAGAGGATTATGGAAGATCTTTTTAAAGGCATTTCAGGCGTAAAGTGCTACCAGGACGATGTATTAATATGTGGGAGAGACGTGAGAGAACATGATGAGAGGGTGCATGATGTGCTTAAAAGGATGCTTGATGCTGGGTTATCTCTTAGGCGAAGCAAATGTAAATTTGGAGTCACTGAACTGGACTATTTGGGTCATCATATTTCACGGCAGGGGGTGAGTCCTAAAAAGGATTTGGTGGACACTATCGAAATGTTAAAAGAACCGTGTACAAAAGATGAGGTTTCTTCATTCTTAGGTATGGCAGAATTTTATAACAAATTTATACGAAATTTTGCAGATAAGACAGTAAATCTAAGGAAGTTGATGTGTAAGAATGCAGAGTTTGTTTGGACGGAAGAGTGTGGTACAGAATTTAAACAAGTAAAAAATGATCTCAGGAATGCACCAAACTTACAAGCTTTTGTACCTGGGAATCCCACTTTCATTGTTACTGATGCGAGTATAAAGGGGCTGGGTGCTCTTCTTTTTCAGATCAGGAAGGGCCAAGAGGTGCTAATAGCTTGTGCTTCAAGATGCTTGAAAGGGGCAGAGATAGGGTATTCTGTTATAGAGAAGGAAGCGTTGGCAATTTTCTGGGCCATAAACAAGTTCAGAAAATTTGTGTGGGGATCTTCTTTCGTAGTCAGGTCTGATCATAAACCCCTGAAAGAAATTTTTGAGAAGAAGGGTTTGGACTCAATTTCCTCGAGGATCAGGAGATGGGTCATTTCCTTACAGGAGTATAACTTCATGTTTGAATACATTCCGGGAAAGACAAATGTAACGGCAGACTGTCTGTCGAGATTGGTGGAGGTGGTAGGGAATGATAAATCTCAGGATGAAAATGATCAATGTGATGCTGAGTGTGGCATAAGAGTTTGTGATGTTACGCTGGGGGCTGTAAAGGAAGATGAATGGAGGGATGAGTTGCAAAAGGATAGTGAATTGTGTTCTGTGATGTCTCTTTTGGAACAGCATAAGTCTCGAAGTCTGGTTAAACCTTGGTCGTTAGTTGCGAATGAGTTAGCCGTTGTTGATGGTATTCTAATGAGGGGCACAAGAATGATTCCCCCATTGAGTTTGAGATAAGTCATCGTGAACATGGCTCATGAAGGGCATATGGGCATTTCTAAAACCAAAGAGCGCATCCGTCAGGATTTCTGGTGGCCTGGATTAGATTTGATGGTGGAACGTACTGTTAGGGAGTGTACACCTTGTCAAGCTAGTGATAAGGTGCTCAAACCAAGATGTTCACCTATGGTTTGTAGAAGTTTACCAAAAAGTCCATGGGATGAATTAGCTATCGATATTGTGGGGCCATTGCATGGAGAACATCAGACTCCTTACCTGTTGGTGTTGCTGGATTTGTATTCACGATGGGTGGAGGTGAGTTTGGTGAGAGAGATCACTTCTCAATCTGTGATCAGTTTTTTAGAATCTGTGTTCAAACGCGAGAGTTTTCCTAACTCTATTCTTTCTGACAATGGTCCGCAGTTCTGTTCTGCTCAGATGGAGGAGTATTTTGTAAAATGTGGAATTGTACATAAAAAAATTGCGTTATATCATCCAGAGGCGAATGGTGCTTTGGAGAGATTTAACAGGACTTTAAAAGAGAGTATACAATTAGCAAAGGTAAACTGTTTAGATTGGAGAAAAGAACTGCAGGGTCGTATAACAGCTTACAGGTACACTCCTCATGCATCAACGGGGAAGACTCCTTTTGAACTGCTCAGGGGAAGGTCTCCAAATACTTGTTTGTGTCCTGGCTGGATGGTTGCTGGGAAGGGTTTGAAAAACAATGGTATTGGGGAATGGAGAGACAAAGAAGTGTCTCTGCAAAGCAAAAGGAAGATTTATGTTGATAAAAGGAATAATGCGAAAGTTACAAATTTTGAGGTTGGAGATAAAGTAAAGGTCAAAGCTCCTGTTGGGTGTCAAAATTGGTCAAAATATACCTCTCCAAAAACTATCATTAAGCTGTTTAAAAATGCTGTCAAGACGGATGATGGTCGCATCTGGAATCATAGTCGTGTAGCACATTTTGGGGGGTGTGGTGTGGCCGACAGGAGAGATGTTACTTCTTATCGTTTTCCCTCTGACATTGATTTAAGGTCTGATCATACTCGTAGGAGTGTCAGAACACGCAGGTTTCCTTTACATTTGCGTGATTTTGTGTAGTTCTTCCTACCCTCTTTTTCTTTCTGTTCAAATGTGTTTTTTGTTCTCATGTTACTTCTGTTCTAATGTAAAGAGGAAGAAGTGTAATGATGTAACATGGCTCCATGCCAGAACACTGGGCATGGAACCAGCTTGTTCTGAGGTTCTGTGATGCAGTGTTCTCTGCATGACAGTTGATATGCTGGCTGTTGGGTGAGGCTGTGATAAATACCTCCTACTACATATCTTCATCTGGTGTGGATTCACATTATTACAGCTACCTAGTCTGTGAAGAGTTAGGCCTTTTCCTCCAGAGACCCACCGTATGAAATCAGATCACAGTACCTTTGCCATTTTTAAGTTTTACTAAATATCTCAGCACCATGCTCTCACATTGTCTATGGCCTGGACACTAGGAGGAACTCTAATTTTTCTTAGCCCTCTCTGCTAATTGAACAGCGATGACTGTTAATCCTAGGACTGATCTTCAATGCAGGATGTTTACTTGTGGAAGGTGCCATGTCCCTAGCCACCGTAGTGTCTTTGCCTCTGTTCCAGCAAATAGGCACAGAGAGTGGCCTTGGTTCCCTTCTTAGCTAATTATAGAATGGCACCACAAGTTAAGGAGAAATTTTGGTCCTTCTTTTTCCATATAATTCCTCTTTCTCTAGTGCATGGTGAGCAGTAGTTACATTTACATCCTCTTGCTTTGTTACAACCAGTAGTCCAAGAGGAGGAGAATTATCTTGTTTTATTCTGTGTTGCGGCACTTCCATACCCAGGGCTTGGCACATTATAGTTATTGTGTTCCTTCTTGACTGTAAGCCTTTGGTGTTATGTGCGATATCTGGAGCTTATCCTCCATCCAACAGAATCAGATTAGTACACAACTTTTCAAGGGAGGAGCAGAAAACTCTAGTGGCCATCCCATCACTCATCTCAGGCCAATCATTGCAAGTAGAGGTCTTGGCATTTCAAACCCTTATAATATTAAAGCCTGCTGCTCATGACTCAGATATGTATGAGCTAAATGCTCTTTTTTGATACTCTGAGGGCTACTGTTTGAGAGGCTGCTTCAACTTCCATTTGGAAAAGATGGATGGACACAATAGAGATTAGTCCACCTGCTTATTGAATCAACTCTGTGCCTGAATGTGTCTTGATGGATTATGGAATCTAGCCTTTTACTGACCGACAAAGACAAAAAAGGTCCAGTCTTCTCACGAGCAGATTGCTTACTGTTTCATCTTCAGTATTGAGGACTAGAAGATTTTGAAAGCCCTGAAGAAAGGGACAGCAGAACCAACCTTAAAGATAACCTGTACGCTAATTTAAAACCCCACACCACCCATATCTGAGGCAAAAAAAAAAGAAAACCCTCACCAACACTTAACGCAACCCATCTCTGTACCCTAAAAGCCCTTTCTATATATATGCTCCAACCATCTCTGCACCTTTAAAACTGCTCACCACCATAAATTCCACCCTTAGGTTATCCCTAAAACTATTTCTTCCATACACGCCGCCTATGTTCCCCGTAGGCTGCTACTTTCAGTGACCGGACTCTCTCAGGGAGCGTGCTTGTTATCCCCAGACATAATAGAGGTGTGAAAACTCCCCTTTCCTCTTTTCGTGGCAGGGGGCACACCAGAAAGTCCAGCAAACCCATCAGTAACAACAAGCATTTTCAATGATAACTGGTCTCGCATTTGCTCGAGTTACAGCTATTAGCGTTGTAAAGAAAAGAAAACGCAGCGCGATCGCTCTGCATGGAAAATGAACAGATAAAGTAGTCTGGACCCTAGGCTAAAAACATCGAGCCTCGCATGTTTTTAGTAGTTCACTGGTGCTGTGTAGGTGGGCTAAACACCGGAAAAGGCATGACGTATGCATGCCTTTCACAAATGAAGGCAAGCGGATTTTAAAAGGCAAGCCCACGAACCAATGTAAGTGAGTGGCGTGACATGGGCCTGGTTCAAAGCCCAAAGAGAGAGTACAGAATGGACGGAGCGCTTTGCGCTCGCCCATAAAAAGGGATGTTTGTTTGATTTAAGTTGGGAGTGTTTTACGATGTCGGCAGCAGGCAGTGTGTGAGTGATTTTGTGTTCCTACGGCAATGAGAGGGCAAGTATGTGGAGATACTGCCAGAGCTGCTGACTTTGGAACTGGGAAAACAGTTTCCTGTCTGGATGCTTAGATAAGTGGCTCCAATATTTTTCGGTCACGATTGCTACATAAAACTGCAAAATAAATTAAACTTTCAGGATCTTTCTCCATTCAGTTTAAAAACTCCCTTTTAATAAATCCTTCGCACATAATCTGATGTACTAAGGTCAGGGCCTCTGGAATTAAGCTGCAATGGAGGACCAAATTATGCAGCAGGATGGACTAAGTTATGTGGTAAACAATGGCAAACTATGCGCTATAATGCAGTACATTTTTTGATAGTATTACTTCATTGTATTGTCATTATTACACATGATAAGACTGTTTGCAAATATTTCACCTGATTACTCCCAGTTGAACAACCAAGTGCAGAAATGAGTAACTGAAAGATGATCAGTTCACATTTGCAAAGGGCCTTCTATTGCATGCAAACCTATGTAGCCACATTTTTAGTAATGTTTGATCCATTTGAGCTAGAAACATTTTTTTTTGTCAAAATCTGCATATTATTTGGCAGATCATGGATTATGTGGCAAGTACAGCAGAGAAAAAAGCCACGCCTGCATGATCAAATAATTCCAGTGGCCCTAAGGTGGCACAAATGCAGTTTAATATTTAGAATTTCGAAAACACCATATTCATACATATCCTTTGCTGCATGATTGACATGCCATATATTTTCAAGGCTCAGCTTGTGAATGTGCTCTTAGGAACTAGAATCAACCCTTGGCTGACCTGGTACTTTGTTTGAAAATGCATGTGAGGGCATATGTGTGTTTGAGCAAATATGCCCCTACTGTGTTTTTGCTAAATTCTTAGACATAGTAAGTGTACAGAGAAGCCATAGCAAATACATGTGCTAGACACTGGTCATTATGAGTTCCCCAGCTACATGATGGCCTCTCTGAAACCTGCGTTGTTGTCAAACAACTCGGAATAATAAACCCACACTGACCTTAGAGGTGCCCCCTGCAGAACCTAACAGCTCTGGCATGGTTGCTGACTGGTCCTAACCAGGCCTCTACCACCAGACACGATTCTGGACTCCTGGGGTGGAGGTGTTACACCTCCTAGCCCAGGCATGCACTCTGCACCAGCTGTCCGCTTCAAAGGCTTGGCTGCCATTAAAATCTGACATCCACCCAATGGTTTTACCCCCAATTTAGGTGGGAAAACGGACAGGAAGCCTAGCAAGAATAGGAGGGGTGGCTCTCCTCAGCCTTGTTCCACCCCTCTGGTATGACAGGCGAGGTGACCACTCCATTTCATTTACCTCCATCTTGGATGGCAGGGAAATAGCCAATTAGGTTTAGGGATGTGACCCCTTCCCACAAGAAGTGGTTACTTAGTGGGTGTAGCCACCTTAAGGTAGGTGGGCCATTGGCCACTCCCTGGTACTCCTCCTAACACCCCCTAAATACAGTATTTAGAGGGCATCCCTAGACCAAGACCTCAGATTTGACAAACACAAAGAAGACCAAGACAAAGAAGACCCAAAGCACGAGAACTGAAGTCCTGCTGCAGAGAGAAAAAGGTGCCTAACCCTGCCTGCTGCTCCAAGGACTTGACAATCACCCCTAAAGTGTTGCCTGGAAAGCTAAAGGACTCTACAAAACCCCAGTTCACCTCCAGTCTTCTAAAAAATCACCAAGAACCTACATTTGAGTGAAGGTATCACTCCCTGCACCCAGCAGGCAAGGAACCTGCAAAGTCCGGAAAAGTGCCCAGCAGGTGACCAATGACCCGTACCCAGCAGCCCAGTCAAATTCCATACAACAGCCCATAAGGACAAGACCTGCCACCGTGCCAAGTTTGGTGGCACTGCATCTCTCCAAAGCTGTGGCACACCACTACCCGGATACCGGACACCCAGAAGCAAAGTCCACCGCTGACTCCCAAAAACCCCGAAGCAAGCACCAGTCAAGGTACTTCACGACACCAGAGACCCTACCACCAGAGTGTCCGTGCTGACCTGCAATCCACCCTCCAAGTGACCTGCTCCTGACTCCAAGGACTCCAAGACGCACAACTCCTGGCTGACCTATATGCGTTGCACCCGTCCTTCCTGGCCCTTGCATTGACCAACCAGCTGTGCTTTAGGGGTCCTTAACCCCTTGCGACCTCCACCACTCCCCAAGGGAACCCACCAGACTTACCTTTAAATCCATTTTTGTAGTGTGTTTCCAAGTTTTCCCTTTTTACTTTGGGCGCCAGCTCCAAGACCTTCAGCCGCTGCTCACACTTTAACCGGGAACTGCCCGACATTATCCCGCTGACGCATTGGGTACTTCGATGACCTCAACCTAAAAATTGAAGGTGACATTTTTTAGAGTATTGCCTAATTTGATATGCATTTTAAAAGTCTTTCCTATTGATTCCTATGGTGCTTAATTACGCACAGAAAAGCAACATTTTGTAATCTCTTAAAAATCATAACTAAAAATACTTACTGTGTAGTGGTGAGCTTGGTCTTAAAAATTTATAAAAATCTATATTATTTTTGTAAATTGGTCTCGAGTTATTCTTTCGAGTGTGTGTCACCATTCATTGATACTGTGAGTACAACAAATGCTTAGCATATCTCCTGGATTAGCCCAACGGCTTGCCCACACTACCACAAAAACAGAGCCTTATGGGGTTTTCTTTTTTATCTCTTAATACCAAAGTGGGTTGCATGGACTCTCTGCACAGCGTACATCATTTTCGTACACTTTATAGAGAGACAGACTCCTATATTTGATGGATCAGTGGTGGGATACAAGACTTTGCATTTGCTGATACCCCTTTGCCAGTAAGTGATTACACAAATAACCTTAAAGAAAATTGTCTTTAGCCTAATTGCAATTTTGTTTTCAATTGGACTATTTTGCAACATGTTAAAATTAATTGCTAATGTCTTGGTTAGATCTCTGAAGTAGCAATTTAAAATCGTTTACTGTATTGAGGACTTACAAAACGTTTTTTAAAGTTTTGCAAAAGTTAAAAAGGTCACAACTTTAGCAAGACAAAACGTCTGATACAGAGAACCAGTCTCATACGCTCAACCTGACCCCTTACATGGGATTCGAAATACCCCCAGCTAATGGCTCTCTACGAAGGTTACAACATTCACACTGGTGCTCATGCTAACATAGAAAAGCTTAGAAGGCCTGTGGCAGAATATGAGACTGAGAATCCAGTAGAAGGGGAGAATCCCCAGAAAACCAAGAACACACAAATGATGCTGAGGATGAAGTAGGATCCTCTCTCTCAGAAGTTGGAGCCCCCTCAGAGGAGGATTTGGCTCTAGAAAGGTTTACCAAAAGACTGGCTTTAGAAGCACAAATTTCGGAAGTAGAAGTTAAAAGAAGAAAGTTGGGCCTAGGACGCATCTCTGGTAGCAGCATTCAAATAAATAGGGAGAAGAGAAGACTTTTAACCTAAAACTCGTCAAAGGAGTGCCCCACCCCTTTTTACAAAAGGCGATGAGATAATCAAATGGTTTTCTGCCTATGAGAGAGCCTGCATAGCCAGGGAAGTAGATAGGAAACATTGTGGCTCTCTATTGTGGGAACTGTTCTCAGGTAAATGCGGGGATAGACTCCTGACATTGAATGAGGCAGATGCTAAGTCTTATGACCTCATGAAGGCTACACTGATTGAGGGCTTTGGACTTACCACTGAAGGATATAGAATACAATTCAGGGAGACTCGAAAAAACCATAGTTAGTCCTGGGAAGAATTTTTTGATTTTTTCAGTATAAATGTTGGGTGGCTGATTAGAAGGTAACAAGGTACAAGATTTTAATGGACTTTACAATTTAACTGTGAATGGGCAACTTTTAAGTAACTGTTACAATGAGAAACTACATCAGTTCCTGGTAGACCTAGGTTCACTTTCTCCTCTAGAGTTGGGGAAGAAGGCAGACCACTGGGTCAAGACATGGGTAACTAAAAATACCACTGGTTGGGGAGACCAAAAGAGAGAGGCCAAATAGCTCCCCTGCCCCCCAAGGAAAAGATGAGTGTTCAGCAGGCCCCCGAAAAACCTGCACAGTAGGCTGTGCCCCGAAACTCCTCACAGTCTAAGGGTGGGTACAAGTTTATAATTATTTATGATTAGGACCTCTAAATGAGGACCACATTAAAAAGACTTGAGAATTAAATATGTATATAAACACTCAAATAACGTGTCCAGCGAACAAGAATCCCACCCATAAAGTGCATCATAATAAACTCCCTGACCCCTTACATTAAAAGAAACCCCAAAATACCCCCACCCTACTACCTTAATAGACAGCACACAATAAAACACCATCTTTACATTTCATAAGCTTAAAATAAATATAAGTAAAATTTTTAAAAAATCAAACATTCTAAAACAAAACAATTCATTGGGAGGATCATACAAGGCTAGAAGAAACTCTGGTACAAGTAGAATAGAAAGTTGGAGACAAATAGGTCTTAGCCACTTACGCCGAAATGAAACAAGAGATTGACAGGCAAATAGAACATGATTTAAGTCTTGGGTTTCATCTAAACATAAGTTACACTCGTTAGTCGAGCCATGCCATTTTGCCAAAAGAACATTCAAAGAAAGCAATCCCTGGCGAAGCAGCATCCAAAAGCACCTAGCCCCATGTGGTATATTCCATGTGAGATAAGGTTGTTCTTTTTTTTACTACTAAGGATTCCTCTAAGTTCAGAAAAGATCTCTTTTTTGCACAACTTTCTATGTCCAATCGAAAGCTTGAAGACAGCGTAGCCTGTTTCAAGCCAATTTTCATTTGAGAGGGGGTTATAGCCAAGACCTGATTGTAGTCTAAGTCCAGCCTTTCTAAGGCGTAGGGAAAATTCTTACAGATGGTATACCTAAAATTATTATTCACCAGAATTTCTTTCCTCAGCAAGGACCTTAAAGAATCATCCTCACTCCTTGTGAGGCAAGCGACCCAGTGCATAACCCCTGCTAAGCCCTGAACGAACGCACTTCTGAATCCCAGTTCCAGCCTTGAGAATTAACAGACAAGAGTTTTCTAAGGGTTTTACCTTCCATCAAATTCAAAAATCCCCATTTAGAGAAGTCAACCAATTCCAGGCCATATAAGAGGGATGCTGGAATTTTCGCTCTTTAGACCACTTAAAGGTGTGCAAAATGCTCCTCCCGGTGGCCATGTACAACACCCCTAGGCCTCTTGCCTGACAGCCTGGTTTGGATTTATTATTTTCTATGTATGCTTTGACACTAAGATACCCACAGACTATTTTCCCCCAAAAAAGTGTAAGAATTCACAATTTCTATCTTTTGAGTGCCTAGGGACTAGTAAAAATTAGGGGACTTCATTTGTTTGTTTCCATGGAAGCATATAACCTTGCTTTTCGAAGCATTAACCTTTAAAAAGTGGGCCTGAGTATACTGTGACAAAGACTGAAGACGGTTATTTAGGCCTTTGGGGGTTAAGTCAAAAATTATGATGTCATCAGCATATAGTAAACAGACCTTGCTCTGGGAAAGGAAAGAGGGGAGATCTGAAATATATGAAGAAAAGAGCAAAGGCGCCAAAAGACATCCTTATTTTAATCCATTCAAAGTGGGAATCTCTTGGGATAAACCTTTATCCCCCCCTCAAAAGTATTCTACACCAAGTAGAGGAGTGAAGCGCTATCACTAGCTCCAGAAGATATTAAGGATACCTAAGTTAGCCAGCTTTCTCCATAGCAAGTCTCTGTCTACTTTGTTAAAAGCCATTGAAAAGTCGATAAATGCGGCATAGACCACTCCACCTCTTACTTTCACATACTTTTTGGTGACAACGTGTAACATTGCAATATTATCCAAAGTGCTATGATTACGCCTAAACCCTATTTGCTCCAGGGGAATGATATTGTTCGCCTCAGCCCAAATAGATAGTCTGGAAAGCAGACATTTAGAAAAGATTTTTACCACCATGTCCAGGAGGGCGATCTGCCGGTAGTGGTCTGGACAGGTACGATCACCCTTCTTAAATAAAGACACAATGATACTACCAACCCAGGAGGGTGCGATACTTCTGGAAAGGAAACGCCTTCTAAAAACAATTAATAAAATCTTACTCCATGAGCAAATATCCTGTTTTATCACCAAAATGGGTAATTCGTCAGGACCAATTGCGGAAAACAGGCGCATAGAACAAATGACCAGCTCTATCACTTTTACTGTAGGAGGATTAGTGGATTGTAACCCATCACTTTCGGGACACTGGAACAATTCAACCCCATTTGATACATAGAGGGTGGCACGAATTCAGTTCAACGAGCTTCAGATATGGCAAAAGGGGAAGAATGAATTCTTGACCCGCAGCCTTCACCAACCAATGACCAAAAACATCTAGCCTTACCCTTTACCACTGCTTCCCTGAGGTGTATTCAAAGTTGGACCCAGGAGTCTCTTGCGAGACAGGCCTTCAAGTGCCTCCTTCTCCTTTTTAACAGGGCCACCCTGGAGTTCCTTTCAGATGAATATTTTAAGTACTGAATCCTGACCAGATAATTTATTTCCAGACTCAGGGCAAGTAATGGACGGGGAATCACCATGTGTCTACTTTTAGGAGATCTTCGAGAGGAGCTAATTAGCAGTTGTTTCACAAGGTTCCCAAAGTTTTGAAATTCATTCCCTTCCCAGTTATCCAACTCAACAACACCAAGTTCTAAGGTCTGTAACACGCCTGAGATCATTCTGTAATCACACTGGGTCCTCCCTGTCTTATTATCGAACATGGGGATTGACTCATCCAACTACCAGGTCCTAGTCATTAGCATGTTCAATTCCAATGAGAAGAAAAGCAAATTATGGTCACTAATAGAGGTAGTTATGATCTTTAAATCATTTAGCAAAGAAAAAGAGGTATAACCTAGCACCCGGTAATCTAATATTGCCATTTCCCTTGGAGAAACATGTGTAAAGGAGGCTGGGGATCCGAGGTAGAACTTCCATTAGCTATGATATAATAATTTCTCCTAAGGAGAGCAAGTAGAAGTTTCCCTCTCTTATTTGTTCTTATTGAAGGGGGAACAGAGGGTGGAATTTGCAGGGCTTCCTCTTTCTCAACCTCACAGACCTGGCCCACAGAGTGATTGGAAATGTTGCAGTTTAAGTCTCAAAATAGCACTACATAGGAAGGATGCTCACTATCTAGAGCTTTTTATATAGGCAAAAACCTTCTGCAACAAGGCGTCATAGACCGCTTCAGGGGTATGTAGGTGTTGACCAGTAACAGGGTAGTAGGGGACCCACGTCGGATTATGAACCTGAAGGGTTAAGGCCATGATAAGGTTGCTAGGATCTTTATAACAATCATAATTCCACTAAAGTTTAGTTGACAGCAAGCAGGTGACTTGCCCTTTAGCATGCCTTCTTCTAGAAGGGGTGGCGTTACAGTCTATAACATAATAATCGTCCCACAATAAATCCCTATCAGACCATGTCTCCTGTAGGCAAATCAAGTCAGGGCTTAAAGAGCTGAGACAAAGTAACTTCTCCCTACTATATTTTAACCCTGGAGCATTCCATGAGACAATTTTTAGGCCAACACTAGTTGAGAGGTTGAAATGGGACCCTAGACCCCCGCAGCTGCTTTAAGGGGTTCAGGATCCAACCCCACCCATCCAGACCATTAATGCTTTTTTGCTCCGGGACGGTTGGAACTTCCTGAAGTGACAACTGCCGACCATTCCCTGCAAGGGAAACTGTCAGGTCCTGCATACCTACCCTTGGCCTGAACATATGCTGGCCCTTAGAGTTGGGTGACTCCTGTGATAAATAATTATCTTTGTTCTTTTCCACTACCAACCCCCCACTAGCGCCAGACTGATTCAAACCCAGGTAGAGGACTATATCAATCCCATGACACTGCAAAAAATCAGCATTTCGAAGGACCAGTTTAACCAAGAGTTTAAAACTATAGGAAATCCATGACTTAAAGCCTACATTAGAATGCAATAGAGAAACAATGTCAATGTCACAGCTTTGAATTGACCTCAATGGGCCAGACTCCGAGAAGCAGTTTAATAAAGTTGATCTATTCAAGATTAAATCTGATCAAGGATTGGAATAAAGTCTACTATATATGTGTCTGCATTTGATCCAGTTGTGGGAAGGCTATCTGAAGATACAGGGCCATTAGAGACTCTCTTCAGCCTGAGGAACGAAAAAATTGGAGCTGTTGGATTCAATTTGGGAGGGGAGCTGGGGGGTGGACAAAGAAAGGCTCAGTCTCGGACTCCCTTCCTGGCTCCCTAGCAGCTGCTTCAATAATCCCAGGTGCTCTCCTTATCACCAAAGAGGAGGGAGAAAACAGGCTAGGTGTATCTATGCATTTTTGTGTGGAATCTGTCGTCTCAGAGAAATGTTCTTTCCCTCTGCCTTTCTTATTAATTCTTTGAACTGGTCTTTTCAAACCTTTACAGTTTTTCTCCTTGTTTTTCCCCTTCCACTATTGGCTGAGGAGCAGGCAACTCCAGAGAGCAATTCCTCTAAGTAGAGAAGGCTTTAAATATTGGGAAATCCTCCTGTTCAGTCCGATTAGACTTTGCTGACCGTTTATTCTTAACCGAGCAAGGGTCAAAAATAGATTGTATGAAGTCCACTGGATTATCAAGCAGTGCTCTTTTATTGATAGTCTCTTTACACTGGGGTTTACCAGCCTGAGCGCTCACCTCCATGCAGGAACGCACCATGGGATTCTCCGGCTCATTTGGTAGCAACTGGGGGACAGCCGATAACCCAGAGAAGCCTTGATTCAAACTCCTAACTTTGTTATCTTTAGACAATTCCTTCAAGATGGCTGTCACAGAATTGAGAATACAGTTAGACCCTCCCACAAATTTCTCAAGAAGTTTTACAATTGAGGAAAGCAGGTTTTCCGAGCTGTTCAGGAAAACAGAAAACCTACCCTCCTGGTCTAGGGGTTGACTAGGCAAATTACTGCTTACTTCCAGAACTGGATTCACAGAGTCTTGGATGCTAAATCAAATAGAGACCTGTCGGTGGAAGCAAAGGCACAGGAACCGCAGGAGGCGGGGAATAGTCCTTGACCTGATACCCATATCTCCTACAGAGGTCCAAGTCCAAATCGGGCATGGTGAAGTCTTGAAGCCCAGTGACTGGTGTCCCTGTAGCCCTCAAGTGGAAAACGCATTCCTGGAGAGCTTGGGCTAACTAGCAGGAGGAGGTAGAAGAAGTATGTGGCAGCGCCCCTGGGCGAGTTCTGAATGCTCTGTAGAAGGGTATCCTGGGAGGCTATGTCCTCTGCTTCCCCCCAATCTACTATCAACGGAGTAGGACTCTTTTGAAACCCCCTTGAACAGGGTTCCATTTGGCTTCGTGCCAGCTGTCATTCCGAGGGGAATGTCAAGCTTTGTCTCCTCCTGAGGGATATTTTTTTTCCCCATAATGCGCAAATTTGATTCTGGCCCTTCACCCGTGGGGCCAGGTTGACCTTATTCCGCAGGGGATTGGATTTAGTTTTTGTACATGCCCTTCCTGGGAGCAAATGCCCTGAGCGTAATTTATTTAGGGTCATAATTTTGCCTCTCCTCGAAGCCACCAGGACCAAGACAAAGCGGAGGGGTGATAAAGAAGTTTCTTACCTTATTCAGGAGTAATATTCATTATGATCTTACAGGCCAGTCTGCCCAGATTCAAAGGACCTCCCCTCTCTGGACTGGTCCAAATTCGTTGTTCCCTAAGAGGTGGGGCAAACCATTTCCGACGTGCTTCCAAGGCACTCAGCAGCTTCGTGTCCGTCTACTGCCAAGGGCGAGCAGAGTAGGATAGCAATACGTGGCAAGCCACACTGGCCTAACGCCAGCTGATTTTGCTCCTAGCAGGCTACCTGCAGCCCAGTGCATCCCGCTAGCTACAGGCACTCCATGCTCCAGGAGCTCCAGGCACAGCCCTCTCACCCAGAGCTCACATCGGCAGAATGTTTCGACGTTTACCCACTGAAATACCAGCCCACCGCTTTGTCCAATGCTGAGACACACTATGAGGCTGACTTTAATGCTTCCCAACGCCGCAAGCCCGCTGACCCCCCACTTTACACCTTTGTGCTGCAAACAGCAGAGGGGGCAGGTGGCTTCATAAAGAGGGCCAGGTCAGTCCAAAAAATGAGGCGGTGGCTGGCAGCTATGGGGGGGGGACCAGAAGCCGAACGTCAAACAACCAGGGACCCGGACTGGGAGACTCACCCCTTCTTCTCCCGGCTTCTAGTGGCAGAACAGTGAGCTAGGCCTGCAAGACAGCAAAACGGCTGTCGGGCTGGTGGAAAGCGCTGTCAGGGATGGTCCAAACGCTGTCAGGGAGACTCCCTCCTTTTCCCTACTTCCAGCGGCTGGGCAGTATAGGATGAGACAATGTGCCGGGTCGGGCCCAAATAAAGGAAGGAGGGCACTCCAGCCACTTATGCCATAGCGGAATCAATAGTCAGTGAGAGCAATGCCCCAAAAGGATGGGGAGCAATAGGAGCAGCTAGGCAATGTGCAGCGAGGTGGGGGGGGCAAAAGCGGCAAGAATAGACCTACCATGGGTGCAAGCTGGCGTTGGAGCGAACTGCCTTATATGCCCCCTCGCCTTACCCTCACCTTACCACTTGCCCCTCTCCTTACGCCTGTAGTATTGATGTTTTCCCAGCATACAACAGGCCTGAAGCAGCGGCAGGGGGCACAGTTGCCAGGGGCTTATGTAAGACCAGATGGAGACAACCCGGATGGAGGCAACCCAGCCCGGAGCAGCTGCCTCTTTACTCAGGGCAGTGGTGATAGTGGCCACCCTCGCTGCAGCCTCTCCTTCCCTCACTTCTCCTTCCCTCACTTCTCCTTCCTCTCACGTTCTCCATTGGCATAGCGTGTAACTGTTAGGCAGCAGTACTCTGCTGCACTCCTTCGCTGCTTCCTCACCGCCTACTCATGGCCGTGGTCGCAGCCACAACTGCAACCACCCCTCCGGCTCTGACTTGTTCCCCGCAGGCTCCAAGCTCTGCACTCCAGCGATGCAGCGGACTGTGACTTCTGGCTTCCAGAGACTCTGAGAGTCACCACAGCACATTAGAAGATGAGACAAGTCCTTATATCCTTTGATCAGAAGCCCCCTCCTCCTGCGTCCCACTGTTCTAGCTCCATATCCCTGCTGACAGCAGTGCTTCAGCAGAATGGGTACAAGGGTAAACACTGATCCCAACAAGGGTTGGTGCCATGATTGCAAAAACAAGGGACACCAAACTGAAGATCCTAACTGTAAAAGAATGCCTCTAGTCCACCTGCAGTAAATGCAGTTGTAAATCTCCAGATGGGATCACATTTGTGGCCTGACCATGTCAGTGAACCCACAGAGGCAACATCAGTCACAGAGGAAAGGGTAGACTTATCCTGTGCTGCCTGGCCCACTAACATGCAAAAGTAAAGGCAGTACCCTTTGATTGACAGGACTTTGGTAAAAGCCATGAGGGATACAGGAGCTAGTGTCACCATGGTGAACCAGCAACTGGGCCACTCAGATCACTGCCTGACAGGGAAAACATATCTTGTCACCAACGCTGACAATGTCACAAAGATCTATCCCATGGCTATGGTATCATTTAACTTGGTATAGTAGTTGAACAGAAAGAAGTGGCTGTGTCCCCATCCATCCCAGTAGACTGTCTGCTTGGCAGTGATTTGGTAAATTCTCCCCAGGCTGCAGTAAAGCTGAGGACACCTGCAGCCACATTTGGGATCCCAGAATGGGGTAGTGTAAAAACTAGGACACCAAGCAAACTCCAGAGTGAACAAGAGGTTTTTAATTCCTGGAAGAATGGACTAACCCTCCAAAAGAAAAGACAAGCAGTCTGGGGGACCAGCTTCTATACAGACTTCAAGTCAGAACCCCTCTTTCCAGAAAGAGGACTTGTTAGCCTCAGAGGAGCCTGAGCCTGCAGATCTTGGGTCTTACCACCAGAGCTCTTGGGACCAGGGGGACCCTCTAGGGAGGATCTGTGCCAGGGACAAACAAAACCTTTCCTACACTGAAAACCTGAGGCAGGAAGCTGCACAGGAATAACAGTGTAATGTCAGTGGCACCCACAGGGTCTACTGATAATATGGGCTCCTGTATACTGAGGCCAGAGACCTCAAGCCTGGTGCAAACAGGAAGATGGTAGTATACAATACAGAGAGTTCCTCCTCTCTTTAGCCCATGACATTCAGATGGCTGGGCATCTGGGCCAAAACAAAACCTGTACCAGGGTAGTTAATCATGTTTACTGGCCGGGGATGATTCAGAAGATGAAGGACTTTCGTCAGTCCTGTGTCTCCTGTCAAGCCAGTGGTAATGCAGGAGGCCTCCATAAGGCCTCTAATCCCACTACGTGTGGTTGGGGTGCCCTTTGAAAGGTTAGGGTTTGACTGTGTTGGTCTCTTGACTCTCACACAGCTTCAGGAAACAGATATATCCTCATGCCACTAGATATCCTGAGGCCATTCCTTTTAGGACCGTTACTGCCCCTGCAGTGGCCAGGGCCCTTTTTGGTATTTTTACTAGGGTTGGCTTTCCTAAAGAGGTAGTATCAGACACTGGTTCAAACTTCATGTCTGTATACTTGAAACACATGTGGCAAGAATGTGGACTGACTTATAAGTTCACTACCCCATACCATCCACAGACCAATGGGCTGGTTGAAAGATTTAACTGAACATTGAAATGTATGATTGGAGGACTCCCTGAAAAACTCAGAAGGGAATGGGATGTCTTACTTCCATGTCTGCTTTTTGCCTACAGGGAAGTACCAGAAAAAGGAGTAGGGTTTCTCCTTTTAAACTTTTGTTTGGGCATCCTGTTAGTGATCCATTAAGTCTTGTGAGGGAAGGCTTGGAGAAGCCTCTCAAAGAGCCCGAACAAGACATTGTAGATTATGTACCTGGCCTTTGTTTCAGGATGGCTGAGTATATGGGAAAAGTCAGCAGAAACCTCCAGGCCAGCCAGAAGCTCCAGAAGCACAGGTATGACCAAAAAGCTGCTATGGTGGAGTTCCAACCAGGGAATGTTTGGGTGTTGGAGCCTGTGGCTCCTAGGGCTCTCTAAGATAAGTGGTCTGGGTCCTACACCAAACTTGAAAGGAAAGGGGGGTCACCTACCAGTTTGATTTTGGGAGTTGCAAGAATCCCAAAAAGGATTATGCATGTCAACTGCCTGAAGCCCCAATTTGACAGAGCTGATGTGACCATGCTCATGGTATCACATGAGGGTGCAGGAGGATGAGAGCGAACGTCTCTCTTTTCTCCTCTCCACCAACGCCTAAGAGGGTTTTGTGGATGGATTGGTCTTGCCAGAAAGCCTCACAGGACAACAGCAGGCTGATTGCAGGCAAGTCCTCAACCTGTATGCTGAACTATTTTCTCAGATCCCTGGTAGCACTAACTGGTGTACCCATGAGGTAGACACTGGAGACAGCTTGACAGTATAGATACTCAGACCATGTCAGAGAAAGCATCCAAGTTAAAGTAAAAAAGATTCTGTATTTGGGTGTCATTGAACCCTCTGAGCGCTCCTGGGCCAGCCCAGTAGTTTTCATCCCCAAATCTCACTCCAAGGGAGAGAAAAAGGAAATTAGGTTCTGTGAAGAATATATGGGCCTCAATGCTGCAACAAAAACTGATGCACACCCAATTCCAAGAGATGATGAGCTCATAGACAGATTAGCGGCAGCCAAATATCGGAGTACTTTTGATCTTACGTCTGGGTACTGGCAGATTGGCCTGACCCCTGGAGCAAAAGGAAGATCAACATGCTGCACCCCAAGTCAGCATTATCAGTTCACTGTAATGCCCTTTAGATTAAAGGATGCCCCTTCCACCTTCCAGAGGTTAGTGAACCCAGTCCTAGCTGGGTTGGAATCCTTTAGTGCAGCTTATCTGGATGATATTGCTGTCTACAGCTCCACCTAACAGGATCACCTGATCCACCTCAGAAAGGTCATTGAGGCTCTGCAGAAGGCTGGCCTCACTATCAAGGCCAGCAAGTGCCAGATAGGGTGGCTTTACTTGGCCTCCAACTACCAGTTGGCCAAAGTATACAAAATTTCTCTGCCCTAACACAAGATCCAGACAATTCTTACTTGGGAAGCTCCAACCACCCAGAATCAAGTTAGGGCATTCCTTGGCTTAACTGGGTACTACAGAAGATTTGTGAAGGATTAGGGCACTATAGTGCCCCCTCACAGAACTTACGTCCAAAAAGATGCCCAAAAAGATTAACTGGACAGTGAGTTGTCAAAAGGCTTTTGGCACTCTGAAAGATGCAACATACTCTGCTCCAGTCCTGAAAGGTTCAGATTACCTCCAGGAAGTTCATTGTCCAAACAGATGCCTCTGAGCGTGGGATAAGAGCAGTCCTAGCCCAAATAAATTTTAAGGGACATGACCAGCCTGTTGCTTTTATATGGAGTGCCATAGAGAGGGAAGTCTTTGCTGTGGTCTGTGCACTGAAGAAGCTGGTGCTATACCTATTTGGCTCTCACTTCATAGTTCAGACCAAATACAGGCATCTCAGATGGCTCCAACAGATGAAAGGTGAAATCCACAAACTGCGTAGGTGGTCCATATCCCTACAGGGAATGGACTTTACAGTTGAACGCTGACCTGGAACCGCCGATGCCAATGCAGATGGCCTTTCCAGGTTCTTCCACTTAGAGGATGAAGACTCCCCAAGGGAAGGGTAGTTCCATCCTCTTTCGTTTGGGGGCAATGGTGTGATAAAGGGCCTCTTTTGACATGGTAGCCTCCACATTTTGAATGGAAAAAGATGTGGTTTCAAATTGTAAGGGCCCTGGGCCCTGCTAAACAGGTTCCCAGGGGCAGATCTCTTTCCCCAAAATTGTACTATGTTTGGCACTTCAGACAACTTTTGTAAGCCCCTAGTAAATGGTACCCCTGGTACCTAGGGCATGGATACTGAAGAAGGCCCCCTAGACCTGCAGTGCCAATTGTGCCACTCTGAGAGGCCCCACACCAGCTCCATGTAGACTGGCATTGCAAGTGCATGACAAGGTGTATCAAAAGTTGCAAACTTGACATGGCACTAACCAAGAGTGCCATACTTACTAACACTGCATGCAATATAGGTAGGTCACCCCTTTGGCAGGCCTTGCAGCCCTGAATGCATGTGAGGGCGTATGTGTGCATGATCAAATATGCCCCTACTGTGTCTTTGCTAAATTCTTAGACATAGTAAGTGTACAAGGAAGCCATAGAAAATACATGTCCTGGCCATTACAAGTTCCTCAGCTACATGATGGCCTCTCTGAGAACTGGGTTGTTTGGTATCAAACAACTCAGAATATTAAACCCCAACTGATGCCAGTGTTGGATTTATTATAAAAGGTACACAGAAGGCACTGTAGAGGTGTTCCCTGCAAACCCTAACAGCCCTGGCATGGTTGCTGACTGGTCCTAACCAACCTGCCACCACCAGACATGATTGTGGACTCCTGGGGTGAGAGCATTTTGCTCTCAGGAACCATAACACAGCCTTTCCTGGATGGAGGAGTTACACCTCTTCCCCCAGGCAGGCACTCTGCACCAGAGGTCACCCTCAAAGGCTTTACTGCCTTTGAAATCTGACATCTGCCTCTGCTTCTAGTCCAACGGTTTTACTCCCACTTTAGGCGGGAAAACTGGTGGGAAAACTATCAAGAATAGGAGGAGAGGCCATCCTCAGCCTGAGCCACCTCTCAGGGGTTGCAGGCGAGGTGACCACTCTGTTTCATTTTCCTCCATCTTGGAAGGCAGGAAAATAGCCAGTTGGGTTTAAGGATGTGACACCTTCTCACACGAATAGGTCACTTAGTGGGTGTAGCCACCCTAAAGTAGGTGGCCCATTGGCCACCATAGGAACTCCCCCTAAGACCCTCTCAATACAGATTTGATTGACACAAAGAAGACCAGAACAAAGAAGACCCAAGGCGTGAGAACTGAAGGACTCTACAAAACCCCAGACCACCTCCAGCCTTCTAAAAATAAAAATCACCAAGAACTTCCCTTTGAGTTAAGGTATCACTCTCTGCACCCAGCAGGCAAGGAACCTACAAAGTGCCGAACAACCCAATAGCCAAGCCAAATTTTGTACAACACCCCTTAATGATAAGACCTGCCATCATGCCAAGTTTGGTGGCACTGCGACTCTCCAGGGCTGTGGGTACCTGACCCCCAACATCAGATACCCATAAGCAAAGTCCACCCTGGGCTCTTAAAAACCCAGAAGCAAGCACGAGTGAAGGGACTTCAGATTACTACACTGACAAGAGTGGCCCTGCTGACCTGCAATGCACCCTCCAAGTGACATGCTCCTGACCTCAAGGACTCCAGGACCCATGACTCCTGGCTGACCTATCTGCACTGCACCTAGCCTCCTTGGCCCTTGCATTGACCAGTCAGCTGTGCTCTAGGGATCCCCAACCCCTTGCAACCTCCACTCTCCAAGGCGACCCACCAGACTTACCTTTAAGTCCATCTTTGCAGTGTATTTCGTAGTGGTCCCCTTCTCCTTTAGACGCCAGCTCCAAGACCTTCAGCCGCTGCTCCCACCTGAACAGCGAACTGCCTGGCGTTCTCGCGGTGACCCATTGGACACTTCGACCCTGACCTAAGAATAGAAGTTGACGTTTTTTAGAGCATTGCCTGATTTAATATGCATTAAAACAAATTCCCATTGATTCCTATGGTGTGTAATTTTGCACAGAAAAGCAACATTTTCTAAACTTTAAAAATCATAACTGAAAGAGTACATACTGTATGTTGGTGTTCTTGGTCTTAAAAGTTTTATAAAAATCTATATTATTTTTGTAAATTGGTCTTGAGTTATTCTTCCGAGTGTGTGTCCACATTTATTGATACTGTGAGTACAACAAATACTTAGCACATCTTTTAGGTTAGCCTAACTGCTCGCCCACACTACCACAAAAATAGAGCGTTAGGTAGTCTGCTTTTTACATCTTGATACCAAAGTGGGGTTGCATGGACTCTCTGCACAGTGCACATCATTTTTGTAAACTATACAGAGAGACAGCCTCCTACACAGGTCCTCACTGAACCGAAACACAAGCAACTCAGGACTGATTTTGCACTAATCACTTCTGTTCAGTAGGGAATAACTTGGTTCCAGTGGCACAGTGAGCAAAGAGCCTCTGTCTCGCATACCCTTGGCCTCTTCGTACATTACATCAAACACAAAAGGTGATGGTAGGAGTGGTTGCGATTGGTCTAACAACTGACAATCACTCCTGATAGAATTTTAAACCATGTTTCTTTTGACCACCATACCAACTCAGTTAGACCAAGCCATATGCAAATAGTATTGACTTTGCTCCAATAGGAACAGTCCAGCCAAACTGCCAAGCCAGGTTCTCACTGAACCAGAACACAAAACACCATAGCGCGTGGGAAGAAGGAGAGAAGGACAAGCGAGAAAGGTTGAGTGGTAGTCGATAGGGATAAGAAAGGGTGCAAGGAGGAGATAAGAATGGCATGGAGATACCAGACTGAGTAGATGTATAAGTAGAAAGATTAGGGTAAAAGATGCAGTGGCACCCATGGCCATGTGTTTGAGAAGCCCACTTTGCCTCTGTAATGGGTGTCTTTTAATACCAACCCAGAGATGATGGGGTGCATTTCTTTCTGGTTTGCATTAGGCCCCATGGCACCCTTGCTGAGCCATTGATTTGGGTAGCTTGCACACCACACGTGCTTACATATTAAGTTGTTGCTTGTCTTCAGTAAACAAAACCTTAGCTGCAGTGCACAGAACACCTTTATTGCCGCACATAGAGGAAATAAATTAGAGGGAACATTGCATGCCACTCATTTGTGACCCCTAAACTCCTCACCAACCCTAAATATCACTCATTCCTCAACTCTAAAAAGCTGTCACCACCCCTAAAATTTACCCATCACTTAACCTTATAGACCCTCACCAGCCCTAAACTCCATCTATCTGTGAACCCTAAAAACCCCTCAACACTCATCCATTCCTCCAATACCTGAACGTTAAAATAAACCCTCACAATCCCTGAACTCCCTCAGTTCCTGCTCCCGGAGAACCCTAATCATCCCAAAACACCCAACCCTACAAACCCCTTTCTGTGCCTGGAGCACGCTTACCTGTAAAACCTAAAACCTCCCCTTCACTCCTAAATATCACTCATCCCTGAAGCCAAAAAAAACCCTCACTACCCCAAACTCCACCAATGTCAAATGGAATTTTCCTTAAAAATAACTTCCTTTACAATGCTGCCTTTTCATTCAGTCTGTTTATGTCCTAAAATTGGTTTTCCATGATTTGGTTTCCTCCAATGTGGTTTCTCAGTTTTCGTTGTTCTAACCAGGGCACGTTCCAGTAAAGAGAGTGAATGCCTGTGAAAAGGCAGGTTGTAGATCTATTTCTTTATGATAGTACGCCCAGAGAGTACATTCCCCCTTGACAAATCACATCTGTGATCCCAGCAGCTGTATCTGATAGAACACAAGACTAGCTCCTAAACAGTCAGTCCTATTCAAGCTAGTTCACCTCTATTTCCTTTCAGATTGTGATTGTGGGCGATAGCCCTTAGTATGGTATCCGTTTTGCTCACCACAGTTGTTGTTCAAGGTGTGCCTGAATAGAGAGAAAGTTACCATTTTAGAAATGCAGTTCTCTTCTGTTGACTAGACACTGGGGCCCATATTTATACTTTTTGACGCAAAACTGCGCTAACGCAGTTTTGCGTCAAAAAAATTTGCGCCGGCTAACGCCATTCTGAAGCACCATGCGGGCGCCGTATTTATTGAATGACGTTAGCCGGCGTTAGCCGGCGTTAGCCGGCGGCGCCGTCTGGTGTGCGTTAAAAAAAACGACGTACACCAGGCAGCGCCGGCGTAGGGGAAAATGGAGCTTGGGCGTCAAGAAATGGGGCAAGTCAGGTTGAGGCAATTTTTTCGCCTCAACCCGATTTGCGCCATTTTTTTTCACTCCCAACCCCCATAGAAATGACTCCTGTCTTAGCAAAGACAGGAGTCATGCCCCCTTGCCCAATGGCCATGCCCAGGGGACTTCTGTCCCCTGGGCATGGTCATTGGGCATAGTGGCATGTAGGGGGGCACAAATCAGGCCCCCCTATGCCCCCCAAAAAAAAAAAATACACTTACCTGAACTTACCTTAATGTCCCTGGGATGGGTCCCTCCAGCCTTGGGTGTCCTCCTGGGGTGGGCAAGGGTGACAGGGGTGTCCCTGGGGGCATGGGAGGGCACCTCTGGGCTTCTTCAGAGCCCACAGGTCCCTTCACGCCTGCCTTTTGCAGGCGCTAAAAAACAGTGCAAAAGCGGCCGTACGTCATTTTTTTTGACCCGCCCACTCCCGGGCGTGAATTTTGCCCGGGAGTATAAATCCGACGCACATGCCTCGGAGTCGATTTTTTAGACGTGAACGCCTACCTTGCATCTCATTAACGCAAAGTAGGTGTCCACGCAAAAAAATGACGCAAACTCCATGGACTTTGGCGCTAGACGCGTCTAACGCCAAAGTATAAATATGGAGTTAGTTTTGCGTCAAAATTGCATCAAAAAAAACGACGCAATTCCGGCGCAAACGGAGTATAAATATGCCCCTGGATATTGACATGATTCTCACCACTTTGTCTAATATTGTTAGAAAATGTATTCCATTGAGTCTAACAAAATAGCATATATGTTAATTAGTGTAGTGGTTTAAATGTCACCTGTTCACCAATGTAACTATCTTTAATTTATATCAGTACCTGATCAGCTATACTCCCCCATCTAAAGTTAAGATATTCTGGAGTTGCCCAGGGGATTTGGAGAACTGGAAGCGTTGAGAACAGAACTCCTTATGGCTGTCCTCGGAATCTATGCATTACAAAAGCATTGAGGTCCATTTTTGGTTCCGATCATATGGTGTTGGCAAATAGTAATAAGAAGTGAGATATTGGTGAAGAATCCCATGGTCAGATAACGTTTTCACATCAACACGTAATAGGTCCTAGGACTCAAGAATTTTATAAAAAGTATAGAGATTACAGTCGGTGAAAATGTAATTAAACTGATTCATCACTAAGGGCCTGATTACAACTTTGGAGGACGGTGTTAAACCGTCCCAAAAGTGGTGGATATACCACCTACCGTATTACGAGTTCCATAGGATATAATGGACTCGTAATACGGTAGGTGGTATATCCTCCACTTTTGGGACGGTTTAACACCGTCCTCCAAAGTTGTAATCAGGCCCTAAATGTATACACCCTCAATATATCAAGAACTCAATGAAGAATCCACAAATAGTTTGTTGTAATATGGATTTCCTGAGTGAACCATATTGCCTATATTGAACAGGAAAATCATCCATTTATTACATAATTCTTTTGTTTTTATTATTTATGTTCTATATTTGATTTAGACACTTTTGTCATACTGTGCTATAATACAATATGATTAAGAATGTTGACACCATGCTGCTGTTATTGTTAGTTAGTAAATTAATGAAATAGACTTGTAATGGTAAACTGAAGAAGGCACATTTTGTGTATTTTTAACCCAGTACCGGGCATGCTGTCCCTGCTAGACCTTCCTTTAGTCAGTTATTTTACCCTTCTTAAAATCTACTTTCCTAAAATCATGCGTTCGCCTGTCTGTGTAGACTAAGAGCATACATAATTGTAAACACATGCATAGTTGATTAATGGGCTGATTTTAGGGTAATTGAACTGGGTTGTTTCATTGTCTGTTTTCATAGCCTAGTCGTCTACAATGTCCCACTTCCAATAGTAATCACGCTATGAATCTTAGTGAAGCGAGGTCATTGTTAAAAGCTGTAGAATAAGAGCAGAGTGTTTACATGATTAGAATTCAAAATGGATTATGTAAAACAAAGAAAGCAGCCCTATGGATTTTTCAATGAACCAAGAATAGGAATATATGACTTTGCCACTCATGCCTTTATCATACGTGCTTTTATCATGCATGCCTTTACCATGCCTATGCTTTTACCATGTATGCTTTTACCATGCCTATGCTTTTACCATATATGCTTTTACCATGCATATATACACAAATTGCCTCGGTCTTCTTGTCGCCATCCCTCCCCGGATGGGAAATAGAAACCTGCTGTGTTTCTAAAGGCACACGCCCTCCTGGACAGAAAGGCTCAAATGCCACTGGCCACTCACACTCTCACCATGCAGTTTTCTCATCAATAATCTCATTGTAAATTTTGTAGTGATATTATCAGTGATCCATAGAAGATGTCATGAGTGATGTAATATGTGCAGTAATTAGCAGTGCACGGCAAGGACCTGAGTTCCTCAGTTATAGTTATCTTACTGTGTGAGTTATAGTTGCTTGAGATAACTTTAACTCCAACGGCGGAATTTCTATGGTTTTATGTGTGTAAAACCTGTACCTAACTATACAGTTCCTGTAACCTTTGGCTTTTTCAGTGAACGTCTACGTTTTTTTTATTTTTTTATTCTGTTTCCTAACTATAAAATCTCTGTAACCTTTGTTTTTTCAGTGAATTTATACAGTTGTTTGTGCAATTTACTAACTGTAATGTCCCTGTAACTTTGAATTTCACAGTTTTAAAAAATATAAATTGTACTATAATTTGACACCCATAATTTCAGTTTACTAATATACCATTTCACAGTTTTATATATACATTTTATTCTCACATTTATATTTATTATATAGCCTAAATAATTAAAAAATGAAGGTAAGATAACTTATATAGTCTTTCTATAAATGCAATGCACCAACTCTTTTTTTTTTTTTTATGCATTTAAGCGATCCTCGGATGCGTTCCCAACCAAATGCACACATTCAATACTAAAACAACACCACATTTAATGCAAACATATGCTATTGAGTGACTGTGGGTATGTGAGTGGCTATATGGGCGTGTGTGGGTGTGTGAATAGGTGTGTGCTTGGCTGTGTGAGTGGTTTTGTGGGTCTGTGAGTGGCTGTATAAATGTGTGAGTGGTTGTGTGAGCCGCTGTGTGGGTATGTGAGTGGTTTTGTGGGTCTGTGAGTGTGTTTGTGACTATGGGTAAATGAGTGGGTGAGAGTGGTTGTGCTTGTGTGTAAGTGGTTGTGTGAGTATATGTCTTGGTCTGTCAGTGGGTGTATGAATGGCTATCTGGGTGTGTGAGTGATCGTGTGGGTGTGTGAGTACACGTGCGGGTTTGTGAGTGGGGGCATGAGTGGCTGCATGGGTGTGAGAGTGATTGTATGGGTGTATGAGTAGCTGTGTGGGTCTGTGAGTTGGTGTATAAGTAGTTTTGTGGATATCTGAGGCGTTGTGTGAGTGGCTGCATGGGTGTGTGAGTCAGTATTTGAATGTGTGGGGGAGTGTGTGAGTTGGTGTGTGGGTCTGTGAGTATGTGTTTGTATTTTTTAAAATCATTAATTGGGGTCTTGACCCGCAGATCCTATGTGGGGCACACAGGGGTTGCACTAAGCACTGTGGTGGATATGTGGCTCTTCACACCCTAAAAAAAATGTTTTTGGACAATTTTCTGCCCATTAGGGGCCCCTCACAGACCACTCAATCAGTCCCCTAGGGCAGAGGTAACTCTACTCTCCCCCCTTCTATCGCTTTTAAATGTTATTCCCCCCACCCCCAGGAACTGAGTCCCGATGTGCCAAATGGTGGCTGTAACTTTCCTCTCAGATGCGGCCCGAAACTCACAGCATTGCCGTTGGTGCTTGAATCTGTGGATACACCACGTGGATTTGTGTTTCTAGATATATGTACATCTTTTTTCATAAATAACTCCAAAACTACTTAACACATTTACACCAAATAACAAAAGGCACACATTCTGGACCAAGATTTCTATTTCTGCCAAATTGACTGTAATTCTGTTCAGCGGTTCAGCCTGTGGTCGTGACTAAAATCCCCATGGGAAATTGCATGGGGAAAACAGGTTTTACCCCCCCCCCCGCCAACTTTTTCTAGGCCGCCACTTGACAGATAGTCCCAAAACTTTCCAGACAGCAGCTGAAGTGAACGGTAAAATAGGTTTGAAATTTCTTCGAAGATTCGTCAAACTTGCATTGTACGGGCACATGCATGGTAAATGGTACATGGTAAAGGCATTGTGTGGAAAACTCTATGTGGTAAAGGCTGTTCCCTAACAAAGGCACCTATAATACTTCATGTGGATTTAGCTAGGTTGGACCAATCAGCCTTCTGTATTGTCACAGGTATGTTGGCCCACCTAAACTATGAAATTATAGCTCTGTTCAATAAAGAACAATGTACGGCATGAATGAAGTAATGATTTGCGTAAGAGACTTCAGTAAGAAAGTAACCTGCATGCCTAAGAACTTCATAATAGAAATTAACACTTCTTGGCTTTGTTAGTTTATGAACTCCAGATCTGACAGAGAGCATGGAGACAGTCAGTTATATGGGTCCTTTTATGAAAAGGGAAAGAAGAAGCGAATTCTCCAGATGGATATGCCAATGACAAGCTGATATGATCATGCTGTTGTTCCTTCCGTATGATATTTTCGTAGGTTGCGTACCTGGAGACACTGGTCGCCAAAATATATACATATATATATTTGCTTTGGTCTATGAAGTGTCTGCTCTCAATTTGATTTATGGAAATGAAATAATAATTATTCTGTTCATGTCACGGTGATTATTTCTGAGAAAGTCCGGTGTCACTTGTTTCGTTTCCTTCGTCTTCAGATAGTTGGCTTTCACCATTTCCGTTTTCATCAACTGCTTTTTCCCTGTCGCTATTCCGCACTGCGGCCTCCAGCGCCTTTTGTCTCCGGTAGAAGTGCGAGAACTTGTTGAAGATGATTGTAATGGGCAAAGCTACCACCAGAATTCCTCCCAGGATGCAACCTGAAGCAGCCAATTTACCCGCTACAGTTACTGGTACCACATCTCCATATCCCACGGTTGTCATGCTCACAGTGCCCCACCACCAACACGCTGGGATGGTGTCAAAGCCTGCATCTTCATCCATTTCTGCGGTGTAGGCCACTCCCGAAAAAACACAGACTCCCACTGCCAGGTACAGGAGCAACATGCCCACTTCCCTATAGCTGTGCTGCAATTAAAGAAAAAAAAAAACACTCACTTGAAAAGTAGAATAAACAAATTGTAACAGGTATTACATGCCAATTTTTGTAACAAAAAGTAGTAATACAAAGCATATGTCATTGAACTTGTGTTTAATTGGTTATTTGTCCTTCAGTAGCCAGCCATCAGGGATTCATGTAAAACAAGCACGGGCAAAGGCAATAGATATGACGTTGGGCGCCAGCCTTTTGTCTTTGTCAATGCTTGGTTTGTTCTAACGTGATTTTTGCAAAACTTGAAAGTTGAGGAAGCCGCCAGTCTAAAAAAAAATGACAATGACTAAAAGTAAAACTCATTTTTGTTCTCAAAAAGCACACATAGCCATAGTAGGCTCTTGCACTTAAAGGGAACTACTTTGTGTGCAGATGCGCACCTTGTGAAAGGACAGAAACCTGTCAATCACAGTGAAGTAGGCCAATGGCTGATGAGGGCCGACCCAATGCCCCATGCTGTATCCTGTAACGGCCAGAAGAAAAATGTGATTGATACAATAACAGACCAATAGATGAAGAGCTTGGTTGAGAGCCCCAATGAGTGTGTGTATTATACATATCATTTTAGCTAAATCAAACTATCGTGGCTACTCAAAGACCTAAAACATTTGAGCTTATGCCTCTTAACCCTTTATGATTGTTTGAACAATTGTCATGTAAGCCAATACACAGTAGTGTCACGTTATGTCACAGTCAATAAAATTTACAGATGTATTATTGCTATTACTGAAAAATGTGAATATTAATTAGTGGGAATCATACATTTGTACAAACTAGATAGTTTTTACTCTAGTATGGATCACATTTAGTACACCACATTTATAGTAAAAACAAGGCAGATACATGGGCTAAACTTCACTTTCGCACTTTTATACCCTTCACAAAACACAAGCCGGGATGTCAATCACTTTACACGTATGAAGGTAGTTTTTTAAAAAAGAAACTAGGAAGCTTTTACAATTTAGAGCGGGGGAAAAAGGAATTTGGTCTTATGCCCCTGAAATGATATTGTATTTATTTAATAGCAACAGTGATGCCATGAAGAACGTTTTATGCTTTAACTTCAACACTATTGAAAAAGTTAACATTGGAGTCTGTTTGGATGGAAAGTGTCTAGCCTGTACCACAAGTTATGCATTGGGCTTTATTGGTACCCTGGATGGTTGGGTGCATAGGGATTGGAACCACTTGGAGGAGAAGTAGCAATACTTTCAGGACGAGGCGTGAAAGCAGGCCTAGCTAGAAAGGCACCTGGCTGGACCTGAGCCATTCCAGGTTGGGAAGGGGGAGGAACAATGTGATTAGCTGGCTGAGAGGTTTGTGTTGTTTAATTTTGTAGTTGGAAGGTGCCTACTTGTTTCTATCGAAGCTGAGATGTCTGTTGCTGAGACTGAGCTGAAAATCCCGGTCCTGCAACCTCAGAACTTGGCTGATTGTATCCTTGAAACTAGTGTGCTTGTTGAGGTATGGTTGTTTGATTGTAGCCAGTATACTGCATGCCATACTGTTGCTAAGACTGGGCCTGTGGTGGCTGTTGTAGATAGCCAGCCTGCTGCGGGTACTGTTGATACATCTGGCTTGCTTGATGTCAGGCACCTGCATACGAGTGCAGCTGTTATGACTGGCCTCCGGATGGGTGAGCAGTAGATGAATGCTGTCAGGTGTGGTTGAGCATTCTTCCACAGGAGCACTTGGTGATCTTGATACCCGGTCTTCTGCAAGTCCAAATGAGGACATGACATTTTTGCTGATTTAACCTGGATTTTTAAGGGATCAAAAGCAGACATGCTTGCGATTTAACTTGGGTAGATTGTTTGACAGTAGAGTCAGGTGCGGGTGGCTATTTTTTCTACCCTCCGCATCATCATTCTGAGGAAGGCTGGCAGAAAATCCAGGATCAGCAGAATGTTCTAAAGTATCAATCAATCTGTTCACTTTGTTGCGAAAACCTCTTAGTTCTCTGTTGAGATATTTCATTTGGCTGGATTCCAGAGGTCTTGGTTGACCATTAGCAAACAGAGTCACTTTGAGTATCCTACTGCACTGGATAGCAAAAGACAAATTGGAGCAGTTAAAAATTGTTATAAGGTCACCATATTCATCTTTGTACTTCATCGTGACTTCATCATTGTTTAACAGTTTCGTGCTGAAAACTCTCTGCATCATTAGCACCAACTCGTCATAGGTTATGTCTTCATTTTGAATTGGAATTCGTTAATTGTCCTTTCAAATTTGGGCTTTCATAATGAGTTTCCTGCTGAAGTCCAACTGTCCGTTCATGGAGGACTCCATGATGTCTTATCCCAGACTGAATCGTCCGTAAACTCAGGCTAAGATCAGCTGACCGTTGCAGATCTTTAAACGGATGTCATTCGTTCATCATTTTAGCACTTCGGGGTTGCGTGTGAATAATAATTATTTTTGTTGTCTGCCTTCCATTTTATTTTATAAAGCAGGGGTCTACTAGTGAAAAAACCGGGGCAGATTGAGGCAGCGTGGTTGCCAAAACCTTTATATATGGTAGGGCTAAGCTTCCACAGCAACCTTGCTAACATGATCTTACGGTGACAGATCAAAGTCCTGGGGTAGTGTGTACCAAGATCAAGGCTTGCTCTATTTGAGGGAAAGAGGGAGCGCATGGAACAAATAATAAATATCTGTGGTCGAATACAAATGTGAAGCCCCAATCAAGTGTTTAAAGTGAAATGTTCACGAGGTAATAACCACATAAATTCTAAGAAAAGTCACTAAGTAGGGAACACTGGGTGAGGCTCTTACTCAAAATAAGTAATGGGGAGTAGCTGTGAACATGGAATTTTATGGAAAGTTGTGTTGTTCTACGAAAAACCGATAAAGGTGACATATTTAGTCAGAGGTCTCTGTTTGACTCTACAGTGTGTCCAGAGACAAACGTAGTTCAACATGCAAGTGCATATGCTGGAGTATATCAAGATAATTTGTCGTTGTGGAAAAACTTTTCTAAGCCTGTAATGGGAAACTTTATGAGAGATCAAATAATCTTTCTTAGTCAGCACCATGTCTTTTCTGAATTCCATGAGGCCCTTTGACCTTGCTTCTGATGAGTTTTAGAATCAGTTCTACATATTTGTCCCGCTGCAGCTGTTCTTTAGATGTTGTTGAAAGAAAATCAGCAGGGATCTTTAAACAAAACTTTCTTTTACATCTTCTGTCAATACCCAAGCAGTGGACTTAACAGATACCGGGCTTGTAGCTGCCAGTTGACTCCTCTGCAGCTTTGGATCACGTGTTCTTGTTGGGCTTCTCTGCTACCAGACCTTACATATGTCTTTGTGCTTTGGACTTCAGCCACAGAAAGTAAGGATGCTAACAGAAAACAGCCACTTTACTTGTCCCAGTGGCGAGGGAGGAGCTTGCCGCTCCAAAAGGATCTTGGGACTAGGTTGTCATATACACCATTCTGAATGTAACTCAGTCCCCTTGAGATGGCAGGGTCCAGTGAGAGAAATGAAACACGCAAAACAATGAATAATTATTTTTAGTTCTCTAAAGAAGTAGTACTGTGCTGTGCAGGGCATACATGCTGTACGGTTCAGAGAAATTTACCTGGGCCCTTTAGTCATGTATATACCATACTATGTCATATTAGACATAGAGGTCACTGCCCCAGGCTGCCCTATAGTGCACTTTTAACTGGGTGCAGTTGGCGGAGACTGGAACAACAAATGTGCAGTTGCCAGTACAGGCATGAACCTGCTGTTTGAAGCCCTTATCTCCCTTTTACTGGAGGCAGTGACCCGTACTCCATTTCAAAGTGAAGTGGGAAGAGATCCTCCTCTAGGTGGATGCAGTGAGTGACTGCACCTGCTTGCTGTGGAATGCCCGAGGAGTCCCTGTGGCCCTCATGCCTCCCTCACAGAAGGTGACTTCTGAAGACAAACAGATTGTGGGAAAGGGTGTCCTCATTTGCATGGGTTTGCGTCACCATGCAAACGAGAACACACCTCTTTCAGATTGCGCTATCTCTTCCCTTTTTACAGAAGAGGCAACGTAAGCATATGTGGCCCTGTTGAAATGCCATAGTGTCTGTTGTTTCCAAAAAGCAGGCGTAAAACGCTCTAGGGGTAGTATTCATGATAGAGCACTAGGAGGCCACTGTTTCCCCAAATCACACTGTTGCTGCCAGTCTGATTTGCACAAGATGAAAGGGAATGTTAATTTAGCAGATGTATGTGGTGGGTGCCTACCAGGGTGCAGGGGATTCAGGTTTCAGACAAAGGTAAGAGTCTGCAGTCAAAAACTATTTGGTGGAGAGTGACGTTCACAGAAGTGCAGTTGCAATTTTTATCTTTTTTTCTAGATTCCAGTCTGTGCCATGACTATGGTAGAAGGAAAAAGGCCAGTTTTGTCTGGGGTGATCTCAGCCAGCCCTAATGTGCAACAAATGATTATATTATTCGATTATATTACTGGGAGAGAGAAACAGAGACAGAGAGACAACACACTGTCAAAGATGTTCTCCAGCACATGTACTCAGATGTTGCAATTTGCACTTGACATTATTTTTTTTTTTTCATATATAAGATTTTAACAACCTGGGTTTTTATGGAAGTTATGGGCCAGTTTGTTTGGATTGCATTGTATGCGTTTTTAAGTGCTACCCAAATTAAACCCAGATTAGGGCTTGACCTGGCATCTCTCCGAATGGTTATTTGAATCTGCAACTTGATCAGGGGACATTGTCTGAAAGTTAATTTCCAGGCTGCATATTTCCAGCTGCTACATCAGCGATATGGGATTCTGCTTTGACAGCGATTTGTGTTTTAAGTGCCAAGACAATATGTTACCAGCTACATACTTCACACGCTACGTACCTGAAGGAAAATTGCTCCCTCACATTCAAGAAGGGTGAGTATTTCAGCTGAATGCAGTAGTTACTTTGTGCCTGTACAATGGGAATTAAGGGACATATTGATGGGGATGTCACTCATTGCAGCTCAGTAAGTCACCTTGGTGTGCTGCACTGCATGATAGAGAAAGGGAAGTAATGTGCCAATTTAAGGCAATATGGTGCATTCCTGCCTTTTCCCCTGCTCTAGCGCCTTTTTGGCAGCCTAGCTCCAATGAAGGCACCCTTGCATCAATGTGCAAGGGTACCTGTGTTGCATGCAGGACACCTTCCTGCACAAAAACAATCCTGAAAGGCAGAATGCAGCACACATAAAAAAGGAATTTACAGGGAGAAATAAAGATCTTTCTCTTCTTTATGCCTCACCTGAGAAGGAGCATCTTTTTTGCGCATTCCCAGGAACCTCCAGTTTGATTTAAGTCAAGGTGCACTGAATGCTATTTCTATATTAGGCAATACTCACCAAAGGGGCATAGATGAAATTCAATCTCTATACTCGTGCGTTTTGTATGCATTGTCATCAAATCAAGTTGGTCCACATGCACATCCACATGTCATGACCTAGTTTGTGTCCGAATATTCATCTAACCAGTAGATGTGTCCTAGGCCTCATAAATTATATGCATGTTATTGGCCCAGTGAAATAAGTGTATTTATAAATTTCTTAGAAGGTAAGCATCTCACTGAAGATATCCGTGCTTATTCTGTCTAAGCTAAGGCCATTTAGGGGTGGTCTTAAAACATGTTCTGTGGACCCAGACCTTTCAATGCCGTGGACAGTCTGTACTGCTTTCAGTACTCTCTTTAAGGAAGACTCTTCCATGAAAAAATCACAGTGAGAGTCCAGTGCGGCTGAAAGTTGTGCTTCTCATCTCGCATGTTCTTCATCTAGTGGTTCTCTTGGGTCTTTCCAATGCCATCAAGCCATCCACGAGGCAGCCACCAGATCTCCTCATTTCCTTTCACCTCTGTGTTTCCAAAAGATTCCAGCCTCCATCCATTTACCTCAGTTTGTAAGTGTGGCCACTAGGTCCTTTAAGGATCATTGTGATCCTCAGAAACACCTACCTCTATCTACGGGTATCTTCTGCACACAGTATTTACTACTTCAGATCCTACCTAAAATTGAGAGTACTGCTGTCAATTTTTCCACACATAACTTTCCCGACAATTGCAGCTGAGAGCTGCACTGCTAGAAAAGGAGTTTCTCAAGTTCTGAGGACAAGAGCAAGGCCCAGCTGAACTGGAGCCTACGAGGATTGAAGGATGTCTCTAGTGTAATTAACTATGGGCCCGATTTAAAAAAAAAAAGTGGTGCAGTGAGGTGCTGCGCCAAAGTTTGCAGCGCCACGCTGCGTCACTTTTGAAACGCTGGGATGCGCTGTATTTAAGGGAATAAGGCGCACACCTGCGTTTCCCCCTGTGCTGGCGCTCAATTTAGCTGCCAGCTCCAACGCAGGCATCCTTGAACCATTGTACAACTATGTCTGTGTTGAGGGGTGTGATTGTTTATGTGCGGGAAGGTGGCCCACAGCAACACCCCTTGCACGCCCCTTCCACGCACAGTGGCCGTATTTACAAGGTGGCGTTAAGCACAAAAAGTGGCTTAACGCCACCTTGTAAACACAGAGCTGTGCTTAGCGCCACCCTGTGGCGCTAGAGACCTATAAATATGGCCCTATGTGTGCTGTAGTTTGTTAATTTTTTATTCCTGCACTTTCAGTGTTAGTTCAATTTCCCATCACTTTTTCCCTTTCTCTTTATTGTACAAAGGTGTCTGATTGTGGTTTAATTGTTGGTCAAGAACACAGTAGTGTATTTCAATCTAAAATGGATTATTTAAGGCACGCCATTTCGGATGGCTACATTTAACTGCATATTCCTCACCTTTTGAAAACCCGCTCCTCGTAGGGGAACCAGCCTGGTTCCGTAACTTTTCAAAGCAAGTGCTCCAAGGTACCCACAGGTGGCAAAGCTAGAAGCAAGTACTCAGTACAGTACTTAATTTGTAAATAAAAAGGTGCCGGTGCCCAAAGCCCTCCTCTTAAACACGTGGCTGCTGCAATTAAATGTGGGAACACAGAATACTGAGGCATCGTAATCCTGAAGCAATCTAGAGCCTCTTCAATCCATATAAAGTCACTTCCTGCCCCTTCAGCTCACTCTTGCAGCTTTCTACTTTCTCCCTCTGTGACGTTTTTTCGTTTTCCCCTTCATCCGTCTTTCCCATATGTGTCTTTTGCTCGCAGCAAATGCTTCAGGGAGAAGAATAAGTCGCAGCCCTCAAAAATAAGCACAAAAGAAGCACTGACTCAGTATGCCTACAGGTGGCACAGCTGGCTCCAGGACAACCTCGTGCCACTCCAGGAAGTGATGACACAGAACTGTATAGAGACACCACTCTACAATCCGACTTTTTTATTTTCTTTGATGCATATCTGGAGTTCTGCTCCCAACGTTTCATCAGTGTTTTCTAAAGTTAAAAATGTGTTTTCTTGAGACCCTTCTAGGGAAAATGTCTCCCCAAAGATCAAAGGCATCAAACTGTTCCATGACTGCAGGAAGCAGATTCCTGTCACGGCTGTATACAATGGCTGCCTATGGTGCCTAGATGCAACTCCAAGTTTTGTGGCAAATGCTCCCTGATGCAAGAGGCGAAGATGTCACTGAACACAAGAAACTAGGTAAGTCGCACTCCAAACAGTGTACCTGCTTAGGCTTCAAGTCAGAGGCTGTTCTTACCCCAGGTCCTGGACTCTTTTGAAATCACCATCCTGAGGTAAAATAAAGATAAAGTAAGAAGCAAGTACTACTACAAAAACAAGAAGTTCAATAGGGACTCGTCAATGCCTCTCACTCCCACTCCAGGAAGAAATTTATCAGTCAGCACTCGAAGGAAACAATTCTGCTTCCGTCGTCAGACTCGGAAACCATCCAGGTAGGGGTCTTTGCAAGCCCCAGGTTCAGCAAAAGAATGTCGCGTGGAGGAGGGGCGCAGGACCAGCAGATATCCATGTTAATATTTAAACCGTTATTTTTTAGTCTTGGGGAGGGCCACTGGAGTTTTGTGGCAGGAGAGGGACAAATTATGCAGCAGTATTAAGTAAATTATGCAGCAAGAAAAGCAGAGTATGTGGCATAATTGAGCACATTTAGCAATAGTATTATTTCATTTTTTAAATTTGAAACTTGGTAACACTGTGTGGGCATTGGTTGCACCTCACTAGTACCAGTGTAACACCCAATTGTAGCAATAAGCAACAGAAAGGTAACCCGTCAACCTTTGTAAAGGGCCTTTAACTGCACAGCAAAATGTATTGCTTCATTATTAGTAACTTTTGAACCATTTGAGCTAGAAACAAATGTTATTGTTGTTAAAATCTGCAGATTATGCAGTAGATGATGAATTATGTGGCAAATGCTGCAAATCTATAATTATGCGAAAATCACTGGTGCCACACGATCGCATAATTCCAGTGGCCCTGGTCTTGGGTTATTTACTATGCATTAAAGTACAAGGCAATTGCATTTGACAAAGCACTCCTAATTATTTTATACATGGAGAGTTAGGTCTATGGTTCCTTTCTCTGGTTACAGTTATATTTTGTAATTTTAGCTAATAACACTTGCTGAGATAGTGAAAAGACAATGTGAGTGTGAGGTTTTCTAACACATTGATTTAAAACTTGCTCTTACTTTACAAAGAAATGTACAAATATCTGAAATATATACCTCCAAGGAATAGAAAGTACAAATGATATACATAAGTTGACTGCTGCCAGCCAGCACCTCCCCTCAGAAAAGTGGTCCGGCGCCACTGCACACTAACTTGCCCACTCTTGTATGCGCCAATATGGTGAAACTCACATGCGTGCACTCACATACAACCTGACCACCCCAACCACAACTATCTAATGCTCTCCATGCTTCACAGGCACCTGATCCCAACGCACACAAGGTGTGGACATTTTATGAAATGCAGAGTAGGTGGCTATCAAGGGCTTAACTATCATTAGTGCAACAGGTGATTTAGAGACCCAAGAACTGGTGAGGGTGGTGACGCTGCGCCACTGCTTGATTTGTTGACAACCAACTGAGTTTCTTACCACGGAAAGAGAACAATAAAGTCAACTGTAGGGAAACATTAAAGTAAAGTTGTCTAAATTTCCATCATTTCATCCCCTCAGTTACTGTGGGATAAACAGTCAATATGCCTGGTTTTAATTTTCACTTATAAGACTGATCTGCTGGATTTGCCAATGGTTGATTATCTTTGGTGGTTTCCATCGATATAATTTTAAGCAATATGGGGCGAATTTATCAAAATGTAATGCAATGCAGTGCAGCAAGACACCTGCCACGGAGAGAACAAGAATATGCCATATTTAACATTATATGATGCATTTTTGTCCTCTCCTTGCACTGTTGCACTTTGCTGCCTACTAGCACCAAAGCAAGCCCCTTTGCCCCATCGGACAAGGCTGTTTTCGATGCAGGCAGGATTATTTTTATGCAGGAAAGGACAACTTCTTGCACAAAAACAATCCTCTGAGGCTGTTTCATCTTTCTATGTGTGCTACAGAATCCTTGTTATGCCTCCCTTCGGACGGGTAGCATTTTGATGAATTCCCAGGTCTAGCACTCATGGTAAATCTTGGAATGTGCCAAAATACATTGGTGGATGCAAGGGAACACCCACTTTTCACCCATTTAATGCCACCCTGGGACAGAGTAATTCAAGGCAGCATCATGCCATGCCTCGCATTATTACAGATTAACCAAGCCATGTAGGTCCACGCAAGGTGGCCTTGCGTGGCTTGGTAAACTAATTCTAGCTTTTGGATTTGATCAATTTCATTCTAGGTTTTCCGTTGCCATGTGTGCCTTTGTGTGACACAAGGGAAATGCAAAGCCTTTGATAAATATATTTATATTTAGACACAGGTAAAATGCCAGAACATTTGTTAGATGGCACTTTTTTTGTCTGTGTGGAAATTGTTTTATCGAACAGGAAGAACTCTCTTCCTCTACGCCCCATCAATTTGGGGGGTGTTGCATTCCGCTTCATAACATGAGAAAAGCATTTAAACTTTCTCTTGGATGGAGTAGACATCCAACAATTTCTTTGGTGGGAAAGGGAAGGATAACTACAAGATTTTCTGGTCTGTAGGTGTTTGCAAGCTTTCCAGAGAAATTACGCAGTTTACTCTCCCTCCTTTTGATTGTTTAATATTGTGCAATCATAGGGTAATATTGAACCTGAGTGAAATAATTTACACGTCATAGCAGCTTTTATAACACTGATAATTTCATTTTAATCATTGCCAGAAGTAAGGCACCTTTTACGTGTTTCGAATTTGGAGAGATGATAGCTGTACTTGTTAATCACCCTTCTATAAATCGAGCTTCCATGAATCATCTCAGAAATCTGTGTTATGTACACGTAGCGAATACTGAGGGATAAATGTCTTCTCTCTTAAATACGTCTGAGGAGCTCATGGGTTTTACAGAACACTGTGTAATTTCCAAGTAAGCGTGAATCTAATAGAAAGGACTGGTTTAAGGATCGCACAATATTCTGAACAATGTGGTGCAAAATGCATGGGGCGTGTAAGTGGGGACATCACTAACGTTCCAAATACAGGCAACGCCTGCGCCCTGCAGCAGTCTCACTGTAACAGCTATCTGTGTGGTCGCCTTGTTCATTTCAATATGCTCAACACTTGCCAATAGCAATGAGTGGGTGTGTAAGGAGTTTCAGAACACAAGGGCCTTGGGTCCTATTGTAAGTAAGGAGAGTGGACTCCTTAAACCCCTCTGGTTTGGGTAGTAAAAGCAAGTCCATAACAACCCAAGGCCCTGGTGCTAGCACTAATGATAGGTGCAATGCTAGCTCTGGCTTTTACTCCACACAGGACTAAATACCACCAGAATAGGAATCTCCCTGTGCGGTCGTGTGTGGCCCTCCTGGCACCGAGAGACAATCCAGCAACATCAAACACAATCAATTTGTGGCTGCAGGATATTAAACCTCACCACTAACACATGTCCAATATCACACAAGAATGACAAATATTGGAAAAACCAAAACAGAGGAATTTTACCATACCTCTAATACTAGACTTAATGCTTAGTTTAATAATTAAGTATTCTTATCCTAACTCTAGTCCTCGACCTACAGTAATCTGTAATTATGTGCACATAAATTAATAAAAGAAAACAATTATCCTTAACCTCAACAAATTATTGAACCTAATGTTAATTTTATTTTAGTTACATTAGTATCCTCAACCTAGCCCTAATAGTAAAGCTAAATTAATTTAAAAGAAACTTACATATCAATATCCACACAAATAAAAGATACTGCTGTGGTCTGACCATTGCTATATTCTTTATTTACATATACATTGGCCTGACCCCAACGGTCTTTAAAGTTGCCAAGCATCCAACTGCCTCTTTTGGTTACCAATGGGCTTCTGTTAGGATAAGCAAGATTTGGTTGTGGTTTGTGCTAGATATCAATTGAGGAGGAAAATCTGACATCTCAAGAACTGCAAAGGGTAGAAAGTATCTCAGATAGTTCTGAAATCGGGTCAATTGACCTCCAATGGAGCACAACTCAAGAGGCATCTGGGCCGGGAACTACTTGGAATACAGATGTGCGAAGTTATAATTCCCAAAGGAATGTTTTGGAATTTGTCACATTTTCCAATTTCCAATTGTAGGCAAAATACCCCACCAAAATACTTTTGAGGGAGCTTTTTACTGCAAATATTTTTAGTGCAATAGTTCTCAGTTGAAATGTCATTGTGGGAGTGTTTCTCCCCCGAAATCTACTTTAGGTGATTTTGCTTCTGCTAACTCTTAAAATATGTCTATATAATCAACAATTTCATGAGTTTGTCAAAGTTTAAAAAAACTTCACAAGATTGTCAAAATCACCTTCACACACCCCTATTTCAAGACCAAAATGTGTACCTCGGAGTTGATAGGGTAAAGAGAAGCTATGAATGAACCCTGAATTTAAGGTTTTTAAAAGATTATAAAATAATTGTTATACTTATCAGCCTTAGGGTGGTCCCCCAAACTTTTTGCCTTACTTCTCCATTTTTGCTGTTCTCATTTTTGTTGACAACTGATGATTTGTGCTAAAGTGCTTGCACTCCCTCCTCTAAACATGGTATAATTGGTTTACACCCAATTGGCACATGTAATTTACTTATTAGTCCCTAGAAAAGCGGTACTACATATACTCAGGTACTAGTAGGCCCGATTCACTGCCTAAGCCACCCACTAAAGTTTCAGGCCTGCCATTGCAACCTTTGTGTGCAATTTTAAACAGCTGGCAAAATAAACCTGTTTCCAGGCCTAAACCTTCCTTTTCAATACACATACGTGACCTCTATCGTAGGCCCTAATTTGTCTAGAGAGCAGTGTGCAGTGTCTCTAAAAAGTTGGACATGTACCTTTAAGTTTTGCAGTCCTGGTAAAGAAAAATATTTAAATTCATTTTTAACTCCCAATGCTTACTTCTCCCAAACACTAACATTGGATATACCTTGTTACATTTCATACGCTGTAATTTTCAATGGGAGCAAGTGAGCAGTTCATGTTTAGTGTCTTTGGAATTGTAATGAAAAAGGAAAACACTGGGTTTTCTTATTACGCTTAATATTTGATAACTTTCAATTGTGAGCACAAATCGAGTTTGGTGTCTAAAGAATTGTTATTTAAACCCCTCTGTTAATGCTACGTATGGATTTTGAATCACAATTCTGAAAATGACACTTTTAGAAAATTTGTATTTTTTTGTTGTAACCATTTGGTGCATGAAGCCTGTTCCTAGGTCACATGACTAGGTGTAGCTGTCAGTTGGTCTTTGTGTATTGCTCCCAGACAGTAAGACAAAGAGGAGTAGTTGGTAGCAGGATTGCCATCTCGGACTTGATTGGGGGAGGAGGAGCTGTCACCACACTTGCACATAACAAAGGCTTTGCCTGAGCTCTCTCACAAAGGTTTTGACACTGGTCTTTTGTGACCCCCAAGATGGGGCTGGGCCAGAGAAAGGGAGGCATGCAATTTTATACACCTCTGGGAGCGTAACCATCCAGAACCTCCGCCTATTTCAAAGTTGGCACCAGATATAAATACCGGACCCTTAGACCTAAGGTTTTAGTGCACATCTGGATCTGTGGAAGACTCTGAAAGACTGCTGTGCAGCTTTGCCAGAAGGACTGCTACTCTGTTGGCTCTGCTGCCATGCAGCTGGCTGCCTTACTACCTGAGTGAAGAACTTGACCTGCTGGTGAATCTAGGACCACAAGAGTGACTCCAAGGGCCAGTTGGCTGGCCTCGTGATCAGAAACCTGAGGGACAGAACACCCATATTGAACCCAGCCCCTGGACTCAGTCTGTTGTGTGTCTTGTCCCCCAGGTTGTGCCGCTCCAGTCCTGGTCCCTTGGAAGTGGACCTCAAGGTGCTCTGTCAACCCAGCTGTGGTTCCTGAAGAACACACACAATGCAATACATCATCTCTAAAAACTCAGCATCAGATCTTCAGCACAATGCATTGCCTCACAAAACTCTGCATCGGAGCTGGTGCTGATAGCATCAAGTTGCAAGACTTCTCATCGACACCCACAGTATCCTCTGAACCACTGGCTCTGTGACACATCCTTGATGCTGGCCTTTGTATTGCACGCCTATTGTCAACAGCACTGCAGGACTCCGAATCACAAGCCCTGCATCTTCTTCGGTACCAGCCGGTGCATGACGCATTCTCAACGCAGTACTTTGTATCACAAGCTCCTCATTTAAGTAATCCTCAACAGCGATGCAGGACCTCACAACTGCCCTTGCACGATGCATCTTCACACTAAGACTTTACATAACCTCGGCTGCGCTATGCGTCTTTGACACAGGACCTCGCAATGCGCTGCAACCATGATTTAAAGTACTATTGCTCGGTGGATCTACCTTGGTTCCTCTAGCCAGCCCGCGCTCCATCACTGACGACCTGAACTTGTGACTTTGCCCTGGTCCACTGCGACCAGATGACCACAGTTTTTGTACTGTTAGGCACTATTTTTAATTAAATCATTAAAATTGCATACCACTGGTTCTAACTATTGGATTTCTGTCCTTTTGGTCTTGTTTTATTTCTTAAAATCTACTCTATTTTTCTAAATCTGTTGTGCACTTTTTTGTGGTGTGTTGTTTGCTGTATTCCTGTTTGACATGCCACTTTGTGCTTCTGGGCACTATTTTCACCTAATTCTTTAAAATTGCAAATCTCTGGTTCTCCTTGCTGGATTTTTGTTGTTTGGTCTCAAATAATGTATTAAGGCCCATATTTATACTTTTTTAGCGCTGCATTTACGTAGTTTTTTTACCCAAAATCGGCGCAAACGTACAAAAAACAATTGTACTTTGTAAGTTTGCGCTGCTTTTGCGTCAAAAAATGACGCAAGTGCGGCGCTAAAAAGGTATAAATATGGTCCTAAGTTTTTATCTATTTCTTTTAATTGGTGTGGGTTTTCTTGTGGAGTGCTTTTATGTTATTACAGTGTGAAGCGCTGCATTTTACACATTGCTTCTATTTGAAGTCTTACTGCTTTCTGCCAAGATACCAGAGGGTGGCTTAAACACAGGCTAATTTGGGGCTTGCTAGTGTTTCACCTTGACAAAAATTGTGATTGCTGCTTGTGTAGGGTTTTAACCCCCAAACTAAGTAACCCAATGTTCAACAATAACAGAGGTCAGATTATGTGAACTTCACTGTCCTGGTTTAAGGAAATTTAGCATCAAGCTATCGAGCTTGCGTAACTTCACACCATTGCAATGTATGTTTGCAGTGAGCGACTCAGACCTGCCAACCCATGTGGTGCCACTGTGTGTCACACGATATCCACTCCCTTCATATAGACAGGGGAAACAAGCTGAAAACCACTGCAAAAAGTTTTTCAGCTCGATTCGTAGCAGCCATTGTGCATTACTGGGGTATGAGAACACTCCAGGACAGAGGCACCAGCCTCAGCAATATTGTTTTTTTTTTGTGGACAAGAGAGTGTGGTGAGGGAGGAGTCAGTAGTGCCTCTTAGGTACTTCTCAGCACGAGGCCCTGCCCCTCCAGGGACTCACTCCCTCTTCACACAGTGAATGTTATGTTTAGTTGGCAGGACTGGTACATAGATGACAGTTCCACACATAGACCAAGACACTCTGTTTTTAGGTCGAGCATATGCGTACGGCCTCTTGTAGACTTTTAAGTGTACTGGGGGCTTAAAACCATTTCCTTTGTTCATGTCTGTGTCATGTAAAAATCCTGGCTTGGGAGTGGTCAGTCATGCCTATTTTTCCCTCCTTTTTCTCTTTGGGAGCAGGGACCAACTACTGTATAATTATGCTTTGTTGTGTTTATCTGTTGTTTGGGGACTTTTTTTTTCTTCGATTCTTGCTCCCATTCAGTGAAGCTTCCTTTTCCATTTGCAGAGCATTCTTGCTCTCAGCATAACTTTGCTGTAAACAAGGCTGTAAACCAGGCTGTCTTGGTCACATATGCTCTTTCTCACTCTGTGCCCTGTTTCGCTTCTCTCTTTCAGCTGGTTGGCTCCCACCCTTCCTTGGTTTGGATTCTGTTTACCAAGTGTGCCTGCCAGTGTGTTTATTAAATTACTTGTTTGCGAAGTAGCTCAAAATCCATCCAAAGGTATTGGAGGCTTTACATAAATACCAGCTAAGTTACGCAACAACATGTTCCCTTTTGTAAGCACATTGGGATTAAGTGATGTTGAGCTGATGATGTGACTCGAACCTGAGTGCTCTGTTCCAAATTCGGCAGCTCTAGTCATTGTGCTACACCTTCTCCCTGTCCTACCATGTTTCTGTGGAGCACATGAGGCATTCCAGTTCCCTTCATTGTTACTGTTTACCTCTTCCATTTTTTAATTACTTGTTCAAACCTATTATTGTTTAACGGTAGGGAACTAGGACATTGCATGCCTAAGCGTCCTATGTCACGTGACCATCACAGATGCTTGCACAAAACTGCACACACACTTGCAGGTTGCACTTTTAAAGTAGACGCATCAAGCAAAAGACACGCAATTTGGTGTATTAAGAGATATAGCATCTGATATAAATCCATGTAATTCTGAACATGTGATCCTACAGACGGCACCGTTTATGGAAAAATTTTCTGTTTGAAATTAAACCACGTTTGTTGTGTATAAAAAACATGCCTTTGTAAGTTTTTCTACGTCAAATGAGGAGATGACGTGCGAGTTTGTGTGCTTGCTAAAATAGGAATCTCCTAAATTCAATCTTTATCTCGCTGCAAACCGCTGTTGTCAGAGCTCGAGTACGTCTTCAGTGCCTGTATTTCTGCTCTGAAACAGACTGAGACAAATGAGGGTTAAGTAAACTTAGTGACAGGGCTGCTAACGTCCTCATTCCAGGCAGCTACAAGCTGATGCCTACAACATCGCTTCAGATTATGACACCTCGGTGAGGAGCTTCCCAAAGAACATGCGCCCAACTGTCAAGATGGCAAGAGGCAACCCACGGCCTAGCCTGAAACTTTTGTTTAATCTTTTGTAGTTTTTTTTCATCCTTCTTTAATCATCTTACTGAACCTGGCTGCTACTTTAGCGTTTGATATCAAATACACAAATGTATCATTCCCTTTATGTTGAGAATGAATGTTGGAAGATTATCATTCTGTTGGAAGTTTTACGAAGTAGCACAGCAGATTTAAATTAGGGTGCTAAATGGCAACATTTTCATTTTTTGCTGCAGATAGAGGAAGTAGGTAAATGAAAGTGTTATAGTTATATGCAGGGCCACTGAATAATGTGGCAGGAAAAGCCCAAACAAACTATGAGGCAGTGTTGACCTATTTATGTGGCAAGAAAAGTCCAGTTATGAATATACAACGCAAATAGCTCTAACTCAAGCAAACGCGAGACTTGTTGCATTGGAAATGCTTGTTTCACTTGTCAGTAACTGCAGATGTTAGTTCAATATTGTCCAGCATCGCTGCAATTATATATTTTTAAAGGAGCAAGTGGTTTGATGGCATTTCTATGGATGCACTCGTGAAATATTCCAAAAATACATGGTGTGGTAATTAAGTACGCGCTTCCCAAGGGATGTCATGGGTCTTAACATGACAAGAACACTTCGGCAAAGGAGAGTAAACTTTTAAAATGAGGGGTGTAACTTGGCAAAAAAGAGGACTAATTATTATTATTACCAGTCCGATTTCTCTGGTACAAAAATTGAAGATTTTATGAGCACCCAAATGTGCATCAATTACGTGTGCAGACTATGAAATGCCTCTGCAAAATGCCCTATTAGCACGTTATTTTCTTTTTTCTGGACAAGGAAAATATTTTCCTTTACAGAACCTTATAAGGCGGGCACCCCTGCAGCATATGAAAGTGTTCCTCCTTTTTCTGTCCCTCAAACCTACTTACTTTTGGTCAGGAGTAGGTTTGAAGTGCGTCCTGAAAGAGAAACCACTTGCTATTTATAAGTAAACAAACACGAGTATAAAAATTGGGGAGAAAACGGTACAATTTTTAGTCCACTTTCCTTGAGCAAAACGTGCAAACTTCTTGCACACTCAAATGCAAGTTGCGAGTGCTGTGCTGACTTCAATCAATTAATAAATCATGCATTCGTAAAGCGCGGCTAATCACCCATAAGGTTTCAAGGCGCTTCGGAAATGGTACCGTTAATTGATGACAACATTTTATTTTATAACTTTTCTGCAAGGAAGATCTGTCTGTGGAAGAAAGCCCTTTTCTTTAAATCCCAATTGTATATGGAAGGTTTCCTTTTCCCTCACGTTTCCTACCCGGATCGCCTTCTTCCCGCCAACCTGCTCCAGAGCAGGTTCTATTTTTTGACTCAGTTTTGTGTTGCTCAAACTTGGCCCAAAGGCATTGCAGCATTTTACGAGAGCATCACATAACATTTTTTCAAGGCAGATTAAATTATTTGCTTATAATCATAGAATGGATGTTAAGCTGACGCCAGGACTCGAACAGTCCCCCCCATTCTAAAGTCAGAAGCTCTTGCCGGTAGCAGCAGATCCTTCCCACCTGAACTGGAGCCCAACAACCTCGAATCGACAAAGAATCAAAACAAAAAACCCATAAACTTTCGAGTTTTGGGGTATTCACTGCCCTTCGACATAGCCCCTTCTCTGGAAATCCAATTTCCCGTCACAAGCATTACATTTGCGAATGTTCTGACCCCGCCATAGTAGGACATTTTGTTAATTCACAAATGCACAGTACAGAAGTTGATTATGTGGATTAGGTTGTGGTGTCTGCATTCCGAAAATGATTGTTATATACTTAAGCTCAACGTTTCGACCGGGTGCCTTTATTAGGCGAAATACGTAAGGAAGTTCTTTTGAAGTGCGCCCCACAAGTTTGTGGCGCAGAGAATAATTTTTATTTCCACAAATCGAACACCCTTAATGCGTCTAAAGCTAATCTGATGAATGGGAAATACAAGCCCTGTTAATGGTTTGAGGTTTTGCAGAACGTTAGTAGTGTGCAATCTGTCTGAAACACTTACACTTGCATTTTAATTCAGCCAATACCTGATTTCCGTTCATTGATCCGTCTCCAGAGTAGTGGCTGCTGCTTTACAGCTTTGAGTGCCCCATTCCCTTCGGAGTTTATTATAGGGTTGGGTGGAGTTTGCAGAGTTCTGCTACAAGGAATTCTGTGAAGTGCCCAAAAAACTGCTGCGATATGCAGAGCTGCGCAAGCAGAGGAAGTTGTGCTGTTCGCGCTTATTTTCAGCGCCAGGAGTTTCTCCTGTGCTGTAAAATCATCGTGAATGGCATCACGCTGACCGCCACAGGGCGCTAACTTATTTCTGCCACTTGAGTAGATTTGTCCTCTTGCAGCAGCTTCCTCAACACGAGTGACAGCTTTCTCAACACGGGCGGTCGCGACCTGCCATGACCACTGGTGTTTAGAAATCTCGCTCACGCTCGCAAACTTAATGATTTCTCTCGCTCACCAAATAAATGTTGGAGAGCTGCGTGAGAGAAAAAACTCTGCTCTGCTTTGCAGAGATTTTCAGTACTTAGCGGTCAAAATTCTGCAAAGTCTACTGGCGGAGTGGAATTATTCACTCAACCTTAGTCTATAATAGCACATAATGCTGTCTATGTGTGTATGATGAAAGATGCTGTGCTAGTGGTGGTAGCGAAATTTATTCAGAGTGGCTGTCCATAAGAAATCTAAGTTCTTCTAAGTTACGGGAAAGTGAATGTTGGGTGGCTGTGGGTGTGTGTGTGTGTTGTCACACAAGACAAGAGTAATCTTTTTTGATGAGTTAAGTATAAAATTATTTAGATGAGCCACAGGTGGGCCTGGGATGGTCTTCGGTTGGATGCTGCACTTATCAGGTGGTTCAGGGAGTGTAGATTGTGTCAAAATAGTGATAGACCTGCTAAAGCGTGTCTGGTAGAATCACAAAGCAAGGTTAAACAGTAAAGTCATTTCCAATACTGTAATATAATTTTTTGTAACTGTATTTTGTAGGGGTGAGGGGTTTGTGTCTGATCAATAACCAGTGGATAAGTGAACGTTTCAATTATGGAATTAAAGAGTAGGTTCAATTGGTAAGTGGGTGAGGAATTTGTTGAAGGAAGGATTGAGCTACAAGCAGCGCTACTCTTGTACGCTGTATTGTACTATTCTGTCAAAGCGAGGTCACCTTTTGAGTTGCTGAGTTGGTGTAAACCAAGAACTAAATGAGTTCCTTTGTGGTTGAAGAAGAACTGTGCCATCTAGTGTGTAACAGGCTGAGTGGGAGTATGTGGAAGAGAGAGTCCTGACATATCAAATCAAAATGAAGAGTTACATGGAGCACAGAATAAGAAATATTATTATAGATATAGGTAGATGTAAGATTAGATCAGTTGTGTGCAAAATTGTAAAATCGCAATGCTTTGAGGGAAAAGGAAAGTCAAGGTAGTTGGAATATTCTATGCTTATAAAAGTATTCTCTAATTCTCTGCGACTTGAGGGTGATAAAGAATGGAATCTTGGATGTGCACATTTGTGGAGAGGCTTGTTGTACAAACATGAAGGAGGAGTTGTGTTGGTAGCTCTAATGCATTTTTAAATGTGGAAGAGACAAAACTATGATTGGGGTCATGGTAGGACAGGAGTTACAACTGGAAAGGCGTATGGACATCTAACTGTGGCTTCTGAACATCTAGCTCTGGCTCCTGCATTAAGAGTGGAGTGAACCTGTCAATTGTTAGGAGGACCTGGCCTAGCAGTTCGGAGTGGAGTGTGCCTATTGGAGCAAGACCAAGACTGATTTGCATAAGACTGCTCGCTCTAGGGTGTCATAGTGAGTGAAAAACAATGCAATGGGATGCAGACTCGATCTATCGCTAGTGGCTGGGATTAGTTCCAGCGTACCTTTCATCGCCTTGTTTTTTGTTGCCTGTCCATTCTACAAATGTTCAAATTTCACTTCAAATAGTTATATTTTAATCTTTGATGTGCTGAATTCTTTTTAAATTTAGAATTTTTGGTGCGAGAGAGTATATGATATCTGTATGAAACATTTAAAATGTGAATATTTTGCAGGCCAATCTTCTTCCTGAAAGTGTTTGTGCCCCTCCCAACTGAGGTGGCTGTTGTGTCAAAACCTTTGGATTTCATAAAGTTGAAAGAGTACAAAGCAAGGGATGTTTCCTGTGAGCGAAGAATTGCCAGTGGCATAATGAAACTTGAGCCCGCCCCTGCAAAGTACACGGCCCCTAATGACACCATGGCTGCTCTGTATTTGACATACGGTGTACCAAGACTGTTGTTAGAACAATAGCGTCAACACTTTTGACGATTTTGTGGCGCTTTGCTACACTAGCGTAAAAAATGTTGATGCTAGTGTAGCAAAGTGCGAGGAGGCCTACTGATTTAAATGGGTGCATCATTTTAACACCTGCTCTGAGCAGACGTTAAAAATGACAGAAAAAATGGCACAGTGAAATCTTTTAAATTTTACAGTGCCATTTTATTCGGGGCTCCAATCGCTGGAACACCCCCCTGGCATACATTATGCTGGCGCAGGTATAATGTGGTGCATGGGGTTACAAAGTGGTGCAATGCATGCATTGTGTAACTTTGTAAATATGTCACAGTGGAAATACCACCTTAATGCCACATTTGCATTAAAAAAATAATTGCACAAATGTGGTGCAAGGTGGCACTTGGGAGCCTCTTAAATCTGGCCAAAATGTAGCAAAATAAAATTTTAACTGTTTTCAGACAGAAGAAGCATGTGACTAGTACAAGTAGGTGCATTAATTGATCAGAACCTGTGGTAACGTGATATAATTTCTGTACATTCTGCTCTGCGGGAAAGAATGCATTTTGGACCAAGCATTGACATCACCTAATGAAGGGATTGTTTCGCCTGCTTTTTTATAGAAAGAAGACAAGCTGCAATTTGTATCGGAATGGGTAGCACAATTACTTGAAAGAGCAACCCACAAAGTTACAGTTTTATCAAAAGCAAGTCCTGTTTAGCCGTCAGTGTAGGTCATTTCTATCTGCATAACAGTGCTACTATATTAATCACCTCCTATAATTTGAAGCATTTTAATTAATCTGCTAACATTTATGGGAGAATGATGACAGTAATGATATGAACTGGGTTAAGCTCCCGCATTTCCTAAATAGAGTAAAGGATAGATATTTGTAGAGCACCACAGTGACTCAAAAGGGTATTCCAACACTAGAAAGCAAACATCTAGCCAAACAGATGTCTACATAGTTTTGTGGAAAAGTATCATGCCCGATTCTGCTATTAAAACAAGCCTGTTCCCAAATGTTGGGGCTTAATGCATTGAGAAGTACCCACAGCATATACTCGCACTAGAAGAACCTCCATGAAGTTGGCAAAAGTAGACACAAGGGAGGGAGTAACTGCTTACCGCCATGCTGAAGACTGCCAACATACCGTTGCGGCGGCAGAATACCGCTACAGGTATTACGACCCACATCTCGGAATCCGCCACAATACAGACACCCACACAAGTCCGCCACACCAAAGGTCAGTGATCAACTGGCGATACCAAAACCCACACCGTCACGCCAACAAACACCCACACTATCACGACCCACGAATCAACGCAGCAGTCTTTCAACCGCGGTAATCCATTGGCGGTACACACTGCTGCGCTCAAAATACACACACATTTATAAAACACAACCACATTGGACAATTCAAAATACACACACTTGATACACATACACACACCACACCCACACACCCACACCACTATAAAACACACTCCCACATTACCCACAAACCCATACAACGTAAATTTTGGAAGAAGGCCAGAGAGACAGAGATTAGCTAACACAACACCAGCATCCACAGACACACAACACCATCACTTATACAACATCCATGCACCTCAAACAACACACACCAACACATCCCCCACACATAACAACAGGCGGCACCTCACACATCACCCACACCACATCATGGCACCTCAAAGACACCCCAGGTTTTCGGAGGAGGAGCTCAGGGTCATGGTGGAGGAAATCATCCGGGTAGAGCCACAGCTATTCGGATCACAGGTGCAGCAGACATCCATTGCAAGGAAGATGGAGCTATGGTGGAGAATCGTCAACAGGGTCAACGCAGTGGGACAGCATCCAAGAACACGGGATGACATCAGGAAGAGGTGGAACGACCTACGGGGGAAAGTACGTTCCATGGTATTAAGACACCAGATTGCTGTACAGAGGAGTGGTGGTGAACCCCCACCTCCTCCTCCACAACTAACAACATGGGAGGAGCAAGTCTTGGCAATAATGCATACTGAGGGCCTCGTGGGAGTAGCAGGAGGACTGGACTCTGGTAATTCATATCTTAACTACTTTATCTCCCCCACACCACCCCACCTGCATGCCATCACATACCCCCACCCTTACCCTCACCCCCATCACACCATCATCTCCATATGTCCCACTATCACAACCCACACATCTCAATACCAAGGCCCTGCATGCAACACCTATGCATGGACCACCGTCACCAAAGCATGTCCAGTACAGAAACCCACACAGACCCCAAACCAACTATCACTAAAGGGCTAACACAATGATGCAAGCACAGGTGTAGAGGGTACCTCACCCAATGCACAAGATGGCACACACATATACTTTGCTAAACTATGCATTTACACCCCAACAGGACCCCTACCCAACGTCACCGGACAGGAGGTGCCAGACATATCCAGTCCCCCCACAGAAGAGGCCCACAGTGCTGACAGCAGCTCTGCACTCCTGGATCAAGATGACCAGCCCGGCCCATCAGGGACCTCGGGACAGTCGGTTCCCCTGACACAGTCCCAAACCACCACTGAACCTCCCCCTCAGGAAACACCACCACAGCACCCACCCAGCGGGCCCATCCCTCTGTCCCCAGGACACATCAATCAGCAGTGTGTCCACCACTACAGGGAACCCAGGCACACCCACCAACCCAAGACAATCAGGGACCTGGGGTCAGTGGCAGCAGGCACACAGTTCAGGGGACAGAGGCACAGGATAACAGGGAAGCTGGGAGGACTGCTGTGCGACAGGGGGAGGACAGGCCCAGGGAACCGACACTCCACGAGGCACTCTCCAACATCATGGGAGCTTACCACCATTCCCAGGAGATCATGGGCACAGTACTGGCCAAGTTTCAGGAGACCCAGCGGCTGCAGGAGGAACACTACCTGGGGATCAGGGAGGACTTGAAGTCCATTAACACCACCCTGGTCACCATTGCAGGGGTGCTGGCAGACCTTGTCAACACCATGAGGGACACAGTGGCACACAAACGGGCCCCTGACACTAGCCTGGATGATGAACAGCCCTCCACCTCCGCCGGCGCTAGTGGACAGGAGGCACTGCCACAGGAACAACAGGCCACCAGCACCCCACCCCATGCAGAAGGAGAACCAGCCCGCAAACGGTCCCTGAGATCCAGGAACAAGACAGAGAACATTTCCAAGACCCCTGCCAGGAAATAAGACCCTCCGGAAGGTCACCCTTCTGTCCCACTTTGTCACCCTGTCCACATTAAACTGCCATACAGGGAGTGCAGAATTATTAGGCAAGTTGTATTTTTGAGGATTCATTTTATTATTGAACAACAACCATGTTCTCAATGAACCCAAAAAACTCATTAATATCAAAGCTGAATATTTTTGGAAGTAGTTTTTAGTTTGTTTTTAGTTTTAGCTATGTTAGGGGGATATCTGTGTGTGCAGGTGACTATTACTGTGCATAATTATTAGGCAACTTAACAAAAAACAAATATATACCCATTTCAATTATTTATTATTACCAGTGAAACCAATATAACATCTCAACATTCACAAATATACATTTCTGACATTCAAAAGCAAAACAAAAACAAATCAGTGACCAATATAGCCACCTTTCTTTGCAAGGACACTCAAAAGCCTGCCATCCATGGATTATGTCAGTGTTTTGATCTGTTCACCATCAACATTGCGTGCAGCAGCAACCACAGCCTCCCAGACACTGTTCAGAGAGGTGTACTGTTTTCCCTCCTTGTAAATCTCACATTTGATGATGGACCACAGGTTCTCAATGGGGTTCAGATCAGGTGAACAAGGAGGCCATGTCATTAGATTTCCTTCTTTTATACCCTTTCTTGCCAGCCACGCTGTGGAGTACTTGGACGCGTGTGATGGAGCATTGTCCTGCATGAAAATCATGTTTTTCTTGAAGGATGCAGACTTCTTCCTGTACCACTGCTTGAAGAAGGTGTCTTCCAGGAACTGGCAGTAGGACTGGGAGTTGAGCTTGACTCCATCCTCAACCCGAAAAGGCCCCACAAGCTCATCTTTGATGATACCAGCCCAAACCAGTACTCCACCTCCACCTTGCTGGCGTCTGAGTCGGACTGGAGCTCTCTGCCCTTTACCAATCCAGCCACGGGCCCATCCATCTGGCCCATCAAGACTCACTCTCATTTCATCAGTCCATAAAACCTTAGAAAAATCAGTCTTGAGATATTTCTTGGCCCAGTCTTGACGTTTCAGCTTGTGTGTTTGTTCAGTGGTGGTCGTCTTTCAGCCTTTCTTACCTTGGCCATGTCTCTGAGTATTGCACACCTTGTGCTTTTGGGCACTCCAGTGATGTTGCAGCTCTGAAATATGGCCAAACTGGTGGCAAGTGGCATCGTGGCAGCTGCACGCTTGACTTTTCTCAGTTCATGGGCAGTTATTTTGCGCCTTGGTTTTTCCACACGCTTCTTGCGACCCTGTTGACTATTTTGAATGAAACGCTTGATTGTTCGATGATCACGCTTCAGAAGCTTTGCAATTTTAAGAGTGCTGCATCCCTCTGCATGATATCTCACTATTTTTTACTTTTCTGAGCCTGTCAAGTCCTTCTTTTGACCCATTTTGCCAAAGGAAAGGAAGTTGCCTAATAATTATGCACACCTGATATAGGGTGTTGATGTCATTAGACCACACCCCTTCTCATTACAGAGATGCACATCACCTAATATGCTTAATTGGTAGTAGGCTTTCGAGCCTATACAGCTTGGAGTAAGACAACATGCATAAAGAGGATGATGTGGTCAAAATACTCATTTGCCTAATAATTCTGCACTCCCTGTAGCTCCACCTCCTAAGCCCCATTGGACAATGCACCTGTGAGACCAAGAGACTGGACTCAGCCATGGACATTCCTCCACCATCACCCCAGCCCATTTCACACACCCCTCCACTTATTTGCACAGAAATAAACACCCTTGAATCACAAAACAATCTTGAGTCAGTCTGTGGTTTCACAAATGTTTATTTGCAAAATCTCTGGAATATAACAATGTCAATGTACTTGTTCACATACCAATGTTACACAGCTGTAGGCCAGGAGTAAATGCAGCAGAGGGCACAAATTGGGACCCAGATCTGTGAAATGGAAAGCCAAAGTGACAAGTCAGGGTCCATACACAGAGTTGAAAAGGCAGACTTATGCTAGGTCCTACAATAGTATGATATGTGGGAAGCAGTTCCATCTTCTTACCTGTGTCTCACTGGAAGTATTGCATGATGATGTTGTTTCGGTTGTCTACATCTTCCTCTTCTGCCTCCTCTTCTTCACTGACCACAGGCTCCACAGCTGCCACAAGACCAGCATCATGCCCATCCTCCTGCAGAAAAGGCACCTGGCATCGCAAAGCCAGGTTGTGCAACATACAGCAGGCCACGATGATCTGGCACACCTTCTTGGTGAGTAGTATAGGGATCCACCTGTCAGATTGAGGCACCGGAATCTGGCCTTCAGGAGGCCGAAGGTGCGCTCGATTATCCTCCTAGTTCGCCCATATGCCTCATTGTAGCATTCCTCTGCCCTTGTCCTGGGATTCCTCACTGGGGTCAGTAGCCATGACAGGTTGGGGTAACCAGAGTCACCTGCAAATATTGAGGGACAACTGTTAGGCATACTCCAAACATTAGGGAATCTCCCATACAAAGACAACAAATGAAACTTTGTGGGGACTTCAGGCTCACGTATTAGCCACACCCGGTGCCTCTGGAGTTGCCCCATCACATAAGGGATGCTGCTATTCCTCAAAATGTAAGCATCATGCACTGCGGCAGGATACTTGCCATTCACATGGGAGATGTACTGGTCTGCCAAACACACCATCTGCACATTCATGGAATGATAGCTTTTCCGGTTTCTGTACACCTGTTCATTCCTGCGGGGGGAAGGGCAAATGCCACATGTGTATGATCAATGGCACCAATGATATTGGGGATATGTCCCAGGGCATAAAAGTCACCTTTCACTGTGGGCAAATCCTCCACTTGAGGGAAAACAATGTAGCTGCGCATGTGTTTCAGCAGGGCAGACAACACTCTGGACAACACGGTAGAGAACATTGGCTGGGACATCCCTGATGGCATGGCCACTGTTGTTTGAAAAGACCCACTGGCCAGGAAATGGAGTACAGACAGGACCTGCACTAGAGGGGGTATTCCTGTGGGATGGACGATAGCTGAAATCAGGTCTGGCTCCAACTGGGCACACAATTCCTGGATTGTTGCACGATCAAGTCTGTAAGTGATAATTATGTGTCTTTCTTCCATTGTCGACGGGTCCACAAGGGGTCTGTACACCGTAGGATGCTGCCATCTCATCAGTGGCCCCAGCGGACGTGCTCTATGGAGGAGAACGGTGTGCAGAGGGTCATACAACACTTAGGTATCACAATGCTGTTTTGCAAAAACGTTACAATTTCTCTATGTGCCTTTGTCTGTCCGTCTTCCTGGCCTAAATAGGTGTGACTCAGTTATTTGGCCTGCCATGTGGCCCCCTGAAATGGCGGCTGCCTGACCTGTAAGGTGGGACAAGGGGAAATGAGGTAACTGCGCTGCCGTTGTACACCGTCGTGGTAGGCGGTCAAAGATCGCAGCGCAAATCAGCATTGGTTAACATTGGGCCCTATGGGTTACAGGAGCCAATGACGATGTACGCTGGCGGTGATGATACGCACCGCCGCGGATGTGGCCGTCATTTTCTAATTGTTCACTCACTTGATACCTGACCTTCAACAGGAGAGGACCTACACTGCAAGTGCTGCTGTGACCTGTGTCTGGAAGCGACAATGGCTACAGTGTCTGGGGAAAGGGCCCCTGCCTTCACTTCGGAGGAGTTGGGGAAACTAGTGGATGGGGTCCTCCCCCAGTACACGCAACTGTAAGGTCCTCCAGACAAACAGATGAGTACACTGTGAGCATGGTGGATGGCACATGATTGTATGGAGTGTCGTGGATGGAAGAGGGAGGGGGGGCAGGCCAGCATGTGAGGATAGTGTGGGTGTATGTATGTCTGGGCCAGGGTGGGAGGTTTTTGGGCAATGCGTGAGAAGAACTGTACGGGATAGTAACTTCCATTATTACTTCACTTTTCCTCTAGGTCAGCACCCACCAGAAGAAGGGTGTCTGGCATGCCATCGCCAAGGGAGTGCGGACCCTGGGGGTCTACCATAGACGGAGCACCCACTGCCGGAAAAGATGTGAGGACCTGCGCAGCTGGAGCAAGAAGACGGCGGAGGCACAGCTGGGGATGGCCTCCCAACGTGGAAGGGGTGCCCGTCGCACCATGACCCCCCTGATGTACCGGATCCTGGCAGTGGCATATCCGGAGTTGGATGGGCGCTTGGGGGCATCACAGCAGCCACAAGGGGGTGAGTACACTCTCATTCAGCTGACTCTGCGTGCTAGGCGAGGTGTCTGGGTGGGGGTGGTGGCCTGTGGGTTCCCCTAGGCAAGGGCAGACTCGCAAAGGTAGATCCATTGTTTTGCAGCCTCATTCCCACTCCAACCCCAAAGGGGGTATTTGTCCTCTACACCTAGTCAGGCTCCCATGATTTCCAGCTGTGCATGAAATGGGTCTAGAAAGAGTCACCCTTGGGCTTAGTGCATAGGGCTGCTCCCTGTGTGTTGTGTCCACCAACAGTAGTGGTGTTGCATGTACTGACCATGTGTCTCTTCTGTCTTTCCCACTCCTTTTTGTTTTGTCACCCTGTTCTTGCATGCATTAGCATCATCTGGAGGAGGAGAAGTGGCAGCGGAGCAGGAGAGAGCTGCATCCCACATGGCCCTGGAGGGTGAAGTAACGGAGTCTGAAGGCACCAGTGGGACGGAGGGCGAGGGGAGCTCCACGACAGGGACAGGAGCATACCCCGGCGACAGCGACTCCTCCTCTGATGGGAGCTCCCTTGCAGTGGCGGGCACCTCTGTGCCCACAGCATCAACAAGTACAGCCACCACCCCCTCTACGAGCACCGCCCTCCCAGCAGCCCCTCAGCGTGTTTCCCGTGCCCTCTCACCCAGGAGGGTGGGCATCTCCTTCGCCCCAGGCACCTCAGGCCCTGCCCCAGTCAGCCCTGCTGCCCTCAGTGAGGAGGCTATTGTCCTCCTGAGATCCCTCACTGTTGGGCAATCTACCATTTTGAATGTCATCCAGGGTGTTGAGAGGCATTTGCAGCAAACAAATGCATACCTGGAGGGCATTCATTCTGGGCAGGCGGCCCAACAGAGAGCATTTCAGGCTCTGGCCTCAGCACTGATGGCAGCCATTGTCCCTGTTTCCAGCCTCCTCCCTCCAACTCCCTCCAGCTAGACCCAATCCCCTGTACCTCAGCCTATCCCAAGCACACCATCAGACCAGCATGCATACTTTTCAACACACAAGAGTGGACATGGCAAACATAAGCACCACACATCCAACCGGCACTCACTCAAGCACCATCCTTATGCAGACATAGCAACATCCACTGCCTCCACTGTGTCTCCCTCCTCCACGTCCTCCTCCTCCCTCCCTGTCTCGTCTCCACTCACACCTGCATGCACTACCTCCATCACCAGCACGCCCATCACCACACACCTCTCACGTGCACTCACCACCCTCACTACCATTTACACATCCCCTGTGTCCTCTCCTAGTGTGTCTGTGAGCCCTCATCCCAAACTACACAAATGCAGGCACACACCCACCCAACAGCCATCCACCTCACAACAGCCTCCGTCCCATGCACCTTCACCCAAATTCAGCAAACGTACACCTCCTAAAACCACTACGTCTTCTTCCACTCCCGAACCCCCTCCATCTTCCCGTCCCAGTGTGTCTAAGAAACGTTTCCTGGCTAACATTGACCTCTGCCCTACACCTCCCCCCACGTCCTTCCCCTAGGGCCAGGCTGTCCAGGTCCCAGCCCAGCCCCTCAGTCACCAAATCCCCAAGCACAGTGGTCACAGCAACTTCAGTCTCATCGCGGGCGCCACTCATCAGGGCTGCAGTGTGCCACCTAGCGAGGCCAAGGAGCAGGCCATTCCGCCACCTGCCAAGGTGAAGAAGGTGCCCACATGCCGGAAGGAGAAGCTGCATCTACCAGCAAGCAAGGGCTCCTCCAAACCAAAAGGGGACAGTGGCAAGACACCAGAAGCAACATCAAAGGTGGGGAAGGGACACAAGCCGAAGAGCAGGTCAGGACAGGGAACGGTGGCTCCGGTTGAGGGATCAGAGTCACCCCTTCTGTCAACCAGTACATCAACCTTTACGGCGGTGGACACCGCCACCTGCACTGCCACCAGCACCGCCGCCTGCACGTCTGCTGCCTCACCAACAGTCTCCAGCATCATCCCCAATGGGCAGCCATCCGAGGCTGCAGGAGACGTCCTGCTGTGTCCCTCAACAGGTGCAGATACATGCAGCACCGCCAGCACCTCCGCTACAGACACCGCCGCAACCACCACCACCAGCCCCGGGACGTGCTCAGACAGTGCCACCACAGCTGACACGGCAATCATCCCCAGTGGGCAGCCGTCCGGGGCTGCAGGAGACGTCCTGGACCCTGCCCAGCGTCCATGAGGTATGACTCCCAGCACTGTTTGTACCAGCAGGTGGCAGGCGAAGTCGCAGCAGGGTAGAGTGTGTCTCTGCCTCCATGGCGTATCATGCAACCTGTTCCCAGGTAATCTCGTGGCACACACACCCAGGTGAGGGAATGGGACCTGCCACACTGCATGTGAAGCACTCTGGGCACAAAGCCCCCTCCAGAACCAGTGGAGAAAAGCATCCACTTCCTCAGTCCTTGTCAGGATGAAGCACTCTGGGCACAAAGCCCCCTCCAGAACCAGTGGAGAAAAGCTTCCACTTCCTCAGTCCTTGGCAGGATGAAGCACTCTGGGCACAATGCCCCCTCCAGAACCAGTAGAGACTGACATCCACTTGAGAGACTGTGGCTTTGCACTCCCCAGGATAGAGCAGTGGGCAAACCACCCACTGGAGAGACTTGTGAGACTGTGGCTTTGCACTCCCCAGGATAGAGCAGTGGGCAAACCACCCACTGGATAGACTTGTGAGACTGTGGCTTTGCACTCCCCAGGATAGAGCAGTGGGCAAACCACCCACTGGAAAGACTTGTGAGACTGTGGGTTTGCACTCCCCAGGATACAGCAGTGGGCATCGAGTCCCCTCGTGCAGCAGTGGCATCGTGCGTTCATCCGGCTGAGGTACCCCCCTCTAGCTCCCCCTGAGGTGCCTGTTTAATTTCGATCTGATGCCCCTGCAGTGTTCTCTCCATTTCGAGTCAGGTATCTTGTGTGGGCTTCGCCCATGCATTTAGGTACACTGATCCACGGACGATGTTTGATTAATATCCAGACTTGTGTAGTTGGTGTACATATTTGTATATACTGATTTTTGAAATTTCCCTATCTGATTTTTATTGATTACACTTGTTACAACCATTTCCTTTTGTCCTTGTGTTCTTCCAGGGGGTGAGGGGGTGTATATGTAATGTTGCTGCATGTATTTGTGTGTATGGTGTTGTGGGTGGGGGTGGGGGTATTGCGTGTTACGTGTGTGTGTCACTCTCTTTTCCCTTCCACCCTCCCCTGTGTTGTAGGTGCAGTACTCACCGTGGTCGTCGATGGCTTCTTTCCTGCTCCTGATACAAGAGGAGGAATACCAGCATGGGCAGGACCTTTAGTTCGGGCTCCATGGCATCCTGGTTCCTCGTTGGGTGTCGAGAGGTGAGTGGTTTCTGTTCCAATTCCTGTGTCCGCTGTGCTTTTGATAGCGTTGGTACCGCCCTGGAAAAGGTGGCAGATAGGCCTCTTGTAATAGTGTGGGCGGTACATTGTCTTCTGCCTGTCTGGTGGGGTTACGCTGCGGTTTTTGTTTCTACCTCAGTGGCGTTCGGAGTGTTAAAGTGGCTGTCTATGTTAGCGGTTTCCGCCATGGTCATGATTCAATTTTTTTTCTGCCGGGCTGTTGGCGGTATTACCGCTGCTTTAACACCGACTGCCAGGGTTGTAATGAGGGCCTTAATATTCCATTGAAAAGTATTGCTTTGTGACACAAACATTTGAATTATTTTGGGTATATGGCACCAACAGAGGAAGATTAGGCAAATCGAAATGGTCTCGTACTCCAAATTCAAGATGAGGTAAGCAGCCACATTGTGGTTGAAATTGAGTTTGACCAACGTACTTGGGAAGGCCAAGCACAATGAGTTGCCATAATACAATATAAAAAACAAATGCAGCTGAAATGGTAATTTTTTGGTGTTTTAGAGATAGTTTGTGGAAGAGTTTTCAGACATTTTTGCGTACAGCAAGAAAAGATAAATTAATTTACAGACCCCAGGTTTCAAACAGTGATCAGCCCAAGGTTACATAAAGATGCAGATGACAATGGCCCATCGTACGCAGCCACCATGCAGAAGACTTTGGGCTAAAAAGCTTTCCAACTCCTCATACCTTTTTTAGGTGTCGTCTGGACATTTCATGTGCTGTCTCTTGGAGACTATTGTAATCTTACATTGGGCTTAGAGCCCGCCCTCTGCTTACCATTTGTTGGCTTGTGTGGCACTCGTCTTTACAGGCTCATCATTGTTCACTGAAGGCCTACCATCATTACCTTTCCTGTCTGCGGAGTGGGGACAATGCACTGATTGATTCAGCTTAATCAGTATAATTAGTGCCTGTCCTCTGCTTCTGATGTGATTGAGGTACTTCTTTTTAACATTTAGGGCCAAACAGAAGGCGTGTGACTGGCAAAACGTGCATAGGAGGACAAACAAAATTGCAAAGTTTTATTTTCTATAGTTAAATTGTTTCTTTTATTTTGCAAAGGCTTTTTTTATCACTTTGCTCTGATTTTTTATTTTTGCCCGTGTGCACTGTTCTAAAAAAATGATGGTTATCTTATTCTAAATATTGCAAAGCAAAATTGTTTCTTTCTTAGGTGTCATATCCAAAATTATGCTTTACCACATAATCGAGCAGTGCACCCTAATCCACCCCACCCCAATCCAATCTGCCCAACTCCAGTCCACACCAGTCAACCCCACTCAATCTAATCCGCCCCAGACCAATCGAATCCACCCCATTCCACTTCAAACCACTCACTCCAGACCACTCCAGTCCACCCCACTCCAATCCCACCCCACTTAAATTTGCACCGTCTGCCCCAGACCACTCCAAAACAATTGGCCCCACTCCAATCAAACAGTCCGCTCCATTCCAATTTACCCCACTCCAATCTAAAACAATCTGTCCCACTCCAATCTGCCCCACATCAATCCAAAACAATCTGCCCCCTCCAATCCAGAACAATCTGCCCCACTCCAATATGCCCCACTCCATTAAAAAACAAACAGCCCCATTCCAATCCAATACAATCAGCCCACTCCAATCCAAAACAATCTGCCCCACTCCAATCCAAAACAATCTGCCACATTCCAATCTGCCACACTCTAATCTGTCCTACTCCAATCCAAAACATTCTGCCCCACTCCAATCCAAAACAATCTACCCCACTCCAATCCAAAACAATCTTCCCCACCCCAATGAAAACAATCTGCACCACTCCAATCCAAAACAATCTGCCATACTCCTATCTGCCCCACTCCAATTTAAATCAATCAGTCCCACTCCAATCCAAAACTATTCCCCCCACTCCAATCCCAAACAATCTGCCACATTCCAATCTGCCACACACTGATCTGCCCTACTCCAATCCAAAACATTCTGCCCCACTCCAATCCAAAACAATCTGCCCCACTGCAATCCAAAATAATCTGCCCCATTCCAACGAAAACAAACTGCACCTCTCCATTCCAAAACAATCTGCCCCACTTCAATCCAAAAGAACCCGTCCCACTCCAATCTGCTCCTCTCCAATCTGTCCGACTCCAATCCAAAACATTCTGCCCCACTCCAATCCAAAACAATCTACCCCACTCCAATCCAAAACAATCTTCCCCACCCCAATGAAAACAATCTGCACCACTCCAATCCAAAACAATCTGCCATACTCCTATCTGCCCCACTCCAATTTAAATCAATCAGTCCCACTCCAATCCAAAACTATTTCCCCCACTCCAATCCCAAACAATCTGCCACATTCCAATCTGCCACACACTGATCTGCCCTACTCCAATCCAAAACATTCTGCCCCACTCCAATCCAAAACAATCTGCCCCACTGCAATCCAAAATAATCTGCCCCATTCCAACGAAAACAAACTGCACCTCTCCATTCCAAAACAATCTGCCCCACTTCAATCCAAAAGAACCCGTCCCACTCCAATCTGCTCCTCTCCAATCAGTCCGACTCCAATCCAAAACAAACTGCCCACTCCAGTCTGCCCCACTCCAATCCAAAACAATCTTCCCCGCTCCAGTTGGCTCACTCCAATCTGCCCCACTTCAATCAAAAACAATCTGCCCCACTCTAATCTAAAACGATCTGTCCCACTCCAGTCTGCCCCATACCATTCCAAACAATCTGCCCACTCCAATGAAAACAATCTGCCCCACTTTAATCTTAAACAATCTATTCCACTCCAAAACATTCAGCCCCACTCCAATCCAAAGCAATCTGCCCCACGTCAATCTACCCCACTCCAATGCTCCCTATGCCAATTGAAAACGTTCTGTCCCATTCCAATCTAAAACAATCTGCCCAACTCCAATGAAAACAATTTGCACCACTCTAATCCAAAACAAGCTTTTCCACTCCAATCCTAAACAATCAGCCCCACACCAATCCAAAACAATCTGCTCAATTCCAATCCAAAACAATCTGCCCCACTCCAATCTAAAACAATCTGCACCACTCCAATCAAAACAATCTGTCCCACTCCAATCTTAAACAATCTACTCCACTCCAAAACATTCTGTCCTACTCCAATCCAAAGCAATCTGCCACATTCCAATCTGCCTCATGCCAATTGAAAACATTCTGACCCATTCCAATCTAAAACAATCTGCCCCACTCCAATGAAAACAATTTGCACCACTCTAATACAAAACAAGCTTCCCCACTCCAATCCAAAACAATCAGCCCCACACCAATCCAAAACAATCTGTCCCACTCTAATGTAAAACAATCTGCTGCACTCCAATAAAAAAAATCTACATTGAAATTGTGGGGCTTGAGGAAGATCACTGAGGTTCTGCTCATATGAGTTTGCTAAAAGACTAAGGGGCAGATGTACAAGAAAGTAGTGCATCAGCTGTGATGCGCCACTTTTCTGGTGCCCCCTCAACCCCCCTGACAACATCAAGTGTGCGCCCTATTTACAATACACCACACCACGGTGCATGTTAGGACAATAGTATCAGAATTGATTATGCTATTGTGGTAGTTTGACAGATTAGCACTATAAATTGTGGCACTAATCCTGCAAAATAGAGACCCATTGTAAGTAATGGGTGCATCATTTTAACACCTGTTCTGAGCAGGCGTTAAAAATGATGTTAAAAATGGCACAGTGAAATGTTGTAAATTTCACTGCACCATTTTAACGCTCCCCCTTGCATACATTGTGCCTGGTGCAGGCATAATGTGGCGAAAGGGATTACAAAGTGGCGCACTACCTCTCCTCTAGGGCTTTAATGCAGTGCACCCTGACATCTGAGATGCAAACATTTTGAAGATATCACATCTATCACAAACTCAGCAAAGCACCTTGTTGATATGATGATAATTTAGTCATGTGATTGATACAAAGATATGTGTGTAATAGGATTTATATTTGTTCCTTGCCTTCCCTCAGGGAGTCTGGCTCAACCACTGATGTATGGGGATGCACTATTGATAACCATTTTGATTAATAGATTGTTCATTTTAGCAATAAACACCTTATGGACTCAACTGAAAGGTAAAGCGCAGCTTTCTTTGACAGTCAATTTTTCCTAAGGACATCCTTGTCTCACCTTTTATAGCTAAACACAGCCAAATAATAATCCAGTTAAAGAAATACAGAAGGAGGAGGTCCATGTCATCTTGCATTAAAATAAAATAAGAAATAAAATACCACAAAGAGGTAAGATTTGATAAGGGTTCAAGAGCTAGTCAGGAAAATCTAATTTCCATAAAGAACAATGGGAAAAGCTCCTTTGATTAAATTCTGTAGAAGTAGTAAGCTCTGGCCCCACAACTCATATAACTCCAAATTTTTAAATTGATAGTTTCCACCAGTCCACACATCATATAAAGTCAAATTTAAATGTTTTTAGCTTAATATGCTCCAGCCACATAATCTAAGCAAACATGTGACCATCCATGGGTGACTCAGTGCACTACATTTGGCCTATAACGTCTGGAGATCGGAACATGGCTCAGATCAGAGATGAACGCCTGTTTTCTGCATATGCAGTGTATAAAGTGATACATTTAGCATAACATTTTTGTTTGTTAGTTCATGAACTGAGAGGTTCATCTACCACTGTGACTATAACAGGTTCTCAGGAGTGCCTGCATGCATAGCAATTACTGCATATGGACATGTCAATTTTTTATAGCAGAAATTTCAAGCTAAAGTGCATTCATACCAACTTTGGGTAAGATGTACAAACGTTTTTTTTAGTTTTAAAACCAGCAGATGCGCAAAACAAAAAAAGACATTTTCAATGTGCAAAGGCCTAATTTGCCATTCAGTGCCCTATGACGGAGTTGAAAATTGGGTTTGCGAGTTAGTATTAGGAAGGGGCATGTCAGGGCATCCCTACCTAATACCGAGATTGGCTTGGGGAGGAGGGGCCGCACACCGCCCCTTCCCCAATTAAAATAAGAATACATTATAATGCTGGGTGCCGGGGATAGGGTCCCCATGGCCAAGATCAACCTAAAAAGAATATATATTTTTAAGTGGGCCCTGGGGATGGGGTCCCGGGGTGAAATAGACTGGGGTAGGAGGGCCACGTGGCCCTCCTCCTCCTCCATTGAATAGAGGTGGGCCCGAGGATGGGCAACTGGAACAATTGTGTTGCCAAAAGGCACACAAGATCACTGGCAAGATTTACTTGCGCTCCATTACACAGCTGAAGTGTAGAATACATACTGGACATTTACCCAAGGATGCAGAAAGAACTCCAGTTGGGTAGATATTAAATGGGAAGATGGGGACTCTTGTTAGGTAAAAGGGCAAGTGAGATTCCTTTGTGGGAGAGTCACTCACATAGCTACTCCCACTCCCACACAGACACTTACACACCCACGCACAGAGAGACACTCACATCTACTGTCACACCCAGAGACACCCGCCTACACCTCTCTGGCACCCAGACACTCTCATACCGACTATCACATCCACATAAACCCTCACACACCCACTCTCACACCCAGACACTCTCACACCCAGAGAGACCCTCTCACACCTATTCCCCACCCAGAGAGACAGGCCCTGCAGCCAACCCCCACCGTACATGACCTAAGGTGACTATAACTCGCGCCCTCACCATACACTGCTAATTACCCCAGATATTACAGCATTCAGGACAACTTTTATAACATCAATAAAAATATCAATGAAACATTAGAAGTGAAATTATTAAAGGAAAAACTGTGCATGGTGGGGACCCGAGTTATAGTTACCTTAGGCCGTGAGTTATACTTAATTGAAATAACTCTAACTATAATAGCTGAATTTCTCTGCTTTTGTGCGAGTAAATTCAGAACCTAACTATAAAGTCCATGTAACCTTTGACTTTTTAAGTGAATATATATATATAGATATATATATAATAATATCCATTCATTACCATACTTTCTTATACATTGTGCAACTTCCTCCCCACCTAATTTCAAAAAGGTTTTCTCCCTATAAATGTATCCCAAAGGAGCCTTCCACCATTCCTCAAATGCCTTTGCTGTATGTTGAATTCAATATTTCATCAGTTCTATCTTTTGCAGTTACAACAAAAAGAAATAAGAATTTTTCTTGTTCAGAGAAATGACCATACTTTAAGCAACGAATGGCTACCATACTTTGTTATACATTCTAATTATTGATTTTATTACCAAAATGGTGTTCTTCCAATAAGTATTTCCCAAAAGGGCCTTACACCGTTCCTCTAATGCCTATGCCATATGTTGTATCTAATATTTCAGTCTACTTTTTGCAGTTGCAACAAAACTAAAGCACTGTCTCTTATTCAGAAATCATTACATTAGTATATGTCTGCAATATCTCTTTATAGCCAAGTGAAAAACCTTTCAACATTATTTTCCAGAACTGAGCAATGTTGGGCTGGAACCCAACAAGAAGGATCTCTGTCCTCTGAGGACTGTACATCTCCTGCCACCCATTTAAAAATGTAGCAATCCTAAACCGATCACATTACAAGGATGTATTTTTGAAATAAATGTATTTATCCAGTCGGAGGAATATAACTAATTACCTCTGACGAAAGATGTTCGGAGACCTACACAATTAAAAAAGGGGGCTTTCATTTTTCCTCGCAATAATTATATTCTTAAGGTTTTATGCTGTAGCTGGAGTCATACTGTGGCATTTATTGTAGCACCATAAGGGAGGTGTCCATTATGGCCTTAAAATAGCACTGGTCCTATAGAAGCGAAACCCCCATAACATTTATATTCTAAAGTTAGCAACGCGGATACATTTCAAATCCGTTTTTCCAGGTTTATCAGGCATTCATTAAAAAAGGAAATTTGAACCTTTAAGGAAGCTAAGCATACTTTATTTTTTGAGACCCAGCTACAGCCGTCTGCCAAAGCACGAGTCATCAGCGCAGAAAAATACAGAGTGGGTGCTTGGTCAAACCCTTTCAAAGTAATTCCTTACTTAAAGTTTCCCACATATTCGACCAGAACACAGGACTATTGCACAGGCTTACGTTTTGCAGTGGTGATTGATAAAAAGAGGTTGCTTCTTGCACAGTTTATTCTGTGCAAAGTGAAACTTGACACCTATTGAACAGTAAGGTATTTAAATCTCTATTCTGAAGAAACTTCAATAAGAGCACTGACAGAGGAAGTCATTTTTCTCATGACTTTTGCTTTGCCCACTCACACACTTCAAACACCTCACTTGTAAAGATAAAGTACAATTGAATGAAAGGATGTAGCACCAGTGGGCAACCGGAGCCTAGAACATCCTGGTCACACAAATACACCCTGGAAAAAAACTATTCAAAATTAACGATTTAAGACCGAAATATATGCGACTCCAAGGTCCACATATATCGGGGAAAGTGAGAGTAGGCAGCTGGTGAAACAGTGGGGCATTTAAAGCTCTATTCCAAAACATTTCAAACTAAGCGGTATATTTACGAGATTGTCACACGGTTCAGCGCGTAGCAAGTCACCTTGCCATGTTACATTGGTTGACAGGGCAAGGACAGGAAAGTGCTGTATTTGCTCTTGCACCGTGGCTGCATGCAAGATTGTTTCTATGCAGGAAGGTGGGCCTTCCTGTACATAAACAATCCACTGAGTCGTTTTCCTCTTTCTTTATGTGATGAGAATACAGCACCCACAGAAAGAGGTAAAAATTAGAAGAAATAAACATATTTCACCCCGTTATGCCTCATCTGGGGAAGCATGTGTTTTTAGCGCATTCCCAAGTCTATTACTTCTGGTAAATCTGGGAATGCATCAAAATCCATGGATGTTTCATGCAAAACCTATAGAAGTGTCTCCTTAGTGCAGGATAATGCAACGCTGTGATTGGCACTGCGTTGGATTACTCAAGATTTATGAAGCCACTCAGGGTCATGCCAGGTGGTCTTGTGCTTCTTCATAAATCTCATTCTTCAGTTGCATCGCTCTTGCACCACGTTGTGTGGGACGCAAGGGGGCTCCTAAATATGCCCCTAATGTGACATGTGGATTAGAAGTCCCAGTGCCGACACCTTGTGCCTTGTCCACTCTCACCATTCCCATACATCATTTGTGACACCAGAGTTCAATTTGAGCCCAGGGTGTCAGAGGTACGTAAATGAATGCTTGCACAATTGGTTTCTAGGCAGGGTCTGTTTAGGGCTACTAACAGAAATGAAACAAAAAATTAATATTGCAGAGGAAATAAAGACCGGTATTCTAGAGTGGGAGGGAAACAAGAATTCGTATTATTGATGCAGTGACACGTTTACTCATTTTGCTTCAATGAGATTGTCTTTGAACACACTTAGGCCCTGATTTATACTTTTTTTGCGCCGCATTACCGGCATTTTTTGAAGCAGAAGCGGTGCAAAATTACAAAATACAATTGTGCTTTGTAAGTTTGTGCTGCTTTTGTGTCAATAAATGACGGTAATGTGGCGCAAAAAAAGTATAAATCAGGGCCTTAGTGTCAGATTTACGTACATTTCACGCTGGGCAGCTAGCAAAGTTGCTGTGGTGAATTTCATGAAAAAGAGTCAGTGAAAAGGCCCATGTCTGCTAAGATACGGTGCATTTCTGCTGTCTTCTAGAGCTGAATCAGTGTGTGCTGCCTAGTGCCAGAGCAGACAGCCTTGCAGTACAGTGCAAGAGTGCCGGCGTTACAGGCACGCTTGATTATGTACAGGAAGAGATATCTTCCTACACAAAAACAAACCTTTTCCTCTATGTGTGCTCAGCAGCGCCTCCTGTGTATGGGCGCAGGGGCTACGCCCCCTATGCTTTCATAGCTTCCTAGATCGAAAGCTTCATAAACAGAAATAAAACAACAAGGTTACATTACTAGGCATTTTTGCAAGGCGTGCCCCTTCGTGAGAATGTGCCTGATTCAGCACTAGGAGGGCTTATCCACGCACAGCCCTGGTTTTTCCTCGCAGCGCCTTGACGTTGCTTTTATTTCTCATCCTTCATCCAGAGCGCCCATTTAAAACAGCCTCGGGCTTTTAGCTTTCAAGCCCGGGCTCTACAAGTTTGCATGCCACTCACAGCAGTTACCCCACCCTTTTTTTTAGGTGGGGTGTAAAGTTCTACGAAAAGTGGAAGATGACCAAGCCTTTCAGTATATTTAATTTTGCAGTGTTCTTGGGGTAGGTATTGTCAGATACTGATAGTCTTGTAAAAGGAAAGTGGCTTAAGCTCAGTCACGTGGCATGTGCGGGGTTGAAACGTAATGCTGTATATAAACATGCAGTATTTAAAAGAAGCATAAACTGGGGAGGATGTGCTAACCTCCAGAGTGCCGACTTTGGAACTGGGGATCCAGGTCGAGTCCTGGCGTCAGCTCAAAATCCTGCGATTCTGGCCTAGTCAGTAAATCCCCCGTGCGTTAAAAAACATGAATCCGACTTTGTGCAATATAACTGGTGCTTATGTGAAAGTCACGTTTGCGCTATGTAAATATATATTGCCCAAAAAATCTACGAGTGTGATGGTTAAGATTGTTAAATACGGTTCGGTTGAGAAGAATATATTGTAAACAGGCTTAATCAATTCAGTGGTAGAATTTAGCTCAATTTGTTGAACATAAATCACAATGGTCAGACTAAAATAGATGTGATGTTAGTTTTTGCTTCATGCCAATTGGTGTGCTTCAATCAACAGCTAACTCTGTGAACTGTGAACTGTAAATTATTCTTTCCACAGATTATTTTTCCTAACTAAAGTCGAAGTTTTATTCAAAAGATAAAGTTCCTTTGAATCTGGAGACACTGCAGTTGCTCAAATATGCAAGCTCTGTGAACTGACCTAAGAGAAGACCGTTTTTCCTAGCTGAGGCTTTCCGGTTTCTAGACATTGTCAAGCCCAACAGCCAAAGGCATGTGGAGGTCAAGTGCACTTATTGGGCAGATGGTGGGCTATCAGGATGTTGATATATATTCTGAGAGCTCAAGTAAACACAGCCTTAAGGACAGGAGTATGAGGTTGTCATATACACTAAGGACAGCAGCGGCTCCTGTGTATGGGTGCAGGGGCTATGCCCCCTATGCTTTCCTAGCTTCCTAGATCGAAAGCTTCACTAAACAGAAATAAAAACGACGAGGTTACATTACTAGGCATTTTTGCAAGGTGTGCCCCTTCGTGAGAATGTGCCTGATTCAGCACTAGCAGGGCTTATCCACGCACAGCCCTGGTTTTTCCTCGCAGCGCTGTGACGTTGCTTTTATTTCTCCTTCATACAGAGCGCCCATTTAAAACAGCCTCGGGCGTCTAGCTTTCAAGCCCGGGCTCTACAAGTTTGCATGCCACTCACAGCAGTTACCCCACCCTTTCATAACTCGTCACAGGGTGAGGTGGGGCCAGCAAGCTTCACTGACCAAACCCCACCCTGTGCTGAACATATACAGGGAATACTGGTTAATGTTTGAAGGGAATCTGGTCAGTCAGAGGCCTCTTGCCTCATAGCTGGGTTCCAAGGCTCATTGGACTAATGCATCCACTAAGCCTTCTGACAAGTCTGATGATCTGTATTTGACTTCATGATTTCAACTCCAGTGCTCCACTCAACCTTTCATCCTCTGAAGGTCGAAAAAAGAAAACTATTGAGTTGTGTAAAAATGAACGTGTTCACCCTCTCTTCCCTGCCAGACGCTCCCTGAGAAAATGAGGTATCAGGTTTCCTCAACTGCATGGTGTAATTCAGTGTATGGACTTCCGCCCCACCACTTTTTGGAATCATCAGCCGCCACTGTGTGTGCTGCAGCGTGCAGCACTCATAGAAAGAGGAAGTAACGAGGTGTTACTCCTGGTTCAGGGAAGCCTACCATATTACCAGATTCCCCAGGTTTGACCTCCTTAGTAACTCTGGGACTGCACCTCAATCCATGGGTGGATGCTTGCCCCACCCATGGAACGCCTGCTTAACGAAAAGTAATGCAAGTGTTACTTTTCGTGAAAAATCCCACTCGAAGCCACGCAAATCTGATCTGCAGGGCTTTTAAATCAGAAATAACAATTTGCGTGGTGTTTGTGCCCCAAAAGTGGTGCATTCACCACATGAAAGGTTAGTACATCTGCTCCTTAGGGTCAGTGCACTACGGGAGAGCCAGAAATATTGAGCGCAATTCGTGCACCATTTGTGACCTTTCTGGAATTTTACGATGCAACCCATGTACTATTGGGTTGAATGGCAAAATCTCCAGCTGCAGAGGGTCGCATTACGAGCTGCTTAATGCAAAGACTGGCCACAAGTTGCGACCCTCTGTGATTGGTATACATGGATGGAGACCTGCAAGAATCAGCAGACCACAATTAATGTTTTACATAATGGAACAATTGAGATTTAAAAAATATTTCTCCTTTGGGAAAAGGTTGGCTGACTCAGGAAGTGGTACTCTGGACCACTGCTTGCTCCTCCTTGAACCTGCCTGACACAATAGCGAATCTATTACTACCTTCTTTGAGGCATCAGTAACCATTAAAAGACTTGTGACACATTAGTGTTTGCAAACTATTGCTACATTTCCTTGCAATTTTCAGTTAGGAGAGAAACCCGTGAAGCGATCAGGCAGCAGAAATGCCCATTAGACAGCAGGGATCTTTGTTGTTTTTATATTTGTGCATCAGGGGAGCTACCCTTTGGGCAAGGGTTGCTCTCCAGGGGTCAAATTATTTTAAGGCAATTTCTGCCTCCCCTTGCGGGCAGTTTGGGCTATGTATTTTAGGCAGATCTGCCCCCAGGCGGGGCAGAAACGCGTAGACACTAGTGATCAATTAAACATTTTTTTTTTACATGTGGGGAGAGACCCCTTAGGCAAGGGTCGCTCCCCTAGGGGGCGAATTATCTTTACGCCATTTCTGCCCCTCTTGGGGGCAGAAACCACGAGAAATCGGGGATTGTATTTTTTAGGTCATGCAAGGGGAGCAACCCCTTAGGCAATGGGAGAGACCCCTTAGGCAAGGGTCACTCTCCTGGAGGGCAATTTTAGTCTAGGCCATTTCTGCCCCCCTTGGGGGCAGATTGGCCTATTTGTTTTAGGCCAATCTGCCCCCGAGGAAGGCAGAAACCACTAGACAACATTTTTATTTTTTTGCAACAATTTCACGCAGGGGGATCAACTGCTTTGGTAAGGGCGGCTCCCCTGGGGGAGGAATTTATTTTAGGCCATTTCTGCACCCCTTGGGGGCAGATCGGCCTATTTCTATTTGGCCAGGGGGGGCAGAAACCACTTAGGCACCAGTGATTGGTGTGTGTGTTTTGTTTGTGGTGGCAGCCCCTTGGGAAAGGTTCACTCCCCATGGGGGCACATTACTGTTGGCCATTTCTGTCCCCCTTGGGGTCAGATTGGCTTATTGTTTGTAAGGCTCATCTGCCCCCGGGGGGCAGAAAACCCATCAGAGAACAGGGAAGAATTTTATTTTTAAAAAAGGGTATGGGGGTATGGCCGTACTCCCACCCCAAATAAATGGGAACAAATTTGTTCTACCCACCGGTGGGCAAATGGGGCAATTACCCCTGATCCACTCCCCGGGGAGTCAGAAAGCCTACTAGAGGCCAGGGAATAAACAAAAAAAACAATTGTGGAGTGGTGGCTACCAACCAGTATGGGCATGGTCATGCCCCCACCCCAACTGAAGGGGGTAACAGTCTTTCAGCTCTTTCCCACACACTAAAACATTTCATCCCATGGCAAGCAAGAGAACATTTTATTATTTTGGGTTTTGGTTTTACACTTGGGCCATGGGAGCTTGTCTAACTCTCAAACTAGTCCCACTTGGAATGGTGAGGGCTGCCCTTTTTGGACTTTAGGACTCTGCCATGTAGAAAAATCTACAAGACCTAGACACATCTGAAAACTAAACATCTAGGTGAGTCCAGGGTGGTGTGCTTCACATGCACCCACACCATTTTCTTACCAATAATGCCCTGCAAACCCTCTGGAATCTGCAGGAATCCACAAAATTCCTACCACCCAGCATTATTGCATCTATACTGATTAAAAATTGTGCCCCACTTGTCAGCCTTTTTTAAACTTCCCTTTTGGACCCGCTTTGTTTCCCCCTCATTTTCAACATGTTTTTGGCTCTTCCTTGTCACAGGCACCTGGCCCACCTACATAAATGAGGCATCATTTTTACCGGGAGACTGAGGAGAACGTTGGGTGGTAGGAAAATTGTGCCAGTGCGGTGATCCCACACAGTAATGTGGGAAAACATGTGATTTTTTTTAAAATCTAAATTGGAGGTTTGCTGAGGATTGTGGGCAAGAAAACACTGGGGGGTCCATGCAAGTCAGACCTCCTTGGACTCCCTCGGGTGTCTAGTTTTCAGAAACATTTGGTTTTGGTAGGTTTCCCCATATGGCTGCTGAGCCCAGGACCAAAAATGCAGGTGCCCCCACCCCCGCAAAAACAGGTAATTTTGTATTTGATAATTTTGATGTGTCCACATAGTGTTTTGGGGCATTTACTTTCGTGGGTACTAAACCTACCCACACAAGTGAGGTATCATTTTTATCGGGAGACTTGGGAGCATGCTGGGTGGAATGAAATTTGTGGCTCCTCTCAGATCCTAGAACTTTCTATCACCAAAATTTTAGGAAAAAGTGTTTTTTTGCCAAATTTTGAGGTTTGCAAAGGATTCTGGGTAAGAGAAGCTGGCGAGAGCCCCACAAGTCACCCAATCCTGGATTCCCCTAGATGTCTAGTTTTAAAAAATGCACAGCTGTGGTAGGTTTCCCTAGTTGCTGGCTGAGCTAGAGGCCAAAATCCACAGCTAGGCACTTTCCAAAATCACGTCAGATTTCAATGTAAAAATGTGATGTGTCCATGTTGTGTGTCCTGTCGCGGGCATTAGACCTACCCACGCAAATGAGATACCATTTTTATCGGTAGACTTGGGGGAACACAGAATAGCAGAACAAGTGTTATTGCCCCTTGTCTTTATCTACATTTTTTTCCTTCCAAATGTAAGACAGTGTGTACAAAAGATATCTATTTGAGAAATGCCCTGAAATTCACATGCTAGTATGGGCACCCCGGAATTCAGAGATTTGCAAATAACCTCTGCTTCTAAACACCTTATCTTGTGCACATTTTGGAAATACAAATGTTTCCTTGATACATATTTTCACTCTTTATATTTCACCAAATGAATTACTGTATACCTGGTATACAATGAAAACCCATTGCAAGGTGCAGCTCCTTTTTTGGCTCTGGGTACCTAGGGTTCTTGTTGAACCTACAAGCCCTATAGATACCCACAACCAGAAGAGTCCAGCAGACGTAACAGTATATTACTTTTGAAAATCTGACATCGCAGGAAAATGTTACAGAGTAAAACGTTGAGAATAGGGCTTCTTTACCTCAATTTCAATATTTCTTTTTATTTCAGCTGTTATTTGCTGTAGGAAAACCTTAAAGGATCTACAAAAATGATCCCCTGCTGAATTCAGAATGTTGTCTAATTTAAAAAAATGTTTAGCTTTCTGGGCTCCAGTATTGGTTTTAGACCCATTTTGTGCTACTAACTGGAAGAAGGCTAAAAACACAAAAAATAGTAAAAATGTCCCAGTGAAATGCCAAAATTGTGTTGAAAAATGTGATGTTCTGATTCAAGACAGCCTGTTTCTGAAATCTGGGAAGATGGTGATTTAGCACCACAAACCCTGTATTGATGCAATTTTCAGGAGTAAAGCCTTCTTCTGCAGCCCTTTTTTTCAAATTAAAACAAATTTATTTGCTGCATTTTGGATAATTTCTTGGTTTCCTCCAGGGCAACCCACAAACTCTGGGTACCTCTAGCATCCCTAGGATTTTGAAAAAAAAGGATATAAATGTGGCATGGCTATCTTATGTGGACAAAAGGTTATGAGGGCCTAAGCACGAACTGCCCCAAATAGCCAAAAAAAGGCCTGGCGTCTGAGGGGGAAAAGACCAGACAGCGAAGGGGTTAAAGATATTGAAATCGTTCATTTCTACATACAAGTGCCAGGTAATAGCTCAAAATATAGGGTGACTCCGGGAACACACAAGATGCATGTAGAGCCATGATAATAAATATTATCACTACAACCCATTATTTGCATATTTATTTAGAATATAGGAAATAAGCACAAATTAATAGACTTGTGAAAGTGGGTATGTAATTTATGTTGAAGCCACTTCCTCTCTCTAATCGGGTCTACTGAGAACAAAATCTCAGTTAAGTGTTTCTCTCCACTTTTAATAAAAGATATTCAAGTGCATCTGCTATATTCGTAATTCTCTGTAATCCTAAGATTGACGGGACATTTGTGGGCACCCACGGGACACTGGTTACTCATAAGGTAATGCAGCCTGATTACAGGAAGGACATATGTCTGACACCAGGGAGCTCTTGTAACAACCTAAGGTACTGAGCCGGCAACGGAAAAGGATTTGTGTCTGAGTCCAAGTACCTGTAATAATAACCAAAGCTACTGCGGTCACAACAGAAAAGTATTTCTGTCTGAATATAGGACCTCTAGCATTAACTGATGGTACTGCAGCCTGATTTCAGCAAGGCCATTGTTGTTGACTCAAGGGACCTCTAGTAACAGCCTAAGGTACTACAGCGTGCAACAGAAAAGATTTTCTTTTAACTCCAGGTACCTCACTGAAGGCCCTAAGGTACCACAGCCTATCACAGAAAGGATTTTGTTTCTGTTTCCAGGAATTGATCAATTGTATTGCAGTCTGGTAACGAAGAGGATTGGGTTCTGACTGGCTCCAGGGAGCCTGGTACAGAAAGGATTGTGGTACTCTCCATCATGCACTGTGTCATCAAAGGTTCTGAGACCACAAGCCAAGAAGTGATTCCCACAGAGGGCACATACACAGCTGGGACCCTCAGAGAGATCAAAGGGAGGATCGCACATGTGTCCCAACATAGGAGGAAAAGTCGGAAGTAATTTCTAAAACGTCTGAAGAGTGACATGGTATTATCATCCAGAAATTGACATAATTTGTTGAGACAATTACCCAATGCCCATCAATATTTGATAGCATTTGCTCTGGCCCATAGTCTAATAAACAACTGAAAAGTGTATTTTCTGCCATTTCAACTGGTTACTAATATGTCTGTTAATCTCACTTTAGGATTAAAAATAACAGAGTGGCCGATCGTCCGCAGAAATTGAAGGTAATAGGAGAGAGAACTCCATATAGGAAGTATTTAAAACATTAGGTGATGTACAATGTCACCAGATTCCATGTTATGAACCTTTCTTCTTGACTTTGCCATTACCTAAAGCAGTGGTTCTTAATCATTTGACTCCCGTGAACCCCCAATCAATATTTTAATCTGGGGACCCTCACTGAATCATTTTGGAATGTGGGGACCCCTACCGACTAACTTTTGGAATCCCTGAACCTTGAACTAAGCAACTTCAATGATATGAACCCCCAAACAGTACACACAAATATGGAATCAAGCATTCATCAAATTATGTAATATTTATTTTAATTCACAAACAAGTATAAAAAAATCAAAATCGTAATTTTAATGGGAGGGTTGGTGCTTTTCTAAATTCAGTTGAGGATCCCCGTCATCCATACTATATTCAGCTTGAGTGATACCAAATCTATTTTTAGCCTCCATTTCAAATTCCTTCACATATACAAAACATTTTAAAATGTTTAAATTTACATTTTGCTTTTTTATTGACATGTTAATATTATTTAATTTTCTAAGCAGTCACAGAGCCCCTGAGTAGGTGTGGTGGACCCCTAGGTGTCCCCGGACTAGAATTTAAGGACCACTAACACACATAGCATTTTTTTAAAATTTTAATCACAAATTCTTAATTTTTAGGAAATTCAAAAATATAAGTGATCTGCAATTTGTCCATGACAGCAAATAGCTCCAAGTTCTGCAAACAAACAGGCAGTATATGTGATTACTCGCCTAAAAAATCCGCATTGTACTAACGAACTGAAATTATCTTCAATAAAGTCACATAGGTGAATTGTAGCATGAACAAACAATGTAATATAGGCTATAAAGCGTTAAAATCTGCAGAACACTGTCAAGAAAAATAGGCAATAAAAACTTGGAATGTTTACATTTGAGATCAATTCGCATTCAGCATTTTCTGTGTTTTTTTTTTTAAATTAAATGTTAGGAAGGTTTAAAATTTGTTCTGATTTAATTGCCAAGAACGGGTTTGGAAGAAGCATCTTTTGTGAAGTTAACTCAAAGGCTACCCACCATTCTTGAATGAGGGCTAGCTTCATACCAGAGTTTCAAGATAGCCACATGCCATAAACGTACATATTTTTAATTTCAATGGCATGGAAATACATAGTGGTTATCTTAAGGATCTGCATACCGCCATCCCTCATTGGGTGGCTATATCCACTGAGAACATTTTAGTAAGTTTCCTGAAGCACAAACTTGTTTAATAACCCTTTCAAGAGCAACTACCCTAGTTGGAGAATTACAGGCAATATGGAAGTAGATACACAGATGTTCACAGACGGATATGTTTCTGACATAGTATCTTTACGTTCTTAATGTGATGACTCAACTTACTGTGAATTGGTTGATGGTTGACAGTCGCTCCTATGCACACCAAGTCAATATTCAAGTCATTCGGCCCAATATCTGCTTATGTCTCAATTGGACCATTGCCTGGGGGTTTAGAGTAAAAGGGAGCTGAATTTATTTCAATGTCGGTAATATGTCACAGAATGGAAAATTGGTTGGGAGGCCTTTGAGTTAGATTCTCTTTTATAGAAATAAAATCTTGATGAAAAACATTGAAATATAGGAAAATAGAAATACAATTAGTGTGGAAGAGCTCTCTTTGCTCTGTAGACTGGTAAATGTAATTCTTTTTGATGCACAGAGGAGGAAGAAAATGCATTACATAAGGATAAAATAAAAACAAAGAAGAAAATTATATATGGTATAGAAAAATATATTGGAAAACAGAGACACAGATTTTAAAAAAAATGTAAAAATTACAAGCAGATTTTCTAAAACAGTGTGTTGGGCTGGCAATGTCCTTGCAAGGTGTATAGTTGTGTTCACCTGCCCTGAATACCCGACTGCAGGTATCTGGTGTCCTGGTTTTAAATTTTGGCCCTAGCCTCATGCAGATCTAGTGTGTGCTTGAAAGCCTTGGCTTGTCCTTTGACATGAGTGAGGTCCTGCCCTGGAGGGGAGCACCAAGCACGCCCTCATTTAACTGAAAGAGGACTGCCACCATAGTCATGGGTTTCGCTTTTAGAGTGAATATATTAGCATACTGTGTTTTGTGAATCAGTAGCTATGGGCAGCTGTGATCTGTGTCACCGAGTAGATGCCTACTGGCCCACTCATTTAAAGTTGTACTTTAATGAGCTAACCCAGAACCTTGCATTAACACCCAAAGGGGCATATTTACAATAAAGTGATGTAGGGCTGCGCTGAGACAAAATTGGCTGTGATGTGCTACGTCACTTTAGAAACGCTGGGATGCACTGTAAAATCAAGAATAAGTTGCACCCCTGTGATTCCTCCTACGCTGCCACAAAATTTGCTGCCGAGCACCAATGCAGCTATCCTTGGGCCAAGGTACAAGGATGGCTGCTTTGAGAGGGAGATCGTTTATGTGCAGGAAGAGACACCTTTCTGCACAAAAACAACCTTCAATGGTGATTGGTTCTTTTTGTGTGTGCTGCAGAATGCAGCACATGCAGAAAGAGCAAAAAATTAGAAGAAATAACAGCATATCCCCTCATTGCACCATGCTACCGCCACCCCTGGGGTGGTGTTAGTTTTGGTGCTGCCTCAAATTTCTGACAGATTTTTCAGATTTCTGGGCCACACCAAAAAGCAGTGGGTGTTGCTGTGGAACGCCCCTTCCTCACAATGCGCTTCATGTTAAGGGGCCGTATTTACAACGTGGCATTAAGCCATCAAAAGTAGCTTAATGCTGCCTTGTAAATATGGCGCAGTTCACAGCGCCACCAGAGTGTCACAAAAAGTGCAGCTTTGGTGACGATGGGGGGTTGTAAATATGCCCCTCAGTACGTGTTATGCCTTTGTGTCTGTGTTGCATGTGTGATGCCTCCAGTGGAGCCAGAATAATATCAGCCTGCAGTTTCCATTTTGGATGCCCTGTCATGTTCCCATGCAAGAAGATGGAGGTGACGCTGTTTTCACAAACTGCAGATGTGTATTGCTGAAATTCTTGCAATAAAGGGAGAAGATCTGGACACTGAAATGGGCAAACATCTTTGCTGAAGTTTTAACTCCGGGGCTTTTATGTCAGCTTATAATAAATTTAGTATTCCAAAACTGACAAAAGAGGAAGTAGATTATGTTGAAGATTTTGCCTTAGCTCTTCAATAATGAGAAAAGTGGTTATTGAATATGGGACACCATTCTGAAATGTGTATGGCTGGAGCAAAGGGCAGACAGAGGAGGCATGATTACAGCCTGCCAAAGGCCAAAACCAGAGAATGGGAAGACTTTCGAGAGGGTAGTACTGAGGCGACCTTACCCCATGATATATTGAGGACTGTAACAGACCAAGTCAGTAAAGATATTGCAAGCGTTAAACAAACATTTATGGAAATGAGGGAAAGGGAGAAGCTAATTTTGATATCATAGAGAACAGGGATCCTCACTGGAAACAGAGGTAGACTTAATTTTAGAGTAAATACCAGGACCTCATGTTACAATTAATGAAGACTGAACGCAAAGTTGGGAACGAGAAAACATTTGAAGTCACACTAACGTATACATGCTAGGGTTTTATGAAGTAGTGGACAAATACTACTCAATAGACATTTCATGTGGAAACGCTCATAGGGCTGGTGCTCAAACATTGGTCATATTGTGGGTTTTATACATTACTGTCAAGGAAATGATTATTAAAGGACCCAGGGAAATAAAAATAATAGAAGCTTCCTGGAGTTATAGTTTAAGGCACTGGGCTAGCGCAAAAACTTTGCTGATTTGTAAAATACCATTTAGGCTAAAAAAACGCATCCAAACTCATGGTACAGGCTAAGCAAAAACGTGGGGTAATTTCTTCCGTTTGTGCACTCAAGCAGTTTGTTGGATCGTCTCTGGCCAGCAAAATGTGAGAGAACCACAAACCGTACTCCAGGTGGCTGCTCTCCTGTAAGCACCATCCTCATGCAAGCACCCTGTAGTTTGGTCAAGATCTGCATAGTCTCTTTCTTGATGTGAAAAGGTTTTCATTGACATAACCACAAAGGTTGCTTGTTGAGGCCCTGAACTCCCAACAGAACCAGACGCAAAGCCACCTCCCATCCCAGTGGCAATGCCTCTATTACTGCTCATTTGATAGTTGCTTAGTGCCCTGTAGGAGCTCCAAGATGCCTGAAGACAAATGGAAGAAATCCCACTACCACCGAAACCTAACCAAAAGTAGATGAAATACTGAGAGGAAATGCTCTTGCCGGCAAGGCTATCCTTTAACACCCTGGTGTGAAGTAAAATAACCTGATAGTGTTGATCACAATGTTAGATGTTAAGTATCCGGCTCAAGACTAGCTTGATGTGTACTTCTGCTCGGCTTGTAAGGTGGACTATGTGTGTACGCACACTTTTTGCAAGAGCAGCATGCTGTCACTCTCAGACTGATCAGTAAATGCCAGCGGGTAGCCCCGTGCTCATTCTGCCTCCTGTGGCGTGGGGGACAAACATGTGAATGACACACCAACAGGCGAACGGATGTATTTATTAAAAAGACCTTGGCTAATGCCATTCCTAGAAAAAGACTGGGAAAAACCACCGCTGTTTCTTTAAGCGGTCTTTTGGTAGAGGCAGCAAGACTGGGTTCTGTATGAGGCTGTTATGTATGTTTTTGCAGGTTCGCGTTGTATATTTTTTGCCTCCCAGATGCAGTTGTTGTGTGAGCAGGAATATGTGACTGTGCATCACCTGCCCTCACACGGGAAAGGGATGTGTGCTGAACGTTTAGTTGCTGCATGCATACTCCAGTGATGGTTTCCCCTCTCCCCTCAGTGCTCAAGTCTCTTTGGCAGTGTACAGTCAGTGGCAATGTAATGAAGCCCCAGCTTTTCCGGATACTCCACATACCACTATTTACTGTAATCGTGTGTCTGAAAAGGGTGTATAGAGAAGGATTAACCTTTCAGAGCCACTTCAATGGGCAAGAGTATTGTGCATTGTTATTAAGCTTTTCCCTAATACATCAGTTTGCAAATGGTCTCGACATGAACATGAAGTGGTTATCCAGCAAAAAGAAACAAACAGTTCTCTTTGCCTATTCCTGCCCTCCTTATCAGCAATAACAGGCATTGCAGAATGTTGCTTTTTTGATTCTGTCGTTATGGGCTTTGGAACATATTGTAAAATCATTCACAAGTTTGTCCTTACAGACTGCAGTCTAGAAATCAGTTTAAAATGCTAGATACTGGTGCAGCTGAGATTTGGCTGTTATGTTTTGTGTTACAGTGATGATCTATATGTGACCCTTTTTTCATTATATTGTGTTAATTGCTAACACGTAACCTGTAATGTGGTGCACTCAAAGCTCATATTAAGGCTCATTCACTGTAGGCTAGGGATCTAATGTGAATCATTACAGCCATTTTAATGCAAGTATAATCATTCATTTTGATTCATGTGTTTTTCTAATGAAATTAGGAAATAGTTTATTTAAACAATAAAGAATTTCCTTATGAAAATATCTTAAAAGTTGCTAATGTTGAAAGTTTTAGTCCCCCAATATACCAATTGACATGTATTAACATGCTATTTTACTTTTGAAATTTACCGTAACATGAATTGACAAGATTTATTATAATGTTTATATGTGTTTTGTTTAGAAAGAATTAAGTTTCCTATTTATAACTATGCTACGTTAGTTAGCCATATTGATCTGCTATGAGTCTGACTTTCAGAGCATGACAAAGCTGTTTTTTTTGTTACTGGATCATTTTTTTTCAGGTGTCGTTCTCATAAAATGTTAGTTTGGAAATAGATGTGCTAATGTCTTATTCATAGACAGTTTGTAACCTTAAAGTTGGTACACCGAGAAACTGAGATCATGGACATTATAATTTGTTGCAAAGTCGTACATGAGAGCTAAGGTGGCTGTCTTCCAATGATGGACTTGAGAAATTTTCCTGATGTTGCAGATGCATGTTCCATGATGTGCTATGATTGAACAATGAACATCTTTCGATTCATGTGGCATCTTAATACACAAATTCACTTTGGACTTTAATTTACCGTTCCCAGATGGATTTGAGCGCTTCTTTCTTTTGACTTTGAGAGGTACAGATCTCCTTGCCCATGGCCCTGACCCTCCTAAAGCTTTCTGAGAGAAGATTTAGATTTTTCCCCTGCCCAATGAGAAGACTCTTGACTGAGCTTCTTAGATGATGACACCTTCCTTTTTAACTTACTTTTTGCCAACTTTAGTTAGCTTCATTTTGCCTCAGATGTTGTTTTTCCAATTTTCTTTGTCCTTTATTTCCTTTTTACTTTTTGTCCCTATGTGCTGTAGCCCAGCACATGTTAGCTGACTTGTCACTTTTCTGGATTTCCTTTGCTCAATCAACCAACTTGATTGAGCCTTCAAATGAAGTTTACCTTCATGCTCCGAAGAGTTGGACAGCGCTGGTTAACTGAGCACCAGATTGTATACTCTTGTTGTTCTGTATAGCCGTAATTGAGGGCTTAGTATGTTTTATGCTAATCAAGCTTTGATTTTTCCATTGTTTGAACCATCCAAAGGTAACGGTGTATCTTTATAGTCTTGTACTGAGAGTTGTTCACATTAACCTGAGTTTGAGTTTGTAATAAAACCCTTTAACTTTATTTCTGACTTGGGTGTTCTTTGTGTGGCCAAATTTGCCATACAGTACTTATAAATGTTGATTGATTTGTGATGTTGGATTCTCTCCTACCCCCTTGCTGAGGTGAAACGACCTGTCAACCTCACCTAAAGCATGCCCAAAATGCTTTATCAAATCTGGTAGCAGAGCAGTGGTATCCCACGAAGGAGGAGACAATAATTAGACAACAATTAGGCACGGTGTTAGGGATACCCTAGTCCTAAAATGAAATTGTCCAGACCTAGCCCAAATTCTGATGCCATGGTTTGTTCGGAAGATTGATGGAGTTGCAGTGTCATTGCTTTGCAGCAGCTGTGTGAGAATTAATAGGGTTTTTGCTTGCATTGCTTTGGCTTAAGATTGCAGTGGTGTGAGGTGAAGTGTTTTGCAGAGTTTCCGTAGTTGTTATGTGAATGTGGTGCTTTCTTCTAAGAAGTTAACGGGTCCGTCGTGGCCTAAGATACAGAATTAATATGCAAGTGTGGAATACAATTGGTTAATTTGTTGTCTTCAGTGTAAGGTGGTAGTCAGACATATTCACCAGTACAAGCAGTATTCCTTTTGTGAATGTGAGGTTGGTATTAGTGAATGCTGACTGCACATGGAAGAATTGTATCAAACAGAGTGGGATCCACTTTTTGAGTCTCATTTGCTGTGTAATTGTAAAAGCATAGTCAGAAAGTGTGTCTTCGTATTGCTTTTGAAGTGTTTGATTACCCAGTCATTTAGTGAGCAGACATTTGTTGTTGGATTTTGCTGGCATTAGTTAGTTTGTTAGTAATTACTTTATTTCGGTAAAAAAACATAAAAGCATACATAGATATATAGAAATGTACATTTCTAAAACAGTCCATATACAATACAAGTATGATGTTAATAATTTGGGAGAAAAGGAAAATATAATATTTAAAACTACTTAGAATGAAACTTTAATTACATATACAAATAAAAGGAAAGAATGCATATTTAAAAACAATGCTAATCTAATAGATCGTCAGCTGTCCAAGACAGAATACATGGAACCATATTAATTACCTAGTAATGTGCATTGATATTGCTTCCATTTTAGCATGTATGGAAACCCGAGATTCTACCCAAGTATATATGGGGGAAGGAGACAATCCACCTCAAGAATATATTATTTGGACCTACTTAAAGTAAAATCTTAAAGTGCATATGCAAAAAATAGACCAGGAACATGTTTAGTGAAAATAGAGCTCGAATGTATTCTCAACTGCCGATTGCATGCCTCTATAAACACTGAAGATGCAATATGTTCAGTCAATTAGTTAAAGTTCCGTTAGGGCAGCTCCCTCCATCTAATGTGCCATGCATGCTCTAGATATTTAGCTACTGCGCACACTATTATAGCCTTTGTGTTGTATTTACGCTCGGAAGTTTGCAAACCGCAATTAACCATTTTCTGCATGGCTGTATATACCGGGAAAAAAAGAGAAAATGAGCCTCAATTTCTTTATCTGATGGACAAAAGGAGCCAGAACACTGAGGAATCTTGCTTGACCCATTTGCCTCTCATGGTTCTTAAAGGTAGAAACCCATATCTAAATTGAGGGAAAAGCCATCCATAAACTCCTCACAAACTGGAGAACATTTATCATTTAAAAATTGCCCGGTCAGATTCTCACTTTCATAGTTCAGCCAAATCTGTTCCAGGACTCAATTCCAATAGGCACTTTTCACTTTCTGCCTGGCTCCCTTAGCGGCAACTGCTGGCGAGGTCTATCATTTTCAGCTACTCACACTGCATCTTAACATTTCTGAGCCATGGCGTAACTACCCTTGTATCACAGGAAATCAGATCACTTAGCGAGTCCCTGTAGTGTGCCAGCTCCTCATTTGACCACAGTCTTACCCAATACAATAAGGGTTTGAAAACTACCTCCAGGTTAATAGGTTTGAATGCTAAATCCAACCTCAGTGGGACTAGGCGCGTTCCCTTGCCAATCTTAAATAGACCCCTATACAGTTATTCTCAGCACAGGGCTGTTGCATCTGCAAATCTCCAGATTTCATCACCATAAGTTGCTGCCAGTAAAGCTGCAGCTTTATAAACCTGAAGGACCAGTGAGACCACCCCCCCAACCTGCTAACTTCTGTTTCCTACAAATCAGAAAAATTCTCGGATTAAGAAGATTTTTGCTCTTCTCTATTTGGTGGGTCCAGGTCAATGTGTCAGACAGCCAAATCCCTAGATAGTCACAGTGTTTGACCTGTTTGATTATGGAGCCTTCAATTACCATTCTCTCCTTGAATGATTTATGGGTTTAAAATGCCAATGTTTTTTGTTTTCAAAGGGTTGATTTCAAGGCCTGCATCTTGCAGAAGGCCGCAAAAGAATCCAGCTCTGCCTGAAGACCCATAGGGGTTCTAGAAATGAGCAATTTTAATGACCATTAAAATTGGGATTGAGCTTCCAGCTAATTTAGGGGCATCATGGATATACTGGGAGAGCCATTTAACTGCACATTGATGTAGATGCTAAATAATGTCAGGCCAATACACATCCTTGATTTTCTCCCGACTTGATAGGAATCTTGCCCGTTAGGGCCCCACCCAAATTCCACCGTACTTTTACAAAGGTGTTTGTATGGGGAGCTCTTAAAATCCATAATAGTTCATATGGAACCCCATAAGCTTCAAGAACCTTCCACAAACTATCCCTTGGGACTAAATCAAATGGCAACCGCCGACCTATAAAGGCAATGTACAAAAAGTCTTTCTTCAGAATAATATTCTTCCAACACAGCAGCGTGAACTGAAAGACCTGATCAAAGGTATTGGGCCTAAAGCCTGCCTGCACGTCTTCAAGAATATGATTATCTGCAACCCAGGATTGTAACTTAGCCAATACCTGTCCACAGAAACGTTTTTGGGCGTTATCCAGCAAGCTAATTGGTCTGTAGTTGGTGAGGAGGTCCCTACTCCCTTGTTTATAGATTGGTACAATAACTGCTCCTCGCCAAGTGGGTGGTAATTCTTCCCCCCTCATAATTGAATTACTAAGGGCATTAAGATAGGGACATCACACCTCAAGATGGTATAGAAAAAGGTTACCCGGAATACCATCAATCCCAGGGGACTTTTCCTTCTTCATTTGCATTAGTACTACCCTTGTTTCCTCCAGGGTGAAGTAAGGGGGCTCTGACTCAATGTTATCCACCTTCTGTAAGAGATCAGTTAGAGCCACTGGAGCACCAAGGCTACTCCCCTCATTATGCTCCTCCAATGCATTCCCAACGTGCTCCCGCTCCTTGTCACTGTTCAAGGCCCTGACGTGTTCTACCCACCCCTCAGGCTCCACTACTGTGTCAAGATGATTATCAATTATCTTTGAGCTGGATGCTACCAATTTCCAAAATCCCTTCTTGTTTTTGCTCTTAAGTGCGTTGGTCAGCTCATCCCTTTCATCCTTCTCCCAACTCGCTTTTAATAGAGTAGGCTTATAAAGATCCATTGCAAAGGTTACTTGTATTTTAGTGCCCGACTTCAGGACTTCCAAGAGCTTGGTCTTAGCATTCCGACATTCTTTGGTGTATCAGCCTAGGGCATGTTTAAGGGAGTGTCCTCTTTTCCTATCTTTAAAGAACAAGGGCCTTAATAGTTCCATTAACTGGCAGTGCACAGGGACCATTTCAGGCATACACCCTTGTTAGTTGCCCCAGCTAAAAATATCCACAAACAGCACATATATTTGGTTTTGGATAGCTTTGTTATCCAAAACCTCTGCCCATTTGACACTCCTTCTGGTATTACCTGCTTCTACCAGACTCGTATTATGTTCACAAGCAGTAGGTTACTGCTTGTGAACATAACTGCTGCAAATACAGCAATTAAAGCGTCATGGTTGCTATCTACACTAGAGATGACAGACATATCAATTAAAGAGGCCCACACACCTTGATCCAGAAAGAGGTAGTTGATATGAGATTTAACAGGACTTCTCTTAAAGGTCGGCTTGGGTGGGAAATCAGATCTAGTGCTGCCATTTGCAATTCGTAAGCCATGCTCTAGGATCAGATCTTCCAATTGAGTTGCGACCACACTCAAGGTATCTATTGTTTGATCAAACACTCCGTGGCTATCCATTGGACTTATTGGAAATGGCAAGCAATCTAGCCTCCCCACCCTATTCCGAATCTCATGTTACAGTCACCAGCAACAAGTTTCAGAGTACTACCTTTAAGGCTATGTAAAATATATGCAAGGTGGGTCACTATGGAGGAGAGTACATTCTAGGGGACAGATCTAATATAGACATTATTCATTGCAATGTGACACACCCCACCTACCCCAGTAAGTCCTTAGTCCCCGCTACAACCTTTTTCACTATTGGGAAGAAATCTAGTTTCAACCAAATAAGCAATCCACCAGAGGCTCTACCCAAGGTAGAAGGAACTGCGTCCACCGTAAAAGTGACATACCCATATCTAAGTATCAGAGCCACAGCCCACGTTTCGTGCAGAAGTATAATTTGATGGGAGTCAATAACCTCTCCCCACTCCGGGTCTGTTAGCTCGGCTCAAAGACCTGCCACGTTTCAAGACAGTATTCTTATTGAGTCGTTACCAGGTGACCCTCTCCCAGTTGTCCACCCCGACTATTTATAACCTGGGCTTCCACATTTGGGATCACCTCTGCATACAAGGCTATATCCTTTCCCCTATCACTCTTAGTACCTAGCTCTGAGTCCTGTTGCATCCTTCCCCTACTAGTAGGACCCTGGGATTCCAGAATAGAGTTAGCCTTTGAATGGAAAGCTGTATCCCTTCCCTTGTCTTTGTTGGTGCCTATCATTGTGACCTCTGTCAGCAGTACTCCAGCCGGTCCATCAAAGCCACCATAAGTGTGTTGGTTACAGGTAGCTTCAAGCCCTGCGTTCCTTTGTTGGCAATCAATCTTGGCTAACATGGAAAACTTGCCCTTAAAAGCAGGGCAGTGTAAAGGAGCTAGGGCAGTGGTTCCCAACCTTTTCACTTCTGTGGACCCCCATTTTATCAATACTGGAGCCCGGGGACCCCCACTGAATCATTATTGGAACCGGGGGACCCCCACTGAGTCAATACTGATAGCTGGGACCTAATATTATTACATTTTTTAAGCTGCCGCGGACCCCCTGTCGAGGCTTCGCGGACCCCCAGGGGTCCCCGGCCCACAGGTTGGGAACCACTGAGCTAGGGGATTGCGTGTTAGTGAATTCAGGACACCCTTTGCTGGGTTAGGGGTAGTGAGTTTGAGTTTTATATTTGAGCTTGAATTTTAACTCCCAGGCTAACAGCTCATCCACCATTTTATGGCTCCTTAATTTCAACCCTATATAGTCGGTTTGGAGTCCTGCTGGGCTACAGCGAGTAGCATACAGGATGTCATCCCTAATTACAGATGCACATCCCCTAGTGTGATGAAGCCAATGGAATCCTTTGTTCACACAGCAGTACTGTGATTCTCTACCTCCATGCGGAAGTCTAGGGACATCTATCGAGTAGATATCACTTGAGTTTCACGTGTGCTCTATGTTACTGCTGGGACCGCAGTACCCAGAGGTGTTCTAGTCTCTCTGGCTGACATTTCTCCAAATAGGTTGTGTTCTATGGCTACTATTCTGCTTAAAAGTGTATCTTCCCTCAATGAGCTCACCTCTTTCAAAGCTAGAGGGAAATGTGGTTGCTTTGCCAGAAAATCCTTCCTTGCCCGGAACTAACTCCGGAGCCCTTTCGCAGTGTAAACTTGGGGTTTGCCTACTGTGCTGAGTCACTACTTTATCAGCACCTACTTTAGTACATATGTTCTCTACCAGTAGTGAAAGTTTAGCCACCTTTATGTCTAAATCTCTAACCACCTTGCTCATACACTCACTCAAGCTTTTGATCTCTCCCCTTAGTAGGTGGAACTGTGCAAGGGATTCGCTCAGTTTGGACTGGCTAATGTCACTCAAAATTACAGGTGTAGACGTGCCAGAGGGATCCTTCTTCTTGCTTGAAGCCCCTGCATCAGTGGCTAGGGGAGCAAAGCAGTTGAAGCACTCAATATTGATTACAGATGAGCTCTCTTTCTGGAGATTTCCCAAAAGCTGATCTCCATCAGCCACTGACTCTGGTTTAGCTGGAAGTTCTTCACAAGGGGGGTACTGGCAACCTGCCTTAAACCAGCCATGCTACCCAGACTGATGGGGGTTTTAATAAAGTATGAGTGTATACCCTTATGCTTATCGTCTCTAGACCTTTTCCGCTGGGAGAAGGCCAGAACATTGGATGCCAATATGCCCTCCACCTCTACTATTAGATCATCTATTTCATTTAAAGTGCAGTTTTCTGCTGAGTGCCTTGGTATCTTACTTATACCAGCTGCCTCTGCAGGTTTCTCAGTAGCTTTACATTTGCCCATAATTAAAAGAGCACAGAATGCAACTTGTACGTTGAATACTAACACAGTCAGACAAATCAAACAGGTCGGCACCCAGTACATTCAGAACGTGTCAAACCGCAGGCGATATAGATAGGCAATACCATCTGGAAATTGTTCACCCACAAAGAGCTGGCAGTCTTTTATATGAGTACCCAGTCAAACTGCAGCTTATTGGCCTTCAGGACCTGGTGTAATGATGATGGTTCTTTGTTACAAAACAATCTCATATATATCCGCCCTCATGGATAGCCCAGATGAGCCTATGAGATCTTTGATTCACTCATCACTTACCCCTTCTGAGGATGTTAACGAGTAAAGCCAAAGGGAGTGGCCCTGCCCTACCTGCATTCAGCGCCACGTTGAGAATGAGGCGGTTAAGTAGTGTAGAGTCTGGGCCGGTGTGCTAGTGACAAAGGACCGTCTCCTGGGGCCCAATGCTTGCTGGTAGATGGAGTTTCTCCCTGTAAAAGCTGGTTGTCTAGCGCATCCAGCGTCAAATTGAAAATGAAGCACTTAGGCAGTGCAGAGTCAGGGCAGGTGTGCTAGTGACAAATGACTGCCTCCTGGGGCCCAATGCCTGCTAGTAGTTGGAGTCTCCCCCTGTAACTGCTGGTTGTCTACCATGTCCGTGCTGCATTGAGAATGAGGAGCTTAAGTAGTGCAGAGTCAGGGCAGGTGTGCTAGTGACAAAGGACTGCCTCCTGGGGCCAGATGCCTGCTGGTAGTTGGAGGATCCCCCTGTAAAAGCTGTTGTCTAGCGCGTCCTGCACCGCATTGAGAATGAGGCTTTTAAATAGTGCAGAGTCAGGGCAGGTGTGCTAGTGACAAAGGACCGCCTCCTGGGGCCCAATGCCTGATGGTAGTTGGAGTTTCCCCCTGTAAAAGCTGGTTGTCTAGTGCTTGCATTATTTTGCTTTTGGTTTCTGTGAAGAGCGATTGTGAGAGAAATTGTAAAGGAGAGTGCGTTGTAGTTTGACTCTTGCTCTAGGAAAGACTACTGGTTTAAGGATGACAGTACTTATGTTTGTAGGTGATTATGCCAATCCTACAACAAATCACAACTATCGTCCCAACCCTCCCGGCTCACAAGCAGCACCTCACCAAAAATCCAAACAGTAAAAGTTGATTTGTGGCAGCCTTTACGCATGGACTCAAGAGTGTGACGTCTCAGGGAGTGTCGTGGTTAAACGGAGATTACCCCTTTCTGACATGAACAACATGCCTCAGTCAAACACAGGCAATGAAAAAAATGCAGTAAGGTTTCAATAGGTTTTATTTAACAAAACTGCAATCTACGATAAGTTGCATGGGCTGCAATGATAAGGATAATGAACAGTGCAAGAAACAGAATGGTAAGGACAAGAGTCATTAATACAAAGACCCCAACCATCTTGCAATGACATGAAGTGACATGATATATGAAATATGTCCTAATACCCTAATGTCATGTACCTAATCTCTAACCTAAAAGAGACCTAAGTGTGTGAAACCTAATCTGCCAATGCCATGAGAAGAGCCCGCAACCCGTGATACCTTGGAATGAGGTCTCTAGCTCAGACTCTGTAGGGACACGAAGACTGGGTCAACATCAAGGTGACGTGCAGCATCAATAGCAGCTATGGCATCTGGTTGGAATCCCTTTGACTACCTGTCTAAGCGAGCTGCATTTATACATATCTGCTCAGACCCCTGACATAGGTCTGTTCCCAAACAATAGACAACAAGACATGCTTGGGACGGCAATTTATGTAAACAATTCTCTTGAAGGCGTGAAGAGGGAAAGTACCAAATGTGAACACCTACAGTTTGTTTATCTTTGTCACTTGATATTGATGCCTTAGCGTGGTGGCACTAATAACATAAAACTAAAACATTGGCCTAACTAGAAACAATGCAGCCATCTTAAAAGATATAATTAAATACATGCTCTTAAACAGAGCAAGCTAGGTAGGGTAAAAGTCACTAGGTGACGGGGGCACAAGCTTGCAAGCCAAAGGCTAAGCTAACTCCTATCTCTCATTAAAACAAACTAGGATTTACTACACCCTGCCCATTGCCGTGTCAAGTATTACGCCATAAGTTGACGCCAAAGAAGGTGAATGAACCCAATGCTAAAAGGTGCTTTGGACTAAAAGCATAAAAACTAGGTAAAAATATATGTAAAAACATGTTAAATCCCAAAATAGCTAAAAAACATACAAAGATATATAGGCCCTCATTATGACATTGGCGGTAAGTCCTGCTTACCGCCATGCTGACTGCCGCCAACAAGTACAAGTATGGAGTATGTCAAATGATTTAAGGATGTAGTTGTTTAACAATCTGTAGACATTGCAAATAGACAGTGCAGTGATGTAAACATAGTTATGACCTGTAATGTGCTGCAGTCAATACACCAGGAGCCACTGGAGGGCACAAATATCTGAAAATAGACATGTTAAAAGGTACAATAAGTGGGCTGTGTAGTGGGAACAGCAGTCAGCTAGAAATAAATTCACTTCACAAAACAGCAATGGAAGGTGAGTTTACAGTGTCTTACCTGTGTGTCACTAGAAGTCCTGTTGTATTATAGTTGTTCTGTTGTCCACATCCTCTTCCTCTGCCTCCTCTTCATCACTGTCCACAGGCTCCACCCGTGCCACATGACCATCTCCAGCCTCATCCTCCTGCAGAAAAGAGACCTAAGTGTGTGAAACCTAATCTGCCAATGCCATGAGAAGAGCCCGCAACCCGTGATACCTTGGAATGAGGTCTCTAGCTCAGACTCTGTAGGGACACGAAGACTGGGTCAACATCAAGGCGACGTGCAGCATCAATAGCAGCTATGACATCTGGTTGGAATCCCTTTGACTACCTGTCTAAGCGAGCTGCATTTATACATATCTGCTCAGACCCCTGACATTGGTCTGTTCCCAAACAATAGACAACAAGACATGCTTGGGACGGCAATTTATGTAAACAATTCTCTTGAAGGCGTGAAGAGGGAAAGTACCTAATGTGAACACCTACAGTTTGTTTATCTTTGTCACTTGATATTGATGCCTTAGCGTGGTGGCACTAATAACGTAAAACTAAAACATTGGCCTAACTAGAAACAATGCAGCCATCTTAAAAGATATAATTAAATACATGCTCTTAAACAGAGCAAGCTAGGTAGGGTAAAAGTCACTAGGTGACGGGGGCACAAGCTTGCAAGCCAAAGGCTAAGCTAACTCCTATCTCTCATTAAAACAAACTAGGATTTACTACACCCTGCCCATTGCCGTGTCAAGTATTACGCCATAAGTTGACGCCAAAGAAGGTGAATTAACCCAATGCTAAAAGGTGCTTTGGACTAAAAGCATAAAAACTAGGTAAAAATATATGTAAAAACATGTTAAATCCCAAAATAGCTAAAAAACATACAAAGATATATAGGCCCTCATTATGACATTGGCGGTAAGTCCTGCTTACCACCATGCTGACTGCCGCCAACAAGTACAAGTATGGAGTATGTCAAATGATTTAAGGATGTAGTTGTTTAACAATCTGTAGACATTGCAAATAGACAGTGCAGTGATGTAAACATAGTTATGACCTGTAATGTGCTGCAGTCAATACACCAGGAGCCACTGGAGGGCACAAATATCTGAAAATAGACATGTTAAAAGGTACAATAAGTGGGCTGTGTAGTGGGAACAGCAGTCAGCTAGAAATAAATTCACTTCACAAAACAGCAATGGAAGGTGAGTTTACAGTGTCTTACCTGTGTGTCACTAGAAGTCCTGTTGTATTATAGTTGTTCTGTTGTCCACATCCTCTTCCTCGGCCTCCTCTTCATCACTGTCCACAGGCTCCACCCGTGTCACATGACCATCTCCAGCCTCATCCTCCTGCAGAAAAGGCACCTAGGTTGTGCAACATGCAACATGCCACGATGATCTGGCAGACCTTTTTGGGTGAGTAGCACAGTGATCCACCTATCAGATGGAGGCACCTGAACCTGGCCTTCAGGAGGCCAAAGGTGCGCTCAATGATCCTCCTTGTTCGTCCATGTGCCTCATTGTAACGTTCCTCTGCCCATGTCCTGGCATTCCTCACTGGGGTCAGTAGCCATGTGAGGTTTTCGTAACCAAAGCCACCTGAAAATACCGAGGGATACCAGTTAGCCAGACACTCACCATTAGGGCCAACCCCACACCCCTATACCAACATCCACTGGGTGGGGACCATGGGCTCACCTATTAGCCACACCCGGTGCATATGGGATGCTGCTATTCCTCAGGATATAGGCATCATGCATTAAGTCAGGATACTTTGCATTCACTTGGGAGATGTACTGGTCCGCCAGGCACACTATCTGCACATTCATAGAGTGAAAGCTCTTTCGATTTCTGAACACCTGTTCATTTCTCCGGGGGTGGGGGGCAAATGCAATCTGTGTACCATCGATAGCACCAATGATGTTGGGGATATGTCTCAGTGCATAGAAGTCAGCCTTCACTGTGGCCAAATCCTCCACCTGGGGGAAAACAATGTAGCTGTGCATATGTTTCATCAGGGCAGATAACACTCTGGTCAGCACTATTGAGAAGATTGACTGTGACATTCCTGCTGCCAAGCCCGCTGTCGCTGTCACTTGGAAGGAGCCAGTTGCCAAAAAATGGAGCACAGCTAGGACTTGCACAAGAGGGGGGATCCCGGTGGGGTGACGGATAGCAGATATCAGGTCAGGCTCCAATTGGGCACACAGCTCTGTGATTGTGGCCCTGTCCAGTCTATAGGTGAGGATAATGTGCCTGTCCTCCATTGTTGCCAAGTCCACCAGGTGCCTGTACACGGGGGATGTTTCCCTCTCCTATTCATCCGCAGCGGTTGCAATCTAGGGGGCAAAACAGTGAGCAGCTGGTCAGTATCCCATATTTCCAAACACTATACTTCATTTCATGTTGTGACTGTAACAGTATATTGTTGGATAGGCCCACATGGTGCTCATGTGTACTGTGATACAGTTAGGTGCCATGGCCTGCCCCCCCTGAAATGGTGTCCGCCTGTCCTGTTAGGAGGGATATGTGGAAATGAGGCAATTCCGCTGACGTTGTGCGCCGTTGCAGGAGGCGGACGAAGACCACCGTGCAACACCTCATGGGTTATCATTGGGCCCTATGGGTTCCAGTAGCCAATGGTGATGTACGCCGGCGGTGACGGTCGCACCGCTGTGGACGTGACTGCCATTTTCTATCTGTTCACTCACTTGCTACCTGACCTTTAGCAGGAGAGGACCTACACTGCATGTGCTGCTGTGACCTGTATCTGGAACCGACCATGACTCGTGCCACTGGGGAAAGGACCCCTGCCTTCACCGCAGCCGAGTTGGAGAGGCTGGTGGATGGGTTCATACCCCAGTACCTAATGCTGTATGGGCCTCCAGACCAACAGGTGAGTACACTGTGAGCACGATGCATGAGGCATGAACGCATGGAGTGGTGTGTGTGAAGGCCTTGTGTGGTGGGGGTTGGTGGTAGGGTCCTGGGCAGTTGTGCTGCCTGTATGGTGGGCCATGTCTGTGCATAAGGGGATGTGAGAGCTATGGTGGGCCATCAGTGTAACAGTCAGGACGGTCTGACTGATACCTTTTCCTATGTGTATTTCTCTGCAGGTCAGCACCCATCAGAAAAAGGGTACATGGCGTTCCATCGCAAAGGATGTGCGGCCCCTGGGGGTCTACTGCAGGTGGAGCACCCACTGTTGGAAACGGTGGGAGGACCTGAGGAGCTGGGCACAGAAGACCGCGGAGGCCCAGCTGGTGATGGCCTCCCAACGAGGAAGGGGTGCCTGTAGAGCCCTGACCCCCCTGATGGCTCGCATATTGGCAGTGGCCTATCCGGAGCTGGATGGGCGTTAGGGGGCATCACAGCAGCCACAAGGGAGTGAGTACAGTGCCCCAATATACTACTTGTGCGTGGTGGGGTGGCATCCAGGTGGGGGATGTGGGCATGTGGGTGCCCCTATGCTAGGCCAGACATTGCAGGGTAGGTCCCATGTTGGGCAGGGTCTGATGTAAACGTCCTCCAATCAAGCTAGTAGGCATCCACTACTGGGCAGGGGTCTGTGGGTCTCAGGTATGCTGCAATTGTCGTTAGGTGTCCCTGTCCATGGGCTGGTGTAAGGAAATGCCTCCTTGGCATGGTTATCCCCCTGACTTTTTGCCTTTGCTGATGCCAAGTTATGATTTGAAAGTGTGCTGAGGCCTGCTAACCAGGCCCCAGTACCAGTGTTCTTTCCCTAACCTGTACCTTTGTCTCCACAATTGGCACACCCTGGCATCCAGGTAAGTCCCTTGTAATTGGTACCCCTGGTACCAAGGGCCCTGATGCCAGGGAAGGTCTCTAAGGGCTGCAGCATGTCTTATGCCACCCTGGGGACCCCTCACTCAGCACAGACACACTGCTTGCCAGCTTGTGTGGGCTGGTGGGGAGAAAATTACTAAATCAACATGGCACTCCCCTCAGGGTGCCATGCCAACCTCACACTGCCCATGGCATAGATAAGTCATCCCTCTAGCAGGCCTTACAGCCCTAAGGCAGGGTGTACTATACCATAGGTGAGGCCATAAGTGCATGGGCACTATGCCCCTACAGTGTCTAAACACAACCTTAGACATTGTAAGAGCAGGGTAGCCATAAGAGTATATGGTCTGGGAGTCTGTCATACACAAACTCCACAGCACCATAATGGCTACACTGAAAACTGGGAAGTTTGGTATCAAACTTCTCAGCACAATAAATGCACACTGATGCCAGTGTACATTTTATTGTGAAATACACCCCAGAGGGCATCTTAGAGATGCCCCCTGAAAACATTCCCGACTTCCAGTGTGGGCTGACTAGTTTTGCCAGCCTGCCACACACCAGACATGTTGCTGGCCACATGGGGAGAGTGCCTTTGTCACTCTGTGGCTAGTAACAAAGCCTGTACTGGGTGGCGATGCTTCTCACCTCCCCCTGCAGGAACTGCAACACCTTGCGGTGAGCCTCAAAGGACATGGCCGCCCCCTACGGCCACGGACCCACTTTTGGCGGCAAGGCCAGAGGAGATCATGAGAAAAACAAGGAGGAGTCACTGGCCAGTCAGGACAATCCCTAAGGCGTCCTGAGGTGACTCTGACTTTTAGAAATCCTCCATCTTGCAGATGGAGGATTCCCCGAATAGGATTAGGGATGTGCCCCCCTCCCCTCAGGGAGGAGGCACAAAGAGGGTGTAGCCACCCTCAGGGCTAGTAGCCATTGTCTACTAACCCCCCAGACCTAAACACACCCCTAAATCGAGTATTTAGGGCCCCCAGAACCTAGGAAACCAGATTCCTGCAACCTAAGACGAAGAAGGACTGCTGACCTGAAGCCCTGCAGAGAAGACGGAGACACCAACTGCTTTGGCCCCAGCCCTACCGGCCTGTCTCCTCCACTTCAAGAGAAACTGCAACAGCGACGCGTCCCCCAGGGTCCAGCGACCTCTGAAGCCTCAGAGGACTACCCTGCATCTAAAAGGACCAAGAACTCCAGAGGACAGTGGCTTTGTTCCAAAGAAGCTACAACTTTGCAACAAAGAAACAACTTTTAAAGGACTGCACGTTTCCCGCATGAAGCGTGAGACTTTCCACTCTGCACCTGACGCCCCCGGCTCGACCTACGGAGAAACAACACTACAGTGAGGACTCCCCGGCGACTACAACCCTGTGAGTAGCCAGAGTTGACCCCCCTGAACCCCCCCAGCGACGCCTGCAGCAGGGAATCCAGAAGCTCCCCCTGACCGCGACTGCCTGCTTCCAAGAACCCAATGCCTGGTAAAGACACTGCACTCGCAGCCCCCAGGACCTGAAGGATCCGACTTCCAGTGCAGAAGCGACCCCCAGGTGGCCCTCTCCCTTGCCCAGGCGGTGGCTACCCCGAGGAGCCCCCCCCCCCTTGCCTGCCTGCTTTGCTGAAGAGACCCCTGTGTCTCCCATTGAAACCTATTTCAAACCTGACGCCTATTTGCACTCTGCACCCGGCCGCCCCCGTGCCGCTGAGGGTGTACTTTCTGTGCTGACTTGTGTCTCCCCCGGTGCCCTACAAAACCCCCCTGGTCTGCCCTCCGAAGTCACAGGTACTTACCTGCTGGCAGACTGGAACCGGGGCACCCCCTTCTCCATTGAAGCCTATGCGTTTTGGGCACCACTTTGACCTCTGCACCTGACCGGCCCTGAGCTGCTGGTGTGGTAACTTTGAGGTTGCCCTGAACCCCCAACGGTGGGCTACCTTGGACCCACCTGTAGGTGGTTTACTTACCTGCAAAACTAACAAATACTTACCTCCCCCAGGAACTGTTGAAATTTGCAGTGTCTAGTTTTAAAATAGCTTATTGCCATTTTTGCTAAAACTGTATATGATATTGTGTTGATTCAAAGTTCCTATGATACCTGAGTTAAATACCTTTCATTTAAAGTATTGATTGTAAATCTTGAACCTGTGGTTATTTAAATAAACTAAGAAAATATATTTTTCTATATAAAAACCTATTAGCCTGGAATTGTCTTTGAGTGTGTGTTCCTCATTTATTGCCTGTGTGTGTACAACAAATGCTTAACACTACCCTCTGATAAGCCTACTGCTCGACCACACTACCACAAAATAGAGCATTAGAATTATCTCTTTTTGCCACTATCTTACCTCTAAGGGGAACTGTTGGACTCTGTGCATGCTATTTCTCACTTTGAAATAGTGCATACAGAGCCAACTTCCTACAGCTGGTGACTAGCATTGTGACCGTTAGTGCAATGCCTAGTGCGTAGGGCCGTTCCCTCTGTGTGTGTGTCGTGTATGCCAACGGTGGTGTTGTTGCTTCCGCCGTAGACCAAGTGTATCCTTTGTCTCTCCCCACCCCTTTTGTTTTGTCACCCTGTCCTTATGTGCATTAGTATCATCTGGCAGAGGAACAGAGGCACCGGCGACGGGGAGAGCTGCATCCCACAGGGCCCAGAAGGCCAAATCTACTGGCGGTGAGGGCACCAGTGGGATGGAGGGCGAGGGGAGCACCACGGCAGAGACTGGAGGGGACAGTTCGGACAGTGATACCGCCTCCGATGGAAGCTCCCTGGTGGTGGCAGACACCTCTGTGCCCACCCAAACTACAGGTACAGCCGCCACCCCTCGTACCAGCACCGCCCTCCCAGCAGCCCCTCAGCGTGTTTCCCCGTGCATGCACACCCAGGAGAGTGGGCATCTCCTTCGCCCCAAGCACCTCAGGCCCTGCCCCAGTTAGCCCTGCTGTCCTGAGTGAGGAGGCTATTGACCTCCTGAGATCCATCTCTGTTGGGCACTCAACCATTGTGAATGCCATCCAGGGGCTGGCAGCCCATTTGCAACAGGCAAATGCATTCCTTGAGGGCATTCACTCTGGCATGGTGGCCCAACAGAGATCAATCTGGCCTCCTCCCTGATGGTAGCCAATCTCCCTGTTTCTAGCCTCCCCCTCCAACTTCCTCTACTCAATCCCATTCCCCTCAACCTCAACCTATCCCAAGCACACAGGCAGACCAGCATGCACACAGGACAACACACAGGATTGGTTCAGGCAAACACAAGCACCACACATCATCCCACAGGCACTCACAAAAACACCATCCAGATGCAGACATACCAACATCCACTGCCTCCACTGTGTCCCCCTCCTCCTCGTCATCCACCTCCTCCCAGTAGCATCTACACTCAGACCTGCATGCACTACATCCTCATCCACTACCACCATCACGCCTATCACTACACGCCCCTCATTGGCAGTCACCACCCCCACATCCATGCACATGTCCCCTGTGTCCTCTCCCACTGTGTCTGTGCCCCCTCCCCCCAAAGTACACAAACGCAAGCACTCAGACACCCAACCACCTCACAACAGCATCCAGCCCATGCACCTGCACCCAAAACCAGCAGATACCTCCTACAACCACGTCCTCTTCCTCAACTCCCAAACCTTCACTCTCTTCCTGCCCCAATGTCCCTAAGAAGCTTTTCCTCTCCACCGTTGACCTCTTCCCTACTGCTCCCCCCCTCCCTGTCCTTCACTTCGGGCCAGGGTGGTCAGAACCCATGCGAGCACCTCAGCCACCCAGTCCACGGCCACAGTAGTTTCAACAGCTACTGCAGGTGGGAGAGGATACCAAGCACCAGGCAGCCACACTGAAAGGGTGCCTGCACCAGGTACTTCAAGGAAGGGCAATGAGGCACCACCAGCTGTGTCTAGGAAGGGCAAGGAGGCACCACCAGCTGCGTCTAGGAAGGGTAAAGAGGCACCACCAGCTGCTACAGGGAAGGGCAAGGAGGCACCACCAGCTGTGTCTAGGTAGGGCAAGGAGGCACTCCCAGCTGCTACAGGGAAGGGCAAGGGGCAATCCCCTGCTGCTGACAGGAAGGGCAAAGGTCCTGCACCAGTAGGCAGGAAGGACCAACCATGGTGGTTCAGCTGTCCGAGGCTGCAAGGGAAGGGCTGGAGCCTCGCCCCAACACTACCAGCACCGCCACCAGCAGCAGCCGCCCCAGTGGGCAGCCATCTGAGGCTGCAGGGAAAGGGCTGGAGCCTCCTCCCACCACTGGCAGCACCGCCACCAGCACCGCCAGCAGCAGCCCCAGTTCGCAGCTGTCTGAGGCTGCGTGGGAAGGGCTGGAGCATCCCCCCACCACTGCCAGCACCGACACCTGCATCACCACTGCCACCACTGAGGAGCATCCATGGGCTGCTGTGCAGTCTGGGCCCTGCAAACCCTGTGTGTCTGACACCCAGGTGGGAGACTGTGACCTTGCACTCCCCAAGATCTGCATCACAGGGCACAATCCCCCCTCCAGAGCCAGTGGAAGAAGCCATCCACTCACCCCATCCTTCCCAGGATGAAGCACACTGGGCATAATGCCCCCTCCTGAACCAGTGGAGAAGCCATCCACCCACCCCATTCTTCCCAGGATGAAGCACACTGGGCACAATGCCCCCTCCAGAACCAGTGGAGAAGCCATACACTCACCCCATCCTTCCCAGGATGAAGCTACGTGGGCACAATGCCCCTTCAGAACCAGTAGAAGAAGCCATCAACTAGTGAGACTGTGGCCTTGCACTCACCAGGACCAAGCAGTGGGCAAACCACCCTCTTGAGAGACTGTGCCCTTGCACTCCCCATGACCAAGCAGTGGGCATGTAGCCCCATCTAGGACCAGTGGCATTGTACCATCTTCTGGCTGAGGTGCCCCCCCATTCCCATCCCCCTGAGGTGCCTGTCTACGTTTGGCCTGATGCCCCTGCAGTGTTCTCTCCGTGTTGTTGCAGAAGTGAGGTGGGGCCTTGGCCTATGTGATGTGGCCCTGTGCCCCACGGACATTTAGGACTTGGCAGTGTCCCTACTTTTGTAAATATGTATATACGTTTGGATTTTGATGCACTTATTCATAGTATTTTGTTGTATTACACTCACATTCTTCAAATCATTTTGTCCCTGCATTATTCCTGAGGGGTACGGGGTGAATATGTAATGTTACTGCATCTGGTAGTGTGTATGGTGTTGTAGGTGGGGGTGTTGCGTGTGTGTGTGTCACTCTTTTTCCTCCCCCCTCCCTTGTGTGCTAGGCGGCAGTACTCACTGTGGTCGTCTTTGCCGGCGTTGATGTTGATAATGCAGCAGAAGGTAGACAAGCATGGGGAATATGTGCAGCTCGGGCTCCATGGCGTTGTGATTGTTCCCCGAGTCTCCACAGGTGAGTCCTTTGACTTCTGAGATCTGTTTCTGCCAGGATTTTGATGTTGTTGGTACCGCCCTGGAAAAGGTGGCAGATAGGCCGGTCATAATAGTGTGGGTGGTACATTGTCTTCCGCCAAGCTGTTGGTGGTTACCGCAGTGGTGTTTGTTGATTCCACCATGGCGGTCGGTGTGTTAAAGTGGCTGTCTGTCTGAGCGGTTTCCACCGCGGTCATAATTCAATTTTTTTTACCACCGGCCTGTTGGCGGTATTACCACCGCTTTATCACAAACCGCCAGGGTTGTAATGAGGGCCTAAATGTTCAGAACACTTCAAATGACCAAAAAGTTCTGAATACACCATTAGCTTCAAATGGTCTTGCATCAACAAGTGCTAGGGATTTGTTAGTCCAAGCGGTTCTGAATTAGAGAGACTTCTTTCAATTACAAGGCCATTGACCTTTACACGCATTTCAGATCTAACTCCAACAACAAGTCAAACAGGATTTTCTCATGATGCAAGCTTTCCTCAGAGTTCCTCACCATATTTTAGTGCCTATATCAGAACATTCTGTGAACACTGGTTGTGGTACCCCTAATAGGAGATTACCTTTTAAAACTTTAAAAGAACAAATGCCGAACGTGGATACCCCGGTACAGACAAATTTGAGCTCTGCAAGGGGAGAAGCCTTGCCTAATACTCTAATAAGTTTGTGAGGTTTTGATGCCCAGGAATTAAATAATTGGCTAATTAATTTGAGTGGTACAAATGTGACAGGAAATACAATTTTGCAAGGGACAATCAATACAAGCTCCCAAAATAGAAAGACCACCAGATGTGCCCAAATTAAAATTGGAATTAAACAAGATGATTTTGGGAACCATAGATGGTGGCGTGGCTAAGAAGGCGGCCACGGCTTTTGCTTGGAACTAAGCTCCGTTTCGGGCCCGATAAAATATCCTGATCGGCGCTCCTGGAAAGCCGGCTACAACGCGGAAACACCAGCGGGGGTGCCCTAGAGGTGTATGGTGCGATCGGATGAGCTGCGGAACTGGCGGCGCAGAAGCAAGAACTATCGACGCAAGGAGGGCCTTCTGTGCGACCGAGATCCCGATCTCGCATATGTGAGGGGCGTGGTGGAGCGGCGAGCTGAGCCGCGCCGAGACTGGTCGGGACGAAAGCTGGCAGGCGCGGTAGGTGATTGGGGACTATTGGCGAGTTTGAGTTAGCCCTTCGCCCCCCTGCACATCGCGCTGCACAGTGAAAAGGAGCAGAAGTGCGCTCTATCGTCTAAGTGCCTGAGTGCAAGCCCCCTCTGCCGGTGAAAAAATACACTGCCTGGAGATGGGGGGGAACAACAACATTTGCATGATACTCCGATCAATGGGGGAGTAAAGGAAGATACATACACAGTGAACAGTAACGAAACACCTAAAATGGAACTGGCTGGAACGCAGGTGTGCTTAACAGTGTTGTGCATTGTGGTGACCTGAGCAACATAACTTGCAAATGGCTACTGCTGATTTATAGGGCGGTGGCTCCCAGTGACTGTGCTGGCCCTCAGCGGTGACTGCTGCTAATCACGGCAGCCCACTTTATCATAGTTCGGATCCTGTGCTGTTCATTGCCAGCGGCCTGCTTGGATTGACCAGTCGGGACGTGGAGGAGTAGACATACACGGATAGACAGCTCACCGCACAGGGACACAGATCTGAGCGGACAGTATGATGGGGAAAACGGAGGCGCCTAAGGCCCAAGAGCGACCCCTCCCACGTGGCTCCCCCTGATGGGCCTCCAGCAATGCCGACTCCGCACTCCTTAGAAACTACACTGCAGTCCCATTCTGGCCAATTTGAAAGAATTTCACAGGCAATTATGGACACTAAATTATCACTTGAAAATAGAATAGACACGGTGTCCCAAGACCTTAATTTGCTCAGAGTGGATCATCGCAATTTGGCTGAAAGAGATGGAATGGTAGAAAGTACGCTAGGCGCCATGGACCCTCTGGTTTCCGAAAATCAGAAGCAAATCCAACATTTGGACACCGAAGTAAAAGCCCTCCAGAGACGCGCGGAAGACTCAGAAGGCAGATCGCGCCGGAATAATGTCAGTTTCTTGGGGTTTCCAGAGAGGATGGAGGGGCAAAATTTGGAACTGTTTTTAGAGCAGTGGCTGATCAAGGAAGTGATGAATGGTGTGCCATCAAAGTTCTTCTCGGTAGAAAGAGCACATAGAGTCCCGGGAAGGCAACCGGCACCTGGGCTGCTGCCTAGACTGCTGATTGCCAGTTTCCTCAATTACAGAGATCGCGATGCGATACTACAATACTTTCGGAGTAAAGGACCGATATGTTACGAGGGGACCTCTATAACTGCTTATCCGGACTTCACACCAGAAGTGCAGCACCAACGTTATTCCTACAGGAAAATTTAGCAGCGTCTCTGAGAACACAATATTAAATATGCTTTGATGTTCCCTGCTAAGCTCAGGGTAATCGCGGATGATCGCACCCATGTTTTTACGACACTAGCAGATGCCTGGACATGGATGCATGCCAAGGGCATTGCACAGACACAGGGGGTAGAAGGAGATGGAGGTGAGTGGCTGACTTCACCGGTGCGCAGAAGATCCAGGAAACGATTAAAGGTGAAACCCACAAAGCCACAGGCGGCTGCTGAGAGGGCAAGGGCGTTAAATCACAACTCTTTCAGAGCGTTGCAGGATACCCTGAGTGAGAAAACAATCTCAGAGTCTGGTGGTTCCGACTCGACTGTCACAGAAACGCTAAGAGGACTGGTGATCACACCTAGGACAGCTGATGAACTATGATATCTGTAGGGCCCCTCAACAGAAATGGACTGGCACTTCGAGGGCACCTGATCAAATAATCTTGGAACCGAACTGCCCTTGGGTGTTGGACATGGACTGATATACTTTTTGAAATGTATGGGCTGGGGGATTATGTGACAATGAGGCTGGGCCCGATAGGAACACTGATACGATCAATTATTTTTGTTGTTGTTTTGTTTAATGTTGGGGTCCCCTTATAAAGGTTCCCATCAATAACTACCATGACCCCCCAAGTGGTATCCAAATGGATACAGTTCTCTGATATAAGAAGTATGCTGTGCTTTTTGTTAATATGGATGGTAATCAGAGAATTCTAGCTGATTCAAAGTTTGCGGGTGTTAAAAGAGGGGTGGGAGGGGGAGGTGGGGTTATGTTTCTTATGTTTAACTGGATCGCGATATACAATTCCACAACTGCAAGTTAGTTGCGGCCTTCAGAACTGTAGATGCATAACGTCATGGGGCACTGAGACCCGTAACATAGCAAGAGTAAAAACACTGCACACTAAGATAGGGACCACTAAGTACTCTACATTATGCAGGAGTATAATGTGCTTACATGGAATGTAAGAGGCATGGCCACACTGGGTAAGAGGCACCGAATACATGCCTATCTCAAGCGCCAGAAAGCACACTTTGCAATTTTACAGGAAACACATTTGTTGGAGGGTGATTTACAGGCACTAAGATGGCGGTGGTGAGGACAGATTTGTGGCACCTCATTCTCGGCCTATGCGAGGGGCGTGTTAGTTTGGATAGCACCGGGGGTGCCGTATGTTCAACATGCTTTTATGATAGATGCGGGGGCAGATACGTAGTGTCAGAAGGACAGCTTGATGGAAGACCGTTTGCTATAATAGGGATTTATGCCCCCAACAGCGCGCTATCTGAGGCCACCCGGGGGACAGGGAGTACTTGTTTTATTCCACACCTCATAAAGTACACACTAGAATAGATATGCTATAGGGGACCCCATCCATATGTTCTGTAGTCAAAGATTCTGGATATTTGGCCAGGACGGTCTCTGATCAGTCCCCGTTGCTGTTGACGCTGCAGTGGGGAAGAAGGAGGTCCGAAGTCCCTGCTTGGCGTCTACAGGGAGAGGCACTGCTAGATCAACTCTTTAGAAAAGAACTCAACACTTGTATAAAACAATATTGGGAGTAAAACCAGGGCTCTACGGGGTCGAGAGCGTTGGAGTGGGATGCACACAAGGTTGCTGTGAGGGGACACTGTCTTTCGGCCTCCTGGAGAATACGTCACACACTACACACAGAAGTTGTTACCTTGGAAAGAGAATTGAGAAACTTAGAGGTGGCAGTAGCACAAAATAAGGTACCATTTGAAACACTCCGGGGTCAGCGGGGAGGAGGCGAGCAGGCGGACCAACGTCTCCGTTGGCATTATTATAGATACCATCTAATGCGATTACAGACAGAGGGGGATCGGTCAGAAAGATTGCTAGCACGGCTTCTGAGAGAAGACCGTCAGCAGACCCCTATTGGAGCAATCTGTCTTAGCGACGGAACTTTAGCCAATACACAGGAAGCAATTAATAATGCGTTCAAAGAATACTACACAGGACTGTACTGTGGGCAAGCGAACTGTGACACTCAGCAACTAAAAACCTTCCTTAGTGGGACTCTGCTTTTGCGGATGTCAGCAACGAATTGGATAGCATTGGAGGCACCCCTCACGGTGGAGGAGTTAGAGGCCGCCATGTTCCAAATATCCCGCAATAAGACACCAGGGATGGATGGGTTGCCGATAGATTATTACATCACTTATGCGCAACACCTGAAAGGTCACTTGTTGTCAGTCTTTGAAGAAGCATGGACGTGAGGGATATTTCCCCCGTCGCGCAGGGAGGCATTGGTGGTGGTCCTTCCAGAGCAGGGTCAGGACCCCACAGATGTGAGATTGTACAGACCACTCTCTTTACTTAATTTAGATTACAAAATTCTAGGAAAGGTGCTGGCAAATAGACTAGCCCCTATAATACACACCTTAATACACGAAGACCAGAATCGCTTTATACCAAAACGGAACACGTTCCTGAATATACGCAGACTGTTTAGTATTATTGAAGAGACTCCGACTGAGGCACATGATAATGTGGCAATATCACTAGACATCGAGAAGGCATTTGATACGTTGGGCTGGGATTTTTTGTTTGTTACTATGCACGATATGGGGTTTGGCCCAAGCTTCATACGCTGGGTAAAAACCCTATATGCTGAACCCTCAGCCAGAGTGAAAACGGGAGGTGTAATATCAGATAGCTTACCCATTGGTAGGGGTACTAGACAGGGTTGTCCTCTGTCGTCTTTGCTGTTTGCCATCGCGATGGAGCCGCTGGCGACACGGCTGCGTGCGATGGGGGAGCAGTGAGGGATATTCAGAATGGGTACGTATCATATATCGCTCTACGCTGATGATGCATTGGTCTACCTGGAAAGAGGTTGTGAGGTGATGCCTTCGTTGATGTCCCTCCTGGATGCCTATGGTGAGATTTAGGGACTGAGGGTCAACTGGGACAAATCCTGTTTGTTTCCTCTGGCTGCTTTATCCATGAGTGTAAGAGAGAATCTCCCTGTGGGAAGGTTGAAGTGGTGTTTTGACACATTTAAATACCTGGGTGTTAATGTATATCATAAATCTGAGGACCTGAGGGATGGTAACCTGGGTAGGGCACTGGGTTTCATGAAGGGCTCCCTGGGTTTTTGGTGCTCGCTCCCTTTATCTCCAATGGGCAGAGTAGCGGTGGCAAATATGCTGTTGCTCCCACGACTGCTTTATTAATTTGCAGCATTTCCCATTCCCCGTCTAGGAGTTTCTTCAGTGAACTGAATAGACTACTGTTAAGGCTAATATGGGGGAATGGTACAGCGCGAGTGGCCCTCGCCACTCTCCAACACCCACTAAGTGAAGGAGGGCTTGGTGCCCCTAACTTCGAGCATTATTATGCCGCGGCACAATTGCAATGGGCACTGAACTGGATACATAGGCCTGAGTTGGAGGAGGCTTAGTGGGTTAGCACACAAATACAAGGAGTATCGGTATATACATGGTTGACAAACTGCACGGTGCAGTATAACACCGGCAACCCCTTACTGATAGCAGCTCAAGCCTGTTGGAGACGATACGTACAAAAAAGAGGTGCAGGATTATCTTACTTGCCCCTCATCCCTTTAGGGTAGTGTGGCGGGCTCAATGGTACAGAGGACTCGGACTCGGATGTCAGGGGGCCCTATAAGGGCGTAGCACACTTTATTTATTATAGTAAGGAATATATAGTTATAATGCCTGTAAGTCTTCCCAGTTTATCTTTGGGGGGGGGATTTCTTGTGAAAACTTGATTGGCTTTTATCAGTCTTTAATGTTCTTTCTTTTCCCTTTTAGGGGGCGTCTTCCGGACTGCTTCTTCTTGCTTCCCGTGGGCTCTCGGAAAAAACAAGAAGAATTCTCCAGGTAAGTGGGACGAAGTGGGGTATCTCTATGATGTATTAGTATAGGTGTGGGAGGGCGAGGGAAGGAACTAGAAGAGGCAGTGCATTAACAAAAGTTAGCAACCAAAGGAGGGAACGGATTGTTATAGTGCCTAGATTAGGTTGGTGACGGGCTGGGAATAGGATCAGTGCTTCCCCGGTCCCCAGTACCCAGAACAACCCGCCCGTTCCCTTTATGTCCTCCCTGGTGTCCTTACTTCCCCCTACCGCTCCCTTATTCCCCTTATGACGGTTTCCCTGGAGTATAGCCCGTACCTTGTTCAGCCACGACCCTCCTGGGTCGTGGCAGGGCTCATCTCCTCCTCGAGGCTTTTCTCTGGCTCCACTGTTTGTGCTGGGCTTCCTCTCCTCGTCGCGCGTTCCGCTGGTCTTCTCTCCGTGTTGTTTTTCTTCCTTGGTATCTTCCTCCTCTTCCGCCTCCTCGGTACCGCGTTCCGCGCCGCTCTCTCCTCCGGCGTTCTCTTTTGTCTCCCCTGCGGCATCCCGGAAATCCGGTGTTGGCAAGCTGCTCCGCCCCCACGCGTCTCCTAGGTGACGCTGAACGGGGCCGGAGGAGGCGCTCGATCGGCGCCATTCCAGCGCTTCGGTAGGCGAGGTGGATGACACCCGCCTACAGGTAGATACCAGGGAGCGTGACCTCGACAAGAACTTATTCCGTCGCCACATGGGCGGAGGTGGGAATATCAACAGTGGGGGACTGCTTTGAGGACGGTGCCTTGATGTCATTCGAGGACATTATAGACCTTACATCGGTGGGGTTGGGACAATTTATGTCTTATTATTCTTTATGTTATTTAATTAAAAAAGCTTGCAAAGTGGGACCAGGAACCCAATATTTCCCCCACACTACACTACATTTTATTAGATAATGGCCACACAAAAGTGATCACAAACCTGTACAAAGCCTTGAATAAAGCACCCAGCAACGGACTGGAGAACGCGAGAGCACGATGGAATGCAGTTCTCCCAACTCCTCTGTCTCCTGAAGAATGGTCCCTTGCCCTTGGCCAGGTTCAACGTGTATAGCGGAACCCCAGGTTTCGGTACATCCAAATTAATTTTATACATCAGACATATCTTTACCCATTTCGTCTTAAGCGAATATTCCCTGCGTCTATCCTGGTGTGACCTCGTTGTGGCCCTCAGTCGGCATACTTTTATCATATGGTGTGGGAGTGTAGGCCTCCGGCGGAAGCTTGGCGTGATGTAGTGGCAGACATTGTCGATGTTACAGAACAACTGTTTCTGTTAGAGCCGAGATCTTGCCTGTTGGGCATTAGGACCAGAAACAAACAACACACTCACACTAATAGGTTTGTAGATCTGGCTTTCATAATGTACAAAAGCCTGATTGCCATGAATTGGAAGGCTCCCAGGGCACCACAGCTCCAGACGTAGCGAACCATGACGTTGCGATGAACGCGGACAGAGGCCCGAGTGCTGTGAACACTACACGATAGGGGACAGACGCGCACGGGTTTTGACGCATGGGAGGCATTTGTCACTAGACTGGAAATTAAGAATGATGAGCACCCACCGTGAATTTGGGAATGCAATGACACAAAACGGTATGGAAGGCTAGCAAAGGATGGCTAAGATTAGGTGGCTATACTTTCGTCTTGAATTACTTTGTAATGATAACAACGTATCTGCACATATATTAGTATTGGGTTGTGAAACTGAAATGAGTGATGAGGATGATAGCAAAAATGACTTGCTTAAGCAATGAAAAGGGACTCATGATATATGACATTGTACTACAGTTTATTAATATATGGAGGTGTGAGGTAGGAGGTTACAGAATCTCCCATGTGAAGGATTGTATAATGCATTAGCAACTAAATGTGTTACTGAATTCTTGCAGGATGGAGGGTTTACATTTTGGATTCAGATTTTGTTAGTTATTTTGATGTCTAGGCATTATATAGTGTTGTTATCCTGTTGCTGTGCGGATTGTATTAACAAACGATTGCAAGGGCTAAAAATAATAAAACAGATATTGAAGAAAAAAAAATTGGAAACCATAGATACAGCTCAGTAAGATTCTTACAGAGATAATGAATTGTGATTTGTATGCAAGGACATTACAAAACATGCAGGACAAGTTTGTGAGAGGCTAGCTGAATTTTCCCAGAAATATGAGGTTGATTTAGAAAAGCCAAAACCCTTACAGAAGAGTTTCAGATTAAGATTCAGTGACAGGGAAATCATGAATATGAAACCTCTGAGAATGAATCTGCAGATCATAGAAATAATTTGGTACATTCAAAAACTGGGTGCGTTAAACAAGTGGAAGGACAATGGGCAAAGAAAAGCGATCAGAGGAAAGTGAGAACAGATCTGCCTCAGGCTGGAGCAGGTCAGAGTGAGGGAAATATAAAGTTACTTTCCATGAGAGAAGTTCCTGGTGGTGGATATATGCATGTAGCTTGGAGTAGATGTGATACTGTGTCAATCAAAAATGACTTTACAAAATTGACAGAGAGAGACCAGTAAAATGGTATAGGCAGACCAAAAGGTTTGTGAAACTTTCCAAATGTTTGTGGGAAGATTTGAATACGTTTGACATTGTGGTTCCGAGTGACTTGTGGACTAAATGAAAGATTGCTGTTAATTGTCCTGACAGAGCACCTCCCTGGGATCCAGTGACAAATGCGTTGTCTGAAGAGGTAATGAAAGGTATCAGACGGTGATTAGATTGTTAAAAGAATAAGTGCCCCCTAAGCAAAAGATAGCAGTAATTTTTTGTTCAGACTTTTTTTATGGATTAAAGCCTGAAGTGAATACTATGACTCAGCAGCATTTGAATTGTTGGAAAGACAGATCGATTGATGTAATCCTGTGATATGCAAACTAATGAATGGATTTGAGGCAGTGAAATTTGAAAGAGAAGTTAAAGGTAATGCAACTGGAGGCTGCACAGATAGATCAGAATTCATAGTTTGCAGGGAATACTGGTAGAATGCAAGTAGTGTATCAATAGGATGATCGGATAATGCAGTGAAATGATGGTTTTCAGCAGCAAGGTAGAGAACAAGGTGTTGCTTCCTATCCAAATGTGGTTGTGACGACTACAGGAGAACTAATCCTGGTTACATGTGCAGAAAATTGGGCCGTTGGAAGAGGGAGTGTCCCCTTAATACGAATAATAATCAGATGCGGAATAATGGATTTGTGCAAACACAAGAAAATAATCAGTTTCAAATGCAGAGAGTACAGAGAACATGAATGCAAAATTCCAATGTATCCTAAAGACAACAGATGCAGGTTCCATAAGCTCTGATGAGCCGAAAACAGACAAATGTTTCCAGACTGAAGTTAATCTGGGTCACAAATGTAAATTGAGACCAGATGGCAACCCAGTTTCCCCTGATTGATTTGAGTGATGAGGAGTCTTCATCATTTGGAGAGCGTACTTAACGCATCCTTAGAAGTAGATCAACGTGGTCCCTATGTTGATGTGAATGGTCACCATTGGTTCTTTCTAGTTGATACAGGCGCTGCTCGCTCTACAGTTAGAACAGCAGAGGTACAAAATCTGCCACTATCAGGCAAGAAGATTCAAGTTGTGGGAGTTGCAAATTAACAGTTGACTATAACCCCATAACAGAAGCTGTTCCCTTAAAAATAGGTTCCTATACAGATAAGCACCAATTTGTGGAGTGACATGAGTGCTGTGAGTTTGCTTAGACATGGCAGGCATGGCTTGCTGTGCAAGTTGAACTGTTCCATTTATTTTACTCCAAGAGGAATGGAAGTACATACAAATGAGGAGGATGCAGCATTTAAAACAGTGAAACAAACTGTTGACCTGCAATGATTTACCAGCAGATTTGAAAGATACCATATCCCCTGAAGTCTGGAACTTTTCAGGAAAGGAGAGAGGACTCATCAAAGGTCTTGAGTTTGTCAAGAAGATTACAGTGAAACAAGTGCTGTGTACGTGAGAATACCACAATATTACATGCACCCAAAACAATTGCACAAATTAACCCAGTGCTTGAGTCCATATTGGAACATTGGAACGTTGGCAGCTCCTTTGAAAACAATGGAGTGCTCCGGGCTTTTACTGGCCGGTAAAAGCCTGCAGAGCCAACATTGCAATGTTCTCTTTGTTCACAGCGAGAGCTGTGAACAAAGCCTCACAGAGCCCGAGGGGATTTTAATCCCCTCGGGCTTCGTGAGGAATTTGTTTTATTTAATAGAACATTCTGCCCTGAGTGGCAGAATGTTCTAATTGCCTTAGAACCCGCCGTAGCGGGCTCTGCCGGCTATTAAAGGCCCCCTCCCTTGTTAAAGACCCTCGCCTTCGGCTCGGGCCTTTAATGCAGGAGCAGGCCTTTAATAGCCGGTAGAGCTCGCTACGGCGGGTTCTATGGATATACAGTAGTAGAACATGGAATCCTGAAAGATATAATGGGAATTCCATGTAACTCTTCATAATGTAGCTGTGGAAACCCAATGGAAAGTACTGCATAGAGCAGTGATTGATCTCTTCATTTATTATTATTCATTTATTGTTACCAGCATAGGGTTACTCCCCCTTCCTGGTCTGGCAGTATATTAACCCCTCTTCATAAAAAGGGTCACAGACATCTTCCTGGTAACTACCCACAATAGCTTTTTCTAGATGCGATGTGGAAAGTTTTTGCCCGGAGCTTATTGGAGCATCTTACAGAGTGGGTGGCAGAAGGGAAAATCCTCCCTATGGAGCAAACCAACTTTAGGGAAAAACATTGCAACTTGGATAATATCTGTATGTTGAAGCTTATTGTTGAAAAGTATAAGGTGATTAGAGGGGCCAATGTCTATATGACATCATTGATTTCTCTACCACCTTTGATAGGGTGGTCTGGCCATAGCTCTAGAAAAAATTGCAGAAGCTGGGTATTTGTGACACTCTTCTTTCATTAATAATTGCCCTTTACTCCATTACCTAGTGTCAGGTGCCGTTAGGAGGTGACCATGGTTTATCTGAGGTGGTTCCAACCAAACACAGGCTGAAACAAGGGTGCCTGGTGGCCCCTTTACTTTTTTCCTTATATGTTTCAGATGTCCCTAGTTGTCTGGCATTCAGTAGTGGAGCTTCTCCAAAGATCGGAGGCCATCCCTTATCTGATACATGCTGAAAATGTCATAATTATGGATTTAAGGGGGTTGAAGAAGAGATTATTGCACCTCCAACAGTAAACAACATCACATTTTCTAGAAATTAATGCTTCTAAGAGTAGGATCTTAATAATGAAAAACAGAAAGTTTGGTAAGCTCTACAATCTCATCTGGAGCATAGACACGGAAAAACTGGAAATAATAAAATCCTATGTGTTGGAAATGGCCCTTTCTGCAGGGTTATCCCCAAACGTTTTGACTTTCTCCTCCTCTTTTTCTGACCCACTTTTTGTTGACTTTAGGACTCTGGGCACTTTACCAATGCCAATCAGTGCCAAGAGGCATGTGCTCTCTCCCCTACAACTTGCTATACTTGGCGTACACAGTTTTGGCTTATTTAATTCATCTGTAAGTCCCTTGTAAAGTGGTATAACATATACCCAGGGCCTGTAAATTAAATGCTACTAGTGGGCCTGCAGAACAGATTCAATCACCCACAGAAGTAGCCTTTCAAACCTGCCTCAGGCCTGCCACTGCAGGGCCTGTGTGTACAGTTTTCTACCACACTGACTAGACAAGACAAACTACTTGCCAGGGCCTAAACTCTCTAAGTTACCCCTCAGGTAGGTCCTAGATAGCCCTATGGGCAGTGTGCTTTGTATGTAAAAGGTAGGACATATGACTTTATGTACTACATGTCCTAGGAGTGAAAAACAGCTTATTTAGGGGCTTATTTGAGAGCCCCTAGCACCATCTTAGTGCCGCCATTGTGTAATTTCTTTTACGGTAATGCAGCACTAAAGTGGCTTTTCTGCCATGCCATATATACAAAGTGGCGCAACGCTTGCATTGCACTACTGTGTAACCCCCTGCGCCACATTATGCCTGCGCCAAGCATAATGTATGCAAGAGGGGGGGTGTTCCGACACTAGGAGGCCCGCAAAAATGGCACAGTGAAATGTAAAAGATTTTACTGTGCCATTTGTGGCGTAATTTGTAATGCCTGCTCATAGCGGGCATTAAAATGACGCTCCCATAGTAACCTCTGGGCCTCCTTGCACTTTTTTGCACTAGTGCCAACATTTTTAATGCTAGTGTATGGTGTCATTGGGTACCGGTAGGGTGCCCACACTATTTCACATAGCTCAGAAGATACCAGTTAGACATATGTCAGGGCATTTCCAATGCAATCCTATGAGAGGAGCAGCACTCACAGAAGAAACTGAAGCTAATATTTACGAAAAAGTGGTGCATTAGCTATGATGTGCCACTTTCCTTGAACCCCCTACCGGTACCCAATGACACCATGGTTGTGCCATATTTAGCACAATGGCGTTAAAATTATTGATGCTACTGTGGTGCTTTGCTACACTGGCATCAAAAATGTTGGCGCTAGTGCAGAAAATCTTTTTTGCAGGCAGCTGGCTCCAGCTACCGAGACCACCCCAATGCCTGTCTGAAAGAGCCTAACCAAGAAGAAAGGGTTGTAATTATCCGAGCCGTTGTGCTGGAAGCTTACGGGCAGCGGCCCCTTTGGAAGTCTGCATGAGGGGAACCAAGGAGGGTATCTCCTACCCATTGCGTACATTGTGTGTGCGCCAACCTCCCCCACTGTCTTGTGGCATCTCTTTAAGGCATTCATAACACGGCTGGCAGGACAAGAAGGGAATCTTCGCCATAGGTCCTGTTCCTCTTAAGCTGGTCATTACCATCATTTTGGTTGTAGGCAAGCAGTGGTGACTGCTCCCTAAGTTGCAGGTTTCTGTTTTCGTTTACCCAAGGAGCACCCTAGAACTAGGTCTCAGGAAAAGACTGATAGTGCTATTGTGGTTTCGCCACATTCACTAGGGTAGGAACGAAGGAGTTCCTGCAATGGGCTTGGTGGATTTAGATTTTTCTACCGTAAACTTACTAGAAGGAGCGCAGATGCCCTGTAACCCCTGTGGGGGAGGTGCTGGAAAGATCGCTGGGTGTTCTGCCTTTCCCACTATTTTTAGGCTGTTGTATTCTGCTATGCATTATTGTATGAACTAACTTAGAATTTATGTTTGTTAATGGCTCCTGTTTGAGAGACCATGATTGAACCCTGAGAGCTGCTTATGTGATTTGCACTGTTTCAGGTGTGGTCGAAGCCTCCTGGCTTCAAGAAGTCTTTTCTGCACAAGTAGCTGAATTAGTTGCTCTTACAATAGCCAGCTATGTTTCTGAATAGCTAAAAGTGACTATTTTCACTGTTATTTAACATGGCTTTGGTGTTGTGCATGACTTTAGACAGTTATGGTTCTAGAGGGGTTTTACGACCTCTTCTCCATTAGAAATAAAGGAAAAGTTTACAATTTATTGAATGTATTACAGGAGCCTTCCCAAATTGCGGTTGAGAAGTGCTCTGCACACCGCAAAGCCACGGATTATGTTACTTTTGTCAATAGTTATTCTGATGAGGTAGCAAGGTATTGGACTCTGAATTGTACTTCTTGTATGAGGAATATGTAAATTAGGGAAATGATGAGACAAATTACAATCTCTTGTCAACTGCTACAGATACATGGGAGGACATCAAACGATTTCAGGAAAAAAGTGTCAGGGGACGAGCAGCAGAATTGGATTAGAGCAGGTTGTGTCAAAAGAGACGAAGATATTGTTTGGGTTTCAAGTGATGGAACAGTTGAGATGCCTAACAGTTTGTTGCAGCCTATGGCAAGGCATTACTATTGTCCAGCTCATGTTAGTCATTAAGCTACAGTTATAATTTTTCAGTGAACGTGGCTCAACCCCAGATTCAGATTGATGGCAGAAGCTCTTTGTAACAGGTGTGTCACATGTCAGCAGAAGAATGTGGGCAAATGTACTGCAGTTACACTGAGTCACATAGGTCGATCAGGAGGACCCTTCAGCAAAATGCAGCTTGATTTTATTGAGCTATAATGTGCAATGGACTAAGATACCTCTTAGTTATTGTATGAGTTTTCTCTCATTGGTTCAAAGTTTACTCGACCAGGAGAAATGACAGTCTAACAGTAGCAAAGCTGTTTCTTAGAGAGTTATTACATATGTTCAGCTTCCGACTTCTCTAGAGTAAGATCAAGGGACTCACTTCAATAGTGAGGTTTTGAAATTACTATGTGTGGCATTACAAGTTGAGCAAAGAATACATTGCAGTTATAGGTCGGAGGTTTGAGGATTGGTGGAGTAAGTGAATGGAACTCTGAAATCCCAACTGGCAAATATTTGTGGTTCCACTTCATTGAAATGCGCCATGACCTATGTCCAGGTGACTGGGTCTTGGTAAACAAACACGTCCGGAAGTCCTGCTTAGAACCACAGTGGAAGGGGCCACACCTGGTAGTGCTGGTGACAAATACAGTTGTGAAGTGATTTGTCTCCCTAACTGGATCCATTCGGCACCCACTTTCAAAGTTCCAGGTCGTCTTGATGAAACAGCACCTGTCCCTGAAGAGCTGGTTACAGTGAGACAAAGGGAGTGGGCTAATCAAGCTGTTGGGGATGAGCAAGTATCTGATACAGCACAATTATGGTCTCAGGGGGGTCTGAGTGTGTGAACAGCAGCAGTTGGTACAGGAGAGTTGAGATGAAAATGGTTGGCAATGCAAAACTCAGATGCTGACGAAGGACTTAGTGCTGTAGCTAAAAGAGTTATGCCTAAAGATCAGTGAACAAACTTTGCTAGTAGTGCAAGTGCCCCCATCAATTCCAGAAAAAGATTAAGTGGTTGGTCAGAATAACAGTGATACAGACCAGTAGCTTGGGAATCAAAGAGAAGGAGAGTACCTTGTCAAAAGTACACAGCAACTGTATGGACATATTTTGCAGTAAATGACTGGGAGAAGGACTTTCCAACCTTTTCTTTTAACAATACCTGACCAGTTGAACATTATTGAATTTGTTCAGTGGCTGAGTGAACTGACTGTGCCAGTAGTGCAAATGCCCCAACAATTCCAGAAAAAAGCTGATGAGCCTGGTCAAAGTGTCAGTGACACAGAAAGACCAGTAGCTCAGAGATCAAAGGGAAGGAGAGTGCCTCGTCAAAAGTACGCAGCACTTGAATGGGCATACTTTTCAGCAAATCACTGGGAGAAGTAATTTCCAACCTTTTGTTTTAACAATATGTATACAGTTGAACATTCTTGGATTTGTTCTTGTCGCAGATCTGAACTTTGAAATTTGATTGCCACTTGATAAACTGAGCCATTTCATTCTGGATGTGAATATTAGTGACTTTGAATTTCACATTTATTAGAGACATTCAAACATTTACTAGATGCATTTGATGGACCTCGTAGAGATTAAAAGAAGATTTTGCAATTAATATTTAAACTTTGCTAAAGAGACATCACTTGGTATTTGCTTTGCCACAACAACAAAAAATTGAGAACTGAAAGAGACAGTTGCTTTTTAGATGCCACTATTTTCATTTAAACATTTTTCATTTTTACATTATACATTTTTGATTACCGGTCTCAAATTAGAGAACTCATGAAGCCAAATAGAAACAACAGTAGTAAACTTAGAAACCTATGTGTGGGAGTTTTAGTTGTGACAGTCATCCTGATAATTGCATTGTTAATTGGATTGAGTTTACCTACCCCTTCTAGATAAGGAAACATTAAATCAATAAGTGTCCCGAGTTTCATAATGCCCACAGATAGTAGGATGCATGCACTAGATGATAAGGAGTTACATGTTGACAGTTCAAGAAGAGATCTTTCTGCAAATGCTCATTACTAATTGCTTTGTGAATACATTGATGCCACGGACGTAAATAATTGCTACGTCAGTACACAACTGCCCGCATCAGTGAGTGAAGGAACTACATATCACAGTCTTCTCTTGACATATGGTATTTCATGTAGTTTTTGGAGAATTCTTTCCTATGAACAGGAACACTTTCACTATTATTACTCTAATTATGATCTTGTCTTTTCAAAGGACCCATCATTAGACACATGAATATGGTTGCCAAACTAAAAAGCGAGAGACAGTACGAGGGTTATTTGAGCCTACATTGACATTTGCTACTGTTTATGGCCGTAGAAATAATTTGTCCTGTATTCCTATCCCAGTAGAAAAATAATTTTAGGGCAAGTTGAGGACAGAACAATGAAAATAAAGGCAAAGAGATGAGAAGTTGTGTGAAATTGGGGAAAAGAAGAAGCCCATTCAGCAACAGGGAGTCAAGCTACATTGACACTAGATTGGTAACATGTAGGGCAATTATGCATATATAAATCCATGTCAAAAACGTACACAGAATTTGTAGGTACAAGTGAATGCAGATGTGTTAAAATGTCATAGTTCTTGGACCTTTAAGTTAAATGGACAGAATCTAGCAATTACAGGAGTTTATTTCATTTGTGGAAAGCATGCTTATTTTAGATCACTGAATTGTGCGTTATTTAGTAGTGTTTTTTCCACAGATTTATCATGTGGAACACTTTGATGATCGAATTCGGGAGGAGAAGTCAAATACCCGAATCAAGAGAGGTGGCAGTGCTTTAGAGGAGACATTTGTGGTCCAATGAGTTCATCTGTAGGAGTAATTCTAAATGATCTGAAGAAAAGAAAGCTGAAAGTTCAACAATGTTGCACTTTCATACCAGATAATAGTAAGGAGCTGAGAAAGGAAATTAAGAATATGCCTGGCCTGAAAGAAGATTTGGAGGAGTTAAAAGCAACAGGTGCCTGGGAAGCAGTAGGTAGTGTTTTTTCAGCAGTTGGAAAGTGGTTTGCAAATTAAGGTGGTAAAATTATTGGCAGTATCTTGAGACCTCTGCTGATAAAAGCTCTGTGTGCCTTAGTTGTTTGGTTCTTTCAAGTTGTCCAAGAAAATAAAAGTGAAGAAAGCAGAAAAGGGGAGATGAACATAGGAATTTGAACTAGCGAATAGAAGAAACATCTTTTACAGCGACATTAAGCAGTTAGAGGATTCCAGAAGCTCTTACCTGGTATGACAGATTTTTATCTGTCTCATTGATATGAGAGATTGTAATATGATGTGATAGCTTGATTCACCATCAAAAGGTGAACTAAAGCAGCCGATATTTGGCTATTACCTTTTGCTTCACAATGATGATCTATATGTGACCATTTTTTCATTGTATTGTGTGTACTGCTAACACGTTAACAGTTTAGGGGTGCACTCAAAGCTCATATTAAGGGGCATTAACTTCAGGCTAGTGATCTAATGTGATACGGTACAGCCATTTTAATCTAATTATAATAATTTGTTTTGTTTTCTTGTGCTTTCTAATGATGTTAAGTAATAGTGTTCATTGAAACAATAATGAATTTCCTAATGAAACTATCTTAAATGTCACATGCTAATGTTGAAAATTATAGTTCCCTATTATACATATTGACATGTATTAACAAGTTATTTCACTTTTGAAATTTACTGTCACTAGAATTATTGATAATGGTGAATTTACAATTATATTGTTTATATGTATTTTAACAAGAATAAAGTGTGCCATTTAATTCTATGCTACCTTAGTCATATTGATTTGATAGGCCTCAGACAGAGAAAGCTGTTTTCTTTTGATAAAGTGTTATTTGTTTTCAGATGTCGTTCTCATAACATTTTAGTTTTTAAATAGATGTGCTATTGTCTTATTCATAGAGAGCCTGAGAAAGTAACCCTGAAGTTGGCACAACGTGAAACTGAGACCATGGACATTATGGGGGTCATTATGACCCCGGCGGTCGGTGATAATGTGGCGGTAGTACCGCCAACAGGCTGGCGGTACTTACCGCCACATTATGACAGCCGACCACCAATGTACCACTCCGACCACCATGGCGGTAGCAGCTGCCGGGCTGGAGACGAGAATCTCCGGCCCGCCCGCCGCCATTGTGCAGCAGGCGGTATTATGTTCCTGCCTACCACCATGGAACGCCATAAAAACCATGGTGGTAGGCCCTATCAGTGACAGGGAATTCCTCTCCTGTCACTGATAGGAGCCTCCCCCAAACCTCCCCAGACACTCCCCCACACCACCTACATCCACGCCCCCAAAACACACACCCACACACGCCGACACACACTGATCCACACATACATACATGCATGCATACATTCATTCATTCATGCACACATCCGCACACACATCATAACATACTCGCCGACACGCATACACATTACCATACATACTCTCACTCACGCACATTCATACACGCACGCAAACAACACTACACACAGACTCGCATTCACGCACACACTCACACATACATGCACACACCTCCACACACACACACCGATTTACCTGGATTCGGGGGGTCTTCCGGCAGGGGACAGGACGGGGCGCTGCTACCGCCAGCAGCGCCCACCAGCAGAATACCACCAGGCTGTTCTATTTGTCATACTACGGCTGGCGGCGGTCTACTGCCGTGCCGCTGCTGGTGGTAGCAGCGCCACCTTACCACCATCAGTCAATATGGCCACAGCTGGATTTCCACTCATCTTGTGGCAGAAATAAGGCTGTGGTCATATTATGGCGGAAGGATGGTAGCCGCGGCGACTGTCTTTTGGCGGCCGTCGCCGCGGCGGTAGGAGGTTTTTACTACCATTGTCAAAATGAGGGCCTATAACTTGTTGCAAAGTCATACAGGGGAGTAAAGATGGATGCCATCCCATGATGGACTTGGGAACTTTTCCTGATGTTGCAGATTCATGTCGCATGATGTTCATATGATTGGACTATGAAAATCTTTTGATTCATTTGGCATTATTAATGAACAAATCACCTTTGACTTTGGACTTTAATTTACAATTCCCAGTTGGATTTGAGCGCGTCTTTCTTTTGACTTTGAGAGATACAGACCTCTTTTGCTTTGCCCCCCACCTTCCTAATGCTTGCTGAGAGAAGATGTAGATTTTTCCACCGCTCAATGAGGAGACGTTTGACTGAGCTTCTGAAATGTTGACACCTTCCCTTTTTACTAACTTTTTGCCAACATTAGTTAGCTAGCTTCAGTTTGCCCCAGATGTTGTTTTTCTGAATTCTTTTTGTCCTTTATTTCCTTTTTACTTTTTGTCCTACGTGATGTAGCCCACTACATGTTAATTAGTGACTTGACACTTTTCTGAATTTCCTTTGCTTTACCAACTAACTTAGGAGATTTTCAGATTTTCTTCATACTTAGAAGAGTTGGACAGTGCTTGTTTACTGAGCACCATATTTTACTCTTGTTGTTCTGAATAGCCCCAATTGACTTCTTAGTGTGTTTTATGCTAATAAAGCTTTGATTGTTCCATTTGGGCCATCCAAAGGTAATATTGTACCTTTAGAGTTTTGTATTGAGAGTTGTTTACATTAAGCTGAGTTTGTAATAAAACCCTTTAACTTTATTGCAGACTTGGGTGTTCCTTGTGTAGCCAAATTGGCCATACTGTAAATTTAAATGTTGATTGATTTGTGATGTTGGATTCTCTCCTGCCCCTTTGTTAGGGTGAAAAAAACTGTTGACCTTGCTTAAAGCATGCCTGAAATGCTTTATCAATGGTGATGCAAGGACTGCAGTACTCTTTTAATGGACAAAAAAAGGTGAAGAGAATAACTTAATAAGGCAGAATGCCTACTAATTGTTGCTCTGACATTACTACCAATGGCACTGGTTGTATGCCAGGATCCGAGAAAGAATGCAAACATCTCTGAAGCAGAAGTATTTAGTGGTCTTTAATTTAATTTGTTGAAGGACCATGTACTCTGTCTAATTAGCAAGGGTAAAACTGAAGTATCACACACTATACCCACTCTGCAAAGCTGTAATGATGTCAGGTAGGTCTTGTGGAGACCATTCATATGAATCATACAGAGCTAGGCGAGATGGCTGGTTCCTGAGGGGCCGTAAGCACCTTCCTCCACTCCCCAGCCTCCAATTTACCCAGCCAGGACTACCTACGAGTGCGGATGGCTGGGAATAAATCTGGGGAATTGATGACAAAGTACTAATAGATCTGGGAAAACCCAACCTGTCCCAGTGGTGATATGAGAACCTTGACCTCCATGTGGCTAAACCCAGATGTGAGATGCCAATCAGATCCCACCTCCCAAACTCCTCCATGCCCCCACATGATAAAGTGTTGTGCACCTCCAGAGAGGTGTCTGTAGAATAAGCCTACCCCGACAGACCATATTTAGCTGCCTGCCAGATCCAATAGATCACCCCAGTGAGATCTGGCAAAGATTAGGGAACTGGTGATCCATATAAGTGGTCTGTGATCGTCTCCATGTTATAAGTGAGAGTTCCACACGGTATGCTGGGTCCTCATGACCTCAGTGAAGCCAATCCTTGCAGACCCCCAATTGTGGGGCCCAGTAAAAAGGTTTTAGATCATCCGCATCCGAGCTCATGTTAAAGGTGAACTGCACACGTTTGCCGAATGCTATGCATCAAACCCAATGACTCCATAGAAAGGATGTACTATAGCCTGAATGGAATGGAATCAAGATTTGGGAATGCTGTGCAGGAAATTGTGCAAGACATTTAAAATGCAGAGTAGCACCATCATTTTGATCAGTGCTATCCACTCCATGAGATTAAGGGGCAAAGAAGACCAGTGATCAAGATCTTTCCTCATACGGGATACCAAGGATGACAGGTTCAATGTAAATGCCAAGGTGGGGAGGAATGAGATGTAGATGATGAAATAGAGAAAACTCAACCGATGAGGAGATACCAGACCCCACTAATCATGGCTCTGCTAGGGGCCCATCAGTGGAATCAGCAGACATTTGGAATGATTAATTTGCATTCCAGATGCCTGGCCGCAGAGAGTGAGCACTTTTAATGTTCTAAGGCTGGACACTACGGGTCATGAGGAAAGAGGGCGATGTCATCAGCATGCAGCGCAATGCGTCCTCCCCCGCTTCCTTCCTCCACCAGAAGCCCCGTATCGACGCATTGCAGTGGACCAAAGCCATCAGGGTTTCCATCATGAGGGCAAACAAAAGGGAAGACAGACTTGTCTGGTGCCCTGCTGAATTGGGAATATAAGAGAAAGGACCTTGTTAAACTGGATCCTAGCTGTGGCGCCAGTATACAGAGTTTGTACAACTCTAATAAATCAGGATCCGAAGCCCGGATGAGTTAGTAAGTTCAAGAGGAACTCCCAATTGATAGAGTTGAAATCTTTCTCAAAATCTATGAGGATGACGGTATGCTAAAGCTGCCTGTACCCTCTGCATGCAATGACAGGCCACTCGATGCAACATAAACCCATACTGGTCCAGATAGACCACCGTGGGAATGACACGGAGGAGGGGGGGTAGCCAGCCTCTTCGCGTAGATCTTAAGTCTGTGTTAATGAGGGAGATCGGTCAGTAAGACGCACAAGATTCTGAAGGGTGCCTCAACTTATGAAGGACCACAATGGTGCCTTTATGCAGTTCTGCCAGAAACAGGCCATTGTGTATGGCATCACTATATAACACCAGTAAATGGGGTAGTACTGGTGCTCCAAGGCTCTTGTAATGTTCTGTGGAGAAATCATCAGATCGTGGTGTCTTGCCCAAATTCACATCCACATGGGCAGAGTCGACCTCAGGAAGGGTAAAGGGTACATCTAGTGCATTTGCATTTGCCGCCGCAAGCAAACATAGAGGTAGGTCTGTGATCAGAGGGTAGAGTATTCGAGCTGCAGTCTTGGGCGGAGGGCGTACAATGCACTCTAATGGTCTCCATGAGCAAGCCCTGGACATCAACCTGCACATTAAGAATTACTCTGTCGGCTAGACTGTGGGAGGCCAGCCAATACTAAAAGTTTCCTCGATTTGTTTTCAGTTATAGGAATGGATTTATTAATACTTGTCCAAAAGTCTTGCCGCACATTTAAAACAATAGGGGAATCAAATAATTGTTTTAATAATGAACAATCTTTCCTTTTACAACACACAAAACTAACTAGAGAGTTATCTGTATAAAATGTGAAGCATGTCAACACACAATTAGGTAAGGCAAATAAATTTGACTGTATTGATTCATCAGAAGCCAGCCTAAAATATTACAAAACCATATCTGCTGCAATTCTTTCAAGAATAACGATAAAGAGAGTTCATTGTTCAAAAAATGACTTAATGATTGTAAATATCAAGACATTAATTCATTACATTTTTAACTATATTTCAATACAATATATCCTACTGTATTCAATAAACATAAACAAAGCTCTACCTGGGAGGGCTTAGCTATGAGTAAGGCATTTTGAAAAGTGCCTAAAATGCATTATATGGAATTTCATATTTATGAAAATCTGAAGACCGTACGTTTTCATTTTTGCTGTCGTTCTAAATATAAAAGGCTTATGTTATTTGAAAATGCCAGGTAAACCTAACCCAGCATTAACTTCAACGATCTTAAGAGTGTTATATTTAATTTTTTGTGTTTTTTATTTCACAAAAAAGTTGAAATAATCTTATCTATTTTTTTTGTAAAATGCCAACAGAATCTGTAGAGGAAGCATAGACAATATATATATATACTACTTGCATATCTACATAGTTTACTAAAGCTATTAATTAAATTTAATATAATTGAGATAAAAGTACCAGAGTTTCTGTCTTGGAGGGTAGTTTAGGCTTCTTCTTGTGTCGGCACCTCTTCGGCTTGGGATCTTGTTTCCCCAATGCGTTCTGCCTCACTGGGACCTCCCACGCTCTCCTCTCCTTTCTCGGCGTCCTTGTTTCTTTTCTCCGTGTCCTCTGCCTTTCCTGGGTGTCCCGGTCCCGTGTCTCCCTTCTCTGGGTCTCTCCCGTCCGTGCCTTCCTTCCCTGGGTCTCTCCTGTCTGTGTCTTTGCAGCTTGTCGCTCCACTCTTCGCGTGCCTCTCCTCCTCCCCTTGCGCTGCTTCATAACCCACCACTTCCGGGTTAGCATGCGTGCTTTTATGTAAGTAGCTTTTTGGAGTGCCCCCAGGGCACTCCTCTGTCAGCCCCACTCACGCAGTGTTATCTGATGTTATAGTAACCCTGTTACAGTTACTAATGAACAATAGAATGTCAGCTGATGTTTTAGTTACTATGGCCCTCATTACGACATTGGTGGTAAGTCCCGCTTACCACCCTGCTGACTGCCCCAACATACCGCCGCACGGCGGTTTACCGCTACCCATATTATGACACACACATAGCAATCCGTCACTATACAGCCACACACACAAGTCCACCAGCCCAAAGGTCGGTGATAAACTGACGGTAGCAAAACCACACTGTTACTCCAACAGAACTACGCCCACAACATTATGACCCATGAATCACTGCAGCGGACACTGAACCACGGTAAACCATTGGCGGTACATATCGCTGCGCTAAAAATACACACACACATACAAAACACCACATTGGACAATTCAAACTACACACACCTGACAGACATACACACACCATACCCACACACCAATATAAAACACACACACTACCCACAACCCTGTACGACTAAAAAAAATTGACAACAGAGAGATAGAGACACCAAGAGCACCCACAGAACAAGAGCCACAGAACACCATCACCCATACACCATTCACGCACCTTACAGCACACACCACAACACATCACCCCACACACCCTCACACACTACATCCTTGGCACCACAAAGACACCCCAGGTTCTCACAGGAGGAGCTAAAGGTCATGGTGGAGGAAGTAATCCGGGTAGAGCCACAGCTATTCGAACCACAGGTGCAGCAGACATCCATTGCTAGGAAGATGGAGCTATGGCGGAGAATCGTGGACAGGGTCAATGCCGTGGGACAGCACCCCAGAACAAGGGATGACATCAGGAAGAGGTAGAACGACTTATGGGGGAAGGTAGGTTCTGTGGTTGGAAGACACCAGATAGCAGTACAGAGGACTGGTGGTGAATCAGCACCTCCTCCCCCACAACTAACAACATGGGAGGATCAAGTCTTGGCAATCATGCATCCCGAGGGCCTGGCAGGAGTAGCAGGAGGACTGGGCTCTGGTAAGACAACACTTCACTACTTTCACCCCCCTTACCTGCATGCCATCAGAGACCCCCACCCCTACACTCACCCCCATCACTCCACCACCTTACATACACCCCACCATCACAACCCACCCATCCCAATACCAAGCCCTGCACGTAACACCAATTCATGGACCCCTGTCACAGACCTGCATGGACACACTAGAGCATGCACACTAGAGAGAATCACCTAGCCCACAAAATCACTACTCACACAAGGCAAAGCTGACAGGACAATCACAACCATAGAGGGCAACACACCCATGCACAAGATGTCACATGCAGAAACAATAACACTGCATTTACATCCCCACAGGTCCCCCACACAACGTCACTGGAGAGGAGGTGCCAGCAACTTCCAGTCCACCCCCAGAAGAGGCCCACAGTGATGACAGCAGCTCTGGATGCCAACCTGGCCCATCAGGGATCTCCGGACAGTCGCCCAGGCACAGTCCCATACCACCACAGAGCCTTCCCCCTCAGGAAACACCAGCACAGTACCCCCCCAGCTGGCCCATGCCTCTGTCCCCAGGACACATAAGTCAGCAGTGTGCCCACCACTACAGGGACCCCAGGCCACCCCACAAACACAGGACGATCAGGGACCTGGGGTCAGTGGCGGTGGGCACACGGTTCAGGGGACAGAGGCACAGGACAACAGGTACGCTGGTAGGACTGCTGTGCGACAGGGGGAGGACAAGCCCACGGAACTGACTCTCCAGGAGGCACTCACCAACATCCTGGGAGCATACCACCATTCCCAGGAGACGATGGACCAGATACAGGACAAGCTGCAGGAGAACATGTGGCTGCAGGAGGGACAGTACCTGAGGATCAGTGAGGACCTGAAGGACATCCACACCACATCCACACCACCCTGGTCACCATTGCAGAGGTGCTGGCAGACATGGCCAACACCATGAGGGATGCAGTGACACACTTTTGGCCTCCTGACACTAGCCAGACAGATGAACAGCCCTCCACCTCCGCTGTCGCTAGTGGACAGGAGGCCCTGCTACAGGCCCAACAGGCCACCAGCACCCCTCCCCTGCAGAAGGAGAACCACCACGCAAACAGTCCCTGCGATCCAGGCAGAAGCCAGAGAACATTGCCAAGACCCCCACCAGGAAATAGGACTCTCCTGATTGCCACCCTGTGTCCCACTCTGTCACCCTGTCCACCTTGAACTGCCATTGCTCCCCTTCATATGCCCCCTTGGACAATGCACCTGTGATACAAATAGACTGGACTCTATCCTGGACTTTCCTCCACCATCAACCCAGCCAATTCCACTATCCCGTCTACTTCTTAGCACTTAAATAAACACCAGTGAAAAAAATACAAGTATAGAGTCTGTCAAATGATTTAACTATGTATGTGTTTAACAAGCTTGAAACACTGCAATACAACTGTACAGGAATAAATACATAGGAATGACCCGTAGTAGGCTGCAGTCAACACACCAGGTGCCGGAGTGGGGCACACATATCTAAAAATAGAGATGCCAAAGGGTACAGTAAGTGCCCATAGAATTGGGAGAATCTGCCTGCCATGCACAATGTCAAACACAAAACTGTCAATGAAAAGTGAAGTTACAGTGTCTTAACTGCGTGTAACTGGAAGTACTGTTGTATTATTGCTGTTCTGTTGCCCTCATTCTCTGCTTCCTCATCTTCGCTGTCCACAGGGTCCACTGCTGCAATATGCCCATCTCCAGCCTCATCCTCCTGCAGAAAAGGCACCTGGCGTCTCAAGGCAAGCTTATGCAACATGCAGCGGATTATCTGGCAAACCTTCTTGGGTGAGTAGTACAGGAATCCACCAGTTAGATGGAGGCAACGAAACCTGGCCTTCAGGAGGCCGAATGTCCTTTCTATTATTCTTCTTGTTCACCCATGTGCCTCATTGTAACATTTCTCTGCCCCTGTCCTGAGATTCCTCACAGAGAGGTTGGGGTACCCAGAGTCACCTGCAAATATCGAGGGACAACTATTAGACACACACTAACCCTTAGGACCAACACCATACCCATACACTAACATCCACTGGGAAGGAACTAGGGCTCACCTATTAGCCACACCCGGTGCCTTTGGAGTTGAGCCATCACATTTGGGATGCTGCTATTCCTAAGGATAAAGGCATCATGCACAAACCCAAGATACTTTGCATTGACGTGGGAGATGTACTGGTCTGCTAGGCATAACATCTGCACATTCATCGAGTGAAAGCTCTTTCGATTTCTGTACACCTGTTCATTTCTCAGGGGAGGAACAAATGTAATATGTGTTCCATTGATTGCCCCAAAGATGTTGGGGATGTGCCCCATTGCATAAAAGTCAGCTTTCACTGTGGCCAAATCCTCCACCTGGGGAAAAACGATGTAGCTGCGCATGTGTTTAATCAGGGCAGACAACACTCTGGTCAGCACAATTGAGAACATTGGCTGTGACATTCCTGTTGCCAAGCCCACTGTCACTTGGAAGGAGCCAGTTGCCAAGAAATGGAGCACAGATAGGACTTGCACAAGAGGGGGGATCCCAGTGGGGTGACGGATAGCAGATATCAGGTCTGGCTCCAGTGGAGCACACAGCTCTGTGATTGTTGCCCTGTCCAGTCTATAGGTGAGGATAATGTGTCTGTCCTCCAGTGTTGCCAAGTCCACCAGGTGTCTCTACACGGGGGATGTCTCCATCTCCTATTTATCCGCAGCAGTTGTAATCTAGTGGGCAAAACGGTGAGCAGCTGGTCAGTATTCCACATTTCAAAACACTACACTGGATTGCATGTTGTGACTGTAACTGTATATTGTTGGATAGGCCCAAATGGTGCCTATGTGTATTGTGACGCAGTTAGGTGCCATGGCCCTCCCCCCCTCCCCGAAATAGCTTCCGCCTGTCCTGTGTGGATGGAGATGTGGAAATGAGGTAATGCCACTGATAATGTGTGCCGTTGCGGGAGGCGTTCGAGTACTGCCGTGCAACTCCTCATTGGTTGTCATTGGGCCCTGTGGGTTACAGTGGCCAATGGTGATGTACGCTGGTGGTGACGGTACGCACTGCCGCGGACGTGACTGCCATTTTCTATCTGTTCACTCACTTTCTACCTGACCTTCAACAGGAGAGGACCTACACTGCAAGTGCTGCTGTGACCTGTGTCTGGAACCCACCATGGCGCGTGTCACTGGGAAAAGGGCTCTTGCCTTCACTGCTGCGGAGTTGGAGAGACTGGTGGATGGGGTCCTACCGCAGTACCAAATGCTGTATGGGCCTCCAGACCAACAGGTGAGTACACTGTGAGCACGATGCTTGGTGCATGAATGCATGAAGTGCTGTGCGTGAGGGCTTTGTGTGGGGGAGTTGGTGGATGTGTTCTGGGCAGCGTGATGCTTGTATGGTGGGCAATGTCTGTGTGCAAGGGGATGGGGGGGCTCAGGTGGGCCATGAGTGTAACAGGCCAGACGGTCTGACTGATACCTTTTTTTATGTGTATTTTTCTGCAGGTCAGCGCCCATCAGAAAAAGGGTATATGGCGTGCCATTGCCAAGGATATGCGGACCCTGGGGGTCTACGGCAGGTGGAGCAACCACTGTTGGAAACGGTGGGAGGACCTGAGATGCTGGGCAAGGAAGACGGCGGAGGCCCAGCTGGGGATGGCCTCCCAACAAGGAAGAGGTGCCCGTCGAACCCTGACCCCCTTGATGGTCCGCATACTGGCGGTGGCCTATCCGGAGCTGGATGGGCACTTGAGGGCATCGCAGCAGCCACAAGGAGGTGAGTACAGTTTCCCAATATACTACTTGTGCATGGTGGGGTGGTCTCTGTGTGGGTGATGTGGGCCTGTGGGAGCCCCTAGGCCAAGCCAGACATTGCAGGTTAGGTCCCATGTTGGGCAGGTGCTGATGAACACCACCTCCTACCAAGCTAGTAGGCATCCACTATTGGGCAGGGGTCTGTGGGTGTCAGGTATGCTGCTATTGGCATTCAGCTTTCCTGTCAATAGCCTGGTGACTTGCATTGCTACTAGTTGTGCTTTGCCTAGTGCGTAGGGCTGTTCCCTGTGTGTGTGTGTCGTGTATGCCAACGGTGGTGTTGCTGGCGCAATTGACCAAGTGTATCCTTTGACTCTCCCCCCCATTTTGTTTTGTCACCCTGTCCTTATGTGCATTAGGATCATCTGGCGGAGGAGCAGAGGCACCGGCGATGGAGGGAGCTGCATCCCACAGGGCCCAGGAGGCTGAATCCACTGACCGTGAGGGCACCAGTGGGAGAGAGGGCGAGGGGAGCACCACTGCGGAGACAGGAGGGGACAGTTCTGACAGTGATACCTCCTCCGATCGAAGCTCCCTGTTGGTGGCGGACACCTCGGTGCCCACCCCAGCTACAGGTACAGCCAACACCCCCGTTCAAGCACCGCCCTCCCAGCAGCCCCTCAGTGTGTTTCCCGTGCCTGCTCACCCAGGAGAGCGGGCATCTCCTTCGCCCCAGGCACCTCAGGCCCTGCCCCAGTTAGCCCTGCTGCCCTGAGTGAGGAGGCTATTGACCTCCTGAGATCCATCTCTGTTGGGCAGTCAACCATAGTGAATGCCATCCAGGGGCAACAAACAAATGCATTCCTGTAGGGCATTCACTCTGGCATGGCGGCCTAACAGAGATCAATCCAGGCTCTGGCCTCCTCCCTCGTGGAAGCCATTGTCCCTGTTTCTAGCCTCTCCCTCCATCTTCCTCTACCCAGTCCCATTCCCCTCAACCCCAACCTACCCCAAGCACACAGGCAGAGCAGCATGCACACAGGACAACACACAGGTGTGGCTCAGGCAAACATTAGCACCACACATCATCCCACATGCACTCACACAAACACCATCCAGATGCAGACATACCAAAATCCACTGCCTCCACTGTGTCCCCCTCGTCCTCCACCTCCTTCTCAGTAGCGTCTCCACTCACACCTGCATGCACTACATCCTCATCCATTACCACCATCACCAGCACACCTATCAGTACACACACCTCACTGGCAGTCACCACCCCCACATCCATACACACGTCCCCTGCGTCCCATCCCACTGTGCCTGTGCCCCCTCCTCCCAAAGTACACAAACGCATGCACTCAGACACCCAACAGCCATCCACCTCACAACAGCATCCAACCCATGCAACTGCACCCAAAATCAGCAAACAGGCACCTCCTGCAACCAATTCCTCTTCCTCCACTCCCAAACCTTCACCATCTTCCTGCCACAATGTCCCTAAGAAGCTTTTCCTCTCCACCGTTGACCTCTTCCCTACTCCTCCCCCCCGTTCTCCACGTCGGGCCAGGGTGGTCAGAAACCAGGCGAGCACCTCAGCCACCCAGTACACGGCCACAGTAGAGTCGACAGCTACTGCAGGTGGGAGAGGCGCCAGGGAACCAGGCATCAGCACTGAAAGTATTCCTGCACCAGCTGCCAAAGGGAAGGGCAAGGAGGCACCCACCAGCTGGCAAAGTGAAGGGCAAGGAGGCACCACCAGCTGGCAAAGCGAAGGGCAAGGAGGCACCACCAGCTGGCAAAGGGAAGGGAAAGGAGGAACCACCAGCTGCCAAAGGGAAGGGAAAGGAGGAACCACCAGCTGCCAAAGGGAAGGGCAAGGGGCTTGCACCAGCAGGCAGGAAGGACAGGAGGCCTGGTGCTGGGACTAATTCTGAGCCCCCACCACCAACCATGGCGGTTCAGCTGTCCGAGGCTGCAGGGGAAGGGGAAGGGCTGGAGCCTCCCCCCACCACTGCCTGCAACCCCACCAGCACCACCAGCAGCACCACTGCCAGCAGCAGCAGCCCCTGTGGGCAGCCGTCCGAGGCTGCAGGGGAAGGGCTGGAGCCTCCCCCCACCACTGACAGCCCCGACACCAGCCCCACCACTGGCACCACTGAGCAGCCAACACCGCCGGCGGGCAGTGTGTAGTCCTGCCTCCTTGGTCTGTAGTGCGTCCTGGCCCCTGCAAATCCTGTAGGTGTGACACCCAGGTGAGAGACTGTGACCTTGCACTCCCCAAGAGCTGCATTACAGGGCACAAGGCCCCCACTCACCCCAGCCTTGCCAGGATGAAGCACACTGGGCACAAGACCCCCTCCAGAACCAGTGGAAGAAGCCATTCACTCACCCCATCCTTGCCAGGATGAAGTACCCTGGTCACAAGGCCCCCTCCAGAACCAGTGGAAGAAGCCATTCACTAGAGAGACTGTGGCCTTGCACTCCCCAGGACCAAGCAGTGGACAAACCACCCACTAGAGAGAGTCTGTGGCCTTGCACTCCGCAGGACCAAGCAGTGGGCAAACCACCCACTAGTGAGAATGTGGCCTTGCACTCCCAGGACCAAGCAGTGGGTAAACCACCCACTAAAGAAACTGTGGCATTGCACTCCCCAGGACCAAGCAGTGGGCATATAGCCCCCTCCAGGACCAATGGCGTTGAAACATCTTCCGTCTGAGGTGCCCCCCCCATTCCCTGTCCCCCTGAGGTGCCTGTGTATTTTCGACCTGATGCCCCTGCAGTGCTCTCTCCGTATTGTTGCAGGAGTGAGATGGGGCCTTGGCCTATATGTAGTGGCCCTGTGGCCCACGGACATTGAGGACTGGGTAGTGTCCCTCCATTTGTAAATATATATATACTTTTTTATTTTGAAGCACGTATTTATACTATTTTATCTTATGACACTCACTTTAATCAATTCCTTTTGCCCTTGCTTTATTCCTGAGGGGTACAAGGTGGATATGTAATGTTGTTGCATGTGGTTGTGTGTATGGTGTTGGTGGTGGGGGTGTTGCGTGTTGCGTGTGTGTGTCACTCTCTTTTTCCTCCCCCCTCCCCTGTGTGCTAGGCGGCTGTACTCACTGTGGTCGTCTTCGCCGGCGTTGATGTTCGTAATGCATGAAGAGGTATAGCAGCATGGGGAAGATGTGCAACTCGGGCTCCATGGCGTCATGGTTGTTTTCTGAGTCTCCAGAGGTGAGTCCTTTGCCTTCTGTGTTCTGTTTCCGCCGTGCTTTTGTTGTTGTTGTTGTTGGTACCGCCCCGGAAAAGGTGGCAGATAGGCCTGTCTTAATACAGTGGGCGGAACATTGTCTTCCGTCTGGCTGTTGGCGGTTACCGCCGTGGTGCTTGTTGCTACCGCCATGGCGGTCGGTGTGTTAAAGTGTCTGTCCGTCTGGGCGGTTTCCACTGTGGTCATAACTCCTTTTTTTTTCCCGCCAGCCTGTTGGCAGTATTACCACAGCTTTATCACCGACCGCCAGGATTATAATGAGGGCCTATAACTTTAACACTAAGGGGGTCATTACGACCCTGGCGGAAGGGGGAGAAGCGGCGGTAAGACCGCCAACAGGCTGGCGGTCTTTTTTTTTGTATTATGACCATGGCGGTTACCTCCATGGTCACGCTCCGTTCCGCCTGCCGGGCTGGAGACCAGGGTCTCCAGCCCGGCAGCCGTCACTATACTACCGGCGGTATTTGGACCCGGCTGACCGCCATGTATTTCATGCGGTTTGAAACCGCCATGAAATCCATGGCGGTAAGCACTATCAGTGCCAGGGAATTCTTTTGCTGGCACTGATAGGGGTCTCCCCCACCCCCACCTCGACTCCCTCCCCTACTCCACCACCAGCCCTGCCACCCCCCAAAGGTGGCAGGACCCCCCTTCCCACCCCGACCCCCAACATAACATCTCTCATACACACACGACACGCACGCAAGCACCACCAACACACATATACGCACACACACCGACATACATGCAAACATCCACACACACAATCATACACGCACACCCACATTCACACATACACGCACACAAACATACAGACATACCTACAAACATACACGCACCCATTCCCAAACACACAACACCCCCGCAAGCATACACGCACTCACACACCCCCTTTACATACACAGATGCACACCCCCATGCATGCACACAACACACAACACCCCCCCACCCCCTCCCCTCATGGACGATCGACTTACCTGGTCCGACGATCCTCCGGGAGGGGACGGGAGCCATGGGGGCTGCTCCACCGACACCACACCGCCAACAGAACACCGCCACGCCGAATCACAGGACGTGATTCGCTGGGTGGGGCTCTGTTGCTGTGGCGGTGGAGGTGGAGCAACCTCCACTTCCCTGCCGCCCGCCAGTATGGCTGTTGGCGGCTCGAGCTGCCGACGGTCATATTAGGATGAGCGACAAACCGCCACCACTGGCGGTCTTCCACACGGCGGTTCCTCGGCGGTCTTGGAAAAAGACCGCTGAGGTCAAAATGACCCCCTAATTCTTTTATTTTCTTCTTAGTTCCGAAAGAGGCAGCATAGAGGTTCAATAATTATTTTCAAAAAATATGTGGCAGCAAAGTGTCATCAATTGGAGCAAAAAATTGCCAGTTCACCTTCTCAAAGGCATCAAGTACAGGTAAGCCGATAGATTATTTAAAAGAATAATTAAATTCCAAAATATGACAATTAGTCTTGTATTGCTGTCAATCTTTCAAAAGTCCTGAAATTCATAATGTGGTTTGTGTAACTCCGACTTAAGTGCATTGACACTAGAAGATATAAAGAGACATGCATATTTTGCTATTTCCTTCTCATTAACAGAAATGCTAGTGTGAAGCTATTTGTTTTTGTATGCCATTATAACACTTTGAAATCATCCCATCGAGTAATGGTTGAATTAGCATTTTCTGTATTCAAAATAAAACATTCTTCTATATCATGTAACATTTTATCCTTATTGTGATTAGTATTATAGCTGCATTTATTCTCCATCTATAATCAGACACAGACAAATCATTAAGGCCCTTATTACAACTCTGGCGTTCGGTGATAAAGCGGCGGTAATACCGCCAACAGGCAGGCGGTAAGAAAAATGGAATTACGACCATGGCGGAAACTGCCAACACAGACAGCCACTTTAACATTCCGACCGCCACGGCGGTAGCAACAAACACCCCAGCGGTAACCGCCAACAGACAGGCAGAAGACAATGTACCGCCCACACTCTTACAAGGCACCAATCCGCCAGCTTTTCCGGGGCGGTACCAATGCCATCAAAAGCACGGTGGAAACAGTCTTTGGAACGGAAACCACTCTCTTCACAATACCCAACGAAGAACCAGGACGCCATGGAGCCCGAACTACAGGTCCTAACCATGTTGGTCTACCTCCTCATCTACCAGGAACATCAAAGACGGCAGCGACGACCACGGTGAGTACTGCACCTAGCACACAGGGGAGGGGGGTTGGAAAAAGAGAGTGACACACACAAGCAACATGCAACATCCCCACCCTCACCCCTAACACCATACACACAAATACATGCATCAACATTACATATACACCCCGTAACCCCCTGGAAGAACGCAAGGACCAAATGATTATAACGAGTGTAATAATCGAAAAATCAGATAGGCCAAGATAACTTTAAATGATCAGTATATACAAATATCTACAGCAAGTACACAAGTCCATATACTGTTCCATGAAATGTCAGAGCATGGGCGAAGCCCACACATGACACCTGCCTCAAAATGGAGAGAACACTGCAGGGGCATCAGGTCGAAAAAAAACAGGCACCTCAGGGGGAAGGGGAGGGGGGCATCTCAGCCGGATAAGGGAACGATGCCACTGCTCCTCGAGGGGGCTTCATGCCTACTGCCTGGTCCTGGGGAGTGCAAAGCCGCAGTCTCTCAAGTGGGCCCACTGCCCACTGCCTGGTCCTGGGGAGTGCAAAGCCACAGTCTCTCAAGTGGGTGGGTTGCCCACTGTTTGGTCCTAGGGAGTGCAAAGCCACAGTCTCTCAAGTGGATGGGTTGCCCACTGGTTCTGTAAGGGGCTTGGTGCCCAGAGTGCTTCATCCTGCCAAGGACTGGGGTAGTGGATGCTGTTCTCCACTAGTTCTGGAGGGGGATTGGTGCCCAGAGTGCCTCTTCCTGCCAAGGACTGGGGTAGTGGATGCTGTTCTCTACTGGTTCTGGAGGGGGCTTGGTGCCCAGAATGCTTCATCCTGCCAAGGACTGGGGTAGTGGAAGCTGTTCTCCACTGGTTCTGGAGGGGGCTTGGTGCCCAGTGATGCTGCACTGGGGTGTGGCAGTTCCCATTCCCTCACCTGGGTGTCTGAGCCATGAGATTTTCAGGGAACAGGTAGCATGACACTCCATGGAGGCAGAGACACACTCCACCCTGCGGTAACATAGCCTGCCAACTGCTGGTAGCCTCATGTGGTGTGTGCAGGGTTCAGGACGTCTCAGGCAGCCTCGGACGGCTGCCCACTGGGGATTCTGCTGATGTCCGGTGTAGTGGCACTGGCTGGGCACGTCGTGGGGCAGTTGGCGGTGGCTGCTGCGGAGATGCTACCGGTGGTGCAGGTGTCTGCACTTGTGGAGGGAGACACCAGGCCGTGTCCTGCAGTCTCAGAAGAGTGTCCACTGGAGATGATGCTGGTGACTATAGTAGAGGCAGCAGACGTGCAGGTGGCGGTTCAGGTGGTGGCGCAGGTGGCGGTCGTTCGGCGGTGGCCACCGCCGTACAGGTTGCTGGTCTGTTTTGCAGAAGGGGTGACACCAATCCCTCACCCGGAGGCTCCGTGCCCTGAGATGACTCCCCTTTGCCCTTGTGTCCCTTCCCCACCTTGGAAGTCACTGCTGGGACCTTGCCACTGTCCTCTTTGGTCCTGGAAGAGGCCTTGCTGGGTGGTTGGTGCAGCTTCTCTCTTCGGCATGCGGGCCCCTTCTTTACCTCGGCAGGTGGTGGAATAGGCTGGTCCTTGGCCTCACTAGGTGTCACACTGGCAGCCCTGATGGGTGCCGCCTTCGATGTTCCCAGACTTGCAGGGACCACACTGGACAAGGATTTTGTGGCTGAGGTGCTGGGCTGAGATCTGGACATCCTGGCCCTTGGGGAAGGACTGGGGGGAGGTGTAGGGAAGAGGTCAATGGAAGCTAGGAAAAGTTTTTTTGACACACTGGGATGGGAAGATGGAGGGGGTTTGGGAGTGGAGGAAGAGGTAGTAGTTGTAGGAGGTGTACGTATGCTGAGATTGGGTGAAGGTGCATGAGCTGGTGGTTGTTGTGTGGTGGATGGCTGTTGAGTGGGTGTGTGCCTGCGTTTGTGTACTTTGGGAGGAGGGCTCACAGACACACTGGGAGAGGACACAGAGGACGTGTACATGGTAGTGGGGGTGGTGATTGCACGTGAGCAGTGTGTGGTGATGGGCGTGCTGGTAATGGAGGTTGTGGCTGAGGATGTAGTGCATGCAGGTGTGAGTGGAGACGAGACTGGGAGGGAGGTGGAGGATGTGGAGGAGGGGGACACAGTGTGGTGTGTCTGCATGTGTATGGTGCTTGTGTGAGTGCCTCTGGGATGTGTGGTGCTTATGTGTGCCATGTCCACTTTTGTGTGTTGATGTGTATGCATGCTGGTCTGATGGTGTGCTTGGGATAGGCAGAGGTAGAGGGGATTGGGTTGGGGTAGTGGAGGTTGGAGGGGGAGGCTGGACAAAGGGACAATGGCTGTCATCAGTGCTGAGGCCAGAGCCTGAAATGCTCTCTGTTGGGCCGCCACGCCAGAGTGAATGCCCTCCAGGTATGCATTTGTTTGTTGCAAATGCCTCTCTACACCCTGGATGGCATTCAAAATGGTTGACTGCCCAACAGTGAGGGATCTCAGGAGGTCAATAGCCTCCTCACTGAGGGCAGCAGGGCTGACTGGGGCAGGGCGTGAGGTGCCTGGGGCGAAGGAGATGCCCACCCTCCTGGGTGAGTGGGCATGGGAAATATGCTGAGGGGCTGCTGGGAGGGCGGTGCTCGTAGGGGGTGTGGTGGCTGTACCTGTTGTTGCGGTGGGCACAGAGGTGCCCGCCACCGCAAGGGAGCTCCCATCAGAGGAGGAGTCGCTGTCACTGGTGTCCCCTCCTGTCCCCGTCATGGAGCTACCCTCGCCCTCTGTCCCACTGGTGCCTTCAGACTCTGTACATTCACCCTTCTGGGCCATGTGGGTTGCAGCTCCCTCCTGCTCTGGTGCGACTGCTACTCCGCCAGATGATGCTAATGCACACAAGGGCAGGATGACAAAACAAAGGGGGGGAGACAGAGGAGACTCATGGTCAATGCCAGCAAGAACACCACCGTTGGCGGACACAACACACAGGGAGCAGCCGTGTGCACTAGGCCATGCACTAACAGTTCTCAGGAAAATCACCTGCCCTTGGGGGACTATGCCTAAGCCCATTTGCTGCACACCTGGAACCCACAGGAGGCTGACTAGTTGTAGATGGCCACTACCACTATTGGGGTTTGAGTGCCACAGAGCCTGCCTAACAAGGGACCTACCCTACCAAGTTCGCCCTGACCTAGGGGAACCCACAGCCCACTTCCCCCACCCAGACACCTTGTAAAGCGCGCAGAGTCAGATGAATGAGACTGTACTCACCCCCCTGTGGCTGCTGTGATGCCCTCAAGCACCCATCCAACTCCTGATATGCTACCGCCAGGATCCGGTACATCAGAGGGGTCATGGTGCAACCGGCCTCCCTTCCACGTTGGGAGGCCATCCCCAACTGGGCCTCCGCCGTCTTCTTGCTCCAACGGTGCAGGTCCTCCCATCTCTTGCGGCAGTGGGTTCTCTGTCTATGATAGACCCCCAGGGTCCGCACTTCCTTGATAATGGCATGCCAAATACCCTTCTTCTGGTGGGCGCTGACCTACAGGAAAGGTAAAGTAAGAATGGATTTTACTCCCCCGTCCGGTTATTTTTACTAATTGGTCACAACTTCCCAACCATGCCCTGAAACACATACATTGACCATCCTCACATGCAGGCCACAGCCGCCCACCCAGCCCCCTTTTATCTTTCATCCACGCCACTCCATACATTAATGTCATATCAACCATGCACACAGTGGACTCACCTGTTTGTCTGGAGAACCGTAGATTAGCGTGTCCTGGGGGAGGACCCCATCCACCAATTTGTCCAACTCCTCTGCGGTGAAGGCAGGGGCCCTTTCCCCAGACACTGTAGCCATTGTCGCTTCCAGACTCAGGTCACAGCAGCACTTACAGTGTAGGTCCTCTCCTGTTGACGGTTAGGGATCAAGTGAGTGAAGAGATAGAAAATGGCGGTCACATCCACGGCGGTGCGTACTGTCACCGTCAGCCTACATCGTCATTGGCTCCTGGAACCCATAGGGCCCAATGATAACCAATACTGAATTGCGCAGCAGTCTTTGTCCGCCTACCACGACTCTGCACAACGACAACGCAGTTACCTCATTTCCCCTTGTCCCTACTTACAGGTCAGGGACATGGCAGGGCACCTAACTGCGTCACAGCACTTTTGGGCAGGAATACGGACAGACAGCACCACACACAGATTAAATCACAATAGTGCAAAACACCCTTGTGCTACCTATGTGGTATATGACCCTCTGCTCACCCTTCTCCTCCATAGGGTACATCCGCTGGGGCAGATGATGAGATAGCGTCATCCTCCGATGTACAGACCCCTCGTCGACCTGTCAACAATGGAAGACAGACACCTCATTATCACCTACAAACTTGATTGTGCCACAATCCATGAACTGTGTGCCCAGTTGGAGCCAGACCTGATGTCAGCTATCCGCCATCCCACAGGAATCCCCCCTCTAGTTCAGGTCCTGTCAGTGCTCCATTTCCTGGCCAGTGGTTCCTTTAAAAAACTGTGGCCCTGGCATCAGGGATGTCTCAGCCAATGTTCTCTAATGTGTTGTCCAGAGTGTTGTCTGCCCTGCTGAAACACATGCGCAGCTACATCGTTTTCCCCCAGGGGGAGGATTTGCCCACAGTGAAAGGTGACTTCTATGCCCTGGGACATATACCCAACATCATTGGTGCCATTGATGGTACACATGTGGCATTTGTCCCACCCAGCAGGGATGAACAGGTGTACAGAAACCGCAAAAGTTACCATTCAATGAATGTGCAGATGGTGTGTTTGGCAGACCAGTACATCTCCCATGTGAATGCCAAGTATCCTGGCTCAAAGTTTGAATAGGTGTCTGGGCATCGGGTAGTCCCTAAGGGTTAATATATGTCTAACAGATACCCCTCCATATTTGCAGGTGACTCTGGTTACCCCAACCTGTCATGGCTACTGACCCCAGTGAGGAATCCCAGGACAAGGGCAGAGGAACGCTACAATGAGGCCCATGGGCGAACTAGGTGTATTATAGAGCGGACTTTTGGCCTCCTGAAGGCCAGATTCCATTGCCTCCATCTAACAGGTGGCTCCCTATACTACTCACCGAAGAAGGTGTGCCAGATCATCGTGGCATGCTGTATGTTGAACAACCTGGCTTTGCGACGCCAGGTGCCTTTTCTGCAGGAGTATGGGCCTGATCATGGTCTTCTGGCAGCTGTGGAGCCTGTGAACAGTGAAGAAGAGAAGGCAGAAGAAGAAGATATAGACAACCGAAACAACATCATCATGCAATACTTCCAGTGAGACACAGGTAAGAGACTGGCACTGCTCCTCTCATATCAGACTACTGTAGGACATTGCATAAATATGCCTTTTTACCTCTGTGTATGGACCCTGACAGTTCATTTTGGCTTTCCTTTTCACAGATCTGGGTACCACATTCTGACTTCTGCTATGTTTACTGCTGCCCAACAACTGTCATACTTTGGTATGTGCAAATGAACATTTACATTTATATTTGTCAGAGAGGTTGTAATAACACATTTGTGAAAGTACAGACTGACTCCAGATTGTTTTGTGATTCAAGGGTGTTTATTTAAGTACTAATCAGTGGAGGGGTATGTGCAATGGGCTGGGGTGATGGTGGAGGAATGTCCATGGTAGAGTCCAGTCTTGTATCACAGGTGCATTGTCCAAGGGGGCATAGGAAGTGGAGTACTGGCAGTTCAAATGGGACAGGATGACATAGTGGGACAGAAGGGTGACAATCAGGAGAGTCTTATTTCCTGGCGAGGGTCTTGGCAATGTTCTCTGTCTTGTGCCTGGATCGCAGGGACCATTTGTGGGGTGGTTCTCCTTCTGCAGGGGGTGGGGTGCTGGTGGCCTGTTGGTCGTGTGGTGGGACCTCCTGTCCACTAGCACCGGCGGACGTGGAGGGCTGTTCACCATTTGGGCTAGTGTCAGGGGCCCGTTTGTGTGCCACTGTCTCCCTCATGGTGTTGGCCATGTCTGCCAGCACCCCTGCAATGGTAACCAGGGTGGTGTTAATGGACTTCGAGTCCTCCCTGATCCCCAGGTACTGTTCCTCCTGAAGCCGCTGGGTCTCCTGAAACTTGGGCAGTACCGTGCTCATGGTCTCCTGGGAATGGTGGTATGCTCCCATGATGTTCGAGAGTGGGTTCCCTGGGCCTGTCCTCCCCCTGTCGCACAGCAGTCCTCCCAGTTTCCCTGTTGTCCTGTGCCTCTGTCCCCTGAACTGTGTGTCCATTGACCCCAGGTCCCTGATTGTCTTGGGTTAGTGGGTTTGCCTGGGGTCCCTGTAGTGGTGGACACACTGCTGATTGACGTGTCCTGGGGACAGTGGCATGGGCCCGCTGGGTGGGTGCTGTGGTGGTGTTTCCTGATGGGGGAGGTTCAGTGGTGGTTTGGGACTGTGGCAGGGGAACCGACTGTCGGGCCGGGCTGGTCATCTTGATCCAGGCGTGCAGAGCTGCTGTCGCACTGTGGGCCTCTTCTGTGGGGGGACTGGATATGGCTGGCCCCTACTGTCCGGTGACGTTGGGTAGGGGTCCTGTTGGGGTGTAAATGCATAGTTATTTTATCTGTGTGTGCCATCTTGTGCAATGGGTGAATTTCCCTCTACTTCTGTGCTAGCAGTATTGCCTGGGCCCTTGTGTGAGTGGTGATTTTGTGGCCTGGGTGAGTTTCTCTACTGAACATGCCTTGGTGATGGGTGTCCATGCAGATCTGTGATCTGTGTCCATGCATTGGTGTTACATGCAGGGCTAGGTATTAGGATGTGTGGGTTGTGATAGTGGGGTATCTGTGAGGTGTTGGGGTGATGGGTGTGAGGGTAGGGGTAGGAGTTTGTCATGGCATGCAGGTAGGGTGGGGGATAAAGTAGTAAAGATTTGACTAACCAGAGACCAGTCCTCCTGCTACTCCTGCGAGGCCCTCAGGATGCATGTTTGCCAAGACTTGCTCCTCCTATGTTGTTAGTTGTGGGGGAGGAGGTGGGGGTCCACCGCCAGTCTTCTGTACAGCTACCTGGTGGCTGGATACTACGGAACGCACCTTTTCCCTTAGGTCGTTCCACCTCTTCCTGATGTCATCCCGTGTTCTAGGGTGCTGTCGCACTGCGTTGACCCTGTTAAAAATTCTCCGCCATAGCTCCATCTTCTTTGTAATGGGAGTATGCTGCACCTGTGATCCGAATAGCTGTGGCTCTACACGGATGATTTCTTCCACCATGACCATGAGCTCCTCCTCAGAAAACCTTGGGTGTCTTTGAGGTGCCATAATGTGGTTTGGGGGATGTGTGAGGTGATGTTTGTTGTGCTGTGTGATGTGTTGTGTTGGGGTGTGTTCTTTGAGGTGCGTGGATGTTGTATGAGTGATGGTGTTGTGTGCCTGTGGATGCTGTGGTTGTGTTTGCTATTCTCTCTCTCTCTGCTTCTTACAGAAAAGTCATTGTAAAGGGTTGTGGGTAATGTGTGTGTGCGTGTTTTATAGTTGTCTGAGTGTGTGGGTGTGGTGTGTGTATGTGTATCAGGTGTGTGTATTTTGAATTGTTCAATGTGGTTGTGTTTTGTAAATGTGTGTGTGTTTTGAGCGCAGCGGTGTGTACCGCCAATGGATTACCGCAGTTAAATGACCGCTGCGTTGATTCGTGGGTCGTGATAGTGTGGGTGTATTCCTGTTGGTGTAACGTGTATGTTTTGCTATCGCCAGCTTATCACTGACCTTTGGTGTGGTGGACTTGTGTGGGTGTCTGTATTGTGGCGGATTACGAAATGTGGGTCGTGATACCTGTAACGGATTTCCGCCACGGTATGTTGGCAGCCGTCAGCTCGGCGGTAAGTGGGATTTACCGCCAGGTTTGTAATGAGTGCCTAAGTCTTAAAAACATAGAAACCATACTTAAGTCAAAGATGTCAATTTGGATGGATTTCTTGAGGTTAACAAATAGTCAATAGGAGAGTGGCAAAGATGCGATTTGGAGAAGAAAATACATTCTTTTGGAAAAGTCAAGTTTACATTGATCAACAAGCTTAATGTTCTTGAAGAAAGCTTTAAAACAGGGAAATGATCTAGGAGGCTTACATTTAGTAGGCAATATTATATCAAGTAATGGATCAGTAATAAAGTTAAAGTCTCATCTTGCAATGAAATGAACGTGACCAAACTGTATAATTTCTGAAATTATCTTCCTCCAAAATTTGACTCATCTGCAATAGAACCATATATTAATTTATTGCAACATAAGATTCTCAAACTACCTTGACACTGACTAACCTACAATTTAAGTCAGAATATTTGTCTTAGATTTGTCATAGAAACGTATTGAAACAAAGACTTGCAGCACCATTGTTCTTCCCAACAGCTGTGGAGGTAGCAAGGTGGCCAACCCTTCCCATAGCCATACAATATATCTTGCCATTGATATTTATTTCTTGAAGGAAACAAATGATATTTATGTATTGCTAAATAATCAAGTATTTTCTTTCATTTCACTATGTGTCTCAACCCTTTAGCATTCAGTGGTGCAAATTCTAAATAGTACCACTTGTTTAATGTAGGCAAATACCAAACCTAGAATATCTACAATTTGAACCGTGTTTGTATTTATGCTAGGTCAGAAAATTAGGATGGAAAAGGCAGTTAACTAAGAGCATAGAAAATGTACAAGTGAAGACACAGGACAAATTTGAAAAAAATCGAAACACAAAAGTACGAGCCCAAGAATAACCAATTCAGCATCCCACCATTCCAATCACCCTTCTAAACAGGGCTTAAACAATAGCAACTTCCGAAGATCTTCATTGTACTGAATGTCCATAGATAAGGGATGATGTTAATCATAGAATCTACTCATTTGGATGCATAATTTAAGGTTTTAGAAAAGTTGTTGTTCTTCCATACTCTCATTATGAAGAGATCAAAGACACTATACATATACAGCCTCTGAATTGAGCTGTTAGTTTGGAAATATTTTGGGGAAATTCAGTGTTTCACTTGCAAAATCTTGGTGGATATAAATGTTATTACCTTCCACCATTAGGAAGGGCTTTCTCCCGCCTTCCTTATCATAACAAAATGGTTATGTAAAAACACTTTAAAAATAATCTGCCTGTGGTAGGCTACTTTAGGTACAGAGGACGCAACTACGGTGATAAGGTAAGATGGGTTTATTTATGTTAGTTTTGAGGCAGTTTGGGAGTGAGGAAGAACAAAAATAAAAATTAAGGGGGATGAGTTCACTAAACACGGATTGTTGGTGCCTTCTCCATCCTGTTATCAGCTGTCTCTTCTTCTCTTGTCTGTTTCTTTTAGGTGTGGTGGATGTTCCCGCGTCTTGTGAAGCCACAACCCTCCAGGGTCGTGGCTGGGCTCTTCAGCGTTGGTTCGGGTGTTCTTTGGGTCCGTCCAAGCGCGCTCCTCGGCTTCAGTATTCCGCTCCTCTCTTGGGTCTTGTGATCGTCCTTCTGTAGTCGGCGTCTCCTCCTTCGTTTCTTCCGCGTCTTCTCGCTCCCAGCATTCCACCCCGCCTGGAGAGTCCGTTGTTTCTTTTCTAGGTCGGACCCGGAAGTCCGGGTCCGACACGTCTGCCAGCGTTCCCATGTCTCCATGGGAACGCGCTCGTCGCTTAGGGAGGAGGGGCAATGGCTGCCAGCTCCGTGCATCGAGAGACGCGGTCGAAGAGACCCATCTACACTCCCTATCCCAAGAGCGGGACTGGTAGAGGACCGAAGAGGTAGGGAAGCGGGACAGAAAATCCGCTGGACCCTGCTGTGAACCCGGGACCTGGCAGACCTGAAATGTAAAAGGTTGGAGCTCAAGGAACCAGCGAAGTATTCGAGAATTTGTGTCTTTGTGAGAGGCGAGCCATGTAAGAGGAGCATGGTCCGTATATAGAATGAAAGGCCTGCGCAAAATGTAATATTGCAAGTTTTCCACAGCCCACTTAATGGCGAGACACTCCTTTTCAATAGCAGGGTAGTGACACTCGTGAGGGAGGAGTTTCCTGCTAATAAAAACAACTGGGTGATTATGACCCTCCCGATCAGGCTGGGCGAGACCGCACCTAGACCAACATTAGAGGCGTCAGTATATAGATGGAAAGGGGCGGAAAAATCTGGACACCGAAGAACGGGTGCAGTGGTAAGGATCTGTTTTAAGGTTTCAAAACTGGACAGTTGAGAGACAGACAATGGGGCCAATGTCGAAGGATGATGCTTTTGTAGGAGGTCAGTAAGGGGGGCAGCAATGGTGGAGTACTGTGGGATAAACCTACGATAGTATCCTACGATAGTATCCTACGAAGCCTAAAAAGGATCGTAGGTCTTTCTTAGTCTTTGGCGTAGGTACTCGTGCAATAGCCTCAATTTTGCTTTGTTGGGGTTTCAGAGTTCCGTTACCGATTAAATACCCAAGGTAGGATATCTGGGTATTTCCCAGGGTCCATTTTTTTGGATTCGCCGTGAGCCCTGCATTGGTCAAGGCTCTAAACACCTCATCCAGATGGTGTAAATGATCTTTCCAGGAATCACTATAGATCACTATGTCATCTAGGTAGGCAGCCGCAAAGTCATGGAACGGTTTCAATAATCGGTCCATGAGTCTTTGGAAAGTGGCTGGGGCACCATGGAGCCCAAAAGGAAGAACGGAAAAGTGATATAGTCCTGATGGGGTTGCAAACGCGGTCTTTTCTTTGTCTTCGGCTGAGAGGGGAATTTGCCAGTACCCTTTTATGAGATCGAGGGTAGACAGATATTTGGCTTTACCTAGTTTTTCTAATACATCGTCTACCCGGGGGATAGGATACGTGTCAAACAGCGATATGTCATTTAGTTTGCGAAAATCGATGCAGAATCGCACAGAACCATCGGGTTTTGGAACAAGAACCACTGGGGAGCACCATGGACTCACCGAGGGTTCGATTACTTCCAGCGCCAGCATTTTCTTTATTTCTTCCTCAATTAGGTGTTTCCGGGCTTCCGGAATTCTATAAGGACGGAGTCTCACGATTTTTCCCTCTGGGGTTTTGATTTGGTGGTGGACTAAGGACGTCCTACCGGGGGTCCCAGAAAAGAATACTGAGTGGTTCTGTATAAGGGTGGACAGTTGTGATTTTTCCCTGTTTGTAAGCGATTTGTTTATCTCAGGAGTTGTTTCCTCTTTTATTTGCATCGTGGGGAATAGCTCTAATCCCAGTGTCATGGATGGTGTAACGAGGAACCCGGTAGCGATGGGATCACTGCTAACGTCTGGCTGTTCCCACTTCTTTAACAGATTGACATGGTAAATTTGGGTTTTCCTGGGATGTTGGTTTACCTCAATAAGATAGGTGACGGGGTTGACGGCTTTTATTACTTTATATGGACCCTGCCATCTCGCTAACAGTTTGTTTTCAGAGGTTGGCCGCATTATAAAAACCTGTTCCTCTGGGTGGAAGGACCGTAATTTGGTTCCGTGGTCATAATAGGTTTTCTGGTTGGTTTGGGCTGTTTCTAGATTACTTCGTACATCCTCCCATATTGACTGTAACTGGGACTTCAATTGGTTGACATAGTCCAATAGGGGTTTCCCTTCCTCCGCTTCTTCTTTCTAGGTTTCCACAGCCATGTCCAGGAGATTACGTGGTTGTCTCCCGAAAACTAATTCAAATGGACTATGTCCTGTGGAGGATTGTTCATGAGTCCGGATGGCGTAAAGGACCAGTGGTAATTTCTGGTCCCAATCCTTTCCAGAGTCATTCACTAATTTTCGCAATAGGGTTTTAATGGTACGGTTATACCCCTCAAACAAACCGTCTGTTCGGGGGTGATATGCAGAAGTCTTTATCTGACTGATCCCTAATAATTTGCATATTTGTTTCATAAGGCCTGACATGAAAGGGGTGCCTTGATCGGTGAGAAGCTCCTGAGGAAAACCTGTTCTAGAAAAAAACGTTATCATGGCCTGAGCTACTGTTTTGGTAGTCATACTAGATAGGGGAATAGCTTCTGGGTACCTTGTGGCGTAATCCACGAGTACCAAAATGTAGGTGTGACCTCGGCAGGAGGGTATAAGAGGACCGACGAGATCCATACCCATGCGGCTAAATGGAACATCTATAATGGGTAGAGGTTGTAGTGGGGCTCTCTTAGGAACTCCAGATTCCGTCAGTTGACATCTTGGGCACTGCATATAATAACATCTCAGCTGTGCATAAATCCCTGGCCAATAGAACCTTCGTAAGAGGTACTCTTCTGTCTTGTCCCGGCCGTAATGACCACCCCCTGGCTGGTTATGAGCTAGAAACAGGACCTGTTGGCGATAGGAATCTGGAACCACCAATTGCTTTTTTTTCCCCTTTGTACTGTTGGTGACTCTATATAGAAGTTTTTTTTGAACTAGGAAGTAAGGACCCACCTCTGTAGATGGTCTGTTTTGGCTATTTTCCAGGCATGGCTGAGTGTTGGGTCCTGTCGTTGGCTATCCCTGAAGGAAAGAGTAGCGTCCCCGACTTCTGCTATCACTTCACTAGAGTCGTGTTCACACTGCGATTCTTGATATTTTAGCTTTTCTTGTCTTTTCTCTTTGCGTGTTAATTTAATGCGAGCGGGAGGGCCCTCAATAACACTCGTGGCGAAGGGAGCCTCTGCCCACCAGTCCAGGTTTTGTCGGGGTACTTTTGTCTTCTCTAACAATTGAGAAAACCGGATGTAATCAGTTCCGATAATACAATCTTCTATCAGCTTGTCCATGATTCCTACTGGAAGGAAATCGAAGTAGTCGTCCCACTCTATCCTGACCACACCTAGAGGATACTGTCTCTTGTCTCCATGTATACAACAAATAGTGACACTCTGCTGTGAAGCCTGGTCTGAGGGTTTCACCAGATCCTTCCTTATCACGGACTGGCTACAGCCTGAGTCCACTAAGGCTTCAGTGGGTTTCCCATTGATCTGTATAACCTGTCTGAACTTATAATGGCCCCCTCCTGTGCATAGTACTCTGTGCCGGGTAACCCCGATTTCCATCGGTTCAACCCCTTCGTGTTTCCTGGGACACATTCTCATGATATGACCCCATTCCCCACAACTGAAACATTGGGGTTGCTGCAGGTGGCTACCCTCCCCCTGTTTCTGTGTCATTGTTTCTTCCATAACATGCCTAGGTGTATATTTAAGTGGAGCCATGGGTGGTTTCACAGCGGGTCTGGGAGTTAGTGCTTTCACATCCGTGGATCGGTGATAGGCACAAGCTAAGTCTATGGCTACCTCTGTGTCGACCTTGGGGTGCTGCCTAATCGAATTCCGGGTGCTGTTTGGGAGGGAGTCTAGGTATTGTTCTAGAATAATTGTTTTAATTACGTCTTCTTTACTCGTTTCCAGAGGACCCAGCCATTTCAATCCTAGATCTTTCACTCTAAAATAGAAAGGGGCATATTTATACTCCTTTTGCGCCGGAATTGCGTCGTTTTTTTTGACGCAATTCCGACGCAAAACTAACTCCATATTTATACTTTGGCGTTAGACGCGTCTAGCGCCAAAGTCCATGGAGTTTGTGTCATTTTTTTGCGTGGACACCTACTTTGCGTTAATGAGATGCAAGGTAGGCGTTCACGTCTAAAAAATCGACTCCGAGGCATGTGCGTCGTATTTATACTCCAGGGCAAAATTCACGCCCGGGAGTGGGCGGGTCAAAAAAAATGACGTACGGCCGCTTTTGCGCCGTATTTTAGCGCCTGCAAAAGGCAGGCGTTAAGGGACCTGTGGGCTCTGAAGGAGCCCAGAGGTGCCCTCCCATGCCCCCCAGGGACACCCCCTGTCACCCTTGCCCACCCCAGGAGGACACCCAAGGCTGGAGGGACCCATCCCAGGGACATTAAGGTAAGTTCAGGTAAGTGTTTTTTTTTTTTTTTGTGGCATAGGGGGGCCTGATTTGTGCCCCCCTACATGCCACTATGCCCCATGACCATGCCCAGGGGACAGAAGTCCCCTGGGCATGGCCATTGGGCAAGGGGGCATGACTCCTGTCTTTGCTAAGACAGGAGTCATTTCTATGGGGGTTGGGAGTCGAATAAAATGGCGCAAATCGGGTTGAGGCAAAAAAATTGCCTCAACCTGACTTGCCCCATTTCTTGACGCCCAAGCCCTATATCCCCCTACGCCGGCGCTGCCTGGTGTACGTCGTTTTTTTCCACGCACACCAGGCAGCGCCGGCGGCTAACGCCGGCTAACGTCATTGATTAAATACGGCGCCCGCATGGCGCTTCAGAATGGCGTTAGCCGGCGCTAATTATTTTGACGCAAAACTGCGTTAGCGCAGTTTTGCGTCAAAAAGTATAAATATGGCCCAAAGTTCGGGGATCTTCACTCTGTCCCCACTTCACTTTCCTGAATTTCATTCGGTAGTATTCCGCATCGTGTCCAACCCGTTCTAAGATGCTATGCTTGATATCTTTGTAGGGCGTGTTACCTCCTGGGTTAGCAGCCTGGTAGGCACACTGCAGGAATCCTGTTAGTAGTGGCGCAATATACTGTCCCCACCGTTCTTCCGGCCATTGTGCCGAAGGGGCTACCCGCTCGAAGTTAGTAAAGAAGGAGTCGGGTCTTCTGCTTCCTGAAATTTCTGTAAAACCGAGCTCGGGACGTTGGGATGGACCTTGCTGGCTGCTATGGTGTCCGTTAGTTTTTGCAGTGCAGTCTCATGTACGAGCTGGTTATTCGCCATTATTGTGGCTTGACTCTTTAAAGCCGTTTGCAAGGCCTCTCTATCCTCTTTCGCCACTCTTTGCTGGGCTTCCCAGACCAATTGGAGATGTCGCTGCCCCTCCGCCAGCTGCTTTATCATGTCCTCTATTGTTGGTTTTTCCTCCATTTCCGTACCTCTCCGTAGCCTTGTAGGACGAAACTGATCCCACTTCTGATACCACTGTGGTAGGCTACTTTAGGTACAGAGGACGCAACTACGGTGATAAGGTAAGATGGGTTTATTTATGTTAGTTTTGAGGCAGTTTGGGAGTGAGGAAGAACAAAAATAAAAATTAAGGGGGATGAGTTCACTAAACACGGATTGTTGGCGCCTTCTCCATCCTGTTATCAGCTGTCTCTTCTTCTCTTGTCTGTTTCTTTTAGGTGTGGTGGATGTCCCCGCGTCTTGTGAAGCCACGACCCTCTAGGGTCGTGGCTGGGCTCTTCAGCATTGGTTCGGGTGTTCTTTGGGTCCGTCCAAGCGCGCTCCTCGGCTTCGGTATTCCGCTCCTCTCTTGGGTCTCGCGATCGTCCTTCTGTAGTCGGCGTCTCCTCCTTCGTTTCTTCCGCGTCTTCTCGCTCCCGGCATTCCACCCCGCCTGGAGAGTCCGTTGTTTCTTTTCAAGGTCGGACCCGGAAGTCCGGGTCCGACGCGTCTGCCAGCGTTCCCATGTCGCCATGGGAACGCGCTCGTCGCTTAGGGAGGAGGGGCAATGGCTGCCAGCTCCGTGCATCGAGAGACGCGGTCGAAGAGACCCGTCTACACTGCCTCTGTTTTGTTTAGTTTGCCTTTTGTGAGAAGTAATCCTGTGGGCCAAGTCAATTTAAAATTTCCATGAAAATGTTTCATTATATAGAGCAAGTAGCATTTTTTCCAGATATGTCCTGTAGTGTTTGCTCTCAGTACCTCTTGGTATATTGAACATACATTCACTGGAAGAACTTTAGCTGTGATTAGAAGAATCTGATCAATCATGGCTTTGATGGCTCTAATTTTGGTCTCATTGTCAGAAACTATCAGCGACAAACCTGCTAGGTCACTTTAAATAATTTTAACATCCAAGCCAATCATGTAAGTGTTAGCTCTGATAGCACGGATTTCCTCCAGAATGTTGTACAACCAAGGTTCTGCTGATTCTATCAGTTTAGACTTAATGGTGGATGCAACTTTATTTGCTTCATCTTGTTTGCTTGGTTTTGCAAGTATCTGGTCTCCCTATTTGATGTAGCCATGTGAGGTAATTATACTTTGCAAAACGTAGAGCTGCTAGAGAATATTTATCAAGATGAAATAACCAGTTTAAGTATTAATTGGAGTATATATCACCATAACACTATATACTGTAGCCACAATAAAACTTTATTAAAACAGAGTTAGAATGCAAGGTGAATGAAAGTAATCTTGCTTAATAGTCTAGTCTTTCCCTTAAATATATTGTGGAATAACACAACTACATAACACAACTACAAAGGCCTGAAAATTAGCTTTTTTGTGAAAACACCTCTATAAGAATACACATATAACTGTTGACTCCAATAATACAGCTAACTTCTTCCTTTTGTTTTAATTAATTGTTAACAGGATTGTTTTGGGAGCATCTGCTATATTTGACAGGGGAGGCCAAATACGCAGCTGCCTCCCTGTGAAGAGAAACCTGTGGTGAGACGTTTTGACGAGCCAGTTTTCTGTCTTGGTCTGCAGCTCCAGAAAAAAAAGAGAAACCTCCACATAGATGCCAGTCACCACACCAGAGTGTCAGACAAATTTGTAGGTAAAAGCTGTAGCTATTCAAAGTCCCAATTGTTATCCCACCGTTGTTATCCCAATGATCATTGTCCGACAGGTAAGCAGGAGCTCTCAGTTAAGCATCCATCTTGATGTGCGCTCACGTGAATCACAATTTCCCTTTTATAACAATAATTTACCATGCACGAATATTGGTGGCCATTTTGACAGATGTAAACAAATGTACAACTGGCACTAGATGCATTATAACAGACCCTTGTTCACTTCTTGGTCACAAATGCTCTACTAGTAAAAGTAGAAGGGCCTACACCAAATGGTCACATGGACAAACCAGTGAATAATTTGTGGAGGTGGTTGGGTGTGGTTAGTGCAGCACTCATTTTTGAGGACCTCCACCTAATTTGATTGTCAAACTTTGACCCACAGCAAGAGAGGAAAAATAATAAGAAGGGTGAAAGAAGGAGGATTAAAAAGATGGGAAAACAGCAACAAAGGGGAGGAAAGAGGGATAAATAAACAATCAACAAAGGTTGGTGGAAGAAAGAGACATGAAGTGGAATCAGATCTATGACATTTGGCAACCCTAGTATTGGTTGCATAAGCAGAGAGCTCCTAAGAAAAGCTTTGGGACCCTGCGCTTCTTCTTCTTATGATGATGATGATCATTATTATTATTATTACAAATTGTGTACTGGGCATGCGCCATCGTCTTTTTTTACCACTTGTACATTGTAAAATGAGAAAATACTTCCTCCTGCATGTCATTTTGCAATCATATCTAAAAGTTAATGGTTCGGTTGAGGAAGAGCTGGCTACACCTCAACTCTAAGACAGAGCTTCTCAAATTTTGAAAGCCACATCTCCCTTCTCAAAAATATGACTGGGGCCCCAGAATGACATATATACTTCTTTACAATTATTGAGCATTTTCCCTCTTGACACCTATTCCCAGTCAGGACATGAGTAACAAAAGACAACACTGATGGCCCATTACAGAGTGGCTCACTGCCATTCTCTTTTTTCCACTAACAGAGCACTGGTTTCAGCAGGAGGCCCTCTTAGGCAGTGCATGGAGCCCAACGCCCTCACCCAGACTTCAATTCAGCTTCCCGATAATGGATCCCTCCCCATCTTGATGTCCTCTGTTCTAAGGGCCTGCAGCAGAACTCTGAGTCCTGGTACAGTAGATGTCACTGCTCATTGACCAGGGATAACATAACTAGGGATTTCATCGAGAAAGGAGCCATTGCGGCAACCTCTGAGCAACATTCTCAATATAATGGAGGCATGTTAGACTCTAAGGCCTCAAATAAATGTGTCCCAGAAGGGGTGGACATAATCATCATCCTAATAAAATCCGATACTTGGTGGGGGCACCAGGGTCAGTATTTATCAGGTGTAATAATTATCATCAGGTAAGTGTTTACCCCATTATAGAAGGGCATACTGTGCGGACTAGACCAAAATCTTCTGGTATATGCTGGAAATGTTCCCTGATAAATATAAGCAGGATAGGCCTGCGATATCTATGTGGGAAAACCTGTGGAGGTGCAGACTTTATTACGCTTTTTTTAAGTGTCATAAAATCACAACTTCTATTTCCGATGCATGTGCAAATCGGGGTTTGTGCAGGGTCGAATTATCCGTCCCAATTGAAATCGGAGAGGTAAGCTCTACAATGGGCATTTCAGAAAATGAGACAGAGTGGGTAGAAGAAAAATGCCTATTACTTCTCAAGTTGCAGGTAACATTCATCCTATATTTCTAAATTACCTGCATTTCTCATGATCCATATCGGCAGATCCACAACTCTGCATGGTGTTTTTCCATGTCAGTGGCCAAGATTTTGTCTTTTTGTCTTCCTGCCTAATGAAAGAAAGCCACCGAGACTCGTGTAGACTGTTACTATGTCAACGAATCTCAGGATGATTGAGCAATGAATGGATAGATCTGAAGTTGGGAGTCAGAATCGTGATGTAGTTTTTTCACAATTATTCCTTTTTTTGGTCTCAGATAAAATGATCCGCATTATGAGGTGGAACAATAAGACTACAATATGTATTGATGTACAAGATGTCAGAACGCATAGAATACATCATTAGCAATGTCTCTTTCTCAGTTCCCACCACCAAATTAAAGTGTGTGTTTCTGAACGAAGCCACCATCAGTAAATGTGTTAGTTTCTCTGATCTGCAGAACATCTGCTTATTGTTTTTAGAATGAATGCTGCAGACTCTGTCTGAAATATATCTTTTGCCTCTGAATATTTGTTTAAAATTGGACAATTACAATGTACCAGTTTCTGAAGGGCAGAAATATGAACCATGAGTTTTACGACAACTTATTTTTTTCTCTACTTAGACACGGATATTATGAGTAACCATTTGAAATCCTAACCCCAAACACAGCAGTACATTAGTTTTCGACCATTGATTCTTGAAACATATCTTTTAAGATTCACAAGCATCAAAATGCATTTAGATTACCTTTAAGGTGGCTCCCAGTGACCTTAGTCCAGTTGAATGACGTGCCAGCTTTAGCACTCGAAATATCCTCATGAGACGGAACACCTGCACCACCTTCCCCAGGTTGCCAAGTTCATAACCACTCCCAATAGTCATATCCACCAAGATAGTGAAGTAAATAGGTAACACTGAAACAATGTCAATCAAGTTCAGTGGGTGTTTGAAAAACTTCTTCAGATTTGGTGTAAGGAGCAAGCGTGAAGATACCTCGAAGGTGAACCAAGAGATGCAGATGTACTCGAGAGTTTGGAGGACTGGGTTGTCCACCTCATTGTCATCTTCATCCAGTAACTGGTATTCAGGCATACTGTTGATGCACATTGTGGCTATGGAGACCAGCACCACGCTAATAGACACAAAGCTGAAGAGTTTACTTGGAATGGAATAGCCAGGATTTTCCATTGTAAGCCACAGTCGTTTGCGCAAATTGCCGCAGCAGAGGGTGTCGAAGTGAAGCAGGTCATGGTTAATATCTGAGATTTCATCTGGGGTGGTGTCTACACTGCTTGCCTCGCTCTCCTCATCCCAGTTATGAAACTTGTTCTCAAATTTACGCTCATGGTAGTGGTGGCTGCAGCAAGAGTCGAGGAAAAAGTCATTGATGCCCCAGTACTCAAGCTCTTGGGAGAATGAGTACACACACAATTCCTCCATAACATGTAATTTTCCAGTCTTGTAAAAATTGAGCACATAGAGGAAAAGTCCTGGGTTTCTGTCGAAATAAAACTCACTAGCATTTACATCGTAGTCATCGCAGATCTGAAGAATGGATTCCTCTGAATTGCAGGACACCAGGCGCCCAAGTCTTGTATCTGGAAACTTAGACAGAGCATTGGAGCGGAGTTTCCTTTTCATTCCCCCAACATTAATGTTGATGACATAATCCTGAAATTTTGGATCCCAGAAGTTTAAGATGTCATGGACCATAGTTAGCTGTGGCATTCGATAATTCTGGAAACACAAAGTGCTTTGTATTAATTCATAAATCAATCCGGAAGTATCTAACATCCTGCCTGCTTGGTTGCTATCCTTTGTGGCATTTCAAGAAAAGGTAAGCTCAGAACTCAATTCTTTGCGCTCCACTGACAATGTCTCCCAGAAGAGGTGAAATGGCCAATTTTACAGCACCATTGTGCCCGATCACAAAGCTATTTGAGAATGTATGATTAGCTTACATGTACAGATAGCCTCATTTACAAGTAGAAAACCATATTTATCATTCACAAACTGTGGTTTTGCACATATAGAAAGATTTACTCACAATTATTTTTGTGTAAATAAATCTATTCCTAGAAGCATTACAGAGAATTCGACAACAGGAATGCCCTGCAAGTTTGGGAACATCCACAAATAATAATTCTTTCTGTGGTTCCACAAATTCATGCCAACTCTTTCCTACTCAGGAAATCATTTGAAAACTATCCTTAATCAATTTTAGAAAATAAATTCCTGTTTAAAGAAGAATGTGTGTTTATCCCCAAAAATAGTGAGTGCAGGTAGCTCTTGAAATTAAATTATAAAAGTGCAGATACTCACTTTGTCCGAGCACCTGTTTGCGACTGAGAAGTGATGGTACTATAATATTGTATTTATCCCATCCTTGTTGAGAAGTTCTGATTAAATTAGTGTATGTTCGCAGGGTAGAAAGTGCTTAAATTCGGAGATTATGAGACTGTGAAATAACTATAACACTTCATCAGGAATGTGAAATCAAATTCTTTATGAAATTTTTACCTTTATTGAGGGCTAGAAAACTGTCTAAAAAAGCTGATTTTACTTACAGAAGCAACCCATGCAGTGGATGTATCATGGTAGACTTGTTACATTTAGAGCCTGAGCTCTGCCCTTCACCCCTACTGCACCTCTGTGGATTCCACAGTATGTACTTTCAGATGTACAAAGCTTTTTCACGTTTGTAAACAGCCCGGTTCGCAGAATCAGGCCGCTGGCAAGCACTGAATGGCATTATTAATGTACAAAGGCCCAATTGTGAGTTAGTAACGTGTTATCGAATGACAATATGGGTTTGAGATTCAGTATTAGGAAGGGGGGTGTTAAGGGTGTCCCTTACTAATAATTAATTGCAGTGGCATGTATGAATGTTTTGCAACTGCAATGTGGTTGCAAAACATTTACAATTCACCACCAACTTCAAGGTGATCCCCCAAGGGAACCTGCCCCTTTGAAAATGTTTGTAAGACATTTTTGAGAGGAGGCAGTGGTCCCATGATCCACTCCCTACTCTTAAAAAACGAAAAGAAAACTGTTCATTTTTCTTTTTGAAATGCATCCTGTGTGCCTTTAAGGAAAAAGGGCTGCATTAAAAAAAAAAAGTTGCTTTATTGAAAAGCAATTACAAACACGGTTGTCTGCTGAGCCCAGCAGGCACCCATGCCTGTGATTTTAGCAATTCTTAATGGGTTGGAAGCTGAGACCTACCTCAATAATATTCATGAGGTAGGTCTATTTGTGACCAACTGGGAAACGCAAAATGTGAATTATGCACATTTGTACATGGGTTTTTGTGATTTGGTAATCACAAACCATTCCATACGCACATCTGGCCCCAGATCATGGCAACATGCATAACAAATGAGTCTCTTTGAAGTTACATCAAAGGCCTGTGATGGGTGGTGTCACCGAGGTATGATTTGTTTTTTCATGCTGAGGGTGATGGCAAAAATGGAAAGCCCGATGGGGACTATCCCAGCACCATGTTTTATTAGATCAGCTGTGCTAATCATCGAAAGAACACAGCCACATTAAAGCCAGGGCACACCCACTTTACGTTTTCTCCTAAAGATTCTAGGTGGAGGACAAATTTATGAGCTAGTAGAATCAGAAAGAGGCAAATAGGCTGAAAATAAATGGAAAGTGTTTATTTCACGAGCGCTGACTTTGAAGAAAAGCGATTTATACTGAGGTGACTAATCTCTTCAATTATAAATGTTATAATGTTATCAATGTTAAGTAGTTGACACAATATAAAGGTTTTACAATGGGACAGACTTTGTGGTGCTCCTAGATGGTCTCGCCTTTTTGAGGTTCCGACGCAGGTCTCTTTCTTGGACTTTTGCAGCGGCTCGTACGAGCGCCCAACAATACAAGGACTTGCAGCCTTAGTGTAAAGCTGCTACGTATCCATACAGCTCTTCTGGATGGGTGTACACAAGAAAGAAGTGTAAAAGTGTGGATTTGGGGAACACTGGAACTGCGACTACTGCTGTGTGGATTTCGATGTGCAGCCCTTTAATAAGATGGCACCATCCCTGCTGCTTTGGCAGTGGGCAACGGCTTTGACAGGACCTCGTGAACAATCCTGAATTCAGCAAGGTGAACCAAACAACCCAGGATGAGTGAGCCAGCAGCAGCAGAGTGGCACAGGAGAGCGCCTAGAGGTATGCTGGATATGTACAGGGCTGGATTTGGTTGGTGGAGTGCCCATGGTGGTTTTTGCAGCTTTATGATCATTGAAAAATGTATTACATCGATAATATGCGCTGATCAGCATTCTCTTCTGAAAGAGCTGTGTGAATACTGGACAGAAGCAGTATGAACATTCAGGCAGCTGAGTCTGAGGGATAAAATAGACCACAATACACCATTGCCACCCAAAGTGGATACACACAAACCAACAAGAGACGTACTTCCTCTGTCCACTACATCAAGCAAGGATGCTGAGAATGAGATTGGCCTGGACAACCTTGTCAGGGCAACATGATCGAGGATGAATCAGGTATTTTTGCCCTTCTGCAAGATCTGAGAACTGCCTTGATGAGGGATTATAGGAAAGGTTTTTGGTATGGAGGAAACTTTGCAAAGATCCATGCCAATCAGGAACACCGAACATGACCTGGAGATTCCGAAATACTTGGCTATAACTATTGATCTTCAGCTTGAAGCATGAGTCAGTGTATCATAAGGGAGGAAATATAGTGATTACACCAACACTGCTATTTATTGGGAGGGCTTTGGTAGGTGTCTTTCTTTCTGTTGAAAACATTAAAACAAGAATAGATTGGGGTACTTAAACAAAGTCTTGGTTAGATTCTTTAGATTAGCACCACGATTGTCCATTAATAGATATATAGAGCTTGCTCATGCCTAAGAGGAAAGAGAAAATGTGAGTTAAAGACTGAACTCCCTAATGTTATATTATGCCAGAAATGTGTATGGTGCTGGGGAAGGTTGTCTATAAGTCTTTCAAACCATCAAAGCATACACCCATCTTTTTTATATGGGACGCTGGTCTACTCACTACAGTGTAATATGACTTAAATACATTTGCCTGCCTAATTTTTTCAATCCGGTAGTTATACAGAGCCCATGTTTATGTGGGTGTGAGTGTGTTTGGATAGTGAGAGTTCTTTTTTTTATGAATTTTGTTTCAATAAATTGTATCTGCAGATGGAAAACTAATTTTGACCGCATACGAACATATTTAATCTTATTTGTGCAATGTGTTTCCATTATTATATAGGAAATTGTGTGAAATCAAAAAATGATTGAAGGTTTTTTTTCTTTTGCATCAATGTTAGAAAAAAATATTGTTTTGTGAAAGCTTATTTGATGCCTCTCTGTGATATGTCAATTACAACCTTACCATATGAGATTTGACACTTTTGGTATATCATGGCTAGCAAGGCGTGCCTTTATTATATCATTGTTCTGGAACCCAGTGAAACTGAGGGTGATAGCAAAAGGATCAGAGTATCAGTGCTAGTGTTAGCCATTCATTTGTGCCCTGCCACCAATACCCTGAACCAGTGAAACTACGAAATACTGTAAATCAGAGCACTTTTGTTTCATGAGTCCTTCAAAGTGAATTGATGTGAATTGATGTGATCAAGGGTCTGAGCGCGCCACAATTGCGTAGACAGTAGGACCACCGCAACTTTGGTGGTTCGACCACCCACTTACAATCCTGGTGAGCGGACCTGCCAGGGGATCACTGTCTCCGCCGGGAACATAGTTCCCAACGGTATGACAGCGGTTGGGCTTGTAATCAGCCAGGGTGGCGCATAACTCAGTGCTGCCTGGCTGACTACAACCCCTCTTTCTTCCAGGGGGCACAGGGGGCATGGGCAGTGCAGCCCCCCTCGCCCAGCACCTCAGAGGAGCTGAGACCAATATCCTAACACTGATTCCGCCTGTCAGCCTGGCGGGAGCGCATATTTAAATGTTTCTGTGGGTCAGCCCTGCGGGAACATTGTAAAATGCTTGGGGTGTTGTTCTCCCTGTGAGTTTGGCGGTCCCGTGGTGGGACCGCCAAACTCATAATGAGGCCCTAAGAGCCAGATTTAGAGTTTTCCGGACAGGGTACTCCACCACAAATGTGCCAGAGTGCCATGTCAGTCAAACCATTGGTTCACCAACTCTGTTTACTCAGCTAGGCAATCAGGTTTCTGACATTGATGTCCCTGCTGGATCCCTCATCGTGAATCTACAATGACAGCCTGATGAAGTAGGGGCTGTTGGTGTAAGAACATTAGACATCCCACCCTGTTTAGAGCAAAAGGTCTGATGTTCTTTTTTGTGTATGCGAATTCCAGGTAAGCCTGGAGGCCTGAGCATAAAAACATTTGCTTATGACCCCCACACCCTGGGAGAAATCTCTCTGAGTTACAGGGTCATTGGTATTTTGTGTTTCAGAAACAAACTCCTGGGGGCATGGTTTTACCAGCAAACATGGCGGTCGCTCAGTGAAAGAGCTCCACTTCTCAACGCAGGGAATTTGCTTGAAACCACTGCTCTGTGGGTACATCCGACCCAGGTAGAGCTGTCCGGCGGCTGCTTTTTGCTGCACATCAATGACCCTTAAAAGAATATCATGTTGGAATCATGTCAAAGATGCGGTCCTGTTGTGGTTGATGGGGTGTGCAGCTGACGGAGCAGCAAGACGACTTCCCTGTGGCGTGGGTTCAAGCAAAGTCCAGCAAGTGGCAATTCCCAGCCTGGCAGCTGATGGGGCTCTGGGGATGGAGGTGAGGCAAAGGGTGAGTACACAGGCCCCTGAGCGAGACACGGTACACGGCTACTGGAGCGCTAGGCGCAACAGCCTGTTGACGGAGGCCCGTGGCTGAGGACAGACCGCCCTGAAGAGATGGGATGGTGACGAACACAGCAAGGCAAGAGGATATTCCTTGGAATGCACCCTGGGCCATGTGGTGTGGCTGAATTGGATGCTGGCGGGTGGCAGGGTGGCAGATCTGATGATTTGAGGTGATACAGCTGAGGTGGTGGCCTAACAGTATTGGAACCTCAACGATGGATGCTGCCTCGAGGTGTGTAGGAGGCTGAGGATGGCTGACGTGGGGACAGGGCCATAAACATATTCGTATTGCCTGCCCCTATACAGGGAAGATAGTGGAGGTTAAGGGCAGCCTCAGAGACACATGCACATTGGCTGAACTTGCCTGAGGTCCACTGAGGTTCAGGTGTCTGACCTGCACTCGTGCTGACCATCCCTAAGGTGTTGACTATAAGGGCTGCCTCTGCCTGACCCATGGACTGGCTTAGACCCCGATTACAGTAAGACATTTTCATACAGGTGTTGGACCTCAACTGTTATTATATATAGCTTGGGGCATGCTGCCTGAACATGAAAAGGGCCGATATTGCCTGCAAATCCAGACCTTAAAACAACCATTGAAGGCAAAATGGGAGAGCTTAAGGTGGGCGTGTCACTGATCAGACAGGTCCTCCACAACACTACCCACAGAGTTACTGAAGTAGAGGGCAGGTTGTCAGAAACTTAGGACATAGTGAACACACACAGTGCGCTTGGCCAGTTTGCAGTGTCAAGTGGGTCAATTAGAGGGCCACGTCGAAGACACCAAGGGAAGGTCTAAGCGCAATAATCTCTGCATAGTGGGTGTTCCTGAATGGGCTGAGGGGACACATTTATTATTGGCTGAGGATCCTGGTCCCCACGGATGAAGGACTGGCTTGCTACATCATCGAAAGGGCGCATAGAGCACTGATGGCTAAGCTGCCGGTGGGGGCTCCATTGCACCTCATCATTTTCAGAGTGCTTAATTATTGTGACTGGGACTCTGTCCTGTGGGCGGTGTGCACAGATTTTTCCTGATTGCACCTTAGAAGTACACAAATAAAGATGATCCTTTCAGGAGGCGAAACAAAAATGAAAGGCCATGGAAGTAACCTAGGGCCAAATGTAGGAAGCCTTTTGCATGTCACAAACTGCGAAAAACGCAGTTTGCGGCATGCAAAAGGCCGAACGTGATGCACAACCTCAAATTGCGAGTCGGGACCGACTCGCAATTTGAGGATGCGACTCGCAAATAGGAAGGGGTGTTCCCTTCCTATTTGCGACCGCATCGCCATGCTGAGTTGCTTTGTGACCGCGAATGCGGTCGCAAACCAACTTTCAGTTACCACCCACTTGAAGTGGGTGGTAACTCATTTGCAAAAGGCTCATTTGTGAATGCCGAAAAAAAGGTTTTTTCAGAACTCTGAAAAAAACGAAACCAAATGGTTTCGGAAGTTTTTCTTTTTGCAACTCGTTTTCCTTTAAGGAAAACGGGCTGCAAAAAGAAAAAAAAAAACTGCTTTATTAAAAAAGCAGTCACAGACATGGAGGTCTGCGGTCTCCAGCAGGCCACCATCCCTGTGAGTGCATGGACTCGCTATGGGGTCGCAAAATGCGACTCACCTCATTAATATTCATGAGGTGGGTCTTTGCGACCCCATAGCGAGTCGCAGAAGGTGTCTGAGACACCTTTCTGCATACAATTTTGCGAGTTGCAATTTGCGAGTCGGTCAGACTCGCAAATTGCATATCGCTAAATTTTCTGTACCTACATCTGGCCCCTACTTCCTTCTGTTCCTGACCCACATTAAATCCATCTTTAAGGGAAAGTCATTCTTCTCTGAAACTCCAGAGGTGGTGTGAGACTGGATTGAGGAAAGCCCCATACGACATAAGCCTGACTGGTCTGACCGGGTGAGTGGAGGGACAAGAGTGGGGGATGGAGTGGGCCCTTCCAGGGAATGGTGAACAGCATTAAGGAATATACCTCACCAGAGAGGGCCCATTACCTGGACCCTGTTCAGCCTGGTGCAGTGAAGGCCCTGGCTGTGGAGGCGGTTGAACCAGCCACATTAAATTATTTCAGAGCTGATACTCTGGGAATGCCGGACAATCCATGAAATGTTCCTTATCAAGGATTGTGAGTGCTTGCTCTCTTGATCTTGACCTGCATAGATGTTTGCTGGGTTGTCTCTATTATTCTTTTCTTGTGATGGGTTTTGTTGGGGAGGGAAGATGGGATGGCAGGTGTGATACACATGTTTATCACAGGTTAGCCCTGTTGGCTACAATCCTTAGTCGCACCACAACAGGTACTTCCATTCTAGAAGTATGGTGGGGTGTTGAGGGTTGGTGTGAGTGCAAAAAGACTGCTGTGGGTTTTGTTCAGGTGGCTGGAGCAGCCATGGCTGCTGGGCAGGCACTTTGGATCATTTTGTATCCATCACAGGAGAGGATAGGGCATGGCTAAAACATCAGATTGCAAGGCACCCCTTTGCAGCAACACAGACCTTGACACTATCAGAGTTCTCTTGTGGAAAGTTAACTTGTTGTTGTATGAAAGTTAAATGGGGAGTGGTCTTCAGGGCGGCCCCACAGACTGAAGCTGATATACCCCAGGAGGCACATTTATTAAAGAACAAGTTCCCATTCTTGGCCCGCAGTGGCTTTGCCCAAGTGTACCACTCGGCGTTTCAGAGGAGTTCCAGGGATACAGCTATTTTAATCCAAAAACATACGCCACTTGTGGTTTCCAAGGTCTGGCATGATGGAATGGTCTGGTATGTGGCAATCATGGGAATACCCCATTGTTTACCAATTTCCTTGATCTGTGCTTATGCACCTCCACCTTTGACAGTTGAGTTCTTGAAAAAGTTGGGTGACCTGATTTGGGAGCTGCCGGAGTCCTCATGGATTCTTGTGGGGATCTCAATGGGGTGTGCGATGTCAGCCTTGATCTCTCCGTGCCCCCTAGTATTGCGGGTTGTGGCTGAACACTCCTTTATGCATTCATACAATATTTGAATCTGGTAGATGTGTAGTGGGCACATCATCTGGGAGGAAAGGGATACGCCTTCTACTCTGGGATTCATAGATTTTCTCTAGACTCAACTTCATCCTCATGCACAGAAGTTAGGGCCACAAGTTCACAGACATTAGCATGCTGGCTCAGGGTCGTTCTGCCCACTCACCCTTGGTGATGGAATTGACTTGGGGCCCGAGGAGGGTGATGGCGAGTTGGTGCCTGAACCAGTGGCATCTCCACAAGGAGATAACATGGGGTTGGTGATCCCACAGCATTTTGTGGGAAGCCTAGAAAGTTACCATAAGGGAGGATATCATTAGTTACTTCAAGAGTGAGAAGGAAAGGGCCTGATGGAAAGTCGTGGAGCTAGAGGAATGTATACTTGATTTAGAGTGCCACTGTGCATCATCTATGCAGGAGTCCCTGCTGCAAGACTCGCTTTATGCGCAGATGTTACTTCACCAGGAACTCACACAGTAGGCGAGAATGGCTTGGATGGCCACACGTTGCAGAATTTATCAATGGAGGGAAAAAGCTAGCAAGATGTTACACTGACTATGCAAGTCTAGGGAGGTCGGGCCCGGTGGCCTACTTGGTAGATAAGGATGGCACTAGAATAACCAAAATTGTACCCATTATGCAAGCCTTTGCTGGATATTACCGAGAACTGTTGAAGGCAGACCCCATGAGTCCTCACGAGGATTTTCACACATCTGTACACAACCAGTCAATGCCCAGATTGTCTCCAGAGGACCGCAAGCCCATGGAGGCAGGGCTCTCCTGCGAGGCACTGCGTCCCGGGTTGGCACAGCTGCAGGAGGGCAAAGAGCCAGATCCTAATGAATTCCCAGCAGAGTTCTGGCAGCTGGTGTGGCCCCAACTGAGCCCTCTGATGCTGGAGGTCTTTGAAGAGGCGCAGAAGAGAGGGGAGATGCTGACTGATCTAGAACCATCAAACTAGTAGTGATTCCAAAACAGGACATGGAGGAGACTTTCAACCGATTTCTCTGTTGAATGTAGAGGTGAAAATATGAGCTAAGATGCTGGCTACTAGGTTGGCAGGAGTCATTGGTTACCTGCTACATCCAGACCAGTCTGGATTCATGCCTCTCCAAGCCACTCGTCATAACTTACAAAAGGTACACAATGTGAATGCAAGAAGAAGACACGCCAAAGGCAAGCCTGTCTGTGCCTGGATGGTGCCAGGGGCCCTGCTTTTCCCTCCTCAGAGGCAAGTATATTTGTACTCCAACCTCTTAGAAACTCCAGAAAGGCTTGTAGTAGCCACAATTGGGTCCCAGATGAGAGGCCTCGCCGCAGCAAGACCTGCAACTTTGCACTTAGTTCACCTGTATTCATCATTATGCCTATCTCACATTCTTTGCCTAAGTCTATGGAGTTCAGGCTTTTCAGCATTAACTGCCACTCTCCGGTTAAACATCATGTTTTTGACCTTACCCAGGTCCAGGCCCCAGATGTCCTGTTTCTTACAGAAACCTGGCTCGGTCAGTTTAGAGATGCAGAACTGGCTTGACTCTCCCAATTGGCTGTCAGTTGAAAAGCATCAATAGGACAATGGTGGGCGGGGGATGGCATTGGCAATATTTATCACAATAGGTTTGGATGCAGTTTATCTCATTGCGCCATTTCTGATTGTGAAAGTGCTCTCTTCAAAATTTCTTTGACTCATGAATTCACCTTCTCAGGTCTTCCTATTTATTGCCCGCTTGGCCCCTCCAAAGTTTTCAGAGAGGCCTTGATTAATTTCATTACCCCTTTGATTATTAAATCATCTATAGTACGGAATCTGCGCATCTCGCAGTGACCAAACAACTCCTTGGTGCCCTGGATAAAGGTCGGTCCTCAGCTCTGATCCTGTTGGACCTGAGTGCTGCCTTTGATACAGTGTCTCAAAATTCTACTCCAGCACCTATAAAGAATTGGTATAGGTGGTGCAGCACTGACCCTGTTTGGTCTTTTCGATCCGATCGATCATTCCAGGTCATTTTGCCCACTCACAGCTTCCAACCACATACTTTACCTTACGGCATTCCGCAGGGCTCTTCATTGAGCCCTACCTTGTGTAATATCTATAGCCAACCTTTGGCTCATGTTGTCAGATCCACAGGGATTCCATAAGTGTCCTATGCTGATGACTCTCAGCTGGTGCTCTCCTTCACAGATAATCCTATGCTTGATAGGCTGAATTTCCAAAAAGTACTGTTAGCAGTTACAGATTGGATCAATGCCATTTGCCTTTGCCTGAATACAAATAAAACTGAAGTCCTTTTTGCTCGGGAAAGACAGCCACTCTTGGGATGACCACTGGTGGCCTCCTTCCCTTGTGATCCCCCCATTCCCAAGGATTCTATAAAAAATCTAGAAGTCGTCATGGACAGTTCTCTTACTTTTGAGGCTCAGGGCAAAACAGTAACAGGCAGCTGTTTTGGGGTTTTGAGAAGTTTTATACCTATTCTCAGCGTTTGTGCTCCTAGTATCTGCCAAACCATCATACAAGCAGCAATTTTATCTAGGTTAGATTATCGCAAAGTCCTGTACCTAGGCTCCAATAGGTCACTTGTCAGAAGACTCCAGCTAGCCTAAAATGCGGCAGCCAGGCTGTTTTTTCCCATCCAAAATATTGCTCTCTCTCTGGTCTTCTCTGCAGATTGCACTGGCTCCCAGTGGAAAAGCGCATTCATTTTGAAACTTTGTGTGTTTCCCAGAATGCCTCCATTCTATTTTCTCTCACAAAATCAACCTACCTGCTACCTTTGCTCAGCCGACCTTAATTCGACCACTGTTCCACATTTCAGGAGAGTCAGAGCTGGTGGTCGTTCCTTCTGCACCAAGGTCCCTGTCCTGTGGAATTTGTTAGAGATACTGAGAACCTTTTACAATTTAAGAAATCCATGAAGACATGGCTTTTTTCCTTCTAATCCCTTTGCTGTGCCCCACTCATTGGACCTATGGCTTCAGCTTATCCTTTCCTTAGGTCTGGTGCTGGAAAGCCCCATTTTTGGGGCAGCCACGTGCTTTATAAATCCCCTCCACATAACATAACATAACATAACATAACATACCATAACATAACATAACATAACATAACATAACATAACTTTTAGCACCACAGGGCCCTTGTATCAGTTGATGGCAGGAAAGCTTTAAATTCAGTGGACTGGGAATACCCATTTCCTCTTATGACCCAAGTGAGGCTTAGGCCCAATTAATAAGCAGTGTATGACTACTCTCCACAAATCTTACAGCAGGAATGTGAATCAGGGGGGTGACCTCGGCTTGGTTCTAGCTGCAGTGGGGCACACAGCAGGGCTGTCCCTTGTTGCCCCTGTTCTTTGCCCTCGTGATTGAACCCTTGGCGGCATGTGTGTGAGTGAATGCTTTGTGGATGCCTTGTTCCAGGGTTTGCAGTGCACACCGGAGGTAACTGACAGGATCTTGCTTTATGCAGACAACATCCTGCTCTTTTTGGGTGATCTGGACTCGACAGGCCTAGAGCTCTCCAAATTCTTCTAATCTTCAAGGCTTATTACGAGTCTGGTGGTCTAAGGACTGCCACACCCGTGTTGGCAGTTGGACTGACGCACTCCAGGTAGTCCAAGTGCCACATTGTGACCCTGGAGGTCAGACCGACAGGGAATTACCGACACTGCCAGGAACATGGTTCCCGATGGGATGTAGGCAGTTGGACTCGTGATAAGTCTCTGCTCAAGACCAATACCGTAGCACTGTTCCTACTGGGCTGACGAGCTGGAATGTTGTAATACAATGTTCCTTGTGGGTGAGCCCGGTGGGACATCGTAATACAGCGGGGGTGAAGCAGCTGGGTCAACGACCACCTCAACTCCTGCCAAACTCGTAATGAGCCCCTTAGGTAGGTACTCAGGCCTCCACATGAATACTAATAAATCCTCCATATATCGTATAGCACCTTCCTCTGTAGACATTCCATGGGCAGCAGGGATACCAATATTTTCCTCAGAATTTAAGTACCTGGGTGTTTCTGTTACAGGGGAAGTTCAGAGATCCTATGAAAGAAACTTAGGCCCATATTTATACTTTTTTAGCGCCGCATTTGCCCCGCTTTTTGATGCAAAAACGGCACAAACTTACAAAATAAAATTGTATTTTGTAAGTTTGTGCCGTTTTTGCATCAAAAAGCGGCACAAATGCGGCACTAAAAAAAGTATAAATATGGGCCTTAGTACCTCAGTTGGAGGGCCTTGTGTGGGAGGTCAAGTTTTGGTCCACTTTTCAATGCTGGTAAAGAGATACGAGATGGCATGACCTTCAGCTGTGGCTTTGCGGATGAGAGTATATGTGCCAGTGAGAGTCTGCCTCAGTGGAGTTTTCCTGGGAGGTGTGGTAGAAGTTTATGCACCTGTTAAGGTATGCAGGGCCAGTGTGTAGTGCTTTTTTATGTGTGTGAGTGGGTTTAATTGGGTGCGTTTGTGGCTGGGGAGCCAGTGCAGTTCCCTGATGTGTGGGATGATTCAGGTGCGACAAGATAGGCTGAATATAAGTCTAGCTGCAGCATTATGGATGTCTGGAGATGATTCAGGAGTTTCTTAGTGATTTGCCTTGTTGTCATAACCAGGTGTGCTCATGGTCAAGGTCTCCATGACTGTTTTCCTGGTGTTCTCAGGAAGTAATTTGAGGATCTTTCGTGGCATCCTAAGGATGTGGAAATGGGTGGCGGTCGCTGCATTTACATGGGCTGTCATGTGGAGAATGTGATACAGGGTGTTCCAAGATTTCTTGCATGGGTTGGTGAGGGTCTGTGTTTAACTGGCCACCTGGTGGGGTCCCAGGTGGAGGCATTTTCTCCCAAGATCCCTACTTCAGTTTAGTCTGTGTTGAGTTTGAGGCAGCTGGTTTTCGTCAAGGTGGTTCCCACGGTCATGCATTTTGCAAAATAATTTTTTGTACTAAGGTGGTCTTGTTTGACAGAAAGAGTATCAGATGGGCATTGTCTGCATAGGAGAGTATGTTGATGTTGTGAGATCTGATGAGGTCCACTAGCAGAATCATGTAGATGTTGAATAAGCTATGGCTTAGGAATTATACTTGGGAGAACTCCACACATGAGGTCTTGGACTTTGATGTGTAGGGTGTAAGGTTAACTCTTTGGCCCAGATTCTTAAAGATTGAGTGTCGGGTTAGTGTTACTTTTGTAATGCTAACCCAATGCTAAACTTTTTTGGGATTCACAAACCAACGCAAATTAGTGTTTTCGTTGGTCTGTGTGGCAAAGTAACGCAAAGCAGTGCAAAACACTGCTTTGCATTACTTTGCGTCAGGGGCGTTACATGGGTGGTACATGGAGGTACCTGTGCTATCACTGATGTTTTTTGGTGCTAAACCCTATTCTAAAACATCAGAAGAAAAGGTTTAGCACCAAAATTTAATAACACTGAAAATCAGGCGTTAAATGGAGAAATATTTTTATTTCTCCATGCTTTTTCAACTTTGCATGTTTGTTGCACTGTACAACACACATACAAAGTAGGAAAATCATTTCCACTTGTCTAGGCCTAGTATTTTGTACAGAAAAGGTACCCTTCCTTCACAAAACAAATGCTAGACACACACACACACCCTAGCACTATGGCGTTAAGGTGCATGCGTGGTGCACAGCAGCTGAAATCAGTGCAGGTGCTAGGGAGAGGGGAGGAGAGAGAGTTTTTCTATGTGAATATGGCACTCTCCTGCTCTCTTCCTGTCACGCAATGCAGCACAGCATTTTTGGCTGCTGTACTGCGCTGCGTGACATCTTTCAGAATTTGGGACTTCTGTTTTTCCTGTGAGGAAGGAACAAATCCTGTTGCGAGTGAGCCCTTGTAGCCATGTCTCGTGCAGTCTTTCAATGAGGATGGAGTGGGAGACCATGTCGAAGGCTCCGACAGGTCTGGTAGTATAAGGGCTGCTGTGTCTCCATGTCCTAGGATCATCGTGATGTCATTGGTTGCAGTGATGAGGGCAGTTGTGGTACTGTGGATCTGCCGGAAACTTGATTGTGTATTGTCCAAGAGCTGGTTTGTGTTGAAGTGGCCAGTGAGTTGCTTGTTTATGGCTCCATCCATCACGTTGGCAGGGTATGGTCAAAGCAATATAGAGTGGTAGTTTGATGGACTCAAGAGGTTTGCCAAGGATTTCTTTAGCAATGCGTTGACCATCATGTGTTTCGAGGCCTCCTGGAACATCTCAGACTTGATGGAAGTGTTCATGATGTGGGTTAGGACTTTGCTGTTAGGACTGGCTCCCATATTGTAGATGTGGTGGAGGCAGGTGTCTATAGGTACTCTGGAGTAGATGGTTCCCGAGATGCTGGTTGTTTCCTATGTAGTTAGTGTTTCCCACAATGAAAGGATTACTCTATGGATGCTCGCGGGTAGACTAAAGGCGAGGGAGTAGGGGTTCAGTTGAGGGTTGAAGTTGTTGTATATGGCTTTGATTTTGTCACTCAAAAAGTCTGAGAACATGTCACATAGTACTTGCAAGGGTCTGGTGCCGTTAGTGGTAGCGGCAGGTGAAGTGAAGCTCTTGATGATCGCAAACATTTCTTTTCCACTGTTGGAGCTGTTGTCGATGGGCTCTGCTAAGGCCTTCATCTTTATTTATTCGATTTGTTGGTGGAGCGTCTCAGAGCTATCTTACATATTATTTTGACATTTTTAGATAGTTCATTCTCCATTTTCCTTCCAGTTGGTTATAGCCATGTTTTATTGCACTGAGTTCCTCAGTGTATCAGCTGGCCTGCTTCCATATTTTTCTCTGCGAGTAGTGTTTATGGGGTACCAGGGAGTCTGTACATTTTGTGATCCAATCGTGCAAATATTTGACATCACTGTTTAGGTCATAGGAGGAGGATGGTTGATGTGGACGCAGAGTGTCTACCTCAGTTGGAGTCCTAGATGCTGCTCCAGCTTCATTTGGCCTTGTTTGTGGTGGTGGGTCTTGTTGAGCGGTGTATGCAGATGCTGAAATGGATGTTGGTGTGGTCAATCCAGGTGAGCGTTGTAGTTGTTGTGATTTCAATTTTGTTGAAGGTGGTGAAGATCAGATTGAAGGTGTGTCTAATGGAGTGTGTGGGTCCAGTGGTGTTGCATCAGTACCAGGTGCCTTAGGCTCTTGAGGAGCCTGGTAGTGTTGTGGATTGCTTTTGTTTTCAAGGCAGAACTTGGAGTCTCCTAGTCTAATGAAGTTGCTGGATTTGATGGTTACGGGGGCGATGAAGTTGATGATGTTGTCAGCAAAAGCGGCTCTGGACCCCAGTGGTTAGAATACAAAGGTTCCTCTTAGAGTGTATGTAGCTGGAGTTTGTAGCTTGAAGCTAAGATACTCCATGTAAGGGATTGCGACTCCTATGGTTGTAGTGCTGTTGAAGGATTCCTTGTATATGGCTGCGATTCCACTTCAGATGCTGGGTGTGGTCCAGATATGAACTGGTGCAGGCAAGCTTGTCTTTCGGACATCCATATGTGTGTCTGAATTGTGACCTCCAAAAAGTAGGCCTTGGGAGGGGAATGAGCACAGGAGGTTGTGGGTATTGCTAGTGTGGAACACGGAAAGGATCAGCAGTGGCGAGGGCCAGGAAAGAAGCTTTAGGGAGGGAGGGTGCGCAGGAAGTGGAAAAACACAGTATGGGGAGAGGCCGAGAAATGCAACAGGAAGGTGAGAAAGTGTGAGAATGGCAGAAAGACACAAAAGGTGAGAAAGAGTACGGCAACAGGTGGGTGAAAAGTAGTACAGCAACAGAACGGTGTTAGCAAGAAAGAGTGCGAGGAAACAAACAGGCAAGAGAAGGGTCATTTGGAGCATGGGAGAGCAGAAATGCAAACAGACTACAGAAGGGTGAGAGAAGAGCAAAAAGGCAATGGAAGGGTGAGAAAGAGTGCCAGAAAAGAGTAAAGGGCAGCAGAAGGGTGAGCAAGAAAGGCAAAAGGCAAGGTAGGCAAAAGTCAGGAGAGAAAGAATGATGGGTTCGAAAACAGAGGTGCCCAAAGCATGAGAGAGAGCATGCAGGAGCCTCAAGGTGCTGGAGCAGGGTCTGTGACGGCTTTGAACAGTCGCAGGACTGATCCGGGTAAGTCGGGGGGAAGAGGGCTATGCACCTGCACACAAAAACTCTTGCCTCCAGAAGTCTGTATATTGCCATAAAATTGTCTGTGACTTCGCAGTTGTGCTCCCAGGAGAGCTATGATTATCAGCAGTGAATTATATTGTACAGTCAATGAGGCTTCTTTATAGCAGGATAATTATCCAAAATGAGTTAAATCCCCAAGGCACTTACTTAAATACATTGTTTTGTCTTAATGGGGAAAGTGATGCTTGCTCTTATATATTTCATAAATAATTCACAAAGATTTTAATGCATTTTTAACTTTGTGGATTTAAATGTACAGGTCTCTTTTTATTGATGTTGGATTTCCGATCTTGGCCATCCATCATATATTTATTGCTATTCAATGTTGTCTCTGAATTTAAAGACCAGAGACCTGCTTGTATCTTACCGCTGTTTTGAATATCACGGATTGCAGAGTGAAAACTGAGGGTTGTTGGTAGTCTCAAATTATAGTTAATAACATCCAGAAGCACACCTTATCGCTTTCCAACAAAACTGTGGATGACGGTTGTCTACAGAACACAAAGTTTTTTGCCTATCGCCAATGGGCAGGAGTCCAGAGCATCAACAGGGCAAAGACACATGCGTTCTCCTCCTCCTCGTAACAGCATTTTTTCTCAATAAAGCAGCATTACTGTGTGACCTTCGACCTGCTAGGTGAAAAGTCCAAGCTTTAGCAAATGATCTTCTGCTGAACACCAGTTGATGAGAATTGCTGTGTGTGACACAGCTCAAGCACAAAACCTATCCCTTGAGAAATGGCTCACCCAGGGAATTGTTGGAGGTCTTGACATTACCCCTTTGCAACGTTCTGATCGTGAGTAATAGGGAAAATACACTTGGGTGTTACCATAGAGGCTCAGGGAAAAATTCAATTGTCCCAAAGTGATGATAAGGTGGTCACTGAGCACATTTGGCAGACATTTATTGTGAGTGTATAACAATATGTACCCGTCGGCATGTCACCCCTGATACCAAGACACTGAAAACTCAAGGTCATAAATACTTGTAGGTAAAATGGTCTATGTGTAGAACAAAAATAAATCCAATTAGAGAAACGTCGTGCTGTGTAAGTCAAGAAGGAAAACTTCACTCACTGTGACCTGATTATTAGTCTGGCATGGGAGCTGTTATTATACTGCATGGAGTATCTTGCATGGAAAAATATTGCATCCACTACGTCAGCTACAACTACATTGCCAATGTGGGTAGATGTGAAGTTACAAATAGAATATGATGCAACAATGCCTCACCTCATACCTCTTCTTTAATAGACATGATCTGCCAACACACTCTATTTACCTTTAAGCATGCCTTATCCACCCACAAGGAACGAATGTATAAATAAATAAAAAAATTAATTCAAAAACTGCAATTTTATAACTTCACTTTCCTTTTGCTCCATCTTCCTTTAGTATGTTCTTCTCATGTCAGCATCCAACCCCTTTTCTCTAAGTGTTCTCTATGTTCCTCTTATTTTCCACATTCCTTTAATCTTTTCTGTGCTCTGGCCTCCCTTCATTCCTACAGCCCTCGCATACCCATTTTCCTATGTTGTCGTGAGGCCTGTTACATGTTCTTACTTCAGTGGCAGCAGCAATGGCCAGATGTGTATCTCCATCCCATGCCGGGTGAAGATTCCTATCCAGGGCAGCAGAGGCATCTCTCTTCGTACTGTAAGAACGCAGTAGGCCACCACCTTTGTCAGGAGCCTCCCATGTGTTTGGCAGGACTTGGGCGACCTGGTAGGAAAAGCAAGTTAACAGTGGAAGGAAAGAAGGATGAACAGACAAAAGGCTGATGAAGATGGGCACAAACATGAAAGAAAGAAGACAATTACACATTACCCCCAAAAAGTAAGAATTATATAATCTTCTAGGAGCCCTATAAAGTTAATTTACTACACGCTTAATGGAAGAATTTTCCTGCTGGGTATTATCTACAAACAGTACTACAGTAAATAAAAAATAAAAAATAGACACAGCATGGATACCAATAACAATATATTTTTCTTTAAGTAGTGTTCAACCATAATATTGGTTCAAAATATATTTGGTCTTTAATTGGTCTTTAATATTGTTGCAAAAACATTGGGATGTAAAGAGTATTGTTGGATATAATATTGCAGATAATAAAAATATTTATTTATTTAATTTTAATAATTATATTGAAGTATTAAATGTTGTGTTACTTAATATCACTGTACAAAGTATTCTATTTAAAAAAAAAAGTTTATTAGTTCGTGTTTTACAAATCATAGGAATATTTGGTTGTTTTGAAAAAAATTGATTTTTGTTTTATTACTTGTGTTATTTAATATTGCATTTCTATTGTTTTTGTGTTTACTATATTTTTAAATTATTTCAATATTGTGTTTGATACGTTTTTGTATTTTTTAAAAAAATATTTTTCATTTCTTTTTTACATTTAGTTAAACTGTAAATCCTTTTTTCGTTAATTAGGATTAGTAATAATGAATGTGAATTTTTGAAAGTTCTAAAACGTTTTCTACTGCTGGTCAGGCTGGATTTGAAATAATAAATATAAAATGATTCTAATAGAATCTGTCAAAAGTTCAGCATTGTTCCTACCCTTGCTAGGTTTGGTGTTGGAACAGCAATGTGACCCATGGAAAGTTAGAGGGGCTAATTACGAGTCTGGCAGTCACTAGACCGCCAGACACGCTGTGGCAGTCTGCACCACCGCTGCTGAGGTGGTGCGACTGCCACATTACGACCCTGGCGGTCCGACCTCCAGGGTACCATTGTCTACGCCAAGATCAGTGATCCCGACGGGCTGAAGGCGGGTGCAGGTTGCAATCAGCCAGGGTAAAGCTGCATGCAGCCCTACCCTGCTGATTACAATCTGGTTCTCTGCCAGTCTTTTCACGGCGGTTTCACCACTATGAAAATGCAGGTGGTGAACAGGTGTAGGGGGGGATCTGTACTGCCCATGCCTGTGGCATGGACAGTGAAGGGGTCCCCCTGCCTAGCTCCCTCGTAATGTGCAGACAGTGCGCCTTTTGAGGGTGCTGGTGTCCCCTGCGGGCGGCAGCATTGCCGCTGACTTGATTCAATTGTCGACATTTTGCACTGGTGCTTACAGCCGATGGAGACTAGCACTCATTTTTGTGAACAGGGACTTGATTGTCATCATAACCTTTGCCCCAGGTCAAGAGAAAGAAAGGAAGGAAAAGGAGAAAGAAGGAGGAATAGACAGGTAACAAAACAGTATGAAAGAGATAAAGCAGGGGTGAAAAACCTGCAATAGTGCAATACAGACAGGAAATGTAGGGAGGTGGAAGTAGGAGGCTCGAGGTGGAATCAAAAAGTAGGTATTCTTGATGTTCTTCAACATGGATATTCAGCAGCACCCTCTGTCATGAGAGGTCCTAAGAAAATCTTTTGGAGTCTACACATATATTATTTACATATTAAACTTTCAACTATGTCAATTATGCCTTGGGCCACATAGCAACAATGATAGTAAGAATCCTTCCTTTAGAAGCATGCACAAATTTGCAATGTAAGATGGGTTGTCATGGAGCATAGTTGAAGCAATCTGGGCTCTGTATCCTGTTCTTCTCACCATGTTACTATGGGGCTTATATACACATTATCCATTTGCAAAAGAGGCTGCAAATTGTGCACTGACTTTTTGCAAATGAAAAGGAATTTTGCGAACCAACCTCTGTACTAATAAGTTGGTTCTCAAAATTCTGAATCGCAGTGGGTTGCAATTTTACAACTGGCTAGAGTCACCAAAAAGGTAGCCATACTGCGATTGCTTTTAAATAAAGCAAGTTTTTTAAATGCAGCCCGTTTTCCTAAAAGGAAAACCCAAATAAGATCAAGGATGGAGATACAGTACCTATTGTCTTTCAACTGGCAAGGGCAAAAGGGAATGCTTTTTAGCTTCCGATATGTTGGCCTGCAAATATGAACCCTTTTTTACCTGTTTTATCTATAGAGAACTCAGCCCAAGGGAATTAGAGCGCTTTACATGAGCACCAGTTACATTATACAAGGCCAGATGCATTTGTTTGGCATGGAGAAAATAAGTGATTTGCCCAGAATCACACGATGTTAAGCTGATGCCGGGACTCAAACCTCATTCCCCAGTTCCAAAGTTAGCAGCCTCAACTGTGATGCCACATCTTCTTCACACCTCTTGTACAATAGCGATAGAACACCCATTGAGTGTGCTGCCATTTAGTTCACTTTCTGTTTGTATTTTAATTTTCCAATTTCTACCTACTAATTTCATGTACTAATTGACAGCTTAAGAGTTGACTGTGTTTTGCTAAGCATGTTCATACTTACACCGCATAGCATCCTGGTAAAAGAATGGGGCACCAATCTTTTTCAGTTGTATCATGTGCTCACGATGCACAGTTATGATTGCTAATTCTAGCAGGAAAAGGAGAAAACCACAACCATTAACATAACCACTCATTCACCAATGTTTAGACCAATAAACCATTAATGACACATGCAACATTCTAATGTAATCAAGCGATTGAAGTGTTTTTTCATATTAAAAGTTTGCATTAAGTCAGCCTACATTACAATTTAAACATGCAAATGTTAGTAACTGTGTATTATTCACGTTTTGGTTGACCATAGGTGACGTAGGCGTGCATTTTCAAATAGCTAATATCGGTTGCCATCTTGCTTCATGACGCGTAAACTTTTATTTATAAGCAAGCAGGATGAAATGCTGTTGAATACAGTGCTCTGTTTCTTTCTTTCTCATGAGAAGAACGGCTTTTTTTGTTATAATCATTGCAGATGTTATAACTGCTGTTAAATCGAGAAGACATCTGCAGATTACTGGCTGATCTAATGTATCTCGATTTTTTGCAGATAAGTGTACGTTTGATGGATGCTCAGAAAAGCTGTATTGAGGAGGATCCCGAGAAGTTAATCAGCTAAAGATTGAGGGGGTCATTCCGACCGGCAACAGGCTGGCGGTGCTTCAATGCCCATTCTGACCGCAGCTCAGAAAAGGGAATCCGGCGGTTTCCCGCCGGATTTCCCCTGCTTGGGCTGAATCTCCATGGCGGCGCTGCAAGCAGCGCCGCCATGGAGATTCCGACCCCCTTCCCGCCATCCTGTTCCTGGCGGTTTTTACAGCCAGGAACAGGATGGCCAGAACGGGTGTCGTTGGGCCCCTGGGGGCCCCTGCACTGCCCATGCCACTGGCATGGGCAGTGCAGGGGCCCCCTAACAGGGCCCCATAAAGATTTTCACTGTCTGCATTGTAGACAGTGAAAATCGCGATGGGTGCAACTGCACCCGTCGCACCCCTGCAACTCCGCGGCTCCGTTCGGAGCCGGCTTCATTGTTGCAGGGCCTTTCCCGCTGGGCCGGCGGGTGCTCCTTTGGCGGGCGCCCGCCGGCCCAGCGGGAAAGCCAGAATGGCTTCCGCAGTCTTTTGACCGCGGAGCGGCCAAATGGCGGTTTCCGCTTGGCGGGCGGCGGTCGGAATGAGGGCCTGAATCTTTTCACCCTAACGTGATTGTATCACTTAATGGGAACTATGTGTAGATGCAGTATATGTTAGAAATGTGTGAATTAAGCTAGTGCAAAGTCGAATTACAGTTCATCGTGCAGGGTCTTTGCCCACTTTCGAAACAGCTTAGAGCAGAGTAGGGTACTTTCTCTATTAGACAACTGACTTTTTAAACTCTTTCACTGAGGCGACTCTATGCTTGTTCCTTCCCTTCCTTTTAGGACATTATCATTTGAAGCTCATATTGATTGATGCATTAATATTTTGATAATTGGTTGATGATAACTTGATGCTTGTGCCTTCTGTAAACGTTTAACCTTAAATGAACCTTTGTGGTTTGAAAACAATCATTCTCTGTTTTCATTGTGGAGCCTAATGTATTTCACGTTATTTAACTGTATTTGTTGACCAGGCCTCAGTAGTGAACTTTGATTCATCAGATAGCACTTTCTGGGCCCAAAATTTATATAAAGAAAACACTCTCAATATTGAGCCGAAAAAGTTATTACCACTTTGTGTTCTCCCGTGGCACAGTCCTAACCATTTGAGATTTAGCCAACCACATGTAGACAGCTACTTATATAGCCTTCACTAAAAACTATTTCCCCCTCCCTGACTAGTTTTCCTGTCTCTGGCATATCTGATGTCTCTTTTAGTGCCCAGTGAAATAGTTCATGTCATTTGCTCCTGTGGGCATCCACTCAAACTTTGCTACAAGCTAAACATCCAGAAGGCAATACTGTGCTTTTTGAAAGAGAAGGATCACAATTCCTATTTTTTCCTCAAAATTCAGTTCTTTATGTGGATTTGACATCCTCAAAGCTTATGCACATCATATCCATAGACCTATTGTGGGAATGGCTGTAAAATTGTACACATCTAAGTTGAAGCAGAAATTTAAGTTTGAAAAGTTGCACCAGTTACATAGATACAAGTGAGACTGCATATGAAATATAGTGATATAGCAACAGATTGCACACCACAAGATTGAGATCTCTTTAAATTTTAAATCCTGTCACTAAATGGATATCAGAAAGTTACAGAGTAAATGATGCCTGTAAAAAATGTAGTGATAAAATTAAGGTGTTGCCGACATTCACTGGTTACAATCCATCCTCTTAAATTCCATCACATTCTGTCCACAATGCATTATCCACCCATACGTCTTGGCTTCAATGGAGTATCTTAGGGCTGTCTTTAACTCTTCTCAAATACTGCTCAGGTTGCTATAAAAAATTTGGCCTCCTGCATGCGGTTTCAATTTGATCCCTTTCTGAAGCTTAATTACTTTTCATGGGTTACACGATCTGGGTGTAACAAATTACATCCTGGATTATTGTTTTGCGCTTTACATCAACAATTGGTAGATATAAAGTTGATGTACATAAGGTACCTTGCAAGAGGAGGCATTTCTGCATGGGAGTACACAGAAAGGGCCCCGATGATAAGCAAAAGACAGGATCAGGTCCACATCAACCTGCCCGGGATAGAAAATTCTCAAATGGTCTCCAAAGTTCTGGTAAGCATCATGAATAACAAAAATAGTCCAAATAAAGTGAGGCAACTGGGTTTGGATGTGTCCACGTTAAATGGTGCACTCAGAATGTCACATTCAATTAAATTAAATTAGATGGTGTCAAGACCATTCTAGGCGAACATCCAGGCAGCAGCATGGCTAGTGCTGACTGCCTGAATATTAGGGACCACTGGAAACAGGGAAGGTGCAGGGGTCACCTTTTACCCTGGTTGGAAGCTGACTGGAGGTTGACCAGATCCTGGCCAACAGCCCATACAGTATTCGTTAATATTTCCAGAAAGACTTTGTAAATGGAATCCAAGTGATTGCACCATGTGATACTGGTGGAGAATAACTTGTTAGGACTAAAGGGGTCTGTCATTGTGGGGTAGTCCCATAAAGGTTTCCAGTTGTCAGTGTATGACAGCCTCATGTTAGAGACTCAGTGGGAGGTTGTCTCCAAGAGAAGAGAAGCTGTCTGCTAGTGTGCTGGGAAAGGCATCCTAGGTGCCTATACTTAGGTAATCTTATGCCTAACCATTGGGTAGCAGAAGTAATTGCAAGCTTCCCCTACAACTAATAAAAATAGTTGCGTGTTCATATTCTGAAACTTTGGAGCAGAACATTTTAATACAGAACCATAGACCAGGCAGAAGGCAGTGCACCACAAAGTTGTGAAACACAAATGACCCACGTCTGGGCATACCCTTCCCACTTAGGGCAACTTTAGCAAAACAAAAGGATGATGGACGGAGTGCTGAACAATGCAAACACTCACACACAGTCACAGATCTGGGTATGCCCAGACGTGGGTCCCTTGCTCACTGTGCCACTGGATTCAAGCTTGCCTGGCTGGTGAAGGGCGGTACCCTGAAACCGGTCCCAGGATGCTTGTTTCTGGTCCAGGGAGGACCTGGCCTGGCAGTTCGGGCTGGACTGTTCCCATGGGGAACAGGGTCAAGACTGATTTGCATATGGCTGGGTCATACTGGGGTGGCATGGTGAGCAAAAGAACGATGGATTAAACCCAGATCTGTGACTGGGGGGAGTTTTTGAAAAGTTTCAACACTCTGTCCATCATCGTATTGTGTTGTCCTTTTGACTTGACATATTATATGCACTTTCTCAGTAAATATGGATTGACATACACATTCACACATATGCAAACCACAATAAGAACAAACTTCCGGTCCTCACGCAAACCATCAAAACAATATTAATACAGGCCAAATAATAGACATTCTTGCATCAAAAGCACTCCCGCATAGAAGCATCCTACCCACCCATAATGTGCCTCTGTGCCACATTGGATGTAAGAAGCGCTATATAAATAAAACCACAGTACAACTACAATGCCGTGGCCTGCAGGTAAGAGCAACTGTGGGAGGGTGGAGGTGTGGTGCTGGTTGATGAAGCTGGGGAATAGTTCAAGAAATTGGAAAATAAGCCACGATCTTGAAACTGGGGTACATGATATGATCCTGAAAAAGCTGGATAGAGTAAGATTGTGATTTTTAAAATGTCAGGTTTTGGAAAGTGGGGAATCATTAAAGATTATGAAATGCATGGCATTTTGTTATGTTAAGAAGGGTGCACAGGCCATGATTCTGATTCCAGTAGCTGTACTATGATCCGCAACATGGACATAGCCACTAAGGTTAATACCTCATTTAAGGGGTAGGGTTAACTGTGTTGCAGTTTTTTTCGTGTTACGATTTTCTATAGCGCAAACTCGACCCGAATGTATTGGAGCGCCTTACATTGGCACCATTTACACAAAGACACACAGTGGCGGTTTGCGGAGCGCAAAAGGGGTGGGGCGGCACGCAGATGGGGGGGAACATAAAATTTAATTAAGAAAAAGAACCTACCTCCTCCATCACGTCCGGCTGATCCTCTGCTGCATTCAGGCACAGGGTCCCAGCCTGCCCTCCGGCCAAACCTGACGCTGCTCAGAGCAGCGTCAGGATTGTCTAGAAGCGCCCAGCCAAGGCACTCTCAGGAAGACTGGGAGCCTGTGAAGGCTCTCTCCAGCCCAGCAACTGTGTTGCTGGGCTGGAGAGAGCCCTGTGCGCATTTGTGTTTGGCCGGCCCAAGATGGCCGACCAAACATACATGCGCAGTGAGGGCACTCCGTGCACGTCATCCTGTGGTCCCGCTCCTTTCAAAGAAAAGGATAATAAACATAGTTTATTATCCTTTTCTTTGAAAGGTTTTGCAGCTGCTGCTGCTGGCGAGTGGGGTGCAGGAGGGGGGCGACGGCCCTCTGCCTTAATGGAGGAGCCACCCCTGAAGACACATTCATTTTTTGGTAGGCACAGGGAGTTTACGTTACTTGCCCAGAATCACAGGATGTTGATCCCTTGCCGAGATTCAAACCTGGTTCCCCAGCTCCAAAGTTGGCAGCTTTTAACATTAAAAAGCTTGTGACTTCAAGCAGTGATTTAAATGGATGGATACTCACGAGCACTGAGTCCCTACACTTCCTTAATTTGAAAGGGAAAGTACTGCCACTTCTTAGAACGGGCACAATATTTGTAATGGGAGATTACCTGCACTTCTCAGGAGCGACCAGGCACTCTGGAACAGTAGGTACCGGCACTTTTATTTTGCTATTTGAAGCACTAACTTTAAAAACGTATAGTAATGTTATTCTGCTCTAAATTACCTGTGTCTAGTTATTTTCTATGGCTCGACTGAAGACATTTCATGTATTGATTGAATGAAACCAATATTGTACGGCAAATATCAAATAAAGCCATCTCAGAATATTAGAGACCAGATTCTTGGAACTCTGCTCTAGTTTCAACAAACTGTGTCCAAATGCTTCCCATATATTATTCATTGCCTCGTTGCTGTAAAGTAATACTTCAGTCTATCTTTGGTAAGGCTCACACAAAGATATACCCTGAGGAGAAAGGTGATCTGGAGAGGAATGATGGTCTTAGCCATGAAGGGGCGGCATGTGTAATGGTATAAAACTACTCTGTGAGGCCTTGAGTATGCTGCAGAGCTCCTTGTGCAACATGCAGGGCACAGGCCAGCTTAATGGAGGCACGGAGGGATTTTATCAAAAATCCATGTCTGCAAGTCTTTGTAGACGTGGATTTGCAGAAAAATCTATTGGTGGAGGCACAGAAATGCCCATGCATCCCCCCTGGAATGCCTCCTTGACGCAAAGTAACGCAAGGCAGCGCATAATGATCCATAGGCCGCATGGCATTTTGTTATTTTAAGAAGGGTGCAGAGGCCATGATTTTGATTCCATTAGCTGTACTACGATCCGCAACATGGACATATTCACTAAGGTTAAGACTTCATTTAAAGGGCAGGGTTAGCTGTGTTGCAGTTTTTTTTGTTGAGATTTTATACAGCACAAACTCGGCCTGAACGTATTGGAGCGCTTTACATTAGCATCAGTTACACAAAGACACACAGTGGGGGTTCATGAGGCGCAGAAGGGGTGGGGCGGCACGCAGATGGGGGGTATTAAAAATTAAATTAAGAAAAAAACAACCTACCTCCCCCGTCGTGCCGCTCCTCTGCTGCATGCAGGCACAGGTTCCCAACCTGCCCTGTGTCCAATCCTGACGCTGCTCTGAGCAGCATCAGGATTGGCTGGAAGCACCCAGCCAGGGCACTCTCAGGAAGACTGGGAGCCTGTTCAGGCTCTCTCCAGTCCAGCAACTGTGTTGCTCGGCTGGAAAGAGCCCTGTGCGCATTTGTGTTTGGCTGGCCCGAGATGGCTGGCCAAACATACATGCACAGTGAGGGGGAGTTCTGTGCACTCCCCCTCAGTGCACATCACCCCCTGGCCCCTTTCAAAGAAAAGAATAATAAACATTGTTTATTATTCTTTTCTTTGAAAGGTATTGCAGCTGCCGCTGCTGGCGAGGGACCAAGCTCCTTTGCCTTAATGGAGGAGCCGCCTCTGAAGACACATTAATTTTTTGGTAGGCACTGGGAGATTACGTGATTTGCCCAGAATCACAGGATGTCGATCCATTGCCGAGATTCAAACCTGATTTCCCAGCTTTTAACATTATTTAAAACCTTGTGACTTTAAGCAGTGATTTAAATGGATGGGTACCCATGAGCACTGAGCTCCTACACTTCCTTAATTTGAAAGGGAAAGTACTGTCACTTCTTAGAAAGGGCGCAATATTTGTAATGGGAGATTACTGGCACTTCTCAGTAGCGACCAGGCAATCTGGAACAGTAGGTACCAGCACTTTTATTTTTCTATTTGAAGCACTAACTTTAAAAACGTATACTAATGTGATTCTGCTCTGAATTACCTGTGTATACTTATTTTCTAAGGCTCGACTGAAGACATTTCATGTATTGATTGAACAAGACCAATATTGTACGGCAAATATCAAATTAAGCCATCTCAGAATATTAGAGACCAGATTCTTGGAACTCTGCTCTAATTTCAACGGTCTGCTTCCAAATGCTTCCCATATATTATTCAATGCCTCGTTGCTGTAAAGTAATACTTCAGTCTATCTTTGGCAAGCCTCACACAAAGATATACCCTGAGGAGAAAGGTGATCTTGAGAGGAATGAAGGTATTAGCCATGAAGGGGCGGCACGTGTAATGGTATGAAACCACTCTGTGAGGCCTTGAGTATGCTGCAGAGCTCTGTGTGCAACATGCAGGGCACAGGCCAGCTTAATGGAGGCACGAAGGGATTTTTAGCAAAAATCCATATCTGCAAGTCTTTGTAGATGTGGATTTGCAGCAAAATCATTTGGTGGAGGCACAAAAATGCCCATGCATCCCCCATGGAATGCCTCCTTGACGCAAAGTAACACAAGGCAGTGCATTATGATGCATTGGGTTACTTTGGGTACAAACGAATGCAAATCGCCATTTACATTGGTCTATAAATACTAACTTAGATTCTATGTCTGGCCTGTGTTCCAAAAACGTAAGGCTAACCCAACGTAAAATCTATGTAAATCTGGGCCCAACCATTTTGAGTCATGTTCTTTATACATGGGGAATTGTCATATTTTTGGAAGAAAGATTGCTCTGATAAGTCAAGTGCTGGAATGTGAGTAACTGAAGAATGGTAAAATAGGGTCTCAAGCACCACCTAGATTTCCACAAAATTGACAAACACTAAAACGCCAATTCTAATACTAAGCAGAACAAAAGGCACATAGCCCTATTTTCATGGCCTCCATTGCTGGCAACTCCCCCAGACTTGACACCACGTGCATGGAGCCCAGGAATATATTTTGGTTGTAATAATTTGTAATGTTATGTTAAAAAGCATGTGTAGAGCACACTATCACAAGTGGTTCTGGGTGCTGTTCCAAATGTAAGCAAGAACAACTTAGACATGCTTTTCTTAAAGGTCAACAAAGCCTGCTTGATCAGCCAGGTTTTCAGCTGGCGCCGATTTCCGAAGTTTAGCTGCATTGACAGAGAAGCAGCGACCTCCTGATCCAGATTTGTGGAATCTAGTAATAAACATTCAAGTTACAATAATAATTTTGTGACTCCTTTGAATGCAAGCAGGAGCATCCCTCGATCAAGATTTATAAACAGTCCTCAAGGATTATAAATAGATGCCTTGCATGCACAAAATAGGGAGCAGCTACACAAGCCTGGCTGCAATATTCTGAATGACATAACGTTTTTCTAACAGGCTCAAGGGTAGCTCTAAGTAAAGCGCACTGGCGTAGCTCCACTGCCGAGATTTGAGCATATATTCAAAGGCAGTTGTTTTTATTTACTCACAAATTCTTCGCAATGTTAGCAGGTGTTGGAAGGGTGATGTAAGAAAGTGGGTTATCAGTTAAGATGGGTGACAGCACCACTCAAATATTAAGTACAGTGTTTGTCAGGTTGAACCACAAAAGTCAGGAAATAAACCTGTGCTTAACCTGCAGGTAGCTTGGCATGAAAGCTGTCAGACTTAACTTACAGGTAAGAAAACCTGCAAACCAATTTAGAAAAATAGAGTACATTTTAATAAAAAGAAAAGACACCAAAATGTCAAAAATCCAATATGCAGAGCCGGAGACATGAATGTTTAAGGTTTTAAGTAAAGATAGTGTCAAGAAGACCAAAGCTCCAATAGCTGGTCCTCCTGCACCAGGGTCAGTCAAAGGTTCATGCTGACTGCAGTGGAGAGTGGGTTGGATACAGTGACCAAGTTCATCCTGGTCGACAGTTTACCTACTGACTTAGTCTAGTGATACATGAGGAGCCTCAGTCGGAGTTTTGAGGGGGACCGCAAATAGATCGTTGTTGAGGTGAAGAGCTGGTCACTGTGGGGGACCTTTGTGTTTGTGGGGAACATGGGGAGGTTGTTTCCTCAAGAAGAGCACCATGCCAGGTGAAGTCCAGTGTCTTTAGCCAGGAAGGTCACGTTGCCTATCAGCTGCAGTGAAAATTTGCCTGGAGAACAAGGATGATTCTTTTTCATCGCAAAGAGCCCAGAACCTCTGGAGTTTCAACTGTATTCCAGTTCTTCAAGTTTTTCATTTGGAGGAGTACGCTCTGACACAAGCCAAGGGTTCAGGATCTTTGGGCAACTCTTGTGAGTCAGGACTCACTCCAGCAGAGACCAGCAGCAGGGTCCAGGCATGTCCAGTTGGTGCAAGTCAGCTGAGCAGTTGCATGGAAGGCCTCTGGAACCTTGTTCTGTCTGAGTAGCTCAAACTGCAGGTCAACCAACTGACCCTTGAAGTTACTTCTGGAGTCCTGGGTTTAAGTAAAGCAGGTCCAGTCTTCCATCAAGTTTCAAACAGGACAACAGTCCTTCTTCTGAGTCTCCACAGGTACAGGAGTGCTCTGATGAGAGGCTCTGATTGCGCTTCTTTTATACACAGCAGCAGTCTGTGTGTGAAGTTAACCTCTTTGTCTAAACCTAAACTGGTTCTGGTCAGTTCTTCCCCTTCCCCTGGGTCTGGCTTCAGTCTGTTTAGAGTAACCAACACATAGGCAGTCCCATGTGTGGGCAGCATTTGTCTGTGATATGGGAGACATCTTCAAAAGTTAGGAAGGGGTGGGTACAGACCAAAGGCTACCCCTTTAAGCTCAGGAAGGACAGAATACAATTCCCAAGCCGTTCCTGCTCAGGAGAGAAACACCCCTTACCGCACCCAGGGCCCTATTTCCCTTGTCTGGAAGAAACACACATCACATCACAGGAAAGTCATTAAAAGTCGTGTGACCCTGAGCACTGGTAGAAAGGCATGTTTGGTTTAGGCACAAAAATGCCAACTTTCTAAAAGAAGCAGTTTCAGAATAGTAACTTAAAATTTGACTTTATCATTAAAGAAAATGTACACTTACAACTCTAATAAATTCAAAGTAGTTCTCTGTTTGCTCCTAAACTGAAGTTTTCACTAATTAAGTGTAATACGGTAACCCAGTGTTAGTCTCTGGGAGAGGTAGCCTCGGTACAGTAAAAAAGGACTTTTTGAGTTTTACATGACCTACTTTTTAAAATACAATGCATCTTGCCCCATGAGCTGTAAAGGCTTATGTTAGGGGTGACTTACAATTGTTAAAAAGGAAGTTTAAGGCTTGGCGAAAATTTTATTTAACTAGTTCAAAATGGCAGTTTAAAACTGCACACACGGGCTGCAGAAGCAGACCTGGAGACTCGTTTTAAGGTGCTACTTAAATAGGTGTCACAATGAGTGCTGCAGGCCACATGTAGCATTTAATTTACAGGCCCTGGATGCACGTAGTGCCACTTACTAGAGCATTATAACTGAATTGAATGTACCAAATATATGTATACCAATTTGACTATGTGTAAAAGGGAGAGCACATTTTATCACTGGTTCGCAGGAGTAAAATGAGCACAATCCTAAATGCCATAAAAAATTAGTTCAGCAAAAGATAGCACAAATCTGGGATGATCCTACAGAAAGGGACAGGCCCAATATGTGACCATCTCTACTGGCCAGTGTTAGAAAAGGGGTCTCTGCTTGGCAGTCAGTATGCACTCTGTCCGAGCAGGGACCCTCACTCTAGTCAGGGTAAGGGATGATACACACCTAGGATAACCCCTGCTCACACTCTTGGTAGCTTGGAACAAGCAGTCAGACTTATCTCAGAGGCAATGTGTAAAGTATTTGCACCAACACACATAGTAATAGAGTGAAAACACTACAAAAATGACACAGAACCAGTTTAGAAAAACAGCCAATATTTATGTACATCAAACAAGACCGAAATGACACAAATCCAACATACACAAGCAAAGTTCTGCATTTTTAAATTAAAAAGACTCTTAATTCATAGAAATCAATGTATACGTTGTTTTTACGCAAAGTACCAGGTTTATGTAAAAAATAGAGCCACACAGGTGAGCGTGCATTGGAAAAATCCGCGATTCGTCGATTCCTTACTTGCAAGTGAGGCCGTGTGTTGTTTCCTCTCCAATCGGGAAGTGCAATGCATCAATTTCTGGACAGGCAACCTCCGGTGTGAGCAGGTTCACTGTGATTTTGATGCCCAGCGACGATGTGTGCGAAATTCTGGTGCATAGTGATTAAGAGCTAGGCTGCGTGTGTAATGCGTCAATTTCAACAGCCGCAAATGGGTGTTGCATCAATTTCCCAGCCGCGATGCAGGTGGTGCTCCAATTTTTCAGCCGCGAGGCAGGTGCTTCGGAGATTTTTCTTCCCGACGGCTCCTGTGCATGAATTTCAGTCTTGGTTCCACCAGCTTCTCCTTTCAAGGGCCCAGGGACTGGAGCAGGCACCACTCAGAAAGGTAGGAGTCTCAGCAAGAGTGTCCAGGTGCTGGCAGAGGAAGTCTTTGATGCGCCTGAGACTTCAGAACAGGGGAAAAGCTCAGTCCAAGCCCTTGGAGACACTTAACAAGCAGAAAAACACAGCCAAGTCCAGTCTTTACCTCTCAAAGGCAGAAGCAGAAACTGCAGCCCAACCCAGCAAAGCACACTCACAGGCAAAGGGGCAGTACTCCTCCTCTAGCTCTTCAGCTCATCTTCTTGTCAGAGGTTCCTCTTGATCAGAAAGTAATCTAAATATCTGGGGTTTTGGGTTCGGGTCCAGTACTTATACCCCTTTCTGCATTTGAAGTAGGCAAACTTCAAATGAAAGTCTCTGTTGTTCACAAGATCTTGCCTTGCCCAGGCGTGGCCCTAAACACACACCAGGGGGTTGGAGATTGCATTGTGTGAGGACAGACACATCCCTTTCAGGTGTAAGTGTCAGATCCTCCCTCCCCACTCTAGCCCAGGAGACTCATCAGGGTATGCAGGCTATACCCCAGCTCCCTTTGTGTCACTGTCTAGAGGGAATTCACAACAGCCCAACTGTCAGACTGACCCAGACATGGAATACACAAGCAGGCAAAGGCACAGAATGGTTAAGCAAGAAAATGCCCACTTTCTAAAAGTGGCATTTTCAAACTGACAATTTAGAAAACGTTACCAAAAGATGTATTTTTTAATTGTGAGTTCCGAGACCCTAAACTCCAAATCTCTATTTGCTCCCAGTGGGAAACTGCACTTAAAAGATATTAAAATGCAGTGCCCATGTTAACCTAGGAGAAACATAAGCCTTGCAACAGTGAAAACCTAATTTGGCAGTAGTTCACTGTCAGAACATGTAAAACACATCAGTTCATATCCTACTTTTAACATGCACTGTGCCCTTTCCTATGGCGCTACCTAGGACCTAACTTGGGGTGACTTACATGTATGAAAAGGAAAGGTTTGGGCCTAGCAAGTGGGTACACTTGCCAGGCTTAATTGCCAGTTTAAAACTGACACAGAGACACTGCAGTGGCAGGTCTGAGCCATGTATACAGGGCTACTCATGTGGGTGGGACAATCAGTGTTGCAGGCCCACTAGTAGCATTTGATTTACAGGCCCTGGGCACCTCTAGTGCACTTTACTAGGGACATACTAGTAAATCAAATATACCAATTGTTAGACTTGGCATCCTTGGTGTAGTCTGCCCTAACCTTTTGCCTCTGTTTCCCAGGTTTTTGATGTGTGCTGGATTCTGTTTTTGCTGTTTTTGTTACTCTGGGCTCTTTACCACTGCTATCCAGTGCTAAAGCTCAAGTGCTCCTATACAAAATGTGTATGTAATTGTTGCATCCATGATTGGCATATTTTATTTCCTGGTAAGTCCCTAGTACAGTGCACTAGAGGTGCCCAGGGCCTGTAAATCAAATGCTACTAGTGGGCCTGCAGCACTGGTTGTGCCACCCACATTAGTAGCTCTGTAAACATGGCTCAGACCTGCCACTGCAGTGTCTGTGTTTGCAGTTTTTAAACTGCCAATTCGATTTGGCAAGTGTACCCACTTGTCAGGCCTAAACCTTCCCTTTTCTTACATGTATGAAACCCATAAGGTAGGCCCTATGTAGCCCCATGGGCAGGGTGCAGTGTATGTTTAAGGTAGGACATATACTAATGTGTTTTATATGTCCTAACAGTGAAATACTGCCAAATTCAGTTTTCACTGTTGCAGGGCCTATCCCTCTCGTAGGTTAACATGGGGGCTGCCTTTAAATATGATTAAAGAGTAGTAGATTCCCTTTTGGAGCGGATAGACATGTAGAGTCTCTGAGCTCACAATTTAAAAATACATATGTCAGTAAAGTTGATTTTGAGATTGTGTGTTTGAAAATGCCACTTTTAGAAAGTGAGCATCTTCTTGCTTTAACCATTCTGTGACTCTGCCTGTTTGTGGATTCCCTGTTTACGTCAGTTTGACAGTTGGGCTGTTTACACCTCTCTCTAGACAGTGACACAAAGGGAGCTGGGGTGTAGCCTGCATATCCTGAGGAACCATCTATGTTAGAAAGGAGGGGAGGAGTGGTCACTCACACCTGAAAGGGCTGTGCCTGCCCTCACACAATGCAGTCTCCAACCCCCTGGTGTGTGTCTGGGGCCTGGCAGGATTTCACAAACAAGAGAGACTTTTCTTTGAAGTAAGCCAGCTTCAAAGGGCAAAATAAGTATAAGAAGGGCACCCAAAACCACAGACTTTAGATTACTTCTGGAAATCAAGAGGAACCTCTGCCTGGAGAAGAGCTGAAGAGCTGAAGAGAGGTGCTGCCCTGCCTGTGACTGTGGTTTGTGGAGCTATCCTGCAGTTGCTGCTTCTGCCTGGTGAAAGGGGACAAAGACTGGACTTTGTTGTGCATTCCTGCTTGTGAAGATGGTCTCAGGGCCATCAAAGACTTCCCCTTCCAGCACCTGGACTCTCTGCAGAGACTCCTGCCCTGCCAAGTGGTGCCCTATCCAATTCCTGGGACCTTGACTGGTGAAGCTGGCAGACCAAGCCTGAAAATCCACACACAGGCCGCCGTGCAGGGAAATTTCTGACGCAACCTCCAAGAGCGGCTGAAGCAACGACGCTCTGCCGGCTCCGCGGCTCAAATCGATGCATCGCTTGCATCGCGGCAGGGAGGTTGACACACGCAGCTGGAGAAATGGCGCACCGCATCGCTGACGGAGACTGGTAAATTGCAGCCCACACAGCGCAGTTTTGCTATCACCGTGCAGCAGGATTTTCGACGCAAACCTTGCTGGGCACGGAAAAACGATGCAATGCCTGCCGGGACCCGAGTGCTGCCCGGATCGACGCATCGCTCCCCTTCAGGATGGAAAAACAACACACGCTGGTCTGACCGGAGAAGAAGAAATGACGCACGAGCTCACTTGCAGGTGAGAAATTGATGCACTGCTTACCTTTTTCGGTGCACACTCGCCCGTGCGTGTTATTTTAACGCGACCCAGCTACTTTTCAACGCTAACAGTGTTTTATCTGTTTACCAAAGAATTTAAGACTCTTTTTGCTTTTTAATTAATAACTTGACTTGTGTATGTTGGATTTTTGTCGTTTTGGTCTTGCTTGGTTTTGTTAATATTTTCTATTTTTCTAAACCTGTGTTGTGTCATTTTGTAGTGTTTTCATTACGTTACTGTGTGTGTTGGTACAAATACTTTACACCTAGCACTTTAAAGTTAAGCCTGCCTGTTCGTGCCAAGCTGCCAAGGGGTTGAGTGGGGGTTAGCTGAGGGTGATTCTCCTTTACCCTGACTAGATTGAGGGTCCTTGCTTGGACAGGGGGTAACCTGACTGCCAACCAAAGACACCATTTCTAACATTGGTGATCAGCGGTTGGGATTGGACTTGTATTTGTTCTTGGCATACAGTGATTAAGTATACACTACTGTTTTCAGTGCAGACCACTACGTGACCACATACTACTTGTCGTGTGATTTTTGCTTTTCTCTTTAGGACTTCTTTTTATTCTACTTCTTGCTGATCCCTTGATTGACTTTTTCTTGAACTTCATTTGGGAACTTGGGGGCATATTTATACTCCGTCTGTGCCGATTGTGCGTCAAACATTTTGAGGCACAATCAGCGCAAATGTTGCCCCGTATCTAAACTTTGACACCCGCGGACGACAAAATTCCGCTGTGTGCGTAATTTTTGGGATGCGGCAACCCGCCTTGCTTTAATTATATGCAAGGTAGGCGTTCCCGTCCAAAAAATGGCTTAAAGGGCCGTGCGTCGTATTTATGCTTTCGGGCAAAAATGACGCACGTCAGGGAGGCGGAGCCAGAAAATGACGCACAGCCCGATTTGCGTCAAAAATGAACGCCTGGGTCAGGGAAGGTGTTAAAATGGGGCAAACACACCTGTATGTAATCAGAACACACAGAACAAACAGCAGAGCAGCAACAGGGAGCCATGGAGGTGATTCTAATCCAGCGTGCACGCAGACGCAGAGCCCAGCAGCAACAACAGCAGCTACCACAACATCAGCAGGGACCCCAAAGGCAGCGCAGAAGGCAGGAGAGGATATTCCGCCCAAGAACCACCCTGCAGGGCCTCAGGGAACACAACATCATACAGAGGTACCGGTTGAACTGGCAGGCCATTCAGCAGCTGCTGCGCAACATTGAACAGCAGTTGGCCCCCACTTTGGTGACACCCCGCACCATCCCAACAGAAACAAAGCTGCTTGCCGTACTTCATATGCTGGCAAGTGGCTCTTTCCAAACAACTGGGGCCCTGGTTGGCGGAATATCACAACCATCATTCTCCGCCTTTTTGCCCAAAGTACTGGATGCCATCATTCGACTGACACCCCGCCACATTTGCTTCCCTAACACACTGCAGAAGCAGCAGGAAACAAAACAGGGGTTCTACCCCATCAGTGGCTTCCCACACGTCCTTGGTGCAATCGACTGCACACATGTACGCCTTGTGCCACTTGCTGCAACTGAACACCTCTACTGCAACAGGAAGCACACACATTCCATCAACGTGCAGGCCATAGTCGATCACCAGGGATTGATCACCAACATCGTGACTAAATATCCTGGGAGTGTACATGACTCATTCATTTTCCGTCACTGCACCATCAATGAACACTTCCAGGACGGACGGTATGGCAATGGACTACTTGTTGGTAAGTACAAAAACCTACTTATATACACACACTGCACAGCAACCCTCTAGGACACACAACACATTCACCACAACAGCAACATGTCAACAGGAACATACTGAGGTCGTGACATCACTAGCCATGTTTCTGAAGTCACCATTGAACCTGTCACACATCGGAAATTACTGTACAGCCTAATGTTAAGACGTTAATGAGTGTGGTTGCCTAAATGTCACCTTGCAAATTGTAAGTGTCCCAATGACCTTCACATTAATACATTGCATAAGTTTCAAGGTATGGGATGTCCAGGGTACTTTGATATGAACGTGTTAACAACACTATCAAATTGAACCTGTGTATGGAACTATCATCTCACCCCCAGTGAGGACACAGGGACACCTGTATCACAAGTCACAATGCTAGGAAGGGCACACTGTACTGTAAATCCCAAAACATACTGCTGACAAACAGTCTGTAGGCAAACACTCATTCAGCAAAGGAAACAACACAATGCAGATGGTGCAGCCATACAAGCATAGGATGCCACATTAGTACACAAAAGAGTCACAGACAACACAAGATAACTACTGCCATGAAAGGTCTTTTCAATAGTGCCAGCTACATCAACATGATCCCATTCATTTTCTCTTGCAGCTGATCAGGGTTATGGCATCCAGCCATGGATTATGACACCTTTTGGCAACCCAAGTACTGCTGCAGAGTGTGCATACAATGACGCCCATAGGAGGACACGCAGCATTGTCGAGCGGACCTTCGGCATCCTCAAGTCAAGGTTCCGCTGCCTCGACATCACTGGTGGTAGCCTCCTATATTCCCCCAAGATGGTCTGTAGGATCATCCTCACATGTGCAATATTGCACAACATTTGTATCAAAAGAAACATTCCCCTCCTGGAACCAGAGCCACACATGCCTGAAGAGGAGGATGCTGGCCTGCAACAAGAGGGGGAACTACAGAACACGTCCGCTGGTATACGCAGGCGGCAACAGATTGTAAATAATTTCTTCTGAATATGATCACCTTCACCACTTCAGTTAACTAATTTAAATAAACACCAATTCTAATCACCATATCATGGTCTGGCTATTCCTTTTTGCACACCTTCATCTCTACTTATCAAAATAAGAGTGTTGCCTCATGGAGCATTACTGAGATACTGAGTAGGACACGGAACGTCCCAGAGCTAATGTGATGCCTAACATACAATGGTCACATACACACACACACTCTTAATGACATATATCATGTACATATCTCCTTTGAAGGCCAATAGAAGAGGACCACAACTATTTCACACATACATGTTGAAAGCAAGGTCCAACGCAGCATATGACACACAACTAAGACACCATCACTCAATAAGGGGAAACAAGCCTCATACATGAGGATGTCAATGTGCTTTGGCATCAGTAACAGGAATGCCTGACCAGACCCTTGACAGCAGTTAGTCCAACTGCATCCAATATTTGCAAGGACTATCTGTGACTAGAGTTCCATAGAAGCAGAACAAGTGCCACACATATGACATGCATTGCGCACATGACATTCCATGTACATGTCAGGCCATTTCCTAACTCATTACACACCCATGCACCTGGTCACAACCCACCTGTCGGAAGACGTCCCTGGAATACTAAGATGTGTACCCTGATAATACCTCCTTTACACACACAGACCAACATTAGCAAACCAGTTTGCTACACCCTTTCATATGGTATGCCATTGTCATAGAACATCTGACTGCAAGGACGTCAGGTCAATTTATACACTGTCATCTAGTTTCAAAGCCCTGTTAGCACATGTAGATTGCTTCCCCTTGTGAAAATGGCTGTTGGCCCTTAGAATGCAAGTCTCACCTACAGGACTGGTGAGAAACAGATGCAGCCCACACCTATGATCACCTCCATGCACACCACACATTTCAAAAAGCACTGCCCCTGATGATGCCTGGAACAGCATAGGAGTTGCCATTCTGTCAAATACACCGTCAACCATTGATACTAATTAAGCCGTGTAACACAGCCACTGGGTTCATTTGTCACCTTCAAAAACACAGGACGTACACAGTTTGACATGTCAACTGTATACTTTGTCCTCAAAACAGTCTCAGTCTGACCACTGATTGCGTAACCTGTCAAGTAACGGGATCCTGAATCACCTTGCATTCTGTCAGCCTGACTGGCAACTGTCTGTGCGTCACACTAAAGTATCCCTGTGTCTACATATGTACCACACTTGCGTTAGCAAACCTGCCATTCATCAGGGGACATTGGGCATGGGCTTCTTCCATGCATACCCAAATACCTTGTATAGCATCATCTGCCTTTTAACTGTACCTTTTGAGTTACATCCTCTTGGGAAAGCAAAATTCATGGCCCATCCCTTGTCTGGGTTGCATTTATGCATGAATGACAAAGTGTGACAGTGTCCCAGGGCCGTAGGCAGGGATTGGGTACGGGGCTTTCAGCACAACCAGCAACCTCTGATAATGTCCATGAATAATACACAAATGTCAGGACCATGACAGTTCACACACAGCATCACAGTGCGCACAACATAGTGATGGGCCGTGTGTGGTGAATAGCTGCGAGAATAATCAGCACAGAGGCTATGATGTTCCCAGATGCAGTGGGAAGTGCAGAGGCCAACCTGTGTACAAATGTTGTAATGACACCTGCCGGAACATGACACCTGAGACATTATCTCAACCAGCACACCAAGGTTGCCCTGTTGACTGTCTCATTACACGTCTTTAGTGACAGGGTGGGACCATCCACATGTTGGTTCACATGTCCACATCTACTTTACTCACATTGATCAACCAAGGATACTCAGTAGTTACAGGAATAGCTGCCACTGACTCATGATGAGTCCTGGACCCAACTGTGACAAATTACACCCAAAACAATCTACAGGATCATCATTGGACCACACACATGAACAAGACACCTATGTGCAATTAATCACTGGAAATATGTGGACACATGCTGTCTTGTATGCTGGTCCACCACAGCCACTTGATAGTTGGGGCTCACTTCTATGGCCTCAACTGTGGTGTCATCATACATATGAGATTCACCCTTGTCTGTCTGTGCAAACAACATGGTAACCACTTCCTCAATGCATGTGTATGACTCACTGTGGGATTCACCAACTAGTGCCTAGGAAGCTCTTACCAATACTCTAGGACATAGGATGTAGAAAATGTGGACCATTGGCATGAACAAGCGTCTGCCATCCATCTGGTGCATGCTATGTCACATGTGGTGTCTACGTGACCCTAAGACTTGGAAGTACACTTTACAGGTGTTGTTACATGTATGACTAACACATGCCCTTGCTCATTTTCAATTTGACTTGCATCTAAGGATTGGACACATGGATGTCACATTCATACAACCATATGTACAATTATGCTTCATGTGATACACACACATTTGGTCAACCAACACATTAGTTGTCAAAGCACACACTTTGAGCCAAAGGCATTTAGGTATTGTACATATGTGCGTCACATTGCTATCCTCTAGTTATGCCACACATGCACAATTAGTGCAACACATATATGTAGTCCACACTTATGACCATCTATTGCGTCAGCCAACTGTAAAAATACTGTGAAGGGTGTAGTGGATGATGTTCCGCTGTAGTATGATGTCACACATGAGAACATACACCATCAACACCATACTGTCTTCAATTAGCCAATCTCTGATGTGTTCCAAATGTAAAATAACCAAAAAACAAGTAAAAATTCCCCAAACTAGTTAATGCACTGTAATTTTGACGTCCCTAGCGGTGTGCGTCATTTTTTGTTTACCAAAACTGTATTTGCGTAATTTTTTTTGACGCACAGGAGTGAAATTTAGCCCGCATCCAGATATTTGTACAGTCCATGTATCATTATGTGGATGCGGGTTAATATTCACGTCTGTGCGTCAAAACAAATTACGCAAATACAGTTTTGGTAAATGAAAAATGACGCATAACGCGAAAAAGGCGGGACTTTTCATACAGGAAGTGATGTAATAGGATATCCTGTTTACAGATCATGTACAGTGGGTGTACTTTCACTTTCACTTTGCAGTCTATGATCCTTCTATTCTGTGTGGCTGTGTAGAGAGTGTTGTCATGAGATTTTGTGCTGTTTTTGTCCTGTGTGCCATCTGTAAAGTCCTTTTGTGAAATAAATATTGTTTGTGTATACTGTAGTACTGAGTTTTGTCTACATTTGTCCATTTATCTTGTGTTTTTCTTGTTTGTGGGAGTCTGTTGTGGGTAGTGATAGTTTGGGGATAGTTGGGCTCTTTTAGTGTTTAGGTTAACTTTTTTTTCTGTCTTTGTACCCCTACTTTCACCCTTTTCCCCTTTCTATTTCTTGTACTCCTATTCCTTATCGTCAATTATAAGTATGTCTGGTAGGCCATGTCTTGGCAGGATGGGGGAAGAGGAGTTGGGGGGCTTCATCTGGCTGGGGACACATTTCTTGCCGCTCATGATCCAGGCAGGGGGCAGGGTCATACAGGGGTATCCGACAGAGGCGCGCAGAATCCGGTGGGGAAAGGTGCAGCATCACCTGCAGCGTGTGTATGCCAGCCAGAGGAGTGACCACCAGCTGAAGCACCGGTGGGCTGACCTCATCACCAGGGAGCAGGATCTTTTGGATCACCTGGGAATCATGATTGGTGGCACTGTTGGTGAGTACGACTTATGTTAATGTGCACGATTAAATGCTCTGTAGTGACATCAGGGGATTAGTGCAATGTCTGCCAACTAACTTGCTGACTGTTTGTAATGCTGGGGAAATATAAGGGGATCATTGATGCACTATGGCAAGGATCACAATTGCTAGCTGTCATGTAGCACGTGCTCAGCAAACTTACAGGTTACATTTCCATGAAGGAAATTGGTGAGGCCTTTTTGTCAGAACAGCTAACAAAATAGGAGCCAATCATGTCTATATAGGATACTATTGACAGAGAAGTACAGATGTACCAACATTTAGACCAACTATGTTGACGCAATTGCTAGACTGACTTTAGAATCACTACATGATGCAGAAAAGGAGTGCTACCTTCGCGTCAATTGATAATAGCAAAGTGGCTCAGACATTTGTCTCATGTGAGTCTGGTGAGTGTGGAAGGAAAGCGTTCACAGAAGTACTATGAATGTGTGGGATTATTGTGTTCCTTGATCTTTTTGGATACATGTCAGTTCTTGATTTGAAAACATAGTTAAAAGGTGTAAGGTGCCCTCAGCTAACATCTTAAGATGTTTGTTGGAATTAGTTGAGCCACAATCCAAATATGGATGGCAGTCCAAGTGTATGCACATCGCTTCACATCTCCATGGTTGGTGCAAATCACCATAGCTGGCCCACATCAATTGACTATACTGTAACAACAGGATGGCTTACAAGAGTCCCTGCACCTCCCTCTGTACATTGGGCCTATGTGCAATAAATGTGTCATGGCCACAAGGCATGTTTGACTGGTAATGCAGTCCTCAAGTAACCAGGCTTTGGATGTCTCTCTTGGATGCACATGATGAGACGATTACACTCCATATTTCTTAGTGCTCACCAATTATGGGGCATGTTTGCAACCACATGATAGTTAGGGCCAATGTATGTGTGCAGATAGGTGTGTAACTGTCACAGGAGACCCATGCTATGTACAAGTTGGCCGTGATATATCAGATGCAGTACCATCATGTCTGAAAGGCTGCCATTTCCTTATTCAGCCTACACATTGTATAGGTTTATGAAATTGTTGCACTGTGCACAGATTTTGAGCACATTTCTTCCGCCCATACCTTACAGGTGGACCGGCACCCTACACTGTGGGAGAGGTGGCGACATTTGAGGACCCCGACCACTCCAGTAAGTGTTGATATGTCTGTTATGTGTTGTGTTTGCTGGTTATGGACTCATGTGAGTTGGACGCATAGCAAGGTGTGATGCGTTGGGCAAGCTTTTCACTTGTTCCATGATTGGGAATGCAGTTCTCACATGTTTTGAGTTTGCCAATGCGTATCCAATGGTATCATGTAGGGATTGTAGGACATCCCTGTAGGCCCCACTGTGAGTACAGGGGATAGTCATGTGTATGACACTTGTATCACCAAGAGTCGCAATGGAAGTAAGCCCCAATTTAGTCAGCCTGTCAGACCCACATTCTCGAAGATTGGTAGAGCTAATAGCTTTCCAATAGACATCTGCTTCCCTATTTACCTACGTAAGTTTGAAACAGTAGGTAGAGCCTCCTAGCAGCATGTACTTCCACAGGTAGTGCATCAAGTCTGTGGAACCTGAGTGCAATGGCCTAGGTGTGCATGCAATTCATGATCATGGGTGTTCTAGCAACTCTATGTCTGATGTAAGTCAGGCCTCCTTGGAAGTATGTGTTGTGTACCAAGTTCTGCATTTCCTGACATGTCTGACCCTATGAGTGCTCTAGGGTTTGCTGACTCCTAATTGTAGATAGACCTTAGCAGTGGTGTGTCTGTAGAGACAAACATGTGTGGAGTTTCCTATACACTCCTCGGTGTACATGTTGTTGGCAAATTATAGTTGTGTATCCACCGCCCCCCCTCAAACACGGCCATGGGTTTGTGAATGGGGTACCTTGTACTAATGCTACCAGTATGTTACACATACATGTGAATAAGTGACGGTTTGTTTGCATATTAGTATACACACTCAGGTTTGGCACTTGGTACTATACTGGCAAGTCCAGTTACAACTTGCAGACCATGTGGCTTTAGGTTTGCTTTCTGTACACTGACATTTGTAGCCCAGCTCTTGGTGGAGGATATGCAGCATGATTCTTAGATGATAACTGTCAGAACTCAGATTGCAAGTCAAAGCCAGTAGTTACCCATCTTGTGGGTTGTGGATGTGCTTTGTGTGATGTGACCTTTGTTGTCTGGCCTGCCATATACTTCCTCAGGGACATTCAATGCTCTGTATCGTGATATGAGCTGTTACAAGTACAGTAGATGTAATGTCTGATTAACTTGCTGTGCCGTTTCAGACAATGCAGTTACTAATGTAGCATATCTGCATTTGTCTTCACAGCAGCTAACATGACTCCAGACCAGGTCCGTGAATTTCAGTGCCGGGCCATGCGATACCAGCACATCCTGCTGGTGGAGTCGGGGTTCCGGAGGATGGCCCGGCGATATCGCCATGAACGTGCCTCCGGGGCATGGCGAGCCTTCCCACAGGGTGGGCCTACTTTGCCCACCACAGCCACCACAAGCACAACCACCAATCAGAGCCAGGTGGCCCCACCCACGGCTGCCACTGTTGGTCCAACATCTGCAGGACTTCCTGGCCCCAGCATTGCCACCGGTGCAGGACAGCCCACACAGACCTCCTCCACCGGTACACAGACTGCCACTGCTCCATCTGTTGACCCTGCAGCCTTCAACAGAATTGAACATAAGATGGACAAAGTGCTGCGCAAGGTGAGCCACCTGAGCCGGGACGTGCGGCACATTAAACGGTGGGTGGGTGGGGGGGCTATGTTGGGGTTCTTGTGTGTAAAACAAAACAAAAAACAACAAAAAAATGTAAAAATAAAAACACAAAAAAATATATATTTGTTTAGGATAGTATAGTATGTGTTTAGGTTAGTATGTGTTGTCCTCCATGTGTCCCGTCTCATAAGGGGGGTGGGGGGTAGATGTTTAGAACGTTTCGTTGCCTGTGATAAGTAAGTGTAGCTTAGGTTAGTTAGGGACAGTTGTGGGTAATGAGTGGTTAGGGTAGATTAGGGTAGGTAAGACTTTCCCTCAGTTTCCTCTTCTGTGATTAGCATTTAATAAATATATAGTTAACCCTTAACAGTATGTGCTAAATGCTACTTGATCATGGGCTTGGAATTAGTGTACATGAATGTTGTTCTATTACATTTGTGTCCTATGCTACAAACAAATCCCAACTGAGCTGTAAGATTGGCAGCTACCCAGAGCTACCTTGCAAAGTTTCCACCATTTGTTGCAACCACCAATCACAGTTAATATGGATCCCAATGTGTTTCTGTCCATAAGTATGTTTTCTAACTCACAAACAGTGCTTCCAGACTTAGTATTGGGGGAACAGTTTTAGGTCTGACTGCAGTGTGATGATCAAGGACACCCTTATAAGATGAGTTCTCGTATGCACTCTTGTATTCTTGTATTCATGACTCACATACGTCATTTGTGACACAGTTCAGCATGAATACCTATTAGTATGTAAACTCAGACAGCTTCATTCATGCAGTTTTTGTAGTGTTTGCTTAGATTTGTGTGCACTGTTATATGTGTTAGTATTGCATGGTGACAACATTTTGCAGCCACTATTTGATGACTTAGATATCCCCTGAGGAAGCATTATTCTGTCCAACGCAGCATGATGGTGTATGGTTTCTCACTTCATCAGATATGTCCCTCAGGATGGGCAGAGTATGATGCAATCATGGGCACTGTGCAGAATTATCAGACTACATAATATAAGGACATTTGTATTGACAAGCTATGCAATTTGACAGTAGGCACATTTCAGTTATCTACTGCACAGTTGATATGTCACATTACCCAGAGACAGATTTGTTGTGTAAGTGCTATTTATTGAAAAGTGCTGTAGTGCTATCTGTACATTGTCCATGATTGTGAGTCCATTATAGTGACATCTTGCATTGTGATCCTACACAAGGGGTTACGGAAATGCTTTTGACATGCTGGGGTGATGTTTCAGACAGTGCAGAGGGACAGGATTTGCCAATGAGTAAGAGAGAGACAATCACTGGGCAGGCTGACAAGATATACAGTGGTAAGCAGAACAGTCATTAAGTAGAGTTGTAAGACTGGCATGTTATAAAGCGCAGGACCTTGGCAATAGTTGGCCATGTGGCAGGGAATAGTGCTTCCGGGTACTTTTTCGTGTGAAAGTGATCTGTTCCATGTCTTCTTCTTCTGATGTGTGTGTTGCCTCCTCTGTCCTTGTTGGTGGTGGTTGTGAAGGGGCAACACACACCTCAGTGTTAGAAGACGTGGAGTCAGACATCCCGGTCGCTGCTCCCTGTGAAGGTCTTAAGGGCAGTACTGTAGCAAGGAGGGCCTGCTGGTTCTTGAGAATAGCAGCCACATCACGATGGTAGGCAGCCAGGTCGGCCCTGAGGGGTTCAATGTTGCATTGGTGCACGCGTTGACAGGATTGCTGTTGTAGGTGTTGGGTCAACTGTATTACAGCTGTGCTGATTTCCTTCTGGGTTTTCTGCAGTTCCTGCAAGATAGATGTTAGGGCTTGCATAGCTGTTGCCTGATCTGCAGATGACATCATGCACGAACGCACCCCCTCTAGGCTGGCTGCCATAGTTTGCATACCCACCGCACCTCCTTGGCCAGCTCCCGCTGTACTCCAACTACAGTTCTCTCAAAGCTGGTGCCAGTGTCATCTGAGTCCTCAGCTGTATTGGAGCTGGCAGGTCTTACAATTGGGGTGGTGGGTGGTTCCTCTGCGATGGCTGCTTGTTCTGTCCTCCTCCTTGTGACTGAAGGTGGGGTCTGGAGGGTTTCAAGGACCTTTTGGATGGTCTCCTGGGGAATGTTTATCAGCTCGTCATCAGGGAAATCTGGGACAGGCATATCGGCAGGAGATCCATCTTCCTCTGCAAAGAAACAGGGTACAATTAGTGTGTCTGTGTTGTGGCAATTTTGATGTGACGTGCCTGCCTTTTGATGAATTCACTTTGTGATCTTGTTTTGTGTTAATTTCTCCAGTCCTTCAGATGGGCATTCTTCCAGGCCTATGGCTCACCTGTGTGTCAAATGTATGTTATTGAGTTATCAGACTTGTCAGCCTCATCGCCTCTAGGGGTGGATTTTTGCCAAATAGAGAATTGCCACCTCTTTTCCTACTCGACCCTCCGTGTACATCCATTCTCATGGTGAGACCTTTCACTGGCTGTGGGTGTACTGGTGGCCCTGGCAGCACACTTAACAATCTGGATCTGCCCCAATCTCTGATCGTTCACGTCGACTTAAATGTAATTGACATGTGGCATATCCTATGCATGGCAATGTTATGATCCGATATGGATGTTGACATTGGTAATGTGTCCTGCTGATGTTGGGGAATGTGTGTTACAATGGATTGCCCTGATAGTCGTATCAGTGTCCTATTTCCTCCTCTGACTGTGCAGGTGTATTTCAGTGACCAGTAACATGTGTCCCCTCCTCAATGCTGTTGTCTGAGCAGTATGACATGTGGGATGTTACCTTGTTACCCAGGTACAGGATGGACCCTGACATATGCAGCATGGGTGTGTCCTTAGTGCTGTGTAGCTCCTATTGTTGTTTACATTGGCTGATGTTTGTGACAACTATGGGCATTGACATTTGAGAGTACTGGGGCCTTTGTCTTTATTTCTGGGGATTGTTGCAGTTGTCATCCTCACCCCCTAATTTGGGTGTGTATGATCCATGGGGAGGTTACTGCCATTGCCTACTTCAGCTGCACACAGAGCAGAGGTCGTAGTGGCAACTGTTGTCGCAGTTACATTGCAGTTGTCGGTATGGCTAGAGGATTGCTAATAGGGCCCTAGTTAATGTAGGGGGTATGTTGGCTGACGTGTGCCAGGATGTCAGTTTGACGTAGTGGCCTTCCCTCCTGTCGTGGCTTTCCCTTTGCTCCATCGTTGGCATGACAGCATGCCCGTATGGGACTGTTGTTGGTGTAGTGTAATGGTGTGCCCCAGCTTCTGTCTGTGCAGGCCATGCCCCCATGCCGTGCCCCTTTACCCATGCCACTCCATGTATATGATGACTTACATGCAATGTGTAGTAGGTATTCCCCCCCCGGTTGCAGTTGACATAAGTGCATTATAATTCCCCATGCGACTTACCCTGCATGTGCGTTGTCTCCTGGTAGTCTGCGCTGTCCTGTCCTTGAATCCCTGTGACGATCTCCTCAGGGATGACGGCTGCGACCATCTCCTCCACGTGGTCCAGGGCCTCCTGGTGTGCTGGACTCCCACCTCCGGTCTGCAGTGCTGCCTTCCTGTTCCTGGCCATCTTTTCCTTTGTCCTGCGCTTGCAGTCATGCCAGTGTTTCTTGCACTCGATGACTGTTCTGCGTACTTCAGCCACACTGTTAATCTTGTCAACAATTTGTTGCCATATGGCCTCTCTCCTACTGATTGGCAACTTTGATGTGACAAACAGTTGGTGCTGGTGTTCCGTCACCTCTTTAACCAGAATTTCCTGTTCCTCTGCACTAAAGCGACACTTTCTTTTCTTCTTAAATGTGTCCTGGTTCTTGTGTGGGTCCTCCTGGCTGGTTCCTGGTCTGCTGTCATCTTCCTGGGGTCTGTAGTGGCATCTGGGATCCATTTTGGCTCTCCTCTGGTGAAATGGCTGTGTTCGCTGGGGTTTTTGATGCTATTGCGTAAAAAAAAAAACGGTGCATATCCAGTTTGCGGTGTCGTAAATCGACCCACAATCAATTACGCCTCGTTAACGTCGTTTTCCTTTACGACTTGACACCGCGGTGTGCGTCAAAAATAATGACTCCCACCTGTTGTTTGCGCCGCCGTGCGTCAAAGTATAAATATGACGCCCACACGGCGCACCAAAATGGCGTTAGCCGGCGGTAATATTTTTGACGCAAAACTGCGCCAGCGCAGTTTTGCGTCAAAAAGTATAAATATGGCCCTTGTTTTTCTGCCTTTGGAACCTTGCACTTTTAACTCTTCATCATGTCCCAATCTGGAGATGCATCAGTTGGAGCTGTTTTGGACCTAGAGAAACTGGAGAGCTATACAGTGGCTCGGTTGAAGCAGTTCTGTAAAGATTTTACCTGTCCCATTAAGAGCTCCTCCAAGAAGGAGGAGCTGCAAAAGACGCTGAGGGCCTGGGTGACAGCCAAAGAAGCTGAGGGGCACACAGAGGAGAAGCAAGAAGAGGAGGAGGGGGTGCAAGTCACTCACAATGATGTAGTGGGTGGGCCTGTTATGTCCAAGGAGAGAGTCTCCAGGGCAGGTAGCAGTGTGTCCTCCAAGTGTCTGACACTTGAAGAGTTACAGGACAGACAGGCAGAGAGAGAATACCAATTGGAGATGAAGAAGTTCAGTCTAGAGATGGAAGAGAGAAGGATGGCCATTGAGGAAAGGAAGATGCTGCTGGCTCATGAGCTTAGCTTGAAGGAGTTAGATCATAGGAGCCAGTCTAGTAGAAATGGTGGCAGCAACAGCACGGTGCAGCCTGAGAGAATGGTACACATTCCAAAAGACCTAGTGAAGGATTACAAGAGGGAGGATGACATATACTTGTGGTTCAAGGGGTATGAGTCTGCTCTCCACATGAATCTGGTCCCTGAAGCTCATTGGGGGTGGGTCTGTGGAAGCACTTTGAGGTAGAGGGGAGGGATACTCTGAAATCCTTAGGGGATTCTCAGGGGCTCACTTACTGTATCATGAAGGATGCCCTACTCACAAGATATGGTTTCACCCCTGAGCAGTATAAAGACAAGCTTATGACCTATAAGAAGAAGGAATCCCAAACATGGTTGGAGTGTGTTGATTCATTCTGCAGGTCAGTGGATGGTTGGGTGAAGGGCAGTAAGGTAACAAAGTATGAGGGGCTTTACAATTTGATTGCTTGGGAGCACTTGTTCAGTTTATGTTTTCCAGAGCTGCGCCAGCAAATAATTGACAGCAAGCTGACTGATCCCAGGACAGTCCACATGCAGTGGACTGCAGGAGAGCACAAGGGTCCACAATAGGTATGGGGGAGACCACGCCAAGGGTGGGCAGGGTCCCTCTCAGAGGAAATGGGGGGTAAGGGTAAACAAGGGGAGTTCTCTAAAGGGCCCCAAACTGATTCCCAGGCTAAAGATTCCCAACCCCCCAGTGAGAAGCAATGGTTATCCAAAGAGAAGCCAGTGGCAGGGGGTACCCCCACGTAAGTGTTATGCATGTGACCAAGTTGGTCATGCGAGGGAGGACCCCAAATACCCCAAAAGTACACCAGCACCCACTGGTGCGCAGTCCCAGGGTTTGGCTAGTGTAGCGCTAGAGGAGGAGTTGGTTCCAGGAGGGTGGGAGCCAGCTGAGATGACCCGTGCCACACTATGGGAAAATTAGATGGTTGATAGAGACCCTTGTGCCGGAGAACACTAAGAAGTACAGGCGGTGGGTGACCATCAATGGACAGAGAGTGGAGGCTCTGAGAGACACAGGAGCCAGTGTGACTACAGTGAGGAGTCACCTGGTGTCTGAAGAGCAGATTGAACCCTGTGTAATTCACCAAGTAGTTTTAGTGGACAACTCAGAGTGCCTGTGTAGGTAAACTTTGAAGGGGAGGAGTCTAAAGTTCATTGAAGGTAGCTGTGAGTAAAACCATGCCTATAGATTGTTTGTTTGGCAATGATCTGGAGGATTCCCCTTGGAAGGAGGTGGAACACAGGTCACACTTAGAGATGTTGGGTCTGCCTATGTGGGTATGCGTATCCACCAGGGCAATGGCAGCCTGTCAGGGTGGTCAAGAGCCCCTGGAGCCTGAAACAGTGGCCCAGGGGTCCACCAAAAAGAGGAAGGGCAGGAGGCCCGGGAAACCGGCCCAGAAGTTCCCACGGTCCAGGAGGAGGCAGAGCCTGAGGGTGACACCCCGGAGCCTACAGGGGAACAGATTGCTGAGCTGGGGGAGGTCCCCGAGCTGTTGCAGTGGCAGCAGGAAGGGGTGCCCACCAGGGAAGCATTCTGTACAGCAGAGAAGACATGCCATACTCTGGAGGGTTTGCACCAGCAGGCTTCAGACCAGGCGGCTGGCAAGGAGCCAGGATCGTACCCTATCTACTGAGAGGACGACCTCCTGTATAGTGAGCCTAAGGTTCCTGAGCCTGGGTCAGCCTGTGTGCCGGTGGTACCCCAGTGCTTCAGGGCCTTCCTACTGGGTGTGGCTCATGATGTGCCTCTAGCTGGACATTTGGGGCAGGACAAGACCTTTGAGAGGCTTGTCACCCACTTGTACTGGCCCCTAATGTGCAGGCACTCAGATGCACATTGCAGGTCTTGCCAAACTTGGCAGGCAAGTGGCAAGTGTGGGGGGAAATGTAAGGCTCCCCTCCAACCTTTTCCTGTTGTTAGTATCCCCTTTGAAAGGGTTGGTATTGACATTGTGTGGCCTCTGGATCCCAAGACAGCCATGAGCAACAGGTTCATCCTGTACCCAGAAGCCATTCCTCTGTGGTCAATCACTTCCCCTGTGGTGGGTCGTGCTTTGATGGGGTTTTTACCTGCATGGGGTTCCCCAAGGAAGTGGTATCTGATGGGGGACCAACTTCATATATACGTATATGAAGTCTCTGTGGAAGGAGTGTGGGATAACCTACAAGTTCACCACCCCTTACCACCCACAAAGCAAAGGTCGGGTTGAGAGATTCAACTGCACGTTGAAAGGCATGATTATGGGCCTGTCAGAGCCCTTGAGGCGGAAGTGGGACGTCTTCTTTGCCATGCCTTCTGTTCGCTTACAGGAAAGTGCCTCAAAAGGGACTTGGGTATAGTCCCTTTGAGCTGATCTATGGCCATCCTGTGAGGGGACCTTTAAGTCTGGTGAAGGAGGTCTTGGAAAAAGTTCCTAGTAAACCTCCCCAGGATGTACTTAGCTACATGCTGGCTCTGAGAAACCAGACAGTCTGCTTCAGGAGTCTCGCACAGGAGAATCTGGAAGCAAGCCAGGAGGATATGAAATGGTGGTATGACCGGAATGCCACTCTGGTCGAGTTTCAACCTGGTCAAAAAGTGTGGGTGATGGCACCAGTGGAGCCTAGGGAGCATCAAAACAAGTGGACTGGGCCTTTTTAGGTGGTGGAGCGCAAGAGTGAAGTCACCTATCTGGTGGACTTGCAGACTCCCACGAACCCTTTGAGGGTCCTGCATATTAACCGCCTCAAACCACACTTTGAGCGGACTGAACTGTCCATGCTCCTTGCAATAGATTATGGGGTGGAGTAGGGGAGTGAGCCTCTTCCTGACCTCCTGTCTGCAGGAGAAAAAGATGGGTCTGTGGAGGGAGTGATCCTCTCCCCCTCCCTGACTGCAGAGCAGCAGAGGGACGGTTGCCAGGTGTTGGGACAGTTCGCCTCACTGTTTTCCCTGATCCCAGGGGTCACACACTTGTGCACACATGATGTGAACACTGGGGACAGTCCACCCATTAAACAGAAAGTTTACAGGGTGGCTGAAAGGGTCTGGGCTAGCATTAAGGATGAGGTATTCAAGATGTTAACCCTAGGGGTTATTGAACATTCCAGCAGTCCTTGGGCCAGCCCTGTGGTATTGGTCCCAAAGGCCGCAGCACCTGGTGCCACTCCAGAACTCAGGTTCTGTGTGGACTACCGGGGACTCAATGCGGTCAGCAAGACTGACGCACACCCCATCCCCCGAGCTGATGAGCTCATTGACCGGTTGGGAGCTGCCAAGTACCTCAGCACGTTTGATTTAATGTCTGGGTATTGGCAGTTTGCCTTGACTGAGGGGGCCAAGGAGAGGTCTGTATTTTCCACCCCAGATGGACACTTTCAATTTAAAGTGATGCCATTTGGGATCAAAAATGCCCCTGCCACCTTTAAGAGGTTGGTCAACCAGGTTTTGGCTGGGCTAGATCAGTCCAGTACCGCCAACCTGGTTGACATTGCTGTTTTTAGTTCCACATGGGATGAACATCTGCAACACCTCTGCAGAGTGTTGAAGGCCCTGCAGAAGGCAGGCTTCACTATTAAGGCAAGCAAGTGCCACATAGGGCAGTGTTCTGTGATGTACTTGGGACACCAGGTAGGGAGTGGCCAGGTGGCACCCCTACAGCCAAAAGGTGACACCATGCACCCCTACAGCTCAAAATTGACACCATTCTGTCTTGAGAGCCTCCCAAATCCCAGACTGATATGAAAGCCTATTTAGGCCTCACTGTATACTACAGGATGTTTGTCAAGGGGTATGGTACGATTGTTACCCCCTTGACTGAGTTTACTTCTAAGAACCAACCCAAAAAGGTGATCTGGACAGAGGCTTGCCAGACCGCTTTTGATGCCCTGAAGGCTGCCATGTGCGCAGCACCTGTGCTGAAGGCACCTAACTACTCCGAGGAGTTTGTTGTGCAAGCGGATGCCTCAGAGCATTGTATTGGAGCAGTATTCTTACAGTTTAATGAAGAGGGCCTAGATCAAGCTTTAGCCTTCGTTGGCAGGAGGTTACCTCCCAGGGAACGTGGGTGGAGTGCCATATAACGTGAAGCGTTTTCTGTGGTCTGGGCGCTGAAGAAGCTAAGACCCTACTTGTTTGGGACTCACTTCCGGGTTCAGACCTACCACAGGGCCCTCAGATGGTTAATGCAGATGAGGGGTGAGAATCCAAAACTGTTGAGGTGGTCCATTCACCTACAGGGGATGGACTTTACGGTGGAACACCGCTCTGGTACAGAACACGCCAATGCTGATGGGCTGTCCAGATTCTTCTGCCTTAGTGATGAGAACTCCCATGAGGTTGGGTAGTTTCTCCCCACTTTCAGCTGGGGGGGACACGTTTTAGACTTGGAGTCCTTGGCATGGTCTCTCCTAACCTTTTGCCTCTGTTTCCTAAGTTGTTGATGTGTGCTGGACTCTGTATTTGCTGTTTTTGTTACTCTGGGCACTTTACCACTGCTATCCAGTGCTAAAGTGCAAGTGATTCTATACAAAATGTGTATGTAATTGGTTCATCCATGATTGGCATATTTAATTTACTGGTAAGTCCCTAGTACAGTGCACTAGAGGTGACCAGGGCCTGTAAATCAAAAGCTACTAGTGGGCCTGCAGCACTGGTTGTGCCACCCACATTAGTAGCTCTGTAAACATGGCTCAGACCTGCCACGGCAGTGTCTGTGTGTGCAGTTTTTAAACTGCCAAATCGATTTGGCAAGTGTATCCACTTTCCAGGCCTAAACCTTCCCTTTTCTTACATGTATGAAACCCCTAAGGTAGGCCCTAGGTAGCCCCATGGGCAGGGTGCAGTGCATGTTTAAGGTAGGACATATACTAATGTGTTTTATATGTCCTAACAGTGAAATACTGCCAAATTCGGTTTTCACTGTTGCAAGGCCTATCCCTCTCATAGGTTAACATGGGGGCTGCCTTTAAATATGATTAAAGCATAGATTCCCTTTGGGAGTGGGTAGACATGTGGAGTTTGGGGTCTCCGAGCTCACAATTTAAAAATACATCTTTTAATAAAGTTGATTTTGAGATTGTGTGTTTGAAAATGCCACTTTTAGAAAGTGAGCATTTTCTTGCTTTAACCATTCTGTGACTCTGCCTGTTTGTGGATTCCCTGTTTGGGTCAGTTTGACAGTTGGGCTGTTTGCACCTCTCTCAAAAGGGAGCTGGGGTGTAGCCTGCATATCCTGACGAGCCATCTATGCTAGGGGGCTGGGGAGGGGAGGAGTGGTCACTCACACCTGAAAGGGCTGTGCCTGCTCTCACACAATGCAGTCTCCAACTCCCTGGTGTGTGTCTGGGGCCTGGCCTGGGCAAGGCAGGAATTAACAAACAAGAGAGACTTTTCTTTGAAGTAAGCCTACTTCAAGGGGGAAAATGGGTATAAGAAGGGCACCCAAAACCACAGACTTTAGATCACTTCTGGAAAATCAAGAGGAACTTCTGCCTGGAGAAGAGCTGAGGAGAAGTGCTGCCCTGCCTGTGACTGTGCTTTGTGGAGCTATCCTGCAGTTGCTGCTTCTGCCTGGTGAAAGGGGACAAAGACTGGACTTTGTTGTGCATTCCGGCTTGTGAAGAAATCTCCAAGGGCTTGTCCTGAGCTTGCCTCCTGCTGTTGAAGTCTCAGGGCCATCAAAGACTTTCCCTACCAGCATCTGGACTCTGCCGAGACTCCAGCCCTGCCAAGAGGTGCCCTATCCAGTTCCTGGGGCCTTGACAGGTGAAGCTGGCAGACCAAGCCTGAAAGCCCACGCACAGGCCACCGGGGAAATTTGCAATGCAAACTCTGAGAGCGGCTGAAGAAACGACGTGCCGCCAGCTCCGCGGCTCAAATCGACGCAGTGCTTGCAGCTCGGCTGGGAGATCGATGCACGCGGCTGGAGAAACGATGCGCTGCATTGCAGACGAAGGCTGGTAACATCGCAACCCACACAGCGTGGTTTTGCTATCACCGCGCAGCAGGATTCTCTTGCTGGATGCGGCAAAATGATGCATCACCTGCCTGGACCTGAGTGCTGCCCGGATTGACACATCACTCCTCGGTAGGGAGGAAAAATGGTGCACGCCGTTCTGACCGGAGAAGGAGAAACGACGCACGAGCTCACTTGTGGGTGAGAAATCGACACACTGCTTACCTTTTCGATGCACACTCGCCCGTGCGTGTTATTTTAATGCGACCCAGGTCATTTTCAGCGCTCAAGTATTTTAGCTGTTTATGAAAGGATGTAAGACTCTTTTTGCTTTTTAATTAATAACTTGAGTTGTGTCTGTTTGACTTTTGCCATTTTGGTCTGGTTTTGTTTAGATAAATATTTTTCTAATCTGGTATTGTGTCATTTTGTAGTGTTTTCATTATGTTACTGTGTGTGTTGGTACAAATACTTTACACCTAGCACTCTGAAGTTAAGCCTGCCTGCTCATGCCAAGCTACCAAGGGGGTGAGCGGAGGTTAGCCGAGGGTGATTCTCCTTTACCCTGACTAGAGCGAGGGTCCTTGCTTGGACAGGTGACCTGACTGCCAACGAAAGACCTCATTTCTAAAACCAATCATGGATAAGGCAATTACATATACAGTTTACACAGAGAGCACTTGCACTCTAGCACTGGTCAGCAGTGCTAAAGTGCCCAGAGTACCAAAAACCAGCAAAAACAAATCCTGCACACAGTCAAAACACATGAAGCAGGGGCAAAAAGACAGGGGAGACTGCGCCAAGGATGCCAGATTTAACAGCCAGTATGTGTAAAACCATTAATTCCACAAACAAACTCTGTTGTTAAAGGAAGCTCCCTTCTCTTAGTAGACATTACTAGTTGTTCAAAGACAGCACCACGTGCAACTAAGTAGATTACTAGTTATGGCTGGTCTGAATTACAGGAGTGTGGTCTAAACTATTTACCCAAAAAGTCTATCAAAAGACTACTGCGATGACTGAGTTAGAAAATAAGGTTTGTGGTCAACTGGAAGAGAGAGAACCACACCAATCCCTCCTTAAAAAACATTAAATAGTCTCCAGAGAAGCCAAGATAAAAGCACACATAGATAGTATGAATAAAGCATGCTTGACTATGAGTCCAGAGTATATGCAGTGAGACACACAATGTGTTGACTGGGAACTGCGGTGAGCCATGGCAAAGTCCATCCATATGGAAGAAAGCTTCCAACTGCTTAGGCCACTGTTCCAATCCTGCATCTTTCCCTTGTTGCTAAATTTCCCTTGTATTCTGTCACCTATGCTGAGGCTGGTGTTGGGGTGGGTCACTGCAAAAGACCTCCTCCCAAACTGTAAATCTAGTGCTCCCTATGGGCATCCTTGGTGTATCCTATTAATAGGTCGATCGTTAACTGGTTTCTCAACACCGCAGTCACAAACTATAAACTTATCGTTCACCCTACAATAGGCTCGGCCAGTGGCAGCATTTCTGTAGTTTCGAGGGCAGGAGCTGATGCCCACTGCCCTACTTGTCCTTGTAAGTGAGGTCTAGCATCTCTTGAGAAACAGGTCTTACTCACCGACTTTACCTGACTGCTTTGCGTTGGTCCGTTTTTCACGCATTTCTACACCTTACCTCTAGAGTCTCACTAGTTTGTTTGAAGTTTCCTTTCTGAGCACAAGTGTGAGTGCTGTCTTACTTTGTTTTCATCTTCTCACATATTCCTGGCTTCCAACTTCGTCATTTATGTGGGCACAACTATCAACTTCACCCCCCTTTTGTGAGATTATGTCCTCTTTTCAGGACTCTTGAGAATTTATGTTCAACCCACCTCTTGGAGAAAGACTATGATAACATTCCCTGTGGATGTCCTTGTTACTGTATTTAACTTTGGAGCCTTGAAAAAGTCACAGGTTGTGATGAAACCATGTTGTCTGATGATGAACAGATACTTACCTGCCAATAAAAGAGATCAAATCAAATTTTAACCTCTTTTTGCAGTTGGACTAGATCATTGGACTCAAGTTGTTGGGGTTTTCTTGTACCCGATATTACAGTGTACCGCGCCAGATACATTGATATGCCTTCGGTTATTGGGGCATAAATAATTCACCATTCAGCACTGTCCATACATCCTGTTCATTTATCTACAGACGTGACCCTGTATACTATTGGATACTCAAAGGAGGTTCAGCCAATAATACCAGTCCAACCCCCCCCCTTTTTTGTTTACAGTAACACATCTTGGTGTGCAGTGGGAGGCCATTTGCAAAGGTTGTCTGTTTCTCTTTCTGTTGTTTATTGATGTTGTTGGTGTTAAACTGATACTAATAATGTAAAACCCTTGCCCAGGGAGTGTAATGCGTGTAAAAGTGACAAAATACAGAAGTGACACGATAACACAAAATGTGTCACCTTATGTTGCATTATTTGCCTTTTCTTACAACATAAATTATTCATCCCTGCTGCATTATTTGGTCATTTTCTACCACATAATTCTAGATGCCTGTCAAGGGAATGTGCCACGTTATGTCACATAATTTACCTTTCTTCCCACACAATTTATTCAGCCCTGCGGCATTAGTTGAGGCTTTCCTTCTGCAGAATTCCAGAGGCCATGGTCACAATTCTACACGGGTTTATTTTCCCTCTCCCACAGGAGTGACAGTTGGGAAACACGATGGTCGTTACTCGACCCTGCCATCTCCTTTCCCTGATTTCAGAAGTTTCGTCCTAGAGAGAGTTTCCAACACAGGGGACGGGAGACAGAGAGTGAGGCTGGCGACAAGGGTGGCTAATGCTGCCAGTCCTGCAAGGCAGTGTTTTGTTCTTTTATTTTGTACTTTTGCTTTGGGAAGCTCACGTAGTTTAAAAAATATTTTAGGAGATTGGGACCATGTCATCGTTGCAGTTTCACACACACCGCCCCGATTTTAAAATGTTGTGAAACATTTATTTTTGCCAAAACTAGGCCTGGGCGTAATTTTGATTCCTCTAGCGCATGGATACTCAAAGTACGGCCCGCAGGCCTGATGCGGCCCCTCTGACCTTTACATGCGGTCCCTGGAGCAATAGGAGCCCTGGGCAGCTGTTTTCTCGACTCCACACTAACAATAAAAATATTAAATAGACACACAATCATTTATTTCAAACTTATTTGTTATTAGAGAAAGGAAGTAACTAGGGACTCCTGCACTTAAACGTTAGAACGCCTTCATTTTTAAAGACATCTTTCAGCAAAAGTGTCACATCTTTCAGCACAAGTGTAAAACTAAGACAGTCTCTTAAAAATTAAAAAAGTGTATTTAGTTAACATGCAGAACCTTTTTGCCTTAATACAATCTATTTTATCAGTGCATTGAGATGTATTCATTTAAAAGTGATAGTTTTCAAACATAAATTTGCACACATTAATTCTTTCCCTTACCCTGAGAACATCACCAATAGTAATTTAAAGAGGCAAGTAACTTGGTATGTGCACATTATGGGTGGCCTGGGTTCCTATCATACATGAACAACATTATAGTTTATTAAATCAAACATAGGCTTCTATGTTTTGTGCAGCGCACACCATGAATCATGTATTTCGAGGTCATCTGAAATGTGATAATGCAGAAAAAGGAGGGAAAGTGAGACTAAACAATTGCCTAGGATTACACAATTTGGAAAAGTGGGTAAACTGGGATTCATTCCAGGTTTTCTGGTTTTCCATTGTTTATTTCAGCCACTAGATGTATATAATTTGCTTCTCCTACACCTACGTTGCCACCAATCCCCCCAGCCACCCAACCCGACTGCCACTGCCCTGGCAACAATGCGGCCCCCAGGCACGTCACAGACCAAACTTCTTGGCCCCTGGGAAAATGTTTGCGAGTACCCATGCTCTAGCGAAATTCCTAATTTTCATGTTACACCTTTTCATGTAATGTTTGGCCCGAGAAAGACCGGTTCGTGCAGAAAATATATCACAAAAGAGACATCCCCTGCTTGAACCACTCTCTAACCAGTATCTTGTAAGGCTTTTTTGTGAAAGGTGAAAGCCTCGCATAAAAATTAGGCTCCATACCAGCAAACCTTTTATTCTGGAAACATAACTTGTGAACTGTTCATGGATTTTACGGGGAAAAGATATGCGATTTTGCAACCCCCCTCGTTTAAATGCTAGATTGTATCTAAACAGTCAACCTTTTGCAAAACTATAACACCGGTCGGACACAGCCCCTTTTGCCCCCACACTACGTTGTACAGCAAGGGCCTCAAGGTGTCCGAAAGGAGGTCGCCTTACTGCAATTAGAAAACAGGAATGAATTGTGCATACCATAAATATGGAACAATATTCTAGAGAAGCGGTGTAAAACTGTTTTGACATACCTAGCCTCAATCCAAACTATACATAAAACGCGATCACATTTTTTTCACCTTACAAAATATCGTTTTGCCTTTTGATTTTCGACGTGTCTGGGGAATATGAGTTGATTCAGCAGAGTAGCCTCAGTTTGTACTCTTGTTTTTCCTCCAGAAGCATAGAGAGGTTAACAATCGCACAACGAGTTAAGAGTAAACCTAATCCTGGAAAAAACACAGGGATGGCGCTGCGGTGGTATCCGAATGGATCGATGAATTGTCCATTAGTGGGCACGGAAATACATCAGCGTGTCGGTTTCCTGGATTCCCTTTCATCCTCACGGTGAACGAGGCGCGGCTATTTTCAGAAAGTGTAGATTCCACCGTCCAGGCCGCTGGTGGATTTAGGGAAAGTCTTTTCTTTCGCCAGTCTCTTTTCCTCGCCATGAATGAAAGGCACACACACTGAGCATGAGCAATGGTATACAAAACACCAAGGGGCAGATTTAAGAGCCCCTAGCGCCTCCTTGTGCCACATTAGCATCATTTTTTTTTAACGCTAATGTTGCCCAACGAGGCCAAAATCGCGGCGCCAAATTTACTAAGTGCTGCAATGCAAGCATTGCGCCACTTTGTAACCCTTTGTGCTACATTATGCCTGCGCCAGACATAATTTATGCAAAGGGGGCCCGAAAAAATGGCGCAAAGAGATTTCTTTTCATCATTTTTTTGGGCACTTTTAACGCCTGCTCAATGCAGGCGTTAAAAGGAGACATACCATTGTTTACAATGGGCCTCTGAGGACTTTGCAGGATTAGCGTCAACATTTTTGATGCTAATCCTGCACAGGGCCGAACTGGCGTAAAAAATTATTACTCTAGTTCCCTAACTATCGCCATGGTGCGCCGTATATTAAATACAGAACTTATATGGTGGCGTCAGGGAGTGTTAGAAAAGTGCCGCTGCACTAAGTGCAGTGCCACTTTTCATAAATCTGCCCCTATTGGCCAGATGTACAATGCAATTTTGCAGTTGCAAAAGGCAAAAATCGACCTTTGTGACCGCAAAATGGCTTTCTATGATGTACCATCCCTATTTTGCGAGTCGGTATCCAGTTACCGGCTCGCAAAATAGGGATTGCGACTCGCAAGTAAGAAGGGGCGTCCCAAGGGCGTTCCTTCCTAATTGCGACTTGCAGGAGGAAGTATGATTGTATTGTGACTGTGAATATGGTTGCAAAACAATCACAGTTAACACCAGTTTCAAACTGGTGTTCACCCATTCGCAAGTGGGAAGGGGTCCACAAAGGACCCCTTCCTCTTTGTGAATGGTAGCAAAAATGTTTTTTCAGAGCAGGCGGTGGTCCCATGGACCGCTGTCTACTCTGAAAAAATGAAAACAAAACTTCATTTTTATGTTTGAAATGCATCCTGTTTTACCTTTAGGAAAAACTGGCTGCATTATTAAAACTGCTTTATTGAAAAGCAGTCACAGACTTGGGGACCTGCTGACCGCAGTTGGCCACCATCTTTGTGAGTGTGGGCATTCCCAAATAGGATGCAATTTGCAACCTACTTATGAATATTCATGAGGCAGGTTCCTTGCAACCCTTATAGGAATAGCAAACAGTGTGCTTAACACTGCAGTACATTTTGTTTTGCAACTCACAATTTGCAATTCACAAACGGATCGCAAATTACAATTTCCAAACGGATCACAAATTGCGGGATGCATAACAAAAGGTTGTACATCTGGCACCTAGGGCCATATTTCATGCCAAGTTACACAGTGCAGTGCAGCAAGCCACCTTGCTGTGCTGCAATGCGTGACACGGAAAGGGCAGGAATGAACTGTATTTAAGGTAATGACGTGCATTCCTGTCCTTTCCACTGCTCTGGCGCACAATGGGCTGCCTAGCACCAATTCAGGCACCCTTGTGCCATGGTGCAAGAGTGCCTGTATTGCATGTAGGATTGTTTTTGAGTAGGTAGGGGCACCTTCCTGCACAAAAACCAATCCTGAGAGGCTTTTTCCTCTTTCTGTGTGTGCTGCAGAATGTAGCACACATAGAAAGAGGCAAAAACAAAGAGGAATAAATATATTTGTACTCATTATGCCTCACCTGGGGACACATAGGTTTTTGATCCATTCCCAGGTTTACTTGTTTTGGAAATCTGGCAATGCGTCAAAATCCATAGATGTTGCATGGTAACACCCACTTAACACCCATGCCCTCCTGGTGCAGAGAAATGCAATGCAGAAGTTTGCACTGCAGTAGATCACTAAGATTTATGGAGCCATGCAGGGCCACACAAGGTGGCCTTGCAGGCTTCATAATTCTCATTTTTCATTTGCATCACTCTATCACCATGTTGGGTGGTGCAAGAGTGACTCAAATGGACTCATAAATGAGCCCCAAGTAACATCCAAATAGTTAGCCAAATAACATTCTTTGGAAGAATAGGCTATTTTGTTCAATTTCCTTTTTCTTTGCAATGGTATGTGATTTTTACAGCAGCAAAAATGAGTGTGCATAATTTCTCTAGCAAGAGCACAGATTGCTACTGTGTGTTTGTGTACTGTTTGTATCTCACATTTGAATTTTTGAAGCAATATATAGGTAAGCTACCACTCCTGACAAAATATTTTTGAGAAACTTGGTTATTGGTTGACTGGGCTGTGAGCCCAGGTCAAGCAGCACCCATAATCCTGGTCAAAGGAAGGCACAAGCATACCCCAAATTAACCTGTGCTCAGCTCCCTGGTAGCTTGGCACAAAGCAGTCAGGCTTAACACAGAGGCAATGTGTAAAGTATTTGTGCAACACTTCAAACAGTAAAATAGTGAAAACCCCACACAAAAGATCCCACACCATGTTAAAAAATGGAGCAAATATTAATAAATAAAACAAGAACAAAATGACAAAAAACTAATCAGCAGAACCAAAGTTATGCATTTTTTAAAGAATGAACTGTAAAATAGTGCCTAAAAGCACCAAGTGCCAACTGAGGCTATCGGGTCGTGCTTGATCAGGTATAAGATCAGGCCAACTGTGATGGAGTGCAGGGCAGATACAGTTCCCGATTAGTCCTGCTGAAGTTTTACCATCTCAAGTTTTGTGTCAAGAGTCCTGTTCACGTTAGAGAGGGTTGTGGGGAGCAAGGAGAGCATCTCGGGCGGTTGTCAATGTGGCAAGTACAGCAGGCGGATGTTGCTGACAGGTGGGCTAGAGCTTTGTATTGGTAGTCCCCTGCGAACTGTTGATGCTGCTGTGTGAAGAGCCGGACTGGTGGCGGCTCATGCTGAATTTCAGTGCAAGCAGTGTGGCCTTGGTGTGAACGGGCCCATTTGAGGTTGCAAATAGCCCAAAAGCCTGATTTAAAGCATGCTGAGCCACACCAAGGGTCCATGACCACAGCGCACCACTTTGGGTGCAGGAATATGGTGCAGCTCAGTCCAGGAACTGGTTGGGGAGCCTCTGATGTCTCTGAAGCACAGATCAGGAGGCTAGCTAAACACCCCTTGTAAATGGCTGTCTAAGAGGGATACACAAAGCTCCACTGTCATCCACACCAAGTCATGTAACCCAGAGACAGGGGACTGGGAGCAGGCACCAAATGGCTTAGGCAAGAAAATGGCACCTTTCTAAAAGTTGCCTTTTCAGAATTGAAATGTAAGATATGACTTCAACATAAGTTAGGATTTTAAATTATGATTCCAGATACACCAAACATGAACTGGTTATCTCTTCTCATTTGGAAATTACACAAATGAAACCCCAACATTATCCCCTGGGAGAGAAAGGTCTTGCAGTAGTGAAAACAAATGTAAGAGTATTTTACTGCCGGGGCATGTACAACCTAAGGGTACGTTTGAGACTCTGACAAATCACCCTAAATGTGACTCAGATGTTCATGTCAGATTATTGATTTCACAGTTGGGAATATCCATTCCATCTGGTAGTCTTGCTGCAACACTCTGGACCACTTGGAGTAAGAGATTTTGTTTCACAAGGCAGATATTGAGTTAATATGCATAACGAAGTCAGGGGTGATGGTAGGTACAACTTCCACAGGATGGTCCTCAGAGAGAGGTTGAGAGGATATGTAGAAATCAGGGCTGGCCTTTGCTGAGATACCACCCCAGGCAGTACCCTTCCTGATCCTTCACCCCTCAACTCTACTCTCTTTCCTCAGGGTTTCACACTTTAACTTTTTCTAAGCACTACATAAAACATGAGTTATTATGCAACTTAATAGTACAGCTGCTGCACTTCACTTTTTGTGTTAACGAGAAAAGCTTTGTCTGGTACCTGAAACTTTAATGCCTACTATGTCTGGACGATGCAAGTGATCATCACTGACATCCTACATCTAAATAACCTACCTATCCTCACCTGCTTGAAAAGGTGGAACCCTTAACATGCTCTCTGGCAGTGGATGTTGTAGGAAGCTGGGCAGGAGGTAGGATTAAGGGGCAAAGTAGCTGGCTTGTGAGAGTGCGCTGTGGAAAGTCTACCCTTAAGGGAAGTGCTGTGGGCTTTTATGTTCACAGATCAGACCCCCTCGCATGCAACATAGAGAGAAAGATGGGGATTGGAGGAACTTTGGGAGACTAAGGGAATGGAACAAGATAATATATGCAACCTCCAGCAAACCTGACTGAAAAATAATTATTTTGATAAATTCAGGTCCCTGGGCCTATACCCAGGTCACCCATGCCTGAAGCTAGCCCTGGTAGAAATAGACAGGGCTGTAATGTGATGTGCTGATCATAGATGCAATACAGGTGTTGAGAATAATTTTTGAATCAAGGTTGATGCCAAGGCTTTTGACCTTGGGCCTGAATGGGGCTTACTAGTCCAGGATGAATGATATAGTTTTAATTGATGATTAGTTGTTGGTCCATTTGCTCAGTCTGGAGGCTCAGAGGACTAAAACGTACACTTAATGGATCTAGGATTAACCCTTTGGTCAGAGGTTTGAACACTGATAAGTCAATTCACCATGCCATCTCACCAAGCTCAATAACATGATTGGCAAATGAGCACCCTGACAATCCCGATGGGACCTGTAACAGGAGCTACTGGTCCCATTGGGATTATGAGATCCATGAAAATCAGCCTGAATCTCTTTGTAAAATACCAGGCAAAACATGCTAAAACCAGTGCGAAAGCACCAATTCCCATATGTCATTCTTCAATATCCCATGTGGAGAATGTCTTCTTATCTCCATATCCCTGAGTTACCAATGCCATGGTGTCAGTAACTCGACGAGGGAGAGAATGCCAGGTAGGAATCTTTTAGACTTTGACTGTATCCTAAGTTGGGTAAGAATGTACTTAGTTACCTTTCAATAGCCACAAGGGCACCCCCATTGAGGTGACGGTGCACTCTACAAATGCACAAGATACTATTTTGTAGTTTAATTTTATATCCCTTAAGCTTCAGATAGGTCACGGTTGTTCATGATTCAGTTGGACATAGCAGTTTCCTAGTGCGTAGACATGGTTCTGTTTGCTGCACAGTGTACCATACCATGCATCAGTGAATGATTGGAAGAGGCATTGTGCATGGACTGGGTCTGAGCTTTTGTTAGGCAGATACTACTGTGCAACAGATGTACATTTCTCTTAATCTGAAAGTAAGAATAATAATTGACAATCCATTGCTTGGACCTTCATCAAGACTACCATAAGTTAGTGTTTATTATACTTATAGAACAAATCAACTTGAGAAAAAAACAAGATGGACAAGGTTTTTGAAGATACATTCCTTAACAAAGGTCTCTAGTTGACTTCTAAGTTCCCCTAATATTAAGAAGCATGTGCTGGAAAGTATCAGAACTGCTTCAGTGTTGAGGATAGTGATGCAAGGGTTTTGAGGTGTAAAGTTTGATGTACTTGGAGTGGTGACCACTCATGGAAAGGGCTTGGGTGGCTCTACCTGCACCTTTGCTTTCATCCATCTCTAGCAGAGGTACCATGAAGCTTATTGTGCTTGTGCCTTGAGAGGACAAGAGACCTTCCAGGGACATCAGTCAGTGGTTTGAAAGTGTGGCTTGGGAACATACACAATTTCTATACTATGATGTACAGAAGCAGCTGCCGGGATAAATTATGGCAGTGCTCCTTCCGTGGCCACCCTTCAGGGTTTCCACATAATCTGGAGATGTGGCCACAGAGGAACCAAGGCCACAGAGCTCACACAGTATGGTACAGGCAGTGGTGATGCTGTAGGAGGGGTGCTGTCTCTGACGGATGCAAACCCCTCCTTCTTTCTGTCATCATCAGGCTGAGGGAAAGGTAAGTTCCTTGGTAGCTGATGATCTTCAAGAAGCACCCGTAAATGCTACCATGACAAAAATATGATATTCATAATTGTAATATAATAAAGTTTGAATACCAAAAAATTATGATAACTTATACAGAAACTGAATATTGGTTTAAAGAAATGTTTTAGATGGTTTCAGTGAGGAAATCGTACTTTTTTTTACTGAAAAACTTGACACGCAAATATCCATATGCACCATATAAGTGTGGCATATAAAGTTGTTAGAGTACGACCCTGTACAATATGAGAACATTATAAGAACAGCTAAAAGGGTTTGCAACTCAGAAAGTCAGCGGCATTTCAAACTGGAAGGAGCCAGAGATGGAAATGGAGAAACAAGAGAGAAGCAGAGAAGAAAAAAATGAGGTGCATTTTGAATGACACACTGTAACATATGTGAAGTTAAAACACACTATGTTATACTCACATACAGCTAAAAAAGCGACAGAAGAGAAAGGAGACAACGAAAGAGAGTGTAATGGTTGTGAAGGTCATATTGTATGGTAGATTTAGGTTTAATGAACCATGGGATTGGAGACATGGGCTAAGTAAAACTCAGTGAACCATGAAGTCTGGTCTCAGTCACATGGAGGAGTGGCACACTGTGTTTTAACCTCCTTATTGCTTGTGCACACCATGTGTAAGAACAGTCCTTTACTCTGGACCTGCTTTGGACCTTGAAGGGGAAACATCAACCTGTAAACTAGGGCCTCATTTACAAGCCCCATGGCGCAGGGCAGCAAGTGTCTTACTGCGCTGCTCTTCTCTATGGGGAAAGGGCAGGATGCACCATATCTACAAGATACAGCGCATTTCTGTCCTCTCCCCCTGCGCTGGTGCACTAATTGCTGCCTGGTGCCAACACAAGCACCATTGCACCATGGTGCAAGGATGCCTGCTTTGTGGGGAATATTGCCTTCCTGCACTAAAACAACTAAGAGAGGTGTTTTCCTCTTTCTAGGTGTGCTGCAGACTGCCTAACTCATAGAAAGAGGAAAAAGCAGAGAGAAATAAAGATTTTTCTTCCTGTTGCATCACTTCCAAGCTACCTGAGTTGGAGTAGGTATCTGATGCATTCCCAGACTTGTGAACACCCACAGCAACACCCATGGAATTCCTTTTATGCAGTTTTATATGTGAATGGTGCCCATATTTACAAAGCCTTTAAAAGCCACACCAGGTGGCTTTGTGTGGCTTTGTAAATATGGGATGGCACACTGTGCCACCAAAGGGTAAAAAAAAATTAAGCTCTTACGGCGCTGTGTGCCGATAGGGCCTCGTAAATGAGGGCCTATGACTTGAGGCCTGCACCAGTTCCATGTTCACTCCACCAACACTTTAACTAATTTGTGGGAAGACCACTCATTATGCTTCAGAAAAGGCTACTTTAATCAAAGCATGCAGAGCTATGGCTATCATAACCTTTGGCTTTGCCATGGTCTAAACTTCATAACATATGATCTAATAATAACTTCCTAACCTCTGCGCGTTCCCCCTAATCATAACCCACCCCTCAGTCTCCCCCATCCCCAGGAATATAACATTTTCACCTTAAACACATGTTAACCACCAAACTTGTTTGGCTTCTCATTTTTGCTTCCACCTGACTGCTCTCTCTCAAATATTGATTCTCTCATAATTCCATGATAGCTCTCCCTCCTTTTCTCTTAAACTTGCCATCTCTTTACCTGCCTTGTTCTGGCTTCTCATTTCTGTCTGCTTCCAGTGACAACAATCAATACGATTTTTGTATACTTATATTTAACATTCCTTCTCTGCATGCTTCCAGGAACACCATCCTCCTCTTCTCTGAACCAAGGTGGGAGGTGGGCCATATTGCTATGCAGAGGGAAATGGTCTTTCCCTCCGCCAAGGTGTCGGCAAGTAGAGGCACACATCATCCACAGGCTGCGCACCCTTGAGCCACCCCCAGACTCCTCACGTGGAGACAGTGGTTCCCTATCCTCTGCACAGAGTTCTCCTTGAGGGAAAGACTGGTGGTAGAAAAAGTCACTTTATTTAAAGCAAGCAGAGCTCTCTTTATCACAACTTTTGGTTTATCTGTACACAGTAAACTTCCTTAAATATGATCTAACAATAAGTTCTAAGCCCCCGTCCTTGCAGAAGTGCATGTTAATGTTATGTTACACTATATTATAATGATTTATATAGTGCACTAATCATCTGAGAGGGTATGCAAGTGCTTGGGTATGTGTGTAGATCCGTGCTCCCAGGTGCCAAGTCTTCAGCTTCTTGTGGAAGAAGTGAGGAGGAAGCTCTGTTATGTAGAGGCAGGTCGTTCAATGTCTTGGGTGCAATGTAAGAGACAGAGCGACCTCCAGTTTTGATTTCGCGCATGCGAGGAATGAGTGTGAGTGAGAGTGAGGCAGAGGTAGGTGTCTGGTTGTTTGGTGAAAGTGTATGTAGCAGTTCAGGTATTTGGGTCCTGTGTTGTATAGGGCCTACATATGGGTGTGAGAAGTTTAAATTGGCTGCGCTTGCGAATGGAGAGCTAGTGAAGCTTCCGGAGGTGGGGTCTACTGTGGGTGCAGTGTGGGAGGGCAAGTATGAGCATTGCAGTGGTTCTCTGGATGGTCTGGAGCCTGTCTAGGAGTTGTTTGGAGATTCGGGCACAGAAAGAGTGTTGCACTACTCAAGCCTGCTGGTGATGAGTGCTTACATGATGGTCTGTCTGGTGTTTTGAGGCAACCATTTGAATATTGTTTTGCACGATGCATAGGATATGCATGTAGGAGGTGCACACTGCATTGACTTGAGTCGTCATGTTGAACTTGTCATCCAGGATGATCCCTAGATTTCTTGCATGGTCTGTGGGTGTGATTGTTGATCCTAGCTCCAATGATCACCAGGTAGAGTCCCATGGGGAGGAGATCTTGTTGCCGAAGACCAGTACTTCCGTCTTGCCAGAGTTGAGCTGCAGGCAGTTGGTTCACATCAAGTCTGCTAATATGGTCATGCAATTGGTGAAGTTGGTTCTGGCAGTGGTTGTTTAGTCTGGCATGGAGTGGATGAGTTGGGGGTTATCAGTGTAGAAGATGACAGTGATGTCTTGTGATCAGATGATGCTGGAGAGCAGTGTGATGTATATGTTGGAAAGGGTGGGGTTGAGGGATGATCCGTGTGGGACTTTGCATATCAATTTCTCGGTCTCTGATGTGAAGGGTGACAGACTGACCCTTTGCGATCTTCCTGTGAGGAAGGAGCAGGTCCGTTTGAGGGTGGATCCTTGGAACCCAATTTTGTGAAGTCTTCTGATGAGGGTGTTATGGGAGACAGTGTTGAAAACTGTATAGAGGTCAAGCAGAAAGAGGGCTGCTGTTTCTCTATGGTCCAGGATGATTTGAATGTCATTGATGGTCATGATGAGTGCTGTTTCAGTTCCGTGGATCTTTCTGAATCCTGATTTAGTGTGGTCTAGCACATGGTGAAGTTTAGAGGTGGGTTGTGAGTTGCCTATTGTTCTCCTGTGGTTCAGAATGTTTCCCAACATTCCCACCAAAATTGCACTCAATCAGTGATTTGATGGTTCCCTCGTTGGGCCCAGCCCTCATGCGGATTGTATCCACAAAAGCATTTCCTGTAAAAGACCACACCTGCCACTTTTCCAGCAATCGTTACTGTAGATGACCCTTTTCCCATCATGATCATCACATATTGTACCACATTTTCCTTTCTTCCTTCCATTCCCTTCCTGTACTTCCGTCTCCTCCTTGCTGTGCACTGCATAAACTCCCTCTATTCGTGTCTATATAGAGTCCTCATATATGGCATCAATGAGTCTTCGGCTATGCTCTACATTCTCATCTCCCTAGCTTCCCCAGTTCCTCTGGCACCTTCTCCCTATCCCGCTCTATGTCTGGCATCAAACCACGAAACCTCGACCACAGGAATAGAGACTAAACATCAGCTAGCTCATTCATTTTCCAATTCTAGTATGTATCTTGCTTTGAACAATCCACTCAAAGGCATCCCAGCACCAGTTATCGCAACAGTTTCAACACCCACCAGTCAAACACTGAAAACTTGTTATTCACACTCACTAAAGCCCAGTAGTAAGTCATAAAGAACACACACCTGTTTGCCAGCTTATGTCCCCACAACTCATTTGCCAAAAGCACTAGAAGATTCTAAGGAATGCAATGCTCTGTTTTCGTCTCTTCAAGCGTTCTGGCCTCCTATAAATCCACCATCTGCCATTCCCATAAAATCCAAATCCACTAGTCCCTGAGGTGTCAAAGCATCAAAAATATTCTGACATCCCATTCATACTGTTTGGGCAGCATGCACATCATCACCTTATTGTAGCCATCAAGAATTTTCCTTCAAATTCTAAAATCCAGTCTCATCCCTCCTGTAATCCGGATCCTGTGATGGCGCTTTAAAGCCCCTTTTATGGATAGTGCCTTTTGTATTTAGAAAGATCTCCTGGGGCCCCCACCTGCAGGCAAAATTCAGGTGCCCCAAAACTTTCTGCATTTTCACATTTTGCATTCCTTTTTGTCCAGTATATCTCCCGCAAGCTTAGCAGAGTTATCAACTTCTCCTTCTCCTATGGCAGTCTGGACACCAAGTCCACCACGTCTAACTCTTTTTCCAGAAAGATCAATTGTGTGACCGGGCCCTTAGTTTGTCTCCTTCTTGTGGCACATTCCCCACAGCCTCTTGCCTTTCCCACAAAAATAAAATCATCCATGTAATAGATTACATTCTTTGAGAGCATAGCAGTTTTCACCACACACTCCAGGAAAGTGCTGAAACACTTTCGAAGGGCATCACTTTGTCAATGTAATACTGCTCTTTAAACTGTGTAGCTAAGAGGGAAAGACCACTGATTACCCCAGTAACTGGTGGAAAGCTGACTCTATGTCTGGCTTCCATCTCTACTCCTTTGCCACAACTCTGCATCAGGGTCCCTGTCTCCTCCAAATTCTTGTAATTATGTATGCAGTCTTCCTTATCAATATAATTGCTAACCAACACGGCCTCTGGTCCAGAGAAATGATTGATCAACCTGAATTCTCTGGATGCCTTTTTTGGCATTATACCTAGAGGTGAAATCACCATAATCGGGATTGGCTTGCCCTGGAACTTCCCTACCAGCATGTCTGTGTTAATCTCCTATCTTAATTTTGCATGCACCCTCCCCTTCCTTCACCTTTAGGGATCTCATATTGTTAGCTAAGTGCTGAATGAACAGCCATGGCATGGAATTAAAAAATGACAGTGAAAGCGTTCTCCAGGAATGCAGCAGGTGCCCTATTTGGGTATTTCTTCAGTTACGGGTCATCACCTCTTGGCATGCTGGCCCTTTCTCATAATCCCTTTTGGGTCCTCCCACCCCTACCACCCCGGGTAATCTTTTCCTCACAAAACCTTACAAAGTCACAGCACTCATGCCTGAAACAGCATGGGGATCTATATGAGCCCCCTTTCTATAATTCCAACATGCCACCGTACAGTTCTCATTTGGATCTTATCTGGAATTGGGTGTGCAGCAATGGCACACTACATGATCTTATTGTTTACTGTATAAGATAACATCCAAGAATTCAATGTGATCTGTGCCTATATGGTGTGTGAAAACTAAATTGGAACTATTATTGTTTAGATGACATACATAAATGGTACCTGTCCAGATGATAAGTATATCATCTATGTCTCTTCCCAAGTACAGAATGTGTTGTGAGATCTTCAGTGGGCAGCCTGCCCAAAGATGATCCCTGTCAAAATGTCCCATGTACAGGTTTGCATAAGATGGAGAAAATGTGCCCGCCCTGGCCACTCCTTGGGCTTGTTTGTACCAAATACAGTCATGCCCACCTAGGCAGCGGTACAGAACGGACTACCATTGGCCACATTTTCGACTGTTACCTACACACATATTTATAACACAGGTACTTATACTGTACTTTATTTCTTATTCTTGTAGATATGATTTTACTTCTTTGGCTCAACATGGCTCATATAATCATAGAGCCCTTACATTTCATTTACCCTATGCGAGGTTATTAACCCACTGTCACATTGTTTATTCCAGCTTATTCATACATGACTGATCATAGTGTATAGGGACCTATTCAAATTTTCGGGTAGGTTGACGTTAATGAATACTGAGCCCTATTTATTCTTTTGCATCCTCACTTCAGGTGTAAGATTACTTTTCTTTTACTTTGGTTATGGTTTAATGTATCTATACAAAGCAATAGCATGTCTCTCATGAACATTCACTTCACTTCTTAGTTTTCGGACTCACCATGAGGGTACTATTATCTTCCTTGTAAATAAGGAATAATTGGCACTTTTTAAACCTATGCACGGTGCACAACATCATCACAAATTATTTCCTTATGCTTTGCATGGTACTTTGTCATGTCTGTACATTTTAACTGAGTTCTCCTGTAAGAATATGTATTCATCTTTTCACAGCCTTGAAAAAGTCACTTTGTGACAAAACACGTGTTGGCTGTTTTTGGCATTGGACTGACTACAGGCTGTTATTGTATGTACTGTGTGTACACAGACTACATGGACTGTATCATGGAAAAAGGAATGTGTTTTCAATAGTTCTACAAGAATTAACTAAGTTGTAAAGAACTTCCCTTGATACAAATAAATCTATGAGGTTACAAGGAAAGAAAAAGACTTTGCTTCGATCTCATTTTGCACCAAAGACTGTTCTTGTATTACCATATATTCAGTGAATTACTTAACTTGCTTTATATACTTGTGCCCGAGTGCTGTGGTCCTTACCTAAGAACAATGGTCATGATGTTGGTATGATGTTCTTAGTGTAACTAGCCATGTAGTATAGCTGTGTTTGTAAAGTGTATAATACAAATAAAATTACAATAATATATTGTGTTGTAAGATGTTTTATACTACAAGCACAGTAGAAATAGTATAATGATAATAATAATAATAGTATATATATGGTATAGTTTAGTAAATATGGCTATACGTTATACCTGTATCTTAATGAAATATATTTTTGTTTGGTAAAACTAAGTGACATTAAGGCAAATGTAACAGTAGTATACAAATATGATAGTACTGTATGATAATAGAATATACACGTGGTAACTGCAACTATGTTGCATATCTGTTTTTGAATGGTTTATGTATATTTCATGTAGTTTATTATTAGTACGTAGTAATTATAAAAATATTAGTAGGATATTAATACATGTACAGTGTTGTACAGTGCAGGATACTATATTATAATAAGAATAATGATAATATCAACATGTAGTTTTGTTTATGTATACTTACATGATATTTCTGTTTTTAACAGTATGTAATAATCATAAAACATTATATAATTGGAAAGAAAAGTTTAAGAATGCTACTTCTAATATATCACTACTACTACCACTACTACTACTACTAATAATAATAATAATAATATATATGTTTGTAATAAGTATTGCTATGGGGTATAACTGCATGTAAACAGTCTTTGATTATACAGTTAGAAATAGTGTATAGTAAAAATGAGAAAATAGTAATAATAATAAAGCATAGTAATCATGGTAATTGTATGTAGTAATGTCAATAGTAAAATATTAGTAGATCGCTCCATTTAATTATAGAAATTGTTAAATATTACTATGATTAATGGCAGTTTAAAGTGAGGGAAACTGAAATATCTTAATTAAAGGCTGACAGAATGTGCCTGTAATGAGAAAAAACTACTACTAAGTAGATTTTTCCAAGTGAGTAGTGACATCACAGTGCCATATCTGTTAATGATGCTGGGTTGACAATCATTGGTCAACAGACTTCTCCAGTCACTGCCCCCACACCAACCTCCTGAGAAAGCACATGATCACAGATAGGGCTTGAAACGTGGTTGGATAGGACCTGTGTACCGCGTGAAGCTGCTACCCGTGGCTTTTCTCACTTCTCTTGTAGCAGAGTTGTAACAGAGGCAGAGTGTGGGAAGAAAACTGGGCGGGACCATGTAGAGTAGGCAGACATCCATTTCATGCTCTAATCTCTATTACCCAATCAATGAAGATGCTGCAGTAGCGCTGGAAGGCTTGGGAACACAACAAGTCATGACCTGTGCGAAGTGGAGAAATTTCCACTCACCTCCCGTTCACAGTCTGCAACAATTTTACATCACAAAAATGTGAGGCCAATGATCAAATGCTACGTGGCACCTCTAGGGAAAGATCAAGTGACATTCCACTCACTCATCTATCCCTCTTACGATCTGACTGATAGCACCACAGCTGCCTTTCTGATTTGTACAAGTGAGCTGCAGAACACGCCTATAATGCAAAAAGATGCACAAAATACATAAGGTCAAGTACCTTTAGATTCATCTTACATTTAACAATGTCAGAATGAGTTTGGGAAAAACAAAGCACTCAGAGGTTGACAGGCATTAACTGAGATGATTGAGGATACCGCTTTAGCACCAAAATGTCCGGGTCAAGCATCCCAGGGCTTACTCGAGAGGTGGTGTGTGGCTAGAGACTCAGATCACACCAACCCATTAAATAACCCATAAAAAATGATTGTCCAGAGTGTGCCTTATTTTAGAAAAGGGACGTACTTCACTCTACCCAACATGAACAAAATACATGGCAAAAATCAATAGAGCATAAACTTTGGGGGAAAAACTTATAAAAACAAGAAATGGACAGATCGGACCTCACAATTTAATAAGTAAATGTTTCTGCCCTTTTCTTGACCCCAAAGGTTAGTGTGTAAGCTTTCTCTACCACAATGATCTATTGCTTTTGAGGTCTGCCCATAGATGAACAGGTGTTAATGCGTTTTTTACTCTGGCCAGGTCCTCAGCGGTGCCCTTTATCATGTGATGCTGTACTGGGGAACCAGTGAGAAGGGTTTGTGTTCCTCTACAACTGCCTAGCCACAGCTCCTTTCTTTCGCCTGACCCTGCCTTGTCTCCTTTGCTCCATGCAAACTCATAGAGGAGTCGCTATCGGCCCAGGTGAGGAAGGAGATCTATATGTATCGGTCACAACTCCGAAGACCAAATAAAATGGCCTACCCACACAAGAGAGGATCCCATCCAGAAACCGGCTGAGTAAGTGTAGGGTGTTCTACTGGCAGATGGATCAGGAGTTTGTAGGGAGACTAAGTTGACTCCTAGCCACAGGCCAGGCTCTACTCGGAACCCTGTCTATGAACTTCCAGAGGCTATGCTCATTCTGGTTTGTCTGCAAGCTCAACTCCTGTGGCACCTGGCTGGGGGCTTTGGATCGCGAGCATTGATAGACCGCAGCAGGTTGGGCATAGAGTCTCAGTGCCCAACCTGCTGGAATCTGCACTCAACCTTTACTGAGAATAGCTGAAGGCCGTGCCCAATGGGGGATGAAAATTAAGTACAGAAAGAGGCCCAGAGGAGCCCACCCCGGGATCAACATTCATTTTTAAGGGGAAGAGGGCTGCACGGCCCCCCTCCCTGAGCCTGGAAAGGCCCTAGAGAGCCCAACCCTAGGGCCCAAATGTAGAAAATGGGGAGGGGGGTTGTGCCCCCCCCCCACCCATGCCTGAAGAGGCTCCAGGCCCCAAGGAGCCGAACCCCAGCGCCGATTTCTTTAAGCAATATGTAGGAAAACGAGGCTTGGATGATGTCATCAGTGACATCATAAATGATGTCATAAAACATGTCATGAGTGATGCCATATGTGAGGTCATAAGCAGTGCATGGCAGGGACAGAAGTTATAGGTAGTGCTGTTAACTATAACTGGTGAATTTCTTTGCTTTTTAGTTCAAAAACATTAATGTTGTCACTGACAAATTCACTTAACTATAACGTTAGCTTAACCTTTGTCTTTTTCAGTGAAAGAATATATATATATATATATATATTACACCTATTGGCAGTCACCAGTAGGTAGTTATAGTTAAGACCTACTTTCCATAGAAAAAGCATTTTTTGACTTGACTATATCTTTGGCACTGTTTGACGAATGTTTACAAATCTTCTAAAAAAGTGTGCCCAAGTGTCTTGTTATGTATGGAGAGTGTTGGGGTGATGTCTCAAGCGAGGGCTGAGAAAAGGGGGGGGGCAAAAAAAGTGTGTTTCCCATGTTAATTCCCATAGACTCTTTAGGCACATCTGCAGCCCAAACCGCTGAACAGAATTACACCAAATTTGGCAAAAAGGTAGCTTTTGGTCTGCAGATGACGCTTTTTGTTATGTGGTGTAAATTGGTTCACTAGTTTTCAAACATACAAAACTAAGGAAATTCAGCTGTTTATAGTTAGAGTTACTCAAGAAACTGTAACTCGTGCCCTAAGGTTACTATAATTTGTGCCCTCGACACGCACTGCTAATTACCACAGATATTTTCTTCACTCATGGCATTTTCCAAGACATCATTGATAATATCACTGTAACATTTGCAATACAATTATTTATGAGAAAACTGTGCATGGTCAGACACGACTTATAGTTACCTGAGGGCACAAGTTATAGTTTCTTGAAATAACTCTAACAGCTGAATTTCTATGGTTTGTACGTTTGAAATGTGAGCCTAACTATAACGTCCCTGTAACCTTTGTTTTTTTAAGTGAATATATATGTGTGTGGGAACAATGAAATATGAGATATATTTCACTGGAACCTGTGAAATACAAATTTCATCAAGAAAATGGCAGCTCTCAAAACAATCTAGGGAGCTTTACCAGTGTTAGGACTACTACAACTGTGTGCCATGGAGTGCCAATTATATAACATGGTTATCTAAATTATGCAGCGAAAAATGCAAATTATATGGCACATTCTATGTTGGTGTTATTTGTATCCATTTGGGACATAAAAAACATTTATGGTGAAATCTGAAATGTTTGATGATTATGTAGCAAATGTAGTAAATCCATAATTGTGCTAAAAATGCTGCAGCAAAGCCAACAAAAAGTGATGGGTGGGATGCTTAAATCATCTCAGCCACAGGTAATCACTTACACAACATCCCAGTCCATTATTTTTCCCGCCATTCCACCTCAGAGTAGACCCAGCCATATGCAAATCATATTTGTTCTTGCTCTAATAAGAATAGTCCAACCTGAACTGCCAAGGCAGGTCCTTTCTAAACCGGAACTCAAGACTGGTTTCCGCATATTTGGGCCTCTCCAGTTGGGTGCATCTTGGTTCCAGTGGCAGAATGCGCATGGGTCCCACTTCTGGCCATAACGCAGTGAACCGGTTGCTTATTGTTGTTTTGTAGCAAAATATTTCAGAATTACATACATAAACTTAAAATGTGTTTTTCATCCTCACATAGTGTTCTAGCTAGCAAATTAATTACTATATTTTCACCAATGATGTTCCTTAGTACTTCAATTTTTTTCTTCATGCTGTTGCTTGTTGATCTGTCTGATCTTTAGCTAGCATTTCTCTTTTTCTCTAGTTTTTTTTCTTTTTCATCTTATGATTTTGTAAGTTTCTGTTGTGAGCTCTTTGTTTGAGTTGGTGGTCCGTTCTGCTTAACTCCAACAAAGTATGTTTACAAAACATACCTGTTTAGCCAGCTGGGGTTGCTGTAGATCTTTTTAAATCTTATTCTCTAAGTCTGTACTCACATCAGAGTACTAGAATAGATGTATTCAAATTCACTACAAAGCTAACATTACTCGGGCACATAGCTACAAAATGACAAAAAGCAACTGCTGCACTCAGTTGAATGGATACTGCTCTGTCTATGTCTGATATACATAATATGTTAACCTTCATATCTATAGAAACAGGAAACACAGACATTCATGACACAGAAGCGCTTTTGGAAAAATTCTAATAAAAACATTAATTTTAATACTCCTGCTGCCTGTAACCCTCAGATGCCTTATGATAATATGTTTACATTTCAGCAATCACTTGCATAAGATCTTAAAAAAGCTATATCAGAAAACTGCAAAGAAATCACTTGCAAATAAGGCCAGGGCCGAGGTGGTTGGTGTCCCAAGTGATGCCTCCATAGTGCTGAAAAAAACTGATGAAGGAGTAAAATTTATGTTGCACAGATAACTATTGGAAAGGAAGGTCTTTTATATGGTCACCAATAGGACATACTTTAAAAAGGTAACATGAATATTTTGATGATTTGAAGGACTGGTATGACTGAGCTTACTTGAAAGGAAGGCATATTCATTCTTAAAGAATTAATATCTAAAATCCCTACCTTATATATGTTACCAAAAATAGTAAAAATAAACAGATGCCACCAGGTAGACCACTCGTCTCAGCACAGGACATCCCCTTCATATTTAGTCAGAAATTTATTATTTTACCATGCCCTATGTTCAGTCACTTTCTTATGATAGAAGATGCACCAAAGGCTCCCTTTGGGAAATGTATGATATAGGATGGGAAAAAATTTACAAATGTATCAAATTGAATGTATTATTATTGTGGGCTAGTATAAGGAATACTGATGTAATAAGTTATTGTAGGCATTTTTCAAAATCCAGAAATTTACATCTCTATTACCATACTGATATGCTACTCCAAATGATGAACTGATGTTTGCCTTAAAATATATTTATGTTTGATACATTCATGCACAGACCGTTCCAAGGAACTGTGATGGGCACCTGTTTTGCCCCTAGCTATGCTAATTTATTTATGGGCTGATTGGTCTGTGGTCAAAAACAAAAGGATTTCATAATCATCTGTGTGAGGTATGTTGATGATGTGTTTCCACATTAGTAACTTTACTATATTGTAACAACACTGCAGGCAACACCATTTTACACTACAGTAGTTCTCATCCAGTGCTACTCATAAATAGTATGCCTTGTAGGAAGCTGTTACGTGCAAACAGAAATATAAGTACTACAGTGGCTTTTACTAAAGAGCAAGATATAATGCTAAGAAAATACAAAGATCAAGGGTATGATGAAAGTATATTCAATAAGACCAAAAGATAGGTGGCTCTCCATAACAGAAACAAGCTCCTTTTGGTCCTAAAAAAGCACAAGATAATTCCAACAATACTCGCTTCATTACGACATACAATAGAGTGCACAATGAGATATGTCAGAAACTATCTAGGAATTGGAAACTATTGAAATTGGATCCAGATATTGGGAGCAAAATTAACACCAGACCTAAGATTACTTTTTTTGAGGTTCAAATCAAATTGAGTCAATACTCTTAAAAGAGAGATACAAAGTTGCCTTCAAGCAAACAAAGATTTTAAGAAATACACTAAATGTAAAGCATGCCAGGTTGATATTTCCTGTGCTACATGTGCAAATTCAGTAATGAAAATGATGCAGAAGGTCTCTAAATGCCTGACAAGTAATGCTGAGCTTGGTGTATGCATCCTTTTGCCCTTCCTTGAAGGAATACTAAGGAAGCATGATGTTTCCATCTCAGAAAAGTATTCTTGAGCATTTAACAGCAATATACATTAAAGACAAAAAGTATACCATAACCCATTTTGAGAGGTTTCATAAAAGTGATGAGAAGATACTTAGATATTTTGTAATAGAATGTTGACCCAGATATGTCAAATTATGTAACAGGACAATAGCATTGAGATGACTTCAAAGTATATATTGTAGCTTGATCCCATGGAGCCACATGACTTGAATATGGGCATGGAACCATCTGACTATCTGTCCTCTGATCATAATGAAAGAGTATGTGATAATTCCATATTTTCTCTTGGATTCATTTTACTTATTTAAGGAATTTCTAGAAGAAAAAAAAATCAGCATACCTAAGTGTTACACTTTTCTGACACATTTTCCCTCATACGGCATATGGAATTGCATTTTGTGAATATACTAGAAATATTTAGGGCCTCATTTATGAGGCCCTTGTGCCACTGGAGCGTCACTTTTAGCGACGCTCTGGTGGCGCAATGCCTTGCACCACATTTACAAGCATCACTAAGCGTGGAAGGGGCATGCAAAGGGTGTTGCTGTGGGCGTTCCACTGCAACACCAATTGCATTTTGACAATGCCCCAGATTTATGAGGAATCATAAACCTGAAGCAGTGCCATAAACTAACGCCACGCATGGTGCAATAAGGACAAATACTTTTATTTCTCCTAATTTCTGCTTTTTCTACGGGTGCTGCATTCTGCAACACACACAGAAAGAGCAAAACACCACGAAGGATTGTTTATGTGCGGGAAGGTGTCTCTTCCTGCGCATAAACAATCATTCCCTGCAACACAGGCACACTTGCACTATGCAGTGCCTGCATGCCTGTATGTACTTCTATACAGGTCTTTGCATTTTTTGTCACGAAGAAGCCTGTGAAAAATTGGACAAGGGCTGGCCATAACATGTTGATAGATATTTTTAGCCCTTGAATTTAAAAGAATCCAATGTAAACTTGCAATATCATTCTATACGAATTGTTAAAATCAATGACAGCCTTCTAAAGCAATTTAAATACAAAACTTCATTATTTTGGTCTTTTGTTTTGATTAATTATAGTGTTTAGAGGGGTAGCGTGTTTAGGGGGGTAGCATGTCCAAGATGGGGCTGAGTAAGTCACTTGGAATTTAGCTTCGCAACCCTCGGTCTTCAGCCATCCGTCCTGAGGCGTATTGTGGGCTCTCTATCTCCACCGTTAAAGAGGGATGGACAAGGCAGCTTCCAAGGCGTCAGGAGAGACTCTGTGTACTAGAACAGACTTCAGAGACTGTGGTCACTCACACCACTCTCGGATGTGACCTACACACCACGCAGCAGCGGTATTGTGGTACGAGACTACCCAACTTCAACGGGAGCAGGGCAGCCCAGAGGCACACCTTGCAAGCCCAAGAGTGACCTGTGGCTCCACGGGAGCCATAAACCTCTAGTGCTGTTGTCCCCCCACCCCTGTGAGGGACAATACAAACTATACTGGGCCAATGTACTTGTACCTGGAGCAAGGTAGTTGGGGGACTACAAGGCAATTAAGGCAACAGTGCCAGTGGCAGCCACGTGATTAGCGTAGTTGATCTCGATCACTGCACGGTGAGTGCGCCAACTCGGCGTCCCCCACCCAAGAGACTAGTAGTGATGTGAACAATGCGTCAGTGAAATATTAACTTTGATGCAAGCACAAGTTTACTACTGATTCACCCTGGGACAACGGAGCTGCAGTCTTCGTGTACACAAACAGCACACCATGAATAACATAAGGGAGCCACTCTCTTAGGGTTATAATACTGCAGCCCGCGACCAACAGTACCTTGTGGAGCAACGTGATAGTAGGACTGCCCACCCCAAACAGCTGCTCGAAGTCAGCCCAGGTACCCGGCGCTGCAGGGTAACATAGCCAGTGACTGGCAGAGTGGAGAAGTGTGGGGACCTTTGGAGGTGCCTCCTTTGGGTGGGGCCATTGCGGCATCACTCCCCCCTCTTTCTTTTCCTATCACAGTTGACCACCTCACCCTTCTGCAACTCAAGTGAGATTGGTGCTGGTGCCCCCCGATGTCATTGTGGTTCTGTTCTCCTAAAACAGCAGCAATCTTACTGAAGCACTACCAACATGATTTGCATAAAGCAAGACAGAGGAGTGATGGAAGCCCCTGAGGCCTGTAGGGGGTGGGATAGAGGGGGCAAAATCATACCCAGCTGAAGGGGGCTCTAAAGCACACTGTCTACCCACTCTCGAAGGTATGACGAAATCCTATCCGCAGCCCTAGATGTCAAAACCTACCCTCAAAACAAAAAAATCAAAGCTCTCAGGATCGACATGGGACCACAAAAAGCTGAAGGAAAGAGTAGAGACTGCGGAATCCGCTCTGCGCACCCTCAAACCAACCATCTGGGACACCAGCACATGGCTTAAGGCCTTACAGAAAGAGGTAACCTATCTCAGAATAAAGGCAAAAGACCAGGAAGGCAGATCAAAGCATAATAATGTGAAAATAGTGGGCTTTTCGAGAGCGCACGGAGCAACCCAGCATGGAACTTTACCTTGAAGAGTGGTTTGCAACCATGATTATGCAGGGAAAGAATTTAACCTTCTTCTAGGTTGGACGTGGCCACAGAGTCCTGGGCAGGCCCCCGCCACCTAGAGCCACCCCTCCCCCCCCTTGACCAATGTTGGCGTGACTTTTCAACCACTGGGGCAGAGATTATGGCCCGTATTTATACTTTTTGACGCTAAACTGCGCTAACGCAGTTTAGCGTCAAAAAAATTAGCGCCGGCTAACGCCATTCTGAAGCACCATGCGGGCGCCGTATTTATAGAATGGCGTTAGCCGGCGTTAGCCGACCGGCGCTGCCTGGTGTGCGTGAAAAAAAAACACGTACACCAGGCAGCGCCGGCGTAGGGGAAAATGGCGTATGGGCGTCTCAAAATGGGGCAAGTCAGGTTGAGTCAAAAAAATCGACTCAACCCGATTTGCGCCATTTTTTTACGACGCCCATCCCCCATTAACATGACTCCTGTCTTAGCAAAGACAGGAGTCATGCCCCCTTGTCCAATGGCCATGCCCATGTGACTTATGTCCCCTGGGCATGGTCATTGGGCACAGTGGCATGTAGGGGGGCACAAATCAGGCCCCCCTATGCCACAAATTTTTTTTAAAAAAAATACTTACCTGAACTTACCTTAATGTCCCTGGGGTGGGTCCCTCCATCCTTGGGTGTCCTCCTGGGGTGGGCAAGGGTGGCAGGGGGTGTCCCTGGGGGCAGGGGAGGGCACCTCTGGGCTCATTCTGAGCCCACAGGTCCCTTAACGCCTGCCCTGACCCAGGAGTTAAATTCAGGCGCAAATGCGGGGTTTTTTGCCCCGCCCACTCCCGGGCGTCATTTTTGCCCGGGAGTATAAATACCACGCACATGCCTGGGAGTCATTTTTTTAGACGGGAACGCCTACCTTGCATATCATTAACGCAAGGAAGGTGTTCACGCCAAAAAATGACGCTAACTCCATGAACTTTGGCGCTAGACGCGTCTAACGCCAAAGTATAAATATGGAGTTAGTTTTGCGTCGAATTTGCGTTGAATAAAACGACGCAAATTCAGCGCAAACGGAGTATAAATATGCCCCTATATTCTTCAGGTCACTGGAGTAAGAGGCCCCTGGACAATTCGAGAACTTCCAAGTTCACATCTTCCTTGATTACACTGAAGAGGTGCACCATCGCAGGTCATCCTTTCTGCCCATGAAGAGGTGTTTAGGAGTGCACAATATGTGTTGCAATTTCCAGTCAGGCTCTGAATAATGCACAAGGAGTCCACCCGATGAGGCATGGTCATGGATATGGCAGAAAGGACTAGCTGTTCCAACCCAGCACTGATCGGATGCTTCTTAGATGGAATACGCCTTCCTGGATTACAGGCCCCCCAGCTGGCAGAACTGGAGGCACCCATATCAGAGGACGAAATTAACAAAGCAGTTAGACAGATGGCACGGGGTAAGACCCTAGGCGCAGATGGCTGGCTGACTGAGTTCTTCTCTGCCTTTCAGTCTCAACTCGCTCCGCGATTGCTAAAAGTTTTCAACTCAGTGTATGATGCAGGTATTCTTCCTCCATCTTGTCGAGAGGCAGTGTTGGTGGTCCTGTCAAAACTGGACAGAGATGCCCTATAGCTTGGTTCATATCAGCCGCTCTCCTTATTAAATTTAGACTATAAAATCTATGGCTAAGTGTTAACCAATCGGTTTATACCTATAGTTCAGCAAGAGCTTCATCCCGACCAGAACAGGTGTATACCTGGCAGGAACAAGTTCTTGAACATATGTAGATTAATCATGTTGATGGACTGGCGTGGCTGACGGGGAGAACCCCTGTGTGGCATCGCTCGACATAGAAAAGGCTTTTGACACATTTGGGTGGGGCTACCTTAAAGAGGTTCTTGCAAGATTCAGGATCGGCCCCAAATTTCTCAAATGGATATAGCGCTCCCACCGTCAGGGTCAAAACTGATTGTGTAATATCAGGCCACTTTCACATTGAATAAGCCTTTCGCCAGGGCTGCCCTTTATCCTTAGTACTCTTTGTGCTGCCCATAGAACCTCTTGCATGCTGTCTTTGGATGTGGGCTGCCGACTGGGGGGTTCCAGCAGATTACAGCTGGCACATAATTTCCCTCTACACAGAGGACACTTTGATATATCTCAGGGAGCGACGCCACAGTACTCTGTGGCCTTATGGAGTTCTTACAACAGTTTGGTGACGTATCAGGGATTCGGGTGAATGGAATAGATCCCAGTTATTTCCCCTGACATCCCTGACCAAGGCACAAGAGTGGGCATTACCATGCGCCCCTCTCCCCTGGTCTTGCACATCCATAGAGTACCTAGGGACACATATTTATCATTCTGATAAAGACCTGGTGGATTTCAACGTAGGCAAGGCTCTATCTGGGATGAAAGCCTCTCACCCATTTTGGTCATCCCTGCCGCTCCAACCGACAGGCTGGATAGCCATTTCTAAGATGTTGATACTGCCCGTTTGTTATCTTTCTTTTCTGCAATTCCCATTTTGATACCTCGTAAAATGTTCTTGGAGCTATGCTTGCTATTACTTGGGCTCATTTGGGGCAGAAGACGAGTGTTCCTTACAAAATTATATACTCCGCTGGACTAAGGAGATTTATGCGATCCAAATTATGAATAATATTACGCTAGAGCCCAGTTGCAATGGCCTACTAGATTGCTGGCTGGACAGAATAAGACTGAACTGGGCCACTGGCTGGGTAACTGCACACCAGACTCGGTGCTACGATGGCTACTGAGGTCACACAAGAAGGTCCCTAAAGGTGGTGGGAACATATTAACGTGCACAGCGAAAAGGTGCTGGCTCACATACGTCTAAACATCTTCCTTAGCCACCAAATGCAACGGAGCTGCCGCTATGGGCACTTCCAGACTGCTCTAACCTTCGGATGTGGCCCGAAGCTGCTACATGGTCAGAGGCAGGCCTCGACCCATGGGGCGATCTTTGCACAGACAAAATTCTTAGCACGTTTGAAAACTTGGTGGAAGACCATGGCATACCCCTGGGCTCCTTCCTTATTTAGGCCACGCTCACACAGCAATTGCACAAGACTGGCGCAAAACACATAAGGAACCCATGACCTCACTCTTCCTCCGGGCATTATTAACACATGGGAAAGTGCATCGGGCTTTCACATACCTCTATAGCTCCCTGCACACTGACAGAATGACACCACTCCACTCACTGCTGTTACAGTATTTTAAACTCATAAAAATATATTTTTAAAAATTATAGCGTTTAGAGTAACAATAGTTATTGTGTAAATGTGATATTTTAATGCTCAACCACACTGACGTAAATCATTGCTTGCTAAATAAGATAATAAATATTTCTCTATGTATGCCAGGCATGTTATTAATTTTTGAACACTCACTTTTTGTAAAAACCGTTAAAAAATATAACTATCAAAAGCAATGTTGACTAAGGCAGCATTCGTCTTACATAAATAACTTTTTTGAAGGCGCGCTCCGCTCTGGAAACGTTTTGTATTTGTAAAAAAAAAAAAAAAAACACTATGTCACAAGAATCTATGTAGCCTGATGGAAAATCTATCGGGCTACTTAAAAATGTATTTTATACGGAGTTCAGTTAGAGAACTTGAGATTTAAATGGAAGAAAATGTAAAGAAAAATTCAACTGAATAAAAAAATACCAACTGTAATCAATAGACTCAGATGCAAGATCCATTGTTCCCGACATGAAAACAACAAGTAAGGTGTTCAAAGGCCAATATGGCAGCAACTACGTCCGGGTGAAACTCCTTGCAATCGGCCAACGGGAATTTTCGCTAGGGTTCTGAAAAGGCAACATCAGGTTTCAATCAATGCAGCTCAGACAGCATGGAGTCCACGGTTTGTAAAAAAAACAAAAAAAAAACACTCACACATTAACAGCAGAACACCGTGGCCGCCCATCAAATAGGAACTCCACATAATATCTGCTACACTAGCAAATCAAAAATACCAGAGTTGTTTCATACTTCCTGTAGGGGGCAATCTCAGCTGTTGAGGAGGCAGAGCTTGGCGACGCGATCATGAAGACTTCAAGGTCAAGGGCACAAAGGCCAGTGTGGAACTGAAGGACACCCCATACTACAGGAATGACTATGATGGCCACTTTCGATATCGCTGCATACAAATGTCTCACTCGCCCGGTTTTCGAATCCCCGACTTACATACTGTTAGTACACAGACCTGGGAACAAGTGCATCGTTTCTCTGCATGGCCAGAGTACTTGTGTATGGATTTGGCGCGGGTGCGGAATACTTTAAATAAACCATTAAATTGATATGCTGTACCTGGAGCTAACTCGCTCCATCCATCCCTAAATTATGCAATGCACATCCTCCTTACATTACTTTACACGTGCCATGTACAAACTAGTGTATTCCACTGTGCAGGACGTCCAAAGTAATGTACCCTCAAATGTGCGTTGCGCTGTTGTACCCCAAAACTCCTTATTGGATCACAATGTGCCCACAATTGCTTCGTGGTATCATTGCACAATATATATATATATATATATATATATATATATATATATATACACACACACACATATACATAGATATAAAGCCCTTTTCTGAAACACGGGGCTGCTGCAGTTCGAGCACTGAATACTGAGGCAGCGAAATCCTGAAGCCATTTCAGGCATCTTTAATGCACTTCCTGCCCCTTAAGCTCACTCTTCCAGCATACTGCTTTCTCCCCTTTTGAAGCTTTTTCGTTTTTCTCTCCCTCTGTCTTTCCCATATATGTAGTTTGCTCGTAGTAAATGCTTGAGGCAGAAAAATAAGTGCCGGCCCTCAAAAATAAGTACCGGTGTCCCACACTGGAAACCACCGCTTCAAATTAAGCATTGCATTCATGTACTCAGTTTAAAATTGTTACCTCAGTCACAACTGTTGTTTGTGTCTAGCGACTTTGCCTCTTCCCCGCCGCCCGCCCAGAAGGAACCGAAAGGCAGTTCTCAGCGCTATATTAAACGTCGAAATTAAATAAGCACCGTATTTTGGCCGATTAAAGGCTTAAAATCCAGAGTTGCCTCTTCCTAAGCAATCTCAAATCAGTGCAGACTTTTCCATAGACAAGCTTTCTTTGTGAATATTAAGATCGGAGAGGGCTAGAGGCAAATGCACACGTAGTTTAAGGGCGATGAGCGGATTTAGGCACCACGGTATTAAACAATATGGCAAAAAGGAATTGAACACAGTAAACCTATGGTATGGGTATTTCATAGCGCTTACTACCTATGACGAGCCGATGAGTCAATGCACATAAATAGCAACTTTTGGATAAAACGAGAATGTCTGTTGGCCAGCAATCAGTTTGCATTGCACCACCGTGGCATACTGTTTTCAGTTCGGAATAACACGATCTCAGACGTCTTTCTCAAGTTGCGCTTTTTGCCATGTGCCTCACACAACGCGCTTTGAAGCACAGCACCTTTTCCTGGGTATCATTATTCTCGAGAGTTACTTGTGTCAGCAGATATAAGAGGAGGTAGAAACCAGTGTCAGAGCCCAGACCAAAGGCATCTCAAACAGCCAGCTCCGCACCCCAACGGGACAAGAGCAACACACACCCAACTTGGCACTCTGAGCTCAATTATTAAGCACGGACGCCTGCGGGTAGATACAATATAGTCGTTTCACTGAGAGTACACGTTGTAACAAGAGAGCTTACCTGAGGGCCCCAAAGGCAACTGGCGGGCATGGTGGCTGCGAACTTCTGCTCGCTTGCCTGGCTCTGCTCGGGCTGTCGGTTGGTCTTAAAGGCGCAGCGCGGTTTGTCCATGTATGGGAGACGTACACAGTCGGGGACTGAACTGTAGCTCAAAAGTACCAACGCCACCCCTGTGGCCGCGCTCAGGCCGGAAACCTGCAGTGGAAATCAGGACAGTCGCTTTCTCCACAGGGTATTAGCGTACCTGATCAAAACGGTAACTAGAGGGCTGACATTTTGAAGGCTCGGCGAGCCGCACACCCTAAACTCTTCATTCCAGTGCACTGTTCATCGCTTCTGACTTATGAAGTCTCCAAAGACATCTCACGTTTTATAACCAATGTCGCAATTGCGTCAGACACCATCACTGATGACATGACATCATGCTGCCTATAAAGGCACTCAAGACCCCAGAAACTATACAGCAAGGAGGACACAATTTTGCAAATGCGTTGAATAATTTAAGGGGAAAGAAAAAAATATATATTATGTGGCATGCTGACACCATCAAAAGGACCAAAATGAGTGCCAAAGTCAGGACCAGGCACCTGAAAACCACCTCGACCATGACTATCCTGCATACTTTTGTCGATTATTTCTTAGCATTTCAAAATTCACAACAATACTTCACATGGGGCAGGAGCTCATTAAAACATTTTGCCTCCCAACACATAACACTCAGCTAAATATGCAAACTCATTTCTAGGCTCAGAAACAACAGATAAGCCAAAACAATTTCAGAAATACCCTCTTTCGATGTGTTCAACCAGGCTATACTGTCTGTAAACTTTAATTAAACTCTCACAATATGTAAAACCTATTTATTTTAATCTTCTATCTTCTCATGGTCTTTCACCATTTTTTTTGATTCTGGGAACCTTTGTTTTCAATTGCTCAATCACCTCTCATCACATTCAGAATCACTCAAACTTGTTGCTTCTCTTTTTACTCTTTTTCGGAATATTAGGCTTATCATGCAGTTCTGGCTTTGACCATTTGCCTCCGTAAATGGCTAAGTATTCCCATCTGATTATTGTTTTATTAATTATGAGAGAGTACACTGTAATATTCTGGGATTCAACTTTAATAATTTATTTATCAACCTCCCTATTTTATATTAATCTCAAAATATTTTTGGTGTCAAATTAATTTAAAATTTCTGGCCAACTCTCGAAGTTTCTCAGATGCTTGATGAGCACATTTTCCTGTCACGTCTTCCATCTATGCCAATTAGTTTTGATTTTAATTTAAATGTTGTCTTTATTAGCTCTCTTTTCTGCCAATAATTCCAAATCTTTATATAATTCGAAGGTATTTATATCCTTATTGTCTCTTCTTGTGAAGATGAGCTTGGATCTGCCTCATGTCTCCTGACACTTCACTCTCCTGTCCCTGCTTCCCGCATATGTGCTTGTGTCACTTGAATCTAATTGTACGGAGGTGGTCTCTCGTCAGTCAACAATCTGTCTATTAGCTTATTCACTTCTATTCTTCTCTGTCTGTTTCTTTTTCCCCTTTTTGTCATCTTTTGCCTTTTTTTGATTCTTCAGCAATTGCCAGGTCGAGCACTTCCTGTATCCATGCTTTTTTCCACAAACACAATCATATATCTTTCCAGTGGTTGATAGCCTTTATCAATCTGTCCTTTGAACATTTTCTTATTTACTCTGTCATTTGCTACGTAATCCACTGATACAGTGTTTTGAACTGCACAGGTCTAGGCTGCAACTTAACTCATTAATGAAAGTACTAAAGTTGAGAACCCACTTAGATCATTTTGAGAGTTATAATGCGATTTCAGGTTGCATGCAGACAATGATACGTCAGATCCACGTTATTTGGTTCAGGTGCATTTATTAATTCCTGGCATGGGAAATATTCGGAAAGTTGCGAGAAGAGACGGTGTTCTAATTAGGCGCTGTATTGAACGCATTCAATATGGCGCCTAATTAGAATGCCGTGTTTCCGACCTCAGGATTACTTCTAGGATTCCGGTATTAGAAAACGGATTGTCTGCACTTAAAAAAATGAACATACTCTGATGAATAACTTAATGCTTTGAGAAAGCCCTGGGTGAACACACCACAAGGGGCGAAACACGTGTCGGCTGTCTCTTCTCGCAACTTTCCGAATATTTCCAATGCACCTGAACCAAATAACGCGGATCTGATGAATTATTGTCTGCATGCAACCTGAAATCGTATTACAATTCTCAAAATGATCTAAGTGGGTTCTCAACTTTAGTACTTTCAGATGCTTGTTTTTCCCTGGGGTAAACTGGTCCAAACCCCCACCTGACTAGCCACTCTTCAAATCAACATTTTTGGGCATTCCAGAGGAAGGGAAATTTGGACCTTCTTCATTAGTGTTTTAACTCATTAATGGTGCGCTTCAAATTCTCAATCTTTTCTACTTCAAATTAACCATACACTGGAAAATGTTACTTCTTACTGTCAGCAGTAAATTTAGTCCACTTCCTGAGCAATAGACATTTACGCAATTTGTGATCCATAAACATCTTGTATGGTAGGGAACCAATCAAGGTGAAACATCTCCTCCATTAGCAGGAGTCACTGACTTATTCAAATGTGCACCCATTGTAACCTCGAACCAGCTCAATTGACACAAAATTAAATCAAACAATTAGAATACAAATTTAAAAATCAGACTTGAAACAGAAAATTCAAACAAAACAAATGCCTCATCTGCCTACAGATATGGGCTGGTAATCCAACTGAACATGAAATAGAGAAAAAACACAGCAGAGTGCTTGCAATAACGCCAAGATAGGTTTTTGGCCAGTGTTGTCTCTGAGTTGATTTAGCATCTCTATTTCCCTTGCACAAAGAATTGAACAATGCAGCCTTTATTAGTTCATACACAACCATACAATAAAGGATTTCAATTTAAATGTGCCCTAAAGTTTGCACTGGTTTACTATAACCATCCTCTGCTACCAATATCTGTTGCTGCTTTCTACTAATAAAACGGCCAATTGGACGTTGTACCAAAGGATGAGTGCCTGGGCAAATGAAGGGAAATCCAGAAAAGAACACCCACGCAGGACACGATTCAAAGTCTAAACCATGAAGGTCTATTTAAAAATTGGAATCATTACATAAGGCAAAAAGGCAATTGGTTAGTTTTTTTAAATCAGCATGAATAATGATCAGAAGTCAAGATAAAGGTCCAAGTCAAGAAGAAACAAGAAGACTGACACGAAGTCTAACTTTCTGAGTAGTCCAAGGAAAAGTCTGTCAAATATACTAAATACAAAGTAAAGGAGCAGTTGGTCATAATAACATGCTTGGTAGAAAAATCTGCACATAGTCAAAAGAACACATTTTTTAGGTTCACTGTCGTAGAGAGTTGTTAGACCTGGCTGCCTTAGGGTGGCCTTTCCCTAACATTTAGCCTGCCTCTCTCCATTTTTCTGATCTTGTTTTTGCTGGTTTTAGGACTCTGCACATTTAACCACTGCTGAGCAGTGATAAAGTGCTTGTGCTCTCTCCCCTAAACATAGTAACATTGGCTCCTACCCAATTGGCATATTTAATTTACTTATAAACTCCTAGTAAAGTGCACTTCATGTGCCCAGGGCCTGTAAATTAAATACTACTAGTAGATCTGCCGTAGTGATTGTGCCACCCACGCAAGTAGCCCCTTAACCACATCTCAGGTCTGCTATTGCAAGGCCTGTGTGTGCAGTTTCACTGCCACTTTGACTTGGCATTTAAAACTACTTGCCAAGCCTTAGACTCCCCTTTTATTATACATACTGATCACCTCTAAGGTAGGCCCTAGTTAGCCCATAGGGAAGGTTGCTGTGTAAGTAAAAGGCAGGACATTTACCTGTCCTGGTAGTGAAAACCTTCCAAAGTCATTTTTCACTACTGTGAAGCCTGCTCCTCTCGTAGATAGCAGTGGAAAATCCCTTATATACTTCCAGGTGGTAATTATTGATCTTAAATGAGTGTCATTGTCATGTTTGGTATGGTTAGAATGGTAGTGAGAAATCTTGCTTACTGGTGAATGTGAATTTAACATTACTATTTTAGAAATGCCACTTTTAGAAAGTAGTCATTTCGCTGCCCTAACTGCTCTCTGTGCCTTACAGCCTGTCTACAATACACATCTCGTCTGTGTTGGTTGACAGCTCCCCTTGTGAATTCCACCCAGACAGCCATAAACACAGGGCACTCAGCTGCATCTGTGTTAAATTGCTACTGATGGGTCTTCCTGGGCAGGAATGATTGAGGGGCTCTCACTTACATTTCCAGGGGCAGTGGCTTGACCCCACACAAAGGAATGATAAGCCCCCACATATCTCATTGCAGACAGGACTGGGCTAGAGGGGGAACTGGTGCACTTCAAAACACTCTTTGAAGTCTCCTTCACTTCGAAGGCACATTTGGGTATGTATACTGGATGTATGACCCCCTAAAATCATATACTTATCGTCCTACAATTGGACTCTGACAGAAGGACTGCAGTGCTACCCAAATGACTCAAAAGGACTGCTTCTCTGAAAGAACTGCTCTTCTGCTTGTTGCCCTGCTGGCTGACTGCTCCCTGACTGTGCTGAAAGGACTTTGCCATCCCACCACAAATGATCTCCAAGGGCTTGTCAGCTTGTTTCCTGTTAAGAAGTTTCAGGGCATCAAAGGCTTCATGTAAAGGAGAAAATCCATGTCTCAAAGTGCCGCACAGGGAAAGTTGATGCCTGTCAATGCCTGTCTCGCTGCTGAAAAATTGACGCAATGCCTGCACAATCAATGTAGCGCCTGTTTCACAGAGGTTCCATCATCACAGTGCTTCTGGATTTTCCACGCATCGTCCCTGTGTGTCAATTTGTCATCAACCTCTCACTGCAGTAAGGAACTGAGGCTGTGTGTCTTTCTAAAGAATCCACGCATCACCTCCTCTGAGCAGTAAGGAATTGACGCATTCATTTGCTTCCTGAAGCCTCACATTCACGTGGCCCGCAATATTTTTGTTTTGACGCAGTCCAGGTACTTTGTGCCAAAAAATACATCTATTGATTCCTATGGATTAAGGCCTACTTAAACCAACAAAAAGTGATATCTTGACCTGTGTATATTGGACCTTTGTCATTTTGTCTTGTTTTATTCAGATAAATACTATCTATTTTTCTAAACTAGTGTGGAGTACTTTTTGTGGTGCAAGCTGGTACTCAACTTTTTGGTGCAAAACTGCATTAGTGCAGTTTTGCACCAAAAAGTATAAATCAGGGCCCCAGTTTCTACAAGAGTCATTCCCTTTACGCAGCGTTGGGCAGTACCAGGGGCTATATTAATAAAGATACATTGACAGATACAAAATCAAAATTGTGGAAAATACATTAGATAAAACCAGCTCTCTCTAGATACCCTCCTAATATTAAAAATCTATGAGTACCTCCAAGCAACATACAAGGGGAAATTACATTGATTTACTAACCAATAAACGTGTGTTAAAATGAACGGTACACAGTTAAACCAGCAAGCACCATCAACCTCTGACATTTGCATCATTACATGCAGGATTACTCAAAAGCGAGTTGTTAGGCACAATTGTGTCTATTTTATGTCATAAAGAAAAACACAGACGAGAGGGAAATCAAAGCCACTGTGCAAGTTTCAAAAGCATTTCTTCAGCTGTCAGTGATGCCTAGTAAATTAGTTTTGCGGCTTACTTATGATAACCAATGTACACCGAAATTAATATTAATTTTTATTAATAAATCTAGGCTCATATATTTGATGTAAAACTTTTGTAGATGCCTGTAGAACATGTTTACTTCATCTCTGTGTATTTCTGTCTTAACTGTTGCATGGAGTTGTCTTTGAAGGGAAGAAGCATGAAAAAATATCTTGTTTGGGCTAACAGGTACTCCTAGCATGGACACCTATTGCATGATTTTGAGTTCAGGAATTATCTGATTCCTGCACCAACCCCAGTCTGCACTGGAGACAGAATTCAGAGTTCACCCAATAACTATTGGGTACAATAAATTGTACACTGATCCTTAAACTGGGGAGTTGCTACTGCTCGAACAGCCAGGTCTTGAGGTGTCTCCTGAACGTTGGAAGGTCCTTGGTCTGCCCTAGGTGGATGGGAAGGGTGTTCCAGGTCTTGATGAGGGATTCAGGTGCAAGATGAGAGATCATACAAAATGTGCTGATTTCCGGTAGACTCAGTAACCCTCCATTGAAGAGATTGCTTAAAGCGGATTTATGTCCACCATGTTCTAAAGCGGTGATAGTAATTCAGCCAAGGGTAAATACATTTGTGCAATCTCTCTATTAGTGGATTACTGTATTTGCCAGAAATCAGCAGATTTTACATTGCTGTCATTTCTTAATACGTGGATCTGTCCATCTGCTAAAACTCTTAAACAAGCCTCATGAATAAGCTTTACAAGGGACAATAGAGTGTTAGGGCCTTGAAGGGCATGGAGGAAGCAGCCCAATGTAGCTTGGAAGGAGGAAAGGCTTTACTATTATCGTGAATTGGCCCTAGGAAGGGCAAATTGCTCCCCGGGAAGGTCTGACCCACAGAACTTTCCCTTTAGCACTTGGCCTTCCTCCAAGGCTAGCTCTTTGGGTTAACACACCTGCTGTGAATCTTGGTGTACCCTGAAAGAAACAGAAACAAGACCCAGGCCTTTGAGCGGATCCATCCTTTCAACCATCAGAGACCATTACATTTAATTACAAAGAGATGACAACTTGTTAAATGGACAGTCCCGATGCTTTTATCCTGTGATTGAAGAATATCAGCTACGGGCCCTGTCCTACCTACAGGGACATACTCTGACACAGACATCAGTCTTTCTTCAGATTTGCTAGTATTCACATCTACTTCTCCCCCTCTTGAAGTACTGCTCGAGCATGTGCCACAATTCTCAGATAAGAGAAGGGGGTGCTGTGAGCACAGGTCAGATGGCAGTCTATGCTAAAGAGCGGTAAAGATGATACTTCAGCACCTAGTTCCATCAATACTGTAGGGCCAGGAATGCTATTCCCCTCCTCACTCATGTAAAATGCCCTCATGCTGAGCCATCATGGTGTCACTATTTTAGCCTTTAGCATAACACTGCCACTAAACCACATGACCACATGAAAGATAAATGCTTGGGAAAATCAGCATTTTGGCATGAATGTTCAAAGAAGAGGGTGGCAGGGTTGTTACTGGATCATTCATATTTCTGAGGATGCCAGCATTTTAAGGACAGCACGTCTTCGAATCACTGACATAAAATCGGAACCAACAATATTGTGTCTGAAATATAGTTAAAAAAATTATTGTGGTTCTATACTTATAATGCTAAGTACAAAAATATCAGAAAAATAGATTGTCCCACACTAATATCATTAAAGACATACACAAATATTGTTTTAAATTATTAAAAATTTAAATATTTTAAAGCAGTAAATCTAGAATATTTTATTATATACCATTAATATGATGTTAGTTACATAAATATCACTAATATTTATATTTAATACTATATAGAAATATATACATATATAAACACACAAGAGTATGTGTATATATATATATATATATATATATATATATATAGTTATTTATGTATACATGCATATAACACAATTATTAAGATATATTTTACATTATTTAAATTTTATATGTTTAATTATTGACACTTACTACTTTAAAACACACACACACACATATATATATATATATATATATATATATATATATTTTGCATAAAAAATAAAAGGTTAACAATTAAATTCCAAAACATTATGTAAATTACTAACAAAATAAAATAAAAAAATAACATAAAAGACACTTACCAAAAATATTATTAAAAGTTAGAAACAAATACTGTAATATTAAAATGCTAGACAATAATAATAAATATATTTAAACATTATTAGGACACGTATTTAAATCTTGGAATAACACGTATACTATTCCTACTCTAGTTTATGCAACTGTAGAGAAAGCAATGGACTTTGCAGGGGTAAAATATACTATTACCACTCCAGTCTGTGCAACAGTAGACAATGGGCTTGACTTCAGAGGAGTTGAAATTACTATTCCCATTCTAGTCTGTGCAACAGTGGAGAAAACATTGAACTTGGAAGGGGTAACATTTATTATTCCCATTCCAGTTTGTGCAACACAAGTGAAAGCTTTGGACTTTGGAGGGGTATGATTTACTATTGCCACTCCAGTCTGCGCAACAGTAAGGAAAGCAATGGATTTTGGAGGGGTAAGATTTACTATTCCTACTCCAATCTAAGCAACAGTAGACAAACTACTTATATTAGTATTTATTTATTTAGAAAAAAGATAAAACTCAATATAAACATTATTACTTAACATTATATATCTATATATCTATGTATATGTGTATATGACAAAAACAATTAACCAATTTACAAAATTCAGAAGCAATGTAATCATTTCTAATTTTAAAATAATGGTTATTTAATTATTACTTAATTATTATTACTTAATTACCTTGGCAACTTCCACCCCTACAAGCCGAGCAACAAAATAAAATAAGTAATACAAATTACACATTGGATAATCAATTAACCCAGCAGCCCACAGCCCAACCTAAAATATAATGAATTTATTAAAAGGGTTGTATCATAAAATTGAATCAAACTGGCGCCAAGTCTTGAATTCATACTTATTTTTTAATTTACCTATTGAAATGGGGTGGTTTAAGGAGAAATTACGCTCACCTTTCATATCTTATCAAATTAAATTGACGGTGCTACTACAAGGAACCTCCCCCACAAAACCTTGCAAATGGACAATCCTAAGATTGTTCCCTAACATATGAAATAACATGAAGCACCCATCTTCAATATAATGTTCAAAAGACACCAGTAAGTCCCAAAATGAATTAAAAAAAATCTTCTTTATTGCTTCCTCACATTCCACTCCAGCCAAGCCAACATGTGTTTCATCTGGGTTATATCTCCCCTTGACTTTCTCAGGGCTTCTTAAGGCAGAATGTTTTCGTCAGCAGCACTTTTTATTCTTGAGACAATGAGGCAGCCCATCAGGTTCAAAACATGACGACATCTCAGCACTGTCCAACATAACCAGATCCCTACCTCAGCTGATATAAGTTCCCAGAATGCACAGTATTGGTTTCCAGCACTTCAGGAAGACATATGCTTTTTGCGGTCACTGAAATTATTTGTAACACGTATGTTCCCAAATGTATTGTGTCTCTTCATGCTGAAATTACAGATGTTTATTTTTAGCCAACTCACTGATACTTAATTCATAAAAAATATCAGTGCAGGGACTAAATGTGTTTGTTAAGAGGCCACTGCAGCATGCCTGAACACCAGGCCTGTATTATACCAACTGTGGGACCTGGCCCCCTCCGCAGGGTTACCCCCTAACTATTTTATTAGGTGGAGAAGAAAATAAATGGAGGGCTTCAGCTGTCATTTGGGCATGATATTTTAAAAACAAAGCTCTCATAAACTTGTTGTGAAACAAAAACAAAAGGGACAAATAATACAGTGTTCAAATCCTGAACACAATTATTACAAAGGTTACAGGCATTATCCTTTTACTGACTTGGACCAGTTGGCAGTTAAGGCTTTGAGGGCTTGATTACGAGTTTGGCGGTCGGAAAACCCGATGGCCAATCCTGTGGTGAGGAGACCGCCATTGAGGTAGAGGTCTTCCCACTGGCCCTATTACAACATTCCCACTGGGCTGACAGGTGTGAACCAAGATTCCCGCCCGTCAGCCCATGTGGAAAAGGTGCAGCAGCATTCAGACCACCAGTAAAAGGCTGGCGGAGGACCATGTTGTAATCAGCAGGTAGTTGCTGAGATCAGCGCCGCCCTCGCTGATCACGACCAGGACCCTCATCAGCCTGTTAGGATCACTGATCCTGGCGGGTACAGCAGTAGGTTGGCAAGTCTGCCCGCCAACCTCATAATGTGGTGGTCGGACCGCCGCAGCTGGGGCGGTCCGGCCACCACCGCGAGTCTGGCGGTCTTGAGACTGCCAGCCTCGTAATTGGTCCCTGGGAGGCAAAATATGTATTTGTAATAGGGTCCAGAAGCAACTGACCTTATGGTCCAGGTTACATGTCTAAATATTTTGCAGATTTTCTCAAGAGTATAATAATTCATTATCATATCAAATTTAGCTTTTCTAACGCAAGGTTCCATATCTAGGCATAGACTTAAATTAAAAGAGGCCTGCTTGAGCAAAAGATTGTAACTGTGTTTCAGACCGAGAACAGAAGCATACCTGATGTAACTCAAACAAGTTTATTGCATAAATAAAATTCCTGTAGAACAAAGACTTTTCTTTTTTGATTTCAGACCCTGTATTTTGCTTAATTAATTTTTGGTGGTATTCAGACTCTGTGCACTTCACCAGTGCTAACCAGTACTAAAGCACTTGTGTTCACTCCCTAAACATGGTAAAAGTAGCTTACACTTAATTGGCATATTTAATTTACTTATAATTCCCTAGTAAAGTGGTATGCCATATACATAGAGCCTGTAAAATTAAATGGTACTAGTGGGCCTGCAGTATTTATTGTGCCACCTGCAGGAGTAGTCTCTTAAAACATGTCCCAGGTTTACCATTGCAACCTAACTGCAGTTTAAAACTGGCAATTCAACTTGGTAATATAACTCCCTTGCCAAGTCTCAAATATCCCTTTTATTGCATATATGTCACCTCTAAGGTAGGCCCTAGGTAGTCCATTGGGAAGGGCACATTGTAATTAAAAGGTTGCACACGTCCTTTAAAGTTTTACATGATTTGGTAGTAAAAAAAAAATCATTTTCACTACTGTGTGGCCTGCCTCTCTTATAGGATACCATTGGGATGCCGTATTACTTTTAATACGTGCTAACTTTTGATTGGAAACAGGTGAACATTTTGTGTTTGTTGTCTGAGAAATCTATTTTGTGCCTGCAGCCGGTTCCTGGGTCACATGACTGGGTGTAGAACTTTTTTTTGATCCTCCCAGACAGCCACACTAGAGAGGAGCTAGGTGTAACTGGATGGGCCATCAACTGGCATGATGGGAACCAGATATGGACACAGCCCCACTGAAACTGAATAGGGTGTGCTCTGCCTTCATGCAAAGGAATCGTCACCCTTGCATTCTTCATGAAGTCAGCTTTACCTACGATACGTCACTAATATTTGAAGGCCTGTCCCAGGTCAGCATCTAAGCTTGGAGAGTACCCTCCATGCGAGGCTACCTGTGCCCAGTTACTGGGCTATGCACAATGGTGGACTCACACACAGCCCTCACATTGGTGCACACTCGTGTGCACACGTGTTCATGTGTAACCAGCCAAGTGCCCCTTACCCTTGCTGCGTCATAGTGACCTTATCTTAGAAGGCAGATACTGGTGGTAAGCATACACAGACTATTTAACATGTGATTACTGTGGTGAGACTCACCAGCAATGAGGTTCACCCATGAATAAAAGTCCAAAAGCGGGTGATCCAAAAAGCAAAAAATCAGGGTGGATTTCTTAAAATTCTCACTATATGGTGCCTGCTTTTTAAAAAGATATTGTTGGGAGTAGCCACATGCTTGTCCACTGGAGACTCCTTTTATGCTGTTTATCCTTTGTCGGTGGCCTGGCAAAACAACTACCCTTGGCTATGGGCCCGACTGAAAACACGGAATGACTGCAGTGTGGACTATCCAAAATGTCAGGGGAACTTGAAAACCTCCCAGGGGTTTTCCAAAGCCCCTTCTGTACATATTCTGAATGTTTGCTTATTTTTATGGGCGAGTGCAAAGCACTCCGTCCCATGCTGTAATCTCTCTTTGGTTTTCTAACCACTCCCATGGCACGTCAGTCACTTTCATTGGTTCGTGGCTTGCCTTTTAAAATCCGCTTGCTTTCATTTGTGAAAGGCATGCACACGTCATGCCTTTTCTGGTGTTTAGCTTACCTACACAGCACCAGTAAACTACTGAAACCATTCGAGACTCAATACTTTCAGCATGGTTTCCGGACTAATTTATCTTTTTATTTTCGACTCAGCATGATCGCGCTGGGGTTTACACAGCGCAATCACGCACGGTTTTTCCGTTTTCAATTACAGCGCGATGACGCTATATTTTACATCGCACGGATCGCGCTGTGTTTTCTTTCTTGTAATTTGTGTGGCAAGAAAAGTCCGGTTAGGAGTTTACAACACTAATAGCTCTAACTCGAGCAAATGCGAGACCCATTGCATTGCCAATGCTTGTTTTCTTTGTATATTTTTAGTGTTTCCAAAATCTGTGACTGACAGTTTAAGCATCGTCTATTTCAGACCTATAAAATGGTTGAACAATGGTGCAGAAATTATGATGGATTGCGATCCTATCGGCATGTCACTTCCGGAGCTTATTGCTGCACATTATTAAGTATCAAATGCATTTTCTGATTTCGACAACTCAACATGCTACTTCCTTAAATAAATTGTCTAAAGTCGAAATATGTTGCTTTTACAAAGCAACTTCACATACTGGAGTGATGCAAGAGCGTCATCATCCTAAAAAACATTATCGTAGGATCAGAGGCAGATGGTAAAGTGGGTAAAACAGCATTACAGACTCATATTATGAAACTTCATATTTAAACATCATTAGCACAACAGTTGTCGAATGGAAAAACTTTATTATTGATACAATTATCCTCCCTTTACTGGAAGGCAAGAAAAAAAAAACCTTTCAGAAAACGCAGACGTCTTGCTGAATAGTGCGCCAGTTATTGATAAACCCCAACACGAAGTGATTACCATGCAGATTGCTCCAAACCGTTGGCACACATTGAGGTGTCTGAGTTTTAAATTAGTTGTAAAACACTGCCATCTGCTGGACAAACGAACACAAATTGTTCGTCTATTGTGTTAGATATTTTTCCGGAGAAAGTAGGCAGTTGCTTTTATTGGACAGAAAAGAAACAAGATTTTCACATGAATTTGCATTTAACACCACACACATATAGTTTATTTACTGTGTGTTCACATAATACTATGCCCATACATGGAGAATGTTTTTTATCTCCACAATTGGTACAGTGTGAAGGATTCAAGCATGATATATGTGGCAGACATTAATGGCATTCAAACAGGAAAATGTTTTGGGATCCAGACATGTACCAGTGTCTAGACCTGTAGCCAAACTTGGGAACAAATAAACTTGTGTGACCATGTAGGCAGGCTTTGCCTCACGAAACAACATTCCTTCCTAGCGTCAATGCTGCATATGTATTTGTGAGGTGCATACAGAATAGGTATGGCTAGGTGGGCACATGTCAGCAGTCTACACATGGTAATGCAATTGAAGGCCTGACTCATACCGTCATATACCCCATGTCCCATATTTAACATATGCTCATACCTTTGTGGTGTTTTGTTAGGAAAAAGGCCAATGTGTAAAGGGTCACATGCATGTCTGCACTGTGTTGTCAGCATACAGCCTATTCCACAGTCCACCTACTGGTGTCATTACCCATAATGGCTCTCAAAAAAGCTGTCATTCTTGATTCAATGTTGGCCAATACTTGCAAGATACAGCACAAGATACTTGTACATATGAGATCTCCTGCATGCATGCACTCGTCACATGGATCTGATTTGAGGTGATGCGTATCAAGGTGACGTGTAGGATATGTGTTCTTAAGAAAAGAAAAACAAAAGAACAAAAAAAATATATATATATGTTTGTTTAGCTTTCAATGTTTAGATAGTTTGTGTATAGGTGCAGTTCATATTATTATTGTGTTAAAATGTGTATTAAGTGTTATTGAGGCAGAGTGTTGATGTTTAACATGTAGGTTGTGGTATATGTGTAGAGTAGTATAAGTTACAGTGAGGTAGGTTAAGATCTATTTTAGTTAAGCTAGTGTATGTTAGTTAGCATAGGTTAGTTAAGTCATGGCTCAGATTAGATAAGTAAGGTGGAGTAGTGTAGTTGGTGTTAGGTTTGATACATTTTCTATAGACATTAATAAACAATGTTTTCTACTTACACAGCCTCTTTGTGATTTACTGGGTAGGGGTTGTCCTGTATGCCTAGGTTGTGCTAAGCACATGTTGTAGGAATTCCAGGCAGTGCTTGTATAAATGTGTAACTTGGTGATACACCTATGTGGAAGATCCTGTCAAGTTTGCCATGGAGTCACTTAAGGGATATTGAAACATGATAAGTGGCACTTTTGCTGTGAATGGACGCTCTGCTCAAAACAGGCATTTACATACTGATGCACTGTGTATAGGTTATGCTGCATGTATTGAATGGATGGTATGTCAAACCAAAGTTACTATTCAAGGATATATTGGGTCCCACACTGATGCCAGACACTTACACACTCACCCTTCCACCATTTTACTGTCACATCAATGTTGTTTGCTGGCTAGTAGCCATGGAGGTGGGCACCACCTCTGCTTTAACTTCGTTCACCCTTACATTTGACTTAATGCTAATTGTTACAATTCATGCTTGTGACCTTGGGTTATTACTTGTTAGTTTAGACATAAGGTTCAACTAAACTATTTCCCTTGGTCTGTGTAGATTTGTCCTTGGCTCTATGAAACACAATTCTCTTTAGATAGTAGGTAGTGTCTTTACGGTCAGATCTTAGTCAAATTATCAACAGACAAACAACAGACAGGGTGAATATAGTGCATCTATTTACACATGTGTCAATGTGAAAGATCACATTCACAGCTATTTCAGCAACAACCCCAACATTGTTTTAGAACTAAATGATGTCCAAACACAGTCACATTGACAGTCCACAAATGGATAAGATCAACATGTGGGCAAACACAAAGTGCAGTGCCAGATGACAAGGATGATGGCATGTTACTTAACACAGGTCCAATGGGAAACTGGCAAAGGGCCCTGGGCAAAGGTTAGTGGCACGTTTTCTGACTGAAAGTGGGGAATCTACTTCTTCCTCCACTGATATGTGATGTGCCTCCCTGATGGTGGTGATGTTTGTGCAGGAGGCATCTGAGACATTCACATTCATGGGATGAAGATGCAAATCCTCTGTCCTCAGCAGCATTTGCCTGTGCCAACAAGGAAGGCAGCATAGTGCTGAGAAGAGCCTGCTGACTTGTCAGCACAGCAACAATGTCAAGGTGGAAGGCACCCATTGTGTAACATAGGAGATCTGCTTTTGCTCCATGGATTGAAGGATGTTACATATAGCTCCCAGCTGGGTGGTGGAGGAGGCTGGCCTGGTTTGCAGTAGGTACCTAAGGTACTTACACCTTATACCAGGTCCAGTTATCCCTCATTAGTGAATTGCGGGCAGTGTCTAGAAGCCAGGCTGTCTAGAAGTAGCTGTAGGCACAGCAGCCATGGCTGAACTAGGAGATATGCAAAGCTCTTGCAATACCACTGTAGTCAACAGTACTTACGCACAAGAAAGACAATACTCAGTATTACCAAAAATAAAGTTACTTTATTTTAGTGACACAAGGCCAAAAGTATCTTAGAGGCTATATTCCCTTAGGAGTTAAGTATTATACATAAAATATACACTAGTAACCAAAATCAGGTACGTAAACAGTCATTAAAATAGTGCAAAGAGTGAAAATCACTATAGGTTCCAATGGGTCTAGGGGAACACAAACCGTATACTAAAATAGTGAAATGCAAATGTCAGTTTCCCACCTAGGCAGGAGTACTGTGTAGAGGGGCGGTGGGAGTGTAAGAAAACTCCAAAGGGAAGTAAAGTACCCCACCCCAGAGCCCAGGGAAGCAGACGTAACGTAGAGCAAGTTTCCTCAGAACACATTAGAAGTCGTCATAAAGAATTATGCAAAAACCAAGCAAGTCTGCAAGACATCAAAGATGGATTCCTGGACCTGAAGACCTGTGGAGAGAGGAAACCAAGTCCAAGAACAGATGAAGAGTCCAGGAATGACAGGAGCCCTGCTAGCCCGGATGAAGTTGCAAAAATGGAACCTCTGGTTGGAAGAAAAAGTCAGAGATGCACCAAAGAAGACAGTTGCTGGTTCCTGCTTGGTGCAAGAGATGTCCCACGTCGAGTAGATGAATGCAGGCTGGTTTTCATCATTGGATTCCACCAACAAGTTTTGGCTCACACAAGAGACAAGTTTGGTGGGAAAAGGCACTACCTGGACCCAGGAGGGACCTGGGGGTCTCAACTTGGACTGAGAGACAGAGGGGGCTCTCAGCACTTCAGAGAGCCCTCAGAAGACCAGGCAGCACCCACAGGAGTCCCAGGACATGGGGACAACGGAGTTGCAAATTGCTTTCATTGCAGCACTACACAAAGAGATCCCATGCCGTCTGAGAACAACTCAGGGAGGTGAGCATCACAGAATAGAGTGCTGGGGACCTGAGCTATGCTGTGCATGAAGGATTCCTTGGAGAACTGCACAGAAGCCCTAGGAGCTGCAAACCACGTGGTGCACAGGGGTGCTGTCTGGCTTGGGAGTCAAGCTCTTACCTCCACCAAATTTAGACAGTTGGACCTTTGGACAGTCAGGGTCACTTCAGTCCACCACCTGTGTTCCAGGATCCACGCTCGTCATCAGGAGAGGGGACCCAGAGTACTGGTCGTTGCTGCAGAGAAGTGCCTGATGAAGCAGGGAAGTGACTCCGTGGGAGATTCATTCGGTCCTTCTGGTGCAGGATGAAGACGGGCAGTCCTCAGAGCGTGCACGACCTGCAAACTGTTGCAGTTGCTGGCAGGAGCTGAAGTTGCAGTAGCCTTCTTGGATACTTTGTTGAGGTTGTAGAGTTCCTGAAGCAGTTCTGCCGTTGATTCAACGGTAGAAGGTGAAGCAGAGGCTGCAGAAGATTCCTGCTGGAGTCTTGCAAAATGGAATCTAAGGAAACACCCAGAGGAGAGACCCTAAATAGCCCTAAAAGGGGGATTGGTCACCTCACCAGGTAAGTACCTATCAGGAGGGGACTCTGTCATCACCTGCTGGCACTGGCCAATCAGATGCTCCCAGACGTCTCTGACCATCCTGAAAACAAGATGGCAGAACCCAGGGACACTCTGGAGGAGCTTTGGGCACCACCCCTTGGGTGGTGATGGACAGGGGAATGGTCACTCCCCTTTCCTTTGTCTAGTTTCGCATCAGAGCAAGGACTGGGGGTCCCTGAACCAGTGTAGACTGGATTATGGAAGGAGGGCACCATCTGTGCCCTTCATAGCATTTCCAGAGGCTCTGGGAGGATACCCCTCCCATGCCTGAAAAACCTATTTCCAAAGGGAGAGGGTGTAACAACCCTCTCCTAACGGAAATGCATTTTTCTGCCTTCCTGGGAGCTGCTCAAGCCCCAGGAGGGCAGAAGCCTGTCTGAGAGACGGCAGCAGCTGGGGCTGCAGTGGAAACCTCAGAGAGCTGGTTTGGCAGTTCTTGGGGTTTATGGTGGAGCCCCCAAGGTGCCTGGAATTGGCCCCCCAATACCAGAATTGGACTGGGGGTAAAATTTCCAGTTCCTAGACACCTCATATGGCCATATTCGGGGTTACCATTGTGAAGCTACATATATGTATTGATCTATATGTAGTGCACACCTATAATGATGTCCCCACACTCACGAAGTCTGGTAAAAAGGACCTGGATGATGTAGGGGCACCTCTGCTAGTGCATGAGGTGCCCTCACACACAGGTACTATTCACCTAGCCTTCAGGGTCTGAAGGCTAGATATGTAGGTGACTTATAAGTGACCTGGTGTAGTGAAAATGGCTGTGAAATGGTGGCTACACTATTTCACTCAGGCTGCAATGGCAGTCCTGAAGGAGTGTTTGTATGAGCTCCTTATGGGTGTCAAAAGAAATGCTTCAGCCCATAAAGATCTCTTGGAATCCTAATGCCCTGGGTACCTAGGTACCATATACTAGGGTCTTATAAGAGGGGTCCAATATGCCAATCTGGAGTTAAATAAATGGTCACTAGACTATAGTGACTAATTTGGAAAAAGAGAGAGCACAAGCACTGGAGTTCTGATTAGCAGGAGTCCAGTGACACAGTCAAGCATACTGACAAAACAGTAAAATACTGACATGGAGGCCACAAACCATAAGCACTGGGGTCCTGGCTAGCAGGATCCCAGTTACCCAGTCAAAACACACTGACAATCATGCAGAATTTGGGAGTAACATGCCAAGAAAGATGGTACTTTCCTACAGGAGGCAATCTCACTGATGTCACATTGGCAGGACTGTTGTTGTTGTCTCTGCTTATGACACCAGTGATGTCAGCCAGGGGCTATTCCAATCTCTGGAGGGGAGTGTAGGTACCCCTAATTGAATCAAAGGTGGCCTTATTGGGACTGACGCACCTATGGACTCCCTCTCAGGTGCCCGTAATAGTCCCCTCCCCTGCTCACACCCCATCCAACATCCGCTGCTGGAGTCCTACCACTTGGCATTGAAATAAAACCTTGGTGTCCTTCAAGTCCAGATCTGGCCTGGGACTTGCTCATGGGGAATGGTGGGTTGTAGGGGTTTCCTCTGGAGACCCGATGACTCTGTCAGCCCCTTTCACTCCTGGAGAAGGTGAGGCAATGTAATCCAGGCTTCACTGGAAGGTGTATCGTCCACATGAGGCAGGATGTCATTGGCAGCAGGTTGATCTTCCAGGACAGGCAGCTGATCAAGAGGAGTTGTTTCTCCTTCTGAAAATAAAATGGACATAAGTAAATGTAGTTTAATGCTAGATGTTGACAGTAGTTATCTGGCTGACATACAGTATTTATCCTAGTTCACTTTCAACTTGACATTGATGTGTGATACCTAGGCTACTTGAATGTATTGAGGGGAAGAGGGAATTTCCTTGCCTTTCAGATGGCAGTATCTGTGCATTGTTCACATGTGACTGTGTGACTGGGGTGTTTGTTTGTGTCATCCCACACATTACAACACAGTTCTATAGTTGCTGGCCTGCCCACACACAGTAAAAGTGGGTAGATAGCTAGCACTGACGTTCAGCCCATTTCATCATTGACAGCTGATTATCTGCTAAGTATCACAAAATTGTTATACTTATCCCCACTCACTTGAATGTGTTCATGACTACTCTGGCAATCCTCATTCAGGCTCAGTGACTCCATTCACTGTCATGCACGGATGGAAGCTTGATCAGACATTGACTACACAAGCCTACACTTAGGTTCACCAGTTCCAATTGCTTAACATGGCTGCGTGCATTTGTGAGCTATGTATCAAGCTGGACATACACATGCTAGTATTTTTGATAATGCATGACATGTACCTACCTTGGTGTGCCACACAACTTTACTCATACTTCACTGCTTGAAACCATCATAGATTCATGCCCAGAGATATGGCAACCTAGCACATCCCTCTACTTCTGAATTAACTATTTGTCATCCTCCTGCTTTGACATATATATCATGATTTGATTTTTCTCCTTCCACCCCCCTCCTGGCACATGCTGCATCTTCCCTCCGGTACACATCACATGTTGGATGTAGTACACCTATGCCTTCTTCTATGGCATCATCCCTTCTCAACTACTACAGATGTGACACAATCAAACACAGAAATGCAGGTGTATAGCTCAGGCTACCTTGCAGTACACACCCCACTTTTCACCTCTTTGCTTTACAATCTGCCCGTTTCAAACACAGTGACAGCTCTATGTGCTCAGCAACACTTATGTTAAACAGCACTACCAGGGGACAACCTGTCTCACACAGCATCTATTGTTTGACAAAACACAAAGCTCACTATTTTCTGAATCACTTGCTTCACCCCCTTGAGATGTTTTACATACCAGGATTTAGGGTATTGACTACCATGGCAGGCTACACCTGTGGACTTAAACCCCCACACTTAAAGGGAAGTTGTGTGCAATGTAATTTAATAGTATGGACTAAGGGGCATATTCCCAAGCTTCGTGCACCACCAATGTAAAACTTGCACCAGGGGCACAGATGGCAGTGCCATATATATGAGGCCACACAAAGGCTAATTACGTGCCTTTGGACGGCCTTGCAGATATTGTAGTGTGGTTAGTTTTACGTATACTTTGCGCATTAGCTTTAGGCTTTAGGCCTTTGTGCACTTTGCCCTGAAAGTATTTTATTCATTTGCTGACAGCTTAGAGCCCTTGTGCACTTTGCTCTAAATGCTTTTATTAGGCTTCGTACTGTTATTTTTCAAATAGCCAGTTCTACTGTGTTGTTTTTTATTCATATCACACTGTTTTGCCTACTTCAGCACTGGTGTTCTCCATAACATATTCACTCTGTGCTTCAGTCAAGGATACAGTCTGGTACATTGCCGATAGACGTGGTAGGAGTTTAGATTTGGCATTCCTGCGTAGGGATATTTTGTGATCACGCTGACATGTTAGTTATAAAATCACTTCTTTGTCCCAATACATGCAAGAGGGAGATTCCGACCAGAGACCCACAGCTAGACGCTGACTGCCTCGTTGCAGATGCTGAACCAGATCACAGGCCTTTGCTCAGGTATGAGGACGTATGTCTCCCCGGTGATTCGGAATGGCAAGCTAGAAGCTTAACATGCTGTGCTCTAAATAGAACAAGCAGAGGGAGAGTAGAAACTGTTAGGAAATATGATAGCTTTATTCTTATGTTTTACTCTCCTGGTGACTATATCAATCCTACTATGTTGTATTGTTCTGGTTATTGCGGCTCACGCCTTATTATCTAAAATACAGTCATTTTATTAAAATATTATATAAAACTTATACTGTCTTTGTCATTTGTATATGAGATCATATTGTAAATGAGAGAGTTGGTTCGGATCTGAGTGACCACGTCTTCCCTGAGAAGTTCCAAAGATGTCTTGCGCTCGGCTGCCTAATCATTTCTTCCCCGTGGGAGAAATGAGGCACTGCTAGTTAGCCGGAGCAAAAACCGGATTTAGGGTGACAGAGTTCCTTACACGTGGGTCAGACTCAGTCCCCCACACCGTTATCGATCCTGCTGCCTAGAAATCCAGTAGTCTCATTTAGGATAATGAGAGCCCACGCAACAATATGGAGTAAGGCTAGACATTGGAAATGGCCATATTGCCTTAGTCTGTATCAGGGGGTCATTCCATGGGTGCTGTGGTAGGTTCCTCAACACATCCCCCATTGCTTTTGACTCATCCCCAGATTCTTCAATACCGACAAACCTGGACTTTTGTTGTGGAGTATTACATGCTTAATTACCATACGCCCACCAAGGGCAGGCAAAATAACGTGAAATAACTTAATTTCTCCTCCTTTTTGCCTCTTTCTTTGTGCATTCTGCTGCACAGATGGAAAGAGGTAAATGTCTCTATGGATTGTTAGACAATCCTTCCTGCAATGCGGGCACCCTTGTAACATGTTGCAGGAATTCACCACTTTTTTGATATACATAGTATTTCTGCCTTTTCCCTGTGGTGCAGGGCAGCACAGCATGGTATCTTACTGTGCTTCCCTGGGCCACTAATATTGTACTTATGTGCCTCTGGACATGGCTCTGCATATTGTCCGATGTGGTGCTGCTTCATATGCCCAGCACCTGACTTTCGTCTCAGGTGAGGAATTGATCCTCTGACACTCACATTCCATTCCTTTGCTAGCAGTCCAGATTTAGCTGCATGTCCCCACGAATAACCCACTAAGCTCATGGCGCAAGGGGGCATGAGTTATCCAAGTCAGGATGGTCAGGGTGCCAGCGTTCTGTCATGCTTTGCTGTTTCGGTCTAGATCTTTTGCTTATTATTGTGTAGTCCTGGACACTGATGTTATAAATCAGCCAAAACATTTCAAGAGCCAATGGTGAAGCTGGACTGGTGCACGGCATCCCATATGGACTCAACACACATGATGGAGGTGGACTAGACTGTGCAATATGTGGGAGCATTTTTGTTGGGTACATTTATCTGATGTGTGACTAGACATAGGGCCATATGGTTCACTTTGCCTTACACTTAGCGCAGTGTATCACAGGAAGGTAGCTTGTTGCATAGCAGAACCTGACATATTTGGAGATATTGTCCCCTGTTGCTACTTACCCAGTGTGTCTTGTTGGTCCTCATGGGCTGCACTGTCATGTCCTTCCACTCCTGCAACCAACTTGGCTAGGGTGACTGATGTCACCTACTCGTCCAAAGACGTCGGCTCCTCCTGGACCTCAGGTCCTCCTCTTCCAGAGCACAATGCTACCTTCAAGCTGCTGGCCGGTTTCTCTTTGGTCAGGTGCTTGTAGTCATACCAGCGATTCTTGAAATCTGTCACTGTCCTCTTCACTTGCTGTACACTGTTGATTTTATCCACTGTGGATTTCCATAAGGCCATTTTCTTCCCTAATGGCAACTTTGAAGTGACAAAGAGTTGATGTTCATACTTTGTCACCTCAGTTACTAGTATTTGATTCTCCTCCTCACTAAAATTCATCTTCCTCTTCCCTTGGGGCTCTGCCTGGACATTGTGGCTGGTGCTGTGGTTTTTGGGATTGTTACCCTGGCTGCTGTTGTCTGCTGCCTGTTTCATATTCTCCTTTCTGTGAATGGTGAAATTTTTTTTTAAAAGCATCACTTTTTGAAGGATTTCTGATGCTCTACGCACTCAAAAGTGATGCATGAGTGAATTGCCTTGCTTTACCTGCCACTAATCAGCCATGCATCACTTTTGCAGGACATGCATCAGTTTTCCTTGCAACATCCCTCCCACAGATGCATCATTTTTTGGACACACCATGGGACCTTACGCCATTGTGTGCCGTGTTGTAAATACGGCTGCAACCAACATGTAAAAAACAGTTGCACCAAAGTGCAAGTTAGTGTGACCGTTGCCGCAACGTATCACTGCATCACTATTTGTAAATATGCTCCTAGGTCTTTTACCCCAAGACAATTAATTATTTTGGAATACCAAAACTCACATTTTTGTTTGAGAAGAGACTACTGGTTGTCCTGTTATGGTTACATTACGCGTAGCAGGTCTTATCACATAGTTCCTATCTTGGCTTGTGTTCTAGGTCTGTTGTTTCCACTGGAGGGATTATCAGAATGCACGTCAAACACAAACATACCGTTCTCATCTCATATGGATAACCAGGAAGCGTGGCTAAAGAAGCATCTAGTATCAGAATCCAAAGTGATTTTATTTAGAGGAAATGAATTGATTTTGCAGTAGTAATACTCAAACCATGAGACAGAAACCAAGTACAACCAAAGGGCAAAATCTTGAATTAAAAAAAAACTGTCTTAAGCCACAGTGCAGTCTGAGTTACAAGCCAGAAATATGAATTTATCAAGACATCCAAATTCTTGCCCACCTTCACTAGTCTATGGAAATGACCTGCTCTCAGGGCGAAGGACCCAACAGAACACTGCTGCGGCCAATTGTAATATAATTTTCATTCAAATTGAACTTGGGTTAGTTGCTACTCATCCAGCCTCTGGCCTCCACCACAAACCAGTGGGAGGTGGCCTTTGTGTGAAGATGAACCAGCTGTATTGCATACAAATTTAACTTTTGACTGGATTATGTATGTAAATCACCCTAAGAACCCTAACGAATTAACACATTAGGTGCCCAGGTTAAAATGTGAGTGAAAGATATGAATTAAATACTGTCAGTTGAAGTAACACCTAAACTAATGGATAATAGTGAATGTTAGAAATGGGGTGTTTGGTTGACAGTCAGGTTACTCTCTGTTCAAGCAAGGACCCTCACTCTAGTCAGGGTAAAAGAGAATCACCCTCAGCTAGCCCCTGCTTACCGCTTTGGTAGTTTGGCAGAGCAGTAGGCTTAACTTCAGAGTGCTAGGTGTAAAGTATTTGTACCAACACACACAGTAACTTAATGAAACACTACAAAATGACACACCACCAGTTTAGAAAAATAGGAAATACTTAGCTAAATACAACAAGATCAAACCGACAAAAATCCGACATACACAAGTCAAGTTATGAATTTCTAAAGATTAAACTCAAACATAGCGCTTAGAAACACAAAATGCTTTGATGAGGTGTTAACACGGCGTGGTGACGGAGTCGTTCCCAACAAGCCGACAGCAGCGGTGCCGGACACGGAGTTGCGTAGACCCCCAAGTACAGTACCTTTGGTGAAGAGTGAAAACAAGTTGATGCGCGAAGTTGGGGATCGCGACATCTGTGCGAAACGTTGAATCTGCGCACTTCGAGGGGCATTGGTCACGACGTGGCGCGGCGACTTTCACGGAGTCGCGGACTTCAGCGGGGCTGCAGCGGCGTCGGGCTTGCGAAGGTCGTCGCGTTCCAGCGAAGATCACGGAGTCGGTTGCAGGCGGCGTCACCGGATTCAGCAGCGGCATTGGTCAAAGTCGTCCGAAGTCTATTTCCTTGGATTTCCACCCGCTTTCCTTTCAAGGGCCTAGGGACTGGATAGGGCACCACTTGTCAGAGCAGGAGTCTCTCCAGAGACTCCAGGTGCTGGCAGAGAGAAGTCTTTGCTGTCCCTGAGACTTCAAACAACAGGAGGCAAGCTCTAAATCAAGCCCTTGGAGATTTCTTCACAAGATGAAAGGCACACAAAGTCCAGTCTTTGCCCTCTTACTCTGGCAGAAGCAGCAACTGCAGGATAGTTCCACAAAGCACAGTCACAGGCAGGCAGCTCTGGGTCCTCAGCTCTTTGGCTCTTCTCCAGGCAGAGGTTCCTCTTGTTTCCAGAAGTGTTCTAAAGTCTGTGGTTTTGGGTGCCCTTCTTATACCCAATTTCTCCTTTGAAGTAGGCCTACTTCAAAGTAAAGTCTCTAATGAATGTGAAATCCTGCCTTTCCCAGGCCAGGCCCCAGACACTCACCAGGGGGTCGTAGACGGCATTGTGTGAAGACAGGCACAGCCCTTTCAGGTGTAAGTGACCACTCCTCCCCTCCCTCCTAACACAGATGGCTCATCAGGAAATGCAGACTACACCCCAGCTCCCTTTAAGTCGCTGTCTAGTGTGAGGTGCAACCAGCCCAACTGTCAAACTGACCCAGCCAGGGAATCCACAAACAGGAAGAGTCAAGTCACAGAAATGGTATAAGCAAGGAAATGCTCACTTTCTAAAAGTGTCATTTTCAAACACACAATCTTAAAATCAACTTTACTATAAGATGTATTTTTAAAATTGTGAGCTCAGAGACCCCAAACTCCACATGTCCACCCGCTCTCAAAGGGAATCTACACTTTAATCATATTTAAAGATAACCCCCATGTTAACCTATGAGAGGGACAGGCCTTGCAACAGTGAAAAACTAATTTAGCAATATTTCACTGTCAGGACATATAAAACACATTACTATATGTCCTACCTTAACCATACACTGCACCCTGCCCGTGGGGCTACCCAGGGCCTACCTTAGGGGTGCCTTACATGTAAGAAAAGGAAAGGTTTAGGCCTGGCAAGTGGGTATACTTGCCAAGTCGAATTTACAGTTCAAACTGCACACACAGGCACTGCAGTGGCAGGTCTGAGACATGATTACAGAGCTACTTATGTGGGTGGCACAACCAGTGCTACAGGCCCACTAGTAGCATTTGATTTACAGGCCCTGGCACCTCTAGTGCACTTTACTAGGGACTTACTAGTAAATCAAATATGCCAATCATGGATAAACCAATCACATACAATTTACACAGGAAGCATATGTACTTTAGCACGGTTTAGCAGTGGTAAAGTGCTCAGAGTTCAAAAGCCAACAGCAACAGGTCAGAAATAAATAGGAGGCAGGAGGCAAAAAGATTGGGAATGACCCTGCATAAGCAAAAAATTCCAAAAGTGAAATACAGGGTTAACGGAACCTGAAGCTTCAGAGTGCTGGCATTAGCAACATCAGATATGACTCAAAGGCACCAATTTGGAGTTTAGCAGTTGGAGAGTACGCTAGGAGGAGGGCTTAGCGCATCATCTCCACCATCTGAAGGGATCCCTATTTACCAATTTTTAAGATGTCTTCCAGCCTCAAGAACATCTCTCTAAGTTGAGAGGAACCTACTGTCATGGTGGTTCTTATCAATGTAGCAAAAGTTTGACATACAGTATTGTCAGCCATGATGGCTAACTGTCAAACTTTTTAAAACTTTTCTGTTTTTTCAAAATCTCCCAATGTGGGTGTTTGTACTTGATAAATGAAAAATGAATGCTCCCCACACTGCAGCAGTTTTCTTCCAGTATGTGTGGGTCAGTTGGGGTTTTTTCCTTTCCCTCTCCCTCAGTTTTTTCTGGCAGTGAGAGGAAAGAAAAAAACGGGAATGCCTTACACGTTCTACCATAAAAAGGCCGGTGTGTAATGCCCTTCCTCAGCCAGACCCTACTCAATCGGGCTATCAGAGGAAGTATTCAGTAAAAAGAACCAACAGTCGCTCCGTTCACAATTTAAATGAGGTAGGGAACCAAGAGTTTGGTAGGCAGTGTACTCCATCATGTCTCTGACAGAGAATCGGGTAGACCAAACTCTAAATCGGGCCAAAAAGGCCTTACCAGAGTGAATCTGGGATCATATCCAGGGTGCAAATGGTTTCCAATTTATTTCAAGGCAGGCTGTGTCATCAAATACACTTTCAAAACCTTAGATACTCATGATGAGAATAAAATAAATAGGAAGCTTGATATTTGCTCTTTCTATGCATGGTTTCTTGAACAATAGAGTAACTATTGTAATCTTGGGGCATATTTATAACCCCCTAGAGCCGCCTTGCACCACATTACGTTAATGTGGCCCAACAAGGCCAAAATCCTCACGCCATATTTACAAAGTGGTGCAATGCATGCATTGTGCCACTTTGTAACCCTTTATGCTACATTATGCCAGCACCAGGCATAATGTATGCAAAGGAGGTGTTGCCCCATTAGGGTGGCTGAAAAAATGGCACAAGGAAATCTAACAAATTTCCTTGTGTCATTTTTTATGGCACTTTTAACACCAGCTCAGAGCAGGCATTAAAAGGGGGCTTCCATTATTTTTAATGGGCCACTATGTACTCTGCAGGCGCGGTGTCAATATTTTGTTGCCACTCCTGCAGAGTACATCAATAGAGTCAATAAAAATTATGCTATTTCCCTCTAACCTGCCCCATGGTGCACCGTATCTTAGATATGGCGCACACATGGTGGTGGTAGGGGGTGCTAAAGGGTGCAAGAAAGTGGCACTGCAGTAGGTGCAGCGCCACTTTCCTTAAATATGCCCCCTAAATTCTTGGGCGATAACTGTAGTTAGCGACTGATTAATTCCAAATGGAAGTCGGTGCTACAACTACTGTAAACATCAAGGTCCACATTTATGAAAAGTGGCACATCAGAGCTAATGCGCCACTTTTTCTGCCCCCCCCCCCCCCTTACCGGCACATAACAACGCCATGGTTGTGCAGTATTTATAATACGGTGCACCATGGTGGTCGGTAGCACAATAGCTTCAAAATTTTTGACACTGTTATGGCACTTTGCTGCACTAGCGTCAAAAATGTTGACGCTAGTGTAGCAAAATGCAAGGAGACCCCTAGGTTTCTATGGGTGCATCATCTTAATGCTTGCTCTGAGCAGGGGTTAAAATTACTTCAAAAATGGTGCAGTGAAATCTGTTAAATTTCACCAAGCCATTTTTGTGGGCCTCCTAGCGCCGGAATGCCCCCTTGTATACGTTCTGCCTGGCATAATGTAGTGCAAGGGGTTACCAAGTGGCACAATGCATGCATTGTTCCACCTTGTAAATATGCAGAGGGCAAAAGTCCACCTTAGTGTCAAAAAAATTATGGTAAGGCGGCGCAAGGGGCTCTTAAGTATGTCCCCAAGTTTATAAAGGCTTATGCCAAGAATGTGTCACAAGGAGATCGATGTTTAAGACTGGCCCAAATGTAATGTTCTTTTTTAAGAGTCAATATACTCTAACAATTAATTTATAGTTTCCTGAAAAGGAATGAAGATTACAATACATAAAACTGCCATGGATGTCTTTACCATGCATACTCTGCAACAACTACCTTTACAACGCCTTTCTTTCTAAATTATTAGTTTTACCACTAATGTGCATACCACAACGTGTTACTCTGTATTAAAAATAAATGTAAACATATTATGCTTCAAAAAAGATTTCCTATAGAAAATTAGAAAGATATCATTATACAGTCTTTAGCATAATGTTATACATGAATTCTAAAATTCTAATAGAAAGGAGTGGAACCAAATTTTCATGGCAATTTGTGTAAACAACATTCTTTAGTTTTAAAGGTCAGGCTATTATTATACCTCTCACAGATTTACTATGCCCAAGAGGAGAAACATACAAACAAAAAATGTAAACGCACACAAATGTATATAAAGCGATGCTGTGAAGCTGAAGTATCTATCACTCCTCATCCTTCACGCGTGACAAGACGACTGCTGACAGTCGATGAACACTGTGGCACATGCATCTACAAAACCACAATTTTCGAAAGAAGCGTTTGTGTATACACTTTCAAACAAGGGATGTACGTCACTGAGGGTATTGCGTGATCGATTACAGATTGGTTGTTTACCTTGCGTACGTGTCTCGCCTTGAGGAAGCATGTTATAACTACATTCAAAATACACAGGAAGTCGGTTAGTAAGTAAGCAATCTATATGGAGAGTTTATCGTTTTGCATGCTGGTAATTGTAGTTTGCGGTTGTAATAGTGCCGCATTGTATTCCCAACTTCTAAGAATATGCGGGGTCATTGGTTGTTTTGACGTGAATATGAGTTTGAAGTCATGGAATGTTCATATATCTTTTTGGTTCATCACTGGTGATTACGAATTTACGTATATCACGTATGGATGTTCCGCATTTTAGGTTTTGACACTTTTTTTGGTCACGGGATGAAGTGGTTAGCACTTTTGACACTTTTTGCATGCATCGAATTTCTTTCATGAGCCCCATCATCTTTTATCGTGGAGCAATTTATTTAGTGGTTGTCATAGTTTGATGTTCTTCTGAGTGCAGTTTTGTTGATATTTATGGTTGTCCCTGGCGAGTAGTGAGAATACTCGAAATGCATTGGACTTGAAGTTAGAAAATATTAATCTGAATTGTGGTATCTTCATGTCTTCTTCAGCTTTCATGCAGGTGTGGAGTAAAGCTTGCAGCTTAATGAAGATTTTTTTTATCTCGTTATAAATAAATTGCTAATAAATCATCATTATTCCTGGAATTTCGAATTCTTTAAAAAAATGATTAATGGTATAAGCCTAAGGCGGACATTAGGGCGTTCTGGTCTTAGTCCACTTGTGGTGTTTTAATTCTTTACCAACATATACCCGAGCATTGGTAGCGCTTGTTCCAAAACTGCACAGTTAAATTGTTAATTTTGGGTTACTTGGGAAGCATTTGTCAAAGATTGTTAAACTCTGCTAATGGGAGAACATAGGGCCAGATGTAGGAAGCCTTTTGCGCGTCGCAAACTGCGAAAAACGCAGTTTGCGACGCGCAAAAGGCTTAACGCAATGCACAACCTCAAATTGCGAGTCAGTACCGACTCGCAATTTGAGGCTGCGACTCGCAAATAGGAAGGGGTGCTCCCTTCCTATTTGCGACCACATCGCCATGCTGAGATGGTTTGTGACCGCGAATGCGGTCGCAAACTAACTCGCAGTTACCATCCACTTGAAGTGGATGGTAACACGTTCGCAAAAGGGAAGGGGTCCCCATGGGACCCCTTCCCCTTTGTGAATGCCAAACAAAATATTTTTTCAGAGCAGGCAGTGGTCCTATGGACCACTGCCTACTCTGAAAAAACCGAAACCAAATGGTTTCGGAAATTTTTCTTTTTGCAGCTCGTTTTCCTTTAAGGAAAACGGGCTGCAAAAAGAAAAAAAAAACTGCTTTATTAACAAAGCAGTCACAGACATGGTGGTCTGCTGTCTCCAGCAGGCCACCATCCATGTGAGTGCATTCACTCGCTATGGGGTCGCAAACTGCGACCCACCCCTTTAATATTCATGAGGTGGGTCTTTGCGACCCCATAGCGAGTTGCAGAAGGTGTCTGAGACACCTTTCTGCATTTCGTTTTGCGAGTTGCAATTTGCGAGTCGCTGTGACTCGCAAATTGCAAGTCGCAAAAATCTACCTACCTACATCTGGCCCATAGTAACATGTAACTAGTAATGTTAAACCTCTTGCTAGGCCTAAACCTTCCATTTTAATGCATATACTTCACTCCTAAGTTAGGCCCTGGACAGCCCATAGGCAGGGTGCTGTGTATTAAAAAGTAGAACATGTACTTTTAAGTTTTACATGTCCTAGTAGTGAAAAACTCCCAAAGTCATTTTTCACTACTGCGAAGTCTAGAATAACACTTGGATTACTTTAATACATAAAAGTAATTCCCAATTAGGAAGAGATAGACTTTTCAAGTTTGCTATCTCTGCACTCACAATAAATTACAGCTTATGGAGAAGTCGGGTTGAAAATTGCAGTTCTGAAAATACCACTTTTAGAAAGTTGATATTTTCTTGCTTTAACCATGTGGTGCCTTCTGCCTGTCTCCAATACATGTAAGAGGTAGGGTGACAGCTGTCCCTGTAGACAGCCGCACACAAAGGGAGATTAGGTGTGAATGATGGGCCATCCACAGCCTGATAGGCCATCCTAGGCGGACTGGGAGGGAGGGGCTGACACTTACCCCTGATTAGGTAGTGTTCTGTCCCCACACAAAGGGGTGCATACCCCCTTTAGTGAGTCTAGAGCCATGGCAGGAACGGAGGTCCTCTGAGCACTTCAAATACTTTTCTTTGAAGTCCCCCCCAACTTCAAAGGCAGAACTGGGTATAAGTACTAGACCTCTGACACCAACAACTCAGTACACTTCTGTGTAGGAGGCTGGCCCAGTTTGTAGTGGGTACCTTGGGTACTTACACCTTACACCAGGTCTAGTTAACCCTTCTTAGTGAATGTAGTAGTGTTTTAGCAGCTTAGGCTGACAGAGGTAGCTATAGCAGAGCAGCTTAGGCTGAACTAGGAGACATGCAAAGCTCATGCAATACCACTTATAGTTACACAGTACTTATACACAAGTAAAGACAATACTCAGTGTTGCCAAAAATAAAGATATTTATTTGGGTGACACAGTGACAATACTTCTTCTGAAGGTAAGTATTATACACAATATATACACTAGACACCAAAATTAGACAAGAAAATAGTCATAGAACAATGCAAACAGTAGGAAATCCTATAGATTGCAATGAGAGAAAATAGGTCTGAGGGCAACACAAACCATATACTAAGAAAGTGAAATGCGAATCACAAATTCCCCCCTAGTCAAGTGTAGTGTGTGCAGAATAGCTGGGAGAGTAAGAATACAGTAAAGGTAAGTGAATTACCCCACCCCAGAAAAGCAGGAGTAAAGTACTGCAAGTTTCCTTAGGACACACTACACATCGCTTTTGGGATTTTGCAGCAGCCAACCAAGTTTGCAAAGAACAACTGCTGGATTATTGGACCTGAAGACCTACAAAGGAAAGGGACCAAGTCCAGAAGTCAAAAGAAGTTCCAGGAAGGACAGGAGTCCCTGCCAACCCAGAAGAGGGTGCAAAAGAAGAATCCCTGGTTAGTCGAAGACTGCAGAAATGCACCCTAGGAAGATGCCAGTGGGTTCCTGCAAAATGCAAAATATGTCCCACGGCGTGAAGATCGTTGCAGATGAGATTTCGTGTTGGAAGGCACCAACAAGCCTTGGCTACGACAAAAGTGCATTTTGCATCAAAATGGCACTGGATGGACCCAGGAGGGACCTGAGGGCCTCAACTCTTTGTGAGGAGGAAGAGGGAGATCTCAGCACTCCAGAGAGCCCTTAGGATGCCAGCCAGCACCCCCAGAAGCCACAGGATCCAGGTTCAAGAGGTGCAAAATGTGGTTGATGCAGCACAACAAAAGAAGGTCCCACGCCGCCGGAGAACAACTCAGCGAGCTGAGCGTCACAGGATGGAGTGCTGGAGACCTGGGCCAGGCTGTGCACAAAGGAATTTCGCACAGAGTGCACAGAGGCCTCAGGAGGTGAAGAAGACACAGTACACAGGGGTACCATCGCTCTCAGGCAAGGCAAGGTCTTACCTCCTCCAAATTGCGTCAGCAGGACCTCAGGACAGTCTGATGTCCACCCTCTGTGTCCTTAGGAGCATGCTCGTCACTGTGAGAGGAGTCCCAGGGTACAGGTCGTCGTCTTGGAAGGTGCCTGCTTGGAGCATGGGAGTGACTCTGTCACTCCACGGGAGATTTCTTCGGTCCTTCTGGTGCAGGATCAAGACAGGGAGTCCCCAGAGCATACACACTGTGGAAACTGTTGCAGTTGCTGACTTGGAGCTGAGGTTGCTGAAGAAAAGTGTGTCTTGTCGACACTTTTTTGCAGTTACAGTGTTTCTTGGAGCAGGCTGCAGTTGCTCTGAGGTCAGAAGAGTCTGAAGTTGTTGCAGACGATTCCTGAAGGAAACTTGCAAGCAAAATCTGAAGAGAACCCACAGGAGAGTCCCTAAATAGCCCTGAGAGGGGGATTGGCTACCTTATCAGCTAAGGACCTATCAGAAGGGGTTTCTGACGTCACCTGCTGGCACTGGCCACTCAGAGCCCTCCAGAGTGCCCCCACAGCTTGCAAAGCAAGATTTCTGAAGTCTGGGACACACTGGAGAAGCTCTGGGCACCACCCCTGGGGTGGTGATTAACAGGGGAGCTGTCACTCCCCTTTCCTTCGTCCAGTTTCATGCCAGAGCAGGGGAGAAGGGGTCCCTGAACTGGTGTAGACTAATTTATGCAAGCAGTGCACCATGTGTGCCCTTCAAAACATTTCCAGAGGCTGGAGGAGGCTCCCCCTCCCCAGCCTGTAACACCTATTTCCATAGGGAGAGGGTGTAACACCCTGCCCTCAGAGGAAATGCTTTGTTCTGCCGTCCTGGGGCTGGGCTGCCCAGACCCTAGGAGGGCAGAACCCTGTCTGTGAGGTGGCAGCAGCTGTAGCTACAGTGCAAGCCTCAGAGAGCTGGTTTGGCAGTACTGGGGGTCCATGGTGGAGCCCCCAGGATGCATGGATTTGGCTCCCCAATACCAGATTTGAATGGGGGGACAATTCCATGATCTTAGACATGTTACATGGCCATATTCGGAGTTACTGTTGTGAAGCTACATGTAGGTATTGACCTATCTGTAGTGCACACATGTAATGGCGTCCCCACACTCACAAAGTCCGGGGAAATGGCCCTGAACTGTGTGGGGGCACCTTTGCTAGTGCAAGAGTGACGTCACACTTAGTAACTCTGCACCTAACCATCCGCAAGTGAAGGTTAGACATATAGGTGACTTATAAGTTACTTAAGTGCAGTGAAAATGGCTGTGAAATAGTTTGTGCACTATTTCACGAAGGCTGCAATCGCAGTCTTGTGTAAGGGATTGTCTGAGCTCCTTATAGGTGGCAAAAGAAATGCTGCAGCCTATATGAATCTCCTGGAACTCCAATGCCCTGGGTACCTAGGTACCATATACTAGGGACTTATAAGGGGGTCCAGTGTGCCAATTGAAATTGGTAAATGAAGTCACTGGCCTACAGTGACAAATTTAAAAGCAGAGAGAGCATAAGCACTGAGGTTCTGGTTAGCAGAGCCTCAGTGACACAGTTAGGCACTACACAGGAATACACATTAGGCCACATACTATGAGCACTGGGGTCCTGGCTAGCAGGATCCCAGTGAGACAGGCAAAACACACTGACATATAGGTTCTTATCTATGAGCACTGGGGTCCTGGCTAGCAAGATCCCAGTGACACAGTAAAAACACACTGACACACACTCACAAACAGGCCAAAAGTGGGGGCAACCAGCTAGAAAGAGGCTACTTTCCTACATTCTGGACCTTTAGATACTCTGCCAGGACAAAGGACTGCTGTGCTACTACAAGGACTGCCACTCTGCTGAGCTACTACTCTGCTGGACACCTGCTTTGCTGAGATGGCCTGCTGTCCTCTTGCATGGGGTGAAAAGGACTGGACCTGCACCGCTACATTCCAGAATCAAAGTGACTCAAAGGGCTTGTTGGCTTGCCTTGATGTTTTCTGAAGCCTCAGGGACACAAAAGACTTCCAACTCACCTACTACAGGTCCTGGACCCGCCTTAACCCTGTTCCTGACCACCAAGAGTCATCTCTCCAGTCCTGGGCTCTTGGAGGTGGTTTCTGATGTTAGCGCATCTGACCTTATTTGGTTTCTTAACTTTAGTTTGTAAGGGGATGCGTTATCGGTTCGATGGACCTTTTGACTGCGCTTAGAGTAACTTCCCACCATAGGACTCAAATTCAATACCAATCATTAACAATTCAATCAATAGAATCAACTATCTTGGGAGTCAATAATTTCCACACACCATCACCTCTTTGACCATGAATAACCGCACCTTTATGTGAAAGTTATAATGTTTATTTCTCAATATTAACAATGCTAATATCACGTAACTTAATCTCAAAATCAGATGATAAACATACAGAAAAAACGTCGGTTGATCAAAGCTCCTAAAGAATCTCAATTTAATCAAAGCATGTATGGTTATGCATTCTAGGATTATAGTACAACTCAATAGCAAAATAACTAGGCAATAAAAATAGCATACATTTCGAGTCAGCAAATAAATGACATAGGGGGTCATTCTGACTCCCGCCGGTGGCGGTAACCGCACGCCTGGTGGGAGCCGCCGAATGACCGCACCGAGGTCAAATGACCGCGGCGGTCATTCTGAGTTTCCCGCTGGGCTGGCGGGCGACCGCCAGAAGGCCGCCCGCCCGCCCAGCGGGAAACCCCCTTCCACGAGGATGCCGGCTCCGAATGGAGCCGGCAGAGTGGAAAGGGTGCGACGGGTGCAGTTGCACCCATCACGATTTTCAGTGTCTGCTATGCAGACACTGAAAATCTTTGTGGGGCCCTGTTAGGGGGCCCCTGCAGTGCCCATGCCATTGGCATGGGCACTGCGGTCCCCCAGGGGCCCCACGACACCCGTTCCCACCAGCAAGGTTCTGGCGGTCAAAACCGCCAGAACCAGGCTGGCGGGAAGGGGGTCGGAATCCCCATGGCGGCGCTGCCTGCAGCGCCGCCATGGAGGATTCCTCAGGCCAGGGAAAAACCGGTGGGAAACCGCCGGTTTCCCTTTTCTGACCGCGGCTTTACTGCCGCGGTCAGAATTGGCCTGGATGCACCGCCAGCCTGTTGGCGGTGCATCCGCGGTCCCCGGTCGGAATGATCCCCATAATCTATTGTTAATAGCTAGCAAACCTTCTCATAGAGTCTCCTAGCTAACCTTTTGATTAGAATAGAATGTTTGGGCTTCATGCAAAACAATTTAGTCAACACAAATTTGGAAAAACATCTAGCAATAGCTCTATCAAAATTAGTGGTTGGTACCCAGGGACAAAAGACAAATTACATCAAGAAGAATAACTTTCTGATATACCTCTCCTCGGAATGGATCAGCAAATTGCGATAGTCTTCGTCAATTGGGCATCTGTTCAGTCTGTATCAGCACTGGAATTTAGCACTAAAGTTCAAATTAGATAAGTGTCTCAGGAATAGAAACAATCGAAATGGCGCTTCACAGTAGAAGATTAAGAAAAAAAAACATGAGCTCTCTCCACGCTGTGCAGTGAGGCTAAGTTAAAGTTCTCCAGGACTTATTCCCACATTGCTATTCGTCCAAGAATTGTATGTTTACATTTTTTCCAATGAAAGTATAAATTCAAATCCAGGATATAACTAAACTGTCTTTCACGTGTCGATGGCTCCTCTTCTCCTGTTCCCATCGTCGCGCTCTTCAGGTATTAATTTTGTATCTCTCTGTCATCCAGTCAGTATATCTATTGTTAGCTCCTGGGAACATCGCTTTCACACACACTAAACTCTACAATGTATCAATAGCTAATACAGCATATTCTAGAAAGCAGTTCTCATTGGAAAGAAAATCATTTACTAACATTTGGTCAAAACGGTGGAAAAATACAAATATTCATTTATCTACACGGCCATTTTATGTGAATAATTTAAACAGTGCAATTTAACATGAGGCTGTGCAACTAGGCAAAAGACCTTGATAACTTAAGGCCTACAATTAACAAAGCAACTACATAATGTGTGATCATTAATATAACATACTACTACATTAACCTAAACATGAGCACAACATTTTATATTAATAAGCAATTTATAAGGACACTTCGTGATTACTGATGGCACTCAAGTGGTCGCATTTTCAAAGTTGTGTATTATTTGTCTATATTAATTAATTTACTATGCAGATTCAACATTCAGAATACATGAATATTTATTAGTAAAATTCAGCGTGAACACTGGCTTCAGGAATCAAGCTAAAGGGCTCTTTCAACCACAAACAGGAGTCATGGCCCAATTCTAGATAAGGTAAAACTACAGCTGGGCTTATCTGGGATTGTATCCGACCCACGCTCCGTTGTGGTTGGGCTAAACTTCTGGATTTAATCTGGTTTAGAGCTACCCTGGTTGGCGTTTTATGCTTTTAAGCTCCATATTGCATTTTAATCCTTACATTTTTTTTTTGAACTTCTACTTATTGGATTTTTGTCATTTTGTTTTTGTTTTGTCTATTAAATAAAACTCTATTTTACCAACTAGGTGTGCGGTTTTAACATTTTGTGTGGGGTTTTAATTGTTTTACTGCTTGAAGTGTTGTGCAAATACTTCAAGCAGCTCTGCGCCAAGCTACCAGGGGGTGAGCACAGGTTAATTGAAGGTGTGTTTGTGACTTACCCTGACTAGGATTGCGGTTCCTTCTAGGAGAGGGTGCATACCTCTCTGACACAAGGTTTTTTTCTACTTTGGGCAAAAGCCTGATAGAAGACTACATTAGAGATAGCAAATGGTATCATGAAAGAAATAAAAATGAATGTCATTGACTTTTGTCGTTCCTTACCAGGTGGAGGAACATTATAATGTATTTTGACAATGTGACCACTTTATATAGAGTGAAGAAATTTTTTTAAATGTTCTAAATTGCTTTGAAGGCACATAGAATAGGCACCTAATGAGATTTGGTAACAGAAGGCCACCACAATTACAGAAAAAGTTTTGGAACTGTTATTAGAGCTGAATGTAAGATTAGGCTAAAACAATAATTTCATAGGAGTGCAACATAAACCTTTTAACTCCATAACTGCCAAAGTAGATTCATCACTTTATAACTTCTAGGAAACTTGGCAGAGAGAAAGGTTTCCAAAACATGTGACAAATTCATTCATTTGCAGGTAGCATTATCCAAAATGTTTGGGAAAAAAATTGAATAAAATGTAGATTATCAGCAGCTTGGTGAACAGACGATGCCTGACATTTTATTAGATTTATCCCTGAATCTGAATCTGAAAAATGTACATTTGCTCCTCTTCTTAGTACAAAGGGAATTTCGGAAATTCCAGGCAACTGAAATGAGCATTTGAAAGCACTTGATTGGGCTCCTACTATGAACTGTCCATTGAAACATGAATTGGGCATTATACATTTAACATTCAAGAAAGAGTGGTATTTGGCACCACATTATAAGAGTGAGGCAGGACCACTGCACCAGATGATTAAAGAATACTTACATAAGCCCTCATTATGACATTGGTGGTAAATTCCAAATACTGACGTGGTGACTGCTGCCAACATACCGCCTCAGAGGCGAAAATCCAGCCACCAGATTATGACATGCACACATAAAACTGACAGAAACCAGCCACAACCACAAATCCACCACACCCAATGAACGCGATAAACCATTGGAACAAGCACCCATACCGTTACGCTACCAAAATAATGACCCACGAATCATCATAGTGGACTTTCAACGGCTGTAAACCATTGGCGGTGCACACTGACAAGGTGGAAATGGCCACCCAAAAACAAAACAAGACAACATTGGCCAGAACAAAAAACCCACACTTGACACAAATACACACAACCCACACACCCACCAACAGCTCTTTAAAACACCCCCTGCCATCACCCACAAACCTTTGCAAACACGAGAAGACCGGTACACCTTGCCACGCCAATCCCAGAGATAACCTCACACACATACCACAACTGCCCATGCATCCGTCATGCACCACACACCACACACCCCACCACATCACTCAACACCCTCTGCACAACACTCACACCACACAACACCCATGTCTCCACAAAGTCACCCCCGTTTCACTGATGAGGAGTTGCGGGTCATGGTGGAGGAAATAGTCAGGTAGAGCAAAAGCTGTTTGGAGCACAGGTTCAGCAGATGTCCATTGCCAGGAAGATGGAGCTATGGCAGAGAATCGTAGACAGGGTGGATGCCGTGGGACAACATCCATGTGCAAGGGATGACATTCGGAAGAGGTGGAACGACCTATGGGGGAAGGTGCGTTCCATTGCAGCAAGGCTCCAGCTTGCCATCAGGAGGACTGGCGGTTGACCCTCACCTCCTCCCCCACAGCTGACAGCATGGGAGGTGCAAGTCTTGGCAATACTGCATCCTGAGGGACCCACTGGAGTATCTGGAGGACTGGACACTGGTGAGCTACCATTAACAACCTTTCACCTCCCCATACTTGCATGCCATCTCACCCTTTACCTTGACTCCCTTCACCCCATTCCATTCCACATAGTGCACCACCCCAATTACCACACCTAAATGTGGTATGCATGCCATACACACTGCAAGCACTTCCCTCCCAGCTCTGCATGCACACCCACCACCAATGCATGGACAGCATGTAGAACTACCAATCCCACAATCCATTACCATATACTACCAACGTTAGGAGGACAACAGCAATATCATTTGGAAAGGTAGAAATGTGGAATATGTGACAGACAACTACCCTAACAAATCACTTACATCCCCACAGGTACCCCAGCCAATGTCAGCGGTGAGGAGATGCCACGGCAACCCAGTCCACCACCAGAAGATACCCTCAGTCAGGACAGCAACTATGGAGGTCTTGATCTGGATAAACTCCCTGGCCCATCTTGGACCACTGCTCAGTCGGCTACCACATCCCACAGCCAGTCCACCACAGGCCCCCCTCCTGGACTCAAACACCACAGCAGCCAGCCAACGCCCCCAAACCATTGTCTCCAAGATATGTCAATCAGTAGTGTGCCCACCTATTCAGGGACCCGAGTCCACACCACACAGGCAAGACAATAAAGGTCCTGTTGTCAGTGCAAGTGGGCATCCCGTTCAGGGGACAGAGTCACAGGGGGCCATGGACAGTCGGAGGACAGCTGTGCGCCAGGGGAGGACAGGCCAAGGGAACTGACTGCCCAGGAGGCACTCACAAATGTCCTGTGGGCATAACAGCAGTCCCAGGACAGGACGGTTCAGGTGCTCAACATCATGCAAGACAACCAGCAGCTGCAGGGGAAACACCACCAGGCGGTCATGCAACAATTGCAGGCCTTGAATACCATGGCCTCAATTGCAGGGGTGCTGAGTGACATGGCGACCATCATGCAGGAATACACAGCACACCAACGGGCCCCTACCACTAGCCACTGTACTGACCACCCCTACACATCTGCTGCATCTGCTGCAGCTAGTGGACCAGAGGCCCTGCCACAGGACTCACAGACCACCAGAATTCCTCCCCCTCAACTACTCCGCAAACGTTCCATGCGACCCAGACAAACACCTGAGACAGTTGCCAAGACCACCGCCAGGAAATGAGCCCCTCCAGAATGTGTTCCACTGAGTCACTTTGTTCACTTTGGACAGCCATTGCTCCTCTTCCTATGACCCCTTGGACACTGGACCTGTGCTACAAACAGACTGGCCCACTACACTGGACTTTTCCCAACCATCACCCCGATCTATTGCACTTTCCGTGGAACATCTTATTTACTAATAAACACCCATGAACACAACTTGAGGAATAGTGTTTTATCAGAAGTAATGTGCAATGTATTGTACTGTATTGAACTGCATTATCCTGTAATGTGTGAATCCATCCAACAAATGTGTATCAGCAGTCTGTAGTCATCACATCAGTACACTGTTGTAACCACACCAACATCTGCAATAAAGGAAGGCATAGGTGACAGTCAGTTGTGATGCAAAGGTAATGACTGGCATAACACTACAGCCATACAGCACATTACTGAAATGGAGACATGTGGAAATCAACAGTCTTACCTGAGTGTCATTGGAAGTACTGCTGAAAGATATGTGTCCTGTTGTCCACATTCTCCTCCTCTACCTCCTCCTCACTGTCCTCAGTGTCCACTGCAGGTGCATTGTCACCCCCCCTCCTCCTGCAGTTAGGGCACATGGCGTCTGAGGGCCAAATTGTACAGCATGCAGCAGTCCACTACAATCTGGCAGACCTTTTCAGGGGAGTAGCATAGGGATCCACCTGTCAAATGAAGGCACCTAAACCTGGCTTTCAGGAGACCGAAGGTGCATTCCACAATCTTCCTGCTACGCCCATGAGCATCATTGTACTGACGTTCAGCCCCTGTTCTCGGATTCCTGACAGGGGTCAACAGCCAGGACAGGTTTGGGTAGCCGGAGCACCTTGAAGAAGTGAGGGACACACATTAGCCATGCCCAATGGCATGGGGTATGACTCCTTTAGGCATACACTGACATACATAGGGTGGGGACTCAGGCTCACCTATAAGCCACACTCTGTGCCTCTATAGTTATGCCATCACCTGTGGGACGCTGCTATTCCTCAAGACAAAGGCATCATGCACAGATCCAGGATACTTGGCAGTGACGTGGGAGATGTGCTGGTCAGCAAGGCACACCATCTGGACATTGAGAGAGTGGAAACTCTTCTTATTCCTGGACACCTGTTCATTTGCCCTGGGAGGAACCAAGGCAATATGGGTTCCATCAATGGCTCCAATCACATATGGTATACGTCCCATTGCGTAGAATCCAGCCTTCACAGTGGGCAAATCATCCTGGGGGAATGTGATGTAGCTGCATATGTGTTTGATCAAGGCAACCAAAATCCTTCCAAGCACAATCGAGAACATTGGCTGTGACATTCCTGCAGCCAAGCCCACAGTCACCTGGAAAGAACCAGTTGCCAGGAAATGGAGCACTGACAGTACTTGCACAAGAGGACGAATTACTGTGTGCAATGGTTAGAAGGTCGCAGATCAGGCTCTAATTGTGCACACAGCCCAGTGATTGTGGCCCTGTCCAGACAATAGGTGAGTATGATGTGTTGGTCCTAAAGTGTAGCCAAGTCCACAACAGTTCTTGCCTCCTCCTCCTCCTATTCCTCCGCAGTGGTTGGTATCTAAGTGAGCCGAAAGTAAAATGGGTGTGACAACAGGACACATGTACACACAACATCAGAGTACACACAGCATGTATGTATGTAGGACACTAGAATTGTCTAGGTGTGTACAGTAGACACCAATGATGCACATATCAATTCTATACATGAGTACTAGCAGTAGGAAATGGCAACCGCCTGTCCTGTATGCAGGAAGAGGTGGAGGGGACCTCCCTCTACCGGCATTAGACGTCATGGCTGAAGGCGGTCTGCACTGACGTGCAATTCCTCATTAGCTAACATGGGGCTCTATGGAGTACAAGAACCAATGATGATCAATGTCGGCAGTGATGGTGTTCACCTTCGCCGCCGTAACCGCCATTTTCATTCAATCACTTCACTTAATTCCGGATTTTCCACTCAACGACATCTCCTCTGCGTGTGCTGCTGTGACCTGTGTCTGGAACCTGCCATGGCCCGTTCTACAGGGGAAAGGGCCCAGCCTTCACGTCGGAGGAGTTGGAGAGGCTCGTGGATAGGGTCCTACCCCTGTATGGGCAGTTGTATGGGCCTCCAGACCAACAAGTGAGTACATCATGGGTACTTTGTATGCAACATGGCTGCATGTAGATGTATGTGTGTGCTAGCAGTGTGTCATTTGGGAATATGGCTGCAGGCAATGTGAATGCAGAGGTACAGGTTATGTGTGTGCTTGATGAGGGGCAAATGCAGTATGTAGGCCACTTGTGTGACAGTCTGGATTGTATGGTTCATGGTGTTCTTCTGTCTGCGTTTGCTCTGCTGGTCATCGCCCATCAGAAGAAGAGGTTGTGGCGTGCCATCGCCAAGGACATGCGGACCCTGGGGGTCCATAGCCGGCAGAGCACCCACTGCAGGAAGCGATGGGAGGACCTGAGACGCTGGGCCCGGAATACTGCAGAGGCCCAGCTGGGGACGACTTCCCAACAAGGGAGGGGTGCCTGTCAGAGCCTGACATGACTAATGGTCTGCATACTTGCAGTGGACAATCCTGAGTTGGATGGGCGCTTGTGGGCAGCACCGCAGACACAAGGGGGTGAGTACATTGTGTATGGCATTCATTTTTTGTTGTCTAGCATGGGATCTGGGTGCAAGGTTCTAGTCAGTGGATACCCCAATATGGCGGTTTTGGAGATTCATGTCTGGTCCTGCTTAGGTATGTAGGGCGGTATCCATTTTTGGCATTGCTAGGTGGCTAGCATGCCATGTCAGACAGGGCTTAATTGGTCCCAGTAGGTGTGCAGATGGCAGAGTTTGGGTCTTTCCTGCTGTAGTACAAAGGCAATGGTTTGTCACTGTGGTCCATGCTGTGCAATGTATGTCCCAGGGAGTGATTGAGATGTGAATGCCATCTGTGCTATTGGTGCTGTGATTGACCCTGTGCTCCCTTTCTTTCTCCCCCTTCTCCTTTTGTCATCCTGTCCATGTGTGCATTAGCCTCACCTGGCGAAGGAGCAGGGCACCGGCGAGTGATGGAGCTGCAGCCCACGGTACCGAGGAGGCAGAGTCCACTGACATTGAGGGGACCAATGGGTTGAAGGGCAGGGGGAGCACCACAGGGGAGACTGGAGCTGATACAACTGACTCTGATTCCTCCCCCGATGGAATCTCCCTGGTTGTGACGGACCCCTCTGGGACCACCCCAACTACGTCATCTTCAGTCACCCAGTTGCCCGTGCCCGCTCACCCAGGAGAGTAGGCGTCTCCTTGGCCCCAGGCACCTCAGGCCCTGCCCCAGTCAGCCCTGCTGCCCTCAGTGACCTCCCAAGATCCATCTCTGTAGGGCAGACAACCATAGTGAATGCCATATAGGCGCTGCCATCCCAGATGCAGCAATACAATGCTTTCCTGGAGGGCATTCACGGTGGCTTGGCGGCCCTACAGAGATCGTTTCAGGCTCTGGCCTCCTCTCTGATGGCAGCCAGTGTCCCTGTTTCTTCCATCCCCCTCCAAGTACCTCTTCTCAGTCCCTGTCTCCTCTCCCTCAACCCAGCCCATGCACACATTCTGACAAGCACGCACCCAAAACAAGAGACAGGACTCACAAAGACAAACACAGGCACCACACTTCACTGCAGAAGCACACACACAGCCAACCCACAGATGCACTCACAAGAACAGCCACTGCCTCTACTGTCTCCCCATACTCCTCTTCCCAGACAGTCACATCAGCACTCACACCTGCATGCACTGCATCAAGAGTCCCAGGTCCTGCCACCTGTACAGCCTTGCCCACAGTCACCACAGCAGCAGACCCGCAGACATGCTCCCCACACACCACATGCGTAGTCACCACCATCACCAGCACCACCTCATGAAGCACACCCACCTCACTTGCACCATCAACATGTCCTGTTTGTCCTCCCGTACCCTGTGTGCTCCCCTCCAAAGACACATAAACGCTCCTAGTCAGACACCCAACAGCCATACACCTCTCATACGCACACTGTCCATGCACCTGCACCCAATTCCAGCACACGTCCTCCTCCAACAACCACTCCCTCCACCTCCACTCCCATACCTCCTCCCACAACCCCTCATTTGTCCTAAGAAGCTTTTCCTTTCCCGCCTTGACCTCTTCCACCCCTCACCCCCTGTCCTGCCTGTAGGAGAAAAATCCCCCCCAGCCCAGTACCTCCAGCTCCAAATCGACTCCTGTTCCTCCCCCTAAGTGCACTCCTGCCACTAAGGTGAAGAAGGGTGGCACTCTAGTCCCCCAGTCCCAGGGCCACTCCTCTGCCCCTAAAACAGAAGGGTAAGGACCTGCCCCCTCCCAAGCCCAAGGACCCCACTCCCAAAAAGAAACCTCCCCTCCATCCGCCCCCTGAGGTGCCTACCTACCATCCCCATGATGCCCCTGCCCAGTGGAGTGACTGGTCTGTCAGGAGACAAGTTGGGCCTTGGACATTGCCCTGTGGCTTATGGCTGACATTGGACAAGCTAATGGCCCTTTGTAAATAGTTGCCTCAGTTGTTGTGGGCACAGGTCCAGCAAAATACAGAAGTTGGACCTAAGGTATATGTCCTGGCTTTCTTTACTTCTGGCTTATGTTGCTGCTGATTTACTCTGCAGATTGTTCTGGGTGTGTGGTGTGTGTGTATGGTGTGTGTTGTGCGTCTGTGTGTGTCACTCTCACCTCCCTGCCTTCGGTGCTAGACGGCTGTGCTCACCACTGTCATCTTCATCGGCATTGGTGCTCCTGGACGGCCATCACGTGGTAGAACACTGGGAAGACTTCCAGTTCTGGTTCCATGGTGGCCGCGGACTCTTCTGTGTCTCTGGAGGTGAGTGTCTCCTTTTATATGATGTGCTTCCACCAGGCTTTTGGTGGCGTTGCTAACGCCCTGGAAATCCTGGCGGTCTGCTATGTCATAATATGGTGGGCAGATCCTTGTCTTTCACCTTCCTGAAGAGGGCTACCGCTGTGTTCAGTGGTTGTCCCGCACTGGCGGTTGGGGTGGTACATTGGCTGTCTACGGGAGGGATCACACTCATGGTCATAATTTGGCGGTCATTACCGCCAGCCTAGCAACGGTACTACCACCATCACCAGCTTGACGGTCAGGTGACCGCCAATGTCATAATGACCACCATAATACCAAGCAAGCCTAGTGGTATCATAATTCCAAAGAATACCAACTTATATTGCAACCAAGTGATTTTGAAAGTCCTCGCTCCTTATCAGAAGTAAACTGGAGGAAATTGGTATGGCTTTGATAAAAATACAATTAGTAGAAAGAGACTTGCATGGATGAACACATTTGCCCACGTACACCTCTTACACCTGACAGCCTTAGCGTGGTCATCCCCCAACTTTTTGCCTGCCTCCCTCCACTTTTCTTACACTGTTTGTGCTTGATTTAGGACTCTGCACACTTTACCAGTGCTAAAGTGCATATACTCTCTCCATTAAACATGGTAACATTGGTTCATCCCCAATTGGCATATTTGATTTACTTATAAGTGCCTGTAAATGAAATGCTAGTTGGGCTTGCTGCACTGATTGTACCACACACATAAGTAGCCCGTTATCCATGTCTCAGGGCTGCCATTGCAAGGCCTGTGTGTGAAGTTTCACTGTCATTTCGACTTGTCATTTAAAAGTACTTGCCAAGCCTAAACTCCCCTTTGTCTACATATAAGTCACCCATAAGGTAGGCCCTAGGTAACCCATAGGGCAGGGTGCTATGTAGGTAAAAAGCAGGATATGTACATATGTGTTTTATATGTCCTGGTAGGAGAAAACTCCTAAATTCGTTTTCCACTACAGTGAGGCCTGCTCCTTTTATAGACTGGCATTAGGGCTGCCCTCATATCAGGAGCGGCTCCTCAACTAGGGTGGAGGATTGCCGCCCTCCCCCCTGCCAGCAGCAGCAGGAGGTGCAAATCTTTAGAAACAAAACGGCAATAAACGCTGTTTATTGTCGTCTCATTTCTAAAGGGGCGTGGCCATGTGGTTGTCGAGCAGTGAGGGGAGTACACACAGTACTCCCCTAACTGTGCATGTATGTTTGGCCGGACGTCTCGGGCTGGCAAAACACACATGCGCACAAGGGCTCATCTTGAGTGGTAGATTCTGATCTAAAAGGGGTAACCAGGTCATATTCAGTATGGCCAGAATGGTAATAGAAAATCCTTCTTATTGGTGAGGTTGAATTTTATATTACTATTTTTAGAAATGTGAGCATTTCTCTGCACTTAAACCCATCTGTCCCTTACAGCCTGCCTCCAATCAACGGTTGGTCTGAGCTGGTTGACAGCTCCCTTGCGCATTTCACCAAGACAGCCACAAACACGGGATACTTAGTCACACCTGCATTCATCTGCTTAGTGAATGGTTCTTCTTGGACTGTAAGGGTGGAGGGCCTGACACTTACATTCCAAAGGCCAGTGGCCTGCACTTACACAATGGACTGCTAAACCCACTACTCGGACCCTGGCAGACAGGACTGACCTGAAAGGGGAAGTTGTGTACTTCAAAACCACTCTTTGAAGTCTTCCCCACTTCAAAGGCATTTAAATTGGGTCTCTGACCCCACCAAACAGACACTTCTGGACCTACACCTGCACCCTGTCAGAGGAGCTTCCTGGCTACCCAAAGGACTAGTCTGGACTGCTTTGCTGAGAAGGACCGCTGCCCTGCAGTTGTCCTGCTGCTGTGCTGGCCACTGACTTTGCTGAGAAAAACTCTGCCTTCCCCAAAAGTGCTCTCCAAGGACCTGGATTGAGCTTGCCTCCTGTTTGCTGAAGTCCTAGGGCCAAAAACATTTCATCCGTTCAGGAAACTCTTCGTGCATTGAAAATCGATGCACCACCGGCTGAAATCTACGCGAAGCCTGCATTGTGACTGAGAAATCACCACACAGCTGACCAGAATGCACAGCCCGAATCCCGACTGGAAATTTGACGCAACGACTGCCTTGCAATGGAAAATTCGACACATTGCCTACACAATCGACACAGCGCCCATGCCTTCCTCCAGCACGTCAAGGATTTTCCCTGATTCATCCCTGGGCATCCTCTTTGCTGCGTCAGAAAATTCAACGCAACATCCTATTTTTCTACACATATTCTCCTCTGTGCGCCATTATTTTTGATGCATACCACTTATGGATGTAACAAAGAGACAACTGTTTATTTCTAAGGATTAAGACTCTTTTAAACCTTTTCAAAGTGGTATTTCAACTTTTGCTTATTGAATCTTTGTCATTGTGACCTTAATTTATTCAGATAAATATTATCTATTTTTCTAAACCTGTGCTGTGTATTTTTGTGGTGTTTTCACTGTGTTACTGTATGATTTATTGTACAAAAACTTTACATGTTGCCTTCTAAGTTAAGCCTGAATGTTCAGTGCCAAGCTACCAGAAGGTGGGCACAGGATTATTTGGATTAAGAATAGGACAAGTAATAATGAAAAGGCTGATAACTCAGCATTGTGTCATGCAGGAGTACTTTGCTTCACAGGAACACTTGAAAAAGTGTCGCTTACTACACAGCAATACTCCTCAATACAGAGAAGCATGGAAGGGGCCTCAGGGAACCAGGAGGGTAGAAACCCCAAACTAGAAGACTTGCCATCATCCCTGCCCAAAAGAAAGAGGAAACCCACCTTTAATGAGGAGGAGAGCCAGATATTAATAAGTGAGGTGACAAAAAAATAAACATTTATTTGTCACCTCAAAAGTGCCATTAGGAAGGAAGGATGCCATTTGGCAATCCCCACTGGACAAGATAAACTGCATTGATTAAGCAAAATAGACAGTCCTGGAGTGCAAGATGAGAAAGCACGACTACGGTTCAAAGAAAAACTGGCCAGGAACCTTAAGGCAGCCATGAAGACTGGAGGAGGACTTGATGTCCAGGAGGAGTTGGATCCATTAGAGAAACATGTGGCATCCCTCATTTAAACAGAGTTTGTAGCTGAAGTGGAAGGGCAGGGCAGTGCTGAAGTAGAGGACCAGCTAGAACTACAGGGTGAGTTAAAAAAGGGACCATATATTAGCAAACTGTCATGAAGGGCAACACAGGAACACACTTTGCTGCGCTGTGCTGGCTACGTGAAAGGGCAGGAATGCTCCACATATTAACTCAGCCTTCACATAACTATCCTTTCTTTGGCCAGTACCAATTTCAAAAGCCCAGTCTGTCCCTGCCAAAGTTCTCAGGGGCTTGCATGATGTGCTAACCCAGTTCAGGTATTTCCTTTGAATCCTGGGACTTGTAGTGTCAGTTATTCCTTCATAAACAAGGAATAGATTCCCATGACTGCTAAGTTGAAAACTTGGACTGGAGCAGCACATCATGCATGGACCATGAAATCTTGGCTGATATGCCAGTGCAGTACCAATGCAGGCCCCTTTGCACCACAGTGCAATTGGGCTAGGCAGCCAAAAGTGTACTGCAATGTAACTTCAGTTAATGTGACTTTGTAGAAGGTCAATGTGTCACCCGAGAAGGTCTTTAGGTTCTGTGTAAGTGCATGCATTGGAAGTAGTATCACATGAAGTGCTGTGGGAGGTTGTTCCAGGTGCAAACTGCCATGAATGTGAACACCCTATCTCCTGGCATGCTCATTAGGATATGGGAGTGTGAGTAAGTGCAAGTGATTCAGAGTGGAGGTTCTTTATTAGTTGATGGAGGAATAGATGGTGTGTAAGTTAGGTGTGTTGCTGATAGTGTAGTGCCTTGTAGGTGAACATCTTGAACTGCCAGTGTGTATGAATGGGGAGGCACTGCATTTTCCTGAGGTGAGGTGTGATGTGCATGTCGCAAGGTCGAATGAGTAATAGTCTAGTAGTGGTGTGTTGGATATTTTGCCTCTTTTGTAGCAGGTGCGCAGTGATGCTGCAGTAAAGGGCATTGGTGTGATACAGTGTATTTTGATGACGGCCTGGGTGATGGTCTTACAGGTTTCAAGAGGAAGCCATATGAAGAAATGTCTCACCAAGCAAAATATATGAACCCTGGTGTAGGTGTTAGTGGCAATTTGAAGTCTCATGGTGAGGTAGGTGTCTTGGATGATGGACAGGTTTCTGGGGATGAATGAGGGTGAGAGGTTTGTGCCTAGTTAAATGGGCAATCAGGGTGAGTTCATGTTACAGGATATCATCACTTCTATCTTGTCAGGTTGAATATGAGCAACTAATTTCATATAGAGTTAGCCATATTGGTCAATGGCATAATGTAAAAACTGTTGGTGGTGGTGTTGTCTCCCGACAGTTATTGCATGATCTGGGTGTCATCAGAGCCACAGATGAAGTAGAGTCACTGAGTCTGAATGAAGATTGCCAGAGGAGTCATGTACAGCTTTAAAAGAGTGTGGCCTAGTAAAGAAGTTTGATGGACTCTACAGATGAGCTACTGGGTCTCTGAGGGAATGGGGTGATCTTGAGCTGTTGCATACTCCAATTATGAAGGAGGCTATCCACTTCAGAGATGCTCCTTAGTTTCAACTGTTGTGGCGTCTTGAGATGACTGTGCATGTGTTAGGAAACCACAAGATTTCCCTTAAAGTTGGAATTATGGCATGTAGTTCCATCCCCCCTTCATGCAGTGCAGCAAAGTGGCTTCCTATGTGGTGTTGTGTAGATTGTGTAGATGTTTGTGAAATATGACCCCTCGGTGCAATAATACGCAAAGTGCATGCATGGCAGTACAGAAAGGCGGCTTGTTGTGTTGTGCTATGTGAAAGGCAGAGCGCAATTTGTGTGAGGTATAAAAATATATGACATGTCTTGGCCAGTGCTGGGTCGAAAACTGATGGTTAGATCAAATGCAAGCACCCTTTCAACATTGCTCAATGGTCACTGCAGTAGTGCTAAGAAGCAAATTTTGCATCAGTGCAGGCATACAGGAAAATGCACAATAACATGTTAAATGTGGCCCATTCCTGCACTTACTGGATCAGGCAGGGTAGGGCAGCCAACTTCCTAGCTGCACGCTTCGTGTGAAATTTACACAAATAGAACCCATAGTGATACTGAGGTGGTCTGAACAATGTACATGTCTTGCCCTGTGAAAAGCAACAATAGTACAAAATGGCCATATTCACTTGTAGAAATATATGTTCCAGATATTTCTGTGTACTTGAAAGTTTTATTGACCCTTTCTCCCTGTTTATCACCCAGACGGTTCTTCCCCCTTTTCCCCCCTCCCTTTGTGCCCCTCCTTTTTTTTCTTGCGTCCTTCTTCCTCTTTCTCTTTGTTCCCTTTCCCCACCTTCCCCTTTTTATATTTTTCTTTGTTTTTTTCCCCCCTTCCCCCTACTAACACACACCCATCCCCCCCTCCAAACCACCTGGCTCCTCTTACTCCCTAGGTTTGTCCCCCCGTTTTTTCCCCCTTTTGGGCTGCGGCGGTGATTATCCACACCTGGCCCGATCGTCATCATTGTTGACGACGCAGATTACACGCGCCACACCTTCAACCAAAGCAATAAAAAGACCGTCTCTCCTTGACCGTTTCATTCAAGCAGTCCAAGGAGAGGACGGCATAGGCGCACAGCGAGCGCCCCCTTTGATGCAGTGAGTGACTGATCGGATTTCAGTAGTACAGATAAGATATTTCTCCTCTTTCTTTCTTGTGTTCACTCCTCCATTTTTTACTTCTGATTACAACTGTTTTATTGGTACTTCCATTTACTTTCTTCAGGCTGACATCTTCCAACCAGCCCTCCTTCCTAGATAATGCAGGTACCCTGCTGGGCCCCTCTCTGTGTAATTTCTCTCTTCCACAGATGCTGTCATAATTATGGGTTACCTTCCCACATACATATGTATTCCCCCTCACCTTACTTCTTTGCTTCTTTTCTTTTATCTTAACCTTAGTGTTTGACAATAAGGGGACACTCCCCCTCCTGGATACCAGAGGCCATTAGCTTCTAGGGATAGGGTAAGAATTTCCACTTCCCTCCAGTAGTAGTATTCTCTACTATGTGTATATATTTACTCTGTGCATGGATATTGCTTACAATGAATATATTTATTCTGTGCATGAGTACATTTCCTTGTCACGTGTGTGGTTGGTTTGCTGTGCAGTGTCGTGTTCCACTGTTGCCTTAATTGTCTGTCTGTTGTTTTATACCCTGCAGGCCACCTCAAGGTATTCCCTTGGGTAAGGTAGGCTGTTTACTTTATTCCTTACACTTTTCACCAGTTGAGAAGAGTTTCTTTTTAACTCTTAATATTAGTCTTAGGGATCCGACACTCTGATGAATGCCCCGAGACCTTCCTTGGCTCAATAGTAAGGGCAGAAACATGTTGGCTACCGTTCTTTAGATAGGTGACCCTGTGAGTCCTTGCTCTCACGGAGGTGTCCCACTCTATGCTTTTAACCACACCAAACAGACACCATCATTAAATTGTAACTTTATACAGGTGGCTGTTTAGGTGTTTTTATTTTCCCTAGATTAGCTGGATCCCGATCTTTCCAGACCTAGAATTTATTTACGCACTCCCTCCTGTTCTTTTAACAGTGAGGTTGAGTCCGCCCAGGTGGCACTGCCCTACCTGGGTGGGGCTAGGTGGTCAGATGATGAAGCATGACACTATATAGTGTGTGAGACCACCTATTCCGTAAAGGAAATTCCCCCGTTTCCTCTCAATGCTCACTGACCTCATCCTGACCTCTTCCCTCTAAACAGAGGATCACGAGGAACCAAGGGCACAAATTGTACCCTTGACGTCTATTCCTTGGTTTACAAGAGAACCCCGTACTTCTTAGTGTGAATTTTACTTGAAAGTGAAGACAAGTAGTGTCCGAATGTCTGTTGTCACACCATGGATGAAGGCACTTTCCAACTGTTCCTTTACACTCTTGAAACTTCTCCTCCGGAAAGGGAAGGTGACGTTGTTGGGTCTCCAGATGAGCCAACAAAGGCTCTACATGGAACTTAAACCTTTGAAATCACAGCTGAGGACTCTCAGTACCCCCAAGTTATTTTTCAACAGCGAGTGGTAGGAGTCCACCAGCGAATTGCTGATGAGGTCCAGTTGCGGATAGAGACCATAGCGAGCACTCTTGTAGGATTACCTAGGTGTTAGTCCTAATAAGGGTTTGACAAAGGCTGTAACAGACACCTACTCTTGACTCTATGCGATTGATGACTCCCTGGCTGACATCGCAGGTGTCATAATGCAGAAGGAACAACAACACCAACCTTCTACATCTGACACCAGTGAAGTTGTCAGGTTGCTGGGAGCCATTATTACATCCATCTAGTCCCTGGAAAACAAGCTTGACTCCATCATAGCATCAATGAGTGCCCTCAATTGTTGCTTTGTGGCTAATCAGTGAACCCTTGCCATTGACTACCATGCTGCGTTACTGGCACTTACAAATGTTGTTGGGAACATGGGAGTTACAACTTCTGCCTCTGATGTATGTGTGCCAGAGGCTAGTGACCTCACTCAGCTGCATCCCGTTCCAAAACCACCACTTCCCGGGAGCGGGAGCTCTCATAATAGGAGGAAGTTGTAGAGTTCCAAGTTTCTGTCAAAGAATTTCCTGATAAACATTTGTGAGTGCCCCAGTTTTTCTAAGTAGGACATCATGCCACCCAGTGCTTAATTTATAAATTAGGAGGTGCTGGTGCTCAAAGCGCTTTTCTTAAACACGAGGCTGCTGTAATTAAATCTGCAAGCACTGAATACTGAGGCAGCGTAATCCTGAAGCCATCTCGGGCCTCTTCAATCCATTTACGGCCATCCCGCCCCTTCAGCTCATCCTGCAACTTTCTCCCTTTATGGCGCTTTTTAGTTTTTCCTTCTTCCATCTTTCACATATGTTTCTTTTGCTCGCAGCAAATGCTTGAGGCATAAGAATAAGCCCCGGCCCTCACAAATAAGTGCCGGTGCTCAGCACTGGAAACAACAAGCACAAATTAAGCACTGATGCCACCTTCATTGGAACTCAGTAAAGTACTTTTTGTTTGTTCAGTAGTTTATCTTGTCTACTTGTGCTCCAGAAAATGCTACACCTGCTAATGGCAATTTGTTCCTCCTCACTTATCAGAATAAACAGATGTAAATGGGAAATCGCATGTTTAACCAAATGAATTTTTTTATGCAAAATATATCATAATTTTAGATACGTGCAGAGACATTTTATGGCTTGGGCAAAGTGGTCTCTGGCTCAGAGCCTCAGCCTTTCAGGTGAACCCCTGATAGATCTGGCCCTATTCTCCACACAACCCTGGTTTGATGCCCTTGAATGATGTTTGAAACAGAGGGCCTCATTACGCAGTTGACGGGCCGTCCCCTGGAAAGGAAATTGCTGCGGAGCTGAAATTTGAGGTTTTTGCCAATCAGCTCAATGGAAACAGTGTGGCAACATTGGCTTTGGCTCCTCATGTAGCCGAAGCCATTGCTGGTGCACAGAGGGTGCCCCCAACCCCCTCGGAATGCATACTGTTTGTTGTTGCAGACAGTGCGCCTTCCGAGGGTGTTGGGCAGGGTGGCCCCTGCACGGCCCATGACATGGTTGTGGGCAGTGGAGGGGCCCCCCTGTGACTGCCAGCTCTCCCTTTCCACCAGCCTTTTCATGGCAGTGCCGCCATAGCTGACCACGACTCTGAGCGCCGCCACTCCATCGGGAACCATGTTCCTGGTGGTGGCGGCAGTCCGCTGGCGGTCAGACTGCCAGGATTGTAATGTGGCCATCGGACTGCCAGGCGTGCGGAGGTCCGACTGTCACCATGAGTCTGGTGACCTTAAGCCCGCCAGACTCCTAATGAGGCCCATATATTTGTTTAAATATAATTTTTAACACAGGTAATGAGTGGGACTCTAGTACAGAAATTTTGTATTTGTTGAGTATATTTTTTGTGAGCAGTGAGGTATTCACAGTAGGTAATGCTGTTGTAATATTTACTTTGCAACATACATGTGGATTGGTGGAACAATGTTTTGGCCTCACACATCCCTCTCATAGGTGGTATATTTTGGTGTACTTATCAAGGCGCGCCAAAGGCAAGCCCGTCTGGGACCGTCCGCGCCCTAACGCGCCCAGAGATGCTGCTCCTTTTTTTACCAATAGATTTGTATATTCCTCGTCTCAATTGCACGCTCTTAGAGACACCCAGATATGCTCTACCTTTGCAGACACTTCTCAATTTTCTGTTCACTCTTCTTGTCCCAGCTGCTCTTGGTCGCCCACTGGCGCCCCACTATTTAATACCCCCCTCACCAACTGGGCAAATTACTGTTGCTTAATTGCCGTTCTTTATCGGCACATTGTTTACATATTTACACACTCTTGGAAGATTTAGTACCGGATGCCTTGTTCCTGACGGAAACCTGGCTAAATGAAGAATCTCCAGTTGATATCTGTAAAACTTTGCCCTCAAACTATTCTATAGCTCATGTAGATAGATCTCGGATGAGAGGCGGTGGTATAGCCATTATCTATAAAAAATCTATTAAGTGTATGACACTGCCATTTGAGATCCCAGAATGTGAAAGTATGGCCTTTTCTCTATACATGTCTTCCACTTTCACTTTTTCGGGAAACCTTCTTTATCGTCCTGCTGGCCCCTGTGCGGGTTTCCTGGAAGCCATACCCGATGTAGTGGCCAGCCTTATCGCTAAGACTCCTAATTTAACTGTCCTTGGGGACTTTAATATTCATTTTGACAACTTAGATTGTCCTTCGGCGAAATCTCTGTCATCCTCTTTTACTGCGATTGACATGGCCCAAGTCGTTTCTGGTCCCACTCATTTGAAGGGTCATACCTTAGATCTTATTTTTAGTAATATCTCCGATCTCACTATGTCAGCCTCTTTGCCTTTACTTTGGACTGATCATTTCCTTTTGTCATTTATATTCCTGTATGATGTTTCCAGAGATCTCCAACCCAGGCTCACTACTGTAGGGCGCACCTGGTCGAAGTTGGTACCAAGTACTTGGCATACTGTTCTCCGTGCCTTTTCTACTATCAGTGATTATTCCTCCCCTAATGCCGTGGATCTATTTGATAGTTGGATCTCTGCCTCCTTGAATTCAGTCTTGCACATCAAATTGAGAATAAAAAAACCTTCTCATAAGTCAAATCCTTGGTTCTCATCCTCTCTACTAGAACTTAGAAAGAATTGTAAAAAATTAGAGAGAACCTGGAGGAAAAATTACAGTTCTTCGGCCAAAGAAGCCTATAGGCAAGCCATTAGAAGTTATCATTATAATATTAAGGCAGCTCAAACTGCCTTCTATAGCAACAGAATAGAGAATTCTTCTAACTCCCAGAAATACATTTTCCAGATTTTCAAAGAGCTTACTATAACTCCTATGCCTGCCTCTCCGATAGAAGCTTCTACTACATATGGTAACTCTTTAGCAGCGCACTTTCAGGATAAGATCACTAAGATATACACTGGTTTTCCTTCATCCCCCTCTCAGGAGATATTAGTCGAGCAGGATATGAATCCTCTTTGTGCAGGACCCAGTTAATTAATTGTTTGCCCCTGACAGACGCATTACCTCTTAAATTTCTCTCTAACATCAAATCGGGCTCCCCCTTGGACCCTGCTCCCCCTTCTATTCTCTTGAAGGCTGCAGACATTATTGTATCACCTCTGACAGAAATACTTAACAGCTCCTTGTCTTCAGGTACTCTTCCTAAGTCCCTTAAACATGCTATTATAAAACCTCTTCTGAAAAAGCCAAAGCTTGATCCTTCTGCTTTGGATAATTATAGACCTATTGCTCTCCTCCCTATTTTAGCGAAGATTCTGGAGAAACATGTTAACTTGCAACTGACCAGTTATCTTGAGAGTCATGAGCTCCTACATCCTACTCAAATGGGTTTTAGAGCTCAACATAATACGGAGTCAGCGCTGCTTACGGTGACTGAATCGGCTCGTCAACTTTTAGATCAAGGAGGTCATGTTGCAATTATCCTTCTTGATCTTAATGCAGCCTTCGATACTGTAGATCACACTCTTCTATGTGATAGACTTTCCAAGATAGGGCTAGGAGGCATGGCCCTTTCTTGGCTTTCTTCTTTTCTTATAGGGAGATCTTTCCAAGTTTTGGATCGTTCCTTTTTCTCCGACGTTGTGTCTCTGACTTGTGGAGTTCCTCAGGGTTCTTCCCTGAGTCCAACCCTTTTCAATATTTATCTATCATCTTTGGCCAAAGTAGTCACTCCTTATAATCTTTCAATGGTCACCTATGCCGATGACACCCAATTAGTGGTATCCCTCTCTAGCACTGGGGATTCCTCTTCCACTAATTTGGCTTGTTGTATGAAGGATATCGGCGATTGGATGACCCAATCTAAACTTAAATTTAATGATGGTAAATCGGAAGTACTGATTGTAGGCAATGGTCCCCCTGTCTCCCCTTTGGCATTGCATTCGGAGGCTTTTAATAGTCTACCTCCTCCAAAGGCACATGTAAAAAGCCTAGGCTTCCTGCTTGACCCTCATTTGACGATGGAGCTGCAAGTAAAAAGAATCTCCGCGGTCTGTTTTGGTTTGATCAGGGCTCTCAGGAAGATTTTTAATCTTCTACCTTTTAATGCCAGAAGAATTCTTGTCCAAACTTTGGTTCTTTCTCTTCTAGGCTATGGGAACTCCCTGTATCTTAGTTCCCCAGAGTACGTAATAAGGAAGCTGCAAATTGTGCAGAACGCAGCAGCCAGACTTCTTATTAACTCCCCCAGACATCTCTCTGCCAAACCGGCACTGGCAGCACTTCACTGGCTCCCGATCAAACAGCGTATTCATTTCAAATCTATGTGTATTATTCATAGAGTCTTACATAATAGGGGCCCTCTTTTTTTAGAAGGCGGATCTCCATTTATGCTCCTTCTAGACACTTGAGATCACTTTTCTCTCGACAGATTTATATACCTCGTGTCAAGAGATCATGGGGAGGTAACTCTTTTACTATCAGGGCCGCCCGTTTCTGGAATGCACTGCCCTCTGAACTTCGCCATGAACCTTCAGAACTTCTTTTTAGGAAGAAGTTAAAAACTATTCTTTTCTCCAGCTAATCTATTTTCCTTGGTCTTTCCGAGTGTCGTTTTGTACTGTTAGCGCTGGGATGTCCTGGGGTAACTATGCGCTCTATAAACCCATAAAACTAAACTAAAACTAAACTTTGGTTGGTTGTACCAATATTAGCCAGATACTCATGCCCATACACCACATGGATTTGCATTATACTTGTGCCACACAGGATGTACTTGGGCAACCTAATACGTTGAATGATAGTAACCAAGACATGCAAGGGCATCTTGTCTGGACCTGTGTATACTGATAAATGTTGAGTAATGCAACACAGAACATAGAGGCCTCACATGTGTGCATAAGTGGCAGACCAGGAAACCTGTAAGAATGCTTCACCTCCCCAGGGTAGAAGCCAATGGGAAGTATTTGGACAAACATGATTGTTGTTTGCTCTTTCTAAGTAAGCTGCATGAACTGGCACACTTAGCAAGAGGTTAATGCCAATAAGCCTGGATGTTGTTCAGGCAGGTGTGACTTCCTGCCCAATTATAAACCAGATCACAAGTCAGAATCCCTTGTACAATTATGCAAGGGTGTCCGCATTAGTGCTAGGCAGCAGTTTTTGTCCCAGTGCAGGCAGAGAGCAATAACTTGTAGTATCATGCCAAATCCAACATTAACCTAGCCCCTCACTTTCCCATAACTCATTACGGAAAGATGACTACATGTGCAGTGCTGTGTGTAAAATCAAATACGGAGCCCCACTTACAGTGTCTAAAGTGTGGAAATAGGTCCATACATACCTCTGATGTGAGGAAGCCCTGTAGTTGTCTAGAGCAGTGGTTCCCAACCTGTGTTCCGGGGGTCCATGAGGGTCTGTGAAGCATTCTCAGAGGGTCTGCGACTGCTTTGAAAATGTAAAAATATTAACAGAATAGGCCCTCAGATTTCAGTAATGACTCAGTGGGTGGTCCCCGGTTCCAATAATGATTCAGTGGGAGTCCCTGGGTTCCAGTAATGATAAAACGGGGGTCCACGGAAGTATAAAGGTTGGAAACCACTGGTCTAGAGCACTCTGACAATGCTACACATTCCTACAATGTGCTCGGGACAAATTGAGCATCATTTACTCACCTAACACAATGGAAACAACTCATGACAAATAAATAATAGCCAACTAGAGAACAATGATTAATTTATTTTTGTGTAAAACCTAATAACTAAAACACTACCTAACCCTAACTAGCCTACACTAATTATTTTAAACACTAGCCTATACTACAGATCCCCTTAATACACACTTAAGTACAATACCAACATCAACTACATCCTAAACATGTACTAGCTACACATAGAAGCCTAAACAAATATATATTGTTTGGTATATTTTAAAAAAAAAATAAAAAAAAATTCTGGTGTTTTTATTTAAAAAAAAAAAAAAAAACATTAACCCACCAGTCACTTAAAATCTTACAATATTAAAAAAATTACTAAAGAAACTACTACATAAAAACTACTCACTTTTCTAAACTATTCCTAACCTACACTAAACTAACTACAACTATGACTTTGACTACGATAAAGAAAATAAAGGATTTATAGAAAACAGGGAAGGGAAAGTTCTGAGGGAAAGTTCAGATTTGGGCTGATATTCTCTCAAGTGGCTCCTGGCACTTTTCCAAAATGTCTCTCTGATACTTCTGCTCCTTTTCAATTCTAGACATCCTCTTGCCATTGTCCGCATCCTCACGAGCAACAAATTGAAAATAACTGTGCTGCACTGCCACTTTTATGTCATCCAGCACCTTGCAGATGCTGTCCTCCTGAGGGTCAAGGGTGGGGTGTGCCTGACTGCTGCGCCCCAAGTTGCGATCCTCTAGTGACGGGGACTGTATGTGTCAGCATGAATTTTGGTTGTCCCCAAAAGCCAGCAGACTTGGCCTTGTTGAATGTGTGGCCAATTCTCTGCAAGCCATTAGCAATTTTCTGAATGTGGGCAAACAAATGCCCGTTTCATGGCAAAGGTTTTTGCTGTTTCTGATATCATCTGAATTAGGGAGAAAATTGTACCTCATATTAGGGCAAGTGTAATGTGTACATCATGTATCATAAAAAATTACTGACACTGTAGTGCTATCATAAGTGCCTCTACATACCTACACCTTATGTTAGTATACTGAAATGTACAATACACCTTCATTAGAATGACTTCTCTAATTACAGGGGGGGAGGAAAAAGATAGTGGCACACACACACACATGCAACACGCAACACTCCCACCCCCACCCCTAGCACCATACACATAGCCAGTTGCAGTAAAATTACATATTCACCCCATACTCCTCAGGAATAATGCAAGGACAAAATAAATTGATTAAAGTGAGTGTAATAAGATATAATAGTATATATATGTGCATCCAAATCAACGAGTATATACATATTTACAAATGTAGGGACACTGCCCAGTCCTCAATGTACGTGGGCCACAGGGCCACATCACAAAGTCCAAGGCCCCACCTCACTCCTGCACCAACACGGAGAGAACAATGCAGGGGCATCAGGTCGAAAATAGCCAGGCACCTCAGAGGGACGGGGGGCACCTCAGCCGGAAGATGGTACAATGCCACTGGTCCTGGAGGGGGCAACATGCCCGGTGTTCTGTCCTGGGGAGTGCAAGGCCACAGTCTATCAAGTGGGTGACTTTCCCCCTGACGTGTCCTGGGAAGTGCAAGGACACAGTCGCTCAAGTGGATGGCTTCTCCACTGGTTCTAGAGGGGGCATTGTGCCCAGTGAACTTCATCCTGTGGAGGATGAGGTGAGTGCATGGCTTCTTCCACTGGTTCTGGAGGGGATATTGTGCCCAGTGATCTTCATCCTGTGGAGGATGGGGTGAGTGGATGGCTTCTCCACTGGATCTGGAGGGGACATTGTGCCCAGTGATATTCATCCTCTGGAGGATGGGGTGAGTGGATAGCTTCTTCCACTGGTTCTGGAGGGGGCAATGTGCCCAATGATGCAGATCTTGGAGAGTGCAAGGTCACATTCTCTCTCCTGAGTGCCAGACCCACAGAATTTGAAGGGGCCAGGCCTCACAACAGCTCTTGGACACAGGACTACATACTTGGGGTCATTCTGACCCTGGCTGTCGGTGATAAAGCAGCGGCCAACCCGCCAACAGGCAGGCGGTCCAAAAAATGGAATTCTGACCCTGGCGGGAACCGCCAACACAGCCCGCCACTTTAACACTCCGACCGCCACGGCGGGACCGACAAACAGCGCGGCGGTCACCGCCAACAGGCAGGCAGCAGACAATGTACCGCCCACCCTATCACAACTCACCAATCCGCCACCTTTTCCGGGGCGGGAGCCCCGCCGATAAAAACACGGCGGAAACAGACTACGAACGGGAAAACGCTCACCTATACACACTCCACGAGGAAGGAGGACAGCATGGAGCCCGAATTACACATCCTACCAGCTATTGTCTACCTGCTCATCTACCAGGAGTACGAACGCCGGCGCAGACGACAACGGTGAGTACTGCACCTACGACACAGGGGAGGGGAGAGGAGGAAAGGTTACGTGCACACACATACGCGATACACCCACCCCCCCAACCCACCCCCCCAATACCTACACACCAATGCAGAGCAACAAGTCAGAATGACACCCACCAAACCCCCCAGAAGAATGCAAAGACATAATTCAAATGAAGTTTAAAATTTATGTATAAAATAGGTTCATTGAAGTCATGGTAAATATGCCAATTGAAATATACAAAAGAAATAATGAACATAGTGCAAACTATAAACATAGTCAATAAGTCCTGCACAGTCCGTTAAATATCCATAGTCCGTGGGCCAATGTGTACAAACACATGGGCAAAGCCCACACATGAGACCGGATACCATTGGAGAGAACACTGCAGGGGCATCAGATGATAAAACAACAGGCACCTCAGGGGGAAGGGAAAGGGGGGCACCTCAGCCACATGAGTCCACAACGCCAGATCCACGAGGGGCCTCCATGCCCACTGTACCATCCTGGGGAGTGCAAAGCCACAGTCCATCAGATGGATAACCGACTCCACTGGTATTGGAGGAGGCATGGTGCCCAGAGTGCTTCGTGAACAGCTGCTCGACACAGAACCGGCACTGTCAATGGACCAGCGGTGCTTGAGGCGGCGGTGCCCAGCGGAGCGGTGCTTGAGACGGCGGTGCGCAGTGGAGCGGTGCTTGAGAGGAAGGCCCCAGCGGAGCGGTGCTTGAGAGGAAGGGCCCAGCGGAGCGGTGCCTGAGATGAAGGGCCCAGCGGAGCGGTGCTTGAGATGAAGGGCCCAGCGGAGCGGTGCATGAGAGGAAGGCCCCAGCGGAGCGGTGCTTGAGATGAAGGGCCCAGCGGAGCGGTGCTTGAGATGAAGGGCCCAGCGGAGCGGTGCTTGAGATGAAGGGCCCAGCGGAGCGGTGCTTGAGAGGAAGGGCCCAGCGGAGCGGTGCTTGATAGGAAGGGCCCAGCGGAGTGGTGCTTGATAGGAAGGCCCCAGCGGAGCGGTGCCTGAGATGAAGGCCCCAGCGGAGCAGTTCAGAGACGGCAGCCCAGCAGAGCGGTGCTTGAGATGAAGGGCCCAGCGGAGCGGTGCCTGAGATGAAGGGCCCAGCGTAACGGTGCTTGAGATGAAGGGCCCAGCGGAGCGGTGCTTGAGATGAAGGGCCCAGCGGAGCGGTGCTTGACAGGAAGGGCCCAGCGGAGCGGTGCTTGACAGGAAGGCCCCAGCGGAGCGGTGCTTGAGAGGAGGCCCCAGCGGAGCGATGCTTGAGATGAAGGGCCCAGCGGAGCGGTGCATGAGAGGAAGGCCCCAGCGGAGCGGTGCTTGAGATGAAGGGCCCAGCCGAGCAGTGCTTGAGATGAAGGGCCCAGCGGAGCGGTGCTTGAGATGAAGGGCCCAGCGGAGCGGTGCTTGAGATGAAGGGCCCAGCAGAGCGGTGCTTGACAGGAAGGGCCCAGCGGAGCGATGCTTGACAGGAAGGGCCCAGCGGAGCGGTGCTTGACAGGAAGGGCCCAGCGGAAGGCCCCAGCGGAGCGGTGCTTGAGAGGAAGGCCCCAGCGGAGCGGTGCTTGAGATGAAGGGCGCAGCGGAGCGGTGCTTGAGATGAAGGGCCCAGCGGAGCGGTGCTTGACAGGAAGGCCCCAGCGGAGCGGTGCTTGAGAGGAAGGCCCCAGCGGAGCGGTGCTTGAGAGGAAGGGCCCAGCGGAGCGGTGCTTGACAGGAAGGGCCCAGCGGAGCGGTGCTTGAGATGAAGGGGCCCAGCGGAGCGGTGCTTGAGATGAAGGGCCCAGCAGAGCGGTGCTTGACAGGAAGGGCCCAGCGGAGCGGTGCTTGACAGGAAGGGCCCAGCGGAGCGGTGCTTGACAGGAAGGCCCCAGCGGAGCGGTGCTTGAGAGGAAGGCCCCAGCGGAGCGGTGCACGAGAGGAAGGGCCCAGCGGAGCGGTGCTTGACAGGAAGGGCCCAGCGGAGCGGTGCTTGAGATGAAGGGCCCAGCGGAGCGGTGCTTGACAGGAAGGGCCCAGCGGAGCGGTGCTTGACAGGAAGGGCCCAGCGGAGTGGTGCTTGACAGGAAGGCCCCAGCGGAGCGGTGCTTGAGATGAAGGGCCCAGCGGAGCGGTGCTTGAGATGAAGGGCCCAGCGGAGCGGTGCTCTTCACGGCGGGGCCCTATTCAGCAGTGCCTGTCTTGGCGGGCCCTGTTCAGCGGTGCTCTTCACGGCGGGGCCCTGTTCAGCGGTGCCTGTCTTGGCGGGGCCCTCTTCAGCGGTGCTCTTCACGGCGGGGCCCTGTTCAGCGGTGCCTGTCTTGGAGGGGGCCCTCTTCAGCGGTGCTCTTCATGGCGGGGCCCTGTTCAGCGGTGCCTGTCTTGGCGGGGCCCTCTTCAGCGGTGCTCTTCACGGCGGGGCCCAGTTCAGCGGTGCTTGTTCTGTCTTTCAAGGGAGCCAGACCTGGCCAAGACTCCCCGCTTAGTCGCCCTCCGACCTTGCGGTAGCGGGGCCCTCCTGTGATGGAGTCTTGGGCCCGTGGGTGTCGTCCGTCACATCCGGTATGGGGCTGGTGGGGCCCTCCTGGTGCGCTCGGCTGCTGCATGTCTTGTCCGCCCTGCTGCCCTTGCCCTCCTTCGCTGCAGCTCTCTGGCCCTTGCCTCCCTTAGATGATGTGGCAGGTGACGTGGCAAGGCCACTCTCCTTGGTGGCAGCCGTCTCAGGCTTTTCGCGCCGGCCCTTAATTTTTCTTGTCCTCTTCCCAGGGGGTGGGCTGGCTGTCCCCTTGCTGCTGGCCGATGTTCCTTCCCTAGGAGCTGGTGGACTCCAATAGCCCTGCACTATGGTGATACTAGATGCAGGGCTGGTGGTGGATGAGGTGCTCTTTGGACTCTTACCAGATGGAGGGGGTGGGTCAGGTGATGCAAAGAGGTTAATTTTGGAGAGGAAAAGTTTTTTAGGAGCAATGGGAAGGGTAGGTGCAGTGGGTATGGGAGTGGAGGAAGAGGATGTGGTTGTAGGAGAGTCAAGTGTGCTGTCTTTGGGTGCAGGTGCTTGGGCTGGAGGCTGTCGTGAGGTGGATGGCTGTTGGGTGGGTGGCTGCCTGCGTTTGTGTGGTTTGGAAGAGGGGGTGACAGACACAGTGGGAGAGGACACAGGGGACGTGTAAATGGCAGTGGGGGTGGTGACTGCACGTGTACCAATCCAAGCGGTCCTGAACGAGAGGTCGGTATAGGCGCACAGAGAGCGCCCACCTTTGATGCAAGTCTGACTATAAGGGGACGCTCCCTCTCCAGGATACCAGAGGCTAGTAGCCTCAACTGTGAGGGTCCTCCCCAGATATTTTCTTGGTTAAGGTAGGCCCTCCCTTCCCTATGTGATTATTTTCGCAGTGTTTAAGTAGGAATCACTACAGGGATCCAATGCCCTGATGAATTTCCCTAGCATAGCTGGATCCCTATTTCCAGGAATAAGATTAATTTACGCACTCCCTCCTGTTCTTTTAACAGTGAGGTCGAGTCCGCCCAGGTGGCACTGTCCTACCTGGGTGGGGCTAGGTGGTCATATGATGAAGCATGACACTATATAGTGTGTGAGACCACCTAGTCCGTAAAGGAAACTTTCCTTTCCTTGTTTTTTCCCCAGCTCCTCTCCTTCCCCCCAGACCGAACACCACTACACAGCCCACCCAATTTTCACCTCTAGTTGAGGACTACGAGTGGTCTAGCGTCACAATTAGTACACTACTGACCCCCCTACTTTATAAACAACCCCGTACTCCCCTTTTTTGTGATTGTGACTGCACGTGTACTGACTGTAATGGAGGGTGTGCTGGTGATGGAAGTACTGGCTGATGGTGGTGTGCATGCAGGTGTGAGTGGAGACGTCACAGGGAGGGAGGAGGGAGACGAGGAGGAGGGGGACACAGAGGTGGTAGTGACTGTTGGCATGTCTGCATCTGGATGTTGTTTGTGTGAATACTTGTGGGATCTGTGGTGCTTATGTCTGGATGAGCTGCCCTTGGGTGTTGAGGTGTGTGCAGGCTGGTCTGATGGTGTGGATGGGATAGGCTGAGGAACAGGAGACTGGGACTGGGTGGAGGGAGTTAGATGAGGGAGGCTGGAGACAGGGACAATGGCTCCCGTCAGTGCTGAGGCCAGAGCGTTGAACGATCGCTGATGGGCAGCCTGACCCGAATGAATGCCCTCCAGGTATGCATTGCTCCGATGCACCTCCCTTTCTACACCCTGGATGGCATTCAAAAGGGTAGACTGCCCAACAATGATGGTCTGGAGGAGGTCAATGACCTCCTCACTGAGGGCAGCAGGGGTAACTGGGGCAGGGCCTGAGGTGCCTGGGGCGAAGGAGATGCCCACCTTCCTGGGTGAGCGGGCACGGAGCGAAGGCTGAGGGGCTGCTGGGAGGGCGGGGCTGGTGCGCTGGGTGGCGGCTGTACCTGTTGTGGCGGTGGGCAAGGATGTTGCCACCACCGCAAGGGAGCTCCCTTCCGAGGACGTGTCGGTGTCGCTGACGTCTCCACGGGTCCCTGTTGTGGAGCTCCCCTCGCCCTCCGTCTCACTGGTGAACTCGGAGTCGGTTGCATGGCCCTCCGGGGCCATGTGAGATGCAGCTCCCTCGTGCGCCGATGCCACTTCACCTCCGCCTGATGATGCTAATGCACACATGCACAGGAAGAAAAAGAAAATGGGTGCGGGGGAGAAATGAAGACAGGTTGAGTGCATGCATTGGCAACACCGTTGGCGGAGAGGACAGACACAGAAGCCCCCTGCACTACGCTGCGCAATCGGGGTACACTACTCAGTTCTTGTGACTAGGCCTACAGGTCTATGGACGACAAATGCACACATGGGTGATGCAGAACCATGGATAGCTGTACATGGCACCCTACAGAGGTGGGGGGCGGGGCACAGGGCCATGTCTAACGGAGGGGACTAGCCTACAGAAAGCGCCCTGGCCTTGAGTCACCCACAGCCCTCCTCCCCAACCCAGACACCTCCACTGCGCGCAAAGATAGCAGAATGTGCTGATACTCACCCCCTTGTGTCTGCTGTGATGTCCTCACGCGCCCATCCAAATCGGGGTAGGCCACCACCAGGATCCGGGACATCAGGGGGGTCAATTGGCAGCTGGCACCCCTCCTATGTTGGGAGGCCATCCCCAGCAGAGACTCGGCGGTCTTTCTGGTCCCGCGGCGGATGTCCTCCCACCTCTTTCGGCAGTAGGTGCCCCGTCTGTTGTGGACCACCAGGGCCCGGACGTCCTTGGCGTTGGCACGCCAAATGTCGATCTTCTGATGGGCGCTGACCTATTTGACATGTACAGGGTGGGAAAGGAAATATCATCACTTTTCTGCATGGTAGATGTGAGTGACCCCCCCTCCCCAACCTTGCCATGTGGCACATGTTCCCATCTGTCGTGCGTTGCACTCCTCATTCGCTCCCCTCCCCACCATCTTACATACACCCCACTCAACACAGGCATAGCCCATTCAGCGTGCACCCTGTGTACTAACCTGTTGGTCTGGAGGACCGTAGAGTAGCGCATACTGGGGGAGGACCCCATCAACAAGTTTCTCCAATTCTTCAGAAGTGAAGGCAGGGGCCCTTTCCCCAGTCACAGCAGCCATTGTATCTCCCAGACCGAGGTCACAGCAGCACTTGCAGTATAGGTCCTCTCCTGTGGATGATCAGGTCTCGAGTGATTAATCAGATAGAAAATGGCGGTCACGCCCGCGGCGGTGCGTACCGCGGCGGTGCGTACCGCGACCGCCGGCGCACATCGTCATTGGCTCCTGAGACCCATAGGGTTCAATGTTAACCAATGCTGCTTTGCGCCGCGGTCTTCGACCGCCTACCGCCACGGTGTGCCACGCCAGCGCAGTGACCTCACATCCCACTGTCACACTTCACAGGTCAGGCAGCCGCCATTTCAAGGGCCCACATGGCATGATTTCTACTGCGTCACACAGGCCTAGGCCTTGCATTGCCACTCATACAAGCCATTCCATGCATAGCGATTCGTGTACTGTGCAAGCTGTGTGAACAAACCTGTGGGTTGCTTGACTCTGTGCTCCATGTTGTCCTTCCTAGGCACCGTCCGCTGGGACTTGCAAGGAGAAGGATGAATCCTCCCTTGTACCGACCGCTGGTGGACCTGTCGACAATGGAAGAACGACATATCATACTTACATACCGGCTTGACAGAGCAACTATACATGAACTATGTGCCCAGCTGGAGCCAGACCTGATGTCCCCCATCCGCCAACCCACAGGGATTCCCCCTCTGGTGCAGGTTCTGTCAGTACTCCATTTTTTGGCAAGTGGGTCGTTTCAGACAACAGTGGCCATATCATCTGGGATGTCTCAGCCTATGTTTTCTAAGGTTTTATCCAGAGTGTTGTCTGCCCTGATGAAATACATGCGGAGCTACATTATTTTCCCTGAGGTGGGCGAATTGGCTACAGTGAAGGGTGATTTCTATGCCCTTGGACATATCCCCAACATCATTGGGGCCATTGATGGGACCCATGTGGCTTTGGTTGCCCCCAAAGACAGTGAGCAGGTGTACCGAAACAGAAAAAGTTATCATTCGATGAATGTCCAGGTAGTCTGTTTGTCTGACCAGTACATCTCCCATGTAAATGCCAAGTTCCCTGGGTCAGTGCATGATGCGTATGTCATGCGAAATAGCAGCATCCCTTATGTGATGGAACAGCTACAGAGACACTGTGTGTGGCTAATTGGTGACTCTGGTTACCCCAACCTGTCGTGGCTACTGACCCCAGTGAGGAATCCCCGGACCAGGGCAGAGGAACGGTACAATGAGGCCCATGGGCGATCTAGGAGGATGATAGAAAGGACCTTCGGGGTCCTGAAGGCCAGGTTTAGGTGCCTGCATATGACAGGGGGATCCCTCATGTACTCACCAAAGAAGGTGTGCCAGATCATCGTGGCCTGCTGTATGCTTCACAATCTTGCATTGCGACGCCAGGTGCCTTTTCTGCAGGAGGATGGTCCAGATGGTGATGTTGTTGCAGCTGTGGAGCCTGTGGAGAGTGAAGAGGAGGAAGACGACGGGGACGACACGGACAACAGGGATACAGTCATACAACAATACTTTCAGTAGCACACAGGTAAGAAACAGCCACCCCAATTTACATTTACTTAGGGCCTCATGCGTCTCCACTGTCTGTGTTTCCCCCAGTTCCTGTTAACTGATTTGTGACTTTCCCTTCCCTTTTCAGAGTTGTATGACCCACTGCCTGACTTCAGCTTTGTTTGCCCATGGACTAAAGCTCATTGAAATTGGTATGTTGTCATCACAAAGTAACTGGACATTATTGAACCGTTATGTGTAATACATTTGTTAAGAATACAAGCAGACTCCTGTTTATTTAAGTGGAATAAGTGATTTATTTTAAGTGCTAGATATAGGTAAATGATTGGGAAGCGGGGATGGGTGGGGGTGGAGTAATGTCCATGGCAGAGTCCAGTTCTCAGTCGCACAGGTGCATTGTCCATATGCCTGTGGAAGGATGGAGCAGGGGCAGTTCAAGGTTGGACATGGTGACAATGTGGGACAGTGGGATGACATCAGGGGGTATCTTAGGCTGGCGGGGGTCTTGCAATCCTACTCTGTCTTCTTGTGAGATCTCAGGTTCCGCTTGCGGGGTGGTTCTTCTTCTGCAGGAGGTGGGGTTCTGGGGGCCTGTCGTTGTGTGGGGGCCTCCTGTCCACTGGCGCCGGCGGAGGTGGTAGGCTGTTCCTGGCCTGGGCTAGTGACAGGGGCCCTTTGGGGTGCCACATGGTCCCGCAATGTGGTGACGATCTGGGTAAGGGCCAAGACGATGGTCCCCATTGCGGAACCGATGTTCCTCAGTTCCTCCCTGAACCCCATGTACCGTTCCTCCTGCAGTTCCTGGATCTCCTGGAACCGGGCCAGTACCGTCGCCATCGTCTCCTGGGAGCGGTGGTATGCTCCCATGATGGAGGAGAGGGCCTCTTGGAGAGTCGGTTCCCCGGGCCTGTCCCCCCCCTGTCGCACAGCAGCCCTCCCAGTTCCCCTGTGTTCCTGGGCCTCCGTCCCCTGGCCGGTGTGCCCACTACCACTGCCCCCAGGTCCCTGTTGTTGTTGGGGTGGTGGGTCAACCTGGGTGCCCTGTAGTGGTGGACACACCGCTGATTTACGTGCCCTGGAGACAGAGGCATGGGCCCGCTGGGTGGGAGCTGTGCTGGTGTTCCCAGAGGGGGTTGGGTCTGGTGTAGCCTGTGGCTGTCTGTGGGGAACCAACTGTCCAGAGGTCCCCGATGGGCCGGGCTGGTCGTCTGGCTCCAGGGAGTCAGAGCTGCTGTCATCGCTGGGGGCCTCTTCTGGGGGTGGGATGGACATCTCTGGACCCTCCGTGGCGGTGTGGTGGCGTTCGGGTCCTGCAGGGGTATAAAGGTATGGTTATAGCTTCTGTGTGTGGGATTTCATGTGATGGGTGGGTGTCCGTGTACCCATGTGCAGGCATTTCCTTGTGGGGGCTTTTGTGAGGGTGGTTTGTGGGGGTGATGTGTGTGTGCAGTGGGCATGCTTTGGTGATGGGTGTCCATGCTTTGTGGTCGCATGCAGGGCTTGGTGTTGGGATGGGTGGGTTGTGATGGTGAGGCTTTTGCTAGGGGTTGGTGTGATGGGGGAGGGGGTGGGAAGCAATAGTGAAGATTTGCCTTACCAGAGTCCATTCCTCCACCGACTCCAGCTAGGCCCTCAGGATGCAGGATGTGCAAGACTTCCACCTCCCACACGGTAAATTCTGGGGGAGTAGGTGGGGGTCCGCCGCCAGTCTTCTGCACCGCAATGTTGTGCCTTGATACCATGGAACGCACCTTCCCCTGTAGGTCGTTCCATCTCTTCCTGATGTCCTCCCGATTGCGTGGATGCTGTCCCACCGCGTTAACCCTGTCCACTATCCTTTGCCATAGCTCCATCTTCCTGGCAATTGTGGTGTGCTGCACCTGTGCCCCGAAGAGCTGGGGCTCTACACGGACTATTTCCTCCACCATGACCCTGAGTTCGGCGTCACTGAACCTGGGGTGTCTTTGGGGTGCCATGGGGTGGTGTGGTTGAGGTGTGGGGTGGCGTTTGTGGTGATGAGTGTGGTGCGTGTGGTGGTGTGTGGTGTTTGGTGCGTGGATTCTGTGTGGGTGATGGTGTTGTGTGCCTCTGTGTTGTGGGATTCTCTATTCTGTGCTCTGTCTCTAGCCTTCGTCAGTGATTTCAGTTCGGAGGGGCTTGTGGGTGATGTGGGTGTGTGTTTTATATTGTGTTGGGTGTGTGGGAGTGGTGTTAGTATGTGTCTCAGGTGTGTGTATTTCGAACTGACCAATGTGGCTGAGTTTTCTATGGGTGTGTGTATTTTGACCCCGGCGGTGTGTACCGCCAATGGAATACCGCGTTTGAAAGACCGCCGCGTGGATTTGTGGGTCGGAATGGTATGGGCGTATTTCTGTTGGCGTGACGGTGGAGGTTTGGTCAGCGCCATTTTTTCGCTGACCTTTGGTGTGGCGGATTATTGAGGATGTCGGGTTTTCGGCGGTTTGGCAGTTGCGGGTCAGAATGACAGTGGCGGTTTACCGCGGCAGTGTTATGGCGGCCTTCTGGCCGGCGGTAAGCGCCATTTACCGCCGAGGTCAGAATGACCCCCACTGTCTGCCAGCCGTGACGGTTGCTAAGTGGTGGCAGTGGTACTGCTAATGGTGGAGCTGGCAGTGGTGGGGGGAGGCTCCAGCCCATCCCCTGCAGCCTCGGATGGCTTCACAATAGGTCTGCTGCTCCTGATGGCGGTGCTGGCAGTGGTGGGGGGAGGCTCAAGCCCATCCTCTGCAGCCTCAGATGGCTGCCCACTGGGGCTGCTGCTTCTGGTGGAGGTGCTGGTGCCGGTGCTGGCAGTGGTGGGGGGAGGCTCCAGCCCATCCACTGCAGCCTCGAATGGCTGCCCACTGGGGCTGCTGCTGGTGATGCTTGCAGTGGTGGGGGTGGCTCCAGCCCATCCCTTGCAGCCACGGATGGCTTCCCACTGGGGCTGTTGCTGCTGGTGGCGGTGCTTGCAGAGGTGGGGGGAGGCTCCAGCCTATCGTCTGCAGCCTCGGACGGCTGCACCACCATGGTTGGTGGTGGGGGCTCCGACTGAGTCCCTGCACCAGGCCCCTTGTCTCTACTACCTGCTGTTGCAGGCCCCTTGCCCCTCCTTCCTGCAGCTGGGGCTGCCTCCTTGCCCTTCCGTCCTGCAGCTGGGGCTGCCTCCTTGCCCTTCCTTCCTGCAGCTGGTGCCGGCTCCTTGCCCTTCCTTCCTGCAGCTGGGGCTGTCTCCTTGCCCTTCCTTGACGCACTTGAGGCTGACTCCTTGTCCTTCCTTGACACACTTGGGGCTGGCACCCTGTCCATCTGGCTGGCTGGTGGCCGGGATCCTTTCCCACCTGGAGTAGTAGGGACACCACTGTGCCCGTGGACTGGGTGACTGAGGTGCTTGGCTAGATTTTGACCACCCTGGCCTGACGTGAGGGATGGGGGGAGGGGTAGGGAAGATGTCAATGTTAGCAAGGAAAAGCTTAGGGACATTGGGGTGGGAAGAGGAAGATGGTTTGGGAGTGGAGGAAGAGGGAGCGGTGGTAGGAGGTGTATGTCTGCTGTGTTTGGGTGCAGGTGCATGGGCTGGAAGCTGTTGAGAGGTGGATGGCTGTTGGGTGTCTGAGTGCTTGCGTTTGTGTACTTTGGGAGGAGGGGGAACAGACACAGTGGGAGAGGACACAGGGGATGTGTGCATGGATGTGGGGGTGGTGACTGCCAGTGAGGAGTGTGTACTGATAGGTGTGCTGGTGATGGTAGTAATGGATGAGGATGTAGTGCATGCAGGTGTGAGTGGAGACGCAACTGGGAGGGAGGTGAAGAGGAGGGGGCCACAGTGGAGGCAGTGGATGTTGGTATGTCTGATTCTGCATGGTGTTTGTGTGAGTGCCTGTGGGATGAAGTGTGGTGCTTGTGTTTGCCATGTCCACTCTTGTGTGTTGTCCTGGGGGCCTGCTCGTCTGACTGTGTGCTTGGGATAGGTTGGGGTTGAGGGGAATGGGATTTGGAAGAGGAAGTTGGAGTGGGGAGGGTGGAAACAGGGAAAATGGCTGCCATCATAGAGGAGGCCAGAGCCTGGATTGATCTCTGTTGAGCCGCCAAGCCAGTGTGAATGCCCTCCAGGAGTGCAATGGTCTGTTGCATTTGGGCTGCCAGCCCCTGGAAGGCATTCACAATGGTTGACTGCCCAACAGAGATGGATCGCAGGAGGTCAATAGCCTCCTCACTCAGGGCAGCAGGGCTAACTGGGGCAGTGCCTGAGGTGCCTGGGGAAAAGGAGATGCCCACCCTCCTGGATGAGCAGCCACGGGTAACTTGCTGAGGGTCTGCTGGGAGAGCGGTGCTGTTACGGGGTGGCGGCTGTACCTGTAGCTGGGGCGGTCACAGAGGTGTCCACCACTGCCAGGGAGCTCCCATCCAAGGAGTTATCCATGTCCGAACTGTACGCTCCTGTCTCTGCCATGGTGCTTCCCTCGCCCTCTGTCCCACTGGTGCCCTCACCGTTGGTGGATTCGGCCTCCTCGGTCCTGTGGGATGCAGCTCCCTCCGTCGCCCATGCCTCTGCTCCTCCGCTAGATGATGTTAATGCACATAAGGGCAGGGTGACAAAACAAAAAGGGGGTGGGGAAGAGACAAAGGATACACTTGGTCAACGGCGCCAACAACACCACAGTTGGCGTACACATCACTCTCACACACAGGGAACAACCACACGCACTAGGCAATGCACTACCAGTCACAATGCTAGTTACCAGCCCATGGATAGGGACACCTAACGCCAATTGCAGCATACCTGAGACCCACAGACCCCTGCCCAGTTGTGGATGCCTAATAGCTTTCATATCAGAACCCTGCCCAACATGGGACCTACCATGCAATGCCAGGCCTGGGATAGGGGCACCCACAGGGCACACACCCCACACCCGGATACTACCCCAACAGGCGTAAGTTGTATATTAGGGTACTGTACTCACTCAATTGTGGCTGCTGTGATGCCCCCTAAGGCCCATGTAGCTCCGGATAGGCCACTGCCAGTATGCAGGCCATCAGGTGGGTCAGGGTTCGACGGGCACCCCTTCTTTGTTGGGAGGCCATCCCCAGCTGGGCCTCCGTCGTCTTCCGTGCCCAGCGTATCAAGTCCTCCCATCGTTAGCGACAGTAGGTGCTCCGCCTGCCGTAGACCTCCAGGGTCCGCACGTCCTTGGGGATGGCACACCATATACCCTTCTTTTGATGGGCGCTGACCAGCAGGGAAATAGACACAGGGAAAGGTATTAGTCCGACCGTCCTGCCTGGCCCACCATGCACCTTCCCATCCCCATTAGCACAGACATGGCCCACCATGCATGCTGCATGCTGCCCAGGGCCCATCCACCCCCCCACATGAGGCCTTCACACACAGCACTCTATGCATTCATGCCCCATGCATCGTACTCACGGTATACTCACCTGTTGGTCTGGAGGCCCATACAGTAGTCGGTACTGGGGTAGGACCCCATACACCAGTCGCTCCAACTCCGCCGAGGTGAAGGCAGGGGCCCTTTCCCCAGTAACACGAGCCATGGTCTGTTCCAGACACAGGTCACAGCAGTACATGCAGTGTAGGCCCTCGCCTGTTGAAGGTAGTAGCAAGTGAGTGCACAGATAGAAAATGACGGTCACGGGTGCGGCGGTGAGTACCTTCACCGCCGGCGTACATCACCATTGGCCACTGTACCCCATAGGGCCCAATGTTAACCTTTGAGGAGTTGCACGGCGGTTCTCGACCGCCACCCGCAACGGCGCACAACATCAGCAGAATTACCTTGTTTTCACCTGTTCCTCCATACAGGACAGGCAGACGCCATTTCAGGGGGGGTACAGGCCATGGCTGCTAACTGCGTCACAGTACACAAATGCACCATTTGGACTTCTCCAACAAAATACTGTTACAATCACAACATGCATTGAAATGTAGTGGTTAGATTGTAGAGATAATGACCATCTGCTCACTCTTTTGCCCCATAGGTTGCAACCGCTGCGGACGAATAGGAGATGGAGACATCCCACAGTGTACAGACCACTGGTGGTCTTGGCAATAATGGAGGACAGACACATTTTCCTCACCTATAGACTTGACAGGACCACAATCACTGAGCTGTGTGCCCAATTGGTGCTAATCTCTGCTATCCGTCCCCCCACCGGGATCTTATGCAAGTGCTATCAGTGCTCCATTTTCTTGGCAACTGGCTCCTTCCAAGTGACATTGGGCTTGGTAGCAGGAATGTCACAGCCAATGTTCTCAATGGTGCTGACCAGAGTGTTGTCTGCCTTGATTAAACACATATGCAGCTACGTAGTTTTCCCCCAGGTGGAGGATTTGGTCACAGTGAAAGGTGACTTCTATGCAATGGGACATATCCCCAACATTATTGGGGCTATTGATTGAACACATATTGCATTTACTCCCCCCCCCCCAGTGAAATGAACAAGTGTTCAGAAATCGAAAGAGCTTTCACTCCATGAATGTGCAGATGGTGTGCCTGGCAGACCAGTATATCTCCCATGTCAATGCAAAGTATCCTGGGTCTGTGCATGATGCCTTTATCCTGAGAAATAGCAGCATCCCAAATGTGATGGCCCACCTCCAGAGGCACAGGGTGTGGCTAATAGGTGAGCCCTGGTTCCCACCCAGTAGATGTTGGTGTATGGGTATGGTGTGGGCCCTAAGGGTTAGTGTGTGGCTAACAGTTGTCCCTCGATATTTGCAGGTGACTCTGGTTACCCCAACCTCTCATGGCTACTGACCCCTGTGAGGAATGCCAGGGCAAGGGCAGAGGAATGTTACAATGAGGCACGTGGGTGAACAAGAAGGATTATAGAGAGGACCTTGTGAAGGCCAGGCTTCGTTGCCTCCATTTAACAGGTGCATCCCCGTGCTACTCACCTAAGAAGGTCTGCCAGAGCATTGTGGCATGCTGTATGTTGCACAACCTTGCCTTGCATCACCAGGTGCCTTTTCTGCAGGAGGAGGAGGCTGGAGATGGTCGTGTGGCAGCAGTGGATCCTGTGGACAGTGAAGATGAGGATGCAGATGATGAGGATGAGGACAACAGAAGTTCAATTATTTGTCAATACTTCCAATGAGACACAGGTAAGACAGTGTTAATACACATATAATTGACTGTTTGATGCGTGACATTGTCACTGGCAGACTGGGTATTCCTACTTCTATGCCCACTCACTGTACCCTTTGGCATCTCTTTTTGCAGATGTTGGTGCCCGACTATTGCTCCTGGTGTGTTTAGTGCAGCCAACTACAGGTCTTTCCAATGTAAACATTACTGTACAGTTGAATTGCAATGTTTGAACCTTTGTTAAACTAATACCTTTTGAAAACATCTGACATACGCCATACTTGTGTTTTTATCAAAGTGTGTTTATTGCAGTGCTCTGAAGAAGAGGGGGTAGTGCAATGGGCTGGGGTGATGATGGAGGAAAGTCCAGGAGAGAGTCCAGTCTATTTGTATCACAGGTGCATTGTCCAAGGGGGCATAGGAAGTGGAGCAATGGCAGTTCAAGGTGGACAGGGTGACAGAGTGGGACACAAGGGTGACAATCAGGAGAGTCTTATTTCCTGGCGGGGGTCTTGGCAATAGTCTCTGGCTTCTGCCTGGATCACAGGGAATTTTTGTGGGGTGGTTCTCCTTCTGCAGGGGGAGGGGTGCAGGTGGCCTGTTATTCCTGTGGCGGGGCTCCTGTCCACTAGCGGCAGCGGAGGTGGAGGGCTGTTCGGGGGTTTGGCTAGTGTCAGGGGCCCTGTGGTGTGCCACTGCCTCCCTCATACTGTTGGCCATGTTTGCCAGCACCCCTGCCCTGGAGACAAGGATGTTGGTATGCTCCCAGGATCGTGGTGAGTGCCTCCTGGAGAGTTGGTTCCCTGAGCCTGTCCTCCACCTGTCGCACAGCAGTCCTCCCAGCTTCCCTGTTGTCCTGTGCCTCTGTCCCCTGAACTGTGTGCCCACTGACCCCAAGTCCCTGATTGTCCTGGGTTTGTGGGGTGCCCTGGGGTCTCTGTAGTGGTGGACACACTGCAGATTGAGGGTCCTGGGGACAGAGCTATGGGCCCACTGGGTGGGTGCTGTGGTGGTGTTTCCTGAGGAGGGGAGGCTCAGTGGTGGTGTGAGACTGTGCCTGGGTAACCGACTGTCCGGAGATCCCTGATGGGCCAGGTTGGTCATCCAGATCCAGGCGACCAGAGCTGCTGTCATCACTGTGGGCCTCTTCTGTGGGGGGACTGGATGTTGCTGGCACCTCTTCGCCGGTGACATTGGGTGGGTTACCTCTGGGGGTGTAAATGCTGTGTTATTATTTCTGCGTGTGACATATTGTGCGTAGGTGTGTTGCCCTCTATGGTTGTTCTTGCCCTGGCAGCTTTCCCTTGTGTGAGTTGTTTTTTGGTGGGCTAGGTGATTCTCTCTAGTGTGCATGCTGTGGTGATAGGTGTCCACACAGGTCTGTGAGGGGTGTCCATGTATTGGTGTTGCATGCAGGGCTTTGTATTGGGATGAGTAGATGTGATGGTGGGTATGTGGGAGGTGGTGGAGTGATGGGAGTGAGGGTAAGGGTGGGGGTATGTTATGGCATGCAGCGCAGGGGGTGATAGTAATAGAGATTTGATTCACCAGAGTCCAGTCCTCCTCCTACTCCTGCCAGGCCCTCAGCATGCATGATTGCCAAGACTTGCTCCTCCCATGTTGTAAGTTGTGGGGGAGGAGGTGGGGGTCCACTGCCAGTCCTCTGTACTGCTACCTGGTGTCTTGCAACCACGGAATGCACCTTCCCCCCGTAGGTCGTTCCACCTCTTCCTGATGTCATCCCTTGTTCTTGGGTGCTGTCCCACAGTGTTGACCTTGTCCCCAATCCTCCACCATAGCTCCATCTTCCTAGCAATGGATAAATGCTGCACCTGTGATCCAAATAGCTGTGGCTTTACCCGGATGATTTCCTCCACCATGACCCTTAGCTCCTCCTCAGAGAACCTGGGGTGTCGTTGTGGTGCCATGTGTGTGGTGTGGGTGGTATGGGTGAGGATGTGTAGGGTGATGCGTTGCAGTGTGTGATGCAAGGTGCGTGGGTGGAATATAGGTGATGGTGGTATGTGGCGCTGGTTGTAAGGTGCTCTTGCTGTCTCTCTCTCTGTTGGCAATGGTTTGTAGTCGTAAAGGGTTGTGAATAGTGTGGGTGTATGTTTTATAGTGGTGTGGGTGTGGTGTGTGTATGTGTGCCAGGTGTGTGTAGTTTGAATTGTCCAATGTGGTGTTGTTTTGTTTGAGTGTGTGTATTTTGAGCGCGGCGGTATGTACAGCCAATGGTTTACCGCCATTGAATGTCCACCACGGTGATTCGTGGGTCATAATGTTGTGGGTGTAGGTCTGTTGGTGTGATGGTGTGGGTTTTGCTACTGCCAGTTTATCACTGACCTTTGGACTGGCGGACTTATATGAGTGGCTGTATAGTGGCGGATTGGTATGTGTGTGTGTCAAAATATGGTTGGCGGTTATTCACCGTGGCGGCGTTATGTTGGTGGCAGTCAGCATAGCGGTAAGTGGGATTTACCACCAATGTCATAATGAGGGCCTATATCTAGACATCCATGATGGCCATTGCATCTCGAGACCAAGGCACATATTTATACTGTTTTAGTATTTACAATTGTATTTTGTGAGTTTGTGCAGTTTTTGCGTCAAAAAGCGGCGCAAATGCAGAGCTAAAAAAGTATAAATATGGGCCCAAGTGAGTGTCCATAGCCTGCTAGGAAATGTGGTTTGTCATTGGAACTTTCTCACGAACTGCATTCTCCATGCATGCACAGCCTTCATTCAGACAGAGATGACATTCTGCAGGGAGCACCAGCCTTTTCTTCTTTGAGAAGAACTCAGTGGGAGCAGGCTTGTGGTATCACATCCCACAGTTGCCAGGTCTTAAGTGATTAGATGTACCTTTTGTTATTTTTCATGACAATTAATTCTGCATGATGACTAAACGTAATCTCACTATCCTCCAACTGAAAATAAACAATGATATTGTACACAAAAGTGTCTACATTTTCTTTGATTAGTTATCTCCACTTCAACTATGAATAACCTGAGGATTCACCATGAATAGGGCTCCCTGTGAGCAGAAATGTATTGTGTCTGCAACTTTGCCATGAAATGATGGAATAAAGCACTTCATTAGCACCAGCACTTCAAAATGTACATCGTTTCTGGGGAGTTGATAGAAGTGGAGTGAGATACGATAATGGATTACCCGATCCTGAGATGCACACTCCCTCGCATGGCCATAACAGATGGCTTTTGTAGATTCAGATGCACACATGTAAGTGTAGATAGATAGATAGATAGATAGATAGATAGATAGATAGATAGATAGATAGATAGATAGATAGATAGATAGATAGACAGATAGATTTGTGAGCCTCGAAGGGCAAAGGAGAAGTCAAAGTAAAAAACAAACCAGACAACAAAAGGTGATCTTTTGCTCTTGCTTTCTTGAAGTCAGGAATGTTACTCCAAAGGAACTTGCTAGGTGTGCGTCTCTAGGGAGTGGCCAAAAATTTGTATATGAAGAAACCATTGAACTATTAATGTATCCAAATACGTGAGAAAGCACTTGAGATATATTATTAGAACACCTTTCTCTCTTAGAATAAGTTTTCTCTTTAGAATAGAGGCTCATACCTGAATATAAAAAAGAACTGCTGACATCAAGCAGTGGCTAGTGTCTCCATAGGCAGATATCATTAGAGTGACCATAACTTTTCTCTCATCCATAATGATGGATAAAATAGATTAGAAGCAATGGCAAGAACCAAATCATCAAGTTTTTTGCAGAGTGTCCTTTCTGCAATAGGGAATGTCACAAATGGGACAGGGTTCACTCAGAAAGGCAAGAAATCCAAGGGTAAGCAAATCATAAGTCTCCTACCAGAATTACAGCAAAAACTCTGCAGTTACTTTAGAACTGAAGTTTGTAAGTCTTTTGTGAGTGGGTACATGTCCTTCCTTAAACCTCCCTTGACTTCCAATAACCCCTCTCACTTCTCCATAAACTGCACCTATTTAGTAATAAGTATTCCCTTTTTCCACCTGCTCCCCTATCCCACACACATTTACTCCTAAAATGTAGGAATACATGTGTGAATCTCTTAGAAGTCAGCTGGAAATCTTCACACATAAAAGACAGGAAAGGCGGAGAAGTAAACCTCTTCACATAGGTTATTATCAAATAGCATTATTACTATTGTAGTACTAATAAACATGCTACAAAATGAACCAGACTTAGTCGGGATCAGTGCAGAGAAGTAGTCTTTAGTCCAGCACTGTTACAGAATAGGATAGAGGCAAGATGATGATAACGAGAAGATGAGAGAGGGAAATTTATGAAAAGTGGCACATCATTTCATGATGCGCCGCTCTTCTTGCGTCCCATTGCACCCCTTAACACCACCATGTGTGCTCTGTATTTATGATATGGTGCACCAAGACACATGTCAAGGAACCACCATCATAAATGTTGATGCTAGTTTGACGCTTTGCAGGATTAGCTCCAAAATTATTAAAGCTAATCCTGCAAAGTGACAGGAGGCCCATTGAAAACAATGGGAGCTTCATTTTAACAACTGCCTTAGGCAGGCATTAAGAATGATGCTAGAAATGGCCCAGCGGAATCTGATAGATTCCACTGCACCATGTTTCTGGGACTCCTAATGCCGGAATGCCCCCCTTGCATACATTATGTCTGGCGCAGGCATAATGTTGTGCAAGCGTTTACAAAGTGGCGTAATGCATGTACCACTTTGTAAATACGGCACAGCGTTTTTGCCAACCTAATGCCCCATTAGTGTCAAAAGAATTACACTAATGTGGTGCAAGGTGGCATTAAGGGCTTCTTAAATCTAGCCCTTAGTTCTTTGGCTATAGTTGAAATCAGAGATTCCCAAGCAGAGTGGCAAGTAAAAATACTTTTTAAACAATGCTACTTGTGTCCTCTTTAGAAATAAAAGTTTGGAAAATAAAGTACAATAAGAAAGCAAGTATTTTTCTCCTAATCCCTGAACAGGCACGTGGACCCATCTGGTATTGAACCTTTAAACTGACAGTCTGACACCTTATCTATTACGCCAAATATACCTCTGAGTTTTCTCTCTTGAAAACATTACTATGACAATTTATCCAATGAATCTAGCCACTAAGGTTCCACAGGTAACTGCACATGGATGGATGTTTTAATTACAGAGGTTTTATGTTCTTTTTTATGCATTGTATATTTTTAAAATCAGCTAATCCCAGACAGAGTGGCTAGTAAAATACAGTAAAATACTTGTACCTGATGCTACCATTTTCCTGTTAACAAAATGTTGGACTATAAAGCGCAATATGAAAGGAACTAATTTTTCACTTAAACCTTAAAAGAGAAACATTACTCTGTTCTTGAACCTTTTATGTTCAGACTGAGAGTGTGACACCTTTCCCATTAAGCCACACGTGTCTCTCTCTGTTGATAAACTAGGAAACATAACTATGACATTCGATCCAATCTAACAAGTCAATGGGAGTGCCCAGGTGAGTGCATACTGTTAGCTCTTCTATTTACACAAAAGGATGGAGGAAAAATGATGATAGAACAGGATATGCTTTGGGTTATGTATATTTACAATCAAATGTCCCCAGAAGAGTGAAAATAAAGAATACTTTTACATAACACTACTTTCGTCTCCTTAACAAACAAACCTATCTACATAATAGTTCAACACAAAAGTTAATCACTTTTTACCTGAACCTTGAAACAGACGCATTTCCTTGTGGACACCTGGATTTGAACCCTTAACCTTCAGACTGACATCTTGACTATTTAGGTCACTGGTGAGACTCTATTGATCACCTTGAAAATATTATTATGACATTCAATCCGATTAAACAATTTACTAAGGTTCCTTGGGGATTTGTATTTTTACAATCCAATACTGCCAGACAGAATGGCAAGTAAAAGGAAAAAGTTTTTCCTATTGCTACTTTTGTCCTCTAATAAACAGCATTTTGGAAATTAAAGTGCAATAAGAAAGCAATTAACTTTTCACTTGATCATTTGAACAGACACATTATCATGAAGTCACTGGGCCCACATTATGAATTTGGCGGGCCTATGACCGTCATGGTGGAGGTCGCACCGCCGCGGGCCCGGCAAAGCAGACCATCATATTATGACCATGGCGGTGTTCGAACTGGAACACAGCCAAGTCTCCGCAGTCCCGCTGGTGTGGGTGGACCGGCGCGGCTGGGCCTGAGCTACTTCGGGCCGGCGGCATGCCCAAGACCGCTGGCCATATTAGGAGGCAGCAAACCACCAGGCTTTTCGGGTCTGTAACGCACCCGGTGACAGGAATTCCCATTCCTGCCACTGGTACACGCTTCCCCACACATCCATATGCTTGCAAACACCCCAACCCAGCAACACACTTGCAAACACCCCCCCACCCATCCACACACTTACAACCACACTCCTCCACCTGTCCACACACTTGCAAATACCCCCACTCGTCCACACACTTGCAAACACCTCCACCAGTCCACACACTTGCCAACATCCCCCCACTCGTCCACACACTTGCAAACACCCTCCAACTGCATACATACATCCTGACACCCCCACCCAACCACACACATACATACACACCCCACCACTCACTCTCATACTGACACACATGTACCACCACTCATCAACACACCTTCAGACACGCACCCACCACTCATCAAGACACCTTCAGACACGGAGCCCCACTCATCAACACACCTTTAGACACGCACCCCACTCATTAACACACTTTCAGACACGCATCCCCACTCATGAACACACTCTCTGGCATACACCTCCACTCATTTGAATGCACCCATACAAACACCCCTACTTGCATGCATTCCAATACACACGCCTACTCACTCGTACCCTGACACACCCTCCCTACCCTCCACTTCCATTCAGGCACACACACCCTCCAAGCACACATGCATACACACACGCACTCACGCACATTCATACCGCTACAGATACACGCACACCCCACACACATGCACACAACACTCCCCCCCTTTGGATACTCAACCTACCTGTCTGGCAGAGGTGGCTATCTGGGAGAGGATGGGTGTCGGAGTTTCCACCACCAGCACTGCACCACTGTGCAGGAACTCCTGTGACATATTACTTCTCGTAATACGGCGGGCAGAGTCCTTTTGCCGTGCCGGTCCTGACAGTGGAAGCGCCTCTCACCCGCCATTGGTCAGACCGACAGTGTTGGATTTCTGCCCTCAAATAGGCAGAAATCTTTGGGGAATCCAAATATGTCAGTCTTTGGCCCGATAACGGTACAACACCAGTCTTTACAAAAGACTGCCGAAGTCGTAATGAGTGCCAAAGAATTAAAGAAGTAACCCTCAGGCTGAGAGTCTGACACTTTTCTCATTAGGCCATACGTGACATTGTGTTGCCCAACTTGAAAACATAACTATGACATTCAAGAAAATTAAAAAAATCACTAAGTTTTGATTGGTAAAGGCACATGCGTATATATTCTCTTTGGAGGGGTTAAGGATAGAGGGAAGGTGATGACAGAGGGAAGAGAAGAGAGACAGAGTGCATTATGTATTTACAATCAGATATTCTCAGAGAGTGGGACTTACTAATGCAGTTACCTAATGCTACTATTGTCCTCCTAACAAACTACATTTTTAACATTAAAGTGCAACATGAAGTAAACTCATTTTTCATTTGAACTTTGGATTAAACATATTACTGTGAGGACTCCTTATCTTGACCCTTTAACCTTCAGACTGAGAGTCTCACACCTTAACCAATAAGGAACACAAGACTCTTGAGCGTCTCTCTTACACACAAACATAACTATGACATTAGAGCCAAGTGAACAAGTCAATGGAATTGTTAGGTGAGTGCACTCCGATAGGTGTTCCAATTATGGAAGAAGATAGAGGGAAGAAGATGATAGAAGAGGAGAGGGGGAAACGTGTTTAGTTATTTGGGCATTGTATATTTAGACAGAAATATTCCGGACAGAGTAGAAATAAAAAATACTTTTACATGAAGGTACGTTTGTCTCTTTAACAGGCATTTTATTTGCTCCATAGGTAACTGCCCATGGATAGCTATTCTAATTCTAGAATAGGATTGAGGGAAGGCGATGACAGAGGGAACAGGAGAGAGGGGGAAAGTGTTTTCGTCCTTTAGGATTTGTATATTTACAGTCAGATATTCCCAGACACGGTGGCAAGTAAAAATAGTTTTACCTAATGCTACTTTTGATCTCTTAACAAACAACATTTTGGAAATTTAAGTGCATTTACTCTTTATTTAAATCTTGAAACCCTAAGCTTCAGACTGAAAGTCTTACACGTTACCCACTAGGGCACATATAAATCACTTCTTGAAAACATTACTATGACATGTGCTGCAGCTACACATGCCATCAAGGTCCCATAGTTAACTGCACAGAGAAAGCTATTTTATTTACAGAATAAGATGGAGGGAAGGTGATGGCAGAGGGGAGTGGAGGGAGTGGAAATGTTTTTTGTTCTTTGGTCATTGTATATTTATAAGGCGATATTCCAAGAAAGAATGGCAAGTAAAAATAGTTTTTCTTAATGTTATTACTGTCCTCTTAACGAACAAAATTGTGTACCATAAAGTCAACATGAAAGCAACTCTATTTTCACTTGAACCTTGGAATAGACACATTACGATGCAGACACCTGGTCTTGTACGTTTAAACTTCAGTCTGACACCATACCTGTATTTCACACGACTCTCAGTTGCTCACCTTGCACACATACCTATGACCTTCTATTCAATTGAATTAGTCAACAGGAATCGTCAGGTGAGTGCACACTGTTAGCGCTTCTATATAGAAAATAGTATGGAGGCTAAATAATGATAGAGGAAGAGCAAAGGGGGAAACTTTTTTTTAGTTTTGGGGCATTGTATATTTACAATCGGATATTCCCAGACAGAGTGGCCAGGAAAATAATTCTACCTAATGCTACTTTTGTCTATTTTGCACATTGTAGTGCAATATGAATATATCCTTAGAGTGAAGGGATGGTTTATTTTTAACGATGTCGGTTTGACTACTGTGTATAAAAGATTCAAAGATACGTGCCTTTGGTTTTCTGCATCAGATGGGCAAGAACTCTTCCCAGATTTGAGATGGTTTTCTTAATTTGATGTTTTCTGCTGCAATCAGACTCCAGTAGAAAATGGATACTGCCTTCTTTAGAATTTCGCTCCACTTCTGCTCTTTGCAGTTCCATAGTTCTTTGGAGCTCCACTTTTTTGTGGCCACAATGAGGCTAGTTGGTCATACTTGAATCGAGATGTTAGTCGTCTTGGCTGCTTCTGCATTCTCATCCAGCTAATCGATTTGATCCCATCTCAAAGCTGACCCCAGGTTGTTATTCTGACCTCTTTAATGGGAAGCCCAAGTTTGTCTTTTAGACGTGATGGGGTGTTCGAGGACCCCCACAGTGGCATGTTATTGAAATAGTTGACTATGATAAATAAAAGAAGAGAGCTTTTTCCACAGCTTTAAAGTAGCACTCGGACCTTCAGCCTTAATCTTTTTAAAAAATAGGTTTCTAAATTTACACAGGAATTTGTTTTCCATATATCATTTTGCATGGTAGCGAATAGCCTGCCTCCACATGTGTTGCCTGGGCGTGAAAGTAACATTTGGCAATTTTTAAACTGAAAAGAGTGGCTATATCGATGAATGTCCAAAATACTAGACCTTCTTTATCTAGTTTTCTTGGGAACTTTTTTCAAGTGAGTCATACCCCTTTTATCACACAAATTAACCTATTGATTTTACTTGGTTTCTAACAATCTTATTTTTTGGAAAACGTAATAGAATGAAGGAAAACATATAGGTAAGTTTAGGAAGGATTACCATTTTTATTACATTCAGTAGGCGATATATAGTTGAAGGAATTAAATTCACTCATTGAGCATGACCCTTTTGTCTGTTACAAGTTTGCTTAGGTTTCTGTCTGGAATTTCTGTAATTCTTTAGTGATTACTACACCCCAAATATATTATCTCTTTTTTAGTTCTCATATTTAAATGGTTCGAGGTCCAACCCATTACCGCTGTTTTTGCATTCATCTGGTAGCCTGGTAGTCTGCCAAACTCTTGCACCTATGTCTGTACACTGTATTGAGAGGATCACTTGTGTCCAAGATCATATCATCTTCTTATTAACTATTTTGTACTGTTTAATCCTTGTAATATATATGGGAAGATCTCTGTATCGTTCCTGGTTAGCTGTGTGAGGGGTTCAATATATAAATTTAACAGTAATGGGGATTGAGGACATCCCTGTCTTGTTGCTCTCGTTATATAGAATTTCCTCAATAGGTTCTCATTTACCAAAATCAGGGCACACGGACAGTTATATAAGGCCTTTACTGTGTTAATGAATTTGTTAATAAATCCTGAATTAGCCTGTTTTTTTCCATAAACAAGTCCAATTTACTCTATTGAATGTTTTGGCTCTGTCCAAAGTGACAATTGCGAGAAGGTACCTAAATGTGTCTGCCCTCTCAAATGCCCCCATCAGCTGATTTGTTAAATAATGTTGGTGTCTTCCTGGGACAGATTCCTTCTGATCCCTATCTACAAGATGAGAGACTACCCTCACCAGTCTACTACCCAGGAGACCTGTAAAGACTTTGGACGATCACTAGACCTCCGTACTCGCTGTGGCAGTTTGGACCACCGCTGCTGTGGCTGCCTGACCGCCAGGGTACCACTGTATCTGCTGGGATCGGTGATCCCGAAGGTCTGACGGTGGGAGCAGGTTACAATCATGCAGGTGCAGGGACAATGGCCTTTGGCATGGACAGTCTAAGGGGCCCCCTGCACAGCACCCTCGAAATACACACTGTCTGCGGTGCAGACAGTGCGCATTACGAGGGTGCTGGTGCTGCCATTTTCCCACTGGGCTGACAGGCCTAAACCTTAGTTTCTGCCTGTCAGCCCAGTGGGAAAGTCATAATAGGGCTGGCAGGGAGATCGCCACTACAGTGGTAGCCACCCTGTCTGAAGTTTGGCGGATGGGTGTTCCCATCTGCCAAACACGTAATCAGGGCCTAAGGAGTCACAATTCAATAAAAATTTGCCTATAGGAGCCACTCTTCTTTGGGTCATTGTTTGCTTTTAAAATTAACACTATTGTGGCCTCCTTAGAAGTTGAAGGAGGGACAACATCATTTATGTATAATTAATTGAACAGTATCTTCCAGACTGATATTATATGCTGTTGAAAATGTCTATACAATGCACAAGGTAGAACATCTGGTCCTCCTGCCTTGCTACTCCTTATCTTCTTGAGTTGTATTCCTATTTCCACCACTATAATCTCCTCTGCTAGGAATGATGTCTGATCTGGTGTTAGGTTTGGGAGATTTTCATCTTTTAGCCAACATTTTATCTTAGACAATTCTGGTCTTGATGTCTCTGTGTCCAGTTGACTAAATATTTTCAGCATCTTTGCCATTGTGGCTTCCAAATTACATGGCTCCTTTCCTGTGCCTTTATCAATAGTGATACTATCTAGTGTCTTATCCTATGTTATCTTTGTTTTCCACACACTTTATTCTCCATATTCAAAATGTTGTAATCTGCTAGCTAAATAACACTCTTGTGATTTGTTTTCTAGTATTACCTTGTACATTTTCTGTGCATTTTCAAATTTGTTATGTCTCAATTTGTCTCTCTTGGTATTAGGGTTTAGACTGGAATTATTTTGTAGGACTTGTATCTCTAGCTCTTTTTATAACAATCCTAGTTTTTGTTTCAATCTCTTTACTTTTTCCATTGCAAGGCACTTTTTCACACATGCTATCTCATTAATGATCCCTCTGAAGAAAGCCTTGTAGGCATCCCATGTTGTATTCAATGGAGTTGTTCCAATATTTCTAGAAAAAAAAACTCTGTGCTTTGGAACAGATTTTCAGTGACCCCAGAATTTAGCAATAATGCACAATTGCGTGTCCATTCCTGCTGAGGTCTTGATTCAGCAACCTCCAATTGAATATACACTGTAGAGTGATCTGAGATATCCCCAGACATATGTTTTATGTCATATGCTCTATTTATCTTTGACTGTACAGGATTGTAAAAAAACAAAAGTAGAAACTTTTGACAGTTTAATAGCTCAATTGGAAGAATTCATCCAGAGAAATTTTTAAAGATTGTTAAATCTGTTTTGTCTCCAGCTGCTAGTCAGCAGAAAATCCCTACCTCGCAAGTCCTAGTGGGCAAGCTAGTGGTTACATTTCATAAGAAGATGAAGGATATTCATGCCACCTTTTGCAAGAGAGAAGATGCTCATACTGAATCTATAGTTATTTACTCAGGGGGGAGTAGTATTAAGTGCCTTCAGTGCAGTCTCGCTTTCAGACACAGAAGCCAGCATTTTGAAAACGACTTTGGGTCTCCTCTACAGCCATGTCCTCAGTGGATATTAAAGACACCTGCTCCACTTCTCAATATATATATTAAATTAATTATCCAATCATCATTACAATGTGCTTATATTCCTCGCTGTAGAAACAAGCATTAGTGCTCCCGCTCCCGATATTGACAAAAATAAATGCCAGTACCTTTAATCTCAATAATTACAGGCTTATCTCTCTGCTTCCAGTGCTGAAAAAGGTCCACGAAAAATGGTTAATAAACAACTAGTGCAATTCTCAGAAGACAGCAATATTTTGCATGCCACCCAGGAAGGTTTCCGTTCAGGGCATAGTACTAAGGCTGCACTTCTGGAGGTCTCAGAATGTTTTTAACTTAGGCTAGATGATGGCAATAAAGCTGTTGTCATCCTTTAAGACTTGTCTGCAGCATTTGACACCATATCCCACAACATACAGTATTATTAGAATGACTTGAGGCTATGTCTTGAGGCTATGGGGGTCAGAAAGACAGAGGCAATCTATGACTAAAATAGTTCCTGTCAGAGTGAGGACATACTGTTAATCTTTCCCCTTTGTACCTCTAGCTTCAAAGATATAGAGTCCTTCAGGGCTCAACACTTGAACCTTGGGGCTTTAAGATTGTATCTTACGTGGATGATATGCAGCTATTACTATATTTTCAGCAAGCTGACAGCTCACTGGAGGAACTCTTTTAAGGATGCCTTAAAGCGGTAGCAAAGTTTGCAGTGGTAATAAAGTGAGTTGCCTCAAGCTTTATGCTGACAAATCGCAAGTCCTGTTTTGTGACAATCCTTCTGGATTCTGGATCTGGAGAGCTATACAGTGGCTCAGTTGAAGTAGTTCTGTAAAAAGCTTGCCTGTCCCAATAAGAGCTCCACCAGTAAGGATGAGCTGCAGAAGGCACTGAAGGCCTGGGTGACAGCCAGGGAAGCTTAAGGGCACACAGAGGAGGAGGAGGATGAGGAAGAGCAATTCATACACAATTGTATAGAGTGGGTGGGCCTGTTATGTCCAGGGCGAGGGTCTCCAGGGCAGGTAGAAGTGTGTCATCCAAGGAAGTGACTCCTGAAGAGTTAGAGGACAGACAGGCAGAGAGGGCTCTTGGAGTTGGGAAAAGTTTAGGATGGAAGAAAGGAGGATGGCCATAGAAGAGAAGACGTTACTGCTGGCCCATGAGCTTAGCTTGAAAAATCTAGATTATAGGAGCCAGTCCAGTAGAGATGGTGGCAGCAACATCACACTGCAACCTGATTTATTGGGAGGGCGGCTTCCTGTATAGTGAGCCTAAAGTTGCTGAGCCTGGGTCAGCCCATGTGCTGGTGGTACCCCAGTGCTCAGAGCCTTCCTACTGGGTCTGGCTCATGATGTGCCTTGAGCTGGACATTTGGGGCAGGGCAAGACCTTTGAATGGCTTATCACCCACTTGTATTGGCCCCTAATGTGCGGGCACTCAGATGCTATTTGTAGGTCTTGCCAAACTTGTCAGGCAAGTGGAAAGAGTGAGGGGAAATGTAAGGCTCCCCTCCAACCTTTTCCAGTGGTTAGTACCCCCTTTGGAAGGGTTGGTATTGACATTGTGTGGCCTCTGGATCCCAAGACAGCTATGGGCAACAGGTTCATCCTGGTCTTGGTGGACCATTACACCCAGTACCCAGAAGACATTCCGCTGAGATCAATCACTTCACCTGTGGTGGTTCGTGCGTTGATGTTTTTTTTTTTTACCCACATGGGGTTCCCCAAGGAAGTGGTATCTGATAGGGGTACCAACTTCATATCCACGTATATGAAGTCTCTGTGGCAGGAGTGTGAGGTAACATATAAGTTCACCACTCCTTACCAACCCCAAAGCAGTGGTCTGGTTGAGAGATTCAACTGCACCTTAAGAGGCATGATCATGGGCCTATCAGAGCCCTTGAGGCAGAAGTGAGACATCCTCTTGCCATGCCTTCTGTTCGCCTACAAGGAGGTGCCTTGAAAAGGGCTTGGATTTAGTCATTTTGAGTTACTGGATGGCCACCCTGTCAGGGGATCATTGACTCTGGTGCAGGAGGGCTTAGAGAAAGCCCCCAGTAAACCTCCCCAGGATGTCTTAAGGTACATGCTGGCCTTCAGAAACCAGACTGCTCGCTTCAGAGCTCTCGAACAAGAGAACCTGGAAGCAAGTCAGGGAGACATGAAATGGTGGTATGACCAGAATGCCACTCTGATCGAGTTTCAGCCTGGGCAAAAAGTGTGGGTGATGGCACAATTGGAGCCTAGGGCACTCCAGGACACGTGTACTGGGCCATTTGAGGTGGTGGAGTGCATGAGTAAAGTCACCTACCTAGTGGACTTACGGACTACCAGGAACCCCTTATGGGTCCTGCATGTGAACCGTCTCAAGCCATACTTTCACAAGACTGAATTGTCCATGCTCCTAGCGACCGATGAGGGGGTGGCGAGAAGAGAGTGAGCCTCTTTCTGACCTTCTGTCTGCTGGAGAAAAAGATGGGTCTGTGGAAGGAGTGAACTTCTCCCCCTTCCTGACCTCAGAGCAGCCAAAGGACTGTCGCCAGCTATTGGGTCAGTTGGCCTCCCTATTCTCCCTGATCCCATGGGTCACACACATATGTACACATGATGTAAACACTGGATACAGTTCACCCATTAAACAGAAGGTTTACAGGGTGACTTATAAGGCCAGGGCTAGCATCAAAGATGAGGTGTCCAAGATGTTATCCCTAGGTGTAATTGAGTTTTCTAGCAGTCCTTGGGCCAGCTCTGTGGTCTTGGTCCCAAAGACAGCTGCTCCTGGTGCCACCGCAGGTTCTGTGTGGACTACTGAGGTGTCAATGCAGTCACTAAAACTGATGCACACCCCATCCCCAGGCTGATAAGCTCATAGATCGGTTGGGAGCTGCCAAATACCTCAGCACGTTTGATTTGACGTCTGGGTGTTGGCAGATTGCCTTAACTGAGAGGGCCAAGGAGAGGTCAGCATTTTCTACCACAGATGGACACTTCCAGTTTAAAGTGATGACATTTGGGCTGAAAAATGCCCCTGCCACATTTCAGAGGTTGGTCAACCAGGTGTTGCCTGGGCTGGATGACTTCAGCGCAGCATACCTGGATAATATTGCAGTGTTTAGTTCCACTTGGTAGGGACACTTGCAGCACCTCTGTAGAGTGTTGGAGGCCCTGCAGAAGGCAGTCCTCACTATTAAGGCAAGCAAGTGCCAAATAGGGCAGGGTCCAGTGGTGTATTTGGGACACTAGGTAGGGAGTGGCTAGGTAGCACCCTTGCAACCAAAAATTGACACCATTCTGGCTTGGGAGCCTCCCAAGATCCATACTGAGGTGAGGGCCTTTTTAGGCCTCACCGGCTATTACAGGAGGTTTGTCAAGGGATATGGCACCATTGTTGCCCCCTTGAAAGAGAAGACTTCCAACACTTCCAAGAAGCAACCTAAGTAGGAGATCTGGACAGAGGCTTGCCAGTCCGCTTTTGATGCCCTGAAGGCTGCCATGTGCACAGCACCTGTGCTGACGGCACCTGACTACTCCAAGGAGTTTGTTGTGCAAACAGACACCTCAGAGCATTGTATAGGAGCAGTACTCTCACAGCTTATTGAAGAGGGCCTAGATCAACCTGTAGCCTTCATTAGCAGGAGGTTACTTCTCAGGGAACATAGGTGGAGTGCAATAGAGTGTGAAGCTTTTGCTGTGGTCTGGGCACTGAAGAAGCTAAGACCCTACTTGTTTGGGACTCACTTCCGGGTTCAGACCGACCACAGGCCCCTCAGATGGTTAATTCGGATGAGGGGTGAGAATCCAAAACTGTTGAGGTCGTCCATTTCCCTAGAGGGGATGGACTTTACGGTGGAACACCGCCCTGGTACAGAACACACCAATGCTGATGGTCTGTCCGGATTCTTCCGCCTTAGTAATGGGAACTCCCATGAAGTTGGGTAGTTGCTCCCCACTTTCAGGTGGGGGGACAAGTGTTAGGCTTGGCATCCTTGGCGTGGTCTCCCCTAACTGTTTGCCTCTGTTTCCCAGGTTGTTGATGTGTGCTGGATTCTGGTTTTGCTGTTTATGTTACTCTGGGCACTTTACCACTGCTATTCTGTGCTAAAGTGCAAGTGCTCCTATGTAAAATGTGCATGTAATTGACTTTCAATGATTGGCATATTTGATTTACTAATAAGTCCTTAGTATGGTGCACTAGAGGTGCGTAGGGCCTGTAAACCAAATGCTACTAGTGGGCCTGCAGCACTTATTGTGCCACCCACATAAGTACTCCTGTAAACATGTCTCAGATCTGCCACTTCTGTGTCTGTACGTGCAGTCTTACACTGCCCATTCGACTTGGCAGGTGTACCCATTTGCCAGGCCTCCACCTTCCCTTTTTATACATGTAAGGCACCCCAAAGGTAGGCCTTAGGTAGCCCCAGGGGCAGGGTGCAATGTATGTTAAAGGTGGGACATGTACTTATGTGTTTTACATGTCCTGATAGTGAAATACTGCTAAATTCCGTTTTCACTGTTGCACGGCCTATCCCTATCAATGGTTAGCATGGTGGCTGCCTTCAAATATGATTAAAGGGTAGATTCCCTTTGGGAGCAGGTAGAAGTGTGGAGTTTAAGGTCTCCGAGCTCACAATTTAAAAATACATCTTTTAGTGAAGTTGTTTTTTAGATTGTTTGTTTGAAAATGCCACTTTTAGAAAGTGGGTATTTTCTTGCTTAAGCCATTCTGTGACTCTGCCTGTTTGTGGATTCCCTGTCTGGGTCAGTTTGACAGTTGGGCTGTTTGCACCTCTCTCTAGACAGTGACACAAAGCCCACATATCCTGATGAGTCATATGGGCTGGAGGGGAGAGGAGGAGTGGTCATTCACACCTGAATGGGCTGTGCCTGCCCTCACACAATGCAGTCTCCATCCTCCTGGTGGGTGGCTGGGGCCCGGCCTGGACAAGAAAGGATCTTAGAGACACGTGAGACTTTACTTTGAAGTAGGCATACTTCAAAGGCAGAAAGGGGTATAAGGAGAGGACCCAAAACCCTAGACTTTGGATTACTTCAAGGAGGAACCTCTGCCAGGAGAAAAGCTGAAGAGCTGAGGAGAAGTGCTGCGCTGGCCTGTGGCTGTGCTGTGTTTGGCTATCCTGCAGTTGCTGCTTCTGCCTGTGCTAGGGGACAGAGACTGGAATTTGTTGCATTCCTGCTTGAGAAGTGACTCCAAGGGCTTGGAGTAGAGTTGGCTCCTGTTTTGAAGCCTCAGGGACAGCAAAGGCTTCACCAACCAGACCTGAGTCTACCTGCTGTGGACTCTAGCTTGCCAGAGGGTGCTATTCCAGTTCTTGGACACCTAGAAGTGAATTCCTGGAGAAAAACCAGTCTAATGACGGCAGACTACGCCGTGCGATTTCACAAAGGACGCCGCTGCCCGGAACCACAAGGCTGCTTGCCCCGGGGCCTTGGACCTTGATGAGTGCGACGAATCAAACGACCCTGTGAGCTGATGCTGATACCCCAGAACCGCAACCCCGCCTGCCCTGAGGCCGTCATGGATCTTGTAGAAGTCCAGCGACCCTGTAAGCCTCATGTCGCTGCTGCCGCTGATCCCACCCGACTTCGCTGAGACCGGAGTGTCGTAAGTCCAATGTCCGGGATGATCCAATGCCATCACAGCACCTGCTGCCCTGTGACATCATCAAAACCCCGTGAGGTTGCCCCGCAGCATCGTGACTCCGATCCGGACTTCGCATCTGCCAGAACCAAGGGACCGACTTTGCCTCTGACACCACCTCATCTCCACCACCCTGTAGTGAGGACCCATCGCCGGTGTGAGAAGCTGCAGTCCTTCTGCCCTGTGGCAGCGGAACTGACGCTGCCTCGGACCCAGCGAAGCCGCTCTCCCTGACTCCGTGCACCTGCCTGTTTTCTACTTGTTTCTTAGGGTACTGTACCTAGAAGTCAAACAACTCAGTAAACAGCGCCATAATGGTTGGATTGTAGGAAATGACTCCGTCACAACGCCGCATAATACCAATTTGCAGTATTTGTGCCTCAAGGCACTGTTTTCCTGCTTGTAAATGCTAAATTCGTATTTTTAACTGTATATTGTGAAGTTTTATCATATTTGGTCTTGTTTATTTAGATAAGATATTTACTATTTCTCTAAACCTGTGTTGTGTCTTTTATAGTGGCTCACTGTATTACTATGTGTGTTTGTACAAATACTTAACACATCGTCTCTGAGTTACACCTGCCTGCTCCTGCCAAGCTACCAGGGGGGTGAACGGGGGTTAACTGAGTGTGATTCTCCTTTACCCTGACAACAGTGAGGGTCCTTGCTTTGACAGGGGGTAAACTGACTGCCAACCAAAGACACCATGTCTAACAATTTTCAATTATTGGCACAGTACCGGATGAATGTAGGAGACGAGTCCATTATAAATTGTACCTGGAACCGTGCTGAATGTCTGACCTGGAGAGGGGGAATAAAAAATCCCTCAGATCTCCCTCTGAGGCTATATTGGCTACAACTGGCATCCCAGCATCTATTTTAGGACATCCTCATTTCTCACTTCTCATCTGTACTTCTCATCATATTTCTCATCCATCATCCATACTTCTCAACCTTACTTCTTATCCATCATCCTTTCTTCTCATCCCTGCCTCTCATCCATACTCCTCATCATCATCCCTACTTCTCTTCCATCATCCCTACTTCGCATCCCTCATCTCTGCTTCTCATGCCTACTTCTCATCAATCATCCCGCTAATCACTCATCATCCCTACTTCTCAACCATCATCCCTACTTCTCATCCCTCATCCCTGCTTCTCATCACTACTTCTCAGCCATCATCCCTGTTATCATCCCTACTTCTCATCCATCACCCCAGCTTCTCATTTATTATCCGTTTCTCATTCCTACTTCCATCCATCTTCCTTACTTCTCATGCATCATCCATTATCCCTACCTCTGATCCATCATTCATCATCCTTACTTCTGATTCATCATCCCTAATTCTAATCCCTACTTCTCATTTATCTTCCTTACGTCTCATCCTTCATCCATCATTCATCATCCCTATTTGTTATCACTGCTTTTCATGAATCATACCTACTTCTCATCTGTTATCCCTACATCTGATTCCTACTTCTCATACCTTAGCCATCAACCCTACTTCTCATTCCTCATCCCTAAATCATACAAACACATTTTCAGTGGTGGAAAACCCACCCTAGCACTGATTAGCTGACAACAGCTAATCAGAGTTAAGAGACCAGGGTGCATTCTATTGGTCTTAGAGTGGGTAATGGTGTAACAAAAACACCTGGGCCAAGACTTACAAAGGTTTTGCATCAGGTTTACATTACATTTTTAATGCAAGCCTGATGTAAAACCTTTTGGAGGATTTACAAACCAGCGCAAATTGGTATTTGCGTTGACTTGTGAAAAAAAGTAATGCAAACCAGTGCAAAGCGCTGCTTTGCATTAATTAGTGTCATGGGGGCGTTAATGGGTGTTCGGTGTGAACATACAACCACCCATGTTTCTACTTACATTAGAAGACAGGGTTTTGTGGCAAAAAATAACACTGCTGGAGAGCAGGTGTTAAGAGGAGAATGTTTTCATTTCCCCTTTTTTCTCCACTTTGCATGTGTGCTGCATTGCACAGCATGCATACTAAGTAGATTTAAAAAAAAAATTCACTCATCATAATAATTTCTCCTGGCAGAGTACCTACCCACTACAAAGCCTATGCTAGACTCACGCACACAGCCTTGCACTTTGGCACAAAAGTGTGTGTGTGGCGCTCGGCAGAAACATTCGGTGCAGGCGCTAGGGAGAGTGGAGGAGAGTGTCATATCTCTGTAAATATAGCGTTCTCCTGCTCATTGCCTGTCACACAATGTAGTGCAGTACCTTTGAGTTAGTGCAGTACTTTTGGATGCTACGCTGCGTGGCATGACACCTTTGTAAATCTTGGCCTTGGTTTGTCCATTGCATACGGTGATAGTCATAGAATTCTAAACTTATGTTAGTGGAATGGGATATCATCAAGTGGTTGTGGATTTAGTTATTGGGAGAACCCTAAACTGTACCTTTGTAAATTTCTCTCTACCTTTCCCAGTGGGACGGATTACAATCCACTGGGTTCTATGGTACAAATAAATTTAAACACAAAACCAATAGAAAAACCTAGAGAACATTTTTAGTAATACTGCTTTCATACAATCTCCAGTCTCTTTTGAGGGTATTCTTTTTTATGAGGTAGGCCTTTGGATTCACCAAAGCCAAGCAATTTCATCAGGGGCGTAGCTTCAGGGGATGTTTTGGGTTTTTACACCCCCTAATAAATGTTTTTTCTGTTCATTAGTTGTGTACAGTTGTTATCAGTGGTATATAGCGAGGCTTCTGGCGGATTTTACAAGGAATGTTTTCTAAACACACACAAGGACAAAAATGCACACACACTCACTCCCTCTCTCTGTCTTGAAAGTCTTAAAAATATTTGGCATTTGACCAAATATTGTATTTTCTCTCACAAAGTACCCCACCACCCCTCCCTTTCCACTGCCCTTAACACCTCATGTGCCCTGATTGTCTATGATGTATGTTAACAGGATTTCCCCGAGTGATTGTTGGGAAATGTGAGGCCCTCCATCTATCCTAATATCCAGTCTACGTTCCTGAATTTCAGTAGCCACAAACCAAGGCAACCTTTGATCTGAGAGCATGTTAGTTCCAAGGTTATGTTGGTTGATTAAGAAAAGGAGCACTTGAATAGTCATTCCTCTCAACAGACATAGGAGTTCAAAACAAAAAATTCATCAACAAGCTTGCAAATCAATCTACACCTCCCCACAATGTACCACTACAAGGAGTTCCAACACTACAGAATCATTATCTCCTAATGGAATGGGATAAGTGATTTGACTCAAATAGGAGGTCGACCGACATGCAGAGGATTACCTCACTACAATCAGGCCAGACAGGATGTGTCTACTCACTGCCCCTCCTGACCATTACTTATCTTCTTCAAGTCGAGAGACCGGCTTCTTACCCAAAACTACATAGCTCAGGCTTTTGTTCATTCTATTTTTTAACTCATTGGATAGATTTTCAGGAGCCATCTACTTTATTAAACGTAAAAATGAATTATGTTTTTTTACCCAAGGTAACGTTGTCAGAGAGAAACTGACTAGTTTTTGTGATTCCGTGTGACACCTGGAATCAGTTTTCAAGTTGCCGACGAAATTCTGTAGCTTGAAACAGCATGTCTGTCTGACGTTGCCTCTTATTTATCAAAAGATATTCATAACTTAAATGTAAATTGCAATTGCATCAATTTAAAATCCTTTTAAATAGGCCTTTCTGTACATAGAACAGGTTTCTTCACCAATCCTGCATAATGATGGATTACCAGGTTGGACTCCACAATTTCGCTCTGTTGGAAAAAGGCAGGGCTGCAAACCTGCCAACCTTGAAAATCATTTCTCCCTCTGAGAAAGGACGGGCCTTGAAGGGCCCTCAAAGCTTTTTATTGTTGAGCCAGGTGCGCAGTGCTCATGAGGCTGAAAGGGCCTTAGCCCACCACACTCGTCTCCAGCAGCCCGAGCTGTGGCTTGCACAGGCTGTTCGTGAGCTGTTGTGGGCTGGGGCTGGCCAGGGCCTGGCGACTCACACTCTGCCTCATCAAAAGTACTTCGCAGGTCCTCAAAAAAAGATCAGCAGTTCACGGATGTTTGTGTGTTTTATTGTTGCTAGGTTAGGAGAAACAATGAAAGGATTTCATTTACAATACAAACGTGGACATGTAGCACAATAATATAAAGTTACCAGCCATTGGCCGGGTTTGCCATTTGCTCCAAAAACAGGAACTGAGTCCTCTAGGTGGTAAGTAATTCATCATTTAAAAATGTGCCAAAGACTCACTTTTCAAAAGGTATGTTTCTTTAACTTGGAAGCGTTTCCCTTAAGAAGCCTATAATCAGTGCTTAATTTGTGCTTGTTGTCTCCGGTGCGGGTCACCTGCACGTATTTTTGAGGGCCAGCACTTATTTTCCTTTCTCAAGCATTTACTGTGAGCAAAAGTCGCTTATGGGAAAGACGGGGGAAGATAAAAACTAAAAAGCGTTACAGTGGGAGAAAGCAGAAAGCTCCAAGAGTGAGCTGAAGGGGTAGGGAGTGGCTGTAAATGCATTAAAGAGGCCCGAGATGGCTTCAGGATTACACTGGCTCGGTATTCCATGTTCGCCCATGGTGTTGTTAGGGGGGCGCAAGAAAAGTGTTGCAACAGCCGATGGGCCACTCTCTTGTAAATCTGGCCCTTAAACTTTGAAACATTCATGCATGCGATGAGGATACTATCAGCAGGGCAACTGGAATTATGCAATTCAAATGTTTTTTCAAATAATGTTGGATTTGCTGTATAATCCTTCATCCGCTCCATAATCTGTAGATTGTGACAAAACAAATTAGAGGCTTGCAAGCCCCTAGTGTCACCGTTGCATCATTTTTTCTAATACCGCGGTGGCACTAATCACTCCCCTACAGTGCGCCACATTTACAAACTGGCACAATGGGACCATTACGCTAGTTTGTAAAGCCTTGCAACACATTTTACCTGCAGCAGGTATAATGTATGCAAGGCAGGCGTTGCCCTGTTAAAAGCCACGCAGAACTGGTGCAGTGAAATCTAAAAAATGTCACTGCTTAGTTCTGCACCTTTACAGCGTCAATTTTTTAATGCTTGTTCAGAGCAGGTGTTAAAATGACGCTGGCCTTTTTAACATTGGCCACGTCTCACTTTGCTGGAGTTGCATCATTTTTTTGGCGCTAGTTCAGCAATGCGTGACTTTAGCACCACAGATGCATCAGAATTTCAGACACATATGTGATAACGTGTGCCACGGAGCTCTGTATTGTAAATACAGCGCATCCATGGTGACGTTAGAGGGCACAGGACAGCACAAGAAATCTGATGCATCGCAGCTGATGCGTCACATTCTTGTAAATGAGGCCCTTAGGGCAGATTTAAGAAAAGTTGCGCTGCAGCCAGTGCAGTGCCACTTTTTTTGCACCCCTTAGTTCCCCCCCAACGCCACCATGTGTGCACCATATCTGAGGTACAGCACACCATGGTGGCAGTTAGGGGACTATCGTCAACATTTTTTATGCTAGTTCAGAGGTCGGCGGGATTAGCGTCAAAAATGTTGACGCTAATCCTGCAAAGTCCACTTATGCTCTTTGTAAACAATGGTGCCCCTCCTTTTAATGCCTGCTCTGAGCAGGTGTTAAAAGTGCCGAAAAAAATGATGCAAAAAAAATTCCTAGATTTCTTTGTGCCATTTTTTCGCCCTCCCCCTAATGGGGGAACACCTCCTTTGCATACATTATGTCTGGCGCAGGCATAATGTAGCGCAAAGGGTTACAAAGTGGTGCAATTGATGAATTGCGCCACTTTGTAAATCTGGCACAGGGAAGGGGCCACCTTAGCGCTGGCTTAACGTAGAAAAAATGATGCTAAGGTGGCACTAAAGTGGTGGTAGGCCCTTTTAAATCAGAGCCTTAGTTTCTAGCTCAAACAGATCAAAATTTACTAAAACATGGCGGTACCTGTTCCTGCGCTCTGGAAGGTCCTAACAAAGGGTGGATGGTCATATTACAGTTACTTAATGCAGTATTTAGATGTTAAATTAAAGTGTGCTGCATTGCACATTTTCTTCTCTTGACGCATAATTTAGTGAACACTGCTGCATAATTTGGTCCTCCTCTGCTGCATAGTTCCACTGTGGCTAGTAGTGAACCAAGAGGCAAGTCAGTTTTCATGTGAACCCTGCTTAGATTTTTATAGCATATGGAACACGATTAAAGTATATTAAAGGATATAAAGTGAAGTCTTTGTAGAGGGCACATCCCTTCTTAAAAGGGACAATAGAAGACACGGAGGCACAGTGAAGTAAAGTAATCACCTAGGGTAGAATAGATTTTTTCTAGCAGGTAAACTGTTTTTGAAACTAGGTTCATGGTAGTGCACAAATTTAGCCACAAGATGAAGGGGAAAGGGTTTGATGACTGATATAAGGCCGTGGATGGCAGAATCCACAGGAAGTCTTGTTTCAAAGTTCCAAGAGGACTTTTATCAGAGCTGAGCTCCTGGCCTTTATCTTTAACAACTCCCAGCATGTCCGAAAGGCTGCCATTTTGTTGCAGGATTGGATTTGATAATCATCGTTCAAATAACACCTGAATTTCACACTTGCCAACTCACAAAGATAAGGTGAATTACTTAGAGTACCTAAGGATACATCATTCTGCATTCACACAGCTCACACTACATTAACACAGGTTCGTGAGTCACCCTGCGCTCACACAGGTTCACTTTTTACTCTCCCAGTCCACTCACAAGAGCATGCTGGTCATCGACTTCTCACAAGCGGCACAAACTCACCCTGCACTTACACTTCTCACCTGCACTTACACAGGCATTCCGTTCCCCCTCACTCGGTGCTCACTCTGCACTTATACCACACACCCTCACTCACACTTCCAGACCACACCTCTAACACAGCAGATATTAAATTACCGATTGCTTGTGAATATGCACACATGTCCACAAATGCCATCACAGAAAATCTGTCCTTCCAGAAGTACTAGATGCTTATTCAGTGTCACCCATGACTACAGCTGCAATGCAAGACGGGGCGTGTACTAAGACTGTGAGATGGTACGGCAAAGGAGATTGAGCTGGGGCTGCGGGGCTGCTATGAGAGCCAGGATCAATCTTAGGCTGTGAGGATCAGCCAAGAGGGAGTGGTGAATGCAGCCAAGCAGCACAACAGACTAAGGATGTTGGCCTGCATAACAACAGCGCTCTGCAGGCAGGGGCTGGTATCGCAGGGGAGAGTCTGTCAAGGCTACAGCTGGTGTGTGAGATGGGAGAAGTCTGTGAAGGAGCCAGTGAAGTTGACGAGAGTGAAGTGAGGTTGTGGGTTGATGTAGTAGGTGAGACTGGGATGAGGCAATTGAGACACAGGGCTGCAGGCTAAGGCTGCAGTGAGCAGCACTTCTGGAATGCGGGGAAGGTCTGACAAAGCAAACTTTTTTGTGTGAATGTCACTAACGCAAAGGGGGAAGAAATAGCAAACAGGTTCAGATGCCACTAAGTCATCATTCTGGACAGGGAAGCCATTTTGGATGGGGTAAATCCCTTTTTGGGAAGCTCTATTCACCAATACTTCTATCAGTTATACTGCTGCTTGCTCACAGAGCAATGTTCTTAGCCAATACTATCACATCATTGTGTAGCGGTCTTCGCCTTGCACTCTGCCACGTTAGGGGAGGGAATACCACTCAGGAGTCAATAGAAGCACAACAAGTACTACACTCTTTCTCTGCAGCACCACACAAGTTCTGCCCAATCAAATGGTGTAATAAAGTTACTCATGTGAGAGGAGCCAATGTCTTTCTCTCTGTTGTGTTTCTTAAAGCTTTCTTCTGTTGATCACACAAGGTATGGATGTAGCCAGACCTAAAAAGTTCATCCCTAACGTATTGAAACACATCCAATATGGTGCTGATAAACTCAAATCATAGCACTATACATTAACGTAAGTACATGAATGGTTCAAGAATACCACAAGGAGCTATTTCATGTGTTGTGGAGTACTGGTGATTATCCAAAAGTTCTGAACGGGTTTTTTAAACAGTATCTTTGTTTTCAATATTTTCCTTCCATGTCTCTTTCACCATTCCTACCTGAACCTATTGTGCCTTGACTCCCAGTGAAAATTTGGTTTAAGTGAATGATACTGACTATGTAGAATTAGGTGGCATAGAGTATATGGTTGGTGATTCTGAATACAGATCCTTTCTGGCAGAGGACATGTGTCAGATCTAGTTCAGGGGGCATGGGGCAACCAGGGGCTACAGGGCCTCAGCAGTGGGGCAGAGGTGTTTTACCTTGGATGTCCTAGAGTCTTTCCTACTTTGTCTTCCCATACTGGGCCACATACAACCCTTTCAGCATTTGATTCTTAGTGGTAGCACTTTGGAGCATTCACACACTTTGCAGGGAGATAGTGTAGGGGTATGGAAACTCAGAACTTAGATCACCCAGCAGAGCACTAACTGTTAGTCCAACCCAGTGCTTTATTTGGATAAGAAACATACTTTGATAGGCATGCTTAAAATGGTATACTACCACAGATACAATAATATGTACTGCCACTTAGGCTACTGCACTTTGGGATACTGTCTTTACTGTCTTCCTTTTCTCTCTTTCTCTCTTTCACATGAGTCCCTCTTCTTGTGAGATCAGGAAGATCCCTGTTAGGTTAGTTTTGTAAGACATTAATCAAGGGTCAGGTGCAGGTAACCCAGTTCAATTATGATTGTGGTCAGTTCAGTACAGTCTCCTAGATACAGTCTTACCACAATGCCGGTCTCTCTGTGTTTCAGCATCATGTATCTCCTATCTCGCTCGCTGATTGGGTAATACAGCATGGTTGCAGAATTGGCTGTAGGTCTGAGTAGGCCGCAGCAGGATGGGGCAGCCAGAGCTACAGCCATGAGTCCTTTACTGAATGCAGGTATGGAAGTCAGTGGTAGCTCATGGTAGGCATCATTGCTTCTGAGCCACTGGACAGCAGATATGCCACCACTTACATGGGTGTCACAAAAGTAATCTAGCAGCAACGGAATGCACTTTGTAAATGATGTAGTGATGACTGTCATTTGCACAGGTCTTAGCTATGACGGTGACATCCACCATGGAGATTGTGTTTGCCTTTTGTGGTGATGTCTGAAACAGGAACAGCTCTGGGTTTCAGTGGCTACATCCAGCATGGGCACAGATCTCGATTTAAGATGCAAGATCAACTGTGATTGTTCCTACTGCAAGGCCAGCTATCTGCCCATGATGACGTCTTGGAACCACTTTTCTGGAGAGACTGCACCCACCTTCTTTGGACTCACATGATAATGTTCTGCAGTCTTCTTTGCCCTGGTTATCCTCCACTCTAGAGCCTGGCAGTTTCTTGCACTACCTGGACAGTCACAACTCCTGCAGCTTGACAGGCTCTTTCTCTCAGTAGTCAGGCTGGCTTCCAGGCGCTTCAGGTCAGGGGTACACCTCTTCCAGCAAGTAAAGTCTCCAGCTGATGTACCCTCTCCTCTGGGAAGCTGCCTGTCACAGAGACACCTGTTCCAGTTGATGTACAACAATCCTTAAAGTATGCTACAGAATACACCCTTCCTTGGTAAAAGGACTTGGAACTGGAGCAACAAAGATGTAAGTTGCTGCTACTTTTATGCATTCTAAGCAGATAAGGAATGTGGATTCTCTTTCTACAATCTCAAAACAGGTTTGCAGTGGTTCGTCTGTCAAGTATGCTTTCTAGGCTATTCTCCAGACAGAGCCTTTGTACTGAGTGATGCTCTTCACAGCAGGTAGTCTCCAGCCTGGAGTACTCACTACAGAGGCTCAAACCTGTGTGAAGTTTCTGCAACTGGCTTTTCACCAGCCGCACTGAACAGTGATCAGGATGAAGACAAAGGGCTGGCTTCTCCTAGAAGTTCTCTCTGACCCTGAACAAAGAAGATGAGAATACCATCTTGAACACCTACAAAATAACTACCACAGGAAATCTAATCAGCAGCTCCATTCAGCAGGACCTGCTTAAGTAAATTTTAAAGGAGGATTGTCACCTCATTCGATTTTCAGGAAAAACAGCAACACTCTTCCACGATCTGTGAAAACAATGTCACCTACATATTGTGCACAGGAACAGGCGAGGGGCTTCCAAAATGGGACCTGCTGGTCTCCTTTACTCTGGCTCACTTATGCACATACTGCACATGCCACAAACGCACATTATCCTTTTGGATGTTAGTACTAGGATCTCAACTACACATTCATGCAGAACCTTACACATGTGGGGGGGCTACACAGATAGAAGGTCGGAACACAATTGTGGATTGACAAAACATGTATGCTGCCACCATCTCGGTACATGCTAAACCCATGACAGCAGAGATACCCCACTGTCAGCAAAATGAGAGCACAATTGGTGCACTCCTCCAAGTCACAAGACAGTTGCAGGGTACCATTTGTGTCAGGGAAAGGGTGAGGCTTGAGCCAAAATCAAAAACTGGGATATAAGTGAGTCACAGTCAAGCGCTCAGAACATGGCAACATTACTGTACACCATGTAGGGAACATTCTCTGTCAAACATCATATTTAGGCAATATTATGTTTTTCCTAAACTAATATGGCTTATCCTACGGTCTTTTTACTACATATATGTTTACTTGACTCCTATAAATATGCAATTTTGTGAATACTAAACAAGCACATATTTGTGTCACAATGTATAATCATCGATGTAAATATACATTATGTCCGTCCATTGTCCAACTCTACACAGTGCACACTCTTCACCCTCTAAATGGTGAGTAGCTTGAATGCTGTGTTTTCTTTTCTTCACAAGAATGATGAGTGGTAGAAAAGAAAGAGGACTGGAGCCAGTGAAGTTAACATTCCTTGTGACCTGGTGGCTGCCTTGCTGAAGGGAGACCCACCCATTGTCCTGGAGAGCTTACCTACAGCTTGCAGAGCTGAGAGTAGCCACAAGCCCTTAAAATGGGGCAGAAGATTTGATAGAGAGAGCTGTTAAAGGGTCTTTAGACCTGATGAGAGACCTCAAGGTCACAAACAACAGCTCCCTGTTCTGCTTTCCCTCTTATCTCATAACCGAGCTTACAGAACCTCTCTGGAATGCACTTCTGAGTTTAAAGAAGACATTTATTGTTATTAATTCTCCACCACGAGGTTCCTGAGAGACGAAATTGGTAGATTGGAAGCATATGTTCAAAAGTAGTCGCACTAATGAAAGCAAAATATATCAAAGTACTTCTCAGTTGCAATGTACACAGCAAATATAGGTGATTATATTATAGCATAACTTCAAAGAAAAGCATAAAAGTCAAAATTCATCACCGTAGGGCCTATAGCTCAGCTTCATCTTTCTGGGATCTGCAAGTTGATGACTCCGGTCAACTGCGAGAAAGAGATTCTCTACCCAAACGGGAGACAGGCAACTGACGTCTAGCTCCTGTCTGAAGTCAAAGCAGATTCAATCTACCTCGCTGTAGCCCAGAGTCATCCTTAAAAGCAAACTCAGTGTGAGAACCGAAAAACCCTGGAGAGTGGCCAATTCTCCCAAGCCCCCGAGTCCCCGAGCTCTCAGACTGGATAGCGAGGTAAACACAAAATCTACGTGCTCTTATCAGCTAAGGTCTGGTGTGAACAACACTGCTTGGTCTACCATGTGGAAAAACACAGCTTGGAAAAACACAGCTCATCTGCAATGTCTCAACTGCAATGTCTAACCCCACGTTAAAGCCAATAGGAAGCTAACCTAAATATCAAATGTAATGTCTAATGTCATGTCAAAGCCAATAGGCAGCTAAACTGAATACAGAATGTAATGGCTAATGTCATGCCAAAGCCAATAGGCAGCTAAACTGAATACAGAATGTAATGTCTAATGCCATGTCAAAGCCAATAGGCAGCTAAACTGAATACAGAATGTAATGGCTAATGCCATGTCAAAGCCAATAGGCAGCTAAACTGAATACAGAATGTAATGGCTAATGCCATGTCAAAGCAATAGGCAACTAAACTGAATTCAGAATGTAATGGCTAATGCCATGTCAAAGCTAAACTGAACAAAACATACAGGGGGTCATTACAACATTGGCGGTAAAAGCCGCTTACCGCCGTGCAGAAGACCGCCAACACACTGCTGCGGCCGCGGAATTCCGCCAAAGCTATTATGACCCACATCTCGGAACCCGCCAAAATTCAGACACCCACACAAGTCCGCCACACCAAAGGTCAGTGATAAACTGGCGAAAACAAAACCTCCACCGTCACACCAACAGAAATACGCCCACACTATCACAACACACGAATCCACGCGGCGGTCTTTCAACCGCGGTATTCCATTGGCGGTACACACTGCCGCACTCAAAATACACACACTCTTACAAAACACAGCCACATTGGACAATTTGAAATACACACACCTGATACACATACACACACCACTCCCACACACCCAATACAATATAAAACACACACCCACATCACCCACAAACCCCTACTACCAAAAATCGAGAACGAAGCACAGAGGGAGACACCACCAGCAAGTACAACAGCATCCACAGGCACATAACACCATCACCCCCACAACTTCCACGCACCTCACACAACACACCACTACATATCACCACACTTATCACCACACACACCACCCCACACATCATCTACACCACCCCATGGCACGGCAAAGACAGCCCAGGTTCTCGGAGGAGGAGCTCAGGGTCATGGTGGAGGAAATTGTCCGGGTAGAGCCACAGCTATTTGGAGCACAGGTGCAGCACACCTCAATTGCAAGGAAGATGGAGCTATGGCCAAGAATAGTCGACAGGGTCAACGCAGTGGGACAACACCCAAGAAATCGGGAGGACATCAGGAAAAGGTGGAACGACCTACGGGGGAAGGTGCGTTCCGTGGTCTCAAGACACCACCAGCCGGTTCAGCGGACTGGCGGCGGACCCCCACCTCCTCACCCACAACTAACAACATGGGAGGAGCAGGTCTTGGCGATTCTGCATCCTGAGGGCCTCGCAGGAGTTGGTGGAGGAATGGACTCTGGTATGTCAAATCTTAACTATTACATCCCCCACCCTACCTGCATGCTATCACATACCCCCACCCTCGCCCTCACCCCTATCACTCCAACTCCTCCCAAATGTCCCAATATCACAAACCACACATCCCAACACCAAGCCCTGCATGCAACAACAAAGCATGGACACCCATCACTAAAGCATGCCCACTGCACATACACCCCCCTAAAACATCATCACACAAGCTCCCACACAGGAATGCCAGCACTGGGGTACACGGTCCCCCACCTATTGCACACCATGCCACACACAGATGCAATAATCATGCCTTTCCACCCCTGCAAGACTACTACCCAATGTCACCAGACAGGAGGGTCCAGACATGTCCACTCCACCCACAGAAGAGGCCCACAGTGATGACAGCACCTCTGTCCAACTGGATCTAGATGACCAGCCCGGACCATCGGGGGCCTTGGGACAGTCGGTTCCCCTCACACAGGCACAGGCCACCACAGACCTTCCCCCCTCTGGAAACACCAGCACAGCACCCACCCAGCGGGCCCATACCTCCGTCCCCAGGACACGTCAATCAGCTGTGTGTCCACCACTACAGGGAACCCAGGATAACCCACCACCCCAATAACAACAGGGACCTGGGGGCAGTGGCAGTGGGCACACGGTCCAGGGGACGGAGGCCCAGGAACACAGGGGAACTGGGAGGGCTGCTGTGCGACAGGGGACGGACAGGCCAAGGGAACCCACTCTCCACGAGGCCCTCTCCTCCATCATGGGAGCATACCACCACTCCCAGGAGACGATGGCAACGGTACTGGCCAAGTTTCAGGAGACCCAGAACCTGCAGGAGGAACAGTATATGGGCTTCAGGGAGGAACTCAGAACCATCAGCTCCACCCTGGGCACCATCGTAGGGGTGCTGAAGGAAGTACTCAACACCAGGAGGGACACTGTGGCACTCCAAGGGGCCCCTGACACTAGCATGGACGATGAACTGCCCACCACCTCCGTCGGCGCTAGTGGACAGGACGCCCCGCCACAGGACCACCACACCAGCACCCCACCCCCTGCAGAGGGAGAACCACCCCGCAAACGGTCCCTGAGATCCAGGAACAAGACAGAGCACGATGCCAAGACCCCCGCCAAGAAATGAGACCACCCTGATTGTCATCCCACTGTCCCACTTTGTCACCCTGTCCATAATTAAACTGCCCCAGCTCCACTTCCTATGACCATATGGGCAATGCACCTGTGAGACTAATAGACTGGACACTGCCATGGACACTCCTCCGCCATCACCCCTCACCATTTAACTTCCCCCTCCAATAATGAGCACTTAAATAAACACACTTAAAGCACAAAACAATCTGGAGTCTGTCTGTGATTTCGAAATAGTGTATTTGCAATTACAGTGACAAAATGTTCTTGAAATAGTAATGTCAACATACCTATGTCACACAGCTCTAGTCCATGAGGAATCTAAGCAGATGACACACCCTGGGACCCACATCTGTGAAACCGTAAGGGAAAGTGACAACTCAGTGACCATTCACTGGGTGAAAACGACAGACAGTAGAGAGGAAGCAGTGTAAAAGTACATGTAGTAGGCAGGAATGTATTCTCACCTGTGTTTCACTAGAAATATTGCTGGATCACTGAGTCCCTGTTCTGCATGTCTTCTTCCTCTGCTTCATCCTCATCACTGTCCACAGGCTCTACAGCTGCCACAACCCCGCCATCTGAACCATCCTCCTGCAGAAAAGGCACCTGTCGTCGCACAGCCAAGTTGTGAAGCATACAGCAGGCCACGATGATCTGGCACACCTTCTTTGGTGAGTAGAATAGGGATCCACCTGTCATATGCAGGCACCTGAACCTGACCTCAGTCTGGAAGAGACAATGGCTCATGCGTCTGGGGAAAGGGCCCCTGCCTTCACATCGGAGGAGTTGGAGAAGCTCGTTGATGGGGCCTCCCCCAGTACACGCTACTCTACGGTCCTCCAGACCAACAGGTAAGTACACAGGGAGCATGTTGCATGGGCTATGCCTGTGTGGAGAGGGCTGGATGTTAGAAGGAAGGGGGCTGAGTGCTGCGTGCATGTAAGACGGTGAGTGCATGTGCCACATGGCAAGGGTAGGGATGGGGGCCACTCACTTTGACGGTGCAGTTGGTAATTACTTATCTTCTTCCCCTGTACATTTCATGTAGGTCAGCGCCCACCAGAAGAAGGATATTTGGCGTGCCATCGCCAAGGACGTCCGGACCCTGGGGGTCTACCACAGACGGAGCACCCACTGCCGGAAAAGATGGGAGGACATTCGCCGCTGGAGCAAGAAGACGGCGGAGGCTCAGCTTGGGATGGCCTCCCAATGTGGGAGGGGTGCCCGTCGAACCATGACCCCCCTGATGTTCAGGATCCTGGCGGTGGCCTACCTGGAGTTGGATGGGCGCTTGAGGGCATCACAGCAGACACAAGGGGGTGAGTACACTCTCATTCAGCTGACATTGCGCGCAGTGGAGTTGTCTGGGTGGGGGAGGAAGGCTGTGGGTTTCCCTAGGCCAGGGCGAGTTCCGTGGGCTAGACCCCTCCGTAAGGCATGGCCCTGTGTCCCCCCACCCCACCACTGTAGAGTGCCAAGTACAGCCATTCATGCCCCTGTGTCATCTATGTTTGCAGATGTCGTCCATAGCCTTGTAGGCCAATTCCCAGGAATTGCACTGTAGAGCCCAAGTGCGCAGCGTAGTGCAGGGGGCTTCTGTGTCTGTCTTGTCCGCCAACGGTAGCGGTAATCCATGCACTCAACATGTCTTTATTCTGTCCCCCCCCCTTTTTGTGGTTTCCCTGTTCTTGTGTGCATTAGCATCATCAGGCGGAGGAGCAGTGGCAACGGAGCACGAGGGAGCTGCATCCCACATGGCCTTGGAGGGCCACACAACGGACTCTGAATTCACCAGTGGGACGGAGGGCGAGGGGAGCTCCACGGCGGGGACAGGAGCTGAGACCAGCGACACGGAGTCGTCCTATGATGGGAGCTCCCTTGTGGTGGCGGCAACATCTGTGCCCCCCGCATCTACAGGTACAGCCGCCACCCCCCCACCAGCACTGCTCTCCCAGCAGCCCCTCAGCCTTCGCCCCGTGCCCGCTCACCCAGGAGGGTGGGCATCACCTTCGCCCTAGGCACCTCAGGCCCTGCCCCAGTCACCCCTGCTTCCCTCAGTGAGGAGGCCATTGACCTCCTCAGGTCCCTCACTGTTGGGCAGTCTACCATTTTGAATGCCATCCAGGGTGTAGAAAGGCAGTTGCAACAAACTAATGAATTCCTGGAGGGCATTCATTCTGGTCAGGCGGCCCTTCACCGAGCCTTTCAAACTCTGGCCTCAGCACTGATGGCAGCCATTGTCCCCGTGTCTAGCCTCCCCCCTCCAACTTCCTCCACCCAGACCCAATCCCCTGTACCTCTGCCTATCCTAAGCACACCATCAGACCAGCCTGCACACACCTCACCACACAAGGGAAGCTCAGGCAAACATAAGAACCACACATCCCACACGCGCTCACGCAAGCATCACACACATGCAGACACACTAACATCCACTGCCTCCACTGTGTCCCCCTCCTCCTCGTCTCCCTCCTCCCTCCCAGTCTCGTCTACACACACAGCTGCATGCACTACCTCTTCAGCCACTACATCCCTCACCAGCACACCCACCAGCACACCCAGCTCATGTGCAGTCACCACCCCCACTACCATTCACACGTCCCCTGTGTCCTCTCCCAGTGTGTCTGTGACGCCCCCTCCCAAGATACACAAACGCAGACACACACCCACCCAACAGCCATCCACCTCACGACAGCCTCCAGCGCATGCACCTGCACCCAAAGTCACCAAACGTACACCTCCTACTATCACCACCTCTTCCTCCACTCCCAAACCCCCTCCAGCTACCCGTCCCAGTGTGTCCCAAAAACTTTTTATGTCCAGCCTTGACCTTTTTCCCACACCTCCCCCACCCCGTCCATCTCATAGGTCCCGAACTAGTACCTCAGCCACAACATCTACGGGACCAGTGGTGCCTGTAGTCACAGGTATGTGGAGTGCACCGGCCACCAGGACAGCCAGTGTGGCACGGAGCCACAGCACAGCCAGTCCCCCCCGTGAAGCATCAGAAGTTGGCCAGTGCCTGGCGGGAGAGGGGGAAGACTTCAGCCACCAAAGCCACTCCCAGGGGTCCCGGTGGGATGTGTGGACTCAGCTGTGACACCTCCCAAGGTGGGGAAGGGCCACAAGAAACACGGCAAGTCTGGGAAGAGCAGCACGGCGGAGAAGACCGCCATCATCCCCTCTGCCCAGGAGGCCACCGCCAGCCCCAGCCCAGCTGCCCAGGAGGCCACCTCCAGCCCCAGCCCAGCTGCCCAGGAGGCCACCCCCACCCCAGCCCAGCTGCCCAGGAGGACACCGCCATCCCCAGCCCAGCTGCCCAGGAGGACACCGCCAGCCCCAGCCCAGCTGCCCAGGAGGACACCGCCAGCCCCAGCCCAGCTGCCCAGGAGGACACCGTCAGCCCCTGCCCAGCTGCCCAGGAGGACACCGCCAGCCCCAGCCCAGCTGCCCAGGAGGGCCCCGCCAGACCCAGCCCAGTTGGGCCATGAGGACCGCCAGCACAAGCCCCGTTGGGCCATGAAGGACCGCCAGCACAAGCCCCGCTGAACAGGGTACCGCCAACTCAAGCACCGCTGAACAGGGCACCGCCAACTCAAGCACCGCTGAACAGGGCAAGCACCGCTGAACAGGGCACCGCCAACTCAAGCCCCGCTGAACAGGGCACCGCCAACTCAAGCACCGCTGAACAGGGCAAGCACAGCTGAACAGCGCAAGCACCGCTGAACAGGGCACCGCCAACTCAAGCACCGCTGAACAGGGAACCACCAACTCAAGCACCACTGAACAGGGCAAGCACCGCTGAACAGGGCACCGCCAAATCAAGCACCGCTGAACAGGGCACCGCTAACTCAAGCACCGCTAGCCCATGAGCGGCAGGGGCACTGACGCAACTGGGACCGTCACGGCGTGAGTGATGCACTCTGGGCACCAGTTCCCCTCCAGAACCAGTGAAGACATGCATCCACTCCGTCTGTCCTTAACAGGATGAAGCACTCTGGGCACCAGTCCCCCTCCAGAACCAGTGGAGACATGCATCCACTCCGTCTGTCCTTAACAGGATGAAGCACTCTGGGCACCAGTCCCCCTCCAGAACCAGTGGAGACATGCATCCACTCCGTCTGTCCTTAACAGGATGAAGCACTCTGGGCACCAGTCCCAGTGGAGACATGCATCCACTCCGTCTGTCCTTAACAGGATGAAGCACTCTGGGCACCAGTCCCCCTCCAGAACCAGTGGAGACTGTTATCAACTTGAGAGACTGTGGCTTTGCACTCCCCAGGATGGAACAGTGGGCAAACCACCCACTGTAGAGACTTGAGAGACTGTGGCTTTGCACTCCCCAGGATGGAACAGTGGGCAAACCACCCACTGTAGAGACTTGAGAGACTGTGGCTTTGCACTCCCCAGGATTGAACAGTGGGCATTGAGCCCCCTTGTGGATCTGGCGTCGTGCACTCATCCGGCTGAGGTGCCCACCCTTCCCTTCCCCCTGAGGTGCCTATTGTATTTCTATCTGATGCCCCTGCAGTGTTCTCTCTGTTTTGATCTGTTATCGAGTGTGGGCCTCGCCCATGCATTTTGGGCCCAGTGGTCCACGGACTATAAATGGTGCAATACCTGGACTTGTATTATTGGTGTATATATTTGTTTATAGTGTATATATATTTTATAATACTGTATTTTAATAGATTACAATGGTTACAGTCATTTCCTTTGGTCTTTGCATTCTTCCGGGGAGTTTGGGGGGTGTAACTATGATGTATAGATATGTATTAATGTGTGTGTTGTAGTGGGTGAGGGTGGGGGTGTTGCGTGTGTGTGTCCCTGTTTTTTCCCTACCCCCACCCCTATGTCGTAGGTGCAGTACTCACCGTGCTCTTCGCAGCCGGCGTTCGTGCTCCTGGTACAGGAGCAGGAAGACTATTGCAGGTAGGATTTGGAGTTCCGGGTCCATGATGTCCTCGTTCCTCGTGGAGTGTGTAGAGGTGAGCGTTTTCCCTTCAACATTCCTGTTTCTGCCGTGTTTTTATCCGCAGTGAATCCGCCCCGGAAAAGGTGGCGGATTGGACTGTCATGATACTGTGGGCGGTACATTGTCTTCCGCCTGTCTGTTGGCGGTGACCGCCGCGCTGTTTGTTTGTACCGCCGTGGCGGTCGGAGTGTTAAAGTGGCTGTCTATGTTGGCGGTTTCCGCCATGGTCGTGATTCAAATTTTTTTACCGCCGGCCTGTTGGCGGTCTTACCGCCGCTTTTACACCGACCGCCAGGGTTGTAATGACCACCATAATGTGCTACTGGTGAACATTGAGCAACTAATATGCGCAGTGGTGAAGCACAAAGTCATTGGTCAAACACAATTAATAGCATCACACTCCCCTAGAAGATTTCAGAAGAAAGGTTCGCCAGCCGGTAGTGCCTTAGAACATCCTGATTCTTTGGCAGTATAGCTAAAGTCCTCCTCACCACTGGCCCTTGCTGTTTGGAGTACAAATCTGCATTATGTCTCACCCACCAATTTCACTTTTCTTGCCTTCCCACTGCTCCTTCCCACTGCTCAACCACAATTTCAGAAGCTCAATATGGTGCCTTACATAAAAACCCTCCCTAAACCCAACAGCCAAGAGACCCTTGTAACCGCTGGCCAATAACAGACTGTTTTCAGTCACAAAGATAGAACAATTGAAAGAATGGCCTCTAAACATATACCTACATTCAATGAAAATAGCCTGCTTTCAGATTTCCAAAACAGATTAAAGTATGGCGGAGGCACAGAAGTAGTGGTGATTTCCACATGGGAGGATTTTAAAATAACAGTGGGATGAAACTGGAGTGCTGCCACTCCTATTACTTGAGATCTCCCTTGCCTTTGATACTGTTCACGATCCCAAGTTCCTACAGAGACTTGACAACATCAGAGTGCAGGGCACATAACTGAAGCAAATTGCATCTTTTCTATCAGACGGGTCATCATCTCACTGCTCCCTTCTTGCCAGCTTCATTAAGTCACAATTAATGCACAAAACATCTTTACCCCATCTTTAACATTTACCTTAGCTCTATATTGCAACCAACCTCCTCCTTCAATTTCAAGTGTTACTGTTGAGCAGATAATAAACAAATGATACTTAAGTATGAAAACTCATCAGACTTTGAGTCATACTCAATCGGAGAACATCTCAAAGTCTAATAATAGATGATATCTAGCCATGTCACAAACAGAAATATCCACATGCAGTAAATGGATCAAGCACCGCCTATCAACAATATGGCCTCAAGAAGTGGGCCTCCCGCTGAACAACTGAGTCTAAGTGAGGAATCTAGGGATAAATGCGGACTCCAGTTTGTCACTCATAATCAGATTGTGTTTGTCTAATAAGTCTAAACTGCAGTTTAGCACTTCTTTTCTTGGTATTTGCTACAAAGAAGCCTCTGCCTACATTGCTTGAAATGCTTGTCCTCCCTCATTGATTGAAAAGTTACCCCCTACGCACCCCACCGAAAGTAATGTCTACTTGTGCACCTGATTTCAACCCTTTCAGCATCTGGGAAGCCATGGAAGAGGCAGGGCTAATATAGGCCAGCACTGCTTGAGCCGACCCTCTAACAAAAACAAATTGCAAAGACTTCTGAGGGTGTTGCTGATGTACTGAAAAAAACCCTGATGGACATTTCAGACCAAATCCTGCCAACAGGAGCCAGAAACCTGCTCTGTGCTGGGGTTTCCGGTTCACTATATCTTGCTTCTTTTTATCGGGATACTTTGTGAAGAGAGCACATATTGTGTGACACTTAGTGGTCCTGTGTGGGTTGGGATATCTAGGGCTGTGAGCCTGCAGTGCTTTAATCTAATACCAATGGCTATCCAGCACACTACCAGACATCATTTATTATCATCACCATGTGCAAGAATATATCTTGTTGGTGCCAGTCACCTCCTGTATCCTTGTAATCTGTCTGTGATTAACTCGGACGGGCCATGTGCACCCAGCTTCATTTCAAAGCCCACAGCTGAGCACAATCGATACTGACACCTCTCGTCACTCTGTGATTTGACATGCCTTGTGTATCATCAGTCATGCTGTCGCGTGACATGGGCAAATGACATTTAACAAGGCTTGAGATTTGATTGCAGGTGATGGATTTTGAGATGCGTAGCTTCTCTAATAGGTACCAAGCCACACCATCGTCCCTCTACACCCCTAACCTGCTCTGCAAGGCTCCTCTGAATGTAGTTTTCCATTACTGATGTACTGAAACGTCTTTTATTTTTCATTTTCCCTGTTTTATTTGTCTCGTCAAGACTCATTTCCTAGCAATGTGTTTTGTGACCTATTCAGTGGGCGACTGGAACACGAGGCCCATACATAAATACATAGGCTGTAAAATGACAGCTATAACATTCTTGTACTATTTATATGGTGTTGTAATAGTTATCTTAATGTGATGAGCTTGTTCAGTATTACTCTTATTTCTGTTTATCTGCGTCCTATATATATATATATATATATATATATATATATATATATATATATATATATATATATATATATATATATATATATCTTTGCTTTACTCTTTTACTTTTACATTGTTCAATCACTTAAAATCGTTAGACACAAAGAACAATGTGGTGCATTCTCAAAATCTGTGTTTCACCCATTCAAAATCTGCCATTCCTTGAAAGAAAACAAGTTCGCCCTTTCATCGTCAGGAGTTACTTCTCTTTAAAAATCACCTACCCGAATTAAGAGGCGTTGTTGAAGACAGGGGCATATAATAATTGGAAAGCCCTATGTCCACTGTTCCAACAGGTTTCCTATTCTCGCTCTGCACCTTTTCTCAGCTCATGAAGGCTTGGAAGACAGGCATAAAAAGTGGGCTAATGAAGCTTTAATTCCCTCGGCTGAGTGCGCTAAATGCTATAAACTGCAAATGAAGCAAGGTAAGGATGCATAATGTGCGGGAAGCTATATTATTAACCATTAATATGCAAGCACTGCATCTTTTAGATCCTTTTACCGATCTCCCAGACTCAGACACACATGCCCTTGTCTGCTTTCCATCCCTGTTCTAGACTTTTGACTTAGCCTAGAATGAACGTAAACAATTGTTTTGCTTGATTCCTAAACCTTATCACTGACTGAGTAGATCCCTTTAATCTCTAGAGACTGTATAAACATTTACTGAGTGCAGTGATGCATAAACCAGTGGTTCCCAAACTTTTGGCTCCTGAGGACCCCCACTGAATCATTATGGGAAGCCAGGGTCCCCCAAACAATTGGAACAATTTAAACTTCAAACATTGAAACAGTAATTCACAAAAAAATACACAAACAAGTACACACCAAATAAATACTCAAATTACTAAAGATTTTGTTATTTTAAATTGGAAAAATATGCAAAATTAAAATATTTTAATGAGAAGGTTGGCGCTAAATCTCAGTGACTAACTTTTCAATGTTTGGTTTTATTTATGAAAGTTGGATCCTCTGGTCAGATTTTACATTTACCAAGCAACTTCTGTTTTTATTTTTTAGGTACACAAGATCTGAGAAGGCTGTTTTCACATAAATATGTGGTGAGGAAAGGAAGTAAAACCATAAGGGCTTTTCATCTCTTCATAGCCTTTCTGGCACATGTAATTTTTTTTGCTTTATAGCATCTCTCATACCAGTGTACGGTGTCAGAGCACTTTACAGTGGACTGCAAGGTGTAGGATTCACAAGTCATCCGTAGTGGTAGGCATTTTCTAAGAGTGCTTAATTTGGAGGCGCACAAACTCAGGATTCAGAACACAACACAGTGGTTAGCTTTGACTTTAATATTAAGAATGTATTTCAATGCAATCAAACCTTTTTTAGCAGCATCATGAAAATGATAGAATGGGGGGGGAAACAACTTTCTAATTTGTGCCATGCAGTTTGCATGCAGCTCTTTAATGTCAGTTCATAGCTCACCGTGCTAGATTAAGATTGTAATTTATTAATTGCACAGTAACAAAATAATCTCTGTGACAAAAGCAGTAACCCACTGTGCTATGCACATAAAATACTGTTCTTTGCATCATGCACATTCTTTACAGTAGGCATAATAACCATCTACCGTTGAGTCGAAATTGCCACTAGACAAAACTCTCATCTCTCTTCAGCAGGTGCATTAATCACTAGAGTATCTTGACACTTTTAGTTTTTTCGGAAAGCTTCTGGATATAAAAGGTTCTTTGCAGTGCTTTTAAAACTGATGCACAAAGCAAGTAATAAATATAAAAACATACATGTGTTTGTCAGTGGCCCCAGCTGGAGAAGTACTTTCCTCTCGGGCCAGGCCTCAGGACCCTTTGGGAATGTGTCGCGGACCCCTGGGGGGCCATGGACTACAAGGTGGGAATCCCTGCCGTAAATAGATGAACTGTGGTAAATACTATGGCGGTCATTATGAACATGGCGGGAAAGACTGCCGACCGACGTGTCGGCGGTGAACAGAATCCCGCCATCGGCGGTGAATGGAAACCCGCCATATATTGAACGAAAAACCCAACCCCGCCAAAAATCCGCAGACCACCACTCCCCGCCATCACTCTGTCAGCGGGAATCCCGGACCACCCCACCCTGCCACCGCCAAGCACACCCATATCCCGCCATCCAAATAATGATGCACAAATCACCTCGGCGGACAGTGGAGGCCAGACGACCATTGGTGGCTGCGACCGCCACGGGCGCTAAGTAGACTCAACAGCAAGAAGTGCACACATTGGATAGGCGTATCACCCACACACCTGACACAAATCCAGAACCCCATAAAATACCCCCAGACACACCCCACAATCCCTTGCAACGAAAGCAGGACAAGAAGATGGAGAATACCAGAGCCAGACAGGGAACGCCAGCATACAGGAGACGCACACCGACCCACAGAAGAGCACCCTTACCTCGTTCCCAGCCCCAACACTATCCACCACACTCACCATGTCCCCCCCAAAAAAATCCACGCTTCACCGAAAGGGAGCTAAGGACCATGGTGGACGAGATCTTGAAGGTGGAGCCACAAATCTTCGGGCCGAGGTTCAGCACACACCCATCGCCCGGGAATTGGAGCTGTGGCAGACCATTGTGAACAGGGTGAATGCAGTGGGGCACCATCCACCCACCCACCAGGGACGACATCCGGAAGAGATGGAACGACCTGCGGGGGAAGGTCTGGGGCATGGCATCCAGGCACCACATCGCAGTGCAGAAGACTGGGGGAGGACCGCCACCAACACCACCCGACTACACCGACTGGGAGGAAAAGGTACTGGCCATCCTGCACCCAGAGGGACTCACAGGTCTCACTGGAGGAATGGACTCGGGTAAGTCATCTACAATTACCCCATTTCCACCACAGCTGCAATGCATGCACCACCCCACCCCACCCACACCCACCTGGACCTACACCCCACCCAGCCATTACCCACTACATTCACCCCCCTGCATGACCTCAAACCCACTAACAGGCCCACATCACTCCCGCTGTGCACAGCCACCCACCCCTGCACGTACCCACAATAGAACAATACCCCCCACTACAATGCAACCCCACACTGGCGCTAAATGCAATGTCAACCTCACAAAGGCACCATGGAAGGCCACTGAAAGTAACACCAGCACAAAATAGCCCATTCATGTACACCTCAAACCTTCATGCATATGTAACAGACATGTCTATGTCCCCCAACAGGCACCACCACTCGTGCAACCCTAACGGATGGGACAAGGAGTGCCACTGCCCTCCAGGGAGACAGAGGCACCTCACAAGACACTGGCGAAGGATCCATGGACACTGAAGAGCAGGCAGGCCCCTCACACAGGCCTGGACTCTCATCATGCAGCAGCCCCACCCAAGAAACCACTGTCACCCCTATCACCAAGTCAAGACCAGCAGCCCAGGGCAGGCGTACCCACACCAGTGTACACAGGGCACAGTCTGGTGGAACACAGATACAGAGGTCACAGTCTCCCACTCCCAACATGCAGGAAGGCGAGGGCCCCAGTACATGTGGTACTGCCAGACCTGTGCAGGGGACACGGGCACAGGGGGCTAGGGCAAGTGCAAGGGTGTCAGTGGGCCGGGGGGAGGCCACAGGATGGATGCAGCAGCCCAGAACATTATTTCAGGTATTGGGGACCTACCAACATACCCAAGACAGGTTGGCACAGATTGTGCCCACCCTGGAGAAAAGTCAGCGGATGCAGCAGGAACAACACCAACAGGCCATGGAGCAGTGGAAAGAGCACAATGCCACAATGACCACCATAGAAGGAGCACTGCTGCAGTTGGTCAAAAACCAGTCTAACACCCACACCGGACAAGAGGCCGCAACAACAGCCCTGGACAACCAGCATCAGATGACCCAAGCAGCAGAAACATCCCAGGAACTACCCTCCCAGGAAACCCAAGGGCCAACCATGTCACCCCGAGAATCTCCACAGCAGGCGCCCAAACAAACTCTCAGGCCAAGATATGGCACTAGAAACCCAGCTAAGAACAAGGCCCCCTCCAACAATTGACTCTGCTACAAATGCAAAGCAACCATCCCACCCATTCCCCAACAACACTTAGCTGAGGGCAATTAGAAGTACTGTTCAACAAGGTGGACCCATCATTACTACCAACAAGGCTGCCACCATGTTGGTTTTGAGGACACCCCACCCTTCCGACTCCCATCACTGTAAATAGCACAATTGACTCACTTCTACCAATAAAACACATTTCACACCTGTAACACTGTCCCCTGTCTTAAATTGTGAACCAAGTGGAGTATGGATGCAACTGGCAGAGAACAACTTTATTGCCAAACCTGTGCATGATGGTAGTCCTGTGTGCCCAAATGGTGGCAAGGAGAGAATGCATATATTTTCAGTCAGTACCATGCAGAAGTGGGCCATGTATCACCTATCATGACCAACCCCCCCATATGACAGAGCACACTGACAGTATTAGTCACTAAACCCAATGAGGGGCTTACGTCCCACACAGTTATTGAAAGTAGAGTTATATCAGTTGGTTCCTGGAATTGACATCCTCCTCATCCTCAACATCACTCTCCTCACCTCTCTGAGGTAGCTGATCAGGACCTATTGCACCCTCCACCTCCAAGAGGGGGATAGAATGTCTCACTGCCACGTTGTGCAGCAGGCCACAACTATTCTACACACCTTATCAGGCCCATTGGCCAGGGAACCCCCAGATATATGTAGACACCGGAATCTAGCCTTCAGGAGACCTATAGTTCGCTCTATTACCCTCCTAATACGTCCATGGGCCTCATTGTAATTCCTCTCTGCATCCGTCCTGGGATTCCTTACTGGTGTCAGGAGCCAACACAAGTTTGGATAGCCAGAATCACCTACAAAATGGTGCAATACAGGCTCGTCATTGTTATGTCCCCTAGTCAGACAGGCTGTTTTTCTGCAATGTGTCAGTTAGTGACAGGCAAACTTACCTATGATCCACCCTCTGTCCTCTTGTAGTTGTTCCATCTTCTGTGGCACACTACTGTTCCTCAACACAAAGGAATCATGGACTAAACCTGGAAACATGGCATTCACATGAGAAATGTACTGGTCTGCAGTACATACCAATTGGATGTTCATGGATTGAAAGTTCTTCCTGTTTCTGTACACCTGTTCACTCACTCTTGGGGGCATGATAGCTGTGTGTGTGCCATCGATGTTACCTATGACATGGGGAATGTTGACAATGGCATAGAAGTCAGACTTGATGGCAGGGAGGTCAGTACTTTAGGGAAACCTTACATAGGATTGCAGATGTTGTACAAATGCATTCAGAAATCTTGTCAGTACCTGGCTGAACATTGGCTGTGACAAATGAGCACCCATGCCCACTGTCACTTGAAATGAGCCCGTGGCCAGGAAATGGAGTGTGGAGAGCACCTGCACTTCAGTTGGAATGGCATGCTGATTACGATTTCCCAGAGTTAGTGCAGGATCCAGTAATGCACAAAAGTCCTGAATAGTTGCACGTGTGAGTCTGTAAGTGACTATGATCTGATGCTCCACCATGGTCCCCATAAAAACAAGTGGTCTGTACACCGATGGTGCCCTTCCTCGCCACAAGGGTCGGTACCTACGAGGGGTTACAAAAAGGAGTGATGAAAACACATACATAGGCACACTTGTCATCATTTGTGCACGGCATTGTTCATTGCGGTGTCTCTACAATAACTGCTACCTGATAGATATACATGTACATCACAATGAGGGAACAGAGCATTTCATGTGTGCTACAATACTGAATGGACAGAGGCCTAGGTGCTTCATGTGGCTAGTAGGGCATGCATTGTGAGTATTAATGAATTGTAGATGCATAGGTAAAGGCAAAATGTCTGCCCACTGTTGTTCTGCCCTTTCGTTGTGGAAGTGACCTCATACCGCGAGCGGTTGACGTCACAGCGTAAGGCGATGTTTACCGCTGTTCACACCCTCAATGGTTAACATGGATGCTGTTAGAAATGGGGTCTTTGGTTGACAGTCAGGTTACTCCCTGTTCAAGCAAGGACCCGCATGGGTGGGGGTGCGTAAAAAATAACTCTGCACGGCGGTATGTGAATCGGAAATCCAGCCGCACGATGATCTGAAATCCCTGCAGCGCAGGTTGTGATCTCCCAGGCTCCGTCAGCGAAGCTGCGCATCTTTTCTCCTGCTCCGTGCATCGATTCTTCGGTTGCGTTTCCTGCGAGCGTCGTTTCTCAGCTGCGGAGCCGGCGGCGCGTCGTTTTTTTCAGCCACATATCGGAGTTGCGTCAATCTTTTCCCCGCACTGCGCTCTGTGCGTGGATTTCCTTGTCTATAGGCTGCCAGCTTCTCCTTTCAGGGTCCCAGGAACTGGATGGGCACCACAGAGCAGAGTAGGAGACTCTCCAGAGACTCCAGGTGCTGGCAGAGAGAAGTCTTTGCTGTCCCTGAGACTTCAAACAACTGGAGGCAAGCTCCAGATCAAGCCCTTGGAGATTTCTTCTCAAGATGGAAGGCACACAAAGTCCAGTCTTTGCCCTCTTACTCTGGCAGAAGCAGCAACTGCAGGATAGCTCCACAAAGCACAGTCACAGGCAGGGCAGCTCTTCTTCCTCAGCTATTCAGCTCTTCTCCAGGCAGAGGTTCCTCTTGGTTCCAGAGTGTTTTTGGGTGCCCTTTTTATACCCAATTTCTCCTTTGAAGTAGGCCTACTTCAAAATAAAGTCTCTTTGGAATGTGAAATCCTGCCTTGCCCAGGCCAAGCCCCAGACACTCACCAGGGGGTTGGAAACTGCATTGTGTGAGGGCAGGCACAGCCCTTTCAGGTGTGAGTGACCACTCCTCCCCTTCCTCTTAGCACAGATGGCTCACCAGGATATGTAGGCTACACCCCAGCTCCCTTTGTGTCACTGTCTAGTGTGAGGTGCAACCGGCCCAACTGTCAAACTGACCCAGACAGGGAATCCACAAACAGGCAGAGTCACAGAAATGGTATAAGCAAGAAAATGCTCACTTTGTAAAAGTGGCATTTTCAAACACACAATCTTAAAATCAACTTTACTAAAAGATGTATTTTTAAATTGTGAGCTCAGAGACCCCAAACTCCACAAGTCCATCCACTCCCAAAGGGAATCTACACTTTAATCAGAATTAAAGGTAGCCCCCATGTTAACCTATGAGAGGGACAGGCCTTGCAACAGTGAAAAACAAATTTAGCCATATTTCACTGTCAGGACATATAAAACACATTACTGTATGTCCTACCTTAACCATACACTGCACCCTGCCCTTGGGGCTACCTAGGGCCTACCTTAGGGGTGTCTGACATATACGAAAAGGGAAGGTTTAGGCCTGGCAAGTGGGTACACTTGCCAAGTCGAATTTACAGTTAAAACTGCACACACAGACACTGCAGTGGCAGCTCTGAGACATGATTACAGAGTTACTAATGTGGGTGGCACAACCAGTGCTGCAGGTCCACTAGTAGCATTTGATTTACAGGCCCTGGGCACCTCTAGTGCCCAGGGCACTGTGCTAGGGACTTACTAATAAATCAAATATGCCAATCATTGATAAGCCAATTACATACACATTTTGTAAAGGAGCTCTTGCACTTTAGTCCAGCACACATCACCAACCTGGGGAACAGAGGCAAAAGGTTACGAGAGACCACGGCAAGGATGAAAAATCTAACAGATGCCAATCGGGAATCCTGGCGTATCATGATCACCGCCGGCAGTGAGGGTGAACACCGCAGCGGAACGTATGCACGTTCGTCATCGTTTGATCACTTGACTACCTGATCTCGTGCGTACAGGTACTCCACTCTGTGTACTACTGTGGCCTGCCTCTGGCTATGGATGTGCCAGGTGTTGCAGGGGAAAGGCCCCTGGCCTTCACCCAGGAAGCACTGGAGAAGCTGGTGGACCGGGTCCTGCCCCTGTACGCAAAAGTGCATGGACGGTCAGAGGTACAGGTGAGTCTGGGTTTCGGTGTCACTGTGTGTGTGTAATGCATGGTGTTGATTTCACATATGTTAGCACCTCTGAGCTTGCATGGGCCATGGTGCATGGCATGCTGCGTGCGACTGTCCTGTATGTCTGAGAGTACTGTCCATCCCATAGTGGACGATTAGCCAGCTGTTCCAATCCTGCAAGTGCCTGACGTCTGTGTTCCATTTCTGTGTCGTCTTTTTAGGGTCAGCGCCCACCAGAAGAGGGCACATTGGCATGCCATCGCCGAGGAGGTATGGACATTGGGGGTCTACAACCGGCAGAGCACTCACTGTCAAAAGAGGTGGGAGGACCTGTGGCGCTGGGCGTGAAAGATCAGTAAACCCCAGCTGGGGAAGTCCTCCCAACGTGGAAGTGGTGCCCATCAGGCACTGACCCCCCTCATGCGATGGATCCTGGCGGTGGCATACCCAGACCTGGATGGGCGCTTGAAGGCTGCACAGCAGTCACAAGGGGGTGAGTACTCATTGACCATAATTCAGTCTGGAAGGATGTCTGAAAGTGAATAAAATTGGTCTGAACCGTAACCATCACATTTCATAATTCAGAAAGAAAGGTTCATCTTCCTAGCTTACCGTGAGTGCGGTCGAGCATTATTTCCACCAGCACTCCCCGTTTTTGTTTTTAATCTTGGCCTGGACCTTTCTTTTCTGAATAATTAAATGTGATGGTTACGGTTCAGAGCCAATTTTATTCACTTTCACTTTTCTCCTGTACACATCTATAGCTTGTGTCCGTTCTAGGCACATTCACCATTGGAAATATGTTCCCCGGTTAAGTGCCACCCTCTCCCTTTTGAAAGGGTGGCCCATCAGACATTGCAGTGCCGGTCTGATGAGGAGCTTGCCCAGTGATGAAGCTTGACATCCTATAGGATGTGTGAGGGCTGCTTTGCTCCAGATTTTCTCTGCTTCCCTGTAGATTAGTTGTGTTTCTTCACATTTTTTGAGTTTGTGTGGAACAGTGTACTGTATTAATATTATTAGGCTTATCAGGGAGAGTGTACACTGGACCAATAATCTCCCTTTTCCCGCTTGTTTTATTTACACACATTGGCCTATGTATTATTCACAATATGCAGCTCAAGAAATCGGCAACGTTGATATTAACGATGGAAAGTCACCGCTAGTAGTGATGAGGCACAAGGGGAAAAGGGGCAACCAAGTTGGGTTTTTATACAGTGAATCTGAAAATTATAAGAAGTCAGGCTCTCTCTCCTAATCTGAGAAATCTACAATTCTTGGAATACAAAAAAAACACATATTATTAGTTTTAATACAGATCTAACCTTCTAGAGGAAAGAATGTAATTTATTTCTTCTCATTTGAAAGATACACAAAGGTTGGTTGATGGTAGGCTTGCAAATAGGCCAAACCACCTGCAACCACTCTGGTCAGTATTGAAACCCATAGTTTACCTCCCAGTGTGTTTTCCTAGAGAGAGAACTGCCTTTTATAAATTAGTACTGATCTTTTTCCCCAAGGGAACAGTCTACTCAGTTTAATTCTTGTTGGGCATCATCACTGAGATATAGCTTGCATCCCATGACAGAGTGAGCAAGGGACCCATGTCTAAGGATACCCTTGGCTGCTTGGGGTAACACATCATGCACACAACAGATGGTGGGAGTAATGTTTGTAAATTGTCTAAATCCCTGTGTATTATTTTGATCCATTATTTTTTGCCTGCTGTGCCACTCTAGACAGAGATCAACATTATGCAAATCAGTACTGATCCTGCACCTCATGGGAACACTCAGACTCGATCTGCCTTGTGCAAATCAGAACTTGTCAGACCTGTCAGCCTTAGGGTGGTCTTCCCTAATAATGTTTTCCCTTAACTCTTCCTAGATCTGCTGAACTCATGTTTTTTATTTTGCCCTTGGGACTCTGCACACTTCACCACTGCTAACCAGTGCTAAAGTGCGTTTGCTCTCACAAGGGGAAAAGGGGCAACTAAGTTGGGTTTTTATACAGTGAATCTGAAAATTATAAGAAGTCAGGCTCTCTCTCCTAATCTGAGAAATCTACAATTCGTGGAATACAAAAAAACCACATATTATTAGTTTTAATACAGATCTAACCTTCTAGAGGAAAGAATGTAATTTATTTCTTCTCATTTGAAAGATACACAAAGGTTGATTGATGGTAGGCTTGCAAATAGGCCAAACCACCTGCAACCACTCTGGTCAGTATTGAAACCCATAGTTTTCCTCCCAGTGTGTTTTCTTAGAGAGAGAACTGCCTTTTATAAATCAGTACTGATCTTTTTCCCCAAGGGAACAGTCTACTCAGTTTAATTCTTGTTGGGCATCATCACTGAGATATAGCTTGCATCCCATGGCAGAGTGAGCAAGGGACCCATGTCTAAGGATACCCTTGGCTGCTTGGGGTAACACATCATGCACACAACAGATGGTGGGAGTAATGTTTGTAAATTGTCTAAATCCCTGTGTATTATTTTGATCCATTATTTTTTGCCTGCTGTGCCACTCTAGACAGAGATCAACATTATGCAAATCAGTACTGATCCTGCACCTCATGGGAACACTCAGACTCGATCTGCCTTGTGCAAATCAGAACTTGTCAGACCTGTCAGCCTTAGGGTAGTCTTCCCTAATAATGTTTTCCCTTAACTCTTCCTAGATCTGCTGAACTCATGTTTTTTATTTTGCCCTTGGGACTCTGCACACTTCACCACTGCTAACCAGTGCTAAAGTGCTTTTGCTCTCACATGTAAATTTGACTTGCATGCAAGTGACACACATAATTTACTAGAGAGTCCCAAGTAAAGCGGCACTACATGTACCCAGGGCCTTGGGAATTAAAGCTACTAGTGAGTGCCTGCAGTACTTATTGTGCCACCCTTGGCTGCCACTGCAGCTTATGTATGCAGTATTAAACTACCATTTCAACAGGGAAAAATAAACTTTTGACAGGCCAAACCCTTTGTTTTTAATACATATAAGCAATGTAAGACTGGTCAATGGGGCAATCAGGCAGTGCTTGATGGACTGGTCTGACAGCTCAGTTAGTGGGCTGTTTAATCATCGGCTGGCCTGTTTTTACTGTTGATATCCTGGATATTGCCACAAACATCACCTGCAGCAAACACAAAAAGGATGCACTCTGTCCTGGTAGTGAAAAACTACCAAGTTTGTTTTTCACTATTTAAGGTCTACCTCTCCCATAGAATAACATTGGGTTGCCTAATTACAATTAATACGTGATAACCTTTGATTGGGAGCAGGTTGGAAAGTCATGTTTGGCATCTGAGGAATTGTAATTTAAAATTTCAGGCTGAAGTGACTCCTAGGATCTGCTGACTGACCTCCTGGTCTGAGTTACAGGGATATAGCAAGAGGCCTGTCTGCATCTGCCCAGCTGACCTGCTGCCTGGGCATGCAACTGGACCTGCAACCGGAACTGTCTGAGCTCTGCTGGCCTCTGCTAGAGGGAATTCCTGGCACCCAAGAGGTTCACCTCACGCCCTGAACCTGACCTGTGGTATCAGTTGAGCTCACCATCCAAGAAGAGGAGAAATCCTGAAGATTTGGGCTCTTGCGACCCCTAACATGCCTATTCACACCAAGATCTTGCGACCCACACCGATCTGAAACAGGAATCTCCAGTGAACCCGACTGTTCTCGTTACAGCGACTGCCAGCGGTGACCGGCAATGTGAGATCTGCACTTCACAATACAGCATTTGAAACCCACTGTGTTTGCCAATGTGAATCTCCAACAATGACCGTCCGTGACATACCACCTGCTTTTGGTACTACAGCAATAACCATGCGCGATGCTCTCCTGTTTCTTGTGGCCTCCTCCATCACGAACAGAACTCTTTGAGCTTGACTTTCGAAAGTAACTTTTTCAACGATTCTAAGCTGGTTCCTGTATCTGGCCTGCGCTCCATCACTTTCAGCCTCAACTTGTGACTTTTACCCAGTCTTGCATGACCAGATTACTGTGAATGGTGCTTTGTGCTTTTAGGCACTATATCTACCTTAAATCTTTGAAATTGTATATCTCTGGTTCTATTGATTGGATTTTTGTTGTTTTGGTGTCAAATAATGTATTACATTTTACTCTATTCTTCAAAATTGGTGTGGATTTTTACCAGAGGGTTAAGCAACTGTTAGTTTGGTGACTTTTTGTGGTTCACCCTGTCAAGGATTGTGGCTGGTGCTTAAGGAGGATTTAACCCCCACCCCAAACTAACAACCCAGATTCTCACAGTAATGATTTGCATAAGGTAGGCCACCGTTTAAAAATGCACAGTGGGCAAAAAACGATAGGTTAGAATACTACCGTCAGCGACTGTCAATGTTTTCAAGCATTCCACCCATCACCTTTCGAATGTTTGTTGATTCCTGTGTATAGACAGGGGCGTTTGCTCATTTAAACAGTTCAATACATTTTGTTCCGTTTTTCAAAAGAAAACAGTCGACCAACTCATCAGTCCTTCCCTTAAGTTAGAAGCAAGTCTGATTTCTGCATATTATTCCCCAAAAACTCAAACTCCTGATATTAACCTAAAGCTGCCACTGACTGAGATGGTCTCATTGATATAAACTTTCATACAATATTGGCCAGGTTTAATAGAAAGATACAACGCTATAATTTTAAATTATACATACGGTCATTTATGGAAATGTGACCTGAGAGAAATAACGATGAGAGGATATAGAAAAGAACCGAGGCCAAATGTATATATGTAGTATGTCTGTGTAGCGGAAGCCAGCTGAAAGGAGGCAGAGCCCCACGCAAGGCCAAAGGCAATGATACAGCTGAATTCCGAGGGCTAAGGTTAGCTGTTCCTGCATCATCATGTGATATTTGTTAAAGAGGCGCGCCTTCGCCTCTTTCCTAAATTGAAGCATCTGCCGACTTCTGGACTTTCTTTGAATTGGGAATCTTAGACCACATTAAGTTACAAGCCACAATCATCACCGTCATAAATAATAAAGTGCACCCAGTCACAGTGTGATCATATTAGGTATATACGCAGCCTCATGTTCACAAGGCCTTGCGGTCATGTAAATGAAGCATGGGCTGATGTTTTGAAGTATGCAGGACTGATGCGTTTAGTTTAATTGATGACCTAATAGGACATCTGAAGTTATGTTTCAATCCATTATCCCATAAGAATAGAAGGTCCATTATGCTGATATCGTTTTGCTCCATTTTACAAATCTCAATTACAACTTTTACAAACAATGTAATCAAGCAAAGTTCTTGTAGATTAGTGAGAAGAGGAGGTGGTTTAGGGTGAACCAGTTACTATTCCTATTCAAATTTCGGTCAGGAAGTTGTAAAAAAGCGAGAATGCAAAAATCACTGAGAAGAAATTTACAAAAGTTGGAATGGACAAAAGACATCCACTGTCTTCAGTAATTTCTTTGATTTTTCAATAAGCCGTAACATTTTAGGTAAAACATTTTGAGCTATTTTTAAAATTTAGTCAGCTGTTGGTCTGTGGTCAAAGGATTGTAGTCTCAAAATGAATGATATCAGGGGCAGTTCACTTTTTGTTACACCACGAACCTGGATGAAGGAAATAAGGGCTCCCACCTACTTATATCTGCATTTCATTCCTTTGGCAGAAGTAAGATTTGCAAATACCGATAAAACAAATAACATAATGCTAAAGCAAAAACTGCAAAAGATGATTATGAGTGCTGAATAAGGTATGTGGTATTTATCACACCCAATAAAATCTTTCTGCCTGGGTTGTGGAATATACAGGTGTCAATTTTTTGGGGACTGACGTGTGGATTGTAGTGTTTAACAAAACCAAAGTCTGCTTGTCACAGTATACATCATACTCTGGTACCTCACTTGTGTGGGTAGGCTTGATGACTGCGTCAGGAAATCAACCAACATTCAACATGGATGCATCACATTTTTCCACTTAAAACGGACCCTTTTTCCAATGTGGGTAGGTGTCGGTTTTGGACCCTAACTCAGTCACAACCTAGGGATACATAGCTAACATGTACATTTTTTATAACTAGACATCTAAGGGTATCCAGGGTGGGCTAACTTGAGTGGCTTTCACCAGGTTTTTTTACCAAGAACCCTTGCGAACCTCAAACTTTGACTAAAGAACACATTTGCCTCATATTTCTGTGATGGAAAGTTCTGAAATCTGCAGGGAGCCACAAACATCCATCCACTCGACATTTCCCAAAACGCAAAGTGGATACATACCTTTTTCCCACTGAAAACTGACCCTTTTTTAGGGTCGAGTCAGCGTCGCATACGCTTGAGCATGCGTTTTGCTTGCAAGACGCTTTAAGAGTTAGAAAAGGGCTGGGAGCCCCGTTCACGTCACGTCAGTTGTCTTTCATTGGTTCGTGGGCTTGCCTGTTAAAATCTGCTTGCTTTCATCAGTGGAAGGCACGCATAGGTCATGCCTTTTCCAGTAGTTAGCCCTCCTCAAGCGCAGGGACCAATTACTGAAAACATGCAAGGCTCGCTGTTTCCCGTCAGGTTTGTGGACTACTTTTTATCTTTTGTTTGCAGCCATGATCTCGCTTGGCAGAAGTCGAGTGCTTTGCATAACATTGACCCTGTTACATAATTAATTGCACTTTTGCCGCTTACGTAGATAATTGCAATTTTGCCGATAGGTTTCATTAAGAGTGCACTGTAGAAGCGTGATCGCGTTGTTTTTTTCTTTCAATGTGGAAAGAAAAATTTGTTTGGGAGTTTACAACTGCTAATAGCAGCGCGATCGTGCTGTTTTTTTTCTTTCAGTGTGGAAAATAAAAAAGCTGGTTGGGAGTTTACAACTGCTAATAGCTGTAACTAGGAGAAATGTGAGACCCTAGTGCATTGCAAATGCTTGTTTTACAATGTGGGTAGGTGTAGATTTTGGATCCTAGCTCAGCTGAACCTAAGGACCCCTAGCAAACCTGTGCATTTTTGAACATTTGACCCCCAGGAGTATCCAGGGTGCACTGACTTGGTGGCTCTTATCGGGTTTTTTTGGACCCAGAATCCCCTGCAAACATCAAGCTTAGACTAAAAAAACACATCTTTCTCACACTTCTGTAATGTAAAGTTCTGCAATCTGTGATAAGTCACAAATATCCATCCACCTGGCATTCCCCCAAGTCTTTCGAAAACAGTAGCACCTGGCATGTGTGGCTGAACCTAGTGCCAGCGACAGGAAAAAGCCCAAAACGCAACACAGATGTAGCACGTTTTTCCACTCAAAACTGACCCTTTTTTTTGCAAAGTGAGAAGCTGTTGAGTTTGGATCGTAACTCAGCTGGCCCCTAGGGAAACCTAGCAAACCTGTACATCTTTGAAAACTCATTTTCCTCATATTTCTGTGATGGAACGTTCTGAAGTCGGCAGGGAAACACAATTGTTGGTCAACCCGGCATTCCCTTAAGTCTCCTGATAAAAACGTTACCTCATTTGTGTGGGTAGGCCTAGGGTCCACAACAGGAAATGGCTCAAAACGCAACATGGACGCTTCACATTATTTCACTAAAAACCAATCCTATTTTCCAATGGGGTAGCTGAAGATTTTGGACCCCTCCTCAGCCAGCACCTAGGGAAACCCATCAAATCTGTACATTTTGAAAACTAGACACCTCAGGGAATTCAGGGTGGGCTGGCTTGTGAGACTCTCACCAGGTGTTTTTATCCAGAATCCCTTTCAAACCTCAAACTTGGACTGAAAAAAACATTTTCCTCACATTTCAGTGGTGGAAAGTCCATCCAATCGGCATTCCCCTAAGTCTCCCGATAACAATGGTACCTCACTTCTGCGCCCGCAACAGGAAATAACCCAAAACGCAACAAGAACATTTTCCCAATGAAAACTGCCCCTTTTTACCAAATGCAGGTAGCTGTAGAGTTCGTGCCCTTGCTCAGCTGGCACCTAGGGAAACCTAGAACACCTGTACAGTTTTTAAAACAAGACACCTGGAGATATGCATGTGGATTGACTTGCGTGACTGTCACCAGGTGTTTTTACCGCAAATCCTCTGCAAACGTCAAATGTTGTTGCAAAATACATATTTTCCTCACATTTCTGTGATGGAAAGTTGTGGTAGCTGTGGGGAGCCACAAATGTCCATTCACTCATCATTCCCCCAAGTCTTCTGATACAAATCGTACCTAACTTGTGTGGGTAGATCAAGTTGCAGGCCAACAGGAAATGGCTCAAAATGCAACATGGATGCATCTCTTGTTTCCACTGAAAACTGATCCTTTTTTCCCCAATGTGGGTAGCAGTAGATTTTGGTCCTTTGATTTGCTAGAATACAGGGAAACTTAACAACCCTTTACATGTTTGAAAACTGGTCACCTATGGGGTATGCAAGGTGAGCTGACTTGCATGGCTTTCACCAGGTTGTTTTTTACCGAAACTCCCTTGCAAAACTCAAACTTTGACTAAAAACACATTTTCCTCACATTTTTGTGATGGAAAGGTCTGGAATCTGTGGGGAGTTGTAAATGTCCATTCACCTGGCATTTCCCAAAGCCTCCTGATAAAAATGGTACCACACATGTGGTGGTCGGCCTAGTGTCCGTGACACGAAACGGCACAAAATGCAACATGGACGCATCCCATTTTTACACTAGCAACAGACCCTTTTTTCCAGTGTGGATAGCTGTAGATTTTGGACCAAGGTTCATCTGGCACCTAGGGAAACCTAGACAAGATGTACATTCCTTTGAAACTAGACATTTGGGGTATACAGAGTGGGCTGACTTGCTTGGTTTTACCAGGATTTTTGCCAAGAATCCCCTGCAAACCTTAAATGATTACTAAAAAACTAATTTTTCTCACATTTCTGTGATGGACAGCTCTGGAATCTGTGGGGAGCCACAAATATACATCCACCGGACATTTCCCCAAGTCTCCAGATCAAAATAGTACCTCACTTGTGGGGTTAGGTTGAGTGTCCGTGATAGGAAATGGCCAAAAACGCAAGATGGATGCATCATATGTTTTTCATTGGAAACTGTCCCTTTTTTCCAATGTGGGTAGCTGTAGATTTTGGACCTTAGCTCATCTGGAACATAGGGAAACTTAGCAAACATTTTAAAAAACTAGACAACTAGAGGTATCCAAGGTGGGCTGACTTGCGTGGCTTTCACCATTTTCTTATACCAAGATTCCATAGCAAACCTCAAACATTGACTAAAGACACATTTTCCTCATATTTCTGTGATGGAAAGTTCTGGAATTTGCGGGGAGCCACAAATGTCCACCCACCCTGCACTTCCTGAAGTCTCTCGATACAAATAGTGCCTCACTTGTGTGGGTAGGCCTAATGCCTATGAAAGACCCAAAACCCAATATGGATTCAATGGATTTTTTCACTGAAAACGGACCCATTTTTTCTAATATAGGTAGCTGATTATTTTGTACCCTAGCTGCCTGACACCTGGATAATCCTATTAAACCTGTAGATTTTTTAAAAATACACACCTCGGTGTATCCAGAGTGGACTGATTTGCGTGGCTGTCAGCAAGCCTTTTGATGCAATATCCCTTGCAAACATCAAACTTTAACTAGAAAAAATACATTGTCCTCACATTTCTGTGATGGAAAGATCTGGAATTTGTGGGGAGCCACAAACTTTCATACATCCAGCATTTCCCCAAGTTTCCTGATAAAAATGGTATATCAACTGTGGCAGTAGGCCTATTGCTTGTGACAGAAATGGATCAAACAAGATCGATGGGAGTCCCCTGACGAGGGCTCCCATTGACTTTAGTTTCAGCCTGTTCCTTCCTGTAGCGGACACTTAGCCCAGTTACATAAGTGGGGTAGTGTTTTTATTGGCACAAGTGGCGTAATACAAAGAGGTAGGAATTTTATGGCTTCCTGCAAATTTTGGAAGTTTCCATCTCAGAAATGGAAGGAAGATGTATGATTCCAGGCAGAGCATTGTGGGTAAGAAAACCTTGTGGGATCCTTGCAAGGCACACTACTCCGGACTTCCCTGGTTGTCTAGTTTTCAAAAATGTCTGGTTCATAGTTTTGCATCGGTGGCACCACAGCACAACCCCAAATACATCATCTACCCCTAATGCTTATCTCTCAACAAAATGACTTAGGGCCTTTTGGCCCTTTTACTCTTGATTCTCAGACACAAATGGGGTACTGATATTATTGGGAGGCGGTGGGAACTCAGGGTGGTAGGAAACCTGTGTTTCCCTGTAGATTCAATGTCTTTCCGTCACAGAAATGTGATGAAAATGTGTGTTTCGTATCGAAGTTTGATGTTTGCAAGGGCTTCTAGGTAAAATTACCTGATGAGAGCCACGCAAGTCGTGCACCCCTGGACTTCCCTGTTTGTCTAGTTTTCAAAAATGTGTGGGTTTGCCTAGGTGCCAACTGATCCAAGGCCCAAAATCTACAGCTACCCAAGCTGGGAAAAAACAAGTTGCTCTTAGTAAGGACCATATTTACATTTTGGTTGACAAAGGAGACTCCATCGCCTTGGTGGAGCACTTAGGGCCTCATTATGAGTTTGGCGGGCTGCGGAGGCCACCCTGGAACCTCATAATGCCACTACACCGCCACTGCGGGCTAAACCCTGCCGGCCCTATTTTGAGTTTCCTGCTAAGCCAGTGAAAAACAGGGCCATAACATTGCAGCTGGCTCGTAATAGAGCACCTGTTACGCTTTCTACTGCCTGTAACTCAGGCAGTGGAATGCGCCATGGGGCTCCCAGGATTGTTTTTGTAAAAAACAGGCGGCAAAGTCCAGCAAAGCCACTCGGGTTGTTGAAGAAAGAGAGCGGCAAAGTCCAGTAAAGCCACTCTGGGTTGTTGAAGGATGAGGGTGGCAAAGTATTGAAAAGCCGCACGGAGTCACGCTGGGGCTGGTGGAGGAGTCCTGGGCTACCGGGCAGAGATCAACAAGCAGCAGAGTGGCACAGCAGGGCAGGGCAGCAGTTCCTGGGAACAGTCAATCCTGGCAGAGTGGCAATCCTGGCACAGAGAAGTCCTTAATCCAGCAGTGTTTCCTTGAGTCCAGAAGTGTACTAATTTGAGTGGGGCAGTGACCCAGTACTTATACTAGAAAATGCCTTGGATGTTGTGGGTGACCTCAAAAGATTTCTGTAAAGTGCACAAATCCCCCTTTCAGCTCAGCCCCGGCTCCGGATTATCAGTGGGACGTAATCAGGTAATCCCTCACTGTTGTGACATAGTTACTCATCTGCCAAGATCTAAATCCTGCCCTAAGTTTCCACTTTAAGGGCGATGATTGAGTCTTCTACCTCTTTGACATGGGCCCCAATATTACGGAGATCTGCTTACATCAATGTGACTTCAGTGGAGACTTTCGCATTTAAGGGCAGTAAGTACTCCCTATGTGAGGGTAGGTGCATCCTCTGTCAGAGGGACTTGCGCTATGAGAGTCTGCTGTACCTCTGCCATTGTCACATCGGTGGAGTCTTTGGCCAGGGTATATTTATCCAGCTTGGTCTGGTGGGCAGTGTGGGCTCCCTTGCCGCCGGTCATCACTAGTGGGTCACCCTGGTCTCCTCCACCTAGTGTTTTCAGCTCTGTGAAAAGTGGAGGGGGGTACTTCAGTACTCGCCACCGCCTGACACGGAGCAACATATGAACCCCCTGGGGCCTGTCGGTTTTCCTTTGGCCACACACCGGCCCTCCAGAAAGCTTCTGTGCAGCAGTCCCAGCGGATGATTTGTATAAACTGTCTTCGTTCAGCACGCATCACCTGCAGGGTCGCCTTTCTCCCCCTCGCCGTTTCTGGCATCAATTCAAGGCCATGCCGCAGCACAGCAGCGGGTTCCCTGTACCGCCCTCAGCTGGAGGTAACTCGGCCCCACCCACAGACCTCCACAGCTTGTGCGCACACTCCCTTCACTGCAGAAGTGTGTGAGGTCGCTGCGTTGCCTTGCTCTACAGGTCACACTGTTTTAATTGTTAGTGGATGACTGCAGGGCACTAATGGTTGCATTTTCGTCATCACTGCAACTAGTGGAACACAGGTATCGGGTCCTCCAATCACGGTGGACGGATATTTGATTGGATGGTAGTTGATTAACGTGGGAAGTGATGGGAGCCTCTTCAGAAAGCGGCCATCTTCCTCAGTGGTTGGACACACCCCAATTCTGGTGAATTGTTGGGAAGGACCAGAACCCAGCATTTGACAAGTAGCCACCTTGCTAAGTACGGACAAACATAACTTGTGGCCGAAAATGTGATTGTCAAGCACTGTGCTGTTCTGAAACCTGCTACTCTGTTGCCCATACCAGGCAATGAAAATGAAGTATGTGAAGTGGAGCATGACAGTCTCGAAGTCACTGAACTATGCTCCAAGCCAAGACCAAATATGCAAAATGTTGTACTATATATGGATGGCTCATGTTTATAACACAATGTAGGACGTTTGAGAGCTGCCTATGCAGTCTGCACAATTTCAGGCGTCGTTGAAGCTTCCTGGATTCAAGGAATATTCTCTGCACAAGTGGCTGAATTTATCGCTCTTACTAGAGCCTGCTGTGTTTCAGACCAGCTGAAAGTGATGATTTTCACTGATAGTCAGTATGGCTTTGGTGTTGTGCATGACTTCAGACAGTTATGGTCCCAAAGGGGGTTTATAACCACTTCTAGATCGCCTATATGGAATGGTGAGCAAGTGAGGAACCTGTTTCAGGAGCTACAGATGACTGCTCACGTTGCAGTGGTCAAATGCCCTGCACACCATAGTGGAGATGATCATGTAACCTTAGTCAATAGATATGCTGATGAGGTTACATAATACTGTGCTCGCAATGTTTGTACCTTTAGTGAAGAATGCACAAATGAAACAATGAATGAGATCAATTACAACCTTCTGTTAACAACTGTAGCTACATGGGATTAGGTAAAGAGGCTTCAGGTAGAGATGTCGGAAAAAGAAGAGTTGGGTCAGAACAGGTTGGGTTAATAGAGATGATACATTTGGTTTTCAGTAGATGAAAGACCTGTGTTTCCAGATTGTTTGTTGCACCTAATGGCTAGACATTGCCATCATCCAGGTCATGCTGGGAGAGATGCCATGGTTCGATTATTTAGGCAAATCTAGTTTAATCCCAAATTCAGATTGATGGCTGATGCCTTGTTTCACAGATGTGTTGTGTGTCAGCAGAACAATATTGGAAAGAGAACTACAGTAACACTAAGGGCCTGATTTAAGGAAAGTGGCGCTGTACACGGTGCAGCACCACTTTTCTTGCACCCCTTAGTGCCCCCCTAACGCCACCTTTTGTACGCTTAATCTAAGATACAGTGCACCATGGAAATAGTTAGGGGAACTAGCATCAAAATTTATGATGCTAGTTTGGAGCTTTGCAGAATTAGCGTAAAAAATGTTGATGCTAATCCTGCAAAGCCTATTGAGGCCCATTGTAAACAATGGTGTGTCTCTTTAAGACCTGCTCTGAGCAGGCGTTAAAAGTGCTGAAAAGAATGATGCAAAGAAATCCGTTAGATTTCTTTGCACCATTTTCTCGCCCACCCCTAATGGGGGAACCCCGCCTTTGCATACATTATGCCTTGCACAGGCATAATGTAGCGCAAAGGGTTACAAAGTGGCGTAATGCATGCATTGTAAATTTGGCATGGCGATTTTGGCCTCGTTGGACCACATTAGCGTAAAAAAAATGACACTAATGTGGACAAGGAGGCGCTAGGAGCTCTTAAATCCGCCTCTTAGTCACCTAGGGAGATCAGGAGTTCCCTCTAACAGGATGCAGCTCGTTATTGAGATGCCTGAGTTTAATGGGCTAAGATATGTCCTGGTGGTTCTGTGCATCTTCTTGTGCTGGTTTGAAGCTTACTCGACCATAAGAAATTAGTCTTACTGTAGCTAAATTGTTGTTGAGGGGGCTCATTCCTAGGTTTGGCTTCCTGTCCTTTCTAGAGTCAAATTGAGAAACTCATTTTAATAATGAGGTTCAGAAATTGTGTTGTGCAGCGTTGCAAGTGGAACACAGATTACACTGTAGCTATAGACCTGAGGCTTTGGGTCTTGTCGAACAGGTTCATGGGATATTGAAATCCAGATTGGTGAAAGTGTGTGCTTCAACGTCTTTGACATGTCCTGATGCTTTGCCACTTGTGTCGATGAGTCTCTGCAGAGTACCTAATTGGAAAACAGGACTATCCCCCCCATTAAATAATAATGGACAGAGCTGTGAGACTGTCAGCTAAACCTGCGAATGCACTTGTGAATATTACAGATGATATGATCCTTGATTACTGCAAAGGTCTAACTCATGTGGTGTGTTCTCTGTCTCATCAGGTTGGAGCAGCTACAGCCCCGCTGCATCAGGAACAGTGCCATGACCTCAGTCCCAGTGATGTATCCAAAGAGTGTGTACCTCAAACACTCCCAGAAGACCATGAGAACTATTATCTGAGTGAAGGTGAGGACGAAGGGTTTACACTGAGGAGATCTAAGAGCACTAGGGTGCCCTGTCAGAGGTCATCCTCACATGAGTGGATATGTGTTCCTGCCAATAATGAAGAGGAAAAGTGTAGAAATGTTGGTTCTTCATCAGTAAGGGAACAACAGTTTGATGTAGTTCTCAAGTTCTTTATTTTAGGAAGGAAAAGGCTATAGTTGTGTGGTCCCTGTATAGTCCTTCTTTGTCCTCCTTTCCTTTGTCACCAGTCCCGGGCAGGAAGTCCACGCTGAGTACCCTCACCGCTAACCCAGTGTCTGGTTGCAGTATAACAGGGATAGGGAAGAAAAGAAAAGAAACACACCTAGTGTTCCTAATGTACTCCCTTAGTGCCTCTTTTATAACTCGAGAGTCTCCTTAGCAAATATTTATACCCTGATACTCATTCCGGTGTGGGGAAACAGGGAGAGGACAAAGATACACCCCCTGTGAGGAAGAGGCTTTTGTGTGCAAGAGTGCAGTCTGGCGACCTATATCCCAATTCACCGCTTCCAACCCAGCAACTTCAAATGCACCTGCCAAAGCCACGTCTCTCCTGGAATGTGGCTGGGTCCCTGGGCGTCTTGGCAGGCTTCTCTGCAGGCTGCCTCTAGAGTTGCAGTTCTCTATGTACCTTTCTGTCCCAGACTGTTGGCAGTGTCAGGGGAATCCTCAGCAGTTGTAGCTTCCACTGTCGGCATCCTCCCTGGTAGCTTCTGCGCGTCCTCTTTGAGATCCTTCTCTTCTTCCGCCCTCCACCTCGTGATGAAGGGATTCTGGGCATGGAGGTCACAGTGAGACTCCACCCCCTCTTTGTCTCTTGTGAGATTAAAGAGGCCAGCTTCCTTGCCCTGCGGGGCAACAAGATGTGCATCACCCAGGTTAACAGGAGACGGAGGGGAAGGCTTTGCTCCAATCAATAAACAGTCCAGCTCATGATATGCCCCTCCCTAGGATTCACCTAATTGGGGGAAACAGGGAAGCGTGAGAGGATGTCTACATTCCCTTGTTCTTTGCCCTTTTGATGTCGGACCTCAAAACAATAAGGCTGTAGTGAAAGAAACCACCTCGGTACCCGTCATTGTTCCCTTTGTTTCTCTGCAGTCAGCTGAGGGGTGTGTGATTGGTGTACAATATAAAGAGTCTGCCTTCCAAATAATACCACAGTTTCTCAATGCTCCACCTGAGGGCAAGACACTTCTTTTCGATGGTTGGATACACTTTCTCACAGGGAAACTGTTTCCTACTAATATAGAAAATAGGCCGTTCTGATCCCTAGGTGTCAGTTTGAGTGAGAACGGCAGCAATCCCCAGATCCAAGGTATCCGTTTGTAGGATGAATGGTTGAAAAAAGGACAGAGAGATAAATACTGAGCTGGAGGTAAGAGCATCCCTTAGGATCTGAAAAGGCTTTATGGGTGGGTTCCGAAGGGGACCTCAAAGTCATTGAGCAAACATTTTTCTTTAGGAGGTTGGTGAGAGGAGCTGTTAGATCTGAAAAATGGGGTATGACCCTCCGATAGTCACCTAGAAGGCTCAGGAATACCCTGAGATCTCTTCTGGTGGTTAGGAATGGGGTGTTAGTGATGGCCTTCAACTTTTCTGGTTGTGGCTCAATTAGGCCTTTAACTAAGCGGTATCCCAGATGTTTCATTTTTTGCATTGCTAGCTTTGACTTTTTTGCATTGACATTCATCCCGGCCTCCCGCAGTGCAGAGAGAACAGCCCATAAGTGACGGAGATGCTCGAGCAAACTATTGCTATAGACAATGATATTTTCAAAATAGGCGAAGGAATACCTGTGGTGCTGTTGGAGGAGGGTATTCATGAGCCTTTGAAATGTCATGGGAGCCCTTTGAAGCCTAAAGGGCAGCACAGTAAAATAATAAAGTCTGTCAGGGATGTCAAAAGCCGTCTTCTCCTGATCCTGACGTGCTAAGGGGACTTGCCAGAAGCCCTTAGTTAGGTCAACAATGGTTATATACTGGGCTTCCCCTAGTTGTTCCACCATTTTGTCTACTGTAGGAAGGGGGTAATTATCTAGTTTGGAGATTTTGCTTATTGCTTGAAAATCGATGCAAAACGAAGACTGCCATCTGGTTCAGACACCAATACCACTGGAGAACACCAGTTACTATTGAAGGGAGAATAACCCCCTTCCGTAACATATGTTGGACTTTGTTCCGTAGAGCTGGGCAGCAGGCTTCTGGGACTCTGTAGGGCAGTTTTTTTTATTCCTATTCCTTCCTCAGTGGGGATAGAATGGACTGCAAGGGGTGTCTCTTCCTTTAGATCAGTGAAGGTATTGGCAAAGGACCATAAGAGATCATCTATTTTCCCCCCTTTCTGCCGCTAGGAAGTCAGTATTGATGTTGAGGTCTCCAATTGTTGAGGAACTAGGTACTGCAACATGTATGGTCTTAGGAGGTGGACTTAGCCACTTTTTGAGAAGATTAATGTGGCACGTTTGTTTTCAATTGTAAATGGTAAGTTGTTCAACTTACCTGCCTCAAATTTTATAAGGACTTTGACATTCCGCTTTGAACTTGGTAGAGGAGTTGGGCATGAGAATCAAAACCCAGTCCCCGACCTGGTACTCCCTTCATTTCTGGCCCTTGTCATAAAACCTTTTTTGCTGCTGCGGACTCTTTCCTAAGTTTTCTTGTGCTAATGCTCGTAATTTACCCAAACGTGATTTAAGGTGTTTAGTGTATTCCAACAAAACTTTTGCTTCTCCTTCTGGTCTTTTTCCTATGCCTCTTTTGTGAGCTCCAGGAGGGTATGAGGAGGATGTCCAAAAAGGAGTTTAAAGGGGGAGGTAATGAGACTACTTTGCATTTGTCCTCGTGAAACAGAAAGGGCAAGGGGTAATAGCTGATCCCACTCATGGGTTCTCAGCTAACATTTTTTTCAGGCTCAGTTTGAGGTTTCGGTTGTATCTCTCAACCAGTCCATCAGTCTGGGGGTGACAAACAGATGTTTTCAGGAGTTTTATGTTCAGCTGTTCACATATCTGTTTCATCAACAATGAAAGAAAGGGAGTACCCTGATCTGTAAGGATCTCTTTCGGAAAACCCATGCGGGAAAGTATCTCAACCAGATTTTGGGCTGTGACATTAGTATTTTGGGGCTAGAAGTGGTATCTCCTCAGGGTACCACATTGCATAGTCCACAAGGACCAATGTATACTGGAATTCCCTAGTAGAGCATGGTAAGGGACCTATCAAATCTATCCCAACCCTAACAAAGGGTTTTCCAATGATGAGGAGGGGCTGCAGAGAAAACGCTGGTGGTTTGTGCAAGTTCTTTTTCTGACAGAACTCACAAGTGTGACTGAAGGTTTTGACTTGGGGGTGGATGCCAGGCCAGTAAAAATGTCTTAAAACTGCTTTACTGGGTTTCTCAGCGCTGCAGTGTCCACACAACAAATGAGAGCGAGCAAAAAGAATACTTGTTCCCTAAAGTCCATGGGTACTAATAGCTGTAGGTCTTCGTCCTATTGTTTTCTCTGATATGACAGTCCCCCTTGTATAGTGAACCTGGGGTAGAAGGTAGCAGATGGATCTATTTGGGTTTTGGCTGAGTACCAAGCGTTAGTTAGAGTACTATCATTCAGCTAGGGCGTTTGGATGTTCCTATCAAGTGCCCAGGGTTCGGGCATGAGGACAGTACTCACTGGGTATAACATCAGATGTCAGTGTTTGCAGTGTAACATGTAGCAAGTTAAAAAAGAAGGGTCAGTCAAAACCCAGAATTACCTTTTCAGGTAAAGTCCATAGGACCCCTACTACCAGGAGGCATTGCTTTTCTGCAGTGTTCTGTATAAGCAAACACGCCAAGGGGTAAGCCTTTGTGTCCCCGCGCATTCAAGGGATCTGTACTACTTTCTGGGGGATGATTTGTAGTGGCTGAACCAAGTCGGCACGGACAACAGACTGCTTACAGCCCATGTCTAACAGGGCTACCCACTGGCCATTAACTCGCAGGCATACATAGTAGAGGGTTCCCATTTCTTGAGTGAAAAGGATGGAACGGGGTGCACAGCTACTTCTTCAGTTTTGTTCCTCTTTTGTTTGCAAAACTAGGCAAAGTGGCCCCACGTCCTGCTATCGAAGCATTGTGGTCCCAGTGCTGATGCAATCTCTGGGCGGGGGATCTTTATCCTGATCATCTCCTGGGACCTATCAGTTTTTTCTCCTTTTTGACATAGGGATTAAGAGATGCCCTTTGATGTTTGTTTAGCTCTCACAGGCTTCTTCACGTTTACTTGAGAAAAATAAATCAGCATTTCCACTGACATCTTCAAAGTGAGGCCTGCATGCTGTCTCAACCACCTCTGTGTGGGAAAGGGTCGAACTTCCAGATACTGCTCCAGATAAATCTTCTCAATTATTTTGTCCTTGCTCGATTCCAACATTTTTAACCATCTGCCTCCTGCATCCTTGATCTTATAAAACAACGTCTTAGGCGTATCGCCATGGTTTCCCCTATCCTCCCGGAGCAAAATGTTGTGGCTTTCGTCATCAACCCCAAGTCGATCTACAATTACTTTCTTAGGCCCTCATTATGACATTGGCGGTAAGTTCCACTTCCCGCCATGCTGACTGCCGCCAACATACCACCGCCGTGGTGGATTACCGCTACCCATATTATGACACACACATAGCAATCCATTACTATGTAGCCACACACACAATTCCGCCAGCCCAAAGTTCAGTGATAAACTGGCGGTACCAAAACCCACACCGTTACGCCAACAGAACTACGCCCACAGCATTATGACTCACGAATCACCGCAGCGGACATTCAACCGCAGTAAACCATTGGTGGTACATACCGCCGCGCTCAAAATACACACACTCAAACAAAACTGCACCACATTGGACAATTTAAACTACACACACCTGACACACATACACACCACATCCACACCACTATGAAACACCCACCCACACTACCCACAACCCTTTATGACAAAAAGAAAATTGACAACTGAGAGAGAGACAGACACCAAGAACACCCACAGAACCAGAGCCAAAGAACACCATCACCCATACACCATCCACGCACCTTACAGCACACCCCCCAACACATCACCCAACATACCCTCACACACACCACTCACACTACACCCACCACAACGACATCCCAGGTTCTCAGAGGACGAGCTAAGGGTCACGGTGGAGGAAATCATCCTGGTAGAGCCACAGCTATTCGGATCGCAGGTGCAGCAGACATCCATTGCTAGAAAGATGGAGCTATGGTGGAGAATCGTGGACAGGGTCAATGCCGTGGGACAGCACCCAAGAACAAGGGATGACATCATGAAGAGATGGAACACCCTACGGGGGAAGGTGCGTTCCGTGGTAGCAAGACACCAGATAGCAGTACAGAGGACTGGCGGTGGATCCCCACCTCCTCCCCCACAACTAACAACATGGGAGGACCAAGTCTTGGCAATCATGCATCCTGAGGGCCTGACAGGAGTAGCAGTAGGACTGGACTCTGGTAAGTCAAATCTTTACTACTGTCACCCCCCTACCTGCATGCCATCACATACCCCCACCCCACCCTCACTCCCATCACTCCACCACCTCCCACACACCCCACCATCAAAACCAACCCCTGCCATAACCAAGTCTTTCATGCAACACCAGTGCATGGACACCCATCAAAGACCTGCATGGACAACTATCACTAAAGCATGAACACTAGAGACAATCACCTAGCCTACCAAATCACTACTCACACAAGGCAAAGCTGGCAGGGCAATAACAGCCATACAGTGACAAGATGTCACATGCAGAAACAATCACACTGCATTTATATCCCCACAGGTCCCCCATCCAACATCACTGAAGAGAAGGTGCCAGCAACATCCAGTCCACCCCCAGAGAAGAGACCCACAGTGATGACAGCAGATCTGGTCACCTGGTCTGGAGGACCAACCTGGCCCATCAGGGATCTCTGGACAGTCGGTTACCCAGGCACAGTCCCATAACACCACAGAGCCTCCCCCCTCAGGAAACACCAGCACAGCACCCACCCAGCGTGCCCATACCTCTGTCTCAATCAGCAGTGTGTCCACCACTACAGGGACCCCAGGACACCCCACAAACACAGGACGATCAGGGACCTGGGGTCAGTGGCAGTGGGCACACGGTTCAGGGGACAGAGGCACAGGACAACAAGGAAGCTGGGAGGACTGCTGTGCAACAGGGGGAGGACAGGCCCAGGGAACAGACTCTCCAGGAGGCACTCACCAACATCCTGGGAGCATACCACCATTCCCAGAAGATGATGGGCCAAATACTGTACAAGTTGCAGGAGACCCATCGGCTGCAGGAGGGCCAGTCCCTGGGGATCAAGGAGGACCTGAAGGACATCCACACCACCCTGGTCACCATTGCAGGGGTGCTGGCAGACATGGCCAACACCATGAGGGAGGCAGTGGCACACCAACAGCCCCCTGACACTAGTCACACCGATGAACAGCCCTCCACCTCGGCTGCCGCTAGTGGACAGGAGGCCCTGCCACACGACCAACAGGCCACCAGCACCCCTCCCCTTGCAGAAGGAGAACCACCCCACAAACGGTCCCTGCAATCCAGGTAGAAGCCAGAGACTATTGCCAAGACCCCTGCCAGGAAATAAGACTCTCCTGAATGTCAACCTTGTGTCCCACTCTGTCACCCTGTCCACTATGAAACTGCCATTGCTACACTTCCTATGCCCCCTTGGACAATGTACCTGTGATACAAATAGACTGGACTCTACGCTGGACTTTGCTCCACCATCACCCCAACCCATTGCAATACCCCCTCCACTTATTAGCACTTAAATAAACAGCCTTGGAAAAAAATACAAGTATAGAGTCTGTCAAACGATTGAACTATGTATTCCTTTAACAAGCTGTAAACATTGCAATTAAACTGTACAGTAATGTGTATATAGGTATGACCTGTAGTTTGCTGAAGTCAATACACTAGGAGCTAGAGTGGGGCACAGATAACTGAAAATAGAGACGCCAAAGGGTACAGTAAGTGACCATGGATTTGGGAGACTCTGCCTGCCATGTACACTGTCCAACACAAAACTGTCAATGTAAGGTGAAGCTACAGTGTCTTACCTGTGTGTCACTGGAAGTACTGTCATATGATTGCTGTTCTGTTGTCCTCATCCTCATCCTCTGCCTCCTCTTCTTCACTGTCCACAGGGTCCACTGCTGCCACACGGCCATCTCCAGCCTCTTCCTCCTGCAGAAAAGGTACCTGGCGTCTCAAGGCAAGGTTATGCAACATGCAGCATGCCACGATGATCTGGCAGACCTTCCTGGGTGAGTAGTACAGGGATCCACCAGTTAGATGGAGGCAATGAAACCTGGCCTTCAGGAGGCCAAATGTCCTTTCGATAATCCTTCTTGTCTGCCCACGTGCCTCATTGTAACGTTCCTCTGCCCTTGTCCTGGGATTCCTCACTGGGGTCAGTAGCCAAGAGAGGTTAGGGTAACCATAGTCACCTGAAAATATTGATGGATACCTGTTAGACACACACTAACCCTTATGGCCAACACCACACACATACACAAACATACACTGAGTGGGAATCAGGGCTGACCTATTAGCCACACCCGGTGCCTCTGGAGCTGAGTCATCACATATGGGATGCTGCTATTCCTCAGGATAAAGGCATCATGCACAGACCCAGGATACTTTGCATTGACATGGGAGATGTACTGGTCCGCCAGGCACACTATCTGCACATTCATGGTGTGAAAGCTCTTTTGATTTCTGAACACCTGTTCATTTCTCTGGGGGTGTGGACAAATGCAATTTGTGTACCATCAATAGCCCCAATTATGTTGGAGATATGTCCCATTGCATAGAAGTCAGCTTTCACTGTGGTCAAATCCTCCACCTGGGGGAAAACGATGTAGCTGTGCATGTGTTTAATCAGGGCAGACAGCACTCTTGTCAGCACTATTGAGAACATTGGCTGTGACATTCCTGCTGCCAAGCCCACTGTCACTGGGGAGAAGCCAGTTGCCAAGAAATGGAGCACTGATAGGACTTGCACAAGAGGGGAGGATAGCAGATATCAGGTCAGGCTCCAATTGGGCACACAGCTCTGTGATTGTGGCCCTGCCCAGTCTATAGGTGAGGATAATGTGCCTGTCCTCCACTGTTGCCAAGTCCACCAGGGGTCTGTACACGGGGGGATGTCACCATCTCCTGTTCATCCGCAGCGGTTGTAATCTAGGGGCAAAACGGGGAGCAGCTGGTCAGTATTCCACATTTCCAAACACTACACTGCATTGCATGTTGTGACTGTAACAGTATATTTGTGAATAGGCCCAAATGGTGCCTATGTGTACTGTGCTGCAGTTAAGTGCCATGCCCCCCCCTGAAATGGCATCCACCTATCCTGAATGGAGGGACATGTGGAAATGAGGTGATTCCGCTGACGTTGTGCACCGTTGCGGGAGGCGGTCAAGTACAGCCGTGCAACTCCTCATTGGTTGTCATTGGGCCCTATGGATTACAGTGGCCAATGGTGATGTACGCCGGCGGTGACGGTGCGCACCGCCACGGACGTGACTGCCATTTTCTATCCGTTCACTTACTTGCTACCTGACCTTCCACAGGAGAGGACCTACACTGCAAGTGCTGCTGTGACTAGGGAAAGGGACCATTCCTTCTCCGCTGCGGAGTTGAAGAGATTGGTGGATGGGGTCCTACCCCAGTACCGAATGCTGTATGGGCCTCTAGACCAACAGGTGTGTACCCTGTGAGCACGATGCATGGGGGACGAATGCATGTAGTGCTGTGTGTGAGTGCCTCATGTAGGGGGTGTTGGTGGAAGGGCCCTGGGCAGCGTGCTGCATGTACTGAGGGCAATGTCTGTGCACAAGGGGATGTGAGGGCAATGGTGGGACATGAGTGTAACACTCTGGATAGTGAGACTGATATTTTTGTTCAATGTGTATTTTTCTGCAGGTCAGCACCCATCAGAAAAAGGATATATGGCGTGCCATCGCCAAAGATGTGCGGACCCTGGGGGTCTACGGCAGGTGGAGCACCCACTGTCACAAACGGTGGGAGGACCTGAGACGCTGGGCAAGGAAGACGGCGGAGGCCCAGCTGGGGATGGCCTCCCAACGAGGAAGGGGTGCCCGTCGACCCCTGACTCCCCTGATGGCCCGCATACTGGTGGTGGCCTATCCGGAGCTCGATGGGTGTTTGAGGGCCTCACAGCAGCCACAAGGGGGTGAGTACAGTTCCCCAATATACTACTTGCGCATGGGGGGGTGGTCTCGGGTGGGTGTTGTGGGCCTGTGGATGCCCCTAGGCCAGACCGGACATTGCAGCGTAGCTCCCATGTTGGGCAGGGTTTGATGTACACTATTCTATTTATTTCTATTTCAGTAATTTATAGAGCGCATGGCTGCCCCAAGGCTTCCCAGCGCTAATGCAGGACCAAATTAAGCAAACAAAACTGGCACCCTATAGAAGTAACAGGAAAGTCTTTAGCAGTTTATGAAAAGAGAATTCAGAGTCTTGTAGGTGAAGTTCAGCTGGAAGAGAATTCCATAGATGGGCTGCCCTAAAGGCAAAAGACCTACCTCCCCATCTTCCTTTATTAACCCAAGGTATGTTAATGAGGGATGCAGAAGAGGATCTAAGTAGGTGTTAGGGAATGTAGGGGGTTATATTCTGTCTAAGAAAGGCCGGACCTCTGTTATGAAGAGCTTGGTGGACAAAGCAGGCAGCTTTTTAAATTTTTTTTGTATTATTCTTTTTATTGAGTTTAACAACAACAGATACAGCCCATCACATAAAATTAATGAAGACAGTGTTTTATAGACGCCGATCAGATTAGCAGGTAACACTCACAGAAATCTGTACCTCCATATATCAATCTCATGAACACTTAAACCATTGAACCTGTCAAAAATGTCCAGTGTCGCCCCCAATAGGCGTGCAGAGGTAGCGGCAATCCCAAAGACAGAAAGTAAGACTCGTAAAACATTCGTAGGGCTGTAGAGATCCAGATGCAGAGCAGCATCCATTCCAGCAAATCAATCAAAGCTCACAGAGAGCAAATGTAGGGTTCTGACCACAATGCACGTGGAAGGGTGCAGCTCCCCATCTACAATCTCACAGGTTGGTCTCCAAGAAAAGGCGTAATGGGGCCCAGATATCCAGAGGTCGGGATCCCTCAGGCATCAACTCCCAGTAAAGCATTAGTTGTTCTTGGCAAAAAGCGGCATCTCGCAACCACTCAGATCCTCGTGGGGATCTCCCACGTCCCCAGCACATCGCAACTCTAAGTTTAGCCAACAGCAGCAGAAGGCCCACCAGCTTCCTATGGACCAACGGTATCTCGTCCACATATCCAAGCAGCGCAAGCTTAGGGGAGTAGGTCAGAACCAGGCCGGTAATCCCTTCTATCATATGCATCACCTCATGCCAGTAAGCGCGCACCGCCGCACAACTAAAATCTGTGTCAGAGGCCCTGCATGGTTCACAACAAGAGTCGACCCGCAGCCCCATATCACCAAACCACGGGGGTATAGTACAAGCAATGCAAGAATTGAAAATGAATAAGACTTAGCCTATAATTGGGGAAGAGCACCCGCATATGCAAGCAACATTTTCTCCATATCTTCACCAATGTCCACTTCCCACCGTGCCTTAGCAGTCGTCGCCGTTCCTTGCTTCTCACTCTGCAAGCAATTATACAACTTAGTAATGAGCCGGCAAGGGGATTGCGCACAATACAACCACTCCAGCCCCTGACACATCAACGGGGCCTCAGGAAGGCCCAGGAAGCAAGCACGGAGCATCTCACCAATGCACAGCACATATAGCCGATGCAACACAGAGTCTCGTCCATCCCCCAGCGCAGTCTCCAACGAGATAAACCGCCCTTCCACGAAACAGTCTCCCAGAAGGGTTACATTCGATTCACAGAGGAATTTACGCAGTCGGGCGTCCTGGTGCATCCGCTCATCTGTGACATCAAGTACCGGCATCGAAGGGGTGTACGGATCATGCACATCAGCCCGGCGCAGCAAAGCAGCCCAGTCCCGGGTCGTACAGGCCACAGTATCCACTCCATGAGGCCTAGGATGGGAAAGGTTCCCGATCATCTGTGACAATCCGTCCGGCTACACCGCATCACTCTCAGGTGCAAGATGCGGTACATATCAGATAGGGCGCATCCAGAAATGTGCATAGTGAGCGTGTGCACAGTGATTGTAAAGCTCCAAGTCCGAAGCAGCAAGACCACCCAAGTCAAACAGGAGTGCCAACTTGTCCCAAGAGACTCTGGACTGTCCGCCCGCCCAGGCCAACCGTATAAACGCAGAGCGGAGTCTCAGCAAAAAACTAGCCGTAAGAATAAGAGGTAAATTCACAAATAGGTATAAAAATTGGGAAAGCCCCACAATTTTATCAATCACAATGCGTCCAGTGAGTGAGAGCGGCAACGAACACCAGGCCTCCACCCTGTCCTCCAGTGCCTCTATCTCTCCACTTGGCCAAATGCTCAGGTATCTCACCGGTGCGTCAGCCAACCCAATAGGGCATCTGGAAGAAAATCACAGTGTTCCCACAGAAAGAGGCATCGCCACAGATTTAGATCAGTTAATCGTAATCCCGGAGAATGCACAAAACCGTACTATCTAATCAAGCAGGATATCAAGATGATCATGCGGCTCGCACACATACAATGCAATGTCATCAGCGTACATGTTTAGCAATATAGAGCGCTGGCGAAATGCCAGTCCACGATGTTTATGATGTTGTCTCAGCCTCGCCGTGAGTGGCTCCATGGCAATCGTGAAAAGCAGCGGAGATAGAGGGCAGCCCTGTCGAGTCCCCCGAGCCACCCGGAAGGGACCGAAAACAATCCCATTCGCAGCCGAGCAGTAGGCTCCGAGTACAGCAAGCGGATCAATTGTACAAACCTAGCACTCATCCCCACTATGGCTAGCAGAGCAAACATGTACTGCCACACCAGAGAATCGAAAGCTTTGGTGACATCTAAAACAACCACTGCTGCACTATCCCTAGCTGCAATTGTACTCGCGACAGCGAAGAACGTGTGAAGATTATAAGCCGTAGACCGACCAGGAACAAACCCAGACTGGTCGGGCAAGACCAGCTTCGGGAGCAAGGGCTGTAATCTCACCGCTATCATCTTGGCCAAGATTTTTTTATCAATATTAATCACAGAGAGTGGTCGATACGAGTCACAGCTGCACGGATCCTTGCCAGGCTTTAGAATTGTGACGATCAAGGCCTCACGCAAGGAGGCGGGGAGAACCCCAGTCTCCATAGATTCCGCGTACACCTCCAACAAGTGAGGTGCTAGAATGTCCGCATATTCTTTATTAAAGGACGGGGTGAGACCGTCAAGTCCGTGAGACCTATCCCCTGGCAAACTACGAATCGCCGTTTTGACATCTTCCACAGTGAAGGGGACGTCTAGGTAGGACCTATGCGAGTCATCAAACCAAAGCAAGCTGATCTCGGAAAAGTAGTCTTGCGCAGCCTCTGCGTCCAGACCAGGTGACTCCGGTACAATTCTGCAAAAAAGTCAGTAAAGACCTGCAGGACGACATCTGACCCCGCCACACGCCCCCTAGACGTGTCGTTCAGCCCTGAAAATATAGTTACTAGCCCATGGCCTTCGTAGCACACTCGCGAGTGTGCGTCCTGCCCTCTCACCTTCCCCGTATCTCCTTGCCTTGGCATGTTTCCCCAGAAAGCAGATCTCACGCAGAGATGCCTCCTCTTATTGTGTGACAGTTCTTTGCAAAGCTGAGAGTGTATCCCCAGACCAGTCAACAATCAGGCGCCCTTTCAGTTCTACTATCTGCGCCTCCAAATCAGCCAAGTCCCGCCGCAGGAACTTCAGCACACTGTGCTGTTTAGAGAGGCATACCCCACGTATTACCACCTTGCATGCCTCCCACAAGGTACCAACAGAACTCAACAACCCACAATTCTTGTCGGAATAGTGAAGAATGGCCTCTCAAACTTCCCCCTGGAACACCTGATCTCGCAATGTTCCATGCGGCAGATGCCACGCATAAGCACGCCCCGGCCCTCCTGGCACTGCCAGCACTAACTTAACCGGCGAGTGATCCGACAAAGTGCGCACCATGTGCTCAACTGACCGCGTCCAAAGCACCACAACCATCGTGCCCAACCAGCTATAGATACGAGACCAGCTTTTGTGAGCATAATTAAAGCAGGTGCCCTCTCTAGTATCCCCATGCCTCACCCGCCATAGATCCACCAGGGACCCCTCAGTCATAACAGACGATAGGGCTTTAGCAGCAGCAACATGCTGAACTCTAGCCAGGCTCTCGCGGTCCAATCCAGGGTCCAGAATGACATTGAAATTCCCTCCCCAAATCAAGGTGTCGCTTCCCAGCGACTCAATTAGCCGCCACACTTCTCTGAAAAATTTGGGGTCGTCGGTATTAGGACCATAGACAGAAACAAGTCTGCAAGCTATGTCTAACAGCATTCTACTCATCATGACATATCGGCCATTGGGGTCTACAATCACTCTGGGAGCGCGCCACTGCAGTCCCTTCTGCAGCAGAATAGCAACCCCTCTTGCATAGCGCGAGAACACCGCTCCATGATATTCACCAATCCAGCCCGCTTTTAACCGATTTTGAGGTCTCCAGCAGCATGCAGATATCAATCTCCTGCCCCTTCACGTAAGCAGACAATAGCCGCACCTTGCGCCCATCATTCAAACCGCGCACATTCCAAGTAAGACAGCGCCCCAGTGCCACATCGCCACGCACCATCGCATCTTCCAATCAAATATACCGCCCCACCACAGCGCCTCATGACAATCGCCCACCGCGTATGTGCAGAAGTATATAGTGAAAGAGAGAAGAACAAGAACAGTAAACCAAAACCAGTCCCCCCACTCCACCCTTCTACACAGACCCCCCCAATCGAGTCGAAGCAGAGAACCCACCCCCCTTCAGAACTAGAATCCCAATCGTAGCAAAAGGACTCATCCAAGGGGCCTGCACCAGGCCATCCATCTCACCCGCCCACTTAAGTTAGGGGGAGGAAGGGCCAAGGGCCCTTGAATAAATCATACATCAGAGCAGCCAAAAGAAGCAATTAACCCAGTATCAGTAACAGGGAGCCCCCATATAGTCACCAGAGAGACAGCGGAGTTCGTTACCGCCCCACCATTCTAGTCATTGTCACTTAATGCATCTCTCTCTCCACTCCAGAAGCCTCCGGCTCCCTTGATGCCACCTTTTTAGGAACTGTTTTGGCAAACTTGGCCGCCAATTTCTAGTCCGTGAAGAAATGCAATTTACCCCCATGTTGCACTCTCAGCTTCGCGGGGTAGATAAGAGAATATATTGCATCTGTCTGGCTAAGAGTGCGTTTGATCGGAAGGAAGGCCCTGCGCGCAGCCTGCACTCGTGGGGTGTAATTAGAGAAGATGCTCAATTCAGAGTTTTTGTAAATTATAGGTTGCCGCTCCCTTGTCAGTCGGAGAACTGTGTCTCTGTCACGATAATTTAACAGTCGAACAATGATAGGCCACAGAGGGGTGCCTGGCGGCGGTCAAGGACCCGGTGCCTGGCGGCGGTCAAGGACCCAACAACCTGTGGGCCCTCTCCACCACCAGCAACTGGGAGAGTTCACCAGGGAAAAGGTCAGACAGCATTGACTCCACAAAATCTTCCATCCTACCCATCGCAGTGGACTCCAGAAGGCCAACTATGCAAATGTTATTGCGGCACGACCGCGCCCCCAAGTCCTCATTCTTGCTGCGAATCACTTCCAATACACGCTCCATACGCAGCAGATGTTCTCCATTGCCACGTCGCTGATGTGCGTGCCTCCAGCTGGTTGAACTGGGAGTCATGATCATCCACCCTAGCCCTAATCCGGTCCAGCTGTTCCGTCAGATGGTCAAGCTTGGCATCAATACCAGGGAGGCTATTCTTTAAGTTGAGAAACAAAGCCTTGACCGAGACGTCCAAAGCCCCCTCCTCCGCCGACGTTTCTTCCGAATGGAAACAAGGCCCTCCACCCTTCCTCCTACCTCCATCAAAGGTGAGTTTCACCTGTTTCTGCTCTGCCTTGCCCATCCTTGCCACAATTGTGTCCAGCAGTCCGGGGCCCCAACAGCAGACCTCAAGCAGGATGGCAGAAAGACAAAGAAGGCGACCTGCCCAGGAATGTCAACAGCTCCCACCAGTGCAGCAGCACAGATCAGCACCACGAAAGGAATGGTAGACGCACCGGGCCCAGTCACCGCCACTCCGCAAATCTCAGCCGTCTCCAGGAAGTTCCGGTCTGCCAGATCAGGTCAGCGGTCTCCTAGGAATATATCTCCAGGTATGCTAGCCCGGCGGAGCTGATCCCGGGAAACCAGGGACCAGCCCCCGTCCCCAGACCCCGTCCAGCATCCGACCTTGAGCCACAGGTCCGGAATCAGCACGCAGGGTATAGCTCCAGCGCCAAACCCAATCCAGCAGCTCCCACAGCACCACCAACGGCCCGCAGTCCAATCCGACTGCCGAAGGGGCCCCCAGCCAGGGAAGTCAGAGCACCATCTGCCCCACCGCAGCAGCCGCACCAATCCACCTCCATGCGCGGCAAGGTTCTGTCCAGGGGAGCCTCAGGCCCCCTTTAGAATCACCATCCGTGGGGAACTGGCACCCACCCCCGCATCTTGCTGCCAGGCACCACTTCCACCGGAGGGGAATAGACCTGCCACCTAGGGTCCGCATGGCACCCACGAGGTGCCCCCACCGTTGCCAACCGGCCCACAGAGGCCCCTCTTCAGCTGCAAAGGCTGCGGCCGCAGGCACCGGAGCGAAGCACGGGCCCCGCCCCAATCGAGGCCACGCTCCACACAAGGCCGCGGTCCGACCTGACCGCTGATTGGCCTCAGGGGACAAGCAGACGCTCACCCCCTACTGTCCACAGCAGATCCTCAGCTGGGACCGCCACCCCGGCGGCCCGCCGGGAGGACCAGCAAGGCCCCGGGACACAGCGATCCACAAGGCTACAGACGCTTCCCACGGAAGGTCCCAGAGAGGTGCCAGAGTAATCAGGCCGGCCCTCTCCCGTCAAGGAGCGCCCGGGAAAGCCGCAGCCGGAAGCCACCGAGAAAACAGCGTGCTGCCTCAGGGGGGTCAACAGGAGGGCTCCCCACTAAAAATAGCACGTAGGAGGGGCCGCTCCAAGGACAAATGTAAGAAATAGGCCCCCAGCCCAGCGGAGCCTCACAAAGACGGCCATCTTGCTGGTGGGCCAAGCCACGCCCCCCCAGAGCAGGCAGCTTTAAAGTTGATGCTCTGTTCAATGGGTAGCCAGTGAAGAGAGGCTAGAGCGGGTTTCGCTGAAAGATGTCTAGGAGTGCCCATCAAAAGACGGGTGGCAGCATTCTGTACCAACTGCAGCCTCTTCAAAATATATTTAGGAGAACTCATGAATAAGATGTTCCCATAGTCCAGCCGAGATAGAATTAGTGCCTGAACAATAACCCGTTTTGCTAAAAAGTACAGAAATATCAAGATTTTCCTATAGGTCCTCAAGACATAAAAACAAGAGGAGGCTAGATTCTTTGCATGGCATTCCATTGTAAGTTGTGTGTCCAACCAAAGGCCTAAGCTTTTAATGATATCTTTAGGGGGGAGAGGTTGTTTAGTCTTGCTGGGGCTAACATAGGGGACTGCACGCACGGAGAATTCCCTATCAGCATGACCTCTGTTTTTTCATCATTTAATTTTAATTTGCTATCAGCCATCCAACCAGCAATATCCAACAGGCATGAAGAGAGGATGGCAAATTCCGAATTACTGGCAGTAAAAAAAGAAAAGACCAATTGAGTATTGTCAGCATAGGAGATAAGTGATAACCCATGGGGTTCCACGATCTTTGCCAACGAGGGCATATAAATGTTGAAAAATGTAGGGCTCAGTGACGAGCCCTGTAGAACACCACATGTCAGGGAGCAAATATGTGAGTAGTATGTCTGATCCAGGACTTGAAATGTCATCTGATCAAGAAATGATGACAGCCATTTAAGGCAAATGCCTTCAAAACTCATTGGAGTGATTCTGCGTAGAAGGGTCTTATGGTCCACAGTATCAAACGCAGCACTCAGATCAAGAAGAATGATGGCTGCATGTCCGCCTGCATCTAAGTGGCGTCTAGTGTCTTCCGTGACAGCCAGAAGGGCAGATTCGGTGCTGTGGAGTGGTCTAAAACCCATTTGAGTATCATGAAGAAGATTGTGTTTCTCCAGAAAGTCTGACACCTGCGAGTTAACGTGTTTCCTCATCATTTTAGATTAAATTGGGAGAAGAGCAATTGGTCTGTAATTGCCAAATGAGGTTGTGTCAAGATTAGTTTTTTTTAACAGGGGCTTGACCACAGCATGTTTCCAGTGATGGGGAATGTGCGCATAGGACAAAGAGTTGTTAAGAATCTTAGTTAAAACCGGCGTTACAACATCAGATCCTCAGGCTAGGATAGAAGGAGGGGATGGATCCAAAGGAGACCCAGATTTTATAGTACGAAGATGCTTATCCACCGACTCTTCATTAATAGGCTGAAAGGCTGAAAAGGCTGAAAATAAGATTTGAGAAACTTGATCGTCAGTGGACTGGGCCACCTTAAGCCCATTGATAGAGTTTTTAGGAAATGTTGCCTGAATATCAGATATTTTCTTTTGAAAGAAGCAGGCCTTTTCATTGCTGTGTTCCTTGGAGACTTCTGTCATATTTTTGCCAGAGGGAGACTGAGTCATTTCCTTGACAATTGAAAAGATCTCTTTAGGGGAGCGGGAGGACTGTTCAATCCTAGCAGTATAGTAGGATGCCTGCGCCGCTTTGATTTCTAAATGAAAAGATCGAGTCAGGTCTGTATACGCTTTTTTGAGGCAAACATAGTATGACTGCCTCCGTTTCCTCTCCATCCGCTTGCATTCTGTTTTTAAGCGCAACAGATGAGGGGAAAACCAGGGAGATTTCTTTTGGCGATTAGTCTTGGTAATGATCGTAGTAGGTAGTACGATGTCTAAGGATTGGGAGATCCATTTATCAAAGCTATCTGTGGTGTAGGATAAGCCAGGAAATGATATAGCCTGCAGATTCATGAGTGTCTATCCAGGCTTTCTTGTTCAGCCTTGACCACTGATGAATAGTTAAGTGGCCATGAGGCTGGAGGACTGAGGAAAGAGGAGTCCGAAAAGTCAGTGTGATTAAAAAGTGGTCAGGCCAGGCCAGGGGTAGGGGGGCCTCAGCTACTATGTTGGCCAGGTTGCTGAAAACTAGATCAAGTGTATGTCCTGTAAGATTTGTGGGGCCAGATAAAATTGCGAGAGGTCTATGGCTTCTTGATACCCAAGTAGCTCTCCGACAGAGTTATTCTAAAGATCCTCTGCATGTATGTTGAAATTCCCCAAGATAGTACAATTGGAGTGTTTGCAGTCAAAGACTGGTACACTCGCTGGTAGAGCTTGAAGGAACTTCCCGTAGGGGCCAGGAGGCCGGTGTATTAAAATACCAGAGAAGGTGAAAGTGGCGTCAATGGCGCCTACAGGAAAGAAACATCTTCCTTGGCATGTTACCCCCAATTTTCACATGTATGTCAGTATGTTTTTGTCTGTCTCACTGAGATCCTGCTGGTCAGGACCCCAGTGCTCATAATTTATGGCGTAATGTGTATGCCTGTGTAGTACCTAACTGCGTCACTGAGGCTCTGCTAACCAGAACCTCAGTGCTTATGCTCTCTCTGCTTTTAGATTTGTCACTGTAGGCCAGTGACTTCATTTACCAACTTCAATTGGGATACTGAACTCCCCTTATAAGTCCTGAGTGTATGGTACCTAGGTACCCAGGGCATTGGGGTTCCAGGAGATCCATATGGACTGCAGCATTTATTTTGCCACCCATAGGGAGTTCAGACAAACCCTTACACAGGACTGCCATTGCAGCCTGCGTGTAATAGTGCACACACTATTTCACAGCCCTTTTCACTGCACTTAAGTAACTTATAAGTCACCTATATGTCTAACCTTCACTTGCTGAAGGTTAGGTGCAAAGTTACTAAGTGTGAGGGCACCCTTGCACTAGCAAAGGTGCCCCCACATAGCTCGGGCCATTTCCCCAAACTTTGTGAGTGCGGGGACGCTATTACACACGTGCACTACATGTAGGTCAATACCTATATGTAGTTTCACAATGGTAACTCCATTGGCTATGTAACATGTCTAAGATCACGGAATTGTCCCCCCATTCCAAATCTGGTATTGGGGAGCCAATTCCATGCATCCTGGGGGCTCCACCATGGACCCCCAGTACTGCCAAACCAGCTCTCTGAGATTTGCACTTCAGCTACAGCTGCTGCCACCTCACAGACAGGGTTCTGCCTCCTGGGGTCTGGGCAGCCCAGTCCCAGGAAGGCAGACCAAAACATTTCCTCTGAGAGCAGGGTGTCACACCCTCTCCCTTTGGAAATAGGTGTTACAGGCTGGGGAGGGGTAGCCTCCCCCAGCCTCTGGAAATGCTTTGAAGGGCACAGATGTGCCCTCCTTGCATAAACCAGTCTACACCGGTTCAGGGACCCCTTCTCCCCTGCTCCAGTGCTAAACTGGACAAAGGAAAGGGGAGTGACCACTCCCCTATCCATCACCACCCCAGGGGTGGTGCCCAGAGCTGCTCCAAAGTGTCCCAGACTTCAGCCGTCTTGCTTTGGAAATGGGTGGGGCACTCTGGAGGGCTTTGAGTGGCCAGTGCCATCAGGTGACATCAGAGACCCCTCCTGATAGGTCCTTAGCTGATAAGGTGGCCAATCCCCCTCTCAGGGCTATTTAGGGTCTCTCCTGTGGGTTCTCTTGAGATTATACTTGCAAGTTTCCTTCAGAAATCCTCTGCAACAACTTCAGACTCTTCTGACCTCGGATCAACTGCCGCCTGCTCCAAGAAATGCTGTAACTGCAACAAAGTCCACAAGAGACACCTTTCTTCAGCAACCTCAGCTCCAAGTCAGCAACTGCAACAGTTTCCACGGTGTGCATGCTCTGGGGTCTCCCTGTCTTCATCCTGCACCAGAAGGACCGAAGAAATCTCCTGTGGAGTGATGGAGTCACTCTTATGCTCCAAGCAGGCACCTTCCAAGATGACAACCAGTACCTGGGACTCTTCTCACAGCGATGAGCATGCTCATAAGGACACAGAGGGTGATCATCATCGACATAGACTGTCTTGAGGTCCTGCTGACGCAATTTGGAGGAGATAAGACCTTGCCTTCGCCGAGAGTGACGGTACCCCTGTGTACTGTGTCTTCTTCGCCTCCTGAGGCCTCTGTACACTCTTTGCAAAATTCCTTCATGCACAGCCTGGCCCAGGTCCCCAGCACTCCATCCTGCAATGCTCAGCTCGCTGAGTTGTTCTCCGGTGGCATGGGACTCTCTTTTGTTGTGCTGTATCAACCGTGTTTTGCACCTCCTTTGAACCCAGATCCTGTGGCTTCTGGCGGCGCTGGCTGGCATCCTGAGGGCTATCTAAATGCTGAGAGCCTCCTCTTCCTCCTCACACAGAGTTGAGGCCCCCAGGTCTCTCCTGGGTCCATTCAGCTCAATTTTGAAGCAAAACCCACTTTTGTCGTAGCCAAGGCATGTCGGCACCTTCTAACACGAAATCTCATCTCCAACAATCTTCACGCCGCGGGACATCTTTTGCATCATGCAGGAACCCGCTGGCATCTTCCTAGGGTGCAATTCTGCAGTCTTAGACTGACTGGGGACTCTTCTTTTGCACCCTTTTCTGGGTTGGCAGGGGTTCCTGTCCTCTCTGGAACTTCTTTCGACTTCTGGACTTGGTCCCCTTCCTTCACAGGTCTTCAGGTCCAATAATCCAGCAGTTGTTCTTTGCAGACTTAGTTGGCTGCTGCAAAATCCCAAAAAGGAAGTGTAGTGTGTCCTAAGGAAACTCTGGGCTCTGGGGGTGGGGTAATTTACTTACCTTTACTGTATTCTTACTCTCCCAGCGATTCTGCACACACTACACCTGTCCAGGGGGGAATTTGTGATTTGCATTCCACTTTCTTAGTATATGGTTTGTGTTGCCCCTAAACCCATTTTCTCCCATTGCATTCTATAGGATTTCCTACTGTTTGTATTGTTCTATGACTATTTACTTGTCTAATTTTGGTGTCTAGTGTATATATATTGTGTATAACACTTACTTCCAGAAGGAGTATTGTCTCTAAGATATTTTTGGTACTGTGTCACCCAAATAAATACCTTTATTTTTGGTAACACTTAGTAATGTCTTTATTTGTGTGTAAGTACTGTGTAACTATAAGTGGTATTGCATGAGCTTTGAATGTCTCATAGTTCAGCTTAAGCTGCTCGGCTATAGCTATCTCTATCAGCCTAAGCTGCTAGAACACTACTAAATTCACTAACAAGGGATAACTGGACCTAGTGTAAGGTGTAAGTACCCGAGGTACCCACTACAAACCAGGCCAGCCTCCTACATCACCACCTCCTACCTAGCTAGTAGGCATCCACTACTGGGCAGGGGTCTGTGGGTATCAGGTATGCTGCAATTGGCATTGGATATCCCTGTCCATGGGCTGGTGACTAGCATTGTGACTATTAGTGAATAGCCTAATGCTTAGGGCTGATCCCTGTGTGTGTGTGTTGTGTACGCCAACGGTGGTGTTGGTGCCGCCACTGACCAAGTATATCCTTTGTCTCTTCCCCACCCCTTTTGTTTTGTCACCCTGTCCTTATGTGCATTAGCATCATCTGGCGGAGGAACAGAGGCACTGGCGACGGAGGGAGCTGCATCCCTCATGGCCCAGGAGGCTGAATCCACCGACGGTGAGAGCACCAGTGGGACAGAGGGCGAGGGGAGCACACGGCAAAGACTGTAGGGAAAAGTTCTGAGAGTGATTCCTCCTCCGATGGAAGTTCCCTGGTGGTGGCGGACACCTCTGTGGCCACCCCAACTACAGGTACAGCCTCTGCCACCCCCGTACCAGCACCGCCCTCCCAGCAGCCCCTCAGCGAGTTTCCCATGCCCGCTCACCCAGGAGGGTTGGCATCTCCTTCGCCCCAGGCACCTCAGTCCCTGCCCCAGTTAGCCCTGCTGCCCTGAGTGAGGAGGCTATTGACCTCCTGCAATCCATCTCTGTTGGGCATTCAACCATTGTGAATGCCATCCAGGGGCTGGCAGCCCATTTGCAACAAACAAATGCATTCCTGGGGGGCATTCACTCTGGCATGGCGTCCCAACAGAGATCAATCCAGGCTCTGACCTCCTCTCTGATGGCATCCATTGTCCCTGTTTTGATCCTCCCCCCTCCAACTTCCTCTATCCAGTCCCATTCCCCTGAACCCAAACCTATCCCAAGCACACAGGCAGACCAGCATGCACCCAGGATAGGAGTGTCGCAGGCAAACACAAGCACCACACATCATCCCCCAGGCATTCACACAAACACCATCCAGATGCAGACATACTAACATCCACTGCCTCCATTGTGTCCCCCTCCTCCTTGTCGTCCACCTCCCTCCCAGTAGCGTCTCCACTCACACCTGCATGCACTACATCTTCATCCACTACCTCCATCACCAGCACGCCTATAACTGCATACCCCTCACTGGCAGTCACCACCTCCACATCCATGCACATGTCCCCTGTGTCCTCTCCCACTTGGTCTGTGCCCCCTCCTCTCAAAGTACACAAATGCAAGCACTCAGACACCCAACAGCCATCCGCCTCACAACAGCATCCAGCCCATGCACCTGCACCCAAACACAGCAGACACCTCCTACAACCACTCCCCCTTCCTCCACTCCCGAACCTTCACCCTCTTCCCGCCCCAGTGTCCCTAAGAAGCTTTTCCTCTCCACCGTTGACCTCTTCCCTACCCCTACCCCGACCTTCACATCGGGCCAGGGTGGTCAGAACCCAGGGGAGCACCTCAGCCGCCCAGTCCACGGCCACAGTAGTGTTGACAGCTACTGCAGGTGGGAGAGGCTCCAGGGAACCAGGCAAGCAGCACTGAAAGTGTGCCTGCACCAGGTGCGTCAAGGAAGGGCAAGGAGCCACCACCAGCTGCCAACGGGAAGGGCAAGGAGGCACCACCAGCTGCCAAAGGGAAGGGCAAGGAGGCACCACCAGCTGCCAAAGGGAGGGGCAAGGGGCTTGCACCAGCAGGCAGGAAGGACAGGAGGCCTGGTGCTGGAACTTATACATAGACCTCACCACCAACCAGGGTGGTTCAGCCATCTGAGGCTGCAGCGGGAGGGCTGGAGCCTCCCCCCACCACTGCCAGCACCCACTAGAGAGACTGTGGCTTGCACTCCCCAGGACATCGCACAGGGCATGTGGCACCCTCCAGGACGAGTGGCGTTGTACCATCTTCCAGCTGAGATGCCCCCTCCGTTCCCTGTCCCCCTAAGGTGCCTGTGTATTTTCGACCTGATGCCCCTGCAGTGTTTTCTCTGTGTTGTTGCAGGAATAAGGTGGGGCACTGGTCTCTGTGATGTGACCCTGTGGCCCACGGAGATTGAGGACTGGGCAGTGTCCCTTCATTTGTATATATGTGTTAGACCTCACAGCCTTAGGGTGGTCACCCCTAACTTTTTGCCTGACTCCCTCCACTTTTGAGATAGTGTTTTTGTTGGTTTTTAGACTCTTCACATTTTACCACTGCTAACCGGTGCATATGCTCTCTCCCTTTAAACATGGTAACATTGGATCACACCCAATTGGACTATTTAATTTACTTATAAGTCCCTAGTAGAGTGCACTATATGTGCCCAGGGCCTGTAGATTAAAAGCTACTAGTGGGACTGCAGCACTGATTGTGGACCCACTTCAGTAGCCCCTTAATCTTGTCTCAGGCCTGCCATTGAAAGGCCCGTGTGTGCAGTTTCACTGCCAATTCGACTTGGCATTTAAAAGTACTTGCCAAGCCTGAAACTCCCCTTTTTCTACATATAAATCACCCCTAAGGTGTGCCCTAGGTAACCCCTAGGGCAGGGTGCTGTGTAGGTAAAAGGCAGGACATGTACCTGGGTAGTTTACATGTCCTGGCAGTGTAAAACTCCTATATTCATTTTTACACTACTGTGAGGCCTGCTCCCTTCATAGGCTAACATTGAGGCTACCCTCATACATTGGTTAAGTGGTAGCGGCTGATCTGAAAGGAGTAGGATGGTCATATTTAGTACAGCCAGAATGGTAATACAAAATCCTGCTGGCTGGTGAAATTGGATTTAATATTACTATTTTAGAAATGCCACTTTTAGAAAGTGAGCATTTCTCTGCACTAAAATCTTTCTGTGCCTTACAATCCACGTCTGGCTGGGTTTAGTTGACAGCTCCATGTGCATTCACTCAGACACACCCCACAAAACAGGATACTCAGCCTCACTTGCATACATCTGCATTTTGAATGGGTCTTCCTGGGCTGGGAGGGTGGAAGGCCTGCTCTCACACAAAGGACTGCCACACTCCCTACTGGGACCCTGGCAGACAGGATTGAACTGAAAGGGGACCTGGTGCACCTCTAAGCCACTCTTTGAAGACTCCTCCAGTTCAAAGGCACATTTGGGTATAAAAACAGGGCCTCTGCCTACCACCTCAGACATTTCCTGGAGACGAAACCTGAACCAGAACTCGCACCCTGACAAGAAGAACTGCCTGGCTGCCCAAAGGACTCACCTGACTGCTTTCTGAAGAGGACTGCTGCCTTGCTGTTGCCCTGCTCTCTTGCTTTGCTGCAGAAGTGCTCTCCAAGGGCTTGGATAGAGCTTGCCTCCTGTTCCCTGAAGTCTCAGGATCAAAAAGACTTCTCTCCTGCAGCTGAAATCTCCATGTGGTGAAAATTCAACGCACAGCCTGCTCGCAGTGAAAATTTCACTGCACGCTGAGTCTGGAACGACGCAGCCCGACTTCGCTACAGAAGATCGACACAGTGCCAGCGACGTGACCGGAGCTTCAATGCACAGCCCTGGATCAACGCAAGCCAACTCAGAACGCCGCCGTCCAACTTCCTGAGAAGAATCGAGGCAGCGCTTGTGGTGCAGAAGAAAATTCCACGCATCGCCTACTGGAATCGCCGCTGCCGCTGTGACTTCGCTCCGCAAGCCCAGGATTCTATGCATTGTCTCCGGGGCGTGTGAAAACCCCACAACCCAAAGAGGATCCAAGTCCGCGCGCAGGAAATTGACGCAACGTCTTCCCCGCGTGGAAAATAACGACGCAAGTCCGTGTGCAAAGGAGCGAAACCGATGCACACTCACCGTTTTCCATGCATCTCCTCCTTTGTGGTCCCTTGAGAGGATTTTTCAACGCAAACCAGGTACTTTGCCCTGCAAGAGACACTTGTTGTGTCTAGGAGAACTTAAGACACTTTTTATTGCTTTTGCAGTAATCTTTTAACTCTAAAGACACTTGATATCACTTTCAGTGATATCCTTACATTTGCTTATATCATCTTTAATCGTTTTGACCTGCATTTATTCAGATAAATATTATATATTTTTCTAAACACTGTGTGGTTTATTTTTGTGGTGTTATATTGTGGTATTGTATCATTATTGCACAACTACTTTACACATTGCTTTCTACGTTAAGCCTGACTGCTCAGTGCCAAGCTACCAGAGGGTGGGCACAGGATAATTTGGATTGTGTGTGATTTACCCTGACTAGAGTGAGGGTGCTTGCTTGGAACTGGCGTAACCTGGCTGCCAACCAAAGACCCCATTTCTAACAATATGTATATACATTTTGAATTTGAAGCACGTATTTATCATATTTTGTCTTACTACACTCACTTTAATCAATTCCTTTTGCCCTTGCATTATTCCTGAGGGGAATGGGGTGTATATGTAATGTTGGTGCATCTGGTTGTGTTTATGGTGTTGGGGGGGGGTGTTGGGTGTTGCGTGCATGTGTCACTCTCCCCCCCTTGTGTGCTAGGCGGCAGTACTCACTGTGGTCGTCTTCGCAGGCGTTGATGTTCGTAGTGCAGGAACAGGCATACAAGCATGGGGAAGATTTGCACCTCGGGCTCCATGGTGTCGTGGTTGTTCCCTGACTCTCCAGTGGGGAGTCCTTTGACTTCTGTGTTCTGTTTCTGCTGTGCTTTTGATGTTGTTGATACCACCACGGAAAAGGTGGCGGATAGGCCTGTCTTAATACAGTGGGCAGAACATTGTCTTCCGCCTGGCTGTTGTCAGTTACCGCTCTGGTGCTTATTGCTACCACCGTGGCAGTCGGTGTGTTAAAGTGGCTGTCTGTGTGAGCGGTTTTTGCCGCAGTCATAATTCCATTTTTGTTACCGCCGGCTTGTTGGCTGTATTACCGCCGCTTTAACACCGACCGCCAGGGTTGTAATGAGAGCCTTAATGTCCTCATATGAGGAGGTCCCCTTCTTATTGGATATTTGGTATGCTGCTTGGGCCTCTTCAGTAAGCAAAGGCACCAGCTCTCTGTAGGCCATGTGCTGGCCCGGGCTGTGCATTCAAAGTTAAGAAAGGGTTCTCACTTGAAAATTACTTCTGCAGGGGAATTGTGGCAGCGGGAGGGGATGCTGTCTGGACTGTGAGAGTCCCCTGATTAGCACTGCTTGAGCCTCTGTCAACATCTTGAGGTTGTCTCTCTGGGTACGCATGGCATTTGTGAAAACGTCACAGCCTATCTCCGCATGACACAGGTTTTTAGCGAAGGCCTATTCCAATTTCTGCTGGCCCACGCGGAGCTGTTGTACTCCGCCGTCCAACATGTCCAGATTACTAGCTTGCCTGCATTCTCCACCACTTGTAGAAATGTAGGTTCTTCATGAATAAGTGAACAACAGTTTTATTATAATTCTCAAGTTCTTTATTTTTAGGAAGGAAAGGGCTATATTTGTGTGGTCCTGAATAGCCCTTCTTCGTCATCCTATCCTTTGTCACAAGTCCTGGGCAGGAAGTCCACACCGAGTACCTCAGCGGAAGGACAAGAAAGTCACAGGTAGCTATCTGTACTCTATCTTGTTATTTTGTACCCTACACCGTTTACCCAGTGTCTGGTTACAGTGTAATTGGGATGGGGAACAATGAAAAAGAAACTCACTTAGGAGTATATTTAGGATCCTCTTGTGCCTCCTTGTGCCACATTAGTGTCATTTTTTTACGCTAATGTGGCCCAACGAGGAAAAAAATCCCCATGCCAAATTTATAAAGTGGCACAATGCATGCATTCCGCCACTTTGAACCCTTTGCACTACATTATGCTTGCGCCAGGCATAATGTATGCAATGGGGGTGTTCCCCCATTAGCGGGGCCAAAAATATGGTGGAAAGGAATCTAAGAGATTTATTTGCATAGTTTGTTTCAGCACTAAGCAGGCGTTAAAAGAGGGCACACCATTGTTTACAATGGGCCTCAATGGGCTTTGCAGGATTAGCGTAAACATTGTTGACGCTAATCCTGCAATGCTCCAAATTAGTGTAAAAAATGATGACCCTAGTTCCATAACTACAGCCATGGTGTGCCGTACCTTAGATATGACACACACATAGTGGTGTTAGGGGGGCACTAAGAAGCACAAGAAAAGTGACGCTGCACTGGGTGCAGAGCCACTTTTCCTAAATCTGGCCCATAGTGTTCCAAATGTACTCCTCAAGTGCCTCTCTTGTAACTCGAGAGTCTCCTTAGTAAATATTTATCCCCTGGTACCAATTCTGGGGTGGAGAAACAGAGAGAGGACAAGGACACCCCTGTGTAAGGAAGAGGTTGTTTTGCACAAACGAGGTAAAAAGAAATTTAAGAGTGCATTTTGGCAACCTATATCCCACTTTGCCCCTTTCAAACCAGCAACTTTCCACGCACCTGCCGAAGCCGTGTCCCTCCTGGAATGTGGCCGGGCCCCTGGGCATCTCGGCGGGCTTCTCCTCCGGCCTCCTCTGGAGTTGCAGCTCTCTCTGTACCTTCTTGTCGCGGACTATTGGTGGCATCAGGGGAATCCTCGGCAGTCGTGGCTTCAACTGCTCCTAGCAGTAATATTCTCCTTATGCTCTCCTCCACTGTCGGCGTCCTGCCAGGTAGCTTCGGTGCATCCTCTTTGGGATCCTTCTCTTCTTTCACCCCCCACCTTGTGACTTAGGGATTCTGGTTGTGGATGTCCTAGTAAGACTCTGCCCCCTCTTTGTCTCTGGTGAAAGTAAAGGGGCCAGCTTCCTTGTCCTGTGGGACGACAAGACTGGTATCGCCCAGGTTAACAAGAGAAGGAGGGGAAGGCGTTGCCCCAATCGGCATACCCTCCACCTCGTGACATGAAGTTTGGGGAATTTGGGGATATTGGTGCAGAGCCAACTGAACCTCCTTGAACTCGACCTTTTGTTCTTATTTCACTTTGAGTTCTTTTCGCTGTGGGATTGATTGAGGCATTTCACTCTGGGTGTGATTATTAATGAATTTGAACTGTGCATTATTTAGAGACCTTTGCATTGACTTTGTTTGGGAGTTAGGAAGAAGAGTAGGGTTGTCTTTTAGACAAACACAGAGTAGAGCTAAGATAGAGTCACAAAGATCCTGAAAATAAATCTGTTGCAATTTATCACAAGTTTGCACAGCCTGTTGGCGGTACAAACTCCAAAACAGCCCTGGCCGTCTTTGACCGCCAGGGTTGTAATGAGGCCCATAATCCTTTTATTCCTGGAGTTTATTCATTTTTGGAGACAGTGCCTATTTCAAATTGCACAAGGAATGGTATGGCACATTTAGGTGTGGTGTTTCCAAAAATCTATCATGTGGAACATTTGAGTGATCCTGTTTGGCAAATTAAACCCAGAACTAGACGAGGAGCAAGTGGTGCTGAAAATGCGGGAGATATTTTTGGGACAAAAATTCCAAATGTTGGTGTAGTCTTGAATGATCTGAAGATTAGAAAATTGCCTACTATAGTCAATAGATTGTCTACAAGTACAGCAAGTTCTTTATTAGCTTTAGATACAGAAATGATAGGTGTGAGATTTATGGTTTTTCACAATCATCTTCTGTTAGTCATTCTGCTTGCCAAAGAGGGAGGACTCTGCCACATGTTAAAGGTCTGTCAGTGCTGTACCTACATTGTGGATAAGAGTAAGGCTTTGAAAGTGTACATTAAGAACATATTAAGAACATTTCTGGTCTGGCAGAGGATTTGAAGGAATTGGAAGCAACAGGTGCTTGGTAATCCATCAGAAATGGATTTGCTGCCATTGGAGGTGGTTTGGGAACTTCGGAAGTGAAATTGTAGGCATTGTTCTGAAACCATTGTTGATTACGGATCTTTGTGCAATATCTTTATTTGTGGCTTTTAGAGTTTATCAAATAATGAAATTTAAACATGGAATGAAAAGAAAGAGAGTGGTTGATGAGCAAATGATGAGTTAGAAGAGAATCATGTAACAATTATGATGACATGAAGTGTCTGGAGGAGGGTAGATGGAAAATAATGAAAACTACAAGGTTTTAACTTGTCCGTCTGAAGGATTTTATCAAGATTTGTGACAACTTAATTCATCATCAGAGGGCGCATTGGTGAAACATAATTTTGGTTGTACCCTCATATGTTGGCTTTCTCATAACCATCTCAAACTAAATCATGACAAGACGGAAATACTCCTTCTCTCGAAATCAAACCAGCTCCCTCAACTGCAAGAATGGCTAAAATCTATTGACGCTCTCAAATGTACCCTCTCACTGTCTAGCACGGTCAAATCTCTGGGAATCTCTCTGGACTCCAACTTGACTATGCAGGACCACATCAAGAAGAACGCGAACAACGCCTTACTCAGCCTTAAACTTCTACACAAAATCAAATCCTTCATTCCCCAGGATGACCTCAAACAGGCCACTCAAGCACTGGTACTCTCTAGACTAGACTATGAGATCTCCATCCTTATTGGCACAGCCAAATCCCGACTCGCCCCTATGAGGTCCATTCTTCATGCAGCTGCCGGACTAGTGACGGGAAATAAAAAATATGACCACATCTACCCGGCATTGAAGAGTCTTAAATGGCTACCGATCGAGGCCCGTTGCTTGTTCCACACTGCTTCCCTAACACACAAATTCCCGCACACTGGGAAACCAGAATACCTCGCAAATAAACTTGTGAAAGCTGGTCAAACCAGATCTCTTAGAAGCACAAACTCCCTCCTCCTCCTCCTGCCTAAATCCAACAAGCAAAAATCTCGGTCATGCTCCTTCTCGAACAACGCTCTGAGAATATGGAACTCCTTAACCACTAACATCTGATCCAACCCTTCCCATCAGGTCTTCAAGAAGTTACTTAAAGAATACCTCCTAAACCAACCTCCACATCAAAAAGGATCTCTCACCCCCCACATCACCACTTCCGGATCGCTACCCTTTTGTTCATGACAACCCCTCTGTACTATCGGTCTGTAATGTGATTCTTAGACCTTTCATGTGTCTTTCTTATGTTTATTATCTATTCTGTTGTAAAGCTCTCTGATACCCTCTCGGTCTTGCCTGCACTATAGAAAACTCTCAAAATAAAATAAATAAATAAATAAAAGTATGTTACAGAAGTAACACAACAATGTAATCAACAAGCATATATAATGCATGCCCTAATGTAAAGTAGAACATCCAAATCATATTATTGAAGAAGTATTCACGGTACAAGAATAGAGACTCATATACTTGTGCATTCTAATTTTTTACTTAAGCATGCTAAATTGTAATATTCAACACATCTACATCTATGTGTTTTGATTTATATTACTTTGTTGAAACTGCATATATTCATGTTTCATTTATAACTTCTGTCTTCATTTATAATTGCAAGATGCTCTTATAATCATGCATCTCAAATGTGTATTGAACGTTTTATTAAGTTAGTGTAACCAAAGGCCTTAAGCATTGGTTTCTTGTGTTTAATTTTCAACATGGAATTTTGCTTGCATTGCAATGTTCTTTCTTGCAGGTGCATTTGTGCCAGTCTACAGTTAGTGAAAGGATTATTGTTTATTAGAGATAGTGAGGCCCATAAGGATACTTTGGCAAGGACGAGGAGCGCTAACGAACTAAGAAGAAAATACTCCTGTTTGTGTGCTTGGTGTCTGGAAACATCTTAGGTAGTTCTGATATCCAATTTGTGGGATAAGAAACATGAGGGTTCAACCGTGGGGAATATGGAAAACTAGTGGTGTTGATGACATGGATTTTGCAAAGGTTCTGTTGGTTTAATTGGTATTCACAGAGTTAGATGGGAGCAGATTCCCTTGAGACTTGGAGGGGTAGAGAATTATCTAAACTTATTCCTTTGTGTGGCTTTATACTATGCAACACCTGTCTATCTGAACTTCTCCAGATGTCTCTGCTATTCTGACACTTTCCTACTTCCTGAGAATAAATTAAGGGATCCCTTTAGTTTAGTTTAGGATATTTGGACTAAGTCAGACGTATCCAATAATTAGACAAGAGGACCGAAACGAATGCGCAGATCATCAGATTCTGTTTCCCATCTTTTGTATTGCTTCAGCTAAAAATGTTGTATGCCTGATGCTGGTGTGGTTTAATTTCATTAGTTGTTTTACCTCACCTTTGGAAACTTTGTACTTCTAAATGCATGTTCTTGAGATTAATCTTTAGTAGCTTGGCTCTTAACTTGTAAAAAGCCTTTGAACTTTACTCATCATCTTCTGGTATTTAACGTGTGACCAAAAGGGTTGCACTGTAAATTGAATTGCAAGGTTGATTTTTATTCCCTTTTATCTGTCAAGCATCCTAAAAACGTTTATCGGAAGAAGAGAAGCAAAATGGACCCAAAGCTCTATCAGGATTTATCTCTCATGGCATGGGCCACTACAGAGTTATCACTGCCTCTTATTACCATGGTTTTCCAGGTGGGGACGAGCAGTGAAAACTTACCTTTATGTCTGCACACCTAAATTAGGTAGTCAGACACAGGGATCAGCTGAAGCCGGCCCTTACTCAGTCAGGACATAGGAAGGCTGAATCCATACGTAGTAGTCTTCCCCACAGTTCCACCAAAGCTTCATCCACATATATATATTGGGGGGGCAGACTATTACCTCCATGATAAGGACCTTCTGATGCCATTGCGAGGGAGTATTCTTTTTCCCACAGTTAGACACCTGGTACTAATTTTTTTAAGTTAATCCACCACTTACACTGGCTGGTTTTAGCACCTCCACAAATGATAGCTTCAAAGCACAAATCTAAGGTTCTCAATATTGAAACCAAGACTACTGAAGGTGATCCATAAAGCAGTGTCAATGTGCTAACTGCTTTATTGTTCATTCACATGCCATTCATGCACCACATACAAGGCTTTCAAACTGCCGGCCACCGGACCAACTCAACAGATCAGTGTACTCACATCAACTTACCGCCACCGTGCAAGGGCCCATCATATTCATATGCCACAGGACAGGCTCCCCATTATGTCCACACCTTTTGACAGTTGTTGCAGTCACAAGTCAGTGAAGCTGTTTCAGGTTTGTGTGTGTTGATATGTTGAAGGAGGAAGCCTCCTGCTGTGTTCTCTATGGTTTGAAGTCATCTGCTTAGTTGAGAGAGGGAGTAATTCAGTATGAGGGTGAGTGTGACGCCAATTGGTTTGAATCCATAGGTGAAGATGATGTGATGGCATGTGTATCTGTACTGCCATTACTATCTACCTTCTACCTATACAATATTCCGGAAAGCACATTCTACCTTCATCAAAATTCTGTCTAATCCTGTATACATGCTAAGTGAACCTGTACCAACACATTCCATTGCTAGCTACTTGACGATCAAGCAAACATGTCTTTCCTGTATGTTTAGTGCGCTCACTGTGCTAAATCGAACTCCTTCCAGTTTGTGGATTCAAGTTGGTAGTGTCCGAGTATGCCTCCGAGGCTATATTCCCCAAGCTGAGAGAGCATGTCTACATTTGAAACTAAGGTTAACATGCTGGGGAATACTGCCTAAGTTCCCTAAAGTAATAAACCAAACTAATGTCATGTGGGACTCATTCACTGACACTTCTACTTTTGCTTTGAAAGTGTACAAGCTGGATTAGTAACTTGTATCCTAACCAATTTTATTGAAAAAGGATAGAGGACACAATAACTTGTTTTATGTGGTTTTCACATCTTTAGTATAAGGACAAGTCATTATAAACTCAAATTAGTGCAGATGACTCATTGCTCAGATAGTGAAAAAGTATATATACAAAATAGAACAAGACAATTACAGAGCCCAAGGTTGCATACGGTTTTAATATAAAACAAAACAAAAACGGCGACCCAATCTGTTGACATATAGGCCCTCATTATGACATTCGTGGTGAGTGTTAAAGTAGTGGTAATACCACAAACAGGCTGGCTGTAAATACCGCCAAATTATGGCCATTGCGGTGATACCTCCCATAGACAGCCAATGTACCACACCAACCGCCAGGGCGTTAACACCACTGACCACGGTGGCAGCCATCAACAGCCAGGCGGAAGCCAAGATACCGCCCACCATATTATGCCATAGCAAACCGGCAGGATTTCTGGGGCAGTTTCAACGCATTAAAAAGCCTGGTGGAAACACTGCACAGAAGACAAAAGACTCACCTTCAGGGACACAGAGGATACTGCTGCCATGTAACCAGAACTTCATATCTTCCCGATGCTCTTCTACGCCATGGCCCTTCTGGAACACCAATGTCAACAAAGATGACGAAGGTCAATACAGCCATCTAGTACACAAGGGAGAGAGGGATGAAAAGGAGAGTGATACACACACGCACAACACACCCCATTCACACACACACACACACCATACACGGAACCAGCTGTGAATGTCACAGGACTCACGTTAAATTAAAACAAGGACGACAATGAGAATGAACAAACACTGTAATTTGATGCCAACAGCCACCACAATGTCTATTCGAAAGCAAATGCAGGAGTCAATGTCCAGAATGGGCCAATGGCCAGTCCAAAGTACAAAAGGGTAACATGACCAGAGGGCACAGTCCAAGGACCAACTTGATTCCTGACAAAATCCGGAATTAACACACATATATCAGAAGGTGTTTGAGCGCCTCACTTATAACTAGGGTTAACATGGGTTACAATGAGACAAGGAATTGAGTTAATGTACGTAAACAAGATAAATAGAGAACCCCCAAATAACACAGATAGTAACAAAACCAGATAGTGTCTTTATTCACTGGTTTAAAAATTCCCTGAATTGCTGTGTCTTAGGTTGCTTCCTGAAAGTCAATGGAGGGTTTAAGATAGCAGAGGTGTTTACATAACAAGACTGTTTCAGTGGTGAATTTCTATTTGATTTTTCCCCGTCAATTTAAAGTCATGTTGTCTCGGAGTAGGGAGACATTACATTTTTTTAAATAATATTTAATTTCCATGTACGAAGTTCATGGGGATAGATTAGCAAATGACAAATCATTTAGAGTATTACATATTAAGAGAATTAAATAACTACAGCCAAAATGTATGTACACATATGTAAAACACATAAATATATAATATAAAAAAAACTAATAATATGTTTTAGAGAATTTAAACATTCAATTTTAGTTATAATAATGACATATTTAAAGATAATCATAGGTCTTAAGCAATCAGAATAGAATACAGCAAAATTGTAATTATTTTATGATGAAACCTGATAAATCTATGAAAGTAAGAAAAAAAGAAACCAAGAAAGAAAAAAAGAATGGGAAAATAAGAGAAAGAGAAGTGGGAGACATTTCTGCAAACGCCATCTCCCAGTTAGTGGTAGCAGGGACCACAGCTAAGAGAGTGAAGAGAACACATTGGTCAGATGTAAGAAGCTGCAAGACGTGTTCCCCTGTTAAACTTTTCAGCTGTCAGCTGTGGAGCTCGCAAAAATGGCCACTGCTCCTGTAATTAAGGCAATAAATGCCAACCTTGAAATATTACTGGCATCAGTTTATCCAACTAATAAGCATATTCTGAGCCAGAGCACCGGATTAGAAGCATTAGATCAGGTGTAGCAGATGGCTGGATCGACGTTTCCAGACTGCAAAAAGTGTAGGGTTGCTCAAACAGGGACAAGTGTTTTTAATAAAAACTTATCATAATCACGTCATATCTTGGGGTAGACAGAACTGGCAACTTTTTTCCTCAAGAAATGTGCTTCATTTTAATTAAAATGTATTTCACCAGGTGGCAAAAAAATGAAACTTAATTGCATTTTTTGAGTACAAAAGTCGCACAAGAAGGCAGAGTGTCTTTCGATCAATGCAGGCATTAGGAGCCAGATTTATCAGTTTTGTAATACCCTTGCACTGCACAAGGGGGTGCAAAGGCGATGTAAAACCAAAATAGGTTTTGCCTGGCCCGCTATTGGTTGATACATGTAGAGAGTAACGCAAGGTAGCTCAAGTCGCTGCCTTCCATCACTCCGCAGCAAGGAGGCGTTCCATGGGTGGAGTCTGGGTGTTCCCACGCATTCACCCATGGATTCTGACATATTCACAGATTTACTAACATTGGTAGTCCTAGGAATGCATCAGAATTGGGCACCTCCCCATGAGAGGAGCAGCAACGAGAAATATCTCTATTTGTCCATGTTGTTTCCTCTTTCTAAAAGTGCTGCATTCTTCAGCACACATAGACAGAGGAAAATACCTCTAAAGATTGTTTTTGTGCAGGAAGGCGGCACGTCCTGCACAAAACAATCCTGGCTACAACGCATGATCCCTTGCAATATGATGCAAGGATGCCTGTATTGGTGCTGGGCAGATAAACATTGGCGGCCAGTAATTTTAGGAGGGAGGGGGGTAGACGGGACACACAGGTGCACATGCACATTCATTCATTCACACACATGCGCACACTCACACATCCATTCACAACACCAAGGCCCTGATTTAGGAGGGCCTAGCGCCACTTTAGTGCCACCTTAGCGTAATTTTTTTACGCTAAGGCGGTGCTAAGGTGGCCTTTTCTCTGGACCAGATTTACAAAGTGGCACAATACCTGTATTGCACGCATTTATAACCCTTTTCACTGCATTCTGCATGCGCCAGGCATAAAGTATGCTTAGGAAGCATTCCCCTAACGGGGACTGAAAGAATATTGGAAAGAAATCTAAGAGATCTCTTTGCGTCACTTTTTGGCACTTTTAACACCTGCACAAAGCATGCGTTAAAAAAGGGCACACCATTGTTTACAATTCTCAGCTATGTTACTGTTCAGGGTTAGCGCCAACATTTTGGTGCTAACCCTGAACTGTACAGCAATAACTATTACCCCCTGCCCTGCGTCATAGTGCGCCGTAGCTTAGATATGGAACACACATGGTGGCGGTAGAGGGATACTAATGTGCAAAAGGAAAGTGGCGCTGCACAGGGTCAGCACCACTTTCCTTTAATCTGCCCCGAAGTATTCAAACGTGCGTGCACCCTCCAAACATTCATTTAAAAACACACACACTTATCTGCAGATCAACCTCAGAGGTCACAGGTCCCTAAGGGAAGGCAGCAGCTTCAAACCCGACACAGAGTGAGATAGGGTCAGTGAGACTGCTGACCCCACCCCTCTCTGTGACGAGGAGTCACTGATTGACACCCGGCCCTGGGCGCTTCAGGGCTTAAAACTGATGCACCCAGGTCAGAGTCAATGGGTGACACCATCCCTTGCCACTGAGGGGGAGGGCCTTTAGCACCTTTGCTGAGCTGAGGAGGTCATGCCCACAGGAGCTGTGAACTCCTCAGCCCAGCAAAGTTCAACTCTGGCAACGAGGAGCCTGTGCAATTAAAACATGTCTGGCTCCTGGCTGCCTGACCTGAAAATGAAGAAAGTCTGTCAGGTTGACCTTTGCCCAGCCTGACAGACACTCCTCTTGAGGGCCACAAGGCAAGGGGACGTGGCCCATTAGCCCCAAAGGACGAGCCGCGGCTGCAGTCAAAAGTTCTCTAGCACTGGGAAATGACAGGAATGCACCATATAGGGTTAAATACTGGCCTTTCCCCTTCATGTAATGCAGCAAGGTAGGTGGCTCACTTCACTGCATGAAAGATTGTTAAATATGTCTCTAGATTTACAGTTGCTGCCAGACATTTTCTGCTCGAACCAGTCTCCCACCGGTGAAAATTGTGTGAAAAAGCTCTGTGTAAAGGGAATTATGGAAGATTTTGCTTGGTTAATGGAATTTCACCTGTGCTTAGGTATGATCTATGTGAGGAATATTTGATGAACAGCATTATTAAGCTAAAAAGTACATGACAGTGCTCAGACACACTTGCGTGGTTCAGGCACATGTGTGGTTCAGGGCAAGCTTGGTAACACTTGTGTTGTTACAGTCTGCGTGTCTGTGGCCGAGTTGTAAAGACTGTTTCCCAGAGTTTTTGCTCCATGGAAACAATTCCATCATTTCACACTAGATAATCTGTTGTATAATTTCTGTATATAGGATATCAATTGACAAATGACCAGGGCATCCAGTCAGCTATAATCATCATCTAATCTAGGGACAACATGTGAAAATGGCAGCCATCTAGCAGAATTGATAGAGAACAGTTGTATATATCTGGAAGCTGTGCTGGATGTGTGTTGAGCAGGCAGGAGCTGAGCACTCTGGTTCTGTTTGGGAGTCTTCATGTGTAAGTGAGCTATAGCTTAGGTAAACTGCATCACAGTGGTGCATACAGTGAGACAGTGTTAACCTCAAAGTCCATAAAGTAATGAATCCCTACAGACAGGATTCAAACAGCATTTCAAAATAGAGTCAATAAGAAAGGACTAACTCAAAAGGGGAATTCAATGTCAGAAAATTAGTGGAAACCATGAAAGCTTATTACAATTTCAAAGAGTAATGCAGAAAATGGGAAAATGCAAATGTAGCATTGAATTAGTATAAAAAGTCAATTGCCATAAAAGCTCTCAGCAACAAGAATAATGCAAGAATGACCGAAAATCAGGGAAAGGGACTGAGGGGTATATTTACTAAGATTGTGTGCCATGTTTGCATTACAAAAGTGATACAAATTTATGCAAAATCGTTTTTTACCTATTTACTTTTCAGTGCAAAACGTGTTTTTGTGCTGCAAAATCCCTTGAAAGTAACGCAAAGCAGCGCATTGGGCTGGTTTGCTTTACTTATTGCTAAGGGGGCATTCCTTGGGGGGTTGCATGGGCGTTCCCATGCAACCACCCAAGGTTTTTTACCCCAAACCCTATTTATTACACAAAGTAGATTTCAAATAGGCGCTATCAAAGAAAAAATACTTTTATTTCTCCTTTCTTTTCTGACTTAGCTTGTGTGCTGCACAATACAAAACAAACACAAATTGGGAAATGTTTTAGCTAGTATAACCATAGTATTTTGTACTGGAAGGCTACCCTGGAGGCTGAGAGGACATAAGATGGGCCCAAGGGTTAGGAGTGCACTGTAGGTTGGGGAGCAGAAGAGCCTTTCAATGGCCTGCAGAGTCCACAGGGGGCACACAGAGGTGTGAGGCGAGCTGCAGACTAATTACACAGGAGGGGGCTCTGTGCGTTTGAAAAGTAGGCAACAGAGTAAGTTAACACCTCTGCTTGCCGGTTTCACATCTACTTGGCTCAGCGGTAGTGCTGAGCCAGTAAAGAGAGGGGCATTCCCATATTACTTTTTATTGTACACAAATTACGTGGGCACTTTTGTAACAATTACAGAACGTTTGCAAAGTGCCAATTTTGCGATTTCTTTGCACACTGTGGAATCACAATATCCTGGGGGGCTTGTATATATAGCGCCAACTTGGCCTGAAAGTACTGGAGTGCTTTACATGACCACCAGTTACACTACACAAGGTCCCATTTATTTCACATTTGTTTAGGTTCAGGGAGATTACGTGATTTTCCCAGAATCACAGGATGTTTACTTGATGGGAGACCCAAGCTTGTACCCCAGTTCTAAGGTCGGCAGCCTTGACCATAACGCCACATCCTCTCCAGATCATGGCCATCCTTCCCATACATAGCATTAAGACACAAGCTTCTGAATGGCTGTGGTATGATCTTGAAACATGCCTAGGGTTGAAAGCAGTGATGTGAGTCAATCGAATCTCCACACACAATACAGGATCTTAAAGACAGTCTCTACTGACTCTGCGTCCTTTGTGCTCCAGGTCGGTTCTCTTCCCAAATCACAAATGCTTAGAAGTTGGCAAAATACCTCTGGACATGGAATTCTCCATGCGTTGCTGTGGTGGGACAGTCAGAGAGTTCAGACAGATTCACAGTATCTAGCTAATGGCTTATGTTTCCTTTATTAGGGTGAGACGCTCTTCTGGCAATGGACCAATCCCATTGATCCAGCCAGGGGTGCTGACACAAACTGCTTGAGGTACTCCTGGGCCCGTATTACTTATGGAGCACACTTTCCATGTTTGCTCCATGACACACCTTAAAGCAGGTGTGCTGAGTGCAAACAGGGAAAGTGTGCCCTATTGGGCAGAATGAGCTTCCCATGCGGCAGTTGCAAACTTGTGCTGCCCCCGGGGTGGTACATCCAAGAGAAATACAGAGCAACTGTTTAAAAGCTGCTAAATGTTTCTCTGTGTAGGTGTCAACCCGCTTGCACTTTTCAGAGGGATTAGAGATCCACTTGCAGGCTGGTGCAGTGAGCCACTGCACTCGCCTGCAAGTGGATGTCTGGGGGTCCATGAGACCCCTTTGCATTCCTCCAGAGGGCTGTCTTTAGAAGGCGCAATGAGAGAACACCACCTTTTTGCACCGCACTTTTAGTGGGCCTTCTAAAGGCACGTTTGCCTCTGCACCCACATCTGTAGGATGGCACGGACAGAGGGAAAAATACATTCTCATTTGCATGAGGCCATGACCCCATGCAAATGGGGGAATGCCTTCTACTGACAGCTCTGCTGCTATTAGTGAGCCAGCGCCATCTGTGAAAGAAGGGGCCGCACCAGTGTCTGCGGGCCCATTCTGTAATACCAAAGTGCACTGGGGACATGCAAAGTGGGCGCAAACACCCATTGCTCCACGGGGCACTTTGTGTAATATGGCCCCTGGGCTCCTAGCAGAACATGGTCCTCTTTTCTGGCATCAAGTGGCATGGAGTGGGCATCTCTGGGGCTCCGGGCAGTGTGTTCAGTGAGTGTAGTTGGAGCTGAAGTGATCTACTGCCATGCAGCCTCAAAATCAGGCAGGAATTGCTGGAAACTGATGTAAATTTAGGCCCTCATGTATGGGCGTTTGGTGTGGGGCAGTGCAGCAAGTCACCTTGCTGTCTGCCCTACGTCAAAGTGAAATGGATGATATTCACTGCATTTATCCAGTACGGTGCATTCCTGGCCCTTTTTAGTGCACTAGAGCCATTTTGATGGCCTAGCACCAACGTGAGGCTGCCTATATTGTTGGCAGGATTGCTTAACTGCAGGAAGAGGCACATTCATGCATATAAACAATTTATGGAGGTGTTTTCCTCTTTCTATGTTTGCTGCAGAATGCAACAAACATAGAGGGAGAAAAAAACGATGAGAAATAAAAATAATTCTCTTTGGTATGCCTGCCCTGGGGAGGTGTAAGATTCTGAAGCATTCCCAGGTTTACAAGTTCTAGTAATGTGTCAAGTGTTGTGCGTCAAGACCCAGCGGCGTTTCTTTGGAACACTCACCACAACGCCTATGAAATGCCTCCCTAGCACAGAGTAAGGCAATGCAGCGATTTACGCCGCGCTGTTTACTCAAGATTTATGAGGCCAATCAATGCAAAGCAATGTGGCTTTGCATGGATTCATTAATCTGAGCCGACAGTTTGTGTTGTTGGGTGGGCCATATAACGGCAGTAGAATTTTTGTTTTGTGACCAGTAGCAACCGGTAAAAGTAACTTTGGCCACTTGCAATCTGAATCTACGCTGTTGTGATTTGATGACAGAGAAATATTTTTGTCCGTCAGTCCTACTGTAATTTGCACCACGTACTCAGGCAGTGCCTACAAGGTGTATCAGCACTTGAGATGATTGAGCTCATGAAAATGTGCTATATGCAATCATACTCATTATTTGTCTAGGCTTACTGTAAGCACTGCTTGATGTAAGCACATTTCCATAAATTCCCGACTCTGCAGAGACTTTACCGAACCCAGGAGATATATTTCGTAGACATTATCATTCCTTTATACTCCCTAATCATTTTAGAACTATTAAACTGCTGTAATTTGACAGAATCAAATTGAAAACTACTCACTATCTGCAAATGGCATTAAGTAATTCGAAACCTGCAGTAAAGGACAGGGAATTCAGTTTAAAATCGGATTAATATTTAACACACTCAACATTACATGTATAAATCATTGAGATGACAGCCATTGAGGGGGTTGCTTTGGGACCACCCACTCCGCACAGCCACATATAAGACATTTCTAAAGAAAGAAGAAACCCTATTTATTTTGTAATCTAAGCAATATTACAGAGGTGGACAACAGTTTTCCTGGAAGCAGCTTGATAATGGTTCTGGTTGAGTGCAGACACAGGGGCACTTGGCAGCTACCAAAGATCCCTTCTACAAACTGTCCCTTCCATAACTCCAAATAGCAATCGATCAAGGTAATCCACATAAATTATTATGGGAAATCCCTTTATCTGTAAAGGCAGCCACGGCGGGATTAGAGCACCACAGACCTATGGCACATTGATACACCCCGGCTGGTCTGCAGTGCCACATGCTTTTGCTCGCTGAGATCCTCAATCACAAAGTCATTTTCACCCATAAATGTAAGTTTACGGCCAAAATGGCTCCATTTCCACCTGTGTGAAATTCACAGGATTTCTGTCAAGCGTAGATAATGTCACTGCTGCGGAAATCTCCAATTCAGCTGTTAGAAATCTGCTGCATTAAGCCTCATGCAAGGGGTGGAGAGTGGGTGGATTGAGGTACGGCTTCCCTTGAAAGTTTGTAAAAGTGCACAAACTTGTAAGTGTGTAGCTTTCACAAAGCTCTTTCTGACTCTTCCCCACCCTGAAATTGTTGGAGTTTTACTCCAGCAAAGGGCTGAGTAACTAATTTCTGGGATGGAAAGGGGAATGGATCACCACCAAATTTGAAGTGGGCGTAGGGGAGGAGGTTACTCCATGGATAAAAATAGGAGAAATCATACAGTTCACTTGCAGATTGGTCGATATTTACCCAGTGCGGAATTGTTCACTATGTGCAGTTCTGAATCGTTCACTATGTGCAGATCCGGATTGTTCACTATGCACAATTATGCATCCGGGAAATGCGAGCATGAGTAGTGTGTCACATGACATTGGGAGCTTAAACTTCACGCAGCTGTCCAGACACGCTATTGGGAAATTTTTGGAATTCCCAAAAGTAATGAACCGGCATCTGTTCGTTGGAGATTATGATAAAAGAATACAACCAAAATATCGTTGGACGTTAGTCTCGTTTACAACGATATCAACAGATTTGAGTTCATAATAGAAAATCTACACCCAGCGGGATGATATTTCTGTTTGATATTTTTGTATAACTATAGTCTGCTTTTCAATAATTCCTAGTAGCGCTACCAAAGGTCATTTATTGCTTTTTTAACCATTAATGTTTCTTGTGCCACTCCTATGGTGCTAAGCACAGCGCTGTATTTACAAGGCCATTTTTTGTGGCTTGACATCACCTTGTAAGTACGGCCCCTTCCCATGCAGTACTGTGCGTGGAAGGGGTGTGCAATGGGTATTGCTGTGGATGTGCCACAGCAACACCCATTGCGTTTTGATGCTGCCTCCGATTTTTGAAATTTCGTAAACCTGAGGCAGTGGCATTAGCAGGGCGCAACGAGGAGGAATACTTTTACTCCTCCTCGTTTTTTGCTTTTTCTAGGCGTGCTGCATTCTGCAGCACGCATAGAAAGAGCAAAATACCAGAAATGATTGTTTATGTGTGGGAAGGTGGTCCTTCCTGCGCATAAACAATCATTTGAAAATTACGCTTTGGCACTTATGTGTGTGCTGCATTGTGCAGCACACACAGAAGTGCCAAAGCGTCACTAGTGATTGTTTATGTGCAGGAAGTGACACCTTACTGCACATAAACAATCACACCCCTCAACGCAGACATCCTTGCACAATTGTGCAAGGATTCCCACGTTGGCAGCTAATTTTAGTGCCAGTGCAGGGGACAACACAGGGTGCACTGCATTCACTCAAATACGGCACATCCCTGCGTTTCTAAAGTGACACAGTGCGGCGATGCCAATTTTGGCACAGCACCGCGCTGTGCCACTTTTCCATAAATCTGGCCCTACGTGTTTAAGTGAATTTCTCATCTGAATTCATTTGTGAAAGCAGCACAAATTCATGAAAAATACTAGGCCTATGATAAGAAAGAACTTGTAACACATCCTTGCCCTGGTTCTTCACATATACACCCTCATATCAGGTCTCACTCTATTTTTGAAGCACACACTACTGGTAATATCTAAAAAACAATTCTCATGTTGAGTACATCGGGTTTGCGGGGTAGATTTTAATGCATGTGACATTTCTGTGTTTTTTACTATTGCTGAAATCCCATGTGAAAAATTTGCATAGGCTACACAGTGTGTCATCACACAGTATGATTACAAGTCAAAGAAAGAGTCTTTCAAATGGTGAATTTGTCACGGGACGGGATGTTTTCTCCAACCAAAAGAAAGCTTGCTGTAAATGCAGCCTGCACTAAAATAACAAAAAGAAGGGGCACTGTAGACATTTCCAAGTGAACAGCATACTCACTGGATGTAGGTCATGAATATCACAGACAGGATGTTTGCAGGACAGAATATCACGGCAAGAATAGCGACGGACAAAATATTGAAAGATAAATGTTTATAGATTTTCTATATGTAAGTCCACATATATGTACCGTGCTGATATAAATATATATGTATATGTATATATATTCAGTGAAAAACAAAATGTTACAGGAACGTTATAGTTAGGTTATGAATTGACATGCACAAAACGATAGAAATCCAGCTGTTATAGTTAGAGCTGTTTCAAGTATCTATAACTCTTGCCCTAAGGTAACTATAACTCACACCCTCGCCATGCACAGTTTTCTCATCAATAATGTTACTGCAAATGTTACAATGATATTATCAATGTGAGCGTGTCTGACCTTATTTGGTCTCTGATAATTTATTTATAAGGGGAAGCGTTAGAGGTTCAATAGACCTTTTGACTACGCTTAAAGTGATTCCACCATAAGGCACAATCTTTACTCATATACAGATCAACAATCCATCCCATGAATAACAAATCAATTTTCAAAGACTTTGAGACAGTAATCTTTATGCACCATGAGCCATGTGGTTATAATTCATTTGCATCCACCTTGCAGAGATGAAGAGGTGAACAAGCTATGTCAGGATTGTAAACTGTGACGTTCTTGTTCTGTCAAGACCTCTGCAGTGGGTGCAATTCACCAACTGACTTGAGAAGAGCTTAAACCAAGTCGATAGCATGTGCTCTTGATAACCTCTTTAGAGTCACCAACCAAGCACACAGGTTAATTCTAGACAAGAAGATGGTGAAAGGTGTTGTCTCCAAAATGGTGGAAAAGGAGTCGTGACTCCAGACCCAAACATTTCACGGCTTTAAGCTGAACAGTGTGAAAGCTGAATTAATTACTAATAAGTTTGTATTGACTAATGGTTTAAGAATCTACATGAATTAGGCTAACATAGAAAATAACATGTACCTTGGAAAATGTGCCTACTTGAGGGGCCATCATAATGCGTGAAATCATTAATAACAAATTCACACTTATATTTTGATTGATGTGCACCTGTAGAATAAAATGTGTTAATGGGTTATACACATTTATTAATGTTATGTATTTGTTGAACTAATGTTGAGTTTTTGGTTAATTTCGAGGCTTGGGCCTAGTTGACAAAGCCCCATGTTAAGTTATGTGGCCTAAGAAATGTTTGTAAATGTCTTACACATTATCTTCTATGTTAGACTAATTCAGGTAGATTCTTAAACTATTAGTCAATACAAACTTATTAGTAATGAATTCAGCTTTCACATCAATGATGCCATAGAAGATGCAATGATTGATGTAATATCTGGGGTAACTAGCAGTGCATGTTGAAGGCACGAGTCATAGGTACTTGAAATAACTATGGTCTTGTGCGTGTAAAATCTGAGCCTAACTATAATGTTGCTGTAACCTTTGGTTTTGTCAGTAAATTTTTAAAGTTTTTGTAGGAAAATGCCACTGTTGGCATGGTTAGCCCCAACCTTTTTGCCTTTTGGTGATGTTAGTTATGATTGAAAGTGTGCTGGGACCTTGCTAACCAGGCCCCAGCACCAGTGTTCTTTCCCTAAAACTGTACCTTTGTCTCCACAATTGGCACAGCCTTGGCACACAGATAAGTCCCTTGTAAATGGTACCCCTGGTACCCAGGGCCCTGTGGCCTTGAAAGGTCTCTAAGGACTGCAGCATATATTATACCGCCCTGGGGACCCCTCACTCAGCACAGGCACACTGCCTTACAGCTTGTGTGTGCTGGTGGGGAGAAAAAGACTAAGTTGACATGGCACTCACCTCAGGGTGCCATGCCCACAACCCACTGCCTGTGGCATAGGTAAGTCACCCCTCTAACAGGCCTTACAGCCCTAAGGCAGGGTGCTCTATACCACAGGTGAGGGCATAGCTGCATGAGTACTATGCTCCTACAGTGTCTAAACCAATTCTTAGATATTGTAAGTGCAGGGTAGCCATAAAGATTATGTGGTCTCGGAGTTTATCAAACATGAACTCCACAGTTCCATAATGGCTACACTGAATACTGGGAAGTTTGTTATCAAATTTCTCAGCACAATAAACCCACACTGATGCCAGTGTGGGATGTTTTGAGAAATGCACAGAGAGGGAATCTTAGAGATGCCCCCTGCATACCAGCCCAACTACTAGTGCTAGGCTGACCAGTTTCTGCCAGCCTGCCACATCTAGACGGGTTTCTGGCCACATGGGATGAGTGCCTTTGTGCACTCTGTGACCAGGAAAAAAGCCTGTCCTGGATGGGGGTGCTTCACACCTCCCCCTGCAGAACTGTAACACCAGGCGATAAGCCTCAAAGGCTCAAGGCTGGTGTTACAGCACCCCAGGGCACTCCAGCTAGTAGCTATGCTCGCCCCCCGCACACAGCCCCCACTTTTGACGGCAAGTCCGGAGGAGATAATGAGAAAAACAAGGAGGAGTCATCCTCCAGCCAGGACAGCCCCTAAGGTGTCCTGAGCTGAGGTGACCCCTTCCTTATAAACTCCTCCATCTTGCTTTGGAGGATTTCCCCTAATAGGATTAGGGATGTATCCCCCCCAAAGGGAGGAGACACAAGGAGGGTGTAGCAACCCTCAGGGACAGTAGCCATTGGCTACTGCCCTCCAGCCCTAAACTATTTAGTATTTAGGGGTGACCCTGAACCAAGGAAAACAGATTTCCTGATGACCTAAAGAAGAAGAAGAAGAAGAAGGACTCCTGACCTGAAAGCCCCGCAGAGACGACAGAGACGATAACTGACTTGGCCCCAGCCCTACCGGCCTGTCTCCAGACTCAAAGAACCTGCAACAGTGATGCATCCAGCGGGACCAGCGACCTCTGGCAACTCAGAGGACTTCCCTGCATCCCAAAGGACCAAGAAACTCTCGTGGACAGTGGCTCTGTCTAATCCACGAAGAAGAAACCATCTTTAAAGGGACTCCAGCCTCACTCTGGAAACGTGAGTCCCCAACACTCTGCACCTGACGCCCCCGGCTCGTGTCCAGAGAAACCAACACTGAAGCGAGGACCCCCAGGCGACTCCCACGATGTGGACGCCCTGAAATGACCTCCCTGCACCCCCACGGCGACACCTGCAGAGAGAATCTAGAGGCTCTCCCTGACCGCGACTGCCCCGGTAACAAAGAACCCGACACCTGGAAGAAGCACTGCACCTGCAGCCCCAGGCCAGAGAGAAACCAACTACTGGTGCAGGAGTGACCAGCTGGCAGCCCTCATCATTGCCCAGTCAGTGACTGGCCCGAGAAGTTCCCCTGTGCCCTGCCTACAACGCCAGAGGGACCCCCAGGTCCCTCCATTGCTTTCAAGGCAAAACCCGACACCTACTTTGCACACTGCACCCGACCGCCCTTGTGCTGCTGAGGGTGTATTTTGTGTGCCTGTTTGTGACCCCCCTAGTGCTCTACAAAGCCCCCCTGGTCTGCTCCCCCAGGGCACAGCTACTTACCTGCTAGCAGACTGGAACCAGAGTACCCCTAGTCTCCATAGGTGTCTGTGTTATTTGTGCCCTATGACCTCTGCACCTGACCAGCCCAGTGTTGCTGGTGCTGGGATTTTGGGGTTGACTTGAACCCCCAACGGCTGGCAGCCTATGCCCTGGAGACTGAACTTGTAAGTGCTTTACTTACCTGCTAAACTAACTTGTACTTACCTCCCCCAGGAACTGTTGATTTTTGCAATGTATCCACTTTTAAAATAGCGTATTGCCATTTTTGACAAAACTATGTACATTACTTTTTTAATTCAAAGTTCCATATTTACCTATGCCAAGTACCTTACAATTTATGTACTTACTTGAATTCTGAATCTTGTGGTTCTAAAATAAATTGAGAAAATAATATTTTTCTGTATAAAAACCTATTGGCCTGGAGTTAAGTCTTTGAGTGTGTGCTCTCATTTATTGCCTGTGTGTGTACAACAAATGCCTAACATTACCCTCTGACAAGCCTAACTGCTCCACCACACTACCACAAATAGAGCATTAGTATTATCTATTATTGCCACTATCAACCTCAAAGGGGAACCCCTGGACTCTGTGCACACTATCTCTCACTCTGAGATAGTATATACAGAGACAACTTCCTACAGTTTTTAAATGCTAATTCCTAATTATAACATCCCTGTAACCTTTGTTTTTTCCAGTGAATTTCTTTTTTTTTTTTTACCATTAAGTAAGATGCCCATCGCAATACAAGGTGGTGTTGGACGTAGGGCCTGGCCTGGCATTGTGGTGCCCATGCCCATCTCCCACCTGCCCTCGGTTACCAGAGTCCATTTTCCTACCCCATTCTCCCTACGTTCAGTGGTCCAATGTACCATAGTTGCCAACATTTTGAACTTGGTAAGATGGAGATTTTGAAGCAAAAACCTGGGAAATTGATTTTCCCCACTGACTTACATTGAAAAAGAGGAGATTTTAGGCAGGAGACAGCTTAAACAAAGCCCTTTTGGGCTTAAAAACATTGGAAGTCTCCTGCCTGAATCGTGTCTGTTGGCTTGTATGGTTGCACTGCCACTGCCTCTTCCTTCTGCCCTTAATGGTCTGTTATATTGCCACAGCCTCCCGTGCCTATTTAGCATGGCTGGTTTGTTGCCCTTCCCTCCCTTTATTGTCTGTTGTACTGCTACTACCCCTCCTGCCTGTCCGGCGTGATCAACTTGTTGCCTCTGCTCCCTCCTCCCTGCCTTCAATTATCCAAGTCCATGCCTCTGACCTCTGACTCCCTACAGTATTCTAATGAACAACTAGATTGCTAACATTCTATTTTTATCACAAAAGTGTTGCACGCCGGATTTCATCTTGATGTAATCAAAACTGTAATGCTGAAAGCATTTCCTTTAGAAATTATAAAAATGATAAGGTTTTATTCCCATAGAAATTATGGGTAGTGCTCTAAAAATCTGATGTGAGGATATATTTTCTGTGTTCTCAAATAGCAACAAGCCACTTTGTTATGTCCCATTTTAATGTTTTTTATCCAGCTGATCACTTGATTATTTGTTACACTTAGGGGAGAGGATGTGGAGTTATGGCCAGAGCTGCAGACTTTGCAAATAGGGAGCCAGGTTTGAGTTTTGGTGTCAGCTTGGAATCCTGTGATTCTGGGCAAATCACTTAATCTACCCATCCTAAACCCAAAATGAATATGTACTTGTGTACGGTAACTGATGCTCATGTAAGGCACCCCGACACCTTTGGGTGAAGGCTCTGCTATATAAAATGGCAAAAAAATAATAATTAAGGGGCTTATCTACAATTCCCTTGAGCCGCTGGTGCGCCACTCTTAATATGGGAAAGAGTGACACACCGGTGGCGCAAGGGGCTTGTAAATAAGCCTCTAAGTGTTTTGCACACTTCTGTCATTGGGCTATAGTTGGGTGATAATTGTGCTATATCTGGGTTCTTTTTTCTCTGACGGTCATCCTGGGAGACCTACTTGTTATGAAGCTCCCTAGTTTTTCATTTACTGCAGTATCCACAAAAGAAATTGCTTTCAGTTTTCCACTTCAATTCCATCATGATGGCATATAGGTGTGCCACACTGTTTTGTGACCCTTCAAACTTGGCATGCACTACAATGCATTTCAATGGGGTGCTATCATGTATATTGGCCCCACGATCACTGCCAGCACTTCCTAGTTGCAGTGCTGACGACCTATCAGATCTCACAGTGAGATCTGTGCTTAGGCTCTTGCCAGATTTACAAATGTATTTTCCTTTAAAAATGACAAAACTACTGAACGGATTTCCCCAAATCACAAAAAGGATGCTTTCCGGACTAAGACGTAGCTTTCTGCAAAATTTGGTGTAATTCCTTCCAGCAGTTTGGGCTGTAGTCATGCCCAAAAATCCCTACGGAAATTGCAGGTGGAAAAAGTGGTTTGGGACCCCACCTTTTTCTCTGCCCCCACTTGGTATATAGATATAAATACACGTAGTATATATACAATGTATATGTGTCATATATATATAATATATATTTGTCTGTGTATATACATTACCTACTGGCGATCGCCAGTAGGTAGTTATAGTAAGGACCAAGTTTCCAAAGAAAGAGCGTTTTTTGTTTTGCTAATAACTTTAGCACCGCTTGATGAATCTTCACGACATTTTCCAAGAAAATACGATGCTCACTTGAACTGCTGTCTGGAAGGTTTCAGGGGGATCTACCCTAGGGGGCTGAGAAAAGGGGGGTCCCAAAACACTTTTTCCCTATTCATTTTTGCATAGGGATTTTGAACCGCAATAGCGCTGAAACTACTAGACAGAATTACACCAAATTTGACTTGTGCTGAGACCTGATTGGCTGCCAACACTTCAACGTGGAAGCCATTGACATGTTATGACCACCACCTCCCTGGGACTATAATGAAATATGAGCGGGGGGACCACCACCCCCTGGGGCAAAAATGTTTTTAATAAGTGAGGGAAGCCCGATAGTCTCCCCCACGGCCCCGGGGAACACCACCTCCTCTGGCAATAATGAAATATGAGCAGGAGTGCATGTCCCCCCCTGCAGCCCCAGAGGCCACCTCCTCCCAAAGGCACATATTAAATAATCTAAAGGGGGTCTGTTTTGGACCCCCATAAGCCCCGGGGATCAGCCCCCGGGCTATGTCTACATTGCATGGGGGCCCGCGGCCCTCCTCATGGAACCACTGATGGCCCTGGGGACACCCATCCTCCAGGGTCGGCTCCTGGTATGTCCCAGGGTGCCCACCCCGGGTCTTAGCTGTTTTCTGTGGCTTAGCTGCAGCTTTGAAGCATCCAGGGTTCGAGTTCAGCTGTACTTGTTTCCTTTTTTTAAGGAAAAATGTTTAAGGCTCATACTGAAAGCTGATCTTACTCTTTTTTAATATCAAATACATTTTTCTTTTCAAATTGTGCTGAAATATCTCATTCTTTTCCCTCTCACTTTCTCTCTCTCTCTTTCAACCTTTCTTCCACTCACACACCCACTCAGGTATGCATCCATTCTCAGACCCACTCCGACACTCCCGCACACACTCACAGACACACTCCGACCATCAGGCACCCACTCAGAGACCCACTCAGACTCTCACACACCCACTCACAGACCCACTGACAGCCTCATGCACCGACTCACAGACCTGTGCAGACACAGATGCACCCACTATAACACTGATGTACGAACTCTCACACCCGACAGACACTCTGACAGCCACTCTGACCCCCAGATACACAGGTACACCCTCTTACACCTATTCTGACACCCAGAGAGGCTATGACCAACTTCTGCCCGCATGGGCAAAGGGCCATGGGACAACATGGGGTTGGGTGGTTAGGGGATTGACTGCAGGGTCTGGCTGCAGGTTGGGTCTTGGGGGCAACCTCTACTGTGCATGGAGGAAGGCTGTGCATGGTGTAAGGTCGGGTGCTTCTGGTCAGTTGGCCTCAGGGCATGGCTACAGGCCAGACCCTGTGACCAACTGCCACCATGCATGTCCGAAGGATACGTTAAAAAAAACATAGAAATTCACTGAAAAAACAAAGGTTACAGGGACATTATAGTTAGGCTCACATTTTAAACCTATTGAACCATAGAAATTTAACAGTTATAGTTAGAGTTATCTCAAGTAACCATAACTCATGCCCTAAGGTAACTATAACTCAAGACTTCGCCATGCATTGCTAATTACCCCACAAATTACAGCACTCATGACATCTTTGAAAACATCCTTGATAATATCAATCTAATATTTGCAGTAACATTTTTGAGGAAAACACTGTGCATGGCGGGGGCGCCTATTCTGCTTTTGATATTTTGTTGTAAAATCTACCCACTGTGGTTTACGAGTCAGTAAAAAGTCCTGCAATCACAAATGTTTCCAACAATAAGACTACTATTACTTACATCATTCTGTAACAAAGTTGATGTGTTCCGAAGAGCATATCTTTAAAGTTGAGGCTGGTCACATTCATATGTGCATGTTTGCAGACTGGGTACCAGGGCCAGCGTCGTTCTTTGATTCTCCTGAACTAAACTGGCCTTCTGATATGGTTGCCCATATATTGAATTGTAGATGTGTAAATGTGAATAATACAGGTGGTCTAGCCACTGATCGATCAGCCAACATCCACGGGTCAGCTCCTGGTCACGTCAGTTTCTGGATCTAAAAACTAGTCACTCTTTTATGTGGCTTCTGTCAGGCACACAGTCGCGGCTCTTGGAGCGTGGAAAGGGGTGGGCGGCGTGGGGGTAAAGGGGAGTAAAGATTTAATTAAGAATTGCCCTGCGCCAATCCTTACGTTGCTCAGAGCAGCATTAGGATTGGCTGGGAGTGCCCAGCCAGGGCACTCCCAGGCAGAATGGGAGCCTGTGCATGCTCTCTTCAGTCCAGCAACTGTGTTGCTGGGCTGGAGAGAGCCTACTGCCCATGTGTGTTTGCCCGGCCAAACATACCTGATCAGTGAGGGTATGTGCTGTGCACTCCCCCTCACTGCTCCTCACCCCCGTGGCCCTGCACCTTTACCAGAAAATGATACTAAACTCAGTTTATTATCGTTTTGTGGTAAAGGTTTTGCAGCTGCCGCTGCTGGCAGGGGTGCAACACTCCTCGGCCCTAAGTGAGGAGCCACCCCTATGCGCACACTCTTACCTCAATATCTAGCCACATCTCCCGTCGAGCCCCTCCTGCAGTATAGCAGGTGCTGTGTAGCATTCTGGTCGTTTTAGAGCAGGGCTGATAGTTAAGTCTCTGCTGAGTGCTTTGAAAGTGCTCAGAGAGGAATTTTATGCTAATGATTTTCCAAACGGCCTGTTGCCATTGGAAGCAGGGGACATCTGCAATAGAATAGAGTAACCTGCGCTTCCTTATCTTTATATAAAAAGACTGCATTTCCAGCTTCATTAACATGTAATAATAAGGTCCTATTTATCTCGGTGTGTTAATGGAGCTCTTCAAAGAATTAAACACAAATAATAACCTTTGATGAAAAGAGGAAGAAGGAGATAAATGGATTACAGTGCATCAAGTAACCTGAGATCAATCTAGGCAGTCCTATTTGACAAAACTGTCTGCCATTTTACTGTCTCCCTGTCCTTTGTCATTCATCTATAACACAATCTGACTGCTTATCGGCAGGGCCACTGGAAATGTGCTGTGGGAAAGAACAAATTCTGTGGCAGTCTTGACTAAATTGGGCAGCAAGAAAAGCCAAATTGAATGGCATAATGCAGCACATTTTGTGCTGGCATTACTTCATTATTTTCTCATTTTTACACATGGTAAAAATCTCTGGACAAAGATTTCACCTTGTCGCTACCAATGTAACTTCAGACTATAGCAATAAACAGTTGAAAGATGACCAGTCAACATTTGCGAAGGGCTTTCCAATACGTGGGGACATGTGACGCTAAACTTTTAGTAACTTTTGATCTGATTGAGCTACAAACAATTTAGTTTTGTGAAAATCTGCAGATTATGAAACAGTTTATGAATTATGTGGCAAATGCAGCAATTCCATAAATATGTGAAAAAGACTGAGACCGCATAATCGCCTAATTCCAGTGGCCCTGTTTATAGGGTCCACATGAAACCTATGTGCCATATGTTTCACTAATGATCAATTGCGACCAATGGGTGTTAAAGGGGATGGGGCAGGGTGACGAGTGTGAGGGAGCAGGGTGGTGGAGGTGGAGGAATAGTATTAAAAAAAAACACAATTAATTACCTTGGCTCCCGTGCCGCGCGCCGCTCCTCTACTGGCTGCAGGCACAGGCATCTAGCCTGCCATGAGGCCATTCCTGACACTGCTCAGAGCAGCACCAGTGTTGTATTGCATAATAGAATTTTGGAAGCTTGAAATGTGGATTTTTGAAGAGACAATCCTGGCAGTTGGTGGACGGCTCTGCCAGGGTTGAATGCATATACTGGATATTGTGTACTTTTGATGAATTAAGCTAGAAGAAAAGAAGAGGGAGCTGTGGCGTCTTTTCAGTGGCAACGAGGGTGGCTGCAGTTCCAACCCTGGCGATGTTTGAATGTCGACATTTCTAGAAGAACAGAGGAGTTCCTTTCTAAGAGTTTCAAGAACCCGGTGTTTCAGGAACGAGGACAGTACACGTACTTCTTTACAAACAATGGCTAATGAAAGGTAACTTTTGACTAGTAGATGTTTACCTCCATTATTTTTGCTGTTTGGTTATCGCGTGCTCGTATTTTCATATCTTTTTCAACTGCACGAGCCTTTGCATGCGCGAGCTGACGTTACCTTCATTACGGTCTTCGTGTTTTAAGTTCCCGACTTGTGCGAGCACTAGCGCTGTGCCGTAGTGACGTGCACTGTTATTATTAGAAGGTTGCTTAGCAACACTTCCTGAAACGCAAGAATCTTTGCTTCCATGTCACTGAGGAACGTGCCGTACTGTGGCTGACGTTTGTTTTCCAGAAAAAAAGTAGAGTGGCTGGAGAAAGACATTAGGAATTGCTGCATGAGCACTAGCGCCGTGCTGTAGTGACGTGCACTGTTATTATTGGAAGGTTGATTAGCAACACTTCCTGAAATGCATGAACTTGGTTCGCGCGTCACTGAGGAACGTGCCGTTTGGTAGCGGGACATTGTTTTTTTTTTCTAAAACGATGTGGAGTGGCTGGAGAAAGACATTAAGAATTGCCTACAGGAACCTGGTTTCTTAAAACGTTGTGAAGGGGTTGAAGGAAAACATTAAAATTGTGTCTACGGAAGCTGGGTGATGTTATTATAGAACAGCTAGTGCACGTTTTAAACAGTTACTGAATTCTTAAAAGCAGTGTGGAAGAAAAAACAGTTTTTTCTTTCTCATTTTTGTATTTATTTTCTACGTTCACCATGGATAAGTAGTCTACATCAGCTTTGACTAAATTTGACATTACATCGCTGGTGTACGAGTATTAGAACTGTACAACAGCATTTCTGGGATACGGATATTGGATCTGCAATTGGATCGGCGTATGACAGAGGTGATTACGTTTTGTATTTTAGTTTGTTGTTTTCATTGACTTATACAGTTTAGTGGTGTTTTAAAAGGAAAATAAATTGTGTGGGTACGTTGGACGAAACGGTTACAGTTGCAAAACGTGTCGAAGACACTTTCCGCTACATTGAAGAGTTGGGAAAAAAGGACGTGGGAAGTGTGTCTGTGCAGGTGATTGATAATGAGAAAGGCAACAAGGAGTTTACAAAAGGAAAACCTTTGAAGAAATGTTATAGATGTGGGAGTACAAGGCATCTGGCGTCTTCTACAAATTGTCCGTCCATGGAAGCCAAATGTTATAAATGTGATAGGAGAGGGCATTTTTCTAGAGTAGACAATCAGAAAGGAATACAAAGAAAAAAATGTTTTACATTTGATTCACCTGGAGGACAAGGGGGGTAGAGCTGAGTGATGAGCAAGAGAATGGTCAAGTAGAGGTGTTCATGTTGAATTATATTGCAGTGAATATAACTGTAAAAAAATATTTTGGGTTACGGAATGCTCAGTATAGACCACCAAAATGCATTGTACAAATTAATGGTATGTTTGTCAATATGTGGGCGGATTCATGTTCTCCCTACATGTTGATCGACAAAGCGACGTGGCACAGTTTGGGCCAAAGTAGTTTATCCAAAACTGAAGTCAGATTGGTGGGTTACGGTGGAAATCAAATACCTATATTAGGGTGTTTTCATGGTACGTTGATGTTCAAACACAGAGAAATTGCGTGTTGGGTGCATGTGGTGGAAAGCGGTCGATGTTTATTAGGGTGGAATGAGCAGAGAGAATTGATAATGTTGTTGGACCCTAATTTGGTAGAACAAGTTTTGTAGTCTCAGGTTTTGTCTGTATCTAATGATCAAAATGCTGTGAAATGGAAAGGAGAGTTTCCTAATTTGTTTGGAGAAGGTTTAGGTGGTTTGAAGAAATTTCAACACAAAATAATTTTGAAAAAAGGTGCGACACCGAAAGTACACAAAGTGAGAAGTGTGCCTGTGGTATTGAAAGCGGCATTGAAAGCTGAATTAGAAAGGTTGTTGAAATTGGATATAATAGAGGAGATTGAGTCATCGGAGTGGTTGAGTCCGGTTGTGTTGGTTTGGAAACCCAAAGGTAACATCCGAATGTGTGTGGATTTAAGGGATTTGAATGACAACATTTGGATTGTTAGACACCCTTTGCCAAACATTAATGACCTTTTGGCTGGAGTTCAAGGAGGTAGAGTGTTCTCGACGTTGGATTTGTCGAGCGCTTACCATCAGATAATGTTGCACTCGGACTCGAAACATCTCACATCTTTTATTACACTGGAGGGTGCATTCATATTTAAACGCATGCCGTTTGGTCTTGCGTCTGCATCTGCGGTGTTTCAAAGGGTCATGCAAAGTTTGTTAGGAGAGATTGAGAATATGAGGTTATTCCAAGATGATGTGTTGGTTTGGGCTAAAGATGTGGTTAAACATGATGGAATAATGAGAGAAGTGTGTCAAGTTTTGGAAGAGGCTGGATTAACAGTGGAGTTGAGTAAGTGCATGTTTGGATGTTCCAGTGTAGAGTATCTGGGACATACTATTTTGGGTAGTGGAATAAAACCAAAGATCAAGTTGCTGGAGGCAATTGAGAATGCGCCAAGCCCATTGAATTAGGATCAATTGAGATTGTTCCTTGGTTTGGCGGAATATTACGCAAAGTTTGTGAAGAATTTTGCTGATGTGGCCCAACCATTGCGTGAATTGATGAAAAAGAATCAAAAGTATATTTGGTCGGAGGAGTGTCAGCGGCATTTGAGGAACTTCAAAAATGTGTGATTGGTGCGGTGGAGTTGAAACCTTTTATAGCACAAAGGCTCACTATTATAGCGACTGATGCTAGTATGCATGGATTGGGTGCTATGTTGATGCAAGTAGATAAAGGAAAGGAGCATGTGGTGGCATTTGCATCAAGGGCCTTGAAGGGTGCCGAGAGGATGTATTTTGCATTAGAAAAAGAAGCACTTGCATGTTGGTGGGGTGTCCAATATTTCAGAAACTACGTATGGGGAAGGAGATTTGAATTGTATACGGATCACAAACCGCTTGTTGATTTGTTCACAACCAGAGGGGCCAGCCTGGCGGCGTCCAGAATTGCAAAGTGGTTATATTGCTTGCAAGAGTACACATTCACAATTAAATATGTTCCAGGAGTGAGAAATGTGAATTTGGATTGTTTGTCGAGATTACAGTTGGAGAATACCAGTGTTGAGGATGATGAAGATTGGTTGGTGGCAGATATTCGTGATACGAAAATTAAAGCAACATCAGAGGACATGTCCGAAGGCCACTGTTGCAGAAGATGTAGACATGCAAGTGTTGAAGAGAAATATAGATAAACCATGGCACAAGTTGGATGAGAGTGTGAATAAGTTGGCAAACTACAAGAATGTATGGTCAGAGTTATCTGAACAAGATGGAGTAGTGAGAAGAGGAGACAGATTGATTGTACCTAGTAGTTTAAGGAAGCAGGTATTGGAGATTTTACATGCGGGACATGGTGGAATGTCAGCTACGAAGACGAAGGAGAGAGAAGATTTTTGGCAGCCAGGTATGGATAGAGATGTTAAGCAATTTGTGAGAAACTGTATGAGTTGTGCTTGCAGTGACAAAACGCATAAGTGTGAGAAGGTTTCGGTTATTTCGGTACCATTCCCAAGTGAACCGTGGAAAAAGGTAGGAATGGATGTGTGTGGTCCATTTGAATTGGATGGCAGCGGAAAGTATTATGCTAGAGTGATGGTGGATTATCACTCTAAGTGGCCGGAGGTAGGTGTGTTTAAAGACGTTAAATAGGGAGCTGCCATTGAGTTTTGTGAAGAGATATGGAGAAGGGAAGGGTATCCTGAGGCTTTAATCACAGACAAGGGTCCTCAATTCACGTCAAAAGAGTTTAGTAACTATTTAGAAAGTTGTGGTGTTAGACATATTAAGACGGTCGTAGCTCATCCTAGGGAAAATGGTCTGGTGGAAAGGTTTAATAGAGTGTTAAATGAAAATGTACAGCTGTCACTTCAAAGTGATTTGGATTGGAGGAAGGAGATAAAAAATTTACTATGGAGGTATCGTACCACCCGCATTCTCTTATGATGGAAACTCCTTTCATGTTATTGAAAGGAAGGAAACCCTGTACCATTGCCCTTCCAGGATGGATGGGAAGAGCTGGTAAAGGGAAGATTGATGAGGAGAAGTTATCAGAACGTGTGAAAAAAGAGCAAAAGAAGTATGATGGAAATGTAAGAAGTGAAGTAAAGAGAGACCGGTTCATGGAAGGAGACTGGGTGCGAACTAGATTATATGATGGTAGCAGGAAAGGTTTATCGAAGTGGTCACTCCCTAAAAAGGTGATTGACGTGAGGAGATATAGTGTGATTTTGGAGAATGGGAAGAGGTGGAGCACAGAGGATGTGGTGAAGTGTACTACAAGAGAATTGCATAAATGTGATGATGGTGTTGATGGTAGTGACGAGAGTACTGATGAGAATGTACAGGTAGAGAAGAGATTGACAAGGAAGCCAAGTTATTTAAAAGAATATTATATTGATTGAGTACATTATTTTGTTCCTAAAAAAAAGAAAATGTGTGTGTTTATATGTTTTGTTAGAAAGGACATATTTTATTTTCTAAACAGTATCATACTTACTATTCCATGTATATATGTTTTAAGTTTATTAGAGTAGTCTCATGTTTTGTTATGAAGGGGGAAATGTCGTATTGCATAGTAGAATTTTGAAAGCTTGGAATGTGGATTTTTGAAGAGACAATCCTGGTAGTTGATGGACGGCTCTTCCAGGGTTGGATGCCTGTACTGGATGTCGTGTACTTTTGATGAATAAAGCTAGAAGAAAAGAAGAGGGAGCTGTGGCGACTTTTCAATCAGGATTGGCTGGGAGCGCCAAGCCAGGGTGCTCGCAGGCAGACTGGGAGCTTGTGCAGGCTCTCTCCAGCCCAGCAACCACGTTGCTGGGCTGCAGAGAGCCCAGTGTGCATGTGTGTTTGGCCGTCCTGAGACGGCCGGCCAAACACACATGCGCTCTGGGGGGAGTGCATGTCACCCCGTGACCCCGCCCCTTTACAAGGAAGCTATAACAAACACTGTTTGTTATTGTTTCCTTGTAAAGGTTTTGCAGCTGCTGCTGCTGGCGGGGGGCAACCCTCCTTTGCCATCATGGAGGAGCTGCCCCTGCTAATGATGGTGTCGTATTCAGAGCGGTGGGGTGGGAGAGGGAATGTGCGGGGAGGTTGGGGCGTGAAGGTTTCTAAGTTCATCTTTTCAGCCTATGACTTCTAATAAATGCGATGCAGTGCAAAGATACAATCTACTATGCTAAAGTGAAATTCTAAGTTATGTTAAAGAAGTACACTGTAAACTATAAAGGCTTTTTATCATATTATTACATTGTATGGCATATGGTATGTTCATTTATTTCACGCTTCTTGTCATTGACGAGGTGTTGGCACGCTTTGCAGACCGATACCAGGCTACTCCAAGGCAGCCCAGAATTGGTTATTTAGTCGTGCATGAGTTAGAGTTTGCTGTGCTGTCATCGTGTATTTTGGTATATGCAGCTCATGCAAATTTGTTAATTTGTTATGTAGTGCCTGATATGTGGCGGTTAAAATGGCTGGGTGTTTTAGATAAATAGGACGGAATCCTCCATTATGAGCTTCGACATTGAATTGTATTTAATTTGCATCTATTCAGCTCGTTCTGCACTGTGACGTTTGTGAGACATTTTACTTGCCAAATAAATTGATAATCATGGATGTCAATTCACCGAAACGCCAGGGGTAGCAGAAGTGACATCATACACCCTTTCATCTCCACTTTCACTCAGACACACATACTTAAACCTACACACAGATTCTGTACACTAGCTCTCTCACATAAACACACTCTCACCCACAAGCACGCACACGACATACATTTAAGAGCATTTTTTACTCACCTCAGAAGGGCATAGTCCAGCTAAGGGTACTCGGTGTTAATTAAATTAATAGGGACTAATAAAGTATTATTCACTATTAGTGTAATACAAAATTGTCAGAAAAACAAGAATGGAGCCCCAATCTACGTCCATTAGGACCACTGTGTTCCTGGCACTTAATTTGCCACTTCTGAGTTCGCGGGTCGAAATTGCAGTGCCAGGGGTACCAAAGAGCAAACCAGCTGTCGGGCGGAAACCCCTGGCAACCCCTAAATGAAGTCCATGTTGATGATTTGTCAGGTGTTAAGGCTGTTAGAATCCAGACCCTTGGTTCGGCTTTGGCTCTCCATATCAATTTGCAAAGAGGCTGACTTCTGATTTTCTTTATACAATTTATGTTGATGGATTGCAGGATTGCTATTCCTCTCATTATCCGCATGATGGCACTAAAGACCGGAAATTTTATTTTCGAATACGCAGAGGCACTCTGCAAGCTTTCCGTTGTCCCGTTCAAGAAATATAAGTGCAGGTAAACGTAATAGCAGCATCAATATGTGACTTTTGCCGTGACCTTCTCCTCGAGTCAATCATTACCATTATTCTTTCTAAGCAAGTCGGAAATCGTTGGTACATTTTCTGTTTTGCATCAGAGGAGTAGTCCTCGAAGTGATAAAATGCCTTGCTCCTGTACACATTGAGTTACATACAGTGACGTGGATATTACTGAAACGATCTACAAATTCACCAAATGATTTCATATTGACTGTGTTCAGGAAGACTGGCACTGCGCACATTCCTTTAAAGATTTTCTACAAGCACCGCCTGTACATCTTTTTAGAGCTCTGCATTCTGCCATGTATACTTTCAGGCTAAATTACTCTTGCTAGCCCATATGATAACTCCTATTTATCATAGTTCTGCACATTCTTCCAATGATATCTACTGTTCGTGTTTTTTTTAACATTGTGCTGACTTTAAGGTTGCTGACGACATCATTACACAGGGGCGCCATATTCTAGTCCTTTGTTCCTTTCACAAAACACTGTTATTTAGAAAGTTAAACCGATAGATTCAGTTAAGGTGAACCTGGATGGCAACTCTTAGAGCAGTGGTTCAGCACCTTTTGACTTCTGTGGACCCCCACTTTATCATTATTCGAACCCAGGGACCCCCACTGAATTATTATTGGAATCCGATGCCCCCCCCCCAGTGAGTTTTACTGAAACCTGGGGACCTAATCTGTTAATATTATTTAATTTTCTAAGCAGTCACGGACCCCATGAGAAGGCTTCGCGGACCCCCAGGGCTGTCCGTGCCATTTACAAGGCCCTACCGTCCCACTGCGCCACCAGAGAGTCATTTTTTTGATGCTCCAATGGCGCAGTGTGCCAGCCCATATTTACAAAGCCACCTTGCTTGGCTTTTCATGGCCTTGTAAATATAGACCCCTTTCACGCAGAACTCTGGGTAAAAGGGGCCTTCCATGTGTTGTTGCTTGGAGTATTCCCACGCAACACCCGTGGAACCCGAAGGAATCTGACGCATACCCGGATTTATAAGTCTGGGAATGAGTTAGATTCCTCCTCCACCTCAGAGGTGGCAAAAGAGTAATGCAACGGGGAGGAATATAGTTATTTCTCCCTGTTTTTTCCTCTTTGTATGTGCATTCTGCAGCACACATATAAAGAGGAAAACACCTCTTGTGATTGTTTTTGTGCAGGACGGTGTCCCTTCCTGCACAAAAGCAATCATTCCCCCAAACCAGGCATCCTTGCACCATGGTGCAAGAGTGACTGTGATGGTGCTTGGCAGCAATTTGTGCACCAGCACAGGGGAGAGGACAGAAATGCATCATATCTTGTAGATATGGCACTTTTCTGCCCTTTCCTGGAAGTGTAGGGCAGAACAGCAAGGCCACAGGCATCTAAATGAGGCCCAATGGGTTTTCTTAATTACAGGTCAGATCTGGTCTGTGATGCCCCTGGTGATATGGGGTCATCTGGTGACCATAAATTAATTCTAGTTCTTAAATTGTTACCAAGTGCTTCAACGTTTGACAGATATCACAAACTGGAGCTAACTTGGTTTGCCCAAGATCACACATTTTGGTCACTTGAGTAAACAACGACTGGAATATCGATCTTTTAATTCCATGGCCGACGATTTAACAACTGGACCAGTAGCGTATCATTTATTGTCTTCGGCTTCTCAGATGTAAGCTTTCCCGCCGTTCAGAGCCTTAAATCCGTCTAGAGCCTACCACCTAGCAGGGTAATTCTACTGTGTCGATAGTTAGGCATCAGTAGTTATGAATGCAGGCAATGCAGTGCTGTACGGTGACATCTCCTGGCTGTCGCTCTGTCTAGGAGCCAGCCTTTGTTCTTCAAATTATCTCCAAGTTAATTTTAGTCGCAATGTGCATAGCAGGCAAGCCAGGCAATCCCATTAATTCTCAGTCCGACAACTGAGATTCTCTCAGAAGAGCGAGTCGAGATGGACACATTTTGATTAACAATAATTGATTGATGAAATGACAGCAATAATTGCAGGCCTGGCACCCAGCAGAGGAGCACGCATAGAATACATGAAGGGAGTTAAGTTTACTCCTTGCAAGGGCGTCCAGGGCCCCAATACAAGAAAGGCACATAGACTCCTTGAGTTTACCCAAAATTGTGGTGGGTTGTACCTCTCTCTCCTCTGGACCTGGTGCTACTGCACCTTCTGTACTAATGATAACTACGCCTGTGATTTTAAGTTTGTGGACACGTTATGGTTGCCAATGGTTCATGCATCGTCATACATAAAGTGACCATGCATTTGATAGTACCTTACTGCTTGCTAAAGCTGCAAATTTCGAGGGAATACATTTTTGCTCAGTTTTGAAAGTCCCAAGGGAAATATGGGCATCGCATTAAGGAACACAAGTGCCCTTTCTGAAAGTTTCCCTTTATTTGCTGCAGAGTTGCACCTGCTTAGTTCTTGCTGCTGCGTACCTGATTAATAGGTGCCCCACTTTACAAACAGCGGTCTAGCTGTGCCTGCTCGCGGTGCTCTTGGGGCTCCATGGGGGATACGTGCAAGTGATTGCTCTAATCAGTCAGTTTGCCACCTTCATGTGGACCAGAGGCCAACCCTATAAGGGATAGAGTCCTAGATTACTCTGAACGCGCAGCCACTTGCAGTGCAATGTGGTATTTTGATGATGCCGCTCACAGTATTTCTTCTCTCTGCCTCATCTCCCAATCTCTGCACCAAGTATCCCTCTGCAGGACAGTTTTCACATGTTTTCTTTCTAGAGATGGTCCATATCTGTGTTCCTACATTTGAAATATGGGTTTCATGTGAGACTATCATAGTCAGAAATATCGTCTGACATAAATATTGCTGCCTTAATATAGCTGTGCAGCCCGCTGTGGTGGGGTATACCGGCCATTAAAGGCTTTGTCTTGGTGGGCTATAAGGCTATTAGAATATTTCATTCCTAGAGTGCAGAATGTTCTAATTAGTAAAGCAAAGACCTCATGGGGCCAGAGGATGTGCGAAATCCTTTGTTCACAGCAACAGCTATGAAAGGGAAACATTGGAAAGTTGGAGTTCTGGGCTTTTACCAGCCATTAGAAGCACGGACGACTCATTTTCTTCAGCCATATTAGTTCCAGCAGCTCTTCTGTCCTTCATTGACAACAACACAGGGCCTCAGGTAGAGTCTGGAGTGAACTGAAAAACTTCAATTTTTTGGGAGGAAACTCTAAATATGGAGTAGAATCCAGAGGCTGAATTTCCTCCACAGTATTGAGGAGGACATTCAGTTGGTGGACTGTACTCAGTATTTAGCTTCCTACAGATAATTGAGGATTTTCAGATCTCTCCAAAGTCTAAAGGAGGGCCAGGGTCTTCCCAAGTCATACTCTGTGTTTTAGGCATGCTCTTTTCAAATTAAGGGCCTCATTTATGAGGCCTAGCGGCACACTGCGCCACAAAAGCGTATTTTTTTTAATGCTCCGGTGGCACAGTGTGCCAGCTCATATTTACAAGGCCACGCAAAGCCACCTTGCATGGCTTTTCATGGCCTTGTAAATATGTGCCCCTGTCATGCATAACACTGTGTGAAAGGGACATTCCATGGGTGTTGCTTGGGGTGTTCCCACGCGACACCCATGGAACCTAAAGGAATCTGACACATTCCCAGATTTACAAGTTTGTGAATGAGTCAGATTCCCACGCCACCTCAGGGGTGGCATAAGAGTGATGCAATAGGAAGAACTATCTTTATTTCTTCCCGTTTTTCCTCTTTCTATGTGTGCTGTATTCTGGAGCACACATAGAAAGAGGAAAACATCTCCTGTGATTGTTTCTGTGAAGTAACGGGTCACTTCCTGCACAAAACCAATCATCCCCACAACGCAGGCACCCTTGTACCATGGTGCAAAGGTGCCTGCGCTGGCGTATGGCAGACATTTGTGCACCAGCATAGGGAGAGACGACAGAAAGGTGACCTATCTTGTACATACAGCACATTTCTGCCCCTTCCCAGTGGCACAGGGTGGCGTAGCAAGGAACTTGCTAGCTGCCCTGCATAACGGGCCTTGTATATGAGGCCCTAAGTTCGTCAGAAGTCCTTTATGCACATTGTGGAAAACCTTCTTGTCTTCATGTTGCTGATGCTAGTGTTGCTGCCAGCTATGGATATGTTGTAGGGCAGCAGCATGCAGTAAAGGAGCACAGAGGCTGTGTGTGCTGGTTGAGGGTGTGCAGGAGGAGAACCAGCAAAAGAGAGGTCTCAGCACATGACCCCAGTGACTAAAGTTTTACTCTGCTCAATCTGCATGTGGTGGACAGCACATACACATACACATACATGTATCATTAGTTTCAATTTAATAAATAAACACCATGGACACAAACTGCTCGTCTCACTGGCCCAAATGGTGACAGCAGACCCTTTCAGGTTTGGACTAACCTGCAGGGCAATCAAGTAGTACCTGACAGGCTGGCCTGACAAGTCAGTATGCAGGCCCATTTTAGGCTGATGGTTTCCCTGATATTATCACAAAGGTTGTCTGCAGCAAGCACAAGTGCATTCAGTCTCTCATACTGTGTAAACACAATAATAAAAAGCACCTGCCTTGCTTCCATCCCTGCCGCCTCCTGCCGCCTCGCACTCCTCTTCTTCTAGTGTCCCTGCATTCGCTGCTAGGACACGAGCACAGGCTCCTCAGCAGTCCTAGAGCTGCTTTCATCCAAAACCTTGCCTGAAAGCCATGCCAGGCTTGGTCTGAGTGGCAGTGATTGCTGATCAGACACAGACCAGGGGTCTGTGTAGTTTCTCAGGCTCGGCTGTTAAACACAGCCGGGCTAGAGAAACCTAAGTGCGCATGTGTGTTTGGCTGGCCTCAGACAGCCGGTTAAACACACTTGCCCACTTAGTTGCACGCTCCCCTCCTCCCCCTACCACCTCCTGTGTCCCCGTGCCTCCCTGCACTGCTGGCTGTGCCATAGGCAGAAAAATAAAATGATAGTAAACTATTGTTTTTATTTTCTGCTTCGGGCACAGCCAATGGGGAGACGCTCCTTCACCATAGCGAAGGAGCCTACCCTGGCAGAATGTTTCTGACAGCTTTCATCACCACCACTGCATAAGCTGACAGGTTTCATTTGTTTACAGCCAGTGCTCAATATGTGCCAGGGGCTGTGGGTGGTCGCACCAGCGCTCAATTTTGGAGACCAAGGCATCTTTTTCATAATCGAGCATTGAAGAGAGAAAGGTAAAAAGGTAGAAGTAACAACGAAAAATAAAATAATAATGACCAAGGGAGAGGGCAGCAACGAAATAACTTGCAGGGGTAGTTGAAGAGACAACAAATGTCACAAAGAGATAGGAACTGTCATAAAGAAGCAGAAAGTGTACAGTGGTGGCAAAAAGAGCATCATGGGAATCAAAACTGGCATTTCTGCAAGTCAGAAGCGCGAAGGCAGGATCAACGAAAAACTTTGGCAATCCTATTTTTGTTAAAACATTTTTTTTTACAAATCAAGCGCTGTCCTTGTGCCACGGGTTTGGTTCTGAGCATACCTTCTCAGAGTCTTCAAGACTAATATATTCTAAATATACGAACCCGGCTCCATTCTTCTTTGCTTTGAAGGTTCTTGCAAATGTCAAACAGAGTTCACGGATGCGCGTTCAGGGCAAGAGAAGGCTGTCTTTGAAGTCTGCGCTGTTACTTCTCGGAGCATGGAGGAGGATGGTTTAGGTCCTCTTCAGAGATTACATTGAGGATGTGATGTGTTACTACATTTCAACATTCGATGTGTTACCGTATTACAACATTCAGGCCCTCATTCTGACCCTGGCGGTCTTTGACCGCCAGGGCGGAGGACCGCGGGAGCACCGCCGACAAGCCGGCGGTGCTCCAATGGGGATTCCGACCGCGGCGGTAAAGCCGCGGTCGGACCGGCACCACTGGCGGGGTCCCGCCAGTGTACCGCGGCCCCATTGAATCCTCCGCGGCGGCGCAGCTTGCTGCACCGCCGCGGGGATTCTGACCCCCCCTACCGCCATCCAGATCCCGGCGGTCGGACCGCCGAGATCCGGATGGCGGTAGGGGGGGTCGCGGGGCCCCTGGGGGCCCCTGCAGTGCCCATGCCACTGGCATGGGCATTGCAGGGGCCCCCGTAAGAGGGCCCCTACATGTATTTCACTGTCTGCTGCGCAGACAGTGAAATACGCGACGGGTGCAACTGCACCCGTCGCACAGCTTCCACTCCGCCGGCTCGATTCCGAGCCGGCTTCATCGTGGAAGCCTCTTTCCCGCTGGGCTGGCTGGCGGTCTGAAGGAGACCGCCCGCCAGCCCAGCGGGAAAGTCAGAATTACCGCCGCGGTCTTTCGACCGCGGAACGGTAAGGCTTTCTTTGAAGTCTGCGCTGTTACTTCTCGGAGCATGGAGGAGGATGGTTTAGGTCCTCTTCAGAGATTACATTGAGGATGTGATGTGTTACTACATTTCAACATTCGATGTGTTACCGTATTACAACATTCAGGCCCTCATTCTGACCCTGGAGGACCGCGGGAGCACCGCCGACAAGCCGGCGGTGCTCCAATGGGGATTCCGACCGCGGCGGTAAAGCCGCGGTCGGACCGGCACCACTGGCGGGGTCCCGCCAGTGTACCGCGGCCCCATTGAATCCTCCGCGGCGGCGCAGCTTGCTGCACCGCCGCGGGGATTCTGACCCCCCCTACCGCCATCCAGATCCCGGCGGTCGGACCGCCGAGATCCGGATGGCGGTAGGGGGGGTCGCGGGGCCCCTGGGGGCCCCTGCAGTGCCCATGCCACTGGCATGGGCATTGCAGGGGCCCCCGTAAGAGGGCCCCTACATGTATTTCACTGTCTGCTGCGCAGACAGTGAAATACGCGACGGGTGCAACTGCACCCGTCGCACAGCTTCCACTCCGCCGGCTCGATTCCGAGCCGGCTTCATCGTGGAAGCCTCTTTCCCGCTGGGCTGGCTGGCGGTCTGAAGGAGACCGCCCGCCAGCCCAGCGGGAAAGTCAGAATTACCGCCGCGGTCTTTCGACCGCGGAACGGTAACCTGACGGCGGGACTTTGGCGGGCGGCCTCCGCCGCCCGCCAAGGTCAGAATGAGGGCCTCAATGTCCACGTGGCAGCTTTAATTGCTATCCTAATGTCCCTCGCGAACATGGAGCATTCTGTCGCTATATTCCAGTCAAACAATTGACCTCTAAAAATATTGCATATGGTATACCGACCTTATTACGACATCACAAGGCTAGTCTACGTAAATGATGGAGTTAAAGTAGTAAATATATACTTAGCTTGATGATACAAGGGTGGCGTAGGTAGATGATTAAGGGCCTGATTCTAACTTTGGAGGACGGTGTTAAACCGTCCCAAAAGTGGCGGATATACCACCTACCGTATTACGAGTCCATTATATCCTATGGAACTCGTAATACGGTAGGTGGTATATCCGCCACTTTTGGGACGGTTTAACACCGTCCTCCAAAGTTAGAATCAGGCCCTAAGTCTCCTCCTAAGGTCGATATTTCAACCACAATATAGAGGCATAAAACATACTACAGCAAATGGTCACAGTTCCTCAGATGAATTTGAGGGATTTACTGAATGATTTTAACAGTTCTAAATGAGAGGGTAACTCCCTGAAGAGTTATGCATGAGGATTGGCACAGACCGCTGATATGGAAGGGTGGCTTACCAGAGTTTCCATTCAATGGGGAAAAGCCCAGTTCAGGAGGTGACATGTCCTTCCTTTGCCCTCACCACCTCACTGTTGCCAGCAAACTCCTCTCCCTCTGGTGTTTCTCACCCTGCAGACAGAGGTCGATTTCTGAATGAGACACACACTTTGCCTGGGTTTGGGGGTCACCATCTTGAGCTTCTATCAGGAGTCTTCTGGCTAGATGCCTCAAAAACATGAATCATTTGTGAGAAAACCTAGAATTACTGGAGCTGATTAAAACAAAGTTGGCATTTTTCCAATGGACCTCTCCTTTCCTAGTTGCATTTTGGAACTTTCAGGCTTTTAAAAAGTGACATAATTGACACCAGGGATGATCAGAATTCACACCTAGGGAAGATTCCAGATTCTCTTCTGAAGCACACACACTCCAGCTTTATGATGATGCTGCAGTGCTCCCCTTACTGTCCCGCACCAGCAGTGGAAACCTTTCATGTGGCAAGCAAACAAGTAATGAATGGAAATGATTTACATAGGACATCAGTGTACAGAATGAACACAGTTCTCGTCCCCCAAAGCTGTGTCTCGGCATTCTAGAATGGTTGCTTGTTTAATGGTCAGCCTGGGGTTTGTGATCTATCTATTCTGACATCACTCATCCTGTTTGCTTGTTTAATGATGTCAGATTAGGTCTATCTATTGTGACGTCATTCATTGGACGGCCCCTTTTTTACATCTGGAGCATTGATTTTTGTGGGGGTGCAATCCATTCTTCTGTTTGTTAGCTCGCTTGTGTCATTATTATACATAAGAGCTAATCCATACGTTTTAGGCTTTTGGGCTTGAGATGCAACGTGAGGCCCTTTAGAGAGCTTTGCTTTGTCCTTTTCCTGCCTCTTTATTCTTTTATGTGACCGTGAAGGACACTTTTCAGCTTACCATCCTGGTAATGCAAAGGTGGTTACATGTTGAAAGAACTTTTCACTGTCACTTGAGGGTGGCGGGCAGGCTAGTCACTAAATCACTTCCGGTTATATTATGTTATGCACAAGGCGTTGGGCCAACACGAAATTTAATGAATGAGGAGTAGTCTCTATTAGGCTTCCTTAATTGGACATTATGCTGTTTAATGGGAAAGCTAACGCATTGAACTTTGAAGCCTATTATCAGCTTCAGTCAGGAATACTTATTTCTACCTCTTGCTCCCGCACCCATGTTCATACATGCTCTTACTCCCTATTCCTCATCAATACGAATAACTCATAATTAGTCCTACTCTTCATTTGAGTCCTAATTATGCCTCTTTTCATGCATACTTCTACTCCTGCTCTTTCTCCTAATCAGGGATGTATCCCTTACAGCTCCTACTTTAACTTCCTCCTACTATTATTCCTATTTGTTCCTATCCCACCTGACTCCTACTGGCACTCCCACATACTCATAATCGCACACCTACATACTCTTATTTACTTCATCCTAATACTTCATTTATTCCTGCTAAACTTCCTGTGTATACCCATCCGTACTCCCATCTATCTTACTTTTCTATTTTCTCATACCTATAGCTATTCTTAATCCTACTTATTCCTGCTTCTGCTTCCACTTACCAGGCTACTAACTCCTTCTCCTTTTGTCCTTACATTCATAAGTAGTTCCTTACTTTTATTTCACTCTTAATTCTTCTGACTAATGTTACTTCTACTCATACCTAGTCTTTTTCTCTTTTTACCCATGCCTATCCCTATTTCTGTGTCTATTTACGCATACTGTGAGAATTTGGGTTGTTGGTTGAGTCTGGTGAGAGACCTTCTCAAGCAACATCCACAATACCAGTCAGGTTGAACCCAAAAAGTCACTAAAATAACCTGTGCTCATCTCTCCAGTAGCTTGACACAGAAGCAGTCAGGCTTAATTTTGAGGCAATGTGTAAAATATTTATGCAGCAGTCAAACAGTAATAAAGTAAAAACACAACACAAGAAAATCCCAACACAATTTAGAAAAATAGAGTAAACTTTATTAAATTATTTGACACCCAAAGGATAAAAATACACTCAGTAAAACCAGAGATATGCAATTTCAAAGATTTAGGTCAATCATAGTACTTAAAAGCACAATGCGCCATTCACGGTTGTCTGGTTGTGTGAGACAATGATTGAGCATTGGCTGGATACAGGGACAAAGATAGTCTGACTGAAAAAGTTACTTTAAAGTCCAGGGCAAGGAAACCAGTTTGCTCTGGAGGAGGCCACGAGGAGCGTGGACCGCATGACGGATATTCATTGCTGTAGCATGAAGAGCAGACTGGGTGTTGCAGATGCTCATCCCTGTAGTGTGGAGATCCTACTGGGCATCACGGATGATTGTTGCTGGAGATCCTCATTGGCAGACACTGTGGTCTGTTGAAGCTGGAGCGTGAAGTGCAGAACTTTCATTGCCGGTCGTTGCTGATAGACTCTGTAGACTGGAGCTTGACCCTAAGGCTGACTTGTTGAACCGATACTTTTATCTCTATTCTTATATCATATCACTCCTACTCTCACTACTACTGTTGGAAGGTGGGTCATTAGTTGTGTGACCTGCACAAGTAATGAGTCCGCACACGACCGCCACTGGGAACCAATCACCCCATTGTAACGCTTGACTCTCATAGGGTAGCGTTGCAGAGCAGTCCAAGGTTAACTCAAGGGAGGTAGTGTGGGCTAGTAATCCCCATTCACGAGCACACAAGCATGACTCTCAATATATGATTGTCCAGTCCGTGCTTTTACTTTTGATAAAGTAAAAGTACATTTATTACTCACACACACACACACTACTCAATACTATGCAACAATCTACAAATATACACAAAGTGATGGAATCACTCTGGGAGGACATTGTGTAATCTTTCAGGTCTCCTCCAAGGGAGGATATAATCCATCAACCCACATGGCAAAACAATCCCCTGTGTCTCCCCTGCAACATTTGAACATTTGACAGTAATGTGGAATGAACACACCTACATCTGCAATTAAATACATCTATCTTGCTAAGAGATGGCTGTCAGTGTCTTTGTTCAAATTAGCATCGACAGAGAACATATAGAACCATATTTAAGCAATTTAACCATTAGGTTTACTTTAAGATTACTTTCAAATTACTTTTAATTGACCATCAAATAACAGTTGAATACATTGGGTAATATCAACCTACATCACCAGTAGGCACAGTCTCACAAACCAAAACAAAAGTTCACATCAGCTTGGGCTCTAACCACAAGTAGAACCCGTGGGGGGTTATCCTTCTTTTGTCCCACCCTACCTAGGGTGGGGACACAAACGGCATTGGGGGGAGGCTGAGCTGGTCCTGCAGCTCCCCCTGTCCATGGGCCTGGATTTGGTGGTGGCCCCATCTCCCTGGGGCAACCACAAGCTGGTTTAGGGGACTTTTCCCCTGCACCTGCCCCGCAAAGCATGCTGGGGCGGCCGCATATGGAATGAGTGGCTCTCCTGCTGCACTGGGGAGAGCCGCTGTGCTGGCCAAAAACTGATGCTTGTTCCAGGGGGGTGCCGGTCCCACCCGGACACCCCCACACAAGGTAAAGGCTCCCTCGTTGGAGGGCAGCGCAGGGAGCACACCCCTGGCCATCCCCGGCGGCTCCCCACACCGCCAGCACCTGTGTGTGCTGCCGCGGGAGCTGGCCTTCACAGTGGTGTCTGCCCGCTCCCGCGGGGGGAGTGCAACGGCACTCACCTCTTCCTCCCTGCAGCTTCGGGGCCCCGGGATGGGGTCTGGGGCCCCTCCTCATCTCCACTGGGAGCACGACGGCACTCCCCGATGCCACCTTCTTCTTGGGGCCCCGGGATGGGGTCTGGAGCCACTCCTGGGAATTTTCACAGGGGACGCAACGGCGTCCCCTGACTTGACTTCTGCTGGGGGCCCCAGGATGGGGTCTGGAGCCCCCCTGGCCAATCTTCATGCGGAGCGCAACAGTGCTCCCCAGCTTCTTCTTTGACGCCGGCTCCTCCAAAGCTGGTGGCCATCTGGCGGGGATGTGCGACGGCGCTCCCCCAATTCCTCCTTCTTCACGGGGCCCCGGGAAGAGGTCCAGGGCCCCTCACATCAAATCTTCGAGGAGAGCACGTGGTGCTCCCCAATTTTACTTTGGCCGCAGGGGGCCCCAGGATGGGGTCCGGGGTTCCTACCCACCGCGGCAGCGGGGTGCACGACGGTGCCCCCCCATCTAATCAAATCAGACCAGGCTTCATGGAGCCCCAGGATGGGGTCCAGGGCCCCTTTCTCTTCCATAGGGTGGGTGCCCTCACTCCTCTTCCTCCTGGGGCAGCCCCCGGGCCCTGGCCCACCCCGGGGGCATAGTCTCGAACAGCTGCAGAGCCCCACGCACTTCGTAGCTGCTTCTCCAGAGGTCAAAGGTCACCATCCTTTTTCCCTGGATATCTCGTGTCCCCAAGGGCCGATTTTCATCATTCTGGTGTCGTTTCGCTCCTGGTGACAAGCCCTTGCCACCAGGAGCACTCTCCTTAGCCCTCCTGGCCTCGAACGGTCCCAGATCATAGGGAGCCAGTCCCACTGACTCCCTGCGCCAGCCTTTCCTCTGGGTGCCCTCTTTTCCTTCTGGGCAGCGTGCTCTCCTTGCGCTAGCCCAGTCCTTTCCCCAACTAGTCCTCTGGGGGTAAAGGGGCCAGCTTGCCTGGCCCTGGCATTCGCCTCGCTGGCCTGGAGCCCTTCAGGGGCAGAGTCCCTGCCCCAAGGGCAGTCAGGAGGTTCTTCCTTCCAGTTGTCCATGATGCCCGTCTGCAGTTCCAGTGTCCAGCAGTGAAGCACAGCCAAGAGAGAGAGCTCTCCCCTGTGCAGGACCTTTTAAGTGGGGGCGGAAGTGTCCAGCAGGTCTGCACCTCTGGCCTATCTAGATGTGCCACGCCACTTCCTTGCCCCCGTACCCTCCTTCTTGCACAGTCTACTGGGATAGCTCAAAATTGCATCCTGCAGTAGTTAGTTGCCACATGTGCTCTGAAAGTCTCAGCCCCTCCTCACTGACATTCCTCGCAGGGCCTCTCCAGCCTGCTCCTGGCACGGAATGACAACTGGCTGACTGTTGCAAGGCCCTGCTCAAGCACCTGGACAGAGCAGTAATTGGCCCTAATCCTGAACTGAGTCAGAGAAAGATCACATCCACTTATGACCCATAAATTGTACAACTATGATCTTGTAACCTACTGCATCTTTCTTTTCTTACAGGTTACAGAGTACTTTGGTGTGACTCTGGTCTCGGTGGACCCCAGAGAACTGGATTTGCACCCTAAGCCCTCCTTTCCCATTGACATTTAATGGAGTATCCCCACAATGCAAATACCTTAAGCACACTGACATTGGCATTGAACTGAGTGTCCCTACAGTGAAAAGACAGTAAGCACACTGATTCTCCCTCACATGTGTACACCCCTCTCATGAGACCGACTCCAGGTCACCACCCACTCTGCATAGTTCCTCCTGCACCAGGCTTACCTCAGCGCAGTTCTTGGGCTGCGCACACCAGGAATCCTCCTCCCACAGCCCTCACATGGGTGCCTATCCATGTGCACACATGATCACATGTAACCCAGGGCCTCCTGCCCTTTCTGCGCCACAGCCAACTACTTTCTCCGAATCTTACTGCCATTAACTCCTACACCTACTTATGTATAAAGTAACTCCTATTTATGCCTACTCTTTATCCTGATTACTCTTATGTTCTCTACTTCTATATAACCCTACTTGTACCTAGTCATGTTTTTTTTTGGACTGACCAGCGAGTAGCCTTATGACCTCCAGGCAAAGAATATGCTAATGTGCAGTCACATACACATGCCAAACCTATTGACTTTGCCAATGCTTGCTTTAACAGAGTAGTTCCCGGACTGCATTGTGTTATTTACAGGGTACTCAGGACTGGAATGTGGTGTTCCTGTTCACACATAGTCATCCTGTACCTTTGCTGATATCACTCTGGTAATTTGTAACTTCAGACATCTGCCAATGTGGTAAATCTGGGTGACTTAGTCAGGGATGTGAGATTTAGAAATTGCATGTGATTCACTTTGACCACCAATTTATTCAATCTGGCTGATTTTGCAGAGACAATTATACATGATGTTTTAAAAAATTGATTTTATTTTTATTATTCTTTTCTTAGGCTCTTTGTGCAACTTCAAGGTTTCAGTAGGGAGATATCCATCACATCTCTAAACACCACTCTGTAAAGCTGTTATGTATGTAGGAAGTATTTCACTTTAGTTTGTAGACTTTGTAATCACATGAAGGATCACAGGTGTCAGAAGACATCTGCAATGGCAGGGCAGATGGTCCAAGGAAGACAAGTGCAATTCATCCAACTGGAAAGAATTGGCAGCAGTGCAGCAAATATGTCTTTATTTTTCCACTCTACAACAGACTCAAACAATGCATGTTGGAGTAGAAAACAGGACAGAAATTTCCTATGTAAATCACAAGGAGGTTCTCAGAAGTGAAGTTAGCAACACTAGCACAGGGAATTGGGTGGCAGTGATCATCTGGACATTTCAGTAATTTATTTTCTGGTAACACAATATATGCTTATAGAGTGTCTGAACAGGGTATTCACTTCTTCTGTAACAATTAATTTGTATCTGTTCCATCTCAGAACAGTTTAGCTTGGAACTCCATGATAGATATGTTTGCCAAGGAGTAAAGATGCCTGCTGAAAAACCCTTCTGTTCCCAAGTATCATTTTAAGCAGAATGATGGGAAATACCCTTTCTCTAGAGTGCCTGTAGAGCGTTCAACCTATATGCTTTACCCGTTTTCCTCTTATCCACTGGGTCTTCAGCAAATTACAGTAAGACCAAGCAGAGGTTATTGGTTTGTTGACCACAAACTTGATATCCACTGCTTCTTCATTTATTTGGTCAGCCACACTGGGTGTTTCATATAGTTGTACCTTCCTTTCAAAGATTGGAACTGCCAGTAACACCATTACAATCAGCTCTGATGAGGAGTTTGGAAATCAAGAGGAAAATGTTAGAGACCTAGGAGTCCTGTGTCAGACCTGTTAGTCTTAGGGTGGGCTTTCCCCAAACTTTTGCCTTACTCACACCTGTTTTTGCAGAAATCATTGTTGTTGGCTTTAGAACTCTACACACTTTACCACTTCTAACCTGTGCTATAATGCTTGTGCCCTCTCCTTTCAACATGGTGAAATTGACTTACCCCCAATTGGCATCTTTAATTCACTTGTTAGTCCCTAGTAAAGTAGTATTACATTTACCCAGGCCTTGAAAATGATATGCTACTAATGGCCCAGCAGCACATATTATGTCACCCACTTAAACAGCCATTTAAACATATCTCAGCCCTCCCATGGCAGCATCTGTGTCCAGCTGTAATCTGTCAATTTGCCAGGCCTAAACCTCCCTTTTTAAAACAAATAAGTCACCCTAGGGTAGGCCCAACACAGCCCAAAGAGCAGGATTCAGTGTATTTGCGAAGTTTGACAAAGAATTTTAAGTTTTACATGTCCTGGTTGTCAAAAACATCAAAATTTATGTTTAATACTGTGATGCCTACCTACATTGGGTTACACTGTTTCCCTTAATCAGTGATAACTTTCAATTGGGAGCAGGTAGGAATGTCAGGTTTGGTCTCTAAAGAACTGTAATTTATAAACCCTCTTTAATGGTAAAGTCTGAATTAAGTCCCAAATCTGAAAATGCCACTGTTACAAAGTTGGCATTTTACTAACCATTTTGTGCCTGCAGTCTGTATTCTGAGTCACATGCCTAGGTGTAGCTGGCAGGTGGTCTTTCTACATTGCTCCCAGACAGTGACACAAAGGAGGAATAGGTGCTGGCAGGAGGGGCAATCTGTGACTTGATGTGGGGGCAGAGCTGTCACCTACCACACTTGGACGTCACAAAGACTCTGCCTCTGCTCACTCATAGAGGGTTTGAGGCTAGTTTTTTGGGTCCTGAGGCAAGATGGGGCCAGGACTGGGATGAAGGAGCTTTCAAACACTTTGGGGGTGGAAACCCTAGAAACCTATCTTACTTCAAAGCTGGCATCAAGCATAAATATGGGATCCTCAGACCCAACTCATCAGTACACATCTGGGCGTGTGAAAGATTAAAAAGAAGGACTGTTGTGCTGCTCTGCTGCATGAAGGACTGCTATTATGCTGCCCTGCCACTATGCTGCCCTGCTGCCTGAGTGAGAAGAACTGGACCTGCATTTTGAATCCAAGATCACCAGAGTGAATCCAAGGGCTAATTGGATGGCCTAAGGGACAGAAAAGGCTCCAACCACTGTGATCCCTGCACTGGTACTCTGCATGCTGTAAGTCCTGTCTCCTTAGCGGTGCCACCCGAGTCCTGGTCCCTCTGAAGAGGTACTGAAGGTGCTCTGCCATCCCAGCTATGGTCTCTTGGGCAGAACCAATGCATTATGATGCATCTCCTTCCGGTCATGCATTGGAACTACCCCTGCATGACACAATACGGAGGCACAACCCCACAACTTTTTAGAACCTCTGCTACGTGATGCCTCCTCGTTACAGGGCTTCCCATTGCATCCCTGCAACACCTCAAAATTGTTGCTGCGTGATGCATCATCGATACAGGACCTCACATAGCAGCCCCCCCAGCTCCCTGGAATCGCTGCTACGGAATGCATCCTCATTGCAGGACCTCACATTGCAGATGCATCCTCAATGTAGGATCTTGAAATGCTTCACAACCCTAATTTAAGGTACTTGCTTCAGGGGGCATAACGTTGTTCCTGTATCTAGCCTGTGCTCCATTGCAATTGACCTGAACTTGTGACTTTATCCCAGTCTGGAAAGACCAGATGCCCACAATTGCAACTTTTTGCTTTTAAGCACTGTTTATGCTTAAATCTTTATAAGTGCATGCCTCTGGTTTTTCTGATTGCATTTTTGTCATTTTAGTGTCGAATAATTTATTATATTTTATTCTATTTTCTAAATTGGCGGTGGAATTTGTCTTGTCCAGGGTTTCTCTTTGTTACTGTTTGAAGTGCAGCATAAATACTTTACACATTTCCTTTAAGTTAAGCATGACTTCGTTTGTGACAAGTTATGAGAGGGTTAAGCATAGGTTAATTTGGGGTTTTCTTGTGTTTCACCCTGACAAGAACTGTGGTTGATGCTTGGGTAGGGTTTTAACTTCCTTAACCAGTAGCCAAATTCACTACATCTAGCTACTGTAGAAGTTAGCATTCAACTATTCTCTCAGCCAGCAAATGTAAAGGTTTGTGCCAGACATTATACCAATTTCAAAAACTGGTGTACTGAAAAAGTACTTCAAGCTTCTTCTTGTGACCCACATTAAATTCTGGATATTTTTCAAGATACATTTTCTTTAGGTCTGTTATCCTCCATTTACGTACTCAGTGGGCAGCTATTCAGGTGATTAGAGGATCTGAGTTACTTCCAGTAGCAAGCTTACTTTCCAGATCGCTGAAAAGATTTAAAGGGTGCTTGTTCAGCATAATCTTGACCCACCATTGGATCTAAGGATAGTTTTGGAAGCATTGCAAAAACTGCCATTTGAGCAACTAGAATTGAAGACGTTAAATTAGTTGTCAGTGAAGGTTTTCTTTTTAGTGGTTCTCTGTTTGGGTATGTGTATTGGCAGGATAGATACCTTTTTATTCCACCCTCCATTTTGTGTTTTTTCACTACTCATGTTGTGCTTCCGCCTAACACCATCATTGAGTCCCAAAATCCCATCTAATTTTCATGTTGATCAGGATTTGGTTTTACCCGTATTTATTCCATCACCTTCATCAAAGGAGGAAAACGTTTTACCCCAACTGTGTGATGTCCTTGAAGTGTTGTCTATCTATACGAATCGTACAGCTTAGTTTTGGAAGGTGGCCTCCTTGTTTCTGACTTGGTACTTGAAATCAGGGAATTGTGCCGTCAAGTTCGACTTTGAACAGTTGTTTGCGCTTTACAGTTCTCAAGAACATCAAGTGCTTCCGTGTCTGTACAAAGAAGGTCGACAAGCGGAATGGCAGCCTCCGTGGCATTCTTTACTATTTCAGGGCCATTCCATAACACACAGTTGGCAGCCACATGGTCAACTCCACACTCATTTATGTCTCGTTCTAGATCGTAAATTGATGATGACTATTTAGCAAAAATGTGAATATACGTATTATGATCAGGAACAACTGGTTAATTTAACATCGAGCTTCACTGTGTGTAGCAAAATTCTGTCACCAATTTTTTTTTATCTTTACTGCCGCATTTTCAGGAGCTCGATATGTTAGGAATAGGATGAGGAACGCGGATGATGAGGTAATGACCCACTCACCAGTGTTCTTCATTGGGCCAAATCCTGGTCTTAGTCTTCACATTCCTAAATTTCCTCCAATCCCAACTCAGAAATAAATCAGCAGCATCCACAAAGAAACAAAAAATGCTTCTAACTTGTAAACAGCCAGAAGTGTGATGGTTGAATCTGCCCCTTAAGGAAATGGGACTTCTTGATGCCATATAATTAATTAAATACTTTCCTAATTTGTCAGGGGAAACCCCTCTGTGTGTTAGGATTGTGATAAGGAGGACCAGGTCCCGAATGAATAAACATTACCTGTGCATAACTGGTCAGTGTTTGCATGCGCAAGTTTATGCATGTAGGACCCGTTTTAAAACGCCCATGCAAAAACTGCAATCGAGTGATATTTACAAGTATCTAATAACTAAAAACCGAGCTCAATTTTTTTTCGCTTTTCTCACAACTTGGAATAAAGCATGAGGCCATAAGAAGTAAAAATGTCAAGCAACAGCCTGTTTTGTTTATTGTTATATGTGTCTTCTGTGTCGCCTTGACTGCCTTTCTGCATCTTCCGAATGCGGTTTTCAAGTCACTGTAAGAAATACGTCCTTAATTACAACATATCTTGCTGACGTACAAACGTCCTGACATTGGGAGTAGAATCATGTCGGCAGAAATTGACATTATCCCGGTGCTTGTTTATCAAAGAGCTGTTCTTCTGATGTCTGAGCCACGCGCTGGGATGTCTGGACCCGGAATGTAATCTCCCTCATTTGCATGTCTGCTTGGCAGTGGCTTTCAGTTTCTCTGGACTCGGCTGCTGCATCAGTCAGTTACACTGCTGCTGTGGGACTCAAGTAATGTGTTAAGAATACACAGTGGGTGCGTGATGTTGGCGTACACCTACACCGCTCCGCAATGACTGCATTAGCTGTTCAGTATGGCGGTACACCTCGGGCAATCCACGATCCTTGTACAAGGGTGTGCAAACAAAGTCCTCATAAATCCTTGAGTAAAAAAATGTGATGCGGTAGAACCTTTAAATTTGGGATTCTTTCTGGGTAAATGTACCATGCCTTCCAGCAATAACGTTACTGCAAGTTTCCCTGCTTCATTATGCATGCAGCTGCGAACAGCTGTTTGCAGGTTCCAATCTGCGACAATGGTTCTGTAATACAGTACACTAGACAACAAAAAGGAATTAATCCAGAGCGAAATTTCAATTATGCCAGTGTCTCTGGGAATAAAGTGTAAGTTAGACCAGATGTTAAAGGTGAGATGTGCCACTAGGCCAACTGACCTTAATTGGTCCTGTCTCTTTAAGGGAAATCAGACCTTTCAACCCACATGGTGCCACTGTGTGTTCTATGACGTCGGCTCCCTTCACACTTCCCCTCAGAGAAGAGTTGATATCAAACAGTGGGACACACATTGATCCGAAGAGGGGTCTTCTAGCTCATGTTTAGAGGTCTCTGAATAGTCAATACCTGACTATGACACCTCCCGAGGACATTGCCATCAGCCCCAGAAGCTTTTTTAATTTTTGGGTGGGGAAGTCGGGTATAGGTTCCTTTCAGACAGTGGCTAGTAGAGAGACTCGTACCCTCCCTGGCCCCACTGCCCCTCTCACGTGTTGAGAAGTTTCTAAAGTCGTCATGTTCGAGAACTACAAGTTCATGTTACATTTCCAAACGAAGGACTCGGTCATCCCACCTGTATCAATCAAGAGGCGATACCCTTGCCTTCCATCTGCTTTTATGTCTCTTGCCTTTTGTGACACAACCAGAGCACCCAGCTGGGGCTTACTGAAGTGTGCAAGATCTGGGTCTGTTGCTGAATGTCACGATTGTGGAATACCAAGGCTGCATGGTCTTCCTTCCACCACATAGCTCCTTCTTCCAACACCTCATACTTCCAGTCTCTTTATCTAAATGTTGCATTGTCTTTCTTTCTAAGTTAATGTCTAATGATGAAAAATAAGTCAAGGTTCTCAAAAAAATATTGCCTGCATACAAAACATGAAGAATGTTCTTTCTTCATCTCATTATTTGTTTTCTGGCACTCATTAAATCTTAATTTATAGCCTAGTGGAAATGATCATTCGGTTGCAGGTTTACGCACTGAAATGTAGAACGTCTCTGTGAATAAGTGTGTTTAATGACCATTTACATTATATTATGAAACTTATACGAAAAATATAGAAATAAAAAGTTGTTTCTAATAACTCAAATAATCAAAAATAATTTAAGCTCTCATTCCAAGTCGAGTGGAGCAGAAGTACAGTGTGGAAATATGTTATTGACAATCAAAATGGGCCAGCATTCCGGCAGGTTTCCTGGTGCTGGGACACCAGACGCCATTTTACTAGACTACTCTACCATGAAAGATCAGATAAGGTTTTGCTTGCAGCAGTAGCCAACATTCCACTTTTTCTATCAAAAGGGAGCATAAAGTGCTCCCTTTTGCCGAACCTAATTTTCCTTCTCTTCTCTACTCTCCACAATCTCTCTTTCCTCCCCCCAGCCTGAGACAGAAGCAAATAGTTACTACCTGCTTAAAGCAAGTGGTAAATGTGTGCATTAAACCCTATATAATTGGGAATTGTTTATGGTTTTTCACTCGTTAAATCCAGTCCAACATGGGAGTTCCCCATTTTACGGGGCTTGCACAGTGCTGGTACAAATTTACTACACAGAAATTGTGAATTTGAATTAACCATTACCTAGTACCTTCAAACTCAGAATGAGGGCGTTAGTGAAGACAAAATTATTAGAAATATATCTTGATTACAAATAATAGAAAAAAAACTACATAACAGTTAAAAATAATACTTACTACAACAAAAAAAACACACCCTGTTTCTGAAAGAAAAAGATAGATCAGACGATGAAGGAATTTGGGTTAGCAATTAAACAGGTGAAACCCTACTTAAGCAGCGATCACAGTTCTTGTCAGGGTGAAACACAAACAGATCCCATATTAACCTGTGTTTATCGCTCTGTAAGCTTGCCACAAAGGCTGTCAGGCTTAACTTAGAAGTAATGTGTATAGTATTTATGCAGCAGCAGCACAAGCAGTAATAGAGTGAAAACACCAAACAAGAATAATTCCACACTAAATTAGAAAAACAGAGTAGAATTTAATAAATTATTTGACCAAAAAATGGCAAAAAAACAATCAGTAGGACTGGAGATATTCTATCTTAAATATTTATGAAAATAGTGCTAAAAAGCTCAAAACACCAACCTTGGGTATCTGGTTGTGCCTGACTAGAACAAAGTCACAAGTTTAGGCAGACTGTGATGGAGTGCATGCTGGGCACAGGACCAAGTCTGGCCCATGGAGGATTGTACCTTATATCCTTAGTGAACGATCTATGCGGCAGTGCTTTTCTTCGTTTGGCATCAGTTCCGATGAAGCTGTGTAGCGAGTTTCTGTAGGGCTTTGTATTTCTCTGCATCATTTCCGGTGAGGCTTTCATGGCTTTGTGTTGCTTGGCATTGATTCTGGTGAGGCTGGCAGCTATGTGGTGAGAGTTTGAGGGGCTTTGTGTGACTTTGGGTCGGTTCCGATGGTCACTATAGCTGGGATGACAGAGCACTTTCATCCCCACTTCCAAGGGTCCAGAACTGGTGAGGCACCACTTGGGGGGTTAGGATTCACAGCAGAGAGAGTCCAGGTGCAGGTTTCAAGATGGTGGGAACCTTTTCTGTCCCTGAGGCTCTGATCAGGAGGCCAGCCAACTAGCTCTTGAAGTCACTCTGGTGGTACTAGGTTCAGGATGCAGATCCAGTTTTTGTCACTCATACAGCAGGACAGCAGAGTAGCAGGGGTGCAGGGCAGCCCTTTTTGCAGCAGCACAGCAGTCCTTCTTCTGAGTCTTTCTCTGGTCCAGAAGTGTACTGAAGAGTTGGGTCTGAGGATCCACGTTATATTCTTGGTGACAGCTTTAAAGTAGAAGAAGGTTCCATACCCCCCCACATGTATTTGGAATGTCCTTCATCCTTGCCCTGGTCTGGTGGCACAAAAGATTAGGATTAAACCCATTGTGAGTGTGCTCGGCAGAGCCTTTGTGATGTACAAGTGTGGTAGGTTACAGCTTTTCACATTCATCAGGTCCGAGATGGCCCATCCTGTCAACCTTCATTCCTCTGTTGCCTCTCTGTCTAGGAGTAATACAAAAAGACCAACTGCCAGCTACACCTTGTCATGTGACCCAGGATAAAAACTGCAGGGACCAAATGTTTGGGATAAGAAAATACCAACTTTTTAAAATGTCATTTTCAGAATTGTGACTTAAATTTCAACTTTTCCATCAAAGATAGTTTTAAATTACAATCCAAAAGAAAGGAGTTTTCAGTACAATTCCACAGACACCAAACATGAACTGGTTACCTGTTGCCATCTGGAAGTTACAACTAATTAACTTTGATAAGGTAATTTCAATGTTGTCCTATTGGAGAGGCAGGCCTTGCAGTAGTGAAACACTAACTTAAGAGTTCTTTCACTAACAGGGCATGTAAAACGGGAAAGTACCTGTCTTATCTTTTAAACACACTGCACACCACCATCTTTGTTGTCCAGGGCCTACCCTAGGGGTGCTTATAAGTATTAAAAAGGAACATTTGAGCCTGGCAAAGGTTTATTTTATCAGGTCGAAATGTCAGTTTAAAACTGCATACACAGGCTGCAACACAATGTCAGGGCTGAGAATGTTTGAAAGGCTAATTAAGTAAGTGGCACAATGAGTGCTGCAGGCCAACTAGTAGCATTTAATTTACAGGTCATGGGTACATGTAGTACCATTTTACTGGGGGACTTACAAGTAAATTGAATGTAGGCCAATGCCATCCTGTTTAGGGGAGAGAGCACAAGCACTTTAGCACTGGCTAGTAGTGGAAAGTATGCTGTGTCCTAAGCCAGCAAAAGGGAAGTCATCATAAACAGGATAGTCGGAGGCAAAAAGTTGGGGTAAATCCACACTAAGCATGTGAGGTCCAACACACGGCAAACATGATCAGGTAATGTGGAGCTATGAATACTAAAGTTTGCTCAGTACATTTAGCACTTTTCTCTTAGGTCATTTTTCTGCGTAAGAAATGGACACTGAATTTTGCATTGTGTCGTGCCATAGGAGCATCACCTCAAAACATTAGCAAATATACTCCGGAGTTTTAGTGTTAGAGTAAATAAAAAGAGGTAAAGACGCAAAGGTGGCAATAGGTAGAGTAGAAAGAGTTAAAAGGAACAATGAGAGTACAGAAGGAGGCCCCCAAAAAAGGTGGACGAAAGGCATAACATTGGCGAGGGGTAAAATAACCTGATTTTCAAAAAAAGATGAAGAGTCTACCCCACCAAAAAGGACAATGGAGATTGAAAGAAAGAGGTGGATGGGCTGATAAGTGATGAGAGTGTAGAAAACAGCAGAGTGGGGATACAGACTCCTTGGTTAATACTCTGTAAGAGAAATTTATAGAGGAAAATGAAATCAGTACAGGATGGTAAGAGAAGGGGTAAAAGCAAAAAGAATCTATGCAAATCTTGGAGAAAACCAATGAGGAGAACCTCTTTTCAAGATAGCATCTACGCCTTAGAAAAGTATGGTAAATCTTTTTTTTTAAAATGCTCTATACATTAGTTTCCAGTAAACAGTAAATTTGTTTTACTATAAAATCAGTCACATACACAGGATGCAGATGTTCATCTACTGTTTAGATAAGGTGTAGTGAATAGGACAATGATTCATGGCAATTCAATGATCCACTTCCTAAGGTTGTGAATGAGTGATCTGAGAAAGTTTGTGTCTTATGACCAAAAATATACAAAAAATCAGTACTGATGTACCTGCTGCCAATCTATAACAGCTAACTTTAAACGAATGTGATGTTTAAGACCATTAAGCCTGCCAATGTGTAAATAAGTGGAATGGATAGATCCAGTTTATGTGAGGTACACATTTCTAGCTCCTCTTGGGTGCCTGTGGCTTCTAGGTTTAAGGCATTTGGTCCATAAAAGGGAATCTTACAGGAAAATGTGGTAGAATGTTGTTTTCACATCTGTGTGAGTGTCACTATCACACATTTGCTGTTAATGTGTTCTGTATGCTAATCACATTGCTCATTTACAGTAGGAAACACGCATTGCTCAATTAGATGATTGTGTAATTATCTTACATCATCAAGGTCTGACTGGGATTTTAAATAGGCCGGTGCACCAAAATATAATTAATTAGATAACTAAAAAAGTGATCCATGTTTACAAACCAGGGCACTTTGAACGTGTAGAAACACGCTGTATAAAATATCTTGCAAGGTATGGAAAAGTGCATGCTTTTGTGCTCACTGTAGGCAAAGTCTCTGGTAATATCAGGAAACTCAAATGTACAATCCAGCCCAGCAGACAATAAAACAGGCCCACTAGCAGCCAAAAACAGGCCCATACAGTAACCGGTTAGACCTGCTCGTTGGGCATTATCTGATTGTCCTGTTGGACAGTTCGATTCTGAACACCACAGCAGTGTACAGCAGGTCCAGAGGCATTACTTGATAGAAAATTGTGCATGCAGTATACAACAGTCCTGTTTGGTGCTGTATTGCAAAACGTGTTTTTTTTTTCTGCTGTTCAGTGCTAATCTGATAGAACCAGTAGGTCTGGGCCTCTGTTTGTTTTACAGTTTTTTCATGCACAGTCTCAATGTCTGCAGGGTCTTTGGGAATTCACGTTGATCTCCACGAACTATCTACATAACCTAGTTGTTATTACTGTGTGTGTGAGTAAGTACAAGAGCGAATGAGTAACTGGGTGACAACAGGTTTTGCCATCTCTTGACACTGGCTAGCCCATCTAATAGCTTTATTCCGGTCTAATACAGTTTGAATAAATAATTTTGCTTGCTTTGACAGAGAGGACAATGTCTACATTAGAACCAATCCTACTGCAACTGCACACATTCGTGGAGACAACTAGATTTGCAGCCATTTTGCTGGTAATAATTCCTCCATGGAATTACGCAAACTCTAAATATTGACCTTTGTCCTTCCGGTCCTCCAATTGAGAATACACAGTGGATTGCAGTCAGTGAAGGCTTTTTATCTATCATACTCCATTAGAGTTTTAATTATCTAGGAGTACTGGTTATTGAGAAAATCAGGTAGTTCTCAAATAAAAATTCTGGGAGATTGTGCACAATGGGAATACATTCGTGTTAGATGAGACCTAAATTCACAAACCCGGTTTTACACAGGGCATCTGTTGCACTTGGCCCTCTTTAAAGGGTCACACACAAACGTTTTGGCTTCACCTCTTCTGTGTCCTGAACCCTTTTTTGTTGTTTTTTAGGGCTCTGTACACTTTACCACTGCTAACCAATGATAAAGTGCTTGTACTGTCACCTTCAAACATGGCAAAATCAGTTTACACCCAATTGGCACATTTAATTTACTTGTGAGCCCTTTGTCAAGTGGTATCACATGTACACAGTGCCTGTTATTAAAAGCTACTAGTGGGCATGCAGCACCCATTGTGCGACTGACTGAAGTAGGCTATTAAAGTATATACTAGGCATGCCATTGTAGTTTGAAGTGCAGTTTTAAATTGCCCTTTCAACCTGGAAAACTAAACCTTTTGCCAGGTCAAAACCTTTCTTTTAATACATGTGAGTCCTACGACAGGCCCTAAATGCCTATAGAGCACGGTGCATTGTATTGAAAAAGCAGGACATGTGTTTCTAAGTTGCGCATGCACCTCTTCGAGAAAAACTCCCAAATTCGTTTTTTACTACTGTGAGTCCTACCTCTCCTATAGGCTAACATGGGGTTATATTACCACATTTAATAAGAGGTAGAAGAGGTACATATTTGGTCTCAAAAGAATTGCAATTCAAAATCTTTCTTAATGCTAAAGTCGGATTTTAAGCCACATTTCTGAAAATGCCCCTTTTAGAAACTTGCCAATTGTTGTCCTAACCATTTGGTGCCTTCTGTCTATGCCCTGGGTCGCATGAATGTGAATAGTTGGCTGTTGGTGTTTGTGTATTCCTTTCATACACTGAGACAAAATGAGACTGGGTGTTGGCAGGATGCGAATTAGAGGGGGGGGGGGGGTGTTCCCTGACTCACATACAATTTAAAGGGCTGCCTCCAGCACACTCATTACTGAACTTGACACTAGCCTTTTGTTACCCTAGACCTCGTGTAGCCTGGGCAAGAGGAAAAATGGGAAATGAAGGAACTTACCAGAACCAGATGTAGGTATGGACAAGAAGTCGCCTCCACTTAAAAAGGTGGCAGCAGATGTAAATATTTGACCTCCAAGCCACTCACCAGTACACTCCTGGACTGGCGTAAAACTTCAGAAGGAATGCCCTGTACTTCAAACGTCTGCCCTGCTACTTCAGGCCTTCCTTCCTTCTCAGAGGATTGCCATGCTGTTACCAGAGTACTCTCCTGCCTGAGGTCTGCCTTGTTGCTTGAAGGAGAGAGGTTAATCTCTTTGAGCTCTGGTACACCAGTGTGACTCCAAGGCCAGCTGTCTGACCCCCCTTTTCTGAGCTCCAGAGGTCTCCTTGCTACTGCCCAACTTACCTTCTGCACCTGGCACTGACTGGACCTGCAATTGGACTTTCCTTGACCTGTAGGTGGACCTGCTTTAAGCCCTACTGGCCTCTGCTGAAGGGAATTCCTGATCCCCAAGATGTGCTTCCTGAGGTCAGGGACCATTGACTGGCAATAGTTGAGCTCCTCCTGTGAAATCCTGACATTTTAAACTCTGATTGTGGGACTTTGAGAAGGTAACCTTTTGCACTGGACTAACCATGGTCACTGTATCTATCCCACACTCCATCGCGGTCAACTTGGACTTGTGACTTTGTCCTGATCCAGTAGACCAAATGCCCACAGTTGGTGCTTTTTGCTTATTCTGGGTATTTTTAGTTCAGTCTTTAAAAATGCATATCTCCCATTCTACTGATTGTTTTTATGTCATTTTGGTGCATTTTATTTAACATTTTCCTCTATTTTTCTAGATTGGTGTGGGATATCTCTTGTGTTGGGTTTTCACTTAATTACTATTTGTGTGCTGCATAAATACTGAAATTGATGAATTTAAGTTAAGCCTGGCTGTTTTTCTGCCAAGCTAGCGGAGGGTTAAGCACAGTTTAATTTAGTGACTTTCGCAGTTCTCCCTGACTGAGATTGTGGTTGTCACTTGAGAAGGTTTTTCACCACCCCTCAATCAAACCCAATTTCTCACGGCATCTCTTGCACTGATTTGAATAAAATCTGAGCAGTATGCTTTTTCTTTTGACAGTTTTTTTGTTTTAGGTGAAATTGTTTCTTTGTTAATTAAAGTCAACACACAGCACTCAAATAACTAACAAAAAGTATTGGACACTTTTGCAGCTACTTTGCAGAAACTCAAGTGGTTATTTATCACTACAGGATCAACTGTTTATATGGTAAATAGCTACCCAAGCTAAAACAACAATCAGAACATCTCTAAAATGCCCTTTCTAAGGGCAGGTCACTCTCTCAACTCTTCTACAGTAATCTTCACTAAAATGTATGGGTACATCAGTTGTGGAGGTAAATTAGTCATCTAATTACTAGAGTTTATTATGTAGATGCTTCTTTACAGTGATTACATTCAGTATAAAAAACTATTACACGCTTATAAGCAAACCTTAAAAATCTTACGTTGCTCCTAGTAACTTCCCATCTTTACCTTTGAAACACAGCCCAGTACAGCAACCTATTGCTCTTACTCTTGCAAATAAAAATTATGGGTTTGATAAAGTTTTCAGTCCAAGCTAAAACGTTCACAAAGCTACAAAATGTGAGCGACTTCCTTTTTAAAAGGATAAAATCAGCAACAAGGACAAAAAAAGTGCAAAGCATTTTTTCCCAAAACTTTCAGCAGGACCTGAAGTTGATTAAAGGGCAAAACACCCCTCTTAGACCCTCGCTATAAGAGCCTCGGTTAAATTCTGGGATAGGCAGTAAGATACTAATAAATGACCTCACAAGGCTCAGGGCCTCATTATAACATTGGAGGTATATAACGCCTACTGCCGCAGCGATGGCCGCCAAAAGACCGTCGCCGCGGCCACCAGCCATCAGACGGATTATGACCACAGCTGGATTTCTGCCAGAAGGATGGCGGAAATCTGACTGTGGCCATGCGGGTGGATGGCGGTAAGGTGGCGCTGCTGCCAGCAGTAGCGCCATGGCAGTAGAACGTCGCGGACCTTATCATGACACATGATACGGCCTGGCTGTGGTCTGCTGGCAGACGCTGCTGCTTGCAGCAGCGCCTGGTCCTGTCTCTTGTCGGGGGACCCCCTCAAAAAAGGTAAGTCAGGTTCTCCGACAGGGGAGGGGTGTGTGTGTGTGGGTGTGGGTGTGTGTGTGTGTATGTCTGTGTGTGCGTGTGTGAGTGAGTGTATGTTGTGTGTGTGCTTGTATGTAAGTGTGTGTGGATGTGTGTGTGAATGGATGTCTGCATGCATGCTTGAATGTGAGAATGAATATGTGAATGCGTGTGTGCGTGTGTGAATGAAGGTGCATGAATGAAGGGGGGTCTGGAGAGGGAGGGGGCAGTGGGGGGGAAATATGGGGAGGGGGTGGGGAAGATCCCTATCAGTGACAGGGAAAAGAATTCCCTGTCACTGATAGTGCCTACCGCCATGGTTTTCGTGGCTGAAAGGTTGCCACGAAAACCACGGCGGTAGGAGGGGTTATAATCCTGCAGGTGGGCAAGTGTCGGCCGCCGGGCTGGAGATTGAAGTCTCCAGCCCAGCGGTCGTTACCTCTGTGGTGGTCAGTGTGGTACATTGGAGGTTTGGCTTGAGCCTAACCGCCAATGTCTTAATATGGGGAAAAGTACCGCAAGCCTGTTGGCAGTACTTTTCTCCATTTTAACGCCATCTGCAGGGGTCATAATGACCCCCTCAGTGTCAAATTTTACTGTGTGCGATAACTATCGCATTCAAAACTGGGTATTCATAATTAGGCCCTTAGTACTTTCAACAAAGTAGCGGAAAGGCAACTAAGAGGAAATGAGAAGCTGTAAGTGGAGAAAGCATACTCCGGGATTCTCTTTTGTGTGAAATAGAGGCAGATCCTGGTAAAAAGGGAACAATCTTGCGTTATTATTCGTATTATTTTTATTTCTTAAGTTGCATACTCTACTTCCAAGGCTCAGCTGCAAGACCGCATGGAGTATTGTTCTGTAGAGTTAGTATTCTGAACAGGCTAATGTTGGTGATGGAAATAAATAAATTACTGGTAGTCCTAAGGGGGCAGAGCAATAGCAGCTTGAGGGCGGGGAGGCACGGGGGTGGGAGGGAATAAACATTACAATTCATAAAAAAAAAAAAATACACACCTCCTCCGCAGCTCCTCTGTCCCTCGACGCTCCTCTGCCTCTGCAGGCACAGGCTCCCAGCCTGCCCTGCACCAATCCTGGCACTTCTCAGAGCTGCGTCAGGATTGGCTGGAAGTGCCCAGCCAGGGCGCTCCCAGGAAGACTGGGAGCCTGTGCAGGCTCTGTGCAGCCCAGCAACTGTGTTGCTGGGCTGGACAGAGCCTACAGCGCATGTGTCTTTGGCCGGCCCGAGACAGCCGGCCAAACACACATGTGCTGTGAAGGGGGAGACCTGAGCAGTCCCCCTCAGTGCACGCCACCCCTGTGGTCCCGCAACTTTTAAAGAAAAAGATTATAAACATGGTTTTCAGGCTGCCGCTGCTGGTGGGGTGCGACGTTCCTCTGCCCAAACAGAGGAGTCACTCCAACGTTGCCCTATGCAAAATTAACCCAAATCTCCCTGCAAATGGTACAAGCGGAATCCTACTAATGCTTTTGTTTTCTTCTGTGGTCAAGCCACGCAATCAAATCAACACGTGTGATACGGGACGTGATGAACTGGAACAAAGGACTCAGACGTTCGGGGGGGGTGAAGGGTGGCACACTTTAAGTTCCATTGAGTTTGTGGATCCAGGTCAACGTAGCGAGTGGGGGCTCAGAAAAGGATGTGAGAGGTTGAATCCAGTGGAATATTTTCTGAGATATGACCCTGGAAGGAACTAAGGCTCAGATTTAAAAGAATATGGCGGAGCGCGACGCTGCCCCAAATTTGGCAGCGCCGCGCTCTGTCAATTTCACAATGCAGGAATGCACCGTATTTATTAGAAAACGGCGCACCCCTGTGTTGTCCCTTTGCGCTGGCACTAAATTTGCTGCCAAGTGCCAACGCAGGCACCCTTGCGCCATGGTGCAAGGATGGCTGCGTTGAGACGGGGATTGTTTTTGTGCAGGAAGGGTCACCTTTCTACACATAAACAATCTTAAATGGCAATTTGCTCTTCTATGTGTGCTGCAGAAAGTATTTATCATGGTTGTGCCCCTGGGGTGGTGTTAGATTTTGGCACTGCCTCAGATTTACGAAAACACGTAAATATGGGGCAGTGTCAAAATGTAATGGGTGTTGCTGTGGCACGCTCACAGCAACACCCATTGCACACCACTTCCACGCAAAGGGCTATGTTGAAAGGGCCGTATTTACAAGGTGGGGTTCGGCCACAAAAAGTGGTTTAACGCCACCTGTTAAATACGGCGCAGGTCATTGCGCCACTGGAGAATGTCAGAGTTGTGCCCCTGCTGGGAACAGTGCATTTTCTTTTGTAAGTGGGCACACTAGGCAATCACAATTGAGGCCGTGCTTAGACAGTTAAACCATGGCCTGGGTAGCACATCCAATCAGCAACAGACTCCGCGTTGGTGAGAGCTTGCATTTGTAGTTGAGCCCGTGGGGGCACAGTGTCTCAGAGACTTTCTAAAAAACTGGTATTAAGCCTTTACCCCTGGATTTTACAAATGAAGTGCGAAGAGGTCATGAGCTGTAAGCACCTGAAAGGAGAGAAATGGCTACACCCACTAGTGGTGCTCCAAAGGAGAATGCAGAAGACAGTATTGAAAGATCAATGTGAGACCTTAGTTCCAATTTCCTGTCATGTGCATGTAGCTTTGCATGTGCTTATGAGTGGAAAGGCAGCTGGTTGTCTATGTGGGTACACTCACTTTCAAGCACATAACCAAAGTTATGCTGTGCGTAGCCACCACCACAATCTATTATTCGAATGCAATTTTGGACAGTGTAGCTATATCCTGCAATCATTTGGCACTTTAAAGTAGCTGCTAAATCTATTCAATTGAATTTGTTTCATACAGTATGCAGTGATACCCTAATGTTTCTATTAATTTGGATAAAAGTATAATGTACCTGAGTTCATAAATTACTTTTAAATCTTTGCAGAGAACCACCGGCCAGTTATTACGGAAGGCAAGAGTATGTTGAAGTTATAAAAAAAATCCCAACATCACTCAATTGGCTGATTAATGATGACAAAAATGCCCCATTCCTCCTTGACTTGATGTTCATTTATACTTCAGCTATTTTAGACATCTCTATGGCCTTTGAGAGTGTAGACAACTCAGCCGTTGTGTTCTTGACATCGCTGGCATTGTCCAATCCTGGTTAACCTCCTACCTCACTTATTTCCCCTTATCGTCGGCACCGGCACGTATTTTTGCCTCAAGCTGTTTCTGCGAGCAAAATGCATATGGGAAAGATTAACCAGGTTATAGAACACAGAACAAACAGCCTTTAGATAACATATTAGTACTAATGCACAGAATGTCCAGGAAATATGGCTCTTGGGGATTCCTATAAACACCTAGAAGGTGACTGACTGAGCTAAACGTTTACTGCTGACAAAGGAAGTGATCTGGATGTTATCAGTTTGAGTCCTGACTAGGCAGGCAAAGCCTTGACATCCTACTGTGATTGATAAATTGAGTGCTACAAATTAGATAATAGTGGCACTTGTTACTTACAGTGCTTAGAGAGTGTAGTGAAACGTACTATATAAAAGCATGTGCTTCATTTTAAAGTCCTGTTTATAAATGTCCCCAGTTGGAGGTCAATACTTCTTGCACTGAAGAAATCAGATGCCCGGGTTTGGTATTTACTATGTGTTGGAAAAAACACCTATTACAAATTTGCCCCTAAATGGGGAACAAGAAACACATTTTGTGCTTCCTGCAAAAAAAAGAATTACCAATTGTAAATAAACGTTTGCAACCCCACCTAAATTTTGGCAGGTTTGGGCTGCCAAATTTACGTGCATAAAATACGTGCATAAATTTACGTGCAGTACTGCTGCAAAACTTTTAATTCTCATCCACTAGGCCACTTGTAACGGGGGCCAAAATAACGATGCAGGCCTAGAAGAGGCAGGAACTAAGGTCCAGATGTACAAAGCTTTTTTTCTGTGTGCAAATGTCCCAATTTGCAGAATTGGGCCGTTTGCGCACAGAAAAGAGCATTTGTATAAATACTATTTTCCAATTTGGTAACCTATTCACTGAATCACAAAATAAGTTTGCAAGTCACAATTTTGGGAAGGGGCGTGCCAAGGGTGTCCCTTCTTAATTGCCAGTCATAGTGGTATGTATGATTGTTTTTTGACCATGACTGCAGTCGCAAAACAATCGCAGTCAACACTAGTTTTAAATTAGTGCTAACCCATTCGCAACCCATTCCCCAAGAGACCTTTCCTCTTTGTGAATGGGTGTGCAAACATTTTTTCAGAGCAGGCCAAACTGCCTGCTCTGAAAAAATGAAACTGAAACGTTTCATTTTTATTTTTGAAATGCATCCCGTTTTCCATTAAGGAAAACGGGCTTCATTTAAAATAAATATGCTTTCTTAAAAAATCAGGCAGAAACATGGTGGTCTGCTGACCTCAGCAGGCACCGTCCCTGTGAGTGCAGCCATTCCAAAAAGGCTCGCAATTTGCGACCTGACTCACGAATAATAATGAAGCAAGTCCCTTGCGACCCATTTGGGAATCCCTAACTCAGACACTGTTGTACATCAGGTTTGTGAGTCACAAATTGTGAGTTGCTAAGACGGGCAATTTGCAAGTTGCAAAACATGACATTTGTACATGTGACACCAAATTTCTAGGGACATAGGGCCTGATTACAAGTTTGGTGGACCAAGGACCATTAGATTTGCGGTGACGTGCGGACTACCGCAACTGTGGTGGTCTGGCCGCCACATTACCACCCTGGCGGGCGGACCCAACAGGGGCCTGCTGTCCTAACCCGGAACATGGTTCCCGACATGGTGACGGCGGGCTGAGTTGTACTCAGCCAGGGAGGAGCTGAACTCAGCACCCTCTGGCTTATTACGACCCACTTTCTGCCAGTCTTTTGATGACGAGGGCCCCACCATGGAAAGGCTCGTGGAAAGCCATTGACGGGGGCCAAAAGGAGGCCCTCTTCACTGCCCATGCCCAGGGCATGGACAGTGCAGGTGCCCTCCTACCCTCTGCAGGCAGTGCACATTTAGAGGATGCTGGAGTGCTAGGATATTGGCCTCGGCCCCCTTAAAGGAACCAAGACCAATATCCTAGCACTGTTCCCACCGGTCAGCACGGCGGGAACATGTATTACATTGTTCCTATCGGGCTGACCGGCGGGAACATTGTAATATGCTCGGTGGGGGGCAAAGGGGATATCACTGCAGTGGTGGTGGCGTCCTCCCTGCTGCTTTGGCCGTCCCGTGGTGGGACCACCAAAGTTGTAATGAGGCCCATAGTCTTGAAATTTTTCAGGTATGTTCCAACAGTAAAGTTCTTGCTGCTTTACAGGATCAAAACAACAAAACAACTATGGATTGTTGGGAGATTATAATCTCTGTCACGTTGCTCCCTTGCAAAGAAAAACTGTATGGCAGTGGAGGATTAGAAAGCAGCCAGTGCTGTAAGAGCTTTGCTTGAATTCAGTAATTTGAACTTCCCAGGTCCTCAGCAGCACTTAGGGGACTCTTTGGGGGGTAGTTGCAGGACAAGTATCAAATGTGATGTCATGATGGTTCTTGAAGTAGGGCACCTAGTGAAAATGGGCCAAATCTGTGGACAGATGGACCTTTAAACACTTACTAATGTAAACACTATGAAGTTACGCCTGGCCACTGTGTGTGCTCTGACCTACGTTTGACTACTGTGTTAACGACTGCTCATACTGACAGTGGCACTACTCCTTGAGCTGGCTATGACTATGATGTTTCAGGGAGCACCACAAGATCATGCAGGGATGATTCAAAGCAGAGCATTTTAAAGGGCCCCAGGTGGTCATGACAGATTTCAGACCCAGTATTACACTGATCCACGGCAGATATTATTAAGCCAACAAAAGCTTGAAAGGCGGTCCAGGAGATAAGTAAGAATAGAAAGCTTTTAGACTGTTAAGGTCTACTGTCAAAACCAATTACAGATATAAGTTCAATTTACACATGCACATTACCGAGTTTATTCTAGTATAATACTACCCCAAGATGGTGTAATACTACCAGATGATTTAATCCCTTGCCAAGATGGTAGTGATTGCCCCTGAGTTGGGAAGCCCTGGAAAATGTGGGAACACCAACAAACCCTTGTGGTTGCTCTCAGCCTTTCTTGTGGTCTATGCCACACTCAAAGGCAACGGTGTTTCACTCCTGTCAAAAGAAAGAGTCATTTTGTTTCTAGGATAAAAAGGAACACACCCAAAATTGAGTAATGAGTCTAAATTCGAACTGAAAGTTAAAGAACCAATATTTTGAAAATAAAAGTGAAAACATAAAAGTTAGAAAAAAGCAGAGTCTAAAAAAATGAAAAAGTTAAAAAAAAAATTTTTTCTGGTTAAGCAAGAGAATTACGTAAGAGACAGGCGTAGGCTAGAGAACACCATTATGATTAGAGATCGTGTGAGGGTCCGTGTTAGGGTTTGGCATAGTGTTAAGTTTAAGGATAAGCATGGGGAAATGAGGTTAGTTGTAGCGGTTTTCTTTTAGGGTAGGGTACATAACAATAAGGGGAAAGTGAAAGTGCCAACTTTAGAAATGGGGGTAGGAATTATGGTTGGGGTACCTTACAACAATGCAAGATCTAGAATGAGAAAGAATATGTGAAAAATAGACATTATTTTGAACTTCTGAGTTTTAATAATTGCCAAATACATAGACTGAATTATAATACAGGATTTTGGCTTTTCACTTTTGTTTTCTAAAATTTGGCTATTTCAATTTTCTAATTATGAAACTTCAGTCTAGGTTTCCAAATTGGTGGGTTGTAAGTAGATGGGTTTCTCCATAGAAAAATATATGTTACCAATGTTAAATATTTTCTGTGCCCCTACACAAAGGGAATCGCAGTGGCATATACAAATTGTGCACACAGAAATGTCGCTTCATAGCACTTACAAACATTTGTGGGTACTGTCAGGTTTTCTTGTAAAGTCAAAGAGGTTGGAAATCAAGATTGGTGGAAAATGTATTTTTTTTTTTAGAACTGCCCCACCATACCCAACCTGCTAGAAACTCCCCCCAGCGTTCTCTGAATTTCAGTGGCTGCAAATAGGATAACACTACTTTCTCTATCAGACACCTATCTTTTGTCTGTATCATACCATCAAAGTCCCTAATTTGTACTCTGAGATTGAACTACAAGACACAGTCCTTGTATGGGGATCTTTAACTATGATCCAAAATAATCATGCATGTTTTTAGAGTGCAAAATACCAGAAAATCCTGGAGATATATGATTTATTTTTGTAAATACATTGAAGAGGATGGCTTGTTTTAGATCTATGGGTCATCAAAGTCGTTAGTATCCCTTAAAATGCATCTCTACCTATTTATTATTGCCACCTCCCTGCACTTAGGTCCTTATTACAAGTTAAAAGCTAAATTCTGATCTCTGTGAAAGCAAGTTTGCTCAATGATGCCCAGAATTACAAGGTGTGTAATAATTATTACATGCTAGCAGTGTTTTTCAGTCTTAGCTATTTCCAGGTTGGGTAGTCACATTTCTTTAGTATTTATTTCACCTGCATCTTTTTTAGCATCTGTCAAGGTAGAATAACGTTCCACTATCAGCCTGATCTTTGGGTATTGGAAATGTAATGATATCACTACAATTTTGTTTGCATAGCCTTGGATAGCTCTCTATGGGCCAGATCTGCTAAAAGTTTATGTGCAAAAAGCGATCGCAAATTGTGCACTTAGGGCCAGATGTAGCAAAGGTTTTAACCCATTCTGTGTCTATGGGAAACAGTGTTCGTACATATGTCCCCTAATTTTTTGTGAATGAAATCAGATTTAGCAAATTGAGCTATATGTTAATAAGTCAGTTCACAAAATAAGGATTTGGAGTGGGTAGCAATTTGGCCTGCCTCATTAGTATGCATGAGGTAGGTCACAAATTGCAACTCTCTCCAATTTGAGACCATCACAGAGGTGGCAGGGTCAGTAGAACACTATATCTGTGTTTGCCTCTTGTTAGACCTAACACTCTCTGCAGGATCTCTCCCAAACTTTATGCCTTCACCCCTCCTGCTCAGCTGAATTAGTTTTTATTGGCTTTAGGACTCTTAGCACTTTATCCCTGCTAACCAGTGCCAAACCGCTTGTGCTCTCTCCTTAAATCATCGAAAATTGCCCTACACCTGATTGGCATGTTTAATTTACTTGTAAGCCCTAGTATATGGTACTATATGTACCCAGTGCCTCTAAATTAAATGCTACTGGTATGCCTGTAGCACTCATTGTGCCATCCATTAAAGTAGCACTTTCGAACATGTTTCAGTCCTGCCATTGTAGTTTGTAGTGCAGTTTTAAACTGTAATTTCGACTTGGCATAATTAAACTTTTGTCAGGTATAAACCTTCCTTTTTATTACTTATAAGTCACCCTAAGGTAGGCCCTAAATATTCACAGGGCAGGGTGCATTGTGTTCGAAAAATAAGACATACAGGTTTAGGGTTCACACCTTCTGGTAGGAAAAACTACAAAAGCAGTGTTTCACTGTTTTAAGGCCTATCTGTCCCATTTACTAACACTGGGTTACACATTGGTGCGGCTGTGCAGCATGGGCACACCTTTGCACCATAGTGCAATGATTTCTCCTTGTAGGAAAGAACTATCTTGCGTGACATGCTACCCCCATTTTCACTGTATGTATGTTTGTTTTTGCCCTTGTGTCACTGGGATCCTGCTAGGCAGGACCCCAGTGCTCATAGTGTATGCCCTGTATGTGTTGCCTGTGTGGTGCCTAACTGTATCACTGAGGCTCTGCTAACCAGAACCTCAGTGTTTATGCTCTCTCTGCTTTCTAAAATTGTCACTGCAGCTAGTGACTCATTTTACCAATTCTCATTGGCACACTGGTACACCCATATAATTCCCTTGTATATGATACTTAGGTACCCGGGGTATTGGGGTTCCGGGAAATCCTTATGGGCTGCAGCATTCTTTCTTTTTCTCACTGCAGCCTGAGTGAAATAACGTCCACGTTATTCCACAGCCAGTTTTCACTGCACATAAGTAACTTATAAGTCACCTATATGTCTAACCCTCACTTGGTGAAAGGTTAGGTGCCAAGTTACTTAGTGTGTGGGCACCCTGGCACTAGCCAAGGTGCCCCCACATCGTTCAGGGCAAATTCCCCAAACTTTGTGAGTGCGGGGACACCATTACACGTGTGCACTGCACATAGGTCACTACCTATGTGTAGCGTCACCATGGTAACTCCGAACATGGCCATGTAACATGTCTAAGATCATGGAATTGTCCCCCAATACCATTCTGGTATTGGGGGACAATTCCATGATCCCCCTGGTCTCTAGCACAGAACCCGGGTACTGCCAAACTGTCTTTCGGGGGTTTCCACTGCAGCTGCTGCCAACCCCTCAGACAGGATTCTGCCCTCCTGGGGTCTGGGCAGCCCTGGCCCAGGAAGGCAGAACAAAGGATTTCCTCTGAGAGAGGGTGTTACACCCTCTCCCTTTGAAAATAGGTGTGAAGGGCTGGGGAGGAGTAGCCTCCCCCAGCCTCTGCAAATGCTTTGATGTGCACAGATGGTGTCCATCTCTGCATAAGCCAGTCTACACCGGTTCAGGGATCCCCCAGCCCTGCTCTGGTGCGAAACTGGACAAAGGAAAGGGAAGTGACCACTCCCCTGACCAGTACCTCCCAGGGGAGGTGCCCAGAGCTCCTCTACTGTGTCCCAGACCTCAGCCATCTTGGATTCAGAGGTGTTGGGGGCACACTGGACTGCTCTGAGTGGCCAGTGCCAGCAGGTGACGTCAGAGACCCCTTCTGGTAGGTTCTTACCTCTCGTGATAGCCAGACCTCCTTTCTCGGTAGCCAAACCTTCTTTTCTGGCTCTTCAGGGTCTCTCCTCTGGGCTATTCCTCAGATAACGAATGCAAGAGCCCACCAGAGTTCCTCTGCACTTCCCTCTTCAACTTCTGCCAAGGATTGACCTCTGACTGCTCCAGGACACCTGCAAAACCGCAACAAAGTAGCAAGATGACTACCAGCAACATTGTAGCACCTCATCCTGCCGGCTTTCTCGAATGTTTCCTGGTGGTGCATGCTCTGAGGGCTGTCTGCCTTCACCCTGCACTGGAAGCCAAGAAGAAATCTCCAGTGGGTCGACGGACTCTTCCCCCTGCTAACGCAGACACCAAAGGACTGCATCACCGGTCCTCTGGGTCCCCTCTCATCCTTACGAGCATGGTCCCTGGAACACAGGAGCTGGGTCCAAGTGTCTCCCACAGTCCAGTGGCCCTTCTGTCCAAATTTGGTGGAGGTAAGCCCATGCCTCCCCACGCCAGACAGCAAACCTGTCTACTGCGTGATTTGCAGCTGCTCCGGCTTCTGTGCACTTCTCAAAGGATTCCTTTGTGCACAGCCTAGCCTGGGTCCCCAGCACTCCGTCCTGCAGTGCTCAACCCTCTGAGTTGGACTCCGACGTCATGGGACCCTCCTTTTGTGGCTCTGAGTTCACAGAACCTCCAAGTGCCTGCTCCGGGACTTCTGCGGGCGCTGCCTGCTTCTGCGGGGGCTCTCTGAGTTGCTGAGCACCCCCCCCCCTGTCTCCTCCTCCAAGGGGTGACATCCTGGTCCTTCCTGGTCCCCAGCAGCACCCAAAAACCTCCACTGCGACCCTTGCAGCTAGAAAGGCTTGTTTGTGGTATTTCTGCGTGGAAACACTTCTGCAACATCCAGCACACCATGGGAAATCTTCCATCCAATGGAGAAGTTTCTAGCCCTTTTCGTTGTTGCAGAATCTTTGGCTTCTTCCACCTGGGGGCAGCCCTTATGCATTTTCATCCGGGGTTTCGTGGGCTCCTGCCCCCCCTGGACACTATCGCGACTCTTGGAATTGGTCCCCTTCCTTTTCAGGTCCTCTGGTCCAGGAATCCGTCTTCAGTGTTTTTCTGGTGCTTGTGGTTCTTGCAGAATCCCCCTATCACGACTATTATGTCTTTCTGGGGTAGTAGGGTAACTTTACTCCTGCTTTCTAGGGTCTTAGGGTGGGGTATTTTGGACACCCTTACTGTTTTCTTACAGTCCTAGCGACCCTCTACAACTTCCCATAGGTCTGGGGTCCATTCGTGATTCGCATTCCACTTTTGGAGTATATGGTTTGTGTTGCCCCTAGACCTATGTTCACCTATTGCATCCCATTGTGATTCTACATTGTTTGCACTACTTTTCTTACTGTTACTTACCTGTTTTGGGTTTGTGTACATATAACTTGTGTATATTACTTACCTCCTAAGTGAGGGTATTCTCTGGGATACTTTTGGCATATTGTCACTAAAATAAAGTACCTTTATTTTTTGTAACTCTGAGTATTGTGTTTTCTTATGATATTGTGCTATATGATGTAAGTGGTGTAGTAGGAGCTTTGCAAGTCTCCTAGTTCAGCCTAAGCTGCTTTGCCATAGCTACCTTCTATCAGCCTAAGCTGCTAGAAACACCTCTATTCTACTAATAATGGATAACTGGACCTGGAACAGGGTGTAAGTACCATAAGGTACCCACTATAAGCCAGGCCAGCCTTCTACAGTCTCCTTGAGTCTAGCGTAGGATTTGTATTGAAAGGATACCCTGCCAGTAACAGCAGCTCACCCCACCCCCCAGCGCCTTGAAACCCCTCACGGGTACGTAGAGCGCTTTATAAATTCAATAATTGATTGATTGATTGCCAGTACAAAATACTATGCTTAGACTAACTTTCAACAGGTTCCCACTTTGTATGTCTGCTATAAAGTGCAGCACACGTGCAAAGTCAGAAAATAAAGGAGAAAAAAAGCATTTTTTCTCCATGGCTCCTATCTGAGATGGGCACTATTGTCTGATACTAAACCTTGTCTACTTTTTTAAGTAAATAGGGCTTTATGTCAGAAACGTTCGGAGGATGCATGGAATCGCCCATGAACCACCCATCGTAAGCCCCCTTGGCGTTAAGTAATGCAAAGCAGCAATATATGCTGCTTTGTGCTACTTTCAAGTGAATTTCCAGTGCTAAATAAGCTTAGTGCTGGAAAGTAAATTAGTGAAAAAAGATTTAGCGTTGTTTTGCGTCACTTTAGTGACACAAAAAAGCACTAAAACTTAGGCCCTCATTACACCCTGGTGGTGGGTGATAAAGTGGTGGTAATGCCTCCAACAGGATGGTGGTAAGCACCGCCAAATTATGACCATGGCGGTGATATCTCCCATAGACAGCCAATGTACCACACCGACCGCCAGGGCGGAAACAACAGTCACTGCGGCGGTAGCCGCCTACAGCCAGGCGGAAGACAAAGTACCACTCACCATATTTTGACACAGCAAACCACCATCTTTTCCTGGGCGCTACCAACGCTATAAAAAGCCTGGCGGAAACAGAGCACAAACAGAGCACAAAAGTCAAAGGACTCACCTTTGGAGACACAGGGAAGAACCACGCAGCCATGGAACCCAAACTGCAAGTTTTCCCGAAGATCTTCTACGTTATGCTCCACCTGGAACACCACCTCCCATAGACAGCCAATGTACCACACCGACCGCCAGGGCGGAAACAACAGTCACTGCGGCGGTAGCCACCTACAGCCAGGCGGAAGACAAAGTACCACTCACCATATTTTGACACAGAAAACCGCCACCTTTTACGGGGTGTTACCAATGCCATAAAAAGCCTGGCGGAAACAGAGCACAAACAGAGCACAAAAGTCAAAGGACTCACCATTGGAGACACAGGGAAGAACCACGCAGCCATGGAACCCGAACTGCAAGTTTTCCCGAAGATCTTCTACGTTATGCTCCACCTGAAACACCACTACAGGCAAAGACAACGACGGTGAGTACAGCTGCCTAGCACACAAGGGAGGGTGGGAGGAAAAAGAGAGTGACACACACACACACACACACAACACACACCTGACACACACACTCCATACACACAACCACTGCATTACAAAAACAATTTGACCCCAAAAATCTGCAGAATAATGCAAGGGCAACAGAAATTGACGAAAGTGATTGTAATCAGTTGAACAACAAAATCAAAAATCTGAATTGGTCATGAAACAGATATGTACAACTGTATAAAGGGACACTGCCCAGTCCATAGTTTAAAGGGCCCACATGGCCACAGGGCATAGTCCAAGGCCCAACTTGAATCCTGTCCAAATCCGGATAGAACACTGCAGGGGCATCAGTTGTCAAATAGGTAGGCACCTCAGCTGGATGCAGGAAAAAGACCACTGGTGTTGGAGGGGACAACATGCCCATTGCTATTTGTCCCAGGGAATGCAAGGCCACAGACTCTTGAGTGGGTGTCTTCCCCACTGGTTTTGGAGGGGACAACATGCCCTGCGCTTTGTCCTGGGGAGTGCAAGCCCACAGGGCAGCAGGGCTCACTGGGGCAAGGCCTGAGGTGCTTGGGTTGAAGGAGATGCCCACCCTCCTGGGTGTGCAGGCACGAGAAACTCGCTTAGGGGCTACTGGGATGGTGGTGCTGGTACGGGGGCGGCGGCTGTACCTGCAGCTGGGTTAGTCACAGAGGTGTCTGCTACCACTAGGGAGCTCTATCAGAGTCTGTGTTGTCCCTTCCAGTCTCTGCCGTGGTGCTCCCCTCGCCCTCTGTCCCACTGGTTCCCTCGGCGTCGTGGACCCTGCCTCCCTGGTCCTGTGGGATTCAGCTCCCTCTGTTGCCAGTGCCTTAGCTCCTCCACCAGATGATGCTAATGCACATAAGGACAGGATGACAAAACAAGAAAGGGGGTAGAGAGACAAAGGATACACTGGGTCAATGACTGCACAACACCACCGTTGGTGTACACAGCACCCTCACACACAGGGAACAGGCCTATGCACTATGCATTGCAGTAAAATGGCTAGTCACCAAGGAATGAGGAGAGGCACACACCGCCAACTGCAGCACACCTGTGACCCACGCAGCCCTGCCCAGAAGTTAATACTAACAAGCTAGGTAAGCAGTGTTTTACATTCAAACCCTTAGCCACCAGAGGACCTACGGTGCTATATCTGGCCTGGCCTAGGGGCACCCAAGGGCACACAACCACCACCCGGACACCACCCCAGCAGCTGTAAGTTGGAATGGTAGCCACTGTACTCACCCCCTTGTGGCTGCTGTGATGCCCTCAAGCACCCATCCAGCTCAGGGTAGGCCATGGCCAGTATGCGGGCCATCAGGGGGGTCAGATTTGGACAGGCACCCCTTCCTCGTTGGGAGGCCATCCCCAGCTGGGCCTCCACGGTCTTCCGTGCCCAGAGTCTCAGGTCCTACCACAGTTTTTGTGACAGTGAGTGCTCCTCCTGCCATCGACCCACAGGGTCCGCACCTCCTTGACGATGGCACGCCATATTCCCTTCTTTTGATGGGCGCTGACCTGCAGAGGCAATACAGACAGGAGAACACCATTGGACAAACAGTCCAGCCTATCACAGACATGGCCCACCATACCCGTTTGCATCACCATTGGCACACACATCGCCCAGCGCCCAACATGTACACTGCCAAGTGGACATCCACCCACCCCCTTTGCACGATGCCTTCACACACAACTCCATGCATTCATGCCACATACATCGTGCCCACAGTGTACTCACCTGTTGGTCTGGAGGCTCTTACAGCAGTCCGTACTGGAGTAGGACTCCATCCACCAGTCGCTCCAACTCCTCAGAAGTTAAGGCTGGAGCCCTTTCCCCGATCACACAGGCCATGGTATGTTCCAAACACAGGTCACAGCAGCACATATAGTGTAGGTCCTATCCTATGGAAGGTCAGGAAACAAGTAAGGATTGAGATAGAAAATGGCGTCACCGCCGGCGTAGATCCCCATTGGCCACTGTACCCCATAGGGCCCAATATTATCCAATGAGGAATTGCATGATGGTTCAAGGCCGCCTACTGCCACGGTGCACAACGTCACCGACATTACCTCACTTCCACCTATCCCTCCACACAGGACAGACGGTCGCCATTTTAGAGGGGGGTGAATGGGCCTATCGATAATTGCTGAGTCACAGGATAGATAGGCACATACTTTATAAATTACACTGTCCCATAACATGTATACACGATGTGGACTGTGGTTGTGGCTCCATTGATCAGTTTGTGACAGCCTACTCACTCTTGTGTCCCTCAGATACCTACCACTGCGGGTGAATAGGAGATGGAGATATACCCCTGTGTACTGACCCCTGGTGGACTTGGATACACTGGAGGATAGGCACATTATACTCATCTTTAGACTGGACAAGGCCACAATCACAGAGCTGTGTGCCGAATTGGAACCTGACCTGATCTCAGCTATCCATCAGCCCACTGGGATTCCCCCTCTTGTGCATGTTCTATCAGTGCTCCATTGCTTGGCAACTGGTTCTTTCCAAGTGACAATGGGCTTGGCAGCAGGAATGTCACAGCCAATGTTCGCTATTGTGCTAGCAAGAGTCTTGTCTGCCCTGATCAAACACATGTGCAGCAACATTCCTTTCACCAAGGTTGAGGATTTGGCCACTGTGATGGGCGGTTTTTATGTAATGGGATATATCCCAAATATAATTGGGGCGATTGACAGAACACATATTGAATTTGTACCCCCCACCAGAATGAACAGGTGTACAGGAATTGTAAGAGTTTCCACTCCATGAATGTGCAGAAGGTGTGCCTGGCGGATCAGCACATCTCCCACGTCAATGCTAAGTATCCAGGGGCGGTGCATGATGCCTTTGTCCTGAGAAATAGCAGCATCTCAAATGGGATGTCTCAACTACAGAGTGATAGGGTGTGGCTAATAGGTGAGGCTTGGTTCCCACCCAGTATATGTTGGTGTATGCCTGTGGTGCTGGCCATATGGAATAGTGTTGGCTAAATGTTGTCCCTCAATGTTTGCAGGTGACTCTGGTTCCCCAAACCTATCATGGCTGCTGACCTCTGTGAGGAATGCCAGGACAAGGGCAGAAGAACGTTAAAATGAGGCACATGGGTGAACCAGAAGGATCATTGAAAGGACCTTTGGCCTCCTGAAGGCCAGGTTGAGGTGCCTCCGTCTGACAGGTGGATCCCTGTGCTTCTTACCCAAGAAGGTCTGCCAGATAGTAGTGGCATGCTGCATGTTGCACAACCTGGCCCTCAGATGACATGCACCTTTTCTGCAGGAGGAGGAGACTGGAGATGCCCCTGTGGCAGCAGTGGACCCTGAGGACAGTGAGGATGAGGAAGCAGAGGATGAGGATGTGGACAACAGAACATCACTGATACATCAGTACTTCCAATGGCACACAGATGAGATGGTGCAACTTCACATTTCTATGACTATTGGTGTATTCTGTGTGGCAGGGGCATCCTGGCATTACCCACTTCTTTCCCCTACTTACTGTTACCTATGGGTATTCGTTTTGCAGATGTTGGTGATATGACAACATTCTCCTGGTGTGATTACAACAGCCAGTTACAGAACATTAGTTCTAAGCTCATACTACACACAGTTAATTTGCAATGGATGTAGCTGTTTCAATGAATGCAAATTTGCAATACATGAAATACTAGTAGTCGAGTTTTATCCAAGGGTGTTTATTGTTTTGCTAAAATATGTAGGAGAAAGTGCAATGGAATGGAATGATGATGGAGGAAGTCCAGGGTATTGTTCCAGTCTGTTTGTAGCACAGGTGCATTGTCCACTGGGACATAGGAAGGGGAGCAAAGGCAGTTCAAGGTGGACAAGGTGACTGCGTGGGACATAACGGGGACAATCAGGAGAGTCTAATTTCCTGACAGTGGTCTTGTCAAGTGTCTCTGGCTTCTGTTTGGTTTACAGGGAATGTTTGCGAGGTGGTTCACCTTCTGCAGGGAAGGGGTGCTAGTGGCCTGTTGGTCCTTTGGTGGGGCCTCCTGGCCTCTAGCGGCAGCGGAAGTGGAGGGCTGTTCAGATGACTGGATAATGGCAGGGGCCCGCTGTTGTGCTGTTGCTTCCCTCATGATGTTGGCCATGTCTATCAGCACCCCTGCTATGGAGATCAATGAGTTGTTAATGGCCTGCAAGTCCTCCCTGATCCCCTGATACTATCCCTCCTGCAGACGCCTGTTCTCCTGCACGTTGTCTAGGATGTGGCCTATTGTGTCCTGGGAATGTTGGTAGGCTACCAGGATCTCGGAGAGTGCCTCCTTGAGAGTCGGTTGCCTGCTCCTGTCCTCCCCCTGGTTCACAGCAGTCCTTCCAGTGTCCCTGTTGGCCTGTGCCTCTGTCCCCTGAACGGTGTGCCCACTGACCCCAGGTCCCTGATTGTCTTGGGGCGAGGTGTGGCCTGGGGTCTCTGTACAGGTGGGCACACTGCTGATTGACGTGTCCTGGGGACAGAGGTGTGGTAATGCTGGGTGGTTTCTGTGGTGTTGGTTCCTGATGGGGGAGGCTCTGTGGTGGTCTATGAGTGGGCTTGGGTGAGCAGCTGTCTAGTGGTCACTGATGGGCCAGGTAGATCATCCAGATCCTGAAGTCCAGAGTTTCTGTCATCACTGTGGGCCTCTTCTGTTGGGGGACTGGATAGCGGTGGCGCCTCCTCTCCAGTGACATTGGCTGGGGTACCTGTGGGGATGCAAATGATGTATTATGCTTCAGGTGTCTGACATTTGTACTTCTGTAGCTTCCCCTCTATGGTTGTTGTTCCCCTACCAGCTTTTGCTTGTGTATGTTGGTGTATTGTGGTTATGTTAGTTTCCGTATGCTGTGCAGGCTTTTGTGATGAGCGTCCATGCAGGGCTGGGAGGAGTGTCCAAGCATTGATACAGCATGCAGGGCCTGGCAATGTGATTAGTGAGATGTGATGGTGGGGAGTGTGGGATGTGGTGATGTGATGGGAGCGAGGCTGAGGGTGAGGGTGAGTGATGGCATTCAGGTATGGGGGTGATAATTGTTTAAAGTAGACTTACCAGTGTCCAGTCCTCCACCAACTCCGGCGAGTCCCTCAGGATGCAGTAATGCCAAGACTTGCTCCTCCCATGCTGTGAGTTGTGGGGTAGGAGGTAGGGGTTTACCGCCAGTACTCCCTATGGCAAGCTGGTGTCTTGTTGCAATGGAACATACCTTCCCCTGTACGTCGTTCCACCTCTTCAAGATGTTGTCCCTTGTTCTTGATGCTGTCCCACTAAGCTGACCCTGTTCACGATTCTCCACCAGAGCTCCATCTTCCTTTCTGTTGATATCTGCTGCACCTGTGCTCCAAAGAACTGTGGCTCTACCCTGACGATTTCCTCCACCATGCCCCTTGTAAAACAGGGGTGCCTTTGTGGTGCCAATGGTGTGGTGTGATGTGTGTTGGTGAGGGTGTGTTGGATAATGTGGTGGGGTGTGTGATGTGGAGTGCGTGAGGGGTGTAGGGGTGTGAGTGGTGTATGTGTCTAGTTGTCTCTGTGCTCTTCTTCTCAGTCTCGTGGTGGCAATAGTTGTTGGTAAAGGGTTGTGGGTAATGTGGGTGTGTGTTTCATAGTGGTGTGGGTGTGGTGTTTGTATGGGTGTCAGGCGTGAGTTGTTTGAATTAGCCAAAGTGGTGGTGTTTTGTCTGTGGTTTCCATTGTGAGCGCGGCGGTATGTACTGCCAATGGTTTACCGCTGTTGAATGTCCGCCATGGAGATTCGTGGGTCATACCATGATGGGCGTTGTTTTGTTGGCGTAACGGTGTGGGTTTTGGGACCGCACGTTTATCACTGACATTTGGTCTGGAGGATTTGTGTATGTGGCTGTATTCTATCTGATTGGTGTGTGTGTGTCATAATATGGTGAACGGATATTCGCCACCGTGCGGTGAGTTGTCAGCCGTCAGCGCGGCAGTAAGCCGCATTTATCCAATGTCATAATGAGGGCCTTAGTGTGCTTTGAAACAGTCGAACAGTTCATGCCCTGTTGGAGTAGACCGTCCTCCACAAACATTTGATAATTCTAGCCAAAAATTCTCCCAGTAATCCTTCAGAAGACTGCAGATTGGTGGTACAGCAAACACTCTCAGCTGGTAATTATATATCACTGCTTTCTGAGAAAAGGGAATCCACTTGGAGATCCTACACGGGCAGCACAGGTTAAAAGCATCAATCTATATATTGGGTTGCAGCAAATAAATATCCCCTTCTACCTCAAAAGCGATAGATTGAGCTAACCTAAGCAATCACGGGCTGTATTGCCTTCCATGTTGGTGAAAGGAGTAGATTGTGAGCCCGGTTTCAGTTTTGAGCCATTAATCTAGCATGCACCTTCTCACTTTTCAAGACCCATCCTACCTGCTAGAGTTATGAACCGTGTCCAGTACAGGACAGATTCCAATTCGAGACAAACCTGAAATGCCATTCAGTTCCAAAAACATTCCCAGCATGCATTTCGGCTGCAACAAACTCAAGCAGCCCCTTCAAGGTAAATGAGGTTTCGCCCATTTTTTAGGAATGGTGATTACAAATGTTTGTACCTCTTCAACCGTATTCTCTCTATGCTCTCTTCACGTAGACATATACATTTATTGTTACTAACATTTGCTTAATTTTATGATCGGTTGCAGGTGCTGGCTTACTGTGACACAAGCTCGTTGTCCAGTGGTTTCATTTCTCTGATGGACCCTACTTCTTGTGCACAGCCCACAAAACACACTCAAAAGGAGACCATTTTTTTCAATTTTCAAATGTCTTTTTCAATATGTAAAGAAAGCAAGATTTATACAGGTAAAGGACTCCACACGGGCTGGGCTTGGTTCATATACAGTGTGAGAATACAATCGTTATTGAACATTGACGTAACAAAAAATATCTTGCGACTACATATATCAGAAAATCCTATTCTTGAGATATTTTTTTGACGTGTGTTGTTTGTCGGTAATTAGCATACCTAGAATCAGAACATCCAAATTTGTAATGTCTACACTAAACCATTATCCATATTCGGGCATTGCTATTGTTTGTACCAATTTGTTTTCTGTGTTTGAAAAACATTCCCCCTGGAAGCATGACAGACATATAGGCCAGATATACTAAGCATTTTAACAGTCGCAAATGCTCCAACTCTGCCTTTGTGACAGGTAAAATGCTTTTTTATGTACTAATCCCTTTTATAGAGTCATAAAAGCTTTCCTGACTCCTAAAGCATTGAGAATGGATACTGGTTCAGTATCTGATAGGGGTCTGTTGTAGGCGCCCCTTCAAAATTCAGAATCAGTTTCTAATGCATCAATGCTCGGCGACCCAACTCTGGTCGCAAAACAATTATATTTTACCACTACCACAAATGCTTTGGTAATGCATTTGCCAAAGAGAAAGGGTCCTCTTTGGAATTCTTCTCCATTGAGTATGTTGAAGAGAGGGCAATAGTCCATGGGACCGCTTCCAATTATTTTTTAAAAAAACATTAAAAATCTTTTGGTTTTAAACACAGGCCTGTTTTCTTTAAAGAAAACGGTCTGCGTTTAAAAAAAAAAAAAGTTTACTTCACTGACAGGCTGCTGAGGTCTCCTGACCTCAGCAGCCCATCCTCCGAATGATAGTCACCCATCCTAGTCAGGCACTATTTGTCAGCTACCTCATTAATGTTCATGAGTAAGGTTGGATTGTGAACCACTGTGATTTGGATTTCTAAGATCCAACCTATTAGCACATAGGTCGTTCTTAAAAATCTATTCTGCTGGCAAATATACTGGTTGCAATTTGTGACCTGTATTTTGTAACCAGATATTCATAGCAACCAGATATTTGTATAGCTGACCCTACCTAAATTATGCGAGATGTTGCTGAGGATACACTGATATCAGGAAGAGAAGTAAAGGAAAAAAGACCTCATAAGAAGCAAGACAGAAAAATAGGTGAGAAATAGGGGGCAAAGAATACATCATAAAGCCCTACCCAAGAAAGTCCTGTTGTTGAGATCAATTTTCTATCACTGGAATTCGTGGTGAGCAGTGCTCGCCACTTAATTTCAAGTTGATGCAGTGCTTTCTTTGCAATATGATGGGTGACGGTGCTCAAAGCGCTGCTCTGACACCCATAGCGGGTGCTGTAAAATGTCAGAGCACGAATAGAAGGGTGCGCAGTCCCGAATCCACTTCAGCCTCTTCAGTTCACTGTGAGGCCCTCCCTGCTCCACATCTCACTCTTACAGGTGTTTGCTTTCTCCCTTGGTGACACATTTTTATGTATTTCTCTTCATCTGTCTTTTCGTTTTGTTTGTTTGTCTCGGGAAATGTCTGATGTGTCAAAATAAGTGCTGTCCCCAAAAATAAGTGCTTGTACCTACCCCCCACTGGCAACCACAAGCTCAAATTAAGCTTTGGGTTGGTGGCAATATATTAATAAGGAAAAAATGTAGGGGCATATTTACAATGCCCCTGCGGGACAATAACTACGCCAGAGCGTCACTTTTCTGACATTCCGTGTGCCCGCCCATATTTACAAGGCCATGTTAAGCCACTGTGCATGGCTTTTCATGGGCTTGTCAATTTGGCACCCCTTTGGCGCATAACTCTGCGTGTAGGTTGCATCCCGTGGGTGTTGCTGTGGGTGTTCCTATGCAACACCCCTGGAATCTGATGCATTTCCAGATTTACAAGGTTTTGTAAACCTGGGAATGCATCAGATCCCTACATCACCTCTAGGGCAGTAAAAGTTTCACAATGAGGAGAAATACCTTTATTTCTCCTCATTGTTTGCTCTGTTGTGCTGCATTTTGCAGAGCACATAGAAGGAGGAAAATGCCATTAATGATTTTATTCCTTCCTGCACATAAACATGGTGCAAGGGTGCCTGCGTTGGTGCTAGGCAGCCAATTGTGTGCTAGTGCAGAGGAAAGTGCAGGGATGCATCATATTGCTGTAAATACAATGCATCCCTGCACTTTTCCAACTGCGCCACACAGCGTGGCGCAACAAGCTGGCTTGCCGCGCACGCTGCATCATTTTTTTGTAAAATGGGCCACAGTCTGTCTTGTAATCTAAACTGTGCATATTAACTCCTGGGAGAATGTTGTAATGAAAGAGATCCAGTTGAGTCCTGGCCATCTCAACCTACTCACATTTAGAAGTTAAAACCTCAAATACCTGAGCACTTGGGAATTTGTTCTCATTTTAAGTTAATGAAAAAACATAAACTATGCAAACTATGCCAGAAAAGCTTTCCCCTGGACCTACACAGCCTTGCCATCACCCATACCTACCCATCATGCAACTGTTCAACTTTTGAAGGTAATTTGCAACAAGTTTTTTTGCATCTCAGACACGCTGGACAATTTTTAATAACAGGTACTGCCACTCACAGCACCGTTGTCTCCGCTCAATATATTGAGTCTCTGTCGGAGGAGGAATTATCCGCCCCCCTTTCACGCAGCACGTGGACCCTCACCCGCCATATGTTCAGCTACCAGCATTTTTGATAAGTTTCTATGTGTGTTCATTTGAATCAAACTGACCTCTGAGCTCTCTCTTCTAACGCGTGGTTATTTTTATTTTCTATCACAAGTGAGCCCATTTGGTGTTAGTGCGTTAGCATCCATTTTAGATTCATCTGCCTGGCCGTATGCGGGGACGAAATGCGGGCTTTCACTGCTACCACTCGCGGGCCTCTTAGCAGAAAAACCTCGCGTAGCTTAGTAAGCGAGGTGCCATGGCGGAGCTCTTCTGGGATTGGACTATACATGGTCCCCCTTCGTCTGTATGCGGTGGGGTGTACTCGGATGCCCTGCACTGGTTCTGTTTCGCACGTCACCTCCCACTCTGTGCGTCTGCTCTCCTTCTGGCTCTCATTCCTTGCTGTTGCACATTTCGTAGTTTACTCTCTCATCTCACACCTATGATTTCTCTTTCTTTACCCTGTCTCTTCCTGTGTTTATGATAAGCCTCTCTTTTCTCTCTCACTCTGCCTCTCTCGCTTTTTTCTTCCTCGCTCTCTTTGTCTCCCTCTGCCTTGCTTTATTTGATTCATTCCTTTTTAGCTTTGTCTCCCTCTGCCTTGCTTTATTTGATTCATTCCTTTTTAGCTTTGTCTCCATCTGACTTTCTTTCTTGCTCTAGTTAGCTTTCGTTCTACCTCCTCTTTCTTTCTTTCTTTCTTTCTTTCTTTCTTTCTTTCTTTCTTTCTTTCTTTCTTTCTTTCTTTCTTTCTTTCTTTCTTTCTTTCTTTCTCTCCTTCTTTCTTCTTGTTCTCTCGACTTTTATATCCACTTCTATTGCCCCCCCCTCTCTGTTGCTCCTTCTCCCCCTCTGTTCTTCCCTCTCTCATTCTACTTTCACCTCCCCACCTGTTTTTTCTTACCTATTCCTTTTTTCTCTACACTTACTTTCCCTCTTCCTACTTCTCGCCCCATCTCTCCCATCCAGTGGTCTCCCCGCTCAAGCCTCTTCATGCTTTCTGCATTTCGCCACCTCTCGTTCTCCATATGCTGTCTTCTGCTTATTCAGCCACTAGTCCTGGAAACTTATTAACACTGTGACCAGCTCCAAGGGCTCTGCTGTCAGCAAATGCAACTAAACCAACATTCATTTTTCTTTCCTTTCTGTACCTTTAGTAACAGTGCAGAAAATTCCACTTCCAGCACGCTGCAGCAGTAATAGCCTTGTGCTTGATTAAAGAAATCCCAGCAGTGACCCACTTCCTTTCAGCATGTCTCTTTTGGCTCGGTCCAAAATTGCTTTCTCCATACATCCCACAGTGTTCCTCTTGGAGTGCCTCCTGCTGACTTAAGAACACAATCGCTCTAATAAATGCCTAATATCTCCTATATTACTTCACGCCGCGTCCAATTCAACTCCTGATTCTCCTGGATATCCGTCAAACCCTTGCTTCATCCTCTGCAGCAGTCTCAGTGGGGCTCCCGATGTCTGGTGCGGGGACATAATTCTCCCACTCGGTGTCTGGGCTCAGTCCTTTGGGCTCCCATATGATCAGTCCTTGCAACAATTCTTGATGACTACCCATGAGAGACAGTCGAGATATTTTTCTCTACCATCCATTGAACAGCTCAAGTTAGAGCAGAGATTGCACTCTGCTGTGTGCGTCTCTATTTCACCCTTTTGCAGCCTCCAAGCTTGAGGGGACAGTGATGCCTTTGTCCCCTCTGATCTCCCACGTATCATACTTTTACAGCAGAAGTATGCTATTTTCTGCAGATGGCAGGCAACTTTCTGTTCACTGCACTTCAGCCCCATTCCCGCTACAACTCTGTTTGAATGTAGGAAAGGGCTGAAGCTCCACCTCTTTAAAGAAACTACATCATCATAAATCCGAACTCCCTATTGAATCCACGTTTTTATGACACATTTTATTGCTTTTATTCGTTAGCACCATAAACAATACAAACTTTGAGCTTGAGCTGCATGGGCCGCAGTAGATATCAATGGACAAAGCGAGCAGATTACACACAATTTTAAATTGAAGCATCAAAGATAGATATGTTTCAAAATCGCTAAGGCGAGCACACACAACTTCATGACATTAGAGCACAACATCAGTAGTTGGACTTCTCAATCCACACGCTCCAATTGAATCCACTTGTTGATTGTATCTTTGCCATATAACCCTGCCAAGCACTCCTCTGCCTTTTGGCTAGGTTCATGCTAAACATGATGCATACACACATTGACCTAACCCACTTCCATTCCAAATATTATAGATCCCATATTATCAGCAGATGGTTCCAAGTTTGTCTCTCTGTTCCAAGAATGGCAGTGCATCTGAGCAATAATAAAGGAGGACCCATTACCTCCTATGTTTCAATTTGTATACTTTAACACAGTGTGCTACTATGACTGTTGGCTTCATTAGCACACAGGAATTTGTTCTCATCCAAGGAGCTCCTACACAGCTCATTTTTAGTGATGATTTGATTCCATGTCATTGGAGGCAGGCAACTGCCTGAGTCTTGTGAGACGCGCTATTTGATTTCATCTTTAGGTGTCTCCTCATTTGCATGAATGCAGCTGCTTCTTCACCCTTTGCTTTACTGTCAGGTAGTAACCCTTTCACAGCTAATGTAGTTAAGGGCGACAGCACTTTCATGATTTAGACTCTTAATTTGGAGCTCTGTATGGCATGTTTTGGGTGCTTTATTCAGTTTACCTAAAGTCTGCAGCACCTTCTTGCCTAGTCTCCCTTAGAAGTGGTTTAATCTCTAAAGTTACTCTTGCATTGTGACATTTTGGATGAAAGTTTTGACCACCATGTAGGGCCAAAATTCTCAGTGGTGTTTTTGTATTTCACTTTGTTCATAAAGCACATACACTCACACACACACACACACACAAACAAACACACACACACACACACACACACACACACACACACACTCACAGGGGCCATTTCGCAAACTACGTGGCAGATTTATACTTTTTCACGCAAAACTGCACTAGTGCAGTTTTGCGTGAAAAAGTATAGCGTCGGCTAGCGCCATTCCAAGATGCCGACCGGGCACCATAGTTATGGAATGATGCTAGACAGCGCTAGTGCCCTGTAAGCGTCCTTGGAAAGAATGCTCAGAGGGCGGGGGAGGCGTAGGGGAAACCGGGGCTTGTGCGCCGAATTATTGCGCTACACTGTTCAGAGGCAGAAAAACGGCCTTAAAGCAGTGTAGCACCATTTTCTGGCACACAACTCCCATGGACAAGGCTCCTGTCTTAGTAAAGACAGGAGCCATGCCCACCACTCCAATGGCCATGCCCAGGGGACAAATGTGGAAATAGGCTGATCTGCCCCCAAGTGGGGTAGAAATATCTTAAAATAAATATGACCCCCCAGGGGAGCGACCCTTGGCTAAGGGGTCACTCCCCTTGCGTGAAATTTGTACAAAAAAAAGTCCCTGGTGCCTAGTGGTTTCTGCCCCCAAGGGTGCCGATCAGCCTAATAAAAATAGGCCAATCTGCCCCCAAGGGGGACAGAAATGGCCTAAAATAAATTTGCACCACAGGGGAACGACCCTTGCCTAAGGGGTCGATCCCCACATCTAAAAAACATAAAACAAAAAAAATAAAATAACCCCTGGTGTCTAGCGGTTTCTGTCCCCCTCCCTCTCCCCTGGGCAGATCAACCTAATTAAAAAAGGCCGATCTGCTGGGGAGGGAGGGGGGCAGAAAAGTTCTAAAAATAGTTTACCCCCCTGGGGAGCAGCCCTTTCCCAAGGGGCCGCTCCCCGTATGTGCAAATAAATGAAAAAAACTCCCTGGTGTCTAGTGGGCGTTTCGCTGCCAGATCGCATCCTTGCCTTTGATGCCTCGCACACACCCTGCACACTGTTCAGAAGTCAGAGGCACAGGGAGCAATTTCTTGAGCTGCCTATGATTATTAGTGGGAAACAGCCATTACAACATGGTCATTTCCATGCATGACTGTTATTACGTAGCCATTACCATGCATATGCCTTCATCATGCATGCCTTTAACATGAATATGCCTTTATCACTCATGCCTTTACAACAAATTTCGCTCTAAAGGCATGAAAGGCATATGAGTAGTAAAGGTTTGAAAGATAAGTATTATTTTCATAATTTTGTGGAGGTGTGAATGCTAAAGGTATGTGCGTGGTGAAGGTTTTACAGGTAAGTATTACGTGTTTTAAGTGTTTTATAATTATACACACACACACACACACTATAATTATATGTATACAGGTTTTTTTAGGGGATGGGGTTAGTACTGTTTTTTTGGGGGGTAAGGGGTGTTTAGGTTTTGGGGTGGGTATGGGTTTTTGAGAGGTGTGGGCTTTTTTTAGGGTTTAGGATGGGTGAGTGTTTTTGGGTGGTAAGCACATTTTTAGGTTTTTAGGGTGGGTATGGGTTTTTGGGTGATAAGTGCATTTTGTAGGATTTAGGGTGGGTATGGGTTTTTGAGTGGTAAGGGTGTTTTTTTAGGTTTTAGGGTGGGTATGGGTTTTTTGGTGGTAAGGGGTGTTTCGGGATTAGAGTTGGTGTGGATTTTTGGACGGTAAGGGCATTTTTAGGTTTTAGGTTGGGTATGGGTTTTTGGGTGGTAATTAAAATTATTGTGGTAAAGGCATGCATGGTAAAGGCATACTTGTGGTAAAAACGTTTGTTGTAAATGCATACATGGTAAGGACACGTTCTGTAGTGACCTCATTGTGAAGGCATGCGTAGTAGGTGCATGCATGGTTTCGTCATACAACCATTGTTAGTTCATGCAGTAACACTGACATTCTGGGCACACTGGAGGACAACAAATGTGTGACAAGCTTACTCATAAACAAGGAGAAGCATCCATGCCTCACCAAAGAGATGCATGTTTGGTTGTCTACTAAACTACCAGGTTTTTATTTTTTCAAATACAGGGTGACCTTTCTGGCCTACTGATCGCATTGAGGCAGGTGTACATTATGAAATCGTTTTAATTAAAGGTGTGTGTACTTAGAAGTGTGTTTGTGCCCAGCTTAGCATTGGTGTACACTGGTCACAGTCCAAACCATAGAGAGGGCGGTCCTAAAAGCAAACATAAACAAAACACCCATATTTTTTGGTCACAAAAAGCACACATTGTCCTAGTGGTCTCTAGCACCGAAGGGATCTACTTTGTGTGTTGATGTGCCTTTTGTAAAACAGCAAGACAGTGTCATTTACAGTGAAGTTAGCCAATGGCTGAAGTGAGCTGGCCCGTGGTGGGCGGACGTAAAATGTGCATGACGAAACAGTACATCAATGGATGAAGAGTACTGGCTGAAAGTTCATATAGTTAAGTATGTTTTATATATATAAAATGTTAGTAAAATCAAAGGGTTGTTCTTATGGTCGTGCTTAACGCCAGACTTAAAAATAAGAAACAGCAAGGAGCTTGGAGAATTTAAGTTTAATAGGAGGTAGATAATGTGACTGCAGAGCGACTTTATGACTGTGAGTCTGTAGGTAGGAGTAAATCCAGGATAATGCTGTGCCTCTAATGCTGTTTCCCTCCTTATCTCTCAGTGCGACTGCACGGTTGACAGTGTCATAGGTTTTTAGGAATCAAGACTGACACTGTTATACTCCTATGTCTGCTTCCGGTCTGTGTTCAAGTCTGTTTTCTGTGAGTTCATTGTTTTAAGTTCTAAAACCAAATATCGCCATCCAATCACTGGGCTCTACGTGATTTCCATAAAATTGACACATCTGAACAAATAAATAGTTGGGATATTCTTTTTCCAACATTTCAACAGGTTTTTCTCTGGATTCATGCTCTGAGGCAAGTTGGCCCAGATCGTTACTGCCAATAATGTCAGTTATCTGCACATGTAGGTGAATAATTCCTTTAGACCAGTATTTGACCTTTATCCGAAAATCCATGATTGATTATATGTAGGAATGCAACATTTTTCTCTTTTTAATTGTAGTAGACAGGTGCACCAAGTAACTTGCAATCACAAAATGCTGAATTAAATAAGATTCTTTTTGATCAGTCAGCAAATGTAAATTTCTTAAAACCGAGAAAGCTGAGTTCTTCTTTGGTGCTAGCCACTTTCCTGGCAGCTGAATTTTCCATCTTTGTAAGATGTATAGAAATAATTTTGGACTACAACGTATTACAATGCCCAGACATGCCCCAGTAATTACTAATTTTCTGTATCATTTTGATTGATCATCAATAAGAATCTATCCAACAGCCTACCATCATAATGATAAGTACCAGGCATTGTGTTTATGTGTTACTCCATAAATAACAGGGCTGAACTGGCAGTAGTGGGCATCTGACATTTCCCCAGGAGGCTGGAGAGGTGGGGGCCGGTTTTGTTACTGAAGGCTGGTTTTGCAATGGTGCTGCAATATAGGCCCACAGTAACAAAAGCAGCAATCCAGCATAATCCATTCACTCTCGCTTCCAGGCTCCGTGCGGGGCCTAGTCTGACAAAATTGCCACAGCTGCTTTGGGTTCCCAGTCAGGCCCTGATAGATAAAGTGTGGTCAGATGAGACTTTCAGTGTTTTTAGGTTTTGTACAATATCAATTGTACACAATTCAATCGAGAATGAGGTTCACTTCTCTGATAATTATGCCAGTGAGATCTAGCCCCATCCACTTGGATTTAATGGCATTTAAATTCATCCATATTGTCAGGACTTACTGGGGCTTCCCGGCGAATATGTGGTCTTGTGCTTGGGAGAAACTTGTACCCTATTTCTCCATCAATCGTATTGTTAGGGACCCTCCACTTTCAGGCTTCTCAAGGACGGCGGCGGTAGTTGCCAGGACAGCGATGGCGATTATTTAGCCATCTTGCTAAAGCAATGCTCCAATTGCCTCTGTTACAGAGAACACCAGTTTGCAAACTCACTGGCTGACGATTAACTATGTAAAAAAACCGTGATGCATCTCATCTACCCAATGCTGCCCTCTCCATTTTTGTCCTCTGTGGCTTCTCGCTTTCATTGCTGCATAGGACAATATATTTGTGACTACCATGAGTAAGACAGGAAGTACTATGCAAGGCTGCCACCTTGTCCTTCCTGCTCATTCTTCTATGCTGAGATGCCCTGGGAATTGTAATGGTACAGGGATGCTGGACCTCAAGTCCTTTTTGTGCGGTGCCTGGTGAACAGAAACACACTGCTCCTGTTAGGAGGCTCTGACAATTACTCCAAGGGGGTGTGCTGTAAAGCGTAGAGGTGCGCAGACATGGTGCTCCTCGGAGTGTTAACCAGAGCTGCGTAGAGTTGCCTTTAAGGGCCAGCCTTTACTTACAAGATAAATGGGATTAAGAAATGTTTAGCATCAATAGGATCCTGCCCAACACATTGTCCTGTCTAACATCTACTAATGAGCATGATCAATTTCCGAAATCCTAATGAAAAATGAAATTGCATTCATAGAAGCAGTTCTGAACTGGTAGTCACATGGGGAGGCCAGGGTGAAGGGAGGTAGACTGTTCTAAATCTTTCATAGTGGTTCAGTTAAATTAATACTAACCCTGAGGTCTTTTTAATGTCGGCTAGAAAGAAAATAGTACTTTGTGATTCCATAAATCAAGATTCCACCAGTCAGGGGTGTGTTGGAAGTTTGAAAATTCCACACAGCTCTGTAGTGATTATAACCTAAGGGCACAGACAGGAATAGGAACAATAATAATGATATTATATAGCTATTGATAATTTGTCACGTTTTGTAAATGCCTGATGTTAATTTTATATTCTACTGTAGTGTTGGAAGGTCGATTATTAGTATGGGTAGAACACACCTAAAACTGGCAAGAAGGCCATCAATCCAATGTTAGGTCCAGGCCAAGTCTCAAAACATCAGCTCTTAGGTTCAGTCCCTGGTATCTTGGCAACAAGCAGGCAGGCTTAACTCAGGAGACAGGTATGTAGAGCATTTAAACACACCAATACAGTAAATAAGTAAGACAAAACACACATAAAAAAATCCCACACCAATTTATCTAAAGAGGAAATATTTGTATCTTTAAAATGACAAAAATACAATACAGAAAACTGGAGATACATTTATTTAAATAATACAACAAAGAATGGGCTTTCGACTGCTTAGAAATCAATTGTGCAAACTGGGGACATCTGGTTCTGCTAGACTGGGATCAAGTCACACTTTGAGGCCAAGAATGATGGAGTCTTGCTCAGATACACTGAGTGGGAGGCATCTGTCAAAATTTTACCTTTGCACTTAGAAACATTTTTGGAGCTTTACTCTCTCAACGTTGTGCAGTCCTCTCCAGCAAGACGATTTTGATGCACATTTGTTGGATTGCTTTTCTGCGAGACCCCAGTCAAATCCTGGAAGTTTGGAGCTCAGCTGTACAAATCTGAAATTCAGGCTGGGTTGCGTTTGAAGGGAGTGATCTTGACTCATGACATCGGGTTGGTTCACTTATGGAGCTTTTTCCCAAAAATAGCTCCAAACTTCACCAAACTTCTGGAACTTCTTCCTGAAGTTCCTCTCGGGGGTTCAAATAGCCCAAAACACAAATCCGAGGGTCCAGAAGCTCTGAGATGGTCCCTGAAAGTTTTGGAATACAATTGTCACAATGCACCTGGCCCAATCCTTAAAAGTCCACTGGATGCACTACAGGCTGAGGGCTTTTTTTTACAGTTGGTGCAGGCAAGCTCTATTAACCTGTTGCTTTCAGGGAGTCCATCCCCTAGTCCTTTTTAAGCAAGGCAAATTCTTTAGGACTGTTGTTCCAGTGTGCAACAGGTGCAACCCTTCAGAATGCAGTCCTTTGGGATGCAGAACAGGATTCCAGCAAGGGAGGCCTTATTCTTCTTGTGGTTTAAGGTAGCAGATCTAAGTCGCTGTGCAGATCCCACATATTCAATTTCATTTTGGTTAACACTCCTCTTCCAGACCATCACAAACTCACTTCCTGGGCCTGCTGTCTGTCTGTGGGTACAGGATGAGAGGGATGGCCTAGCCCCTTATTGGCCTGGCCTCTGCAGCTGCATAACTCCCCCCATCAGATAACGTCTGTTCAGTGCAGGCACCTTATTACCTCATGACAGCAGCCTAGCTAATCCTGTTAAGGCTGACCAATCAGGAAAAGCCAATAGCAGACTGGATTCTTGCTTAAAATCCAGAAAAGAAAGCTCTATAATTTCTCTTCTGTATTAGTTATGATAAAGTCAACAGTGGCAAGTTGTTGGAATTATCATTACCAAACTTTTGAGTCCTTTCATGATACATTCAGCACCTTCCTAGCAAATATATGCTTATATGAAATATTTCAATGTTAGCCTATAGAACTAAAGCCCATATTTAAGAAAAAGTGGCGCAACAGAGCTGATGCACTACCTTTTCTGTGCTCCCTACCGGCACCTAACAACACCATGGTTGTGCCATATTTATAATACAGTGCACCATGGTGGTCGTTAGCACAATAGCATAAAATAATTTTATGCTATTGTGCCAGTTTGCTACAATAGTGTCAAAGATTTTGACGCTAGTATAGCAGGATGCAAGGAGGCCCATAGGTTTCTATGGCAGTGGCATTTTACCACAGGTGTAAAAAATGGCGCCAAAATTGGCGCTGTGAAATCTATTCAATTTCACTGCATCATTTTTGCAGGCCTCCTAACGCCTGAACGCCCCCTTGCATACATAATGCCTGGCACAAGCATAATGTGGCGCAAGGGTTTACAAAGTGGCACAATGCATGCATTGCTCGACCTTTGTAAATATGGTGCATGGAATAAGCCACTTTAGCTCTTTGTTATCATCAAATAAATGACTCTATGGCAGTGCTAAGGTGCCACTTGTGGCTCTTAAATATGCCCCTCAGTGTCTACAATGCGGAAAGAATTAAATGGGCAGTTTTTTCATAACCACAGTATATAAAACATCTCCTTTAATGTCTCTGCTTCTAGTTACATGGTACCCCACATCCTGGGGCAAGTAGGGGAGACCTTAGGGGTGACTTATATGTATAAATAAGGTAGACTTTTACTTTGCCAGTACATTAAATTCCAAAGTCAAATTTGCACAAATTTTCCATTTTAAGGACAGCGTGCAAGGCAGGACTACATTTAAAAATGACAGCAGGCAACACATCAATGCACACTCTAGTGCAGGAAATCTACTGGCCCTCTAAACCTCTGTGCCCTATTATATACTCCCAACTTACAGGTAGTTTGAAACCCCCTTGCCCTTTTATATACTAGGGACGTACAGGTGTCTGTCATTGCCAATTGTAATTGTACCACATTACCATATACCTTTTGATCAGAGCACTGGCCCTGGGGGGTATGGTTAGCAGAACCCAGGTCACAGTCAGGGTCAGTTACCACCAATATCAGTCAGAAAACATGGGGGCGAACATACTGATAGGATGATTTTCTCACATGTAGTTACTGACCTTGGAAGGATAAAATGTTAAGTCTGTTTCGCTGGTGTTCATACTAGTGACCACTAGTCTCCACATTTGTCATCCCCCAGCGTTTAACGTGCTGAGCCATCTTTCTAATTCTTGCTTAATAGTATATTATGGTGTTTAATTAAATCAGGGATAATACCTGTCTATCAGTCGTTACTTGCCAACTATTTCCAATTTAGCCAACAACATATGATTAAATTGTAATCAAGGATGAATAAAAAGTATGCTGCGGGTCTGTCCTGGTAAAATGTAATTGGTAGCGAATTCCTAGAAAAGAGCTTTTGTTAAAGTTCTCACATAACTACAGATAGTGGAAAAAACCTGAAACAAATTTGTCGAAAAGGAAAACCAAGAATGCAATGCCGGAATTCTTCTTTCAAGGACTCTATCTTTATCTATTGCACATTTTGGTGAATAGCTTATGAGACTGGGTTCTGTCTCCAAGGTGTAATATCCAATTTGTGATGGGTTCTAGTCTAGTTTTCTTATCACCCGTGTATTATGGGCTAGTATTCTGATTTTAAATAATTTAAATTCTTGGAAAAATAGGACCACAGGAATAAGTTTAAGAAGTGATTACTAAAGAGAACATCATTTGGTCACATGGGGAAATTGGGATCCAGACCTACGTCTTCTGATTCCACTGTTTCCAGCTTGCCTAGTTTGCCACAACCACTATGGAGGTAGTTTCCATGATGAGACCCTGGAAATGCGCATCAAACAGAAATGACAAATATGTCCACATTCTTAATGTTGTCTTTACTACCAACCAAGAGCCACGTCTAAAACATAAACAGTGAACTACTTCTAGGGAAGGGGAAGTGATGGAGGTGTGGAAATGTCTGCCCAACTCAGTAAATGATTGTGTTTTTTCATAGCATACACTAACGAAAATGAGTCTGTGAGACAATACTAGATTGTGAGATCTTTTCTATGAATGATGAGGAGGTAGATGCGTACTTGCCATTATCTGTGGTAGATTGTTGTTTCGTATCCCAATGCAATATAACTCCACTAGGATAGCCAATGCATTCACTTTAGACTCAACAAGGGTAGTGATCATAAGTCCACAGGACTACTCTACAGTTGGTGGTAAAGGAATCTAAACAGCGATATTATTATGACACACTATTCGCACTTGATAAACTCAGGGCCATATTTATACTTTTTTTGCGCCGCATTTGCGTCACTTTTTGACGCAAAAGCGGCACAAACGAACAAAATATAATTGTATTTTGTAAGTTTGCGCCGCTTTTGCGTCAAAAAGTACGCAAATGAGGTGCAAAAAAATATAAATATGGGCCTCAATGTCTGCTCAGATCTATATATTGTGAACCACCTACGGGTCCAATTTAGAGGGTGGTGTGTAATAAAACCCGAAAACTGTGCTTTGTGACTCATAGTTTCCCAATTCACACTTTTTTTCCTCCTCACCAGCCCTCCACTAGTACCAAAGAGGCCCTCAGTCCACCACATTCCCTACCTTCTGGCACGTGGAAAAATGTTTGGGAGTAGCTATGTACTAGAATATCGACGCCTCTAAACATCGTACTGCGAAAATATTGTAACCAGAATATTGCCAAGAAAAGTATTGTGAATCTAAGCATGGATTTACTCTTCTTAACTCTGCATATACGTTCCTCGACGATATGTATATATGTGGATTTAAAAGGAGAATATCTACATATACCTAGCTATACTACTTCCATGATATTTTGATATTCTGACATACAACCCTGCCTGTGTTCTGTGCTGCTATGCTACTCACTCAGCAATACTGATATTCCAGGAATTCTTGCAAGAGTCTTATCCACCTCTGTGTCCCCAGATTACGGGAGTCCAATGTGCGAACACTGCGAAGCAATCCTACCCATTGTCTGCTACTATGAAAGGATAATTGCAGTTGCTTGTTTTTTGCTCTGTGCTGGTCTGCTGAGACATTGGACGCCATTATCATTAGAGTCAGGTACCGATCTGTGTGCTTCATTAATAAGCATCATTAGGTCTGACTTTAATTACATTTGGTTAAAGTAGTACATATTATACCACTGCCCTCTCCCATCATGAGCATGCTGTGCCAGCTCAGTGATCCTGTGGTTTGTGTGTAAACTTCATCCTGCCCTTTCTTACAACCAGCAGTACTTTGCAAAGAATGACAATTAGTCGTGAAAAGAAAGCCGAGAATATGTTAAGAAGTCACTTTTGATAAGGAGTCCCTTGCAGCCCATTTTGACTGTGCCTTTGTGCCTGCAAGGTAACTCAGAGGGTTGGACACTCAATGAAGGAAACAAAAAAAAACGTTAAAAGTATGACATTAATTAAATGTGTGTCGCCAAGCTGGATAGGCAAGCAAGGGGGAAAAAGTCATGAGCTGCCTAAACAGCAGCAAAGATTGCATACAGTGAGGTGGCGGAGGTCGGAGAGATCAGAACAACAGCCTGGGCTGCATGCATTGAGTGCCACTGGCAGAAGAAAGATAAGAGCTACTTGCAGAAATGGCTTGCCAGAGAAATGGCTAAGGCCTAGGGTAGCCTGAAGATCACAGAGGAATGAAAGCAAGGAGGGGCCCAAAGCATGAGGGTAAGATCAGCCCCAAAGCTGCATGTTAACAGGTTGTACCTCGGCTTGCTGGTTCTGTGATAGATTGACTCACTGCTATGTACACAAGGCTTAAAGCTGCATTGAATTTCCCTATTACCTTGGCAGCGTGCCTAAATTCCTTAGCTTTCGTTTACTAGATGTTAGAAATGGGGTCTCTGGTTGGCAGTCAATTTGCACTCTGTCCAAGCAGGGACCCTCACTCTAGTCAGGGCAATAGAGATACACACTTAAGATAACCTCTGCTCACCCCCTTGGTAGCTTGGCGCAAGCAGTCAGGCTTATCTCCAAGGCAATGTGTAGAGTATTTGTACTAACACACACAGTAACATGGTGAAAATACTACAAAATGGACACCACACCAGTTTAGAAAAATAGATAAGATTTATCGAACTAAAACAAGACCAAAATGACAAAAATCCAACATACACAAGTCAAGATATGAATTTTCAAATGAATATGAGTCTTACTCCATTGAAAACAATGGAAACGTTGATTTTACACAAAGTACTTGGTTTGCGTAAAAAATAAAGCCGCATGGGCAAGTGCATATCAGAAAAGTCAGTGATGCGTCTATTCCTTACTCACAAGTGAGGCCGTGCATCGTTTCTTCTCAGGTCGGGTCGGCGTTGCGTTGTTTTTCTCTCCCGCAAGAGAGCGATGCACTGATTTCCAGATGGGCACCTCGGATCCGTGCAGGCTTGCGTTGACTTTTGACACCCAGCGATGATGCATGAGAAATCTGATCACATGGTATGGGAGAACCGCATTATTGCGTTGTTTTCAGCAGCTGCCAGCGGGTGTTGCGTCGTTTCTCTAGTTGCGAGGCATCGATCTCCCAGCCACGATGCAGGTGGAGTGTTGATTTTAGCCATGAAGCAGGTAGCATGTTGTTTTTCAGCCGTGTTGCAGGTGGTGTGTCAAAATATTCCCCACAAGTGTTCTGTGCATCGATTTCAGTCCTTGTTCTCCCAACTTCACCTCTTAAGGGCCCAGTGACTGGATAGGGTACCACTTGGCAGGGCAGGAGTCTCAGCAGAGATTCCAGGTGCTGGCAGTGGAAGTCTTTGATGGCCCTGGGACTTCAAAACAAGTTCAAGTTCAATCCAAGCCCTTGGAGATTCTTCACAAAAAGGAATATACTACAAAGTCCATTCTTTGTCCTCTCTCAGGCAGAAGCAGCAACTGCAGGCCAACCCAGCAAAGCACAGTCACAGGCAAAGGGACAGTGCTCCTCCTCCAGTTCTTCAGCTTTTCTCCTTGGCAGAGGTTCCTCTTGATTCCAGAAGTAATCTCGAAATCTGGGGTTATGGGTCTACTACTTATACCCCGTTCTGCCTTTGAAATAGGCAAACTTCAAAGTAAAGTCTCTGTTGTTCACAAGATCCTGCCTTGCCCAGGCCTGTCTCCAGACTCACACCAGGGGGCCGGAGACTGCGATGTGTGAGGGCAGGCACAGCCCTTTCAGGTGTAAGTGACCTCTCCTCCCTCCACTCTAGCCTAGATGGCCTATCAGGATATGAAGGCTACACCCCAGCTCCATTTGTGTCACTGTCTAGAGGGAATTCACAACAGCTCAACTGTCAGTCTGACCCAGACGTTGAATACACAAGGAGGCAGAGGTACAGAATGGTTTCAGCAAGGAATTGTCTACTTTCGAAAAGTGGCATTTTCATACAGACAATTTAAAAACTAACTTTACAAAAATATCTGTTTCTAAATTATGAGTTCAGAGACCCCAAACTCTTTATCGCTATCTTGTCCCAAAGGAAAACACTCCAATACATTTCCTACCTTCTAAATACACTGCACCCTGCCGATGGGGCTATCTAGGGTAGTAAAAGGGAAGTTTGGGCCTGGCAATTGGGTACACTTGCCAGGTTGAATTGGCAGAGCAAGACTGCACACATAGACACTGCAGTGGCAAGTCTGAGATGTTTACAGGGCTACTCATGTGGGTGACACAATCAGTGCTGCAGACCCACTAATAGCATTTGATTTACAGGCCTTGAGCACCTTTAGTGCACTTTACTAGGGACTTACTTGTAAATCAAATATGCCAATAAGGAATACGCCAATCACCAGTACAATTTAGATATGCACTTTAGCACTGGTTAGCAGTGGTAAAGTGCCCAGAGTCCTAAAGCCAACAAAAACAGGTCAGAAAAAAACAATAAAGAGGAAGAAGGCAAAAAGTTTCGGTATGGACCTGCAAAAAGAGACAGGCCCAGCACTAGATGAACAATTTCTGGGTCATACAGTCATTGTTCACAGACCTGATGCAATGGGGCGATGGCATCCTGTGGATATTACTTGCAAATGGAGAGGTGGGCTGCATTCATGGTATCTTTCCAGCACAGAGATAATGGACAACCGTAATAGGCCAGCACCTGTCAGTGCAGAGTAAAGGTTGTCCCTTGCTTCTAATCTTTGGGTCAGGTGCCACCAAACTCAGCGTTTGACTCGTGCAACATCTTGGCCCCACAACCCTTTGCTAAGAGCCACCAGTGATTCATTAGTCTGCACATCTTTAATGCACATACACAGCAATAAACTTGTGGAGAGACTGGGACTTGTTGACCCACCCCTAATTTGGCAAAAGTGAAAGCACACATCTTATAATTCTTTGGTACTATTGGCAGAAACATCGGGACTGACAAGACACTCAATAGGTTTCCTAAAGTACAATTCCATAAAAGAATACCTTGGTGATGACACATCACAGTAGTCAAAAAGTGTTTATCTGCCATTTTGGGGTTGGCACAGTGGTATGAAGGGAAAATGTTAACATCTTATAGCTGGAAAAGGATAATCGCTTACACAAGGCTTTTCAGTCTGGCATAACTCAAAGGCATACTGCTGATACATAGCCATTTGCTGTGGGCAGTAGAGGAATAATGCTAGAAAGCACATAGCTAGTAAGCAAATAATTATGCAGCAAACATATTGAAAGGACAATGCCTGTCAGATGGCAAAAAACATGTCAACTCACAAAATGCAAAATAAGTCAAAAGGTTCATGATAAATGTACGTTGATACAATAACATGGCTTGGCATTCTCGTTTATGTGTCTAGTCATCTGCCACATGATTTTCCTAATTTCTTACTTCTCTGTGTGTGTCAACTCTTGATGCTGCTGTTGGTGGTCATGTTGTTGGGGTTCCACTAGCCTTGCAGTCTTTGCAGGGCTCCCGTTTACTCCCAGTCCCAGATTCTGGCTCTGTGGAAGCAGCTCTGAACTTATTATCTGTGCTTCCTATTATGTGACTCAAACCTGTTTTATTACTTTTATCAATATAAAGAAATAAGCACGTAGAGGCACTTGAATATAACAGCTTGGGATTGATAGAGCCTGTGGCCCTTTCATTAATTCTGGGGTCCCATGAATCTTTTCTTTTCGGTTCCGAGGGGGTGAAAAGTAACCAATTTGAATTTTGAAATACAGTTTCTTTATATCTCAAATGTCACATAATAAAATTCAGAATCAACCCATAGGGTTAAATGGGTTTTATTACAGACTCAACGTCAACATGACATAAATGAGTCTCAAAACCTTAGTAAAGTCATAAAATATCACTAAAGAAGAATTAAAGTGTTGTACAATGTTAAACCTAGTTAGCATATACAAGACTAAAACATCTGTTGCAATGATACAAAAGATCAGGAAAAGCATCTGATTCTTGGTTAAGGGAACCAAACTCTCCTGCCTAACCATTTAAACTAAACTCGAACCATCCTAATACTAAAAATAGTTGAGGAAGGCCTGCAAACAGAAATCAGAAATTCAGTAGAATATTCTGTTAAGAGAGGTGTGATGGCATGACGCCACATAGAATCTGAGGTCCATACCTCAGAAGGGTCCGTTCAGCTCTAAAGGTAGGAAAGAGTCTGAATTTTCACTAACGAAACGTTCCTTAAATTCACAATATCCCAATACGATGATATCACAGTCGAAGCTTCTTGAATGAAACCCTAATTAAAATTAATCGGAAGTTTCAATTTTCAACCCCTACCGCATCCCATCTTGATACTCTTCAGGCTCAACAAAATCAAAAGAGTTACAACTGCCAAGCTTCCAGAACACATCTCTCTTCATCCTTGCATATTTTGTCCTAGGCTTTCTTATCTTTCATGCACAATGAGCTTCATGTTGACTCCGTTTCTGCTCCTAACACCTGCATCTTTAAAGAAACATCCAAAAAAAAACCACCACAAAGAATGTTAAGTGAAAAAGAAAATTATGGGGGTCATTCTGACCTCGGCGGTAAAAGGCCCTTACCGCCGGTCAGAACTCCGCCATACTACCGCCGCGGTAAACCGCCACGGTCATTCTGACCACCAACTGTGAATCCGCCAAAAACCCGACATCCAAGGAAGGCCGCCTCATCAGCGGGCCGCGGAAAACTGGAGATGACCAAACCTCCACCACCACGCCAACACAAACACGCCCATGCCATTCTGACCCACGAATCCACGTGGCGGTCTTTCAACCGCGGTATTCCATTGGCGGTACACACCGCCGCGGTCAAAATACACACACAGCTCCAAAACACAGCCACATTGGACAATTTGAAATACACACACCTGACACACATACAAACAACACTCCCACACATCCAATCAACTATAAAACACACACCCACATCACCCACAAACCCCTACGACCGAAGATCAGAGACGAAGGAGAGAGAGACACATCACAGAATAGAGAGCTACATCACACAGAGGCACACTACACCATCACACACACCACATAGAAGCACAAAGCACCACACACCAACACACTCATCACCATATACACCACCCCACACCTCATCCACACCACCCCATGGCACCCCAAAGGCACCCACGCTTTTCGGACCAAGAACTCCGGGTCATGGTGGAGGAAATCATAAGAGTTGAACCCCAGCTCTTCGGCTTACAGGTGCAGCACACCACTATAGCCAGGAAGGCGGAGCTATGGCAGCGGATCGTGGACAGGGTAAACGCGGTGGGACAGCATCCCAGAAATCGAGACGACATCCGCAAATGCTGGAACGACTTACGGGGAAAGGTGCGCTCGATGGTCTCGCGACACAACATCGCAGTGCAGAAGACTGGCGGGGGACCCCCACCCACTCCACCCGAATTCACAGCATGGGAGCAAGAGGTACTAAACATCCTGCATCCTGATGGCCTCGCTGGAGTACACGGAGGAATGGACACTGGTAAGTACAATCGAAACTACTTCACCCCCCCCCAGCATGCTAACCCCCACCACCACCCTCACCCCCAACCCCCCATCACACATCCTCCCTGAGAATGTCTCTACAGCACAACCCACCCAACACCAACCCCTGCATGCCACCACAAACTATGGACACCCATCACCTAAGCATGACCACTGCACATACCCCCCCCCCCAAACACCCCCACAACACCTCCCCCAAGGGAATGACAGCACTGGGGGACAAGGGCACCCATAAATCGCACACAATAGCACACACAGAAACAATAACCATACTCTCTTACCCCATGCAGGACCCGAATGCCAACACACCGGCCAGGAGGGTCCAGAAATGTCCATCCCCCCCCCGGAAGAGGCCCCCAGTGATGACAGCAGCTCTCTCGACCTGGAACCTGATGACCAGCCCGGACCATCGGGGACCTCTGGACAGTCGGTTCCCCACACACAGGCCACAGCAGACCCAACCCCCTCTGGGAACAACAGCACAGCTCCCACCCAGCGGGCCCATGCCTCTGTCTTTAGGACAGGTCAATCAGCGGTGTGTCTGCCACTACAGGGCACCCAGGCTAACCCACCACCCCAACAACAACAGGGACCTGGGGGCAGTGGTAGTGGGCACACCGTCCAGGGGACAGAGGCCGGGGGAAACAGGGCAACTCGGAGGGCTGCTGTGCGACAGGGGGGGAGGAGAGGCCCAGGGAACCGACTCTCCAAGAGGCCCTCACCACCATCATGGCAGCCTACCACCACTCCCAAGAGACGATGGCGACGGTACTGGCCAGGTTCCAGGAGATCCAGGCACAGCAGGAGGAACGCTACATGGGGTTCACCAATCATCTCACCAACATCTCTACCGCTATGGGGAGCATAGTCCAGGCCCTCAACCGGATAGAAGACACGTTGCGGGACCATGTGGCACCACACAGGGCCCCTGTCACTAGCCCGGACCAGGAACAGCCTACCACCTCCGCCGGCGCTAGTGGACAGGAGGCCCCACCACAACGACAGGCCACCAGAACCCCACCTCCTGCTGAAGAACAACCACCCCGCAAGAGGAGCCTGAGATCCAAAAAAAAGACAGAGTAGGATGTCAAGACCCCCGCCAGCATGAGATACTCCCTGAAGTCATCCCACTGTCCCACATTGCCACCCTGTCCAACCTTGAACTGCCCCTGCTCCATCCTTCCACAGGCATATGGACAATGCACCTGTGAGACTGAGAACTGGACTGTGCCATGGACATTACTCCACACCCACCCATCTCCGTGTTAATATCATGTACCATTATCTAGCACCAAAAATAAATCACTCAATGCACTGAAATCATGCTGGAGTCAGCCTGTATTATTTACAAATGTATAACACATTACCGAGCAATTATGTTCTGTTAACTTTGTGCTGAACACATACCGAGATCAATAAGCATTAGTCCATGGGCTAACCAAGCAGAAGTCACGCAGTGGGTCATACAGCACTGAAAAGGGAAGGGAAAATCAAACATCAGTTTTAAAGAACTGGGGGGTCATAGACAAAGTTGAGAAGCTGGAGGCTTTCAGGAAAATTAAAATGGCGTGTGTGATTCTTACCTGTGTGCTACTGAAAATACTGTTGGATAACTCTGTCCCTGTTGTCTGTGTCGTCCTCTGAGTCTTCCTCCTCTTCACTCTCCACAGGCTCCACAGCTGCTTCAACACCACCATCTGGACCATCCTCCTGCAGGAAAGGCACCTGACGTCGCAATGCCAGATTGTGAAGCATACAGCAGGCCACGATGATCTGGCACACCTTCTTTGGTGAGTACATCAGGGATCCCCCTGTCATATGCAGGCACCTAAACCTGGCCTTCAGGAGGCCAAAGGTCCTTTCTATGATCCTCCTAGTTCGCCCATGGGCCTCATTGTACCGTTCCTCAGCCCTGGTCCGGGGATTCCTCACTGGGGTCAATAGCCAAGGCAGGTTGGGGTAACCAGAGTCACCTATTAGCCACACACGTTGTCTCTGTAGCTGTTCCATCACATAAGGGATGCTGCTATTACGCATCACATACGCGTCATGCACTGAACCAGGGAACATGGCATTCACATGGGAGATGTACTGGTCAGCCAAACAGACCACCTGGACGTTCATAGAATGGTAACTTTTCCTGTTTCTGTACACCTGCTCATCGTCTTTTGGGGGGACTAAGGCTACATGTGTTCCATCAATGGCACCAATTATGTTGGGAATATGTCCAAGGGCATAAAAATCACCCTTCACAGTGGGCAAATCAACCTCCTCAGGGAATATAATGTAACTCCGCATGTGTTTCGTCAGGGCAGACAACACTCTAGACAAAACTTTTGAAAACATTGGCTGAGACATTCCAGATGACATGGCCACTGTTATCTGGAATGAGCCACTTGCAAGAAAATGGAGGACTGACAGCACCTGCACCAGAGGGGGAATTCCTGTGGGTTGGCGGATGGGAGACATCAGGGCTGGCTCCAGCTGGGCACACAGTTCATGGATAGTGGCACGGTCAAGTCGGTATCGTAGTATGATGTGGCGTTCTTCCATTGTCGACAGGTCCACCAGCGGTCGGTACACGCGAGGATTCATCCTTCTCCTCGCAAGTCCCAGCGGACGGTGCCTAAGAATGACAACATGGAGCACAGAGTCAAGCTAATCACTGGTACGTTCACCACAGCTTGCATAGCACACGGTTATCTATGTATTGAAAGGCGTGTATGTGTGGCAATGCAAGGCCTAGGCCTGTGTGTCGCAGTAGAAATTATGCCATGTGGGCCCTTGAAATGGCGGCTGCCTGACCTGTGAAGTGGGACAATGGGATGTGAGGTCACTGCGCTGGCGGAGCACACCGTGGCGGTAGGCGGTCGAAGACCGCTATACGGAGCCGCATTGGATAACATTGAAGCCTATGGGTTTCAGGAGCCAATGACGATGTGCGCCGGCGGTCGCGGTACGCACTGCCGCGGTACGCACCGCCGCGGGCGTGACCGCCATTTTATATCTGCTTAATCACTCGAGACCTGATCATCCACAGGAGAGGACCTATACTGCAAGTGCTGCTGTGAACTCGGTCTGGAAGAGACAATGGCTGCTGCGACTGGGGAAAGGGCCCCTGCCTTCACGTCTGAAGAGTTGGAGAAGCTCGTGGATGGGGTCCTCCCCCAGTATGCGTTACTCTACGGTCCTCCAGACCAACAGGTGAGTACACCGGGTGCACATGGAATGGGCGATGCCTGTGTGGAGTGGGGTGGATGTAAGTTGGTGGGGTGGGGGGTGAATGAGGAGTGCAACGCACGACAGATGAGAGCATGTGCTATATTGCAAGGTTGGGGAGGGGGGGCCAATCACATCTAACATGCAGTAAGTTGATGAATGTTTCCTTCCCACCCTGTACATGTCACATAGGTCAGTGCCCATCAGAAAGTCGAGATTTGGCGTGCCATCGCCAAGGAAGTCCGGGCCCTGGGGGTCCACGTCAGACGGGGCACCCACTGCCGCAAGAGGTGGGAGGACATCCGCCGCGGAACCAGGAAGACCGCCGAGTCACTGCTGGGGATGGCCTCCCAACCTAGGAGGGGTGCCAGTCGTACCCTGACCCCCCTGATGTCCCGGATCCTGGCGGTGGCCTGCCCTGATTTGGATGGGCGCTTGAGAGCATCACAGCAGACACAAGGGGGTGAGTATCAGCACATTCTGCTATCTTTCTGCGCAGTGGAGGCACCTGGGTGGGGGAGGAGGGTTGTGGGTGACATCAGGCCAGGGCGCTTTCTGTAGTGTAGTCCTCTCCCTTAGGCATGGCCCTGTGCTCCCGGCCCCCACCTCTGCAGGGTGACAAGTACAGCTATTGATGGTCCAGCCTCACACATGTGCACGTTTGTCGTCTCTTGACCTGTTGTCCTAGTCAGAAGTACTGAGTAGTGTACCCCGAATGCGCGGCTTAGTGCATGCGGCTCCTGTGTCTGTCCTCTCCTTCAACGGTGTTGACATTGCATGCACTCAACCAGGTCTTCTTTTTCTCCCCCCACCCTTCTTCTTCATCTTCTTGTGCATGTGTGCATTAGCATCATCAGGCGGAGGAGATTTGGCATCGGAGCACGAGGGAGCTGTAAGCCACAAGGCCCCGGTGGGCCCAGGAACAGACACCGAGGGCACCAGTGAGCCGGAGGGCGAGGGAGCACCACAACGGGGACCGGTGGTGAGAGCAGCGACACAGACACGTCCTCGGATGGGTGCTCCCTAGCGGTGGCGGCAACATCCGTGCCCCCCGCCTCTACAGGTACAGCCGCCACCCAGCGCACCAGCCCCGCCCTCCCTGCAGCCCCTCAGCCTACGCTCCCTGCCCGCTCGCCCAGGAAGGCGGGCGTCTCCTTCGCCCCAGGCACCTCAGTCCCTGCCCCTGTCACCCCTGCTGCCCTCAGTGCGGAGCTCATTGACCTTGTGAGGACGCTCATTGTTGGGCAGACTACCCTTTTGAATGCCATCCAGGGGGTAGAAAGGGAGGTGCATCGGAGCAATGCCTACCTGGAGGGCATTCATTCGGGTCAGGCTGCCCATCAACGATCGTTCACTGCTCTGGCCTCAGCACTGACGGCAGCCATTGTCCCTGTTTCCAGCCTCCCTCTGCTGACTGCCTCCACCCTGTCTCTGTCTCCTGTTTCTCAGCCTATCCCATCCACACCATCTGACCAGCCTGCACACACCTCAACACCCAAGGGCAGCTCATCCAGACACAAGCACCACAGATCCCACAAACACTCACCCAAGCAACACCCAGGTGCAGACATTCCAACAGTCACTACCACCCCTGTGTCCCCCTCCTCCTCGTCTCCCTCCTCCCTCCCTGTGACGTCTACACTCACACCTGCATGCACACCAACATCAGCCAGTGCTTCCATCACCACCACACCCTCCTGTACAGTCCGCACGCGTGCAGTCACCACCCCCACTGCCATTTACACGTCCCCTGTGTCCTCTCCCACTGTGTCTGTCACCACCTCTTCCAAGACACACAAACGCAGGCAGCCACCCACCCAACAGACATCCACCTCACGACAGCCTACAGCACCAGCACCTTCACCCAATGACAGCACACCTGACTCTCCTACAACCACATCCTCTTCCTCCACTCCCATCACCACTTCTCCTACCCTTTACCTTGGCCCTAAAAAACTTTTCCTGGCTAATCTTGACCTCTTTCCCTCCGATGACCTACCCCCTCCATCTGCAAAGAGTCCCAAGAGCACCACAGCCACCACCAGCCCAGCTTCGGGTGTCACTGTTGTGCATGGGTTCTGGAGTCCACCCTTTGCCAGCCGTGACACCTCCATCAGCAGCAAGGACACATCCAGCCCCCCCCCCCGGCAAGAGGACCAGGAAACACAAGGGCCGCCATGCGAGGACTGACACGGCTGCCCTCAAGGAGCAGAGTTCGCCCACTTCACCAGCCACAACATCTAGGGGAGGCAAGGGCCCGAGAGCCCCATCTAAGGAGCGTAAGGGCAGCAGGGCGGAGAAGTCAGCCAGCAGGAGCGCGGAGCAGGTGGGCCCCACATGCCACATCCCAGCTGTAAAGGAGGACACCAAAGGGCCCAGGACTCCGTCACCGAAGGGTCCAGAAACATCACGGTCGGAGGGCGACTGAGCAGGGAGTCCAGCCCAGTTCTGGCTCCCTTGAACCTACTGGATGTTCACCGCTGAACAGGGCCCGCCGTGCAGAAGAGCACCGCTGAACAGGGCCCGCCGTGCAGAAGAGCACCGCTGAACAGGGCCCCGCCGTGCAGAAGAGCACCGCTGAACAGGGCCCGCCGTGCAGAAGAGCACCGCTGAACAGGGCCCCGCCGGGAAGATAGGCACCGCTGAACAGGGCCCCGCCGTGCAGAAGAGCACTGCTGAACAGGGCCTGCAGTGCAGATGAGCACCGCTGAACAGGGCCCCGCCGGGAAGATAGGCACCGCTGAACAGGGCCCCGCCGTGCAGAAGAGCACCGCTGAACAGGGCCCGCCGTGAAGATAGGCACCGCTGAACAGGGCCCGCCGTGAAGATAGGCACCGCTGAACAGGGCCCGCCGTGCAGAAGAGCACCGCTGAACAGGCCCCCGCCGTGCAGAAGAGCACCGCTGAACAGGGCCCACCGTGTAGAAGAGCACCGCTGAACAGGGCCCGCCGTGCAGAAGAGCACCGCTGAACAGGGCCCGCCGTGAAGATAGGCACCGCTGAACAGGGCCCCGCCGTGAAGATAGGCACCGCTGAACAGGGCCTGCCGTGCAGAAGAGCACCGCTGAACAGGCCCCCGCCGTGCAGAAGAGCACCGCTGAACAGGGCCCACCGTGCAGAAGAGCACCGCTGAACAGGGCCCGCCGTGCAGAAGAGCACCGCTGAACAGGGCCCGCCGTGAAGATAGGCACCGCTGAACAGGGCCCCGCCGTGAAGATAGGCACCGCTGAACAGGGCCCGCCGCGCAGAAGAGCACCGCTGAACAGGGCCCTCCGTGAAGATAGGCACCGCTGAGCAGGGCCCCGCCATGAAGATAGGCACCACTGAACAGGGCCCGCCGTGCAGAAGAGCACCGCTGAACAGGGCCCCGCCGTGCAGAAGAGCACCGCTGAACAGGGCCCGCCGTGCAGAAGAGCACCGCTGAACAGGGCCCGCCGTGAAGATAGGCACCGCTGAACAGGGCCCCGCTGTGAAGATAGGCACCGCTGAACAGGGCCCGCCGTGCAGAAGAGCACCGCTGAACAGGGCCCGCCGTGAAGATAGGCACCGCTGAACAGGGCCCGCCGTGCAGAAGAGCACCGCTGAACAGGACCCGCCGTGCAGAAGAGCACCGCTGAACAGGGCCCGCCGTGAAGATAGGCACCGCTGAACAGGGCCCCGCCGTGAAGATAGGCACCGCTGAACAGGGCCCGCCGTGCAGAAGAGCACCGCTGAACAGGGCCCGCCGTGAAGATAGGCACTGCTGAACAGGGCCCCGCCGTGAAGATAGGCACCGCTGAACAGGGCCCCGCCGTGCAGAAGAGCACCGCTGAACAGGGCCTGCCTTGCAGAAGAGCACCGCTGAACAGGGCCCGCCGTGAAGATAGGCACCGCTGAACAGGGCCCGCCGTGCAGAAGAGCACCGCTCCGCTGGGCCCCGCCGTCTCAAGCACCGCTCCGCTGGGCCCCGCCGTCTCAAGCACCGCTCCGCTGGGCCCCGCCGTCTCAAGCACTGCTCCGCTGGGCCCTTCCTGTCAAGCACTGTTTATGGTTCACTGTGCCCACCATGCCTCCTCCTTGACCAGTGGAGACTGTCATCCACCTGATGGACTGTGGCTTTGCACTCCCCAGGATGGCACAGTGGGCAACCCACCCACTGTAGAGACTTGAGAGACTGTGGCTTTGCACTCCCCAGGATGGCAGAGTGGGCAACCCACCCACTGTAGAGACTTGAGAGACTGTGGCTTTGCACTCCCCAGGATGGCAGAGTGGGCAACCCACCCACTGTAGAGACTTGAGAGACTGTGGCTTTGCACTCCCCAGGATGGCAGAGTGGGCAACCCACCCACTGTAGAGACTTGAGAGACTGTGGCTTTGCACTCCCCAGGATGGCAGAGTGGGCATGGTGGCCCCTTCGTGGATCTGGCGTCGTGGACTCATGTGGCTGTGGTGCCCCCCCCTTCCCTTCCCCCTGAGGTGCCTGTAGTTTTTTCATCAGATGCCCCTGCAGTGTTCTCTCCAAAGGACTCAGGTCTCCTGTGTGGGCTTTGCCCTTGTGTCGCTACACTGTAGCCCACGGACTGTTCTATTTAACTTTGATGTAGAGGACTAATTGCCTCGGTTCTCCATGGCAGTGTGTATAGTATTATTTTGTTATGGATATTTTGCATAGTTGACCGATACATATCAGAGTCTATTTTTTATATAAATTTTTCTTCACAATTTAATTATGTCTTTGCATTTTTCAGGGGGGTTTGGGTGGTGTCACTGTGCATTGTTGCTCTGCATTGGTGTGTACATAGTTTGGGGGGGTGGGGGTCGCATATGTGTGTGCCCGTAACCTTTCCTCCTCCCCCCTCCCGTGTGTCGTAGGTGCAGTACTCACCGTTGTCGTCTGCGCCGGCGTTCGTACTCGTGGTAGATGAGAAGGTAGACGAGAGCAGGTAGGATGTTTAATTCGGGTTCCATGCTGTCCTCCGTACTCGTGGAGTGTGTTTTGGTGAGCGTTTTCCCATCCGTAGTCTGTTTCCGCCGTGTTTTTATCGGCGGGGCTCCCGCCCCGGAAAAGGTGGCAGATTGGTGAGTTGTAATACTGTGGGCGGTACATTGTCTGCCGCCTGCCTGTTGGCGGTGACCGCCGCTGCTTGTCTGTACCGCCGTGGCGGTCGGAGTGTTAATGTGGCGGGCTGTGTTGGCGGTTGCCGCCAGGGTCAGAATTCCATTTTTTGGACCGCCGGCCTGTTGGCGGGTTGGCCGCCGCTTTATCACCGACTGCCAGGGTTAGAATCACCCCCTATATGTTTAGGCCTTCACTCCAGCCAAGTAAAAATAACACGGATATAATTTCAAATTATATAAATTCTAAACACTACCGCCCTCATTACAACCCTGGTGGTAAATGTTGCCTACCGCTGTGCTGACGGCTGCCAACATACCGTGGCCGCGGCGGTATTCCGCTACGGGTATTATGACCCACACTGAGAAATCCGCCACAATACAGACACCCACACAAGTCCGCCAGACCAAAGGTCAGTTACAAATTGGCGGTACCAAAATCCACACCGTTACGCCAACAGGAATACACCCACAGTATCAGGACCCACTAATCACTGTGGCGGTCTTTCAACCGCAGTAAACCATTGGCGGTACACACCGCTGCGCTCAAAATACCCACAAACTTGCAAAACCACACCACATTGGACAATTCAAACTACACACACCTGACACATATACACACACCACACCCACACACTCACACCACTATAAAACACCCACCCCCATTTCCCACAACCCTTTCAATGTAAAAAAAGATTGCCAACAGAGAGAGAGACACAAGTCAGGAGCACCCACTCAATCTGAGCCACAGAAGACCATCACCCATACAATATCCACGGACCTCACAGCACACACCACACAACATCACCTCACTCATCACCCAACACATCCTCACACATATCACTAACACCACATCCATGGCACCCCAAACACACCCCAGGTTTTCAGAGGAGGACGTAAAGGTCATGGTGGAGGAAATCATCCGGGTAGAGCCACAGCTCTTCGAATCACAGGTGCAGCAGACGTCCATTGCAAGGAAGATGGAGCTATGTCGGAGGATCGTGGACAGGGTCAACGCCGTGGGACAGCATCCAAGAACAAGGGACGACATCAGGAACAGGTGGAACCACCTACGGGGAAGGTGGGTTCCGTGGTTGCAAGACACCAGGTAGCTGTACAGAGGACTGGCGGTGGACCCCCACCTCCTACCCCACAACTAACAACATGGGAGGAGCAAGTCTTGGCAATAATGCATCCTGACGGCCTCGCAGGAGTAGCAGGAGGACTGGACTCTGGTAAGTCAAATCATTACTACTATATCCCCCACCCTACCTGCATGCCATCACAAACTCCTACCCCTGCCCTCACCCCCATCAGTCTACCAACTCACATATACCCCACTATCACAACCCACCCATCCCAAAACCAAGCCCTGCATGTAACACCAATCCATGGACCCCATCACAGACCTGCATGGACACCCATCACCACAGCATGCCCATTAGACAGAAACACCAGGCCCACAAAATCACAACACACACAAGCCGAAGCTGCCAGGGCTATCCCAACCATGCAGGGAAACAAACACATGCACAAGATAGCACACGCAGATACAATAACACTGCATTTTCATCCCCACAGGACCCCTACTCAAAGTCACCGGAGAGGAGTTGCCAGCAACACCCAGTCCCACCCAGAGGAGAACCACAGTGATGACAGCAGCTCTGCAAGCCTGGATCACGATGACCAACCTGGCCCATCAGGGACTCTGGACAGTTGGTTACCCTGCCACAGTCCCAACCCACCACTGACCCCCCCTCAGGAAACACCAGCACAGCACCCACCCAGCGGGCCCATGCCACTGTCCCCAGGACACATCAATCAGCAGTGTGTCCATCACTACAGGGACCCCTGGCAACCCCACAAACACAGGATGATCAGGGACCTGGGGTGAGTGGCAGTGGGCACACGGTTCAGGGGACAGAGGCACAGGACAACCGGGAAACTGATGCTGTGCAACAGGGGGAGGAGAAGCCCAGGGAACCGACTCTCCAGGAGGCACTCCAACATCCTGGGAGCATACCACCATTCCCAGAGACCATGGACCAGATACTGTACAAGTTGCAGGAGACCCAGCGGCTGCAGGAGGGACAGTACCAGGGGATCAGGGAGGACCTCAAAAGCATATACACCATCCTGGTCACCATTACAGGGGTGCTGGCAGACATGGGCAAGACCATGAGGGAGGCAGTGGCACAAAAATGGGCCCCTGACACTAGCCACACCGAAGAACAGCCTTCCACCTCTGCTGGTGCTAGTGGACAGGAGGCCCCGCCACAGGACCAACAGGCCACCAACACCCCTCCCCCCTGCAGAAGGAGAACCACCCCGCAAACGGTCCCTACGATCCAGGCAGAAGCCAAAGAACATTGCCAAGACCCACGCCAGGAAATAAAACTCTCTTGATTGTCACCCTTCTGTCTCACTCTGTCACCCTGAACTGCCATTACTCCCCTCACCATGCCCCATTGGACAATGCACCTGTGATGCCAAGAGACTGGACTCTAACTGGACATTCCTCCACCATCACCCCAGCCCATTGCACATCCCCCTCTACATATGAGCACCTAAATAAACATCTTTGGAACAAATACAGATCTTGAGTCTGTCAAATGATTGAATTATATATTAGTACAACATTCTGAAAACATTGCAAGTTATATGTACAGTCATTTATATATTGGTATGACCTTAAGTTGGCAGCTGTAAACATACCAGGAGCCAGAGTGGGCCACAGAGATCTGAAAATAGAGATGCTAAAGGGTACAGTAAGTGGCCATAGACTTAGGGAAATCAGGCTGCCATGTACAATGTCAAACAGAAAACTGAAATGGAAAGTGAAGTTACAGTGTCTTACCTGTGTGTCACTGGAAGTTCTGCTGTATTATATTACTTCTGTTGTCCACATCTTGTTCCTCTGCCTCCTCTTCCTCACTGTCCACAGACTCCCCCGCTGCCACAAGACCATCTCCAGGCTCATCCTCCTGTAGAAAAGGCACCTGGCGTCTCAAGGCCAGGTTGTGCAACATGTAACATGCAACGAAGATCTAGCACACCTTCTTGGGTGAGTAGTACAGGGATAGTACAGGGATACACCTGTCAGATGGAGGCACCGGAACCTGGCCTTCAGGAGGCCAAAGGTTCTTTCAATTATCCTCCTTGTTTGCCCATGTGCCTCATTGTAACATTCCTCTGCCCTTGTCCTGGGATTCCTCACTGGGGTCAGTCACCACGAGAGGTTGGGGTAACCAGAGTCACCTGAAAATATCGAGGGATACCTGTTAGACACACACTAACCCTTAGGGACAACCCCATACCCAGACACCAACTTACAATGGGTGGGGACCTTGGGCTCACCTATTAGCCACTTCCGGTGGCTCTCGAGTTGGCCCATCACATATGGGATGCTGCTATTTCTCAAGATAAAGGCATCATGAACAGAGCCAGGAAACTTGGCATTCACATGGGAGATGTACTGGTCCGCCAAACACACCATCTGCACATTCATAGAGTAATAGCTTTTTCTATTCCTGAACACTTGTTCATTTCTCCGAGGGGGGAACAAATGCTACATATGTACCATCTATGGCACCAATGATGTTGGGGATATGTCCCAGGGCATAAAAGTCAGCTTTCACTGTTGCCAAATCCTCCACCGGGGGAATATGATGTAGCTGCGCATGTGTTTCAGCAGGGCTGACAACACTCTGGTCAACACATTGGAGAACATTGGCTGGGACATCCCTGATGCCATGCCCACTGTTGTTTGGAAGGAACCACTTGCCAGGAAATGGAGAACTGACAGGACATGCACTAGAGGGGGGTACCTGTGGGCTGGCAGATAGCTGACATCAGGTCTGGCTTCAATTGGGCACATAGAGGGTCATTCTGACCCTGGCGGCCGGTGGCCGCCAGGGCCACCGACCACGGGAGCACCGCCGACAGGCTGGCGGTGCTCCAATGAGCATTCTGACCGCGGCGGTTCAGCCGCGGTCAGAAGCGGAAAGTCAGCGGTCTCCCGCTGACTTTCCGCTGCTCATTGGAATCCTCCATGGCTGCGGAGCGCGCTCCGCAGCCATGAGGATTCTGACCCCCCCTACCGCCATCCAGTTCATGGCGGGAAAGCCGCCATGAACAGGATGGCGGTAGGGGGGGTCGCGGGGCCCCTGGGGGCCCCTGCCGTGCCCATGCCAATGGCATGGGCACGGCAGGGGCCCCCGTAAGAGGGCCCCAAAATGTATTTCACTGTCTGCCTTGCAGACAGTGAAATACGCGACGGGTGCAGCAGCACCCGTCGCACCTTCCCACTCCGCCGGCTCGATTACGAGCCGGCATCCTCGTGGGAAGGTCGTTTTCCCCTGGGCTGGCGGGCGGTTTAACTGGAACCGCCCGCCAGCCCAGGGGAAAACTCGTAATACCCGCCGCGGTCTTTTGACCGCGGCGCGGTAATTTGGAGGGCGGGATCCTGGCGGGCGGCCTCCGCCGCCCGCCAGGGTCATAATGAGGCCCATAGTTCTTGGATTGTGGCCCGATTAAGGGCCTCATTATGACCCTGGCGGGCGGCGGAGGCCGTCCGCCAGGATCCCGCCCTCCAAATTACCGCGCCGCGGTCAAAAGACCGCGGCGGGTATTACGAGTTTTCCCCTGGGCTGGCGGGCGGTTCCAGTTAAACCGCCCGCCAGCCCAGGGGAAAACGACCTTCCCACGAGGATGCCGGCTCGTAATCGAGCCGGCGGAGTGGGAAGGTGCGACGGGTGCTACTGCACCCGTCGCGTATTTCACTGTCTGCAAGGCAGACAGTGAAATACATTTTGGGGCCCTCTTACGGGGGCCCCTGCCGTGCCCATGCCATTGGCATGGGCACGGCAGGGGCCCCCAGGGGCCCCGCGACCCCCCCTACCGCCATCCTGTTCATGGCGGCTTTCCCGCCATGAACTGGATGGCGGTAGGGGGGGTCAGAATCCTCATGGCTGCGGAGCGCGCTCCGCAGCCACGGAGGATTCCAATGAGCAGCGGAAAGTCAGCGGGAGACCGCTGACTTTCCGCTTCTGACCGCGGCTGAACCGCCGCGGTCAGAATGCTCATTGGAGCACCGCCAGCCTGTCGGCGGTGCTCCCGTGGTCGGTGGCCCTGGCGGCCACCGGCCGCCAGGGTCAGAATGACCCTCTAAGTCTGTAGGTTAGGATAATGTGTCTGTTCTCCATAGTCGCAAGGTCCACCAGGGGTCTGTACACCAGAGGATGTTGCCATCTCATATTCTTCCTCAGCGGCTGAAGCCTATGGAGGAAAACATTGAGGAGAGGGTCATTGTCACACATCAATTGAAATAATGATGCATCTTTTCCTTTACAGAATCTGTATGTGAATCTGAGAGTCAGTTGCTGTGCCAATGTCTGCTGTGACGCAGTTAGGTGCCATGGCCTGTGCCCCCCTGAAATGGCGGCTTCCTGACCTGTGAGGAGGGCCAAGTGGGAATGAGGTAATTCCGCTGGCGTTGTGTGCCGTTGCGGTAGGCAGTCGATGACCGCCACGCAACTTCGCATTGGTTATCATTGGGCCCTATCGGTTCCAGGAGCCAATGGCGATGTACGCCGGCAGTGACGAGGTACGCATCGCCGTGGACATGACCAACATTTTCTCTCTGTTCACTCACTTGCTACCTGACCTCCACCAGGAGAGGACCTACACTGCAAATGCTGCTGTGACCTGTGTCTGGAAGCGACAATGGCTCATGTGTCTGGGGAAAGGGCCCCTGCCTTCACTGCAGAGGAGTTGGAGAAACTGGTGGATGGGGTCCTACCCCAGTACACGTTACTCTATGGTCCTCCAGACAAACAGGTGAGTACACTGTGATCATGATGTGTGGACCATGAATGTATGGATTGCTGTGTGTGTAAGCCACATGTAGGGGGAGGCTGAGGCGTCCTGGCCAGGGTGCTGCATGTATGATGGCCAATGTATGTGCGTCAGGGGATGCAAGGGATCTGGTGAGCCATGAGTGTGATGGTCTGGATGGTTAACTAATTCCCTTTTCTGCTGTCTTTTCCATGCAGGTCAGCGCTCATCAGAAAAAGGGTATTTGGTGTGCCATCGCCAAGGATGTGTGGACCCTGGTGGTCTTTGACAGGCGGAGCACCCACTTCCGCAAATGGTGGGAGGACCTGTGCCGCTGGGCAAGGAAGACGGCGGAAGCCAAGCTGGGGCTGGCCTCCCAACGAGGAAGGGGTGCCCGTCGTACCCTGACCCCCCTGATGTTCCTCATCCTGGCGGTGGCCTATCCAGAGTTGGATGGGCGCTTGAAGGCACACAGCAGCCACAAGGGGGTGAGTACAGATTCAGATTCATGACTGTGCACACGTTAAGGTTTACCTGGGTGGGGGATGTGGGCTATAGATGCCCCTAGGCCTGGGTGAACATGGCAGGATAGGTCCCTTGTTGGGCAGGCTCTAAAGCACTCCACCCCCAACAGTGTTAGTGGGCATCTACTACTGGGCAGGGTCCTGTGGGTTTCAGGTGTGCAGCTAATGGCGTTAGGCATTGTACCCCATGGGCTGGTAACTATCTTAGTAATTGGTAGTGCATGGCCTAGTGCATAGGGCTGCTCCCTGTGAGACGTGTACTCCAATGGTAGTGTTGTTGCTGGCATTGATCAAGGGTATCCCTGTCTCTCTCCCCCCTTTTTGTTTTGTCACCCTGTTCTTGTGTACATTAGCATCATCTGGCGGAGGAGCAGAAGCACAGGCGACGGAGGGAGGTGCATCCCAAAAAGGCCTGGAGGCCGAATCCACCGATGGGGAGGGCACCAGTGGGACGGAAGGCGAGGGGAGCACCACGACGGGGACAGGAGGGGACACCACAGACAGCGACTCCTCCTTTGATGGAAGCTCCCTGGCGGTGGCAGACACCTCTGTGCCCACCCCAATAACAGGTACAGCTGCCACCCCCCTACCAGCACCGCCCTCCCAGCAGCCCCTCAGTGTGTCTCCCATGCCCACTCACCCAGGAGGGTGGGCATCTCCTTCGCCCCAGGCACCTCAAGCCCTGCCCCAGTCAGCCCTGCTGCCCTCAGATCAGATCCCTCACTGTTGGGAAAACAAGCATACTGAATGCCATCCAGGGGGTCAAGAAGCATTTACAACAAACAAATGCATACCTGTAGGGCATTCACTCTGGCGTGGTGGCCCAACAGAGAGCATTTCAGGCTCTGGCCTCAGCACTGATGGCAGCCATTGTCCCTGTCTATAGCCTCCCTCCTCCACCTTCCTCTACCCAGTACCAATCCCCTCAACCTCAACCTATCCCAAGCACACCTTCAGACCAGCATTCACCGAAATCACCACACAAAAGTGGTCCAGGCAAACACAAGCACCACATTTCATCTCACAGGCACTCACACAAGCACCATCCACATGCAGACACACCAACATCCACTGCCTCCACTGTGTCCCCCTCGTCGTCGTCGTCCACCTCCCTCCCAGTAGCATCTCCAGTCACACCTGCATACACTAAATCCTCCTCTACTACCTCCATCACCAGCACGCCCATCACAACACACCGCTCACTGGCAGTCCCCACATCCATGCACACGTCCTATGTGTCCTCTCCCAGTGTGTCTGTGACCCCTCCTCCCAAAGTACACAAACGCAAGCACCCACCCACCCAACAGCCATCCACCTCACAACAGCATCCAGCCCACGCACCCGCACCCAAATTCAGCAGACAGACACCTCCTACAACCACTCCCTCTTCCTCCACTCCCAAACCCTTTCCCTCTTCCCACCCCAGTGTCCCTAAGAAGCTTTTCCTGGCCAACTTTGACCTCTTCCCTACTCCTCCTCCCCCCCCGTCCTTCCCCTCGGGCAAAGGTGGCCAGAAGCCAGTCCAGCACCTCAGCCACCAAAACCTCATCCGCTGTGGTTACTGCAGCTATCAAAGTCTCAAAGGGGGCCACCGTCAGCCCAGCCAGTGTGCCACCAACCCCTGCAAAGGCCAAAACCATTCCGCCACCTGGCAAGGTGAAGAGGGGGACAGGATCCAGCAAGGGGAAGGAGCCACAACCACCCACCAAGGCCACCTCAAAGACTGCAGCTGCCAGACCCAAGGTCACACCACCATCTGCCAAGGTGAGGAAGGGGCAGAAAACACCAGCCAAGGCACTTCAGCCATCCGAGGCTGCTGGTGAAGGCCTGGTGGGTACCAGCACAACCGTCAACACCACCACCTACACAGCGGCCAGCACCTCCAGCAGCCCTGCCGTTAGCACCGCCGCAAGCCCCGCCACCTGCACCGCCACAGGCACCACCTCTCGTGTCAGCAGCAGCAGCCCCAGTGGGCAGCCGTCGGAGGCTGCAGGAGAAGGGCTGGAGCCTCCCTCCACCGCTGGCAGCACCGGCATGTGCACCACGGCCAGCACCGCCACCTGCACTGCCGCTGGCACTGCCGCAGGCCCCGCCGCTAGCACCGCCACCTGCACCGCTGACAGTAGCACCACTACAAGCAGCAGCAGCCCCAGTGGGCAGCCGTCTGCGGCTGCAGGAGAAGGGCTGGACCCTCCCTCCACCCTTGGCAGCACCCCCACCAGCCCCGGTACTACCACCAGTTTGCGGCCATAGCTGTAGCCAGATGGAGTCTGGCCCTGCCTCCATGGACCATCATGCAACCTGGTCCCTGAAAATCTCATGCCTCAGACACCCAGGTGAGGGACTGTGAACTGCAACACCCCAAGTGTTGCATCATTCGGCACAAAGCCCCCTCCAGAACCAGTGTAGATATGCGTCCACTCACCCAATCCTTGGCAGGATGAAGCACACTGGGCACAAAGCCCCCTCCAGAACCAGTGGACATCTGCATCCACTCACCCTATCCTTGGCAGGATGAAGCACACTGGGCACAAAGACCCCTCCAGAACCAGTGGAGATATGCATCCACTCACCCAATCCTTGGCAGGATGAAGCACACAGGGCACAAAGCCCCCTCCAGAACCAGTGGAGATATGCATCCACTCACCCTATCCTTGGCAGGATGAAGCACACTGGGCACAAAGACCCCTACAGAACCAGTGGAGATATGCCACCACTCAGCCAATCCTTGGCAGGATGAACCACACTGGGCTCAGAGCCCCCTCCAGAACCAGTGGAGATATGCATCCACTCACCCAATCCTTAGCAGGAAGAAGCACACTGGGCACAAAGCCCCCTCCAGCGCCAGTGGAAGAAGGCATCCACTTGAGAGACTGTGGCCTTGCACTCCCCAGGACCAAGCTGTGGGCAAACCACCCACTTGAGAGACTGTGGCTTTGCACTCCCCAGGACATCGCTGTGGGCAACCCACCCACTTGAGAGACTGTGGCCTTGCACTCCCCAGGACATCGCTGTGGGCATGGAGCCCACTCCAGGAGCAGTGCTGTTTTACTTTCTTCCGGCTGAGGTGCACCCCCTTCACCCTCCCAATGAGGGGTCTGTGTGTTTTCGACCTGATGCCCCTGCAGTGTTTTTGCTGTATTGAGGCAGGAGTCAAGTGTGGGCTTGGCCTATGAGTTTTGGCCCAGTGGCCCACTGACATTTTGTGTGGACAATGTACCACCTTATATACATATTGTATATTTTTGTAAATACTGTATTTAAAAATCTTACGTACATATTACTATTTCTAAAATATCACTGATTTAGCTCTATTCCTTTTGTCCTTGCAGTATTTCAGGGGGTTTGGGGGTGTAAATGAAATGTTGATGCATGTGTTTGTGTGTATGGTGTTGTGGGTAAGGGTGGGTGTGGGGTTGTGGCATGTTGCGTGTGTGTGTCACTCTCTTTTTCCTCCCCCCTCCCCTATGTACTAGGTGCAGTACTCACCATGGTCGTCGCCACCGCCGTTGGTACTCCTGGTAGATGAGGAGGTAGACCAGCATGGGAGGACCTGCAGCTCGGGCTCCATGAGTGGTTTCCCTTCCAAGTACTGTTTCTGCCGTGATTTGGATGGCATTGGTACCGCCCTAGAAAAGCTGCCAGATGGGCGGCCTGTGATGGGGTGGGCGGTACATTGACTTCCTCCTGTCTGTTGGTGGTTACCGCAGCGGTGTTTGTTGCTACCGCCATGGCTGTCGGAGTGTTAAAGTGGCTGTATGTTTTAGCGGTTTCTGCCGTGGTTGTGATCCCATTTTTTTTACTGCCGGCCTGTTGGCGGTATTACCGCCGCTTTGACACCGACTGCCAGGGTTGTAACGAGGGCCTGCATATGAAATCATATAAGACGAATAAGCAGAATAATGGTATTTAAACTTTAGTCCCGAAAAGAGAATCATAAAATGCTGATTACATGCCATAAACAAAGATGCACTCCACTCACATACTTTGCACTACAAGAATTGAATGAAACATATTAACTGTCACCTTGTGACCACCAGAAAATGATCACTCCATCATGTTCTTTATCCCTGAGATGTTGTGGCCCAGACAACTACACTCTTTCAACCCTCCCTCTGGTGATTTTTAGAGCCATGACAAATTTCTCTTCATTCTTGAATGAGACTCTCTACAACCTAGTTGTTTTAAATAACTTCCACTTAGATTCTTCCAGATTCTTCATATCATCATAATATATACACTGACAATCTTCCAGTTCAACTTCTGCTCTCTTTCTTTTCTTGCCTTGTTTAACCTGTGTTCTCTGAAACATTCAGTATCCCACAAATCCCAATTTCCACTTCTCAAGCTACCAAACCATCTGCCTATAACAGACAATCCACTCCCAGTGGCCTCCTATGCACCTGTTGCTTACAAATCCTTTAAATCATTGGTCAACTCTACAATATTCTGAATATACTTCTGCAAATCTTCACATTTAACAGGGATAAAAGTGCAGCATTGTTGGATTTTAAGTATCCGACAGACTCCACCTTCTTTTGTGAGCAACATGCCTAACGCAAGTCGATTTTGCAAAACCGTTGATCTGATTGCTATCATCTCAGTTATTGACAACCAATAATGCTCCAGCAGTACTAGTGGCCAATTTGTCTGCTATAGTAGACAGCCTTCTGATTTTCAGATTATTCAAAGTCATTCCCACAGATGGAATCATATAACCAGAAATGTCTCGTACTACCTCCCTTGCACTCACACCTCACTTAGATCTAAACTGTTTTGTCCAAAGAGGATTATCAAAGTGCTCCACTTGATAGATTTTACGAAAATCAATTCCCAAATAACATATATCATACCATCCTTTCTGTAATCTAAAATATGCATACTTTCCACTGCACCTTCCCCATTGAAATACAACTTGAAATTTCTCCGAACTTCAAATGTGTACTCACAGTCACTCTTTCCTACAAACACCGTCAGTGGGGGAACGTCTCCATCCAGATGCACAATCGCCCATTTTGTTCCTAATTTAAAGCTAAAGCAGCTACATTTCCAGCTGATTGGAATAACTCATCTGTCTGTGATCCGGCTTCTAACTCTCTCCTCCTGTCTTTTACTAAATTCAAAAACTTCCTTTCTACATCTGATAAAAGGCAAGTTCATTTGTGTCTATGTGTATATACAGTATCTAAAGTAGAAACAGGTTTGAAGAATCTTGCAATTATTTTTATTTTTAAAGGAGCTGGGTGCCTATTTAAATGTTCAATTATAGGGATTTCTGAAAGAACCATTTCATAATTGGAGAAATACTACTGGTAATGTCCTGATCCATAAAATAAACTCAACAACAAACTGCATTAAACTACATAAGTCACAGGGATGTGGTGGTAGATAATACCCTCTGAAACTGAAGCAGGCAACTGTGTACATTCATAGCAATCCCTTGCCTTTATAGTCTCTATCCATTCACACAACAGGTGAAAATATACATTTGCATAATAATCTCCTCTAGATGTATCTATGTGTAATGCTGTGACAGAATAAGTAATAATGGATACCGGACGGCGTAATGTTAAATGTGGTCTTTTATTTTAATGTTTTTTCTTCTTCTACGCTTTCTTTATTTTTGTAGTTTTCTCTAAGGTTTTGTATGGCTGTCAGGTGGTCTTCCTTTCTCTTCTGGGTTTTCTCAACGGTGCTCTTCTTATCCGTTTAGATAGTTCTCTCGGAGTTCTGCAGATGAAGTCACCAGTAGAGGGAGAAAAGAATAAGCCGATTTTAGAAGGTACGTGGATTGCTACTTGATTCCACTTTTCCCTGTCATCTTTCTGTTTCTTTTCTATATGTCTTTCTTCTTCCTGTTTCTCCTGTCTCCTTTTCAAGTGCTGTTAGTAACTGTTTAATTTCCTTCTCGCTTTAGACAAAGTTTTCTCTCTTTCTTCCTCTGACCACTAAATACTGTCTTATTTCTTTATCCTATTGATTAGTATAATACTGTTGCTTCTCACCCTGTGCCTTCCTTGTTTTCTTATTCGTGATAATGATAGCGAGCTTTTTATAGTTTTCTTCCCCCAGGTGTTTTATCCCGTGCAATCATGGGTGGTGTCCGCTTTTCTCTACCCTTCCTCTTCATCTCCAGTACACCCCTGTACCTGATCTGGTCACGATCTTCCTAGAACGTGGCCGGCTCCAGCACATCCGTTCCCTCCTCCGTCTCCTGGATCCTCCGTAACTCTGTCTCCTTGCCACAACTCTCCTCCTTGCTCCGGCGGCTCTCTCTCTCCTGGCCGCGACTCTCCTCGCTCCAGCATCTTCCTGTCTCCTGGCCACAGCTCTCCTCCTCGCTCCAGTGTCTCCCTGTCTCGTGGCCGCACTTCTTCTCCTCGCTCGTGGCTCGAAATGGGCCCGCCTCTTCCTCCTCTGACTCAGCAAGCCGAAAAGTGCCCCTGGGGTACTTCCCTCTCGGCCCAGCACACGGCGTCCTACCACAAATGCTTTCTTATTTAACCTATTACCGTTCGTAGAACTAATAGCTCGAAAGGAATATCAGAAGATGTCCCTCCTTCTACAAGATCAGTGGGGGAAAACACTCCTACTAGTAATGTTATTAATGTTATAAGCAGAACAAGCAGTAAAGCACCTATGACACATCTACTTCTACTTGTTTGATTGATCTCCATTTTGTCTTTAGAATCAGACCTATTACTGAGGGAAATATGGTAGCAGTAAATGCCTCTTTGTTGATTATGTCAATGCAGTCAGGAAAATAAAGCTCAAAAGGTTAACAGTTCAAAGTTAATTCAATATCAGTACATATAAATCTTCGTGTGGCTTCCTTATTCTACTCCGTGTTCTTCTAAATGACAAACTTTTTTCTTCTACTGGGGCCTAGGTGTCCTTCCAAGTTCTCGATCCCGACCAAAGGTCTCTAATATGTGCACAAACTACGCTACTAGATGACAATCAAAGTTTTAAATACAGCTCAATCACAATGTCCAATTCATGGATGCTCAGCTGAACCAGAATGCTGATGCCAACATTCCCAGAATTCTTGATCTGTGTCCATTGCAAATTAGGTCTTTCAGGTGAAGAGTCCCCTATGCTTGGTACTCTTGTTCTTTTTGACTTTCTCTGTTTTACACCTTCACTTTTACTCAAATCAGAATTCTCTGTGTCCTCAGCAATCGTTGATGGCACATGCTCTTTAGGCAGTGTCACTCCTTCTCGCTCCTGTCTTCTAAGCCAATGATCTCCGGCCTACATTTGCCTTCCAGTAGCACTCGTTCCCACACCAGGGTCTGATTTCAAGTCTGACTCCTGCTCTTCAGGAAAAACTTTGATCGGTTCTGCTTCAGAGTCAGAGGTGATTTGCTCCAGACCCTCTTCTGGTTGGTTAAGTGTTAGTTCAAGGTCAGGTTGGTCCCCAACAGTTTGATTGATCTGTTCCGGTTGTCTTTGACACACTAGTGGCTCTTCCAGGATGAGCACTGTTTCATCAGAGGGACACTCCACCCTGTGAGTGTGAGAAGCATGGATCCAGTTAGGGAGACCTCCACACTTGACACCAGTCGTTGTCACCAGTATCACCTGATAAGGCCCACACCAACAACGTCCCAGACACATCTACCTGACATGTTTCTTCACAAAGACCTAGTCACCAGAACGGAAGTCATGGCACTGTTCTTGTGGTGGGGAAGCTGTTACTGTTTTAACCTGATGAGACACAAAACGCACTACATCAGCTAGTCCCTTGCAATAGTCTAGGACCATGTAATCAGTTATTTTCACAAGTGCATTCACAGGAATTGCTGGCAGTCTCATCACGCTTCCCATCAGGATTTTGTTGGGGTAACAATTCAGATTTTTGATCAGGTACACTCCAAAGACTCATCAACACAATAGGCAAAACATCAGGCCACTTCAGAGATGTTGAAGCACACACTTTTGCCAGCCTTGATTTCAGCATGCCTTTCAATTGTTCAACAACACCCAAATAATCAGGTCTGTAACTGCAATATAGTCTCTGATCCATCTACAATGCGGTGCATAACAATTTTAGGACCTCATTATTGAAATGAGTTCCTTGATCTGATTCCAAAGAGGTTGGGAAACCAAACATCGGGATAAGTTCTCTCAATAACAGTTTTGCCACACTAACATTTCGCCTAGGTCAGTATTTTTCAACCCAACGGGAAAAGACACACACAATGACCAAAATGTACCTCAATCCATTGCACACAGGTATCTCAATGAAATCCGTTTAAATTCAATTAAAAAGCCTTCCTGACTTTCCTATGTGACTCAACGTAACTGCAGTCTTTTTGCCAACATTGCTCCGTTGACACACAAGACACTTATGACACAGCGCTTCAGCCATTACTCTTAATTTAGGATTGAACTAGGTCTGCCTGAACAACCTCACCATATCATCCCTACCAATGTGAGCAGGGCCATGGAAATGTTGAGCCATAGGTGGTAACAGCTTATTTGGCAAGACTGCCTCCCATCCACTGAAACCCAAATGTCATCATCTCTCTTTACACAACCTGCTTTAACCCAACCTTGCTGTTCTTCCTCCAACACCTGCTTCTGTAGCCTTTTCATCTCATCCTAGCTGTTGTCAGCTGTTGTCAAAAAGAGGTTAATTTTAGTCTTATCCATTCCTTCATTTGTGAATTCTCCATTAAACGTGCAGACATTATGCGCACAATACCTAGCAATCTCATTGGTGTACCAATTGCCCGAAGTCACAGGATCATCTCCAGAGCAGTATGCAGCCCACTTAGCCACCACATCCTGCTCATGCAACTGGAGTGTGTTCAGGAGATTTTTCATTTAATTCCTGATCGGTGATCCAGAGGGCGTCATAAATCCACGCTTAGACCAGGGTTGCTCGAAGTCATGAATGACACCAAAGCCGTAGTGACTATCGGTAAAGATTGTCACTTTAAATTGATCGGAAACACAGCATGCTCTTATAAGAGCAATCAGTTCAGCCACTTGAGCTGAAAATATTCCTTGAAGCCAAGAAGCTCTGACAACTCCAGACAAAGTACAGACAGCATAGGCCTATTTCAGACTCCCTCCACTGTCTCTCAAACATGAACCATCAACATAAAGGACATAATCAGGGTTGAGCAATGGTTCATCTCGTAGGGCTGGTATGGGTTTGATACATAGTTCAGTGACATCAAGACAATCGTGGTCTCCTTCACAGTCTTCAACTGACCCATGTCCCACTACTGGCAATAGAGTGGCAGGATTCAAAATTCTGCATTGTTGAATGGTAACCCTCTCTGCAGTCAAGATCAGTATCTCATACTTTTTAAGTCTACTGCTGGTAAGATATTGAGTATGTGTCCTTGTCAATTGGAGATCAACTGAATGAGGCATGTACACAATTACTGGATGTCCCATAACAATATTTTCACACCTCTGAATTGCAGTGCTGACTGCAGCTACCGCTTTGAGGCAGCCAGGCAAATCAGACGCAGCAGGATCCAGCATAGCAGAAAAATATGCCACTGGTCTCTTGGCATTTGCATGCATTTGTTTCAGCACTGAGAGAGCACATGCCTCCATCTCACTGCAAAAAAGTACAAAAGGCTCATTATAATAGGGCAACCCTAGATCAGGGGCGCGAAACAGAGATTCTCTCATCTCAAGAAATGTGACAAAGCAGTTGTTGTCCCATGGTACCGGTCAGGCATATCTTCGTGTGTCACCCTCTGTAAAGGCTTAGCTACTAGGGAAAGTTGGGTATCCACTATCTACAGTAGCCCACCATTCCGAAAAACATTCTGACCTCCTTCTGTATAGCTGGCGGACCCAATTTCAGTATAGCTGAAATCCTCTCTTGTAATACCTTTCTCGCTCCTTTCTCAGTTTGATGTCCTGGGCATTGAACTTGTTTCTGACAATACTGCATCTTTCCAGGGGACGCTTTATGTCCCATTCTCAGCTAGGTGGTTCAACAATGCAACAGTATCATGTTTAAATGCTTCTTGAGTATTCAACGCCACCATCAGTTTGTCAATGTAATGAATCAAGGCTGAATTGCAAGGCATAATCAGGGATTCCAGATTTTGCTTTAAAATCCGATTTAAGATCGAAGGAGATTCAGTATACCCTTGTAGGACACAACACCATATTATGGCCCTGTTTCTGAACCGAAACCAAAAGAGGAACTGAATGTCCTTATTCAGCGGTATCGAAAAGAAGGCCTCACACAGGTCAATGACAGTAAATCACTCAGCCACACACGGAATTTGAAACAATATCACAGTTGGATTTGGTACCACAGGGCAACAGGGAACACCCATATTGTTTATGTTCCCCAGACCTTGTACAATCCTGTGCTTTTCATTTGGTTTTTGAAGACCCATGATGGGAGAGTTACAAGGACTTCCCATTATCTCCTTCCGAATTCCCAGCTGCTGCATCAACTGGATTACAGGAATTATTCCAGCAATCATCTAAGGGATCAAATTATATTGTGGGATCTTTGAAAACTCAACATTTGGTTTGACAGTGATTCGGAAAGGTTCTACAACTTTTATCAGTCCGATTTTCTTTCCTGAAAAATCCCACACTTCATACTTAAAAGTTTCCTTTAAATCCGAGGGCAGATCATCAATTGCCAACAGTGTCAGTAATGTGCAATATGCCTCGTTTTTCATCAACTTTCTTCCCTTCAAGAAAATTAAAATCTCATTTATACAACCATACATAATATTTCGCCAAACAATAACTCGACATTATGTATATATTTATACTTATTGGCTGCATCATACTTTAAAGATAATAAGTTGACCTCATTTTCCAATCACGAATAGTGCCACTTGCCATTATCCTTCCAAAATCGAATGCGTCCCAAATGGGACTGCATGCAAATTTCCCAGTAGTAAATCTTGACCGCATTTTATCACAAACCACATCTCAATCATTCCAAGAGAGTGCACTTTCAGCTCTTAAAAGCCCATTACCTTTAGACCGCAAATGTCCTACTTGATGTCTTGCGAAACCGATTTTACCAAACAAAAGACACGGCGAGAAAACAATCACGTTTTTAAATCCTTCATCAATGTGTACACTTCCGGTGCCTCCAGGCATGTCTGGAATGCCAAACATGCTTCCCTCATCAGTTCCGCCTACCCCGGGCGCCTGCCAACAAGTACGGAGAACGAATGAGATCACTCCGCCGCCCGAAACACTAAGTAAACGGGTGAACTTTAAACTAACCCAGATACAGTGCACAAATTCAAATTGAAAACTCAAAAACAATCTTTAGCTCACTCCCCAGTTACAACATATCTTCTTACACAAACATATATTCACACTCCGTATTGTTATACACACCACTAAATCCATCACACATTCCTCTTTAAACGGCTGTTATAAAAGACAAGCTTTAGAGCCTCAGTTGTCATTAGGAAGTCCGACCTTATATGGATAGTGCTTCACCTCCAGACTCCAAGCACAATATCCCCACATGGGCAATCCAATTAAAATTCCACATTATTATAGAAGCAACTAAATCTGTCATGTGGTTTTCAAGAACCCCCGGTGCATCATCAATAAATCTAACTTTTAATTCACAACACTCAGACTCAACGTCTCCTCTCTGTTAGTCTTGCTTCAAAACATCTTTTTAGCAGGCCATTATGTTCGTAAATTTGACCTACTCCACTTATAATACGCTCCACTCCATGGGTCTACTGAATCTCAAATTTCAAAATCTCAAGTGACCCTCAATCCTTATACATCTATATATCTATTATATCCCTTTATGTACATAAAGAATCCCCTAGCCATAGTACAGGTAAGGGTTGTAGAAAAGTGAAACAACCTATCTTACTTCTTCCAACAATTAAAAATCTACAAACTGACTCTCCATATTCTTGGACCAAATCCAACATCATAATCCCTATGAAAACACGCCTAGTCTCACTTGACTAAATTGGCTGTTTGCCTGGCTATTTCCTCATATTCATTCAGGTCCTGACTGACAGAGTCCAAAAGATGAATCCATTTACATTCTCTTAAATTCAAAACATTCATCACATTCCCCCCTCGTTGATTGACAGTGATCTTATCAATCACTTGCCATCTCAAAGAGTCCACTGAATGGTTCAGTGCAGTAAAATGATCCACCAAAGGTGCACCTAGTATTTTACATCTGATCAAGAGCTAGAGGGGGTCGAAACGTCGACGATGATGCTTGATCCTGGATTTGGTTTCTTACCATTCTGTTAATGAAGGACTAAAATGGGAATTCAATGCTGTCTAAATTTAAGATTGGTTCAATGTGGAAAAAAGATTAACCAACAGGCTGTTTTTTAGTTCATTTTTGAATGGATAGTTGGGAGATTAATTATCTCTTTCTTCTTTTCTGATCACGAGCATTTGAACTTTGCACTTTTCTTTGTCCTTCTTTTGTGGTGATATGATAGGGGATTCTTTGTACTGAATTTTATATAAATTTAGATGTTATTTTTGTATATAAAATAAAGAAAGTTTTCTAAATAATTATCTACCTATGCTGCATAAAAGTAATAAGGGATGGTTTTGTTGTTGAGGTTGTCTCCTATGGGGGCCCTCTAGTTTTGTAATAAATGGCGTACAATAATGACACAATTTATTTTCACCAAGAGATCTCTTCCCAAGAGATTCACTGGACTACGATCACAGAATATGAACTTGTGCGGTCTTCAAAAGATCCTATTTTAGCTGAAACAGGGGCAGTTTCCTTAACTGTCATCTGTCTATTTCCCACACCAACAACTTGGATTGTTTTTCCTGAGAGGGGTAGGTTTGGGACTTCTACTGTTCTCAATGTAGAATGGGTAGCACCAGTGTCAACCAAAAATGACACAGGTGGTCACCCATTCACTATCTATGAATGGTCCACTGTGGTCTCCCTCTAAGGCTGCACCAAGTACGCAGTATACCTCCCCTCTCAGACGCTGTCAGGCTGACCGATTGGATCCATTTCCTTCTCCTGTATCAAACAACGGATATTGCTGGACGGATTTCCATTCTGCGTTCCATTCATTTTCATTCTCAGACCTTGATTTGGAAGTTTACCTATGCCAATAGCATTCTGCTGTGGAATTGGAGGTTGAGGGACCTGCATGGTCAGGGCCTGGGACACATTAACATTTTGACTTCTAAGTCTTTGAACTCCCTGCATCTGGTTAAAGTTATTATTCTGTGAAGGTACAACCCTGCATTTTGAGCTTCATTAGCAGGATTTAAATGACATTCCCGCTTCCATTGACCCAGTTTGGTACAAACATGACATGGGGTTGGCTTCTTTAAACTATTTACATCCAATCCTGTACTAGGATCTATTGGGACACCTCGACCTCTCCCTTGTGTTGGATTTTGTGATCATTGATATACACCTTGCATTGTGCTTGTATTACTCACAGCTATGGGCATCTGGCTAATTCTCTGAGCTGCTTTCATCTGAGCTAGCATCAACTTCTCCTTGAACTTTTTCAGCTTAATTTCTATTTCATCATGGCAGTATTTAGCATAATGCAAAATCTCATCTATGGACTTATTCTGCCAACAAATCAAATGTTGCTGGATCATTAAACTAATCTCTGGTCTCAAACCTGTCACAAACCTTAACACAAAATGTCATATATCCTTTGCCTCAAAAGTCTCCATACCACTATATTGTTTGAATACCTGTAGCTATCTCTCATTATAGACATGTTTCATCTCCTTTGGTTCTTTAGTCCTGTCAATTTCGACCCAAACAACATCCTAAGGGGGCACCTTCCCTTTCAGAAACACAACGACCTCCTGATATTTCTTCATAACCAATGGAGAGGGACCCTTGGTTATTAGATTCTTAGGTGGTTCCTTCTCTGAACAGTGAACATATATCTTACATTCTGCCCACAAATCACTCGATATGACAATGTCGCACAAAGTGCTCAAATCAACCTGCAACACCTGCAAAATCTTCACAAACCTTTCAACCTGTTTGTACCATTCAAGTGGCTTTTCTCACAATTTTGGGAAATCATTAGTAAATGATGCAAGATCACTCCTACACCATGGCACATAAACATAATCCCCACTGGGCACCTATCTCAAAGGGAAAGTTTTAATATTTCCCTGTGCTCCAAACAGAGGCGGTTCACCAGAGGGTTTCTTCACCCCTTTCTTTTTCTCCCAGTTGATCTCCCATTTATCAATTCATTCCATTTCCTAATGTCATGAATCAGTTCCCAAATCTAGGTCTTTAATCCTAGTGTACTCATCTCAGAAATATCTTTGTCACTAAAGCATACCTGTTAACGTCTTTGCAAGTTTTATTCAGATCCACCTCATATTTCTGTGCCAAATCTGCCAACTTATCAGGTGCTTGGCCCACTCATTTGGTAATATCCCTAAACAGAAAAGCAAACTCATATTCTTGCTATGTATCTAGCCTTTCTAACCCAAGATTTCCAACAATCATTGTGTCCAGTTCTGCCACTAACTTAGTCACATCTAAAATTCTCTCTCTTGGGGGTGATAGAAGCGTTCCCTCACTCACTTGTGTACTTGTACTCTCTTTAGTTGGTGTATTTTCATTAAAGAATTTGTACCTATTCATCTTTTTCCTTGGCACTAATGGATCATGTGGCCAAAGGAATTTTCAGAGTGAACTTATTTCCCAGACTCAAAGATGGTTCTCAGACAGGAGTGGTATGAGTAGGCATCTTTTGATATGGCCCTATAGAAGCACATCCTGACATGTTCGTTATCTTATCTGCACTTGCCCCACATGACTACTAGCATGAGTTGGAAATAAAGGAACAACATTTTTGGCATTCGAAACAATGGAGACTCCACTCTGCCTTTCAGTGTTCCCAGACACATTCAGATTATCCATATTTCTCCAAGGACTTTCTGTCAAGTGCATAGAAACCGCCGGACTAATAGTGATTGTAACTGTAAGAGCATCCAGAGTACAGACTGTAGGATCAATGGGCACACATTCTCCCTGTCCTCTTTTCTGAGATTCACAAACTGCCCCAGTAGAAGGAAACTCCCACCGGGCTAGTAGTCAAATTTGTTGGGACAGCCGCAATAGCAACTGAATCACTACCATGACATTCTTATTTCCACTCTTGTCTCTATTCTCATTATAAGGGGGTGGACATTCTGAAAGTAACACATCTAAAAGACTATCCATAGAGTCCCCATCACCATGGAAACTGATATCTTCTGGCTCCTTTGGTTTCCATTCTTTCAGTTGTCAGGTTGTTTTCCTTTACCCCTTTCCATCATTTGCTTCGGTAGTCAAACTTGACTTCCTCTATCATGTCTGTTCTCCATCTGTTCTGGTCAGCATCCCATCTAGCATCAGCAGAACTCCACACAGTTGTCTTTACCCTAACTTGATATTTCTCTCTTTCCTTTGCATGAGCAGCACTTTCCCACGCATTAAGCGCTTCACACTGTGTAGGTCTAACAGGTGGCTTCATTTTGTACAGCACTCTCCTTAAATTGTCAATAATTCACAAATTAAATGTGCCACATTGTATGAATCTCAATGGACCATGCTTTTCTGTGATCTTATACCATTGACCAAGCCAGACACAAGTATGTAGCTCTACATTCCTCACCATATAATGACCTGGTGTACCGTCGGAAGGCACCACTTCTCCCTTCCTACTGGGAATATAAACATCTTCACTAACCATATCACATATTACTTCAAAACATTTCATCTTTCCAAACTTGGTGTGATAATTCAATTCAATTTGAAATAACGCAGTATCCACAATCCCTAGCTCTACCATAAACATCAATCACAGCGCGTCATCTGGTAATATCACCCACCTATAACAGTATAAAACCACACCAGCCGACCTATACCGGTGTGGCACACTGTGACATATACCTAGCTCCTCGCAGCAGTTCCCTCTCCTTTACAATCTGCACACACACTTTCTCCCAGTCAACACACGCATTTAAAATACAATACAATGAACCTTGGCTGCTTCACTAAAGAATAAACAGTTCAATCACACAAGAAAGATCGCAATCACTTCTGATGAGACCTTGACCTGTGGGATAACATCTGAATCAGTACAGTTGCTCTCTGTGCAATAAGATCCACTATATCAATCCTCTCACAGTCATACAAAGTGAATTTCTATTTCAACCTAAATTGACGAAGTCCCACAATGACCACAAATCTTCATCAGACAATATAATATGGTGTCTTCTATAGCCTTTAAACTATCCCGGGATCTTAGGCCACTTTGGACCCGAGAACCATTTCAATTTCTCTATATATCACCACACTCACACAACATTTAAAACATATCTGCAAAACACCATCCAGCTTCACAATCACAGCAATCTAATCATGAGCCTTTGCAGTTCGCATAACTAGTCCACTGCCAGACCAACTCTCTTCCACTGTTCTGCGACTCCCCTGATTTTCCACCTCTGGGGATGGAAACTGGAAACCAGGCTAAAGGGACAACCTACTCTAGAATATGGTTTTTGTTCTCACTGCTATGGAAAGAGAACCATCCATTACTGCTACCATCTGATAGAGCCTGTGGTCCTTTAAATTTGGGGTCCAATGACTCTTTTCTTCTCAGTTCTGAGGTGTGAAGAGTAAACAATTTCAATTTGATCAGGTAGTTTCTTTATAACCCAAATGTCACATAATAACATTAAGAGTCAATTCATAGGGATAAATGGGTTTTATCACAGCCTCAAAGTCAACGTTACATAAATGAGCCTCAAAACCATAGCATAGGCATATAATATCACTAAAGGAGAATTAAAGTGTCGTACAATGTTAAACCAAGATAGCATATACAACATTAAAAACTTCTATAGCAATATTACAAAATATCAGGAAAAGCATATGATTTTGGTTACGAGAACCAAACTCTCTTGCCTAACAATTTAAAATAAACTCTATCCATACTAAAAATATTTTAGAAAGGTCTGCAAACAGAAATTCAATGGAATATTCTGTTTAGAGTGGTGTGGTGGCATGAAGCCACATAGAATATGAGGTCTATACCTCAGAAGGGTCAGTTCGGCTCTAAAGATAGTGGATAGGTCAGTGCATTGGGTAACCCTAGTATGATATAAGCTGAAAACAGCGGAAGTTGTATGTTCATGTGAGTATCTATGTTCTGACCACATTATATGCAGTAGGGTACCTGTAGCCTCACATCTCTGTCAGCAGGTGTCACTTTGGTCCAGGTTTCATTTAGCATTATAGCTGATGGGAAATACCAGTACAAGACTATTTTAGTGGCTGTTTCCATACATGGCATATGCAGCATTTGATAATGAATGTCTTTCCTTTTGTTGGGCGTTAAGGGTCACCCACTTTCTGTTTCCCACTGTCTCTGTCCTTGGATCTTCTCTTTTGGAGGGGACCGTGCAAAAAGAGCATATAATTCTTCAATGAGGTGTCTGTCTCTGTCTTTCAGAAGGAGCCATTTCTCAAAAGGGGTGATATGCCACTGCACCCCAGGGCATGCGGCCACTGCCATGTCCATAAAACACCAGCGTTTTTCATATTCGGGGCGGCTCCCTTCCACCATATTCTGCAGCTGTGCAGCCTGGTAATATTGAAGGTTGAGGACTTCCAGACCTCCCTCCGAGGTGGGCTTGTATGTCTGAGCAGGGTGCATACGGGTTCTCTTTCTGCCCCAAGCAAATCGATTAAGCTTGACCTGGAGGGATTCTAAAATGCCCAAGGGAGGGTCGTCGTTTTCAAATATACTATCCCTCTCAGCCAGGAGAGGCGGTAATGTTGCCACTGGGCATGGACGGCCTTTATCTGACACAGGAGGGAGGGGAAGTTCATTTCTACCATTTCAGTAGTGGAGGAAGAGTGCTGTATCCCTTGATATGAGATAGTGGAGACAGAAGACTTTAGCTGATACTGTGTTGAGAGCTTTGGATTTATGCAGGTTAATGCTAAAACCTAACGCCGCCCAAGGCATCGCAATTCATCTAAAAATGCAGTCAGAAAGTGCTTTGGGTCTTCCAGTTCATCCAGGACATGGTCTGAGCTCAGCCTGATAGTGTGCATGTTCCCCCAGGGTGGATTCCTGAGATCGATGGATAGTTCCTGACCCCTTGGGCCAAGAGTTCTGTGTATAACATGAAGAGCAACAGGGACAGGGGGCATTCCTGCTGTGCGCCTTGGTGTATTGGTGTGTGGGGATGGGATCAGGGGATATCCCATTAACTCTGACTGCAGCCCTGGGTGCACTGTAGCAACTCAAAATTCATCGGCAAATCGTGTCCAAAAAGCCAAAGTTTCTCAATGTTGCAAGTAAGATATTATTAGTGCACACTATAAAACATTTTTTGAGTGTTAATGTCCAAAAGCATCATCGCGTGCCCAACCTCCTTGCCTTATCTATCAGATGCACATGTTTGGTGTTGTCCCCACATTGCTGGTCAGGGTTTATTAGTGGAGGCCCCCAATTCTGTGAAGGAATTAACAAGCCTGGTTAGCATCAGAACCAGAGGTTGGCAATTTATTTTACAGTATTTGGTAGAACCCATCCAGGCCGGATGCTTTCTGTGACTTCAGACAAGCTATTGCCAAAATTAATTTCTCAGGTTGAATAGGCTTGTTGAGTATTTGGGTCTGTTGTGTGGTCAACTGAGTCACCCTGGCTCCCTAAAGATACATGCTTGGTTGGTGTCTGATGAGTCTTGAGGTTTGTAAAGGGTTCAACAGAAGTCCCCAAAGTGAGCAACTATTTGGGTATCCTCTTTGATCTCAGTGTCATCTGAGCACATGAGGGCACATATTCTGTCGTGTTGCCATTTTGCATGCAGCTTGTGTGCTAAGAGCCCTTCACATTTGTCTCTTCTGTACAAAACTTGCATTGTAGGCTGAGCATGGCATATTCTGATCTGTCCAAGTCAAGGTGTTGCAATTGAGAGCGCACAGCCTCCAACTAGTGGCAGAAATGGGGCACCCAGTATGGATTTGAGTTCTTCCACCCTTCCCGTCAACTCCGCTTTCTTTTCCCTTCACATCCTCTTCACCCCTCACCACAGCTTTTAGATTGTCCCGCAAGCTAGCTACCTTCATCTCTCCATTCAGGATTGTTTTACGTCAGTTACCTGGGCGTGAGGCGGATGCCAGTATACAGTACCAGCAGTAGTCCTATGCTCAGTAAGTGTCCATGCAGCTAGTCTGCAGGAGACCAAGACCAAGACTGCATGATACTTTTGGGCTATAGTATCTGGATCCCATCGCAGGCCTTTCGGGGATTTTGTCTCCAGCTGCCACTGAGTTAGACGTCTCTCCGTAGTCTTGCAAATTGTTAATGGCGAGTCTCCAGGGGAACCCCCCAGCAAGTCGAGAAGGTGGCGAGCCTCAGCCAGCATTTTAAGTTGATGCAGTGCATCGTTCCGGCTGTTGGAGACTTCTGTGTTTCGGAGATGTTCGGTGATAGGTTTAAAGTCTGCATCCAGGTAGCCTGAGTGCGTATGGGTACCGGCATACATCTAGCATGTGGCCTTGAAACAGAACCAGGTGGGCATTAAGGCCTTTTGAAGAATGCCTTCATTGGACTGGAAATCAAGCATGCATGTAAGAATGTGCAGGGATTGGCAACCCTAGGCATCCTGCTCTATGCACTCTGTCCAGCTGCATGGGAACCCCAGAGTGAGGGCCCATGATTTGACTGAAGTGGGCTTGTACGAATCTCACCGGGTCTGTCCCTTCCACACCGGTCAGCACCCCTAGGTGCGTATATTTTTATCCCAGCGCCAACGATACCCTATGTCATCTACGTGAGCCTGCATCACGGGCTGCTGTTCCAGAAGGCCTAAAACTATCAGTCACAGGTGTTCCATCTACTCACCCCTTGCAATATCGTACACTTCCACCATCAAGACTGTCTCCTACTACCTCCAGGTCTTGCTTCACCTCGCATAGTTCCTAGGACAAATTGCGCTTCATGTACTGGAGATCTGCATGGAGAGGATCGAAGAGAAAATCAATAACTGCCCGGTCAGGGGTGCTGAGACCTCACCTCTATCCTCTGGGGGGGTGGGGCTCTGTGGGGTGAGTTACCCCTCATTTAGGGCCACGTTTGCAGATTGTGTGAGCACGACCTTTAGGCCCAGATCCTTCTTGCCCCTAGAAGCCATCGATCTGAGCATTTATTGTGGGATTACAGATGGGGGAAAAGGATTGTTCAACTCATCCCACTATGCCAGGCTCGAACAGGCTGTCTGGGCCCAGCTCCCTCCCTGCTGCCAGTGACCTGACTAGATTGGATTGTGTTAGTTCCTCCTGGGCCAGTCTGTGTCACAGGTCAGGAGGGACTCCTCACCACTCCTGGCCTTGCCCTCCGCTCTTGCCTGATATGGGGGGAGGAGGGGCTCAAGCCCACCGGTCAAGTCCTAGGCACTGTGTCCGGGCTTTTCCAGCATCTTGGCCTCACTCCTTATGGCTCTGCCCTGCTTCTTTTAAAGATTTTCCACATTCACCACTCCGCAATGGACTAATGTGGGCCTATGCACTCAGGGCAACGTTTGTCTCCTTGTGTCTGGGCCACAGGGCGCCCCTCTCGCAGCCTGTTCTGAAGCCTGTGGTGGGGCCTCACTCGGCGCCTCTCTTTCTGGCCTAGGCCTCCAAAGCGGTCACCATCTTGAGTGCTGCTGTCTTGTTTTGGGCAGCACTAGTGTCTGTGCTCCCCTCTCCACACTCGTGATATCTAAAAGCTACCAGAGGAGCCCTTGTTGTGTGGAGGAGTCAGGCCTCAGGTGCCTCCATTGTTTCCCTCCTTGAACCTTGGCTATGTGAAGCTTTTGCAGTGGGCAGGCAAAGAGACGGGAAGATGCATCTCACCAGGCTGCCATCTTGGCCATGCCCCTCTACTTCCTACTTTGAAATTAGGGACAGTTCTTGTTATTGTTTTCCCTTCTCATTTTGAGGTTAATGCATTATTTACTTGTGGCACCTACAATGCACTTTAGGGGTTATTTGAAGGGGTTTGTGTCCTGTATTCCTTTGGTGTGTTTTCCAGTGAAGTGCAAGACCATTCCCAGACTTTGTCTTGAAGTACGTCAGCTGTCGTTTGCGAATAGGAAAAGCCTTAATTTAGGAAAATCAGAATGCACCTTCAAATTGGTCAGCTAAATTTAATTTCGGATTTACATATTTGCAACGCTGGGTGAAGTCACGCAAACGTCAAAACCTGGCACAGCAGTTGAGGCTTTGCTGATGGGATAGGACAGTTGTCACGGCGTGTCTGTTATAATGGACACACTACCATTTTAAGGTCTTAAAATCTGGGTGCCTTCTTTTATGCACAAATAGGGTGCATTTGATACCTTATAAGGCACCAAAGAATTCACTCCTTACAGAACAAAAAGAAATCCAGCTGCAAAACATGAGAACCAAAATCAGCTAATGTTTTCTAATGTAAACACTCACTCAGGAGCTCTCTGGCCAGGGTACTGTGCTCAGAAGCCCCACTGAAGCTCGCCCCCCCCCCCACTGCAGGGGCTGTGAGGCCTTTTGTTACACCACTAGTTTCACCCTTCAACGGCATTTCACAAGCTTTTAGCCTTGCCAGTGTTTTTGCCTGATGCTGTTGTCGGATAAATAAATGGAGGGTGTGGTTAGAGGTTAAAAAAGCCAAAAAAGTGGAACTTAGATTTAAAGGAGGATCAGCTGAAGTGAGTGGTGGGCGTTGGAGCATTACAGAGGACGTGGAGGGCACAGTGATTTGAGGAAATGATGAAAGAGAAAGAAAATGAAAAAAGTAGTGCCCTGAATGTACTTAAAATGATGGTGATGACGCAGAAATGAAGGTTTTACATTTATTAGCGCATAAAACGTAGTGCTGCAATAATCAAGTGTGACTTTAACCGAACTAATAAAGATTGTACGGGGACAAATGTGCCCTTAGAGTAGTTTGCCAACATTTATAAGCGTGCTTTATATAACGTAATGTATTAGAAGTGCACTAATCCGACATAATCGTAAACGTATACCACGATTTGCTTGTTTGAAATGTTTTAGCTTAGCATAACTTTAGTGGAGGCTTTGGCCTAGTTGCCTGGTCTCACGGTTTAGATGCTCGTGTTTTTCCAATGTGCTAATAAACGTGTATTTCTGCTTGAAGCTGTACTTTTCCACTGAGATCGTTCACATGCTTATCTTAAGGTTTCGTGCCAGCCTGGCATTTTTCTCTTTGCTCCAAGGTCAATCTGCAGGTGCGGACAATGGAAGCTCTGAAAGTGAGTTAATTGGTATAAAATGTTGCAACTTACGTACCCGTCTCCAAGGATAATGTATGCTTAAGTAAAAGCTTGAGAACTGTTGTTTTTGATTGGACAATTTGAAGCCAACCTATGAACCCTCCAATGGAAGACCCTACTGGATTTGAACTGTTGTCTATAAAAACCAGGTGCACGAGAAGAAAGTAGCCATTAGCAGCCATTGCAGCCATTACCAGCCCGATACCCGCCATTTTGCAGGACATTGCAGCTATTATGGCCCACCTTGTTGCGACGCCATTTTGAAAGAGACTCTGATGCTTTCTCTAATCGAGAGAAAGAGACTTTAAATGATTCTTGCCCTAGAGACTTTAACTTTGATCCCTTTGCATGAAGTAGTAGTTTTATCTTGCCGCCGTGAGGCAATTGCCCCGTCCACCTTGCCCCTTTGCCCCGTCCCATGCTGATCGAGAAACGGTACCTGTGAGACGAAGACTTCCTTGAATGCTGATTGTAATTGGTAAATATGAAAGGACATTGTACAATTGCATTGTGTTTCTTTTAGGTAACCAACTGCTGATTTTTGATAAGATCCCTAGTTAGGAGTTTTCCAAATTGATGTTGCTAAAATTGTTTTTGCATGAAGTCCCACATGCCGATGCTAATTTGAGGTTAGATGAGGATTCTTTTGTTGCACGATGCAATTTGAGACCTTGTTGTGCTGACCAATGTATGCAATTAGCTCATTACAGATTATAGTTTTAGTGATTTGCATTGCTATTATCGAATGCCTTGTTATTCAAATGCTGCATAGATTGCATCTTTTCCGCCGTTATGGACAGCTATTAATGTTCATTTACGTTTATCATTTGGTGTTGAGACACATCTATATTGTGCTAGCTTTGTTAATATAGGGAAATAAATTCATTAACTTTGAATAAACTGGTGTGGTTATTCATGACCGAAAGGTCATGGTTCGCCGAAATGTATTCTGGATTAATTGTTAAGTGTTATGTTGATCAGGGTATTGCTTATGTTCGTTATTGATTACATTAAATTGACTGATCTCGAGTGAAGAGAGTCCCACTTAGCCAAAAGATTCATCGGCCTAAAGAGCGTCCAAATATAGGTAAATTATTAGTACGGAACGCTCTATCAGTAGATGGTAGCAGAGGACGGTTTAGACTTTTGGGACCCCACTCGAGACATACATGGTGTTGAATTAACGGTTTAGACTTTTGGGACCCCACTAGAGACATACATGGTGTTGGATTAACGGTTTCGACTTTTGAGATCCCACTCGAGAAGTTGAATTAGATTTTCTTGGGTAAAACAGATTGACAGAATGATGATGGGCTAGGTTCATCGCGACTTTCCCGGGATCTCGGAGCTTGCGAATGGAGAGAATGGAGGTGTGAGATCAGCGTTGGCGGTACTGGTGACGGTATGAGTGAAGTTAGGGTTTTGCGCTTGCACAGCTTATTGCCGCAGATTGTTTGAAAAGGTTGCGAGGATTTTAGAGAATAGCGGAGGTGCGACTCCGAGTGTAGGAGTAGGGAAGTCGTCGAACTTCATAGAAATAGCGGAGGTGCGACTCCGAGTGTGAGAGTAGGGAAGTCGTCGAACTTCATGTGCGTGTGGCGCTTTGTGCAGAAAAAGGTCCACGTGGTTGTTGTTGTTGAGACGGGCCCTGCGAGGTCAAGAGACTCCGGAGTATGTTGAAAAGTGTATGAGACACTTGTTTTATGTTGTGGTCTGGTCGGTTTAGTAGGTTGATCGGGCGTGGTCAACGAGTCAGTACGTGTGTTAAGGGAGTGAAAGAAAACTTCGACTTCGGGCTCTGACAAAATTCTAAGTGCACTAGAATAGATCACTGACAAGTTGAGAGCAGTCTGCGGGTCAGATTTGCTTGCGAAAGTGGGGACCGAGAAAGATGGAATAACTGCCGAGGCTAGTGAAAAATCCCTAAGGTCCTGAAGCGATTGTGTTACCCTTCCTGTAGTAAACCGACAGATCTGTTTTATTATTATTTTTTTTGGTAGCTCGCGATACATGCCAGAAGTTGTTACGAGAGGAGCTGAGTGAAGGAGGACAAGCCGCGAGGCTTGGTCAGCCGCAGTGTGTGTGAGTGTGACGTCACTAGGAGCCGCGCTGGGATAGGTTGGTTGGTGAGAAGGGTCGCGCACGGATTGGACGCAGTCCGTGGGGCTCGATTGGAAGGGGAAAGGCAAGCGAAGAGTATTCCGGGAATTAAAGTCACCTATTGATTACAAACTTTGTGAAATAAAAGGCGAGAAAATGAAATTTTTTAAAGCATTAAAGAGTGCGATGAAGGGGGAGTCTTACATTAAAGCGAGCGTAGGAGAGGAGACGCCACCCGAAGGTACACCAGCTTACATTGTGATGGAGGAAAAAGGGGTAGCTCCGTGCCTTTGGCTAAAGCAATGGCACAAGCTGACAGAGAAACATGGGAGCGTAGCGTTCCCGATCCATGGGACATTCAATATAAGGATCCTAGAGAATTTGAGATTCGCGATGTACGACATGAAGGTACCTCCAAGGCCAGCACAGTTTGAGGCTCTGGCGATTTGGGAACTAATGGCTAGACAGCAACAGCAAAATAAGTTCGAGACCAGGATAAGGAAGGTAGAAAAGACACTAGCGGACGCTAGGTGGGATAATGCACAGAAGGTGTGGAGGTCAGATGTATTGCAGGGGATAAAACTGTTTCCCGCAATCACTAAGGAAGAAGAGATGACAGGCAAGAAAGCTACCTGTAAGACAAATGGGAGGTGTTCCAAAGATAGAGAGGACGAGGAAAAGTTGAGAAGAGAAGAGGAGTTAGAGGATGAGGAGTTAATCATGCAATTGCTGAACGACCGTCCACCACCTTATGCAGAGAGTGGACAAGGACCAAGTACCAGTTCTGCCCCTCCGGCACCGGTACAGAATAATGAAACTCCGAATTCAGAAACGTCATCGGGATCCAAGGACCCGAGTTTACTGTTTACCCCGCAGATACCGCAGGTTAGGAGAATATATCCAGATGTGCCCATGTTGAAACCAGCAGAAAATTATCAGCCGCAGGTCCCAAGGTACTACAGCAGTGACAACAGTACGGGAATGATTCTAGATCCAGTTGCCTCAAAAGCAGATGCAGGGGGGAAACGCACATGCTCAGATGACGGGGAGTCAGATGGGCATGCCGGCAATGATGACCCATAGTGTGGGAATGAACATGTCTCAGAACATGGGGAATGGACAGAACGCAGATGCGATATCCCTACCCATTACTGTAGGTCCACCGGTACCTTTGTATATTCAGCCTAATTCAGGTATGAGCAGTCAAGGATCAATGGTGCAGAGTGGGATGGAAAGGAGGTGCATACAAAACACTCCAGAGACAACTCCGATAGCGGCCCTGCCAACTGGATCTGGGTCCTTGATGGAGTTTAGTCCCATATGTGCTCAGTCAACAGTGGTGAGGTCGAGTCCCCCACTGGTGATACCGCTATCATCGAACACTGAAAAGTTGCCGCAACCATCAATGGCAGTCGACGTGAATGCTACACTGATGGGGTTGAACGCGCAACAGCTGACACAGTGGTTCAACAGTCTGAATTCCACACAAAGCTCAGCCAGTGGGAAGGGAGAAGACTATCTGAATAGGGTCAGGTTGAACATGGAAGCACAAGAATTGGTGGAAGGGACTATGGGTGTGAATAGGTTAGAGTCCTACTCGGAAGAAGAGCTGAGGTATCTATGTCCCAGGATAACGAGAGAAGTGAACAAGGTACATAGAAGCTTGCAAGAAATAGCTGACAAAAACGGGGTTGATATAGACAAGACAAAACACTTGAGCAGGAGCTATAGATTGGATTTTGTGACCACAGATTTTGAACACATGAGGTCAGCAGGCATGAAGGCACACCTTAGAGAATTGCTGCAGAGTGCACAAGTGTGGAGGTGCCTAGACAAATGGGAAAGCAGATGGGTAAAGAGAAAAGAAAAGAGGAAAGACAGTTTCCCAGAGCTCAACGAGAAAAGACCACAGAGCAGTGATACAGTAACCATGTTACCAATGAGGGAGACAGCAGGGGGAAAATTAATACATGTACCATGGCACAGAAGCGACATTCAGTCTTTTACGGATGATTTTCCCAAACTGAGAGAGAAACCGATTGAATGGTATCAACAGACTGATAGGTTTGTGAAGCTTGCAAAATGTCTTTGGGAAGATCTGAACACCCTCTTTGAGATTGTGGTTCCGGCAGATTTGTGGGAGGATTGCAAAAGAGCTGTAGGTTGGCCGACAAGTGAACCAGAGAGAGACAGGGATACGGGTGCACCATCACCTATGGTGATGAGCTTGTACTATAAGGTGATTGAGCATTTGAAGACGAAGGTGGCCGCGAAAAACGTGGATTGGCAGAAGATCGATCGAACGGCCCAAGAGGCTAAAGAGTCGATTCATAGTTACTATGAGAGGTTGTTGAAGGCGTTCAAGAACTACAGTGGCACGGAAACAATAGAGGCGAAGGACATGCTTCATTTTGTGTTTAGATTTGTGGAAGGGCTGAGACCAGAGATAAGTCAGATGATAAAGTCGCATTTGATTTGTTGGCAGTCGAAACCGATTGATGAGGTGTTGAATTATGCGAAATACTGTAGCGACGAAATTGAAGTGAAACAGAAAAAGCTGAAAGAGAAGGTGATGATGATGCAACTTAAAGCAGCTCAGACAGGTCTGCAAGGTTTGCAAGGGTTGCAAGGGTTCCAACAGCAGGTACCGCAACCGCAGCCGCAGTTGCAGGGAAATATGATGTTTCAGCCACAGGCGAGAGGCAGAGGCAGAGGAGGTTTTGGGAATAATGGTCCGGATTTGAACACTGTTGTGACTCCGAATGGTGTGCAGGCATTGAAAAAGGTGATGCCGTGTCACGTGTGCGAAATCGTCGGTCATTGGAAACGCGAGTGCCCGATGGTGGTGCAGGAAGGTGCAGGTGTTGGTCAGCAAAACAATGATGTCAATGCATTTCAGACAATGAGGGGACCGAAAATGAGAGGTCCAAACCCAAATTTTCAGACCATAAATCAGCTGCAGGGATTACAACCTATGCAGCCGCAGCAGATGCAGATGCCCCGTATGCAGATGACGCAAATGCAGCCAATGCAACAGCAGTTTCCCATGGTACCTAATCAGCAAATGCAAATACCTTTGGCACCAATGAGTCAGCAGCAAGTGATGGTTCCTCCACAGGTCTCGGGTCAGGTAATGAATACAAATGGCACCGTACAACAGTTCCCATTACACAGTGAGGATGGAATAAACAATGTATGGGAGAGTGAAAGTTCAGGAGAGGAGGGAGATTGTGTGCTTGCAGCATCCTTGGAAGTTGATCAAAAGGGTCCATATGTAGAGGGAAGAGTCATGGGTCATCGTGTCTCATTCTTGGTTGACACAGGAGCCACACGTTCAACTGTTAAGAGCATTGAAGTACCGAATTTGCCGCTCTCAGGGAGAACAGTTCAAGTAGTGGGAGTAGCAAACAGGCACCTGACGAACCCAATCACAGATCCAGTACCAGTCAGCATTGGTAACTATCAAGGGTTACATAAATTTGTGGTATGTGACTCAAGCCCGATAGCACTGTTAGGGAGAGACCTATTGTGCAAATTGGGATGTTCGATTATGTGTTCGAACGATGGAATTAAAATTCAGACGAGCAGTGATGGGGAAGAAGAGGACAGTGTAGAGGGGGATGAGATGGAAACTGTCGATGAAGAGTATCCTCTGATTTGCCTTTTCCCGATGATAACTGAAGAAGATATTCCAGCTGAATTACGGGAAACAGTCTGAAAGGAAGTGTGGGATATGACAGGGAAAGAGGTGGGATTGATGAAAGGAGTGGAACCAGTGAAAGTGACTGTAAAGCCCAATGCAACCTTTCCCCAGACCCCACAATACCACATGGCACAAGACACCCTCATGAAAGTTGCCTAACTCATTGACGAATTTGTAAAGCAGGGAGTACTGAAAGAAGTGTTAAGCAGTCCATGTAATTCACCAATCATGGGATTAATAAAGCCGAGTGGAAAGGTCCGAATTGTACAGGACTTGAGGAAAATAAATGACATCATAATCAAATGTTGCCCTGTCGTACCAAATCCAGCTGTGATAATGTTTCAAGTCCCTTGCGATGCTGAGTGGTTCTCAGTCATCGACTTGTCACAAGCATTCTTCTCGGTGCCTCTTCATGAGGACAGCCAATTTCTCTTTTGTTTCAAATTCTTAGACAGAGTTTACAGTTGGTGTCGAATTCCTCAAGGGTTTTCTGAGTCACGGTCAATTTTCAATCAGATTCTAAAGAAAGACTTGGAAGCATTAGAATTGGCATTCGAGTCAACCCTAGTACAGTACATCGATGACTTACTGATTGCATCTAAGACAGAAAGTGGCTGCACAGCCGACACCATTGCTCTGTTGAACCATTTGGGAAGGAATGGACACAAGGTGTCTCCTTCAAAGTTGCAGTTCTGTCAGAAGAAAGTGAAATACTTGGGTCACCAGATAGAGAAAGGGTCACGGAGAATAATGAAGGAAAGAATAACAAGTGTACTTCAAATGAGTCCACCAAAGACAAGGAGGGAGGTGAGGAAGTTTTTGGGAATGGTGAGCTACTGTCGTCAGTGGATTCCCAACTTCTCAACTCTAGCGAAGCCTTTACTGAAACTGACCCAGAAGGATGCCTTGGATCAAATTGAGCTGAAAGGAGATGAGATGGATGCTTTTATTGAATTGAAAGAATGCATGTGCAGGGCTCCAGCTTTAGGTATGCCTGATTACACAAAGCCTTTCACATTGTTTTGTCATGAACGTGATGCATGTTCTTTGTCTGTCTTGACTCAAGCCCATGGTGGCATAAACAGACCAGTAGCGTATTTTTCAGCTACTTTGGATCCGGTCGCAGCAGCACTTCCAGGGTGTTTGCGCGCTGTAGCAGCAGTTGGTATCAGCCTCACTCAGAGTGAAGGAATAGTGATGGGACACCCAGTAACAGTCATGGTCCCTCACTCAGTTGAGATACTTTTGACCTGCTCCCGAACGCAACACATGACTGGAGCAAGACTAACAAGGTATGAGACAATAATTCTGGGCTCACCGAATGTGCAGCTGAAAAGGTGCACTACGTTGAATCCAGCAACCTTGCTTCCCGGTGAAAATGCTGAAATTGAGAACGCTGATGACATCGAGCATGACTGCCTTCAGGTGACTGAATTTTGCACAAAACCTCGACCTGACATTAAGGATACTAAGCTTGATGAAAATGACCAAATTGTTTTTGTTGATGGTTCATGTCTAAGAGATGGGATGGGAATTTTGAAAGCAGGATATGCCGTATGTACTGTAACAGGTGTCTTGGAAGCATCCTGGCTCCAAGGAGTCTATTCTGCACAAGTAGCAGAACTTGTAGCCCTTACAAGAGCATGCCAATTGTCTACATTGATGAAGGTTACAATTTACACTGATAGTCAGTACGGGTTTGGAATTGTGCACGATTTTGGGCAACTATGGTCACAGAGAGGTTTCCTGACTTCTTCAGGATCCCCAGTGAAAAACGGGGAGAGAATAAGGGAATTGTTACACGCCATTCAAATGCCAGCCGAAGTTGCAGTGGTAAAGTGTAGTGCTCATACAAAAGGACAGGACTATGTTTCTCTGGGAAATGCATATGCGGATCAAGTCGCAAGATTTTGTGCCTTGAACTGTATATTACTCAGAGATGAATGGAATTCGATAAGTGAACCAGAACTCGAACCAGCTGAAGCATTTGCCTTGAAGGTCGTAGATACAATGGATGAACTAAAAGCATTACAGAATAACGTCAGGGAGGATGAAAGAGATTCCTGGATTAAATCACAATGTATAAAGAGACCAGATGAGTTATGGGTTTCAAATGAGGGAATTTTTTTTTGCCAAATAGTCTCTTATCGCAGCTTGCGCGGTTCTATCATGGGCAGGCTCACCTAGGGAGAGATGCCATGATAAGATTGTTTAAAACTGATTGGTTTAACCCCAGATTCCGTCAAGCTGCAGAAGCAGTTTGCCATCGATGTGTCACTTGCCAGCAGATGAACCCAGGGAAGGGAACGGTTGTGAACGCGAGCCACATTGGTAGGGCGAGTGGCCCGTTTAGTAGAATGCAGATGGACTTCATTGAGATGCCTGTGCATGGAGGTCTGAAGTATGTGTTGGTGATTGTGTGCATTTTTAGTCACTGGATTGAAGCATACCCCACACGTAGAAATGACAGCCTTACAGTTGCAAAGCTATTGCTGAGGGAGTTAATACCACGTTTCGGATTCCCGATCTCTTTAGAATCAGATAGAGGAAGTCACTTCAATAACGAGGTGATAAAGTTACTTTGCGAAGCGCTGAACATTGAGCAAAAACTGCATTGTAGATATCGCCCTGAAGCCTCAGGACTGGTGGAGCAGATGAATGGTACACTGAAATCAAGAATGGCGAAAATATGTGCATCGACAAATTTGAAATGGCCTGACGCATTGCCTTTGGTGTTAATGTCAATGAGAAACACCCCTGACAGAAAGACTGGATTGTCCCCGCACGAAATTCTCATGGGCAGGGCCATGAGACTTCCTGCAGTTCCCGCAAACGCGCTTTTGAATATTACAGATGATATGGTGTTAGACTACTGCAAAGGTCTGGCTGACGTGGTTCGCTCTTTCTCTCACCAGGTGGAAGCGACCACCTTGCCACCGATTCAAGGTCCAGGACACACACTGAAAGCAGGTGACTGGGTCGTGGTAAAGAAGCACGTGAGGAAGTCGTGTCTGGAACCCCGTTGGAAAGGCCCTTTCCAAGTGATCCTGACGACAACTACCGCTGTGAAGTGTGCGGGAGTTCCCAACTGGATTCACGCCAGTCACACCAAGAAAGTGTTGTGTCCCACAGATGAGGAAGTTGAAGCGCTGAAACTGCCAGTGCCTGATAAAACAGTGCTGAGCGCTGAGACAGAGCAAAACCGAACTGAAAGCGAACAGGCAGGAACAGAAGAGAGAGAAATATTCTCTGAGGAGGAAACGACCGACTCACTTGGGGAAGACCAAGGAGAGACCTCAGACAGCGACGAAGCAGCTGAAGGTGACAAAGAGCCTGAAGCAGCTGAGGGTAGCAAAGAGCCTGAAGCAGCTGAAGGTGACAAAGAGCCTGAAGCAGCTGAAAGTGATAAAGAGCCTGACGAAAGTAACGGTGACGAAGGGCTCGAAAGAGGTAAAAAAGCAGGAGAGCCTGATCAGAGGAGGGCTTTCCCAGAAGCAGACGGTACAGAAAAAGAAAAGAAAAACCTGATTGACTCCCCAGAAGGAGGGGACAAGGCAGAACAGAACGAAACTGTTCAAGCTTCCACAGAAAAGGTCGCAGGTCCATCAAGTGGACACGGTGCAAAGAGGAGACTAAGTATATCACCAATAAAACTAAGAACTAAAGAAAATTTGAACGACGGAGAAAGGCCAAAAGTGAAGGAGAAAAGAAAGGAAGTGTCTGTCGTGGTACCAACCTCAAGTGAAGGAAAAGACTTGGCCAAAGAGGAAAGTACCAGTGAGGCAGAATCGAAAAGAGAAGCAAAATTGAAAAGGAAAAGGATACCAAACAGGAGATATTCCGGTCCAGAATGGGCCTATGCAGTCAATGACGATTGGACTGACGAATTTGTATCTCTAAGCCTCGAGAACGAAGAAGAAGAGATACCAATAGAAAAGAAAAGTTTTATGGACGCTGTTGATTGAAAGGGTGATAAATGACATTGCTTGCTACAATCTAACGTGACACAAACAACCAGCTGAGACATTGCTAAACCGGATGAGACACTTGCTGAACTGATAAAGACTGAGTTATTGCCGAATTGAGACAAATGCTGCTAACCGATAAGTGACTGGCCTCTTGAAGAAAACTGTGTGAACATTGCGCTCGTTCAGCTTTGTAACTGAATTGCTAAATAGTTTCTTTATAGGTGCTTCTAGCTCTCTGATTCTATACAGATCATGGCTACACAAAACAGTAGAATGAAATATTGTAAATATGCGTGTATAGGCTTGATAATTGCATGTGTACTAATAATAGTGGAAAGGGTGAGAATGAGAGAATTGATGCTTCTACTTTTGCTCCTGTTACTGTCACTGAACTAACTGCATTGAAAAGACTAGAATTAGATGAGAGACACTTGCATGATAAGAAGGAACTTTCGTATAATGTTTTCTATCGCTTGCTAACAGAATATGTTGAGACTATGGATGCGAAAGATTGTTATGTGTGTACACAGATACCGACATCAGTAAAGGAAGGGGTGACTTATCATCACATGCCTCTTACATACGGGATTACATGTAGTATAGTAACTTCTAGATTTTATGGTCAAACCAACATACAGTATTTTTACTCAAATTATGATGTTACCTTTGCATATGTTCCTATAATAGCGCAGCTAAGCCAGATTGCTAAAGATTGGGATGCTAAAATAATGAGGGAATTTTTCGAGCCAATGCAACCTTTTGAAACGGCTCACGCTCATAGGGAAAACCTTACCTGCTCGCTCTCTGCAGTAGAAATAAGCTTTTTAGATCGCACAGATGATAGAAGGGCACAAATGAATGCGAAATTAGAAAAGGAGCTAAGTAAGAGGACTTCAGTAGATCATTATGATTTTGCTGCAATAAAAACACAAGGGAGAATAGCTTTAGATGCTTGGCATGTAGGGAAATTTTGTATATATCGAGGTGAATCTTATTATGATAACATTTTCGTAGGAGCGAGTGAGTGTAAACATAAGTTTTTCTTTAAGGCCAAATGGACATTCATGATGAACGGACTTGACCCTGTCATACCAGGTGTATATTACATTTGTGGGTATAATGCCTATTATCGTCTTCCGAAAGGATGGTGGGGAAGATGTTATTTGGGTATAGTGTTCCCAAAGGTTTATCAACTGGATGACCTATCGATGATTCCAAAGACATCTGGATCCCATCGTATCCAGAAAAGAGAGACCGCAGCTGCTGTGGTAGAAGATATATTTGGAGCCATGATTCCTTCATTGGGAGTTGTGTTGAATTCCATCAAAATAAGAAAGTTGTCTACTATAGTGGATAACATGTTGACAAAGTTTACAGGTGCTATAATCCTGATAGATGCTGAACTTGCAGCGGAAAGAGCTATGACTCTTCAAAATAGGCTTGCCTTAGACATTCTTTTAGCAAAGGATGGCGGCGTTTGCAAAATGCTTGGTGCGCGCCACTGTTGCACGTATATTCCAGACAACAGTGTGAAAATTAAAACTATGCTTGCTAATCTAACAAAAGAGAGTGCAGACTTGAAGGAATTGAAAGAACCAGGAGTGTGGGAGAAGGTTGGAAAAGGACTTGCTTCAGTGGGAAACTGGCTTGGTGGAATTTGGAATGGAATATTACTAAAAATAATACAGGGAATATTAATAGTACTGATTTGTATATTTGGAATTTGGGGAATAAAAAGGGGAATAATAATGATTATGGCAAGAATTAAGAGAAGGAAGGAAGAGAAAATGATGAAAAGAATGGCAGAAGAATACAAAGCAAGAACTAGGGGAACTAAAAGGAAAAGAGAACTGACAGAATTTTAATGGAATAAAATTTGTGGGAATAGTTTTGTGTGATGACAAGTAGTCATCAGAGGAGGGATTGATGACGCAGAAATGAAGGTTTTACATTTATTAGCGCATAAAACGTAGTGCTGCAATAATCAAGTGTGACTTTAACCGAACTAATAAAGATTGTACGGGGACAAATGTGCCCTTAGAGTAGTTTGCCAACATTTACAAGCGTGCTTTATATAACGTAATGTATTAGAAGTGCACTAATCCGACATAATCGTAAACGTATACCACGATTTGCTTGTTTGAAATGTTTTAGCTTAGCATAACTTTAGTGGAGGCTTTGGCCTAGTTGCCTGGTCTCACGGTTTAGATGCTCGTGTTTTTCCAATGTGCTAATAAACGTGTATTTCTGCTTGAAGCTGTACTTTTCCACTGAGATCGTTCACATGCTTATCTTAAGGTTTCATGCCAGCCTGGCATTTTTCTCTTTGCTCCAAGGTCAATCTGCAGGTGCGGACAATGGAAGCTCTGAAAGTGAGTTAATTGGTATAAAATGTTGCAACTTACGTACCAGTCTCCAAGGATAATGTATGCTTAAGTAAAAGCTTGAGAACTGTTGTTTTTGATTGGACAATTTGAAGCCAACCTATGAACCCTCCAATGGAAGACCCTACTGGATTTGAACTGTTGTCTATAAAAACCAGGTGCACGAGAAGAAAGTAGCCATTAGCAGCCATTGCAGCCATTACCAGCCCGATACCCGCCATTTTGCAGGACATTGCAGCTATTATGGCCCACCTTGTTGCGACGCCATTTTGAAAGAGACTCTGATGCTTTCTCTAATCGAGAGAAAGAGACTTTAAATGATTCTTGCCCTAGAGACTTTAACTTTGATCCCTTTGCATGAAGTAGTAGTTTTATCTTGCCGCCGTGAGGCAATTGCCCCGTCCACCTTGCCCCTTTGCCCCGTCCCATGCTGATCGAGAAACGGTACCTGTGAGACGAAGACTTCCTTGAATGCTGATTGTAATTGGTAAATATGAAAGGACATTGTACAATTGCATTGTGTTTCTTTTAGGTAACCAACTGCTGATTTTTGATAAGATCCCTAGTTAGGAGTTTTCCAAATTGATGTTGCTAAAATTGTTTTTGCATGAAGTCCCACATGCCGATGCTAATTTGAGGTTAGATGAGGATTCTTTTGTTGCACGATGCAATTTGAGACCTTGTTGTGCTGACCAATGTATGCAATTAGCTCAATACAGATTATAGTTTTAGTGATTTGCATTGCTATTATCGAATGCCTTGTTATTCAAATGCTGCATAGATTGCATCTTTTCCGCCGTTATGGACAGCTAATAATGTTCATTTACGTTTATCATTTGGTGTTGAGACACATCTATATTGTGCTAGCTTTGTTAATATAGGGAAATAAATTCATTAACTTTGAATAAACTGGTGTGGTTATTCATGACCGAAAGGTCATGGTTCGCCGAAATGTATTCTGGATTAATTGTTAAGTGTTATGTTGACCAGGGTATTGCTTATGTTCGTTATTGATTACATTAAATTGACTGATCTCGAGTGAAGAGAGTCCCACTTAGCCAAAAGATTCATCGGCCTAAAGAGCGTCCAAATATAGGTAAATTATTAGTACGGAACGCTCTATCAATGGTAAACAAGCTATGCTCCAGGGGAGGGTGAAACCCAAGACGAGGAAAGAAAGCCGCTAAATAAGCAAACAAATGCCATTAACAATAAAGCAACAACCTATGGAAACGAATAGGCTGGACAAAAGCCTACAGTAAGTGGTGGGATTTAGTACACAGTAAGCCTTCGGAGCAGATAGCTAAAAGCTGTTTGTAGTCAAGACCTAAAAAGATATGGATGAATGAAAAATCCATATCCTCCAAACACGAACATGGAAAAACTTTGAAGCTAAGCACTATCAGTATTATATGAAACAGCAAAAAAACTTAGAATCAATAATTCTGTTGTTTGTACCTAGTATATCTCACCCAGTATTGGAGACATGTTCAGTGGTTCTGTATTGTTAATTCAATTACACAGGTAACATTATTTCAGTTTTCTTGATATCTTTTGACCAAATACACGGTGTTTCTCTGACTGCTTTTTGTCTGTTGAATTATAGAATGTATGTTCTAATGAGCCTACTAGATATGAGATCATGTCAACAGCAAATCGCAGTAATATGTTTGTGGAGGTGTCTGCAGGTGATGGGCACTGACACTCATTTTTGGGGACCACATTTATAATGTCAGACATTTAATGGGGATCAGCAGAGAGAAAAGAAGAAACGTGAGAAAGGAGAAGGATGAGAAAATTAGGAAAACAGTGACAAACAGGGAAAGGGATTTAAATGACTTGCAAGATTGAGATAAAGAAACAGGGAGGGTAGGATAGAGGACCAATGAAGCATGAGATGGAATCAAATCTATGCGGCCATTGTGTTTATCAGCCCAGCATTCAGCAACACCGGAGCCAAACGTTTAAGAAAACCTTGGGTCTCCAGTACTTATCGCTTTTTATTTCAGAAATTAAGCACTGCATATTTGCGATGTTCTGGATGTGGCTCGATACTTGATAGTGATTTGTTCTTTAGACTTTCTGTGTTTAAAGTTGTTGCCAGGTGGGAGGAACATTTTCTACCATTGCTGTTGTTGAAGTATTTTATGGGTTTACTTAGCTCTCCCATAAATCTTTTCGCTCCACAAATTTCTGAAAGATCTTTCCAGGAGAGGTCTGTTTTGACAGTTTATGTGATAGTACTAGTAAAGACAATGATGAATAATGCCCCATGCCGTTAAGAGCTGGTCAAGCTTGAGTGTTTATGCAAATGAGGTTATTTGTAATTCATGAACTCTTGTTTACTCATAAACTGAGTTCTAGTTGGATTCGTTGCAGGGGTGTCACTGTTTCATTCTGCCTGTTTGCGTTGTTTCCGTGCTAGACATTCGTCTATTTGCAGGGGGTTACCACCACATCCTTTTGTTTTTAAACACACAACTGTCCAACTGTAACTTCCCGCCTCTGTTAGTAGTGTAGCAAGGATGCCAGGGGTCCCGGTGCAAGCAAGGGAAATGACCACTTTTGCTGTTGTTCGGGTAGTAAAATACAGCAGTTATCAGGGTTCAATGGGGCCCTCAGGACTCTGCGCCCTGGTGCTGCTGCACCGGTGGTAGCTAAGGCCCTGGTCTCTGTCTGTATCCATGCAACATCCTGGTACCTGTCTGTTCCTGTTTTTTGCCCACTTCCTATGAGACTTATACTTGTCTATATAAAAAAATTGGGAAAAACAGTGTGCGTTTTGGTCAGAGGAAGAGGAAGTGGGCTGCAGAGATGTGGCGAGAAGCTACGATGCAGGAATGAAGCCTTGAACAGCCTTTTGGCATGCACCTATGCTTAAGTAACCCCTTTTCTACCGCCGACTGTCACTCATGCTATTACATGCTTCCTCCATACCCTCTCTTGCTTGGCCGTAGCCGTTGTGGAAGTGACCACTGAATAGTGCAGGCGGGGCAGTGGTGTACCGCATAACGATGGCGCATCCCTACAGAATGCGATGAGGGACCCCTGAGTCTCTCATATGTCACACATGTATATGAGCCTTGTGAAGAAGGGGGCATTCTGCAGGACTGCAGGGCATGGCTGGGGCCCCTTGAAGAGTTGGGGGCACTCCTTACAGCTGGGTCTGCAGGGCCTTGCTTACTCTTCTATAGCAGGGGGCGGAGGCATGGCTACTAGTGGTGCAGTCAGTGCAATGCCAGGGGCCCGCAGAGAGCAGACTACAACAGCCCCTTGAGCCCGGAGAGGACACCTATTAGTCATAGGTGTTGTAAGTAGGGATGCGAAGAGAATTGCAGCACTCCTAAAATAACTATGCTGGAGTACCAAAGGTGTACACGCATTAAACATGACTTTGTTTTCATCTTGTCACATTTGATGTGTGTTCAAAGACAGAGAGTAAATGCCAAATTGTGACAAATTGATGATTATTCTTTTAACATGGAAACTAGTCTTTACTGAAAAGAGTGAGAGTTTCCAAAAGTGAGCTGTGTGACAATTTTGCGGGTGTGAAAGGAAAGTCTAGAAGATGTAATTTTTTCTAATACACAACAAAATTTCACTATGGATGACAGAGGTACTCCTTTCAATTGCCACCTGTTTTAGGCTACAGGGACCTCAATCTGTTTAAGATTTATCTGCCTATAGTATATTTGTTTATAAACACGAAGGATACAGCAATGTTAGTACAATTTTCTGACAATGCTGTGTAGTTTAACGGTTCTTAACCTTTTGAAATGTGTGGAATCCCACTTTATCTCTACTCGAAGCTGGGAACCTCGGCAATTTTTAATATTTGGACCTCAAAACAATACACAAATATGCAGCAACACATACACACCGAGCACACAAATAATGAAAGGGTATTTAATTCACAAATACATATCTATTCAAAGATCAAAATTGAAGTGCTAATGGACAGGTTGTAGTTTTTGAAAATTTGGTTTGATTTCTAAGAGAATGAGCGACATGCTAGACTCTAGCATGAGACTTTGCCTTTTATATTCCCAATGCATGTTCTGTTTTGTCATTGCATGCCAGTGCATCAGTTGAGGCCACCAATTCTCCATAAAAGTCAAACTAACAATGCCAACTTAACCTTAATCATCAATTTCAAAGTTCTTCACACTCACAAAGCGTTTTCAAAAATTTCAATTTCACATTTTCTGTTTGTAGATATACCTGCTAATATTGTTTAATTTTCTAACCAGGCTTGGACCCTCTGTGTAGGTGTCGCAAACCCCAGGTTAAAACTGCTGCTGTAGTATCCTTCTTGACAGTTTGGCCTCTGTTTAGGATTGTAAATATTGGCAAATTACAACTACTAAATGAACAGATAGTTTCAAAACTGCTGTACTCAGTGCTAGAAGCGCAGAGATTTTCTTTTAATAATAAAAATAACCCTATGAGTTCTGTGTGCTAAGCGGCAAGTTTTTTTGGGAGGCGGGGTAAGGTTTGTTGGGTCATAAATAACAAACCAACACTAAGGCCCTCATTTATGGGGATTTAGCATCGGGTAGCACAGCACGTCACCTTGCAGCACTGCCCAATGGCAAAGTGAAGGGGCAGGAATGCACTGTATTTATGCAATACAGTACATTCCTGTCCTCCCCCCCTGCGCTCGTGCTGTTTCGGCAGCCTAGTGCAACCATAGTGCAAGGGAGCCTGTGCTGTCAGCAGGATTGTTTTTGTGCAGGAAGGGGCATCTTCCTGCACAAAAAAAATTCTGGGAGGGAGGGAATTTCCCCTTCCCACGGATGCTGCAGAATGAGGAAAATATTAGGAGAAATAATGTTATTTCTTTGGCGTGTTCTCAGGTTTAGATGGTTTGGTAAACCTGGGGAAGCGTCAAAATCCATCGGCGTTGCGTGGGAACACCCACCACAACACCCATGGAATGTCTCCCTAGCGCTGTGCAGGGCTCTGCAGCGATTCACACATCCTTGCCTTACGCCTTTGTAGTTGGTGCTGCTGGAGCGTCACAAAACGTGATGATCTAGTGGTGCAAGGGGCTTATAAATATGCTTCCAAATGTTGATGAAATAATGGGAGTTGTCAAGGTAGGGATTCCCACTATTATAATTATCAAAAGCAGTAAATAACTTGTCGAAAGAGAAAATAAAGTAATTTTTTCTTTCTTTAGTTCGTTAACTATTGAATAGAACTGAAGTACTCAGAAAAGTTGAAAACCCATGCCTCCTTCAAGGAAAGTCCTAACTTTCACAGATAGCACCCACAACACTGGAACTGTTTGGTCAGAGAAAGTGTAGAAATTAATCAACATGTTTGGATTATCCAGGATGAAAGGTGAAGTTTTGGGTTTGTCTGGTAAACTGCTCGATTTTTTTAGAGGAATTTGGATCCCCCTGATAATCTAGAGTGTGGTGTAAGTTTTGACTTTGGCTCTCAATCAGGAGTATGACTTGACCACCCGAGGATTTTTTGCCTGCATGCTTTGTGCTAAGAAAACGTGGTCTAAACTGTTCTGGCAAACCATATATATACTGATTTTGTGCTACTCAGAAACACAGAAAACACATGAAATGAATGCAATAATTCTGATGCCCAAAATGTGTAATGAAGATTGAAAAAAGTAATTACCAGTGGCTGAGATTAATTCAACCATTCCAGCCCATCACATTTTTGTATGCTCTAGTTTGTTGCCCTAAGTGGGGCGTGTATGCTCCAACATGGCTCCCATGCACACTGTGTTACCAGAACCAAGCTGTACCCGGCTGATGAGCCCATAAGTAGAGCAAAACCAGTCCTGGATTGCTTGTGTTTGGTTCAGGAATGACATGGGTTGTCAGGGAAGGCTGGACTGTTCTAACTGGAATAGGGTCAAGAATGATTTGCAGATAGCTAGGTCCAAACTGAGGTGCCATAGTATGCAAAATAATGATGGACTGGGATGCTGCCCTGAGTAATTACCAATGACTGAGATTAAATCAAGCATTCCATCAATCACTTGTTTGTATACTTTTGAAGTGTGTAATGGTTCAGTATTTGTTCACCTGTTAAATACTGCAGCACCGAGGATCACACACTGTGGGTGCAATATCACTGAATCACAGTTTAACAAGATCTTTAAGTGCAGCGCACAGCACACATATTATTAATTGGTTTTAAATAGCAAGTTTACAACCACTGGGCTGATGCAAAGCTCTCTCTGAGTACGCAGAACTGATTTGGCTTTTCCAGTGCCTCTCTAGGCTGTTCTAAAGACAGATCCTTTGTGCACCTCACAGCAGGGTAGTCTCCAGTCATGAGCACACACCACTGAGCACAGAGGTGTAAACTATATACTCCTGGCTATAAACAGCCAAGAAGACAGAGATCAGGAAAGAGGCTAAATTGTGAAAACTCTGAACAGAGTCTGCATCTCCCCTGCTTGCCACCTTCATCCATCTACCAATTGGCAGTGCGACAAGAAGATTATTCTAGAACTCCTTGCAGAAAAAGAACCTAATTGAAATTCAGCAGAAGACTTGCCTCCTTTTTGCCGCTAGTCAGCCTAGCGTCATTTACTGGCACACAAGCAGCCAAAAAATGACTCCTGTCTAAGTTTAGACAGGAGTCATGTCCACTACCCCAATGCCCAACACAGGAGACCAGTACAAGCCCAAAGTACCAAGTGCCCGGCAGGGGGGCCCAGTTAAGGGGCCCCCAATGGCACTTTAAGAAAATATAAAATATACTTACCTAATCTTACCTGGGATGGGGTCTCCCCTCCTGTAGTGTCCATGTGGTGTGAGTGGTGGTGTTGCTGGGTCTTGGGGTGGGCATCTTTGTGCCCATTCCATGGCGTTTCACCATGGAAATAGGCCTACCTGCCCCATAAAGCAGGGTCTGAGCCAGGTGTTAAATATTGGTGCTAAGTGGGCTTAGCATTATTATTTAAGCCCACCTCTTCCTTGTACATCGTTTCTGTGCTGGGAGGTAAAGACAGTGCTAGGGGGTTAGCGTTGTGTTTAGGATGGGAACGCCTACCTTGGATCTCATTGACGCAAGGTGGTTTCGAGCATCCTAAACATGGTGCTATCTCCAAATCTTTTATGCTAGACAGGTCTTGCTTCAAAATATAAATTTGGAGTTAGGTTAGCACCGTTTTAGCACCAAAATAAATGGCGCTATGGCAACGCTAACTATCCATAAATATAGGCCTAAATCTGTGCCTCCCATGCCCACCTTGTGTTCCAACTCCGGTCCATCCTCATGAGAATTGTACCTGTGTGTGAGCAGTGTGCTTGGGTGATAGGGGGGTAGCCATCATGTTTTGTGAGTGCATTGAAAGGGATATGCCTGTGTGAATACATGATTAAAATAGTATTTTGTGCATGCCGGGCAAGTGGTCTACAAGTTGAAAGTTGTGCCTGTGTGAATGCAGAGTGAGGCATATGCCTGCGTAGTGCAATGTAAGCGTTGTGCTTATGTCAGGGAACAGTATGAGTGTGTGTGTGTGGGGTCCCTGCATGTTGTGGTGGTTCTGCTCATACACTCTACAAGGGCTAAACCTATTAGCTTTGGAAACGCTTTGGTAATGCTCTTTAGGATTGTGGCAGAAATGCAGTGCAAGGACTGGAACTACAATGGTGTGTGAATGAGAATGGCATTGAGTTTGACATGGCAGATGCAGATTATGGTGAATGAGGTTGAGGAGTGTTAGAGGCAGAGTGAGGTGCCACCCCAGTATGGGTGCCCATTTACTTTGCATGCACTAGAACCCATGACAACCTGGCAAAGGCATTGGTAAGGCGAGGATAACTCAATTGGTTTATTCCTGTTATCCCACCATCTAGACACTCACTGCTGCCATGATACATTTTCTGAATGTTGCTAGACTAAAGCTGTTTAAAGTCCCCAAATATCACAACCGTTTAGGCATCGATTGTGGGTGCCTCTGTGACTACCAACAAATATGCAAACCTGTTTTTTGGATTCAAGACGTTGTCACAGTGCATCAGACCCAGAGAGTACCAGGTGTGATACAAGCCAACAGTCATCATTTTCGCCATATTACCAACCACACGTCAAAACAACAATCTGATATTTACTGCGATAAAATGGAACAAAAAATACCAGGACATCCGGAAAGCACAAAAATGCCTTTTATTTAAGGGGGATGATATTTCTTGCCTCTGATTCAAACTTATCATCAGGCTATCGTTAGGTATTGGGCCTGATAGATATCCCATGAATATCACTGCATTTGTAATTAAGGCCTTTGGATTCAAAAGGCAGATTCAGAGGTTCTTGGATGCTGGTGTTGCTGAATGGCCTATGGCTGGAATACAAAAATCAGAAACATGAAGGTCCAGATTTAGGAGGGCCTAGCTCCTCCTTGCGCCACATTAGCGCCATTTTTTTTTTTTACACTAATGCATGCATTGCGCCACTTTGTAATCCCTTGCGCCACATTATGCCTTCAGCAGGCATAACGTATGTATGGGGGTATTCTCCGGTTAGGGGGCTGAATGAATGGCACAAAGAAATGCAAAAGATTTCTTTGCGCCATTTTTTTGTGGCTTTTTTAATGCCTGCTCAGACCAGGCGTTAAAAGAGGGCACACCATTCGTTACAATGGGCCCCTATGTACTATTCAGGGTTAGCTACAAAATATTGGCTCTAGCTCTGAACAGTACATCAATAGCGTCAAAACGTTTGATGCTATTGCCCCCTACCCTGTGCCATGGTATGCTTTATTTTAAATATGGCGCACACATGGTGGTGGTGGAGGGGGTGCAAGAAATGTGGCACTGCACTGGGATATGTCCCGAAGTATGGAAACGCTTGCATCAATGCCAGTTTTCCGGGAGAATTATGTTCCATAATTTTTTACCTCTGCTTGAGAGAGGAATTTACCATTAGCAGATCAATTTTGGTGCTATCACAAAAAGGCGAGTTAGTTATTTGTAACGCATGTGACAGGAAGAAAGACAGAAAACAAAATTGTTATTCTTGCAGCAACGTTTTGTAGATTCTGAGAATTCTTCGATTAACCACAGGCAAATCATTTTAAATAGTACCCCAATAAGGAGTACTGATCATCTGTTTTCAAACTTCCCCTTCAGAAGCAAAATGACATATCTTCAAAATAAACCATAATCGATTGCCCTGTCAAAAAATTTAACAACAGCGCAATAGTTTGAAATGGTCACCAGGTGCAGATCCAATTTTACGGAACAACATTATCGTTTGTGCAGAGGGCTACTCTAAGAGAGTTTAACCAATATCCCCTAAGTGATGTATTGTCTCTTGCTTTTCTACCCCGCTGCTGCTGCACTCAGGAGCATACTTATGAGAGAGTTGCATAACGTTTGCACCAAGGAACGTGGTTGCAAACCTCTAAGTCAGATTTTTGAAGCCACTTTGCATGTTGGAGTGACTCCAAAAATCTGGAGTAAAGCAACGCATTGCAAATCGCTGTGTTGCCTTACTCTGTCTGCCCTGGATAGGCGTTACACGGACATTGTGGTGGGTATTCCTAGGTAACTCCTATGAATTTTGACACATACTCTGATTTACAAGGGCTTGTAAACCTGGAAATGCACCAAAATCTCACTCTTCCACAGGAGAGGTGTACCGAAGAGAAATATGTTTATTCCTTCTTGCTTTTTTCCTCTATCTGGGCCGCATTCTGCAGCATACATAGAAGGAGGAAAATGCCTCTCAGGATTGTTTTTGTGTACGAGGTTGCCCCTTTCTGCACAAGGTGCAAGATTGCTTGCATTGGCACTAGGCAGCCCACTTGGGGCCAGGACAGTGGGGAAAAAGTCAGGAATGCGCCATACGTCATAAATATGGCACATTCCTGCACTTTCTAGGTAATGCAGTGCACCACAGCAAGGTGACTTGCTGCGCTGCAGTGTACCACTTTCTCATAATATGCCCCTGAGTATCTTGATGGTAGATGCTGAGGGCACGATTAGTAAGTGTGGCTGTTGTGTGAATATTTATTTACTTTGAACTCCTTGAGGAGCACTGCTTTCTGAGCACTGTGTTTTCATTCCTCAATATCTTTGCAAAATATTTTTTGTGTTAAAAAATATTCATTGATTTTGAAGAGAATTCAAAATTAATACCATACAAAAAATAGTACTGTATCTGTAAGTAATGAAAATGGAAGAGAGTACGTTAGAGCTATGTGTACAATAACTTACATCAGTGTAATTGAACAGTCATATGTAAAATAATTATGAAAATAAAGAAGGGCTACTACATGAAATATAATACAAACAGTATGGCCCTCATTACAACCCTGGTGGTTGGCGGAGAAGTGGCGGTCTTATCGCCAACAGGCTGGCAGTAAAAAAATTGTAACCGCCATGGTCATCTGCCACATCTCTGAACCGACCGCCATGGCGGAGACGACCGCTGGGCTGGAGACTTGGGTCTCAAGCCCGGCGGCCGTCACAAGACTACTGGCGGTATCATGACCCGGCTGACCGCCATGGATTTCATGGGGTTGGGGGGTAAGCACTATCAGTGCCTGGGAATCCGTTCTCTGGCACTGATATGGGACTCCCCCACCCCCCATCCCCACCCCGAGTCCTTCCCCGACACCCCCTACCACCCCCCAAAGGTGGCAGGGCCCCCTTCCCCACCCCGACCCCTGACATCACTATACAGACACACACCTGACACGCATGCAAACACCACAAACACACATACCCGCACACACACAAACAAACATGCCAACAGACACACACAGTCATATACACACACCCACATTAAGACATACATGCACACATCCATACAGACATACATACAGGCAGACACGCACACATTTCCAAACACACTACACCCACGCATGCATAAACGCACTCACACACCACCTCTTCATACTCACACGCTCCCCCATGCACGCACACAACACAAACACCCCCCACCCCCCTTCCCTAACGGACGATCAACTTGCCTGGTTGGTTGATCCTCCACGAGGGGACGGTATCCATGGGGGCTGCTCCGCTGCCAGCACCCCGTCAACAGAACACCGCCACGCCGAATCACATAACGTGATTCGGTGGGCGGTGTTCTGTTGACGGGGCAGTGGAGGTGGAGCAACCTCCACTTCCCCGCCGACCGCCAGTATCGCAGATGGCGGCTCTCCATCCGGAAAAGGACAGAGGGCTGCCAGCAGTCATAATTCGCGGGCGGTCCCTCGGCGGTCTTGTGAAAAGACCGCCGAGGTTGAAATGACCCCCTATATGTCTTATAATGAAATATGGGTTGCAATATATGAGTCACAACCTCACCACATTCTAGATATAAGTACAGTACAGTCTTTACAGGTATATACTAATGAGGAATGTCCAAGTCTAAGAAAAATAATCAATTCCCACCAAGAATTAACCAATAATATTTGTGCATCTTTCCACTTTGACGTAATTGATTTTACAGTGGTAGAGATAAGGCAATCAAAATGCTAGCAATCAGGAGGAGATAAAACAGTTATAAAAGCATGACATTTGTACAGGAAATGATAAAGGGACTTTGATATTAAAAAGCTGGGTAATAATATTCCAAAACTCAGTCCAAAATTTAAAAACAATAGAGCAGTCGGACAGTGTATGTTGTAAAGTTCCTAAAGTGGTTTTACAATGCCAACAATTTGGTGTATCTAGCAAATTAGCTTTGAAAACTTCAACTGTGGACCAAAAAGCATTGGTATGAGAGATACACATTACTTAGTATAAAAGCAGCTTGAAGATAATTAGTAATATTAGATTTTCATTGCACAGTGGACGAATGACCATTTTTTAGCTAAAACTATAAATGGGGAAGGATCGGTGGTAAAATATTTATAGATTTTAGATGATTTTTGTCCACACCAGCTAAAAAGAAACTAGAGGGGATGCATATTGGTAACTTGGATAAGTTCTCCTCACCAACTTAGATGAAGAGGGGACCATTTATTCAATTTATTTTTTGTGGTAATTTCAAGTGTGGTTTTAATAGAGTTACCAAAATAATACACAAATACTTTAGAGTTAACAGTGACCACAACATGTTTGTTTTCACAAGCAATGTGGAATAGCATGAACTATTTAGTGGAAAAGATTTTGTTTTATTGATGTTTAAGTAATAACCAGAAATATCAGCATATTGATGAATGACATGAAGTACAGTAGACAGGGAAATAACATGGTAATTTACATATAATAGAACATCATCAGCATAAGCAGACACCTTTAACACAGTATCTTTCAAAGCAATTCAAGTGTATTGCTGATTGATCCAGAAAGAGCACAAGAGAGGTTCAATGGCAATAAGAAATGAAAGGGGAGATAAATGACATCCTTGTCAAGTACCTTTATAAAAAAAAAATGAAGTAGAAAGGGTTCTGTTGATATAAATGGAAGCAGAGGGGGATAAACGCAGTGCTTCAACCATTTTCATAGAAGTGGGTCCAAAATGGAAAGGTCCAGTGTTTTAAACAGAAATTGTAATTTCAACTTCTCAAATGCTTTCTCCGCATCCAAAGCCAACAACCATATCGGATATGTGAGGTCATTAGCACAAGAAATACAATGCCATAAAAGACAAATATTAGGTGCAGCCAATCTATGTTTCATAAATCCTGTATGGTCTGGTTGTATAATTGAAGTAATTAGGAGTGTCAGTTCATTAGTTAAGATTTTGGTATGTATTTTGCAATCTTGGGTAATGAGTTATATATGTTGATATTTAGAAAATAAGGTAGGGTCTTTATCTGGTTTTGGAAGACCAATGATAGTGCTCCATTAAATGACCCACCCATCATATATGTCTTGTGAAAGTCCGTGAATAATGAAAGTAGTATGGTTAAAATTTGAGACTGGGAACATTTATAGAATTCAGCTGGGAACCATCTGATCTGGAGGCTTATTGAAATTTAGTGTTTTGATTGCAATGCTAATCTCATGAATATCAACAGGGTTTTTAATGTGAGTTTATTAGCATTAGAAAGTTGAGGTATATGGCAGTCTCTAAGGAATGCAATAATGGTATCATCTTGGAAGCCAGCAGGCTAATGATATAAAGAGGTATAATAAGATACAAAATTAGCTGTTATCTCTTCAGTAGTAAGAAGCAAAGTACCATCAAGTTTCGTAATAACTGGTATATGAGCTTTGTGTTTTTTCAGTACATAAGTAGCAGGCTGAGATGTGTCCAGATTTATTTGAGTTAAAGTGGAAGTTAGATTTTTCTCTAGATATAAGTAGCCCTACGCTTTTGCCCAACAAATTATTATATTCATATCGAACCTCCTGAAGTTGAGATTTGTATGTATTATCACATTAAGAGATAAAAAGCCTTTCACGACCAGTCATCTGTTCCTCTAGTGTGGCTAACTGAGCATAGAAAATTGTATTTTAACGAGCCATAATGAATATAGGGATACCCCAGATATATGTTTTAATGTATCCCAATGGAAAAATGTAGATGTGCCATCAGGATTATTATTTAGAAAGTAATAATTTATGGTGATAACCAATTATCTGGTTTGAGAACTTCATTCTTCATCTATGCTTAGTAGGGCAGGACTCTGTTACGGGTAAAAGAAAAGGAGATTACTGCATGGTCAGAAATTGTAGTAGGCTCTATATTAGAATCAGTAATCATGTGACATAGGTGGTGAGAGGACAGCAGGTAATCAGTCCTAGAGAAAGTGGAATGTGGATTAGAATAGAGAGTACATCTATAGGATGTGTTAGTCTCCAGAAATCAATCAGTTTAGTGGTAGAAAAAACATATTTCAAAATATGAAAAAAATTAGTGGGCCTGAATGTGAATGTAGAAGAGCGGTCTAATAATGGATCAGAAATAATGTTAAAATCTCTCCCCATGAACAGGTAAATGTAATCTAATTTTACTTTTTCAATAGTAATATTCTTTTTAAAAAGAGGGTCATTTTACGAGGGAGCATAGGTGATAACAAGGTTAAGAATGTTTTTTTTTCCACTTTAATTTGTGCAAAGACATAGCTACCACCAGAATCAAGATGATGAGTTACTAATTGCATCCGTGATTTACTTGGAAAAAGAATAGCCACTCCATTTTTACGTCCAATAGCAGGAGATAAAACAATGTCTCCTACCCATCCCTTAGACATGGCATGCAAAATGCTAGCAGTAATATGGGTTTCCTGTAAGAAGCAAATATCAGCATTATTTTTTAAAATATTCTGAAGTTTTACCTCTCTTGACTGGATGCCATAAACCTTTAACCTTAGGAGAAACAAAAATGTGTTTATGTTGATGAGCCATAGGATGACAAAGAGATATAAGAACCATGAGAAAATGAAAGAACAGTGTAAATGGTCGCAGAACAAGACCTCATATCTATTGGAAAAGTAGAGATGAAGGTAGAATGCAAATGTAAACACTGCATGTACCTGTTATATTAACAATATGATGTAAAATGCTGAGGGGGACTAAGCTTTAGCCAGCAGAATTTGAAGGTTGTGTGTCATTGACAATAGGATCATGTTGGTCTAAGAATAGTATCAACTCTGAGGGAAAAGAAAAAGACTGGGAGATGCCTTTTTTTCGAAATAAGCATTGTAGAAAGGTAAAAAATGCCATAATTATATACTGCTTTCTCAGCCTTAATCGTAAATCCAGAATTGTTGACAAATTTTCTCGGTCTTCTTTGCAAAATCCTGATGAAGAAATACCTTATTACCCTCAATAATAAGGTTTGGGATTTCTCGTGCAGGTTTTCTGATAAGAAGAAGATGAAGATGGTGTAATACTTTAAAGATTATTTGTCTGGGTACAGTTTGATGATGCTTTTGTTGAGAAGGAATACATTGGGCATTATCAATTTCAAATCTTTCAGGAAATTTAAGGTTGAGCAGTTTAGGTAATGATGACAGTTCTGACCTTCAATATTTTATGGAACATTAAAGATTCAAAAATTGTATTGTGGGTTTCTAATTTCCAAGGTCAAGTGAGGCTGTTTCCCTAGAAGGAATCTGAGGTACAGGCATAGCCATAGCTGAAATGACTTAAGTGTTATCACACATTTTGATCTTGTCTGCTCCCTTCAGAGAAAAGGTGGCAACATCTCATTGAATATGTTTAATGTTAAAGCAGGTGGACTCTGTATTATATGGATAGCCAGAATTTCTTCCAAAATCTTATTTAATGGGGTTTCCTGTGAGTCACAACCTTGGATTCAATGGATGGTGCTGAGGCAGTTTGTTTCCTTTTGTCTGGGTGGCCTAACGTGGATTTTGATTCCATTGTGAATGAAATTAAACAACCATTTAGATATAGACTGAGCTAAAAACACTATATATAATGTTACCCAGATAAATGTCAAACCCAGACCTATTGTAGCAGTTGTAGCAGTGTATAGAAGAAATACAACAAGAAAAGCAGCAATAATTGTGGTGACAGAGGTTTTCAAAACAGGGCAGCTGCAACAGGTCCTGTCAGAAATAAGCAGATTCTTCAAGACATTTTGAAAGAAAAGAGTCTCTAAGCCATAATGGTGTTCCAAAACACCCCTTTCAGAGGGATGTGCACAAGCTGAGAATGTGGAAGCAGTAAAGCAAAGAAGCCCACCTCCTCACCAGTTCCGTCATGGCGGTAGGCTGTATACAAGGTAGAAGTGAGCAGTAATAGCAGAGGAACCTGCGCTGCTCCTCACTCACCAAAACGTTATGAAAACCTTACCACAAAGTCCTCACATGATTGAGAAGCTGCCACTCAGTCATAAAGTCATCCCGCACTCCCCTCATTGGCAAGTAGAGATTGACATTAACAGGTACGGCGCAACAGTTAGAAGTCGGTGGCCATCTTGCATTGCATGCACTACCTTCATTTTAAAAGGTGTGACATATTTCTTCTTGCCTTTATTGTTTGTGTCATGACAGGCCAAAGGATCGTATATTTCAGAATAAAGTTTATGTATTTTTAGTTCTGGAATGGAAAAGGTACCACATTTCCCAGTGTCTGTCTTCATTTATAGTGTGCTACTTTGTGTTCCAATTTTATGTAGTCCTTGAATGATGCTAATGCCATAATCCTTTACAAATCATTTCTTGTATTTGCTTTGAGGTGTTTTATTTGTCTCTGAATAAATAATTTGTTGAACGTTTTGATAATTTAACATCACATATGACTCTCTGAAACTGGACAGGTTATAGTGCTCGTATTTTCCAGCCCACCTACAAACATTCCTTCTTGGTGAGTATATCGATGCTCATTGTTTTTTGAATTGTCTCTTGTTGTCTCTAAGCCCTAAATGTTACCATAAGAGTGAATGAGCCACAAGAACCAACATGGAGTTGAGTGTATCTGTGTTAATGTATGCAGTTGAAACCTATTATGAATCAACCTCTCACTTTTGCACATATGCATCTCAGTGTGGGCTCTTATTGCCAAACGGTACTTATGGCAGGCGTATTGGATCTGGATAACCAGTTGAAGACATGAGCATATAAGTGCAACAACTGCAATAGCATTTACGGGAAGCTAACTGTGGGACTCATATGCACCAGTATATTTCCTATTCCTCAGGGGGTGCTTCGTTCCACAGATTAGCACCAACACTTGCATTCTAGCTATGGTGATGGCATGCCACAGACAAGGGAAATCAGGGCTCCCCCGCTCCCTCTTGGAGATATACAAAAGGGGTATAGCACCACAAGTCAATGTTGGTGTGCAATAGTATGTTATCTAGTCAGATGTTTTACAACATCCCTAGTTGGCAAAATTGTTTAAAGTTTTCAAGTTTGACCCTCCAATGTATCTATTGACAATTGCAGTAATTGTCTGAACCAATATGGTAGACTGGAAGCACTTGAAATTTTGGGTGTGTGGACAAGCAGCCCAACAATCTGAATGGTCTTTCTTTCTTTACACCATTTAGTTTACTAAAGCTGGTAACAGGCACATAGAACATGCCTTGGCTGATGCAAAATAAATCAAGCATCTTCACAGGTTTATTTGGGGGAGTTCTATTGGTTGTTGGAGAACTTCCTGACATCAAGAGATTCCCTGCCTCTGTGGGCTGCAGATAACGAGGAAGAAGGCTACTGCAGAGGAGAAGTTCCAAGTAGTTCATAAAAGTCATTGAGAGAAGGAACCAGTAAAGAGCAGCGCAGAACATTCAACCAGGGAAAATACTTCCAGGGTTTTTGTTATCAAACTGAGGAGACCAGAGAAAGATAGGTAAGGGAGAAGTGAAAGGCTCAACACAAATGCTTCAGCTGAGATAAGCAATTTGTATGCCTTACTCTTCCTAATCCTGCATGGATAAACTAGGGCTCAGTGAAGTGGAACAGAAAATAGGAGTTGAGGGAATGTGACAAGTAAAGTAATAGCAGTGCAGTCACAGATAAAATGGAGGTGTGAAGAGGGGCTTTTGGTGGCATTTATTTAAACCCACTTATGCAGATAAAAATGATGATGTGTGTGAGAAAAGGTATAAGGCAATATCTAACTCTTTGTGAAGGGCGTGGAATTAAAGCAGACGGTTATTAGAATCAGAAAGTCTCGAAGATAGGTCCAGCTGATATTGGAATTAGAAGAGAGGGATGCAATGTGAAGATGCAGAAATTATCATTCCACATGGAGCCTATTAAAACAGTGGATGCACAACATTACCCCCTTCAGCCTTCACTACCCATACAAGGACACTTTTTACATTTTCTGTGTAGAATCAGGGACTCTGTTTAAAGGGTTTAGTGGTGACTGGTCCATCAATGTATGGTGGGTGCAGCCGCTACACATTCTCCATCCACCACAATGAATCTTTTAGCTGATGGACTGAATTCAGATCATCAGCTTTATTACTGACTTGCTCTGATGTACACATTGCAATTGAATGGAGAAGTACTGATGTACAGGTCTTCTTTCGTATGTCTAAGCAGCAACAGGATTTCTGCTGGAAGTAAAAGCTATGAACACATAGACTCAGCATATTGGTAAAGTCTTCCTAAGTCCATGCTGTCTCCCTTTGACTCTGTCAGTGAAGTAGGGTAATGAGGGGCATATTGAAGCTACCCATCACTGTGATTTCTTCCTTCTGCCATACCATTCCTGTGCCCTCCCAGTATTCTTTCTGAGTTTAAGTGAAGTACATGCAGAACAGAAGACAGAGAGCATAGCTCATAGGTGTTTGGAGTTCTCCTGTGGCCATCCTCCTAGCAGCATTGCAGTAGGTTTGACACTGGGCCTGGGTGGAATTCAAACTCTGCTTGAGTATTCTGGGGTATTTTAGGGAATTGCATGTTAGTCTTTGACAAGGAATTACAGATAATAATGTAATTACACCTGCTTACATAAGAGTAATTTAGGGGTAAAATCCTACTAAGAGAGCACTTTGAGTGAGCATGAGTGGCTGCTCACGCTGTTTGTTATGTGCTGTTTCATTTAGAGCTATTTTTCAGTGCAAAATGCTTTTTATAAGATAAAGTCACATGTGGAGAGATTTCTACAGGATATCTTGTCAATGACTGAACAAAGAGGGTACACTGAACACATCAATCAGCTGGATTTTGCATCTGTGCCACTGTGAATGCTGCATGTGTCTACCACTATGATTGCTAACTTTCAATTTCCATGAAAAAACATTTCCCAATATTTTCAATTGAGGATCCATACACCTTGAGCTGTGATAGGAAAAGTCAGTGCTATCCTTTAGGGCATAATGTACAAAGATTTTTGAGGTCGCAAATGGCCAAATTTAGGGTCCTTTACAACTGCAAAAAGTGTATTTAAATGTATAAAAGATAAAGGGCCAGATGTAGCAAAGGTTTGCGAGTCGCAAACGGGCCGAATCGCTATTTGCGACAGTGCAAAATCGGAAATGGGATGCAAAAAGCCCATTTCCGACTCGCAAAAAGCGATGGGACCCGTTTGCGAGTCGCATCCGTTGCGACCCCATTTTGCGACCCGCAAATACCAAGTCGCAATTTGCGAGTCGCAAACCTTATGCAATTGCAACTCGCAAATTGCGACTAGTCGCAAAAAGCCCATTTTGCATGTCCCATTTACCACTAACTCAGAGCAGGTGGTAACCATTACCAAAGTATAAAATGAGACCCAGAAGGCATCTGGGTTACACAAGATGGCGGAGATATACCTGATAGCAGTGAGAAGGAGAGTCCACGCAGCACAGCAGAGGAGGAGGAGGGGCCACAGACAGGAGAAGATATATAGAACAAGGCAGACTCTTTTTCAGCAAACTGAGGAAGAGATCTATGACAAATACCGCCTTAGCAGCGCAGCCATACTAGAATTAATTGATTTACTCAAACCACAGCTAGAACACCAGACTCTGCGTGGCTGCGCCATCCCTACGCATGTGCAACTGCTATGCTCACTGCACCTCTTGGCCTCAGGGAGCTATCAGGGGGTCATTGCTGTGGCAGGTGGGGTATCCCAAAGTGCAGTGTCAAGGTTCCTCAGGGCCTTCCTAGATGCCTTAGTCACGCACATGTCCCACTTCATATACTTACCAAGGAATGAGGCAGAAATGAACAGCACCAAGCTGGACTTTTACCGCATTGCCCACTTTCCCCATGTCATAGGGTGTGTAGATGGGACACACATTCAAATATGCCCCCCTGCTAATCTAGAACACCTTTTCCGCAACAGAAAGTGTACCCACTCACTCAATATTCAGGTTGTTTGTGACGCCCATTATGTCATCACTGACATTGTAGCTAAGTTTCCAGGCAGTACCCATGACTCATACATTTTTAGGCATAGTGGGATACATCAACGCCTGGAACGTGGGGAATTCGGAGACGGTTACCTCCTAGGTAGAGCCACAGACACTTGCAGACATACACACAGGTCACTGTGTACGACAATCTGGACTTCCTAACAGTGTACTTTTGTGCCCAACAGGTGACAGTGCATATGCTCTCAGGCCTTGGATCATGACTCCGTTTTTAACACCCAGCAATGATTCAGAGAGGCAATACAACAGTGCACATAAGAGGACCAGGAACCTCATCGAGCGCACCTTCGGACTCCTGAAGGCAAGATTCAGATGCCTCCACCGCAGTGTAAGTGCCCTCCAATACACCCCCATTACCGCATTCAAAATTGTGGTCGCATGCGCCATCTTCCACAACATAGCCACCCGACGTGGGCTACCTCTCACCCCTGCAGACCCAGATCCTGATGATGAAGAGCAAGAACAACCACATCGCCATCATGGGGATAGGAGTATGGCAAATCAAGGCAGACTGAGACGGGAACACATTGCAACACAATATTTTGGACTGTACGTGTCAACTCCCACCATACTCACCTATTAACCAAAAACTCCATTTGTTAAGTGGATCAAAAATAACTGATTTATTAGTGCATTAATGAAACTATTCACAAGTAAAGATTGTCCATGGGCAGGAAAATCCTAACCAGGCATGTGGCACATTAATGTCATGTGCCACATTTTATGGTCCAGGGTGATCTCTAAGACCTTCTGCCCCTCCTGCCAGCCTGGCTGGTCCCTGGTGCTTCCGTGGTGCTCTGCCTGCCACTCCTGAGCACCCTGCTGTCAGTGACAGAGACACTGCTCACTGTTGAGCCCTCCTCACTGTCCTGGGGTGTTTCCCCTGTGGCCCTCGACATTTCCCGTGTCTCCATTATTTCTATAATGTGGGTCAGACGTCCCAGGCCCCTAGCCACATCCCCAGCGAAATGGCCCATCTCCACTTGCAGCCCAACTGTCCTCCTCGACAGGCCTGTGGTGTTCATGGCGAGCCTGCCGATGGATGTGGCCATCCTGTCCAGTCTGTGCAGGAGCTGCCAATCCCTGCTCCGCCCACCCTCGGCCTGGGCCAGTAGTCCTCCCGCCAGTTCCCTCATGGCAAGGGCAAGGTCCCCAGTGTTACTGCAGATCATGTCCATCCGTGTGTTGAGGTGCTGCATGCTGGCATGGTTGTTGCGCACAAAGCGGTGCAGCACACCACTAATTCTCCCCAAAATTCTATTCTGTAGGCGCTGACCACGAAGCAGATGTGCCTCACTGGTGCTGGGAGGAAGTAGCCCGGATGCAGACTGCAGCCCTGATGGTATGGACCTGCGATGCCTGCGCAGCGGTGGCTGCCCTGTGCTTCCACCTGTCTCATCCCTGCCTGTTGCTGGGGCAGCCTCTTGTGGAATTGTTGCAGCAGGTGTGGCTACTGCAGGGATGCTGCTGACCGTGCAGGTGGGGGTGCTGGCAGGTCCTGGGGTGTCCTCATGGGCCTGGCTGCTTGGAGTGTTGGTGGTGTCTTGCTGGAGACCTGTGGGACATGGGGAACAGACTGTCAGTGTCTACTATCTATTGCACACTTCATGATAAACATTTGCCTATGAACTGCCTACTTGACTACATTTCCCATAATGCATCATTCTGGCATTTGCTACCCTGAAATGGAGCTATCTTGGTTGTGCATGCCCCTGTGTACATGGTGGGTGGGGGTATGGCATTGATAGGGGTACAGGCATATCACATGGTACTCACCGGTTGATGTGCTGGGCTCTGAGGTGTCCAGGTCCCCAAATCCAGACACTGCCTCCTGCTCCAAGGTTTCTTCCACCCTTTCTTCCAGGGGTGTGGGTGGTGGCACAGACGATGGTCCCCCTCCTGTGCCTCTCATCTCCCGGAGCCTTTCAGCCACCCTCTCCTTGGTTCGGGAGCGGAGGTCATACCACCTTTTCTTGATGTCGTCGATGGTCCTATGGCTCACCCCCAGGGAATTAATCTTGTCCTGTATGTCCTGCCACAGCTGTTTCTTGGTTGCTTCAGGAACATTGAGGGCTGATCTCCCAAACAAGTCATCATAGTGCTGACAGCATTCCTCTGTCAGCACCTCCAGCTCCCTATCAGAGAATTTCAGCTTCCTCTTTCTTGGTGTTCCCTCCATGGCAGCTGCTGTTTGTCCTGTGTGAAATTCGGCAGTTATAAAAGGGTGTGGTCCCGCCTCCTCCCAGGTGTATTTGTAAACTTCCTGGCTGTGATGTCATCATCATGTGCCAGGAAGTGTTTCCAGAGTGTTCTGGAGTGGTTTCTGGAGTGTTCTGCTGCACCTGTAATCAATTTTCAAGGTAATCGCAATTTGCAACATCTACTCGCTAATTGCGAGTTCGTTTTTTGCACACTCGCAAAAAGCGACCTCGCAATCTGCGGACTCGCACACTGCGTTGCGAGTCCGGGTGCGAGTCGCTATTTCGGCATGGTTTTTTTCCTTGCATTCCGAATTGCGACTCGCATTTTGCGAGTCGCATCAACTCGCAAAATGCGAGTCGCAATTTTTTGTTTTTCTACATCTGGCCCAAAATGCCTTGTTATGGAAATGCAATTTGCATGAGCAGTTCGGCATTCTAAGTGGCGTGTTTAGGGCGTCCCATGTGGTGGTAATCCGTACACAGACTGTAAGAAGTCTGCAAAGATTATTCCATTTACCCATGCACCTCTCTCTGACTAACACAGCTGTCTTCTTTAAAACAGATCGAGCAAAAGCAAAGACCTATATCTGCATGTTATGCTGCCTGATTTGAAATTAAGTTTTATGGTGTGGTGGTGTGGTTTGACTTTACAATGCTTGATTGAATTGGCAATCCAACCTCGCTAAGATTGCATCTGTCTGTACTATTTCAACCTGCAACAGTGCCACATTTCACTAATTACATGTTTATCTTGCTTGGTTGCTTTTAGATGCACAAGGAGAGAAGATACATCACATCACCTGCAGTACTGCAAAAGAGAAGGCCTATAGAGTTAAGTCTTTAAATCTCTTCTACTTGCACAGCTTAGTGCCACTGCCAACTGAGAGCTTTAAGATTGTCCCAAAAAAGGTTGCTCCCAAGAAAGTGGTCAGTGAGAAGAAGCAGCTTTCCACCAGTGGTGTGCCGACTGCAATTTTTTCGGGAGGTGTGTGACTGTCACACCGGTGTCCAGGGAGGAACCTGGTAGCAGTACCCCTGCATCACCCCAACCTAAGCCCAAGACCATGTTTGTCAGTGAGGTAGCCACTGCAATTATGGGGACACCTGACAAGAAGTGACGTTCAATTGGATTTTTCCCTATCACAAAGTAGTACGCAATTGTTTAAAAAAACTGAGCAAAGTAGACAGCAGCCGCAGCCAGCAATAGTGGATCTTCCCAAAATTGAAGCAGAACAGTAGGTCGAGCTTCCAGCTGAGCAAGAACTTTTTTAGAATCAATGGCTCCCAGATCTCCAGCAGGAAAAAGGAAGGGTCCTACTCCACCATCTTTTCCAAGACCACTTCTGATGATGATGATGATAGGATGACATGGAGTGGACCCGATCCTGGTAGAGTCCGGGAGACGCCAGGAGAGGCAAGGGAAAGGAAAAGTTCTAGAAAGCCTTAGAATTATAGAAGTGGATGATGGACAGGAAGATGATTATGATGAACCAGTCATTGTGGAAAGTGGCACAGATGAGCCCGACATTACTATTGAACCTGCTCTGAGGGATGTGGCACAGGTAGCAGCCAGCTCCCATATTTGTAAGGCCCCAGCAGAGACCTGCACCAACCCATACCTCAGTAGAAGTATGCACTGCAGAGAGGCAATAACACACAGACCTACCTTGATTTCTTCATAAGGCTTTGGAAGTGGTCCAGTAAGAAAGAACTCCTCCCCAGTTTGGGACTTTTTTAGGATTAGCAAATAGGAGGAGAACTTTGCGATATGCTCCATTTGCCATGTGAGTGTTCATTGAGGTAAGCCTGGTTCACATAATGATACTGGAGGGCAGATGACCCATATGAGAAAACATCACACAATCCGATGGGAAGAACACCCACAAAAAAATTGCTGAACGTGGTGGCGGTGGTGAAGGTGAGGAGAGCTGGGGAAACAGCTACACCTGGTGAAATCACAGCAGAAAGTGAGGTAGAAGAGGGTGACATCCTCATGCATAGCAGCCCTGTCCCCAGCAGTGCACCAGAATCACCTGCCTCAGCGACCTCACAATGGCACAGGAAGACTCAGAGGCAGATGAAGACACCACAGAATATGGTGACTGCACCGTGACGCAGATTGAGTTTACAACCACCAAAATCTCGAACGTCACCTACGTCAGTGGTCCCAGAAAAGAAGAAAATTCAGGCTACAATTACGGGCATGTTTAGGCAGGAGAGGTTCTATGACCGCAACCTCCCATTGGCATGTTTGTACAATGGGAAGCAAGCAAATATGTTTTGGCTGGAACTCCTCCCTTTTTCTGTTGTGAAAGGAATGGGAGTCCTAGAGTTTGTGCCAGCCAGCTGCCCAAAACTGAAGATTCCAAGGCGGACCTATTTTGCCCGAGTTGCTGTTCCACGATGAGCTTCAATTGGTTGGACAAACTTCGCAGTTGTTAACACCATCCACTTGATGACAGACATGAGGTGCAATTGTCAGGCTACTGAATACATGTGCGTCACTGCACACTGGATCTTTTTTTGAGGGGAAAATAAAAGTAATCTACATGTCTTATCCCTGAAAAATGTCTTAGGAGCATTCGGAGGCATGCAAAAGTAGACATGTTCGCCATGGAGAAATCACACACAGATGCAAACATCTTGGATGAATGCAAGGTGTCTGAATGGCAGTGATCCAGAAGTCTACAAATTGGATCTGTTGCCACAGACAATGGCAGTGACATAGTCAAGTCCATGGTAGCTGGTAGCTGTTTCAGGGTCCTGTGTTTGATGCACTGCATCAACCTGGTTGTGCAAGACTTTCTCAAAAAAAGAGGACATAGGGGGTCATTACAACCCTGGCGGACGGTGGAAAAGGTGCGGTACTACTGCAAACAGGCCGGCGGACAAAAAAATGGAATTATGACCCTGGCGGAAACCGCCAACAAAGACAGCCACTTTAACACACCGCCCGCCACGGCGGTACAGACAAGCAGCGCGACGGTTACCGCCAACAGACAGGCGGGAGACAATGTACCGCCCAGAGTATTACAACAGGCCAATCCGCCACCTTTTCCGGGGCGGATTCACCGTGGATAAAAACACGGCGGAAACAGCTTTTGCTATGGGAAAATGCTCACCTCAACACATCCCACGAGGAACGACGACTCCATGGACCCGGAACTCCAAATACTACCTGCCCTTGTCTTTCTGCTCCTTTACGACCAACAGCGACGTAGGCGCAGAAGATACCGGTGCGTACTGCATCTACGACACGGGGGAGGCAAAAGTCAGGAGGACACCCGCCAACACCCCCACCCCCACCCTCGCATATTACAAAATACACACCACTGCAGTCAAAAATATCACATTAACAACCCACAATCCCCCCGGAAGAATGCAAAGACAATGCGAATTTCGGTCAAACATTGTAATGTGCCAATATACATGTCATACAAAAATATACAGATATATATCTCTAAATCACTCATAATTATATATACAATACAAGAAGTAGTGCAGATATGTACACAACAATGTCCGTGCACCAACAGTCCAAAAATGCATGGGCAAGGCCCACAATAGATACCTGACCAAAATCCGAGAGAACACTGCCGGGGCATCAGATAGAAATACTGCAGGCACCTCAGGGGGAAGGGAAGGAGGGGCACCTCAGCCGGGTGACTGCAAAGCCACATCCACGACGGGGCTCCATGCCCATTGATGTATCCTGGGGAGTGCAAAGCCACAGTCTCTCAAGTCTCTACAGTGGGTGGTTGGCCCACTGTGCCATCCTGGGGAGTGCAAAGCCACAGTCTCACAAGTCTCTACAGTGGGTGGTTTGCCCACTGTGCCATCCTGGGGAGTGCAAAGCCACAGTCTCTCAAGTCTCTACAGTGGGTGGTTTGCCCACTGTGCCATCCTGGAGAGTGCAAAGCCACAGTCTCTCAAGTCTCTACGGTGGGTGGTTTGCCCACTGTGCCATCCTGGGGAGTGCAAAGCCACAGTCTAAAAAGTCTCTACGGTGGGTGCTTTGCCCACTGTGCCATCCTGGGGAGTGCAAAGCCACAGTCTCACAAGTCTCTACAGTGGGTGCTTTGCCCACTGTGCCATCCTGGGGATTGCAAAGCCACAGTCTCTCAAGTAGATGCAGGTCTCCACTGGTTGTGGAGGGGGACTGGTGCCCTGACTGGATGAGTCTCCCCGTGAAAGTTCCTGTCCTGTCACTGTCCCAGCTGCACATGGGATAAGGATGCCTGATGTGGCGGTACATTCATTCCTACACGGTGCATGCCCTGTTCAGCGGTGCTTTGCCATGGCGGTTCAGGACTGTTCAGTGGTGCTTTGACATGGCGGTCTCTGACCTGTTCAGCGGTGCTTTGACATGGCGGTCTTTGCCCTGTTCAGCGGTGCTTTGACATGGCGGTCTTTGCCCTGTTCAGCGGTGCTTTGCCATGGCGGTTCAGGACTGTTCAGTGGTGCTTTGACATGGCGGTCTCTGCCCTGTTCAGCGGTGCTTTGACATGGCGGTCTTTGCCCTGTTCAGCGGTGCTTTGACATGGCGGTCTTTGCCCTGTTCAGCGGTGCTTTGCGATGGCGGTTCAGGACTGTTCAGCCGTGCTTTGACATGGCGGTCTCTGCCCTGTTCAGCGGTGCTTTGACATGGCGGTCTTTGCCCTGTTCAGCGGTGCTTTGACATGGAGGTTCAGGACTGTTCAGTGGTGCTTTGCCATGGCGGTTCTGATACTGGACATTGGTGTGTGGCATGACGATCTCCACACTGGACATTGGTGTGTGGCATGACGATCTCCATACTGGACATTGGTGTGTGGCATGACGATCTCCACACTGGACATTGGTGTTTGGCATGACGACCTCCATACTGGACATTGGTGTGTGGCATGACGATCTCCACACTGGACATTGGTGTGTGGCATGACGATCTCCATACTGGACATTGGTGTGTGGCATGACGATCTCCATACTGGACATTGGTGTGTGCCATGACGTTCCATCATTGGCCAGCGGGGCTGTGGCATCCTGTCCCCTCCTTGGCTGTGACTCCGGCGGTGGTCTCTGGACCAGTAACGATACTTGGGACCTCCTGGGCTGTGACTCCAGTGGTGGTCTCCTGACCAGTGACGATACTCGGGCCCTCCTGGGCTGTGACTCTGGCGGTGGTCTCTGGACCAGTAACGATACTTGGGCCCTCCTGGGCTGTGACTCTGGCGGTGGTCTCCTGACCAGTGACGATACTCGGGTCCTCCTGGGCTGTGACTCCGGCGGTGGTCTCCTGACCAGTGACGATACTCGGGCCCTCCTGGGCTGTGACTCTGGCGGTGGTCTCCTGACCAGCGACGATACTCGGGCCCTCCTGGGCTGTGACTCTGGCGGTGGTCTCCTGACCAGTGACGATACTTGGGCCCTCCTGGGCACTGACTCCGGCGGTGGTCTCTGGACCAGTGACGACGGTGCTGGCGGTTGTGTCTGGACCGCCGGAAATGATGGCGCACTTCTCCACCGTGACACTCACAACAGGCTGGGGAGACTTCCTCTGGACCTTCCCCACCTTCTTTGGAGTTACAGCTGACTCACCAATCGCCTTGGATCCCATTTCACTTGTTGTCCCACCAGGAGTCTTGACACGGTCCTGTCGTCCACTCCCCAATTTCAGAGCCTTTACGGGGGTGGGCTGCCAGTGCCTTGGCTCCGGGTCCTACTGCCTGCCCTGGTGGACGGTGCACTCCAAAAACCTGGAACACGCACCACTGGTACTGGAGGCTTTTTGGCTGAGGCGCTACGACGGGACTGATGAATTGGAGGGGGTGTGGGGGCAAAAAGGTCAATTTGACATAGGGACAGTTTCTGACGGACACTGGGATGGGTAGCTGGAGGGGCTCTGGGAGTGGAGGAAGAGGTGGTGGTTGTAGGAGGTGTCACTTTAGGTGTTTTGGGTGCAGGTGCAGGTACTGGAGGCTGTCGTGAGGTGGATGGATGTTGGGTGAGTGATTGCCGGCGTTTGTGTAGTTTGGGAGGGGGCATCACAGACACACTGGGAGAGGACACAGGGGACGTGTAAATGGCAGTGGAGGTGGTGAGTGCAGGTGAGCGGCTTGTGGTGCTGGGTGTCCTGGTGCAAGTCCTAGTGCCTGTAGATGTGGTGCATGCAGGTGTGTGTGTAGACGAGACTGGGAGGGAGGAGGGAGAAGAGGAGGAGGGGGACACAGTGGAGACAGTGGATGTTGCTGTGTCTGTATGTGGGTGAGGCTTGCGTGAGTGCCTGTGGTGTGTGTGGTGCCTATGTTTGCTTGAGCTACTTGTGTGTGTTGACTTGTGTGCATGCTGGTCTGTAGGTGTGCTTGGGATGGGCTGGGGTACAGGGGATTGGGTCTGGGTGGAGGAAGTTGGAGGGGGGAGGCTGGACACAGGGACAATGGCTGCCATCAGTGCTGAGCCCAGAGATTGCAGGGTTCGCTGAAGGGCAGCCTGACCAGAATGAATGCCCTCCAGGAATGCATTACAGTGTTGCAACTCTCGTTCTACACCCTGGATGGCATTCACAATGGTAGACTGCCCAACAGTGAGTGACCTGAGGAGGTCAATGGCCTCCTCACTGAGGGCAGCAGGGGTGACAGGGGCAGGGCCTGAGGTGCCTGGGGCGAAGGTGATGCCCACCCTCCTGGGTGAGCGGGCACGGGGCGAATGCTGAGGGGCTGCTGGGAGGGCGGTGCTGGTAGGGAAGGTGGCGGCTGTACCTGCAGAAGTGGGGTGCACAGATGGTGCCGCCACCACTGGGGAGCTCCCATCGGCGGACGAGTCCGTGTCGCTGGTTGGTGATCCGGTGGCCGACGTGAAGCTCCCCTCGCCCTCCGTCCCACTGGTGCATTCAGAGTCTGTGGTGTGGCCCTCCATGGCCATGTGGGATGCAGCTCCCTCGTGCTCCGGTGCCACTGTACCCCCGCCCGATGATGCTGATGTACAAAAGGACAGGGAGAGCAGGAAAAGGGGGGGGGGAGACAGAACAAAAAGAGTTTTAGTGCATGGCATACCGCTACCGTTGGCGGACAAGACAGACGCAGCAGCCCCATGCATTACGCCGTGCTCCTGGCCTCTGCACATGCAATTTCTGGGATATGGCCTACATGGCAATGGTGGAAATCTGCGCACATGGATGCCACAGGGGCAACTTGGCACTCTTCTGAGGTGGGGTAGAGTGCCATATGGCACACATTACGGAGGGGCCTTGCCTACCTAACTCTCCCTGGCCTAGGGACACACACAGCCCACCTCCCCCACCCAGACCCCTCCACTGCACGCGAAGTCCGCAGAATGAGGTTGTACTCACCCCCTTGTGTCTGCTGTGATGTCCTTAAGCGCCCATCCAACTCTGGGTAGGCCACCGCCAGGATCCGGAACATCAGAGGGGTCATGGTGCGACGGGCACCCCTCCCACGTTGGGAGGCCATCCCCAGCTGAGCCTCCGCCGTCTTCTTGCTGCAGCGGCGAATGTCCACCCATCTCTTACGGCAGTGGGTGCCCCGTCTCTGGTGGGCCCCCAGGGTCCGGACCTCCTTGGCGATGGCACGCCAAATGTCCCTCTTCTGGTGGGCGCTGACCTACATGACATGCACAAGGAAAGAGGAACAGTCATTACCAAATGCACCGTCATTGTGAGTGCCCCCTCCCTACTCTGGCCATGTGGGCCTTTTATTCCCATGCTTTACTGTAGTATCAACTCTGCCCCCTTCCCTCTTCCACCCAGCCCTGTCCACCCCGGCCTAGCCCATACAACTTGCTCCCTGTGTACTAACCTGTTGGTCTGGAGGACCGTAGAGTAGCATGTACTGGGGGAGGACCCCATCCACAAGTTTCTCCAACTCCGGTGCGGTGAAGGCAGGGGCCCTTTCCCCAGACGCAGCAGCCATCGTCGCTTCCAGACCGAGGTCACAGCAGCACTAGCAGTGTAGGTCCTCTCCTGTCGAAGGTCAGGTATCTAGTGATTGAACAGATAGAAAATGGCGGTGACGTCCGCGGCGGTGACGTGCGCGGCGGTGTGCATCATCACCGCCGGCGCACCTGTTCATTGGCTCTTGGGACCCATAGGGTCCAATGTTAACCAATTCAGCATTGCACCGCGGTCTATGACCGCCTACCGCGACGGTGTGCAACACCAGCGCTGTTACCCAACAATCCCATTGTCCCAGTTTAGAGGTCAGGCAGCCGCCATTTCAGGGGCCCACATGGCTTCATTTACTACTGCGTCACACATACCGAGGCCTACACTCAACACACATCCAGGAAGGGTTTATTGTCTGGTGTAGTCTTGTGTGTGACTGTGGGTACATACCTGGAGGAATAGTGACTGTTTATTCGCTGTTGTCCTTCTTATGCACCGTCAGCTGGGACATATGAGAAGATGGCGGAATCCTCCGGTGTACCGACCGCTGGTGGACCTGTTGACAATGGAAGAGAGACATTTAATCGTCACCTACCGGTATGACCGTGCCACCATCCATGAACTATGTACCCAGTTGGAGCCAGACCTGATGTCACCAATCCGCCATCCGACCGGAATCCCCCCTGACGTGCAGGTGCTGTCAGTGCTCCATTTCCTTGCAAGTGGGTCTTTTCAGACAACTGTGGCCATGGCATCAGGGATGTCCCAGCCTATGTTTTCAAACGTCTTGTCCAGAGTGTTGGCTGCCCTGCTGAAACACGTAAGGAGATACATCATTTTCCCTGAGGTGGAGGATTTGCCTACAGTGAAAGGTGACTTCTATGCCCTTGGACATATCCCCAACGTCATAGGTGCCATTGATGGGACCCATGTAGCTCTGGTTCCCCCCCGCAGGAGTGAACAGGTGTACAGGAACAGGAAGAGTTATCATTCGATGAATGTCCAGATGGTCTGTTTGGCAGACCAGTACATCTTGCAGGTAAATGCTATGTTCCCTGGCTCTGTGCATGACGCCTACATCCTGCGCAATAGCAGCATCCCTGATATGATGGGTCAACTCCAGAGGCACCGTGTATGGCTATTGGGGGACTCTGGTTACCCCAACCTTTCCTGGCTACTGACCCCAGTGAGGAATCCCAGGACCAGGGCAGAGGAACGCTACAATGAGGCCCATGGGCGGACTAGGAGGGTGATTGAACGCACCTTCGGCCTCCCGAAGGCCAGGTGCAGGTGCCTCCATATGACAGGTGGGTCCCTATTCTACTCACCGAAGAAGGTGTGCGACATCATCATCGCCTGCTCCATGCTCCATAATTTGGCATTGCAACGCCAGGTGCCTTTTCTACAGGAGGATGATCCAGATGACGGTGTTGTAGCAGCTGTGGAGCCTGTGGAGCCTGTGGACAGTGATGAGGATGAAGCTGAGGAAGAAGAAAACGACAACAGGGAGCCGGTCATACAGCAATATTTCCAGTGAAACACAGGTGAGTACATTTTCAGGTTTAACCTTATATTAACTTTCACACGTCTACCTCTATCCTGTACCGACATTTCACTCACTATTTGTTAACTGAGTTGTCCCCTTCCATTTCAGTTTCACAAATGTGGTAACCTACGTGTCAACTGCTTGCATCCTTGAAGGGCTTGTGATGTGTGACATTGGTATGTTAGCCTTCCAATGAGTAACCCATTATGACACTGTCATTGATAATACAAAATTACAAATCATAGACAGACTCCATTTTATTTAGTGTTTCAAGGGTGTTTATTTAAGTGCTAAAAAATGAAGGGGGGTTGTGAAATGGGGATGGGTGATGGTGGAGGAATGTCCATGGCAGAGTCCAGTCTATTAGTCTCACAGGTACATTGCACATCTGACCATTGGAAGTGGAGCTGGGGCAGTTCCGATTTGGATAGGGTAACAGTGGGGGGACAATCAGGGTGGTCTTATTTCCTGGCGGGGGTCTTGCCATCTTGCTCTGTCCTGTTCCTGGATCTCAGGGCCCGCTTGCGTGGTGGTTGTCCGTCTGCAGGGGATGGGGTGCTGGTGTGGTGGTCATGTGGCGGGGCGTCCTGTCCACTAGCGCCGGCAGAGGTGGTGGGCAGTTCGTCGTCCTGACTAGTGTCAGGGGCCCCTTGGAGTGCCACGGTGTCCCTCAAGGTCTTTTGAATGTCCGTCAGCACCCCTACGATGGTGCCCAGGGCGGAGCCGATGGTCCTGAGCTCCTCCCGGAACCCCAAATACTGCTCCTCCTGCAGACGCAGGGTCTCCTGCAACTTGTCCAGGACCGTCGCCATCGTCTCCTGGGAGTGGTGGCATGCTCCCATGATGGAGGATAGGGCCTCGTGGAGAGTTGGTTCCCTTGGCCTGTCCTCCCTCTGTCGCACAGCAGCCCTCCCAGTTCCCCTGTGTTCCTGTGCCTCCATCCCCTGGACCGTGTGCCCACTACCACTGCCCCCAGGTCCCTGTTGTTGTTGGGGTGTTGGGTTACCCTGGGTGCCCTGTAGTGGTGGACACACCGCTGATTGACCTGTCCTGGGTAGGGAGGTTTGGGCCCGCTGGGTGGGTGCTGTGCTGGTGTTACCAGAGGGTGGAAGCTCGGTGTTGGGCTGTGGCTGGGCAAGGGGAACCGACTGTCCTGAGGCCCACGATGGTCCGGGCTGGTCATCAAGATCCAGTAGGGCAGAGCTGCTGTCGTCACTGTGGGCCTCTTCTGGGGGTGGAGTGGTGTTCTCTGGACCCTCTGGTGTGGTGACGTTCCTTCGGGTTCCTGCGGGGGTATAAGTACATGATTATTGCATGTGTGTGTGTGTAATGGTGTGCAATGGTTGGGTGTGCGTGAACCCCAGTGCAGGCATTCCTGTGTGTGGGGTTGTGTGCTTATGGTTGGGGGCTGTTCTGGGTATGTGCAGTGGGCATGCTTTAGTGATGGGTGTCCATGCTTAGTTGTGTCATGCAGGTCTTGGGGTTGGGATGTGTAGTTGGTGTTATGGGTACATTAGTGAGGAGTCTGGGAGATAGGGGAGGGTGTGAGGGTGGGGGTGTGTGATAGCATGTAGGTAGGGTGGGGGATATGATAGTGAAGATTTGACTTACCAGTGTCCGTTCCTCCAACGACTCCTCCGAGGCCCTCAGGATGCAAGATGGACAAGACTTACTCCTCCCATGTTGTTAGTTGAGGGGGAGGAGGTGGGGGTCCGCTACCAGTCCGCTGTACCGCGATGTGGTGCCTGGATACTGTGGAACACACCTTCCCCCGTAGGCCGTTCCACCTCTTCCTGATGTCCTCCCTATTTCTTGGGTGCTGTCCCACTGCATTGACCCTGTCCACTATTCTTTGCCATAGCTCCATCTTCCTGGCTATGGATGTGTGCTTTACCTGTGAGCCGAATAGCTGTGGCTCTACCCGTAGGATTTCCTCCACCATGACCCTAAGCTCCTCCTCGGAGAAGCGGGGGTGTCTTTGGCGTGACATGGGGTGTTGTGTGTGATGTGTGGGGTGGTGTGTGTGTGGATGAGTGTGGTGAGTGTAGTTGTAGGTGGTGTTTTGTGCGTGGATGTTGTGTGGGTGATGGTGTTGTGTGCCTCTGTGTGATGGGGTTGTCTATTCTATGCTCTCTCTCTCGCCTTCTCTCTGAATTTTTTGTTGTAGGGGTTTGTGGGTGATGTGGGTGTGTGTTTTATATTGTATTGGATGTGTGGGAGTGGTGTGTGTATATGTATCAGGTGTGTGTATTTGGAATTGTCCAATGTGGCGGTGTTTTGTAGATGTGTGTGTATTTTGAGCGCAGCGGTGTGTACCGCCAATGGAATACCGCGGTTGAAAGACCGCCGCGTGGATTCGTGGGTCGTAATGGCATGGGTGTGTTTCTGTTGGCGTGGAGGTGGAGGATTTGTCTCCGCATGTTTATCGCTGACCTTTGGTGTGGCGGTATTGTGTGGGTGTCTGAATTTCGGCGGATTCCGAGATGTGTGTCATAATAGCTGTGGCGGTCTACCGCGGCCGCGGCGGTGTATTGGCGGTCTTCTGCACGGCGGTAAGCGCCTTATACCGCCAATGTTGTAATGACCCCCATAGTCCCTCATTACATCCCTGGCGGTCGGTGATAAACCGGTGGTAATACCACCATCAGGACGGTTGTAACAAAAAAGGAATTATGACCATGGCGGAAACCGCCCACACAGACAGCCACTTTAATACACCGACCGCCATGGCGGTAGCAACAAGCACCATGGCAGTAACCGCCAACAGCCAGGCAGAAGTCAATGTTCCGCCCACTGTATTCAGACAGGCCTATCCGCCACCTTCTCCAGGGCGGTACTAATGACATCAATAGCACAGCGGAAACAGAACACAGATGTCAAAGGAATCACCTCTGGAGAATCAGGGAACAACCACAACGCCATGGAGCCTGAGTTGCACATCTTCCCCATGCTTGTATACCTTTTCCTGCATTACGAACATCAACGCCGGCGAAGACGACCACGGTGATACTGCCACCTAGCACACAAGGGAGGGGGGGGTGGAAAGAGAATGACACACAAAAGCAACACGCAACACCACCACCCCCGACACACAAACGGATGCACTAACATTACATATCCACCCGTACCCCTCAGGAATAATGCAAGGACAAAAGGAATTGATTAAAGTGAGTGTAATAAGACTAAATTGTATAAATACATGCTTCAAATTCAAAATATATATACATATTTACAAATGGAGGGACACTGCCCAGTCCTCAATGTCCGTGGGCCACAGGACCACAACACATAGGTCAAAGCCACACCTTACTCCTGCAACAACACAGAGAGAACACTGCAGGGGCATCAGGTTGAAAATACACTGGCACCTCAGGGGGATGCGGAATGGGGGGGCACCTCAGCCGGAAGATGGTAGAACGCCACTGGTCCTGGAGGGGGCCACATACCCTGTGCGATGTCCTGGGGAGTGCAAAGCCACAGTCTCTCAAGTAGGTGGTTTGCCCACTGCTTGGTCCTGGGGAGTACAAGGCCACAGTCTCTCTAGTGGATGGCTTCCCCACTGGTTCTGGACGGGGCACTGTGCCCAGTTATTTTCATCCTGGGAAGGATGGGGTGAGTGGATGTCATCTCCACTGGTTCTGGAGGAGGCATTGTGCCTAGTGTGCTTCAATCTGGCAAGGATTGGGTGAGTGGATGCCATCTCCACTGGTTCAGGAGGGGGCATTGTGCCCAGTGTGCTTCATCCTGGCAAGGATGGGGTGAGGGGATGGCTTCTTCCACTGGTTCTGAGGGGGACCTTGTGCCCAGTGTGCTTCATCTTGGCAAGGATGGGGTGAGTGGATGCTTCTTCCACTGGTTCTGGAGGGGGACTTGTGCCTAGTGTGCTTCATCATGGCAAGGATGGAGTGAGTGGATGGCTTCTTCCAATGGTTCGGGAGGGGGCATTGTGCCCTTTGATGCAGCACTTGGGGAGTGCAAGGTCAGAGTCTCTCACCTTGGTGTCACACCCACAGGACTTGCAGGGTCCACGACACACTACAGCCCATGGAGGCAGGACTACACACTGCCTGCCGGCAGTGACGGCTGCTCAGTGGTGTTATTTGCGGGGCTGGTGTCGAGGCTGGCAATGGTGGGGGGAGGCTCGAGCCCATCCCCTGCAGCCTCGGACGGCTGCCCACTGGGGCTGCTGCTGCCAGTGGCGGTGCTGGTGGCGGTGCTGACGGTGGTGCTGACGGTGGTGGGGGTGGCTCCAGCCCATCCCCTGCAGCCTCGGATGGCTGAACTGCCATGGTTGGTGGTGGGGGATCAGTATAAGTCCCAGGACCAGGCTTCCTGTCCTTCCTGCCTGCTGGTGCAAGCCCCTTGCTCCTCCCTTTGGCATCTGGTGGTGCCTCCTTGCCCTTCCCTTTAGCAGCTGGTGGTGCCTCCTTGCCCTTTTCTTTTTCAGCTGGTGGTGCCTCCTTGCCCTTCCCTTTGGCAGCTGGTGTTGACTCCTTGCTCTTCCTCAACGCACCTGGTGCAGGCACATTTTCAGTGCTGCTTCTTGGTTCCCTGGAGCCCCTCCCACCTGCAGTAGCTGTCGACACTACTGTGGCCGTGGACTGGGTGGCTGAGGTGCTCACCTGGGTTCTGACCACTCTGGCCCGATGTGAAGGACTGGGGGGGTGGAAGACATTAGGGCGGGAAGAGGGTGAAGGTTTGGGAGTGGAGGAGGAGGGAGTGGTTGTAGGAGGCGTCTGTCTGCTGAGTTTGGGTGCAGATGCATGGGCTGGATGCTGTTGTGAGGTGGATGGCTGTTGGGTGTCTGAGTGCTTGCGTTTGTGCACTTTGGGAGGAGGGGGCACAGACACAGTGGGAGAGGACACAGGGGACGTTTGCATGGATGTGGGGGTGGTGACTGCCAGTGAGGGGTGTGTAGTGATATGCATGCTGGTGATGGAGGTAGTGGATGAGTATGTAGTGCATGCAGGTGTGAGTGGACACGCTACTGTGATGGAGGTAGACGACGATGAGGAGGCCGGAGCCTGGATTGATCTCTGTTGGGCTGCCATGCCAGAGTTAATGTCCTCCAGGAATGCATTTGTTTGTTGCAAATGGGCTGCCAGCCCCTGGATGGCATTCACAAAGGTTGACTGCCCAACAGAGATGGATCGCAGGAGGTCTATCGCCTCCTCACTCAGGCCAGCAGGGCTAACTGGGGCAGGGCCTGAGATTTTCCTGGAGCGAAGGAGATGCCCACCCTTCTGGGTGAGCGGGCACAGGAAACTCACTGAGTGGCTGCTGGGAGGGCGGTGCTGGTAGGGGGGGGTGACGGCTGTACCTGTAGCTGGGGTGGCCATAGAGGTGCCCGCCACCACCAGGGAGCTTCCATCGGAGAAGGTATCACTGTCTGAACTGTGCCCTCCTGTCTCCGCCGTAGTGCTCCCCTCGCCCACCGTCCCACTGGTGCCCTCACCGTTGGTGGATTTGGTGTCCTGGACCCTGTGGGGTGCAGCTCCTTCCGTCGCCAGTGCCTCTGCTCCTCCGCCAGATGATGCTAATGCACAGAAGGACAGAGTGACAAAACTAAAAGGGAGGGAAGAAACAAAGGATACACTTGGGCAGTGGCGGTACCAAAACCACCGTTGGCGTACACCACACACACACACAGGGAACAGCCATACGCACTAGGCAGAGAACTACCAGTCACAATGCTAGTTACCAGCCCATGTACAGGGATACCTAAAGACAATTGTGGCATACCTGATACCCACAGACCCCTCCCCAGTAGTGGATGCCTACTAGCTTAGTAGAGGTGGTGTATATCAGACCCTGCCCAACATGGGACCTACCTTGCAATGTCCGGCCTGGCCTAGGGGCACCAACAGGCCTACATCCCCCTCCCGCAGACCACCACACCACGTGCAAGTAGTATATTGGGGAACTGTACTCACCCCCTTTTGGCTGCTGTGATGCTTTCAAGCACCCATCCAGCTCCGGATAGGCCACCACTAGTATGCTGGCCATCAGGGGGGTCAGGGTTGGGCGAGCACCTCATCCTCGTTGGGAGGCCATCCCCAGCTGGGCCTCTACTGTCTTCCTTGCCCAGCGTCTCAGGTCCTCCCACTGTTTACGACAGTGGGTGCTCCGCCTCCCTAGACCCCCAGGGTCCGCACGTCTTTGGTGATGGCACGCCATATACCCTTTTTCTGATGGGCGCTGACCTGCAGAAAAATACACATAGAAAAAAGGTACCAGTGAGACCGTCCGGACTGTTACACTCATGTCCCACCATAGCCCTCACATCCCCTTACACACAGACACTGCCACCAATACATGCAGCATGCTGCCTAGGGCCCTTCCACCAATCCCCCCACTACACGAGGCCCTCGCACACAGCACTCCATGCATTCACGCCCCATGTATCGTGCTCACAGTGTACTCACCTGTTGGTCTGGAGGCCCATACTGCATTCGGTACTGGGGTAGGACTCCATCCACCAGTCTCTCCAACTCCACAGTGGTGAAGGCAAGGGCCCTCTCCCCAGTGACTCGAGCCATGGTCGGTTCCAGACTGAGGTCACAGCAGCACTTGCAGTGTAGGTCCTCTCCTGTTGAAGGTCAGGTAGCAAGTGAGTGAACAGATAGAAAATGACGATCACGTCCGCGGCGGTGCGTACCATCACTGCCAGCGTGCATCACCATTGGCCACTGTAACCTATAGGGCCCAATGACAACCAATGAGGAGTTGCACGGAGGTACCTGACCGCCTCCCGCAACGGTGCACAACGTCAGCGGCAGTACCTAATTTCCACATGTCCCTCCACACTGGAAAGGTGGACGCCATTTCAGAGGGGGGTAGGCAATGGCACCTAACTGCATCACAGTACACATAGGCACCATTTTGGCCTATTCAAGAATATACAGTTACAGTCACAACATGCAATGCAGTGTAGTGTTTGGAAATGTGGAATACTGACCAGCTGCTCCCCGTTTTGCCCCCTAGATTACAACCGCTGTGGATGAATAGGAGATGGAGACATCCCTCATGTACAGACCCCTGGTGGACTTGGCAACAATGGAGGACAGGCACATTATCCTCAGCTATATACTGGACAGGACCACAATCACAGAGCTGTGTGCCCAATTGGAGCCTGACCTGATATCTGCTATCTGTCAGCCCACCGGAACCCCCCTCTTGTGCAAGTCCTACCTGTGCTCTATTTCTTGACAACTCACTCCTTCCAAGTGACAGTGGGTTTGGCAGCAGGAATGTCACAGCCAATGTTCTCAATCAATCAATCAGTGCATTTGTAGGAGCACTACCACCTGTGAGGGTCTAAAGGCGCTGGGGGGGGGCTGCTACTGCTCAAATAGCCAGGTTTTGAACCGCTTCCTGAAAGTCAGAAGGTCTTCGGTTTGTCGTAGGGATAAGGGAAGGGTGTTCCAGGTCTTGGCGGTGAGGTGGGAGAAGGATCTGCCTCTGGTAGTCGCTCTTCGGATGCGGGGGACGGTGGCGAGGTTGGCTGAGCGGAGTGGGCGGGACGGGGTGTAGAAGGTGAGTTGTCTGTTGAGGTAGGCTGGGCCGGTGTTGTGGAGAGCCTTGTGTGCATGGGTGAGGAGCTTGAAAGTTATCCTTTTGTTGACGGGGAGCCAGTGTGGGTCTCTCAGAAGGGGAGTGATGTGGCTGTGGGCATCGAGGATCAGGCGTGCGGAGGTGTTTTGTATGCGTTGCAGTCATTTGAGGAGTTTGTCCGGGGCTCCTGCGTAGAGGCGTTTCCAGAGTCAAGTTTGCTGCTGATGAGAGTTTGGGTGACTGTTCTTCTTGTATCTGTGGGGATCCATCTGTAGATCTTGCGGAGCACGCGGAGGGTGTTGAAGCAGGATGAGTAGACGGCGCTGACTTCCTTGGTCATGGAGAGTGTTGAGTCCGAGGATGACGCCCAGGTTGCGTGCGTGGTTGGTGGGTGTTGGGGCTGCTCCCAGAGCGGTCGGCCAACCATGAGTCGTCCCAGGTTGAGGGGTTGGCGCCGAGGATGAGGACCTCTGTCTTATCTGAGTTCCACTTCAGTTTGCTGTTCCTCATCCATTCAGCGACGGCCTTCATTCCTTCATGGAAGTTGGATTTGGCGGTGAGGGGGTCCTTGGTGAGGGAGAGGATCAGTTGGGTGTCGTCGGCGTAGGAGATGATGTTGAGGTTGTGTAGCAGGGCGACGTGGGCCATGTAGACGTTGAATAGTGTAGGGCTGAGGTACGAACCTTGGGGAAGGCTGCAGATGATCTTGGAGGCTTCAGAGCGGAAAGGGGGGAGGTGGACGCTCTGGGTTCTGCCAGAAAGGAAGGAGATGGCCCACTCCAGAGCTTTGTCCCAGACCCCTGCGTTGTGGAGGCGTGTGCGTAGGATGCGGTGGCAGATGGTGTCAAAGGCAGCCGAGAGGTCCAGGAGGATGAGAGCCACGGTTTTGCCGTTGTCAAGCAGGGCCCTGATGTCGTCGGTGGCGGCGATGAGGGCAGTTTCGGTACTGTGGTTGCTGCGGAACCCTGACTGGGATGGGTCCAGAATGTTGTTTTCTTCGAGGTATTGGGTCAGTTATCTGTTGATGATCTTCTCGATGACCTTGGCCGGGAATGGGAGCACGGAGATGGGGCGGAAGTTCTTGATGTCTCTCAGGTGTGCCATGGGTTTCTTGAGTAGGGGTTTGATCTCAGCATGCTTCTAGCTCTCGGGGTAGGTAGCGGTCTCAAAGGAGATGTTGATGACTTTACGGAGGTGGGGTGCGATGGTGGCACTTGCTTTGTTAAAGATGTGGTGCGGGCATGGGTCTGACGGAGATCCAGAGTGGATGGTGTTCATGGTTTTGATTGTGTCGTCTTCGTTCACGTTGGCCCAGACGAGCAGGGGGTCGTAGTTGAAGGTGGGTGAAGAGTCTGAGGAGTCGGTGATTGGCAGGGTGGTCTGGCTGTTGAAGCTGTCATGGATGTCTGTGATCTTGTGGTGGAAGAAGGCGGCGAGGGAGTTGCACAGGTCTTGTGAAGGTGGGATGTCATTTGTGCTGGAGCTGGGGTTGGAGAGTTCATTCACGATGTTGAAGAGCTCCTTTCTGTTGTGTGCGTTGTTGTTCAGGCGGTCTTTGAAGGAGGTTTTCTTGGCATATATGATGAGGTGATGGTGATTGCAGATGGCGTTCTTGAAGGCGGCATGGTTGTCGGGTGTCTGTTTGAGGAGACACTTTTTCTCCAGTTTCCAGCAGGTTTGCTTGGAGGCTCGAAGGTCCGAAGTGAACCAGCTGGCTCCTTTGTTGGCACTTCTGTTGGAGGGTTTATTGAGCGGGCGAGAGTGTTGGTGCAGTCGTCAATCCAGCGCCAGAGGTTGTAGGCTGCGAGGTCGGGGTTGGTGGGTTCGGTGTGTGGATTTTGGGCAAGGATGGTGTTCAGCTGGTCTTGGCTGATTTTGCTCCAGTTGCTGCGGGGGATCTGTTGGGTGCAGTGGTGCTTGGTGGGTTTCTGGAAGGTGAAATGGATGCAGCAGTGGTCAGTACATGGGAGTTCGGTGGTGTGGCTGAACGTGACGTGTGGGCTAGCGGAGAAGACGGGGTCCAGCATGTGGCCAGAGGAGTGTGTTGGAGTAGTGACGAGTTGTCTGAGTCCGAGGGTGGCAAGGTTGTCAATTAGGGTGGTGAAGTTGGGGTCGTTGTTATTCTCCAGGTGAAAGTTCAGTTCGCCGAGGAGGACGTAGTCGGCGGAGGCTAGGGCGTGCCTGTTGACGATGGAGTCGTAGAATTGAAGCCGTGGTCCGGGGGGTCCGTAGATGAGGGTTCCACTGAGGGTGGTGTTGGGGTTGGTGTGTATCTGGAAGTGCAGGTGTTCGGCGGTGCTGAGGGTGTTGTCGGTACAGGTCGTGACCCTGATAGTGTTCTTGTGGACGACGGCGATTCCGCCTCCGACTCAGTTGGTACGATCCCTGCGGGTGATCTTGTAGCCATCTGGAATGGCTATGGCGATGTCTGGGGCCAAGGAGGCATTCATCCAGGTCTCCGTGAGGAAGCCGATGTCCGGGGTGGAGGTGTTGAGCAGGTCCCGGAGTTTGACAGCGTGTTTGCGTGCGGAGCAGGTGTTGAGTAGGATGCATCAGAGGTAGTTGCTGTCAGGCTGGGCAGGAGGTTTGACGATTTGGAGGCTGGTGAGGCTGCAGTTCCGGCAGGTGAAGGGTCATTGGGTGTGCTTAGGGGAGGCCAGGAAGCAGGCGTGAGATCGTCCGGTGTTGAGTACGTGGAGGGTGCTGGCAGTGTAGTGGCGTTGCTGGCCGTAGTGGTCTTGGGGACCAGGGGTCCTGGCACTGGGCGCGGTCTGGACATGGACGGGCTTGCCTTAGGCATGCCTTCGGCGCGCCAGCGGCGTGGCCACACAGCAGCTGCCATATAAGTGGAGGTGGGAGGGAGGGGCAGCTGGGAGGAGGAAGGGGGGCAGCAAATGGGAGGGTGGGGGCTGGGGCCGCAGGGATGCAGCAGCGGGAAGAAAAGGATTTTGAAGTGGAGGGCGGGGGCGAGGCCGCAGGGAAGCAGCGGTGGGAGGAAAGGATTTTGAAGTGGAGGGCGGGGCAGGGCCACAGGGAAGCAGCAGCGGGAGGAAAAGGATTTATGAAGTGGAGGGCGGGGCGGGGCTCCAGGGACGCAGCGGCGGGAGGAAAAGGATTTTGAAGTGGCAGGGGGGCAGGGCTGCAGGGACACAATGGCGGGAGGAAAAGGATTTTGAAGTGGAGGGCAGGGCTGCAGGGATGCAGCGGTGGGAGGAAAAGGAAATTGAAGAGGAGGGCGGGGCCGCAGGGCCGCAGCGGCGGGGAGATGAGGGCTGAGAGAAAAAGGCACACGGTGCAGGGGAGCGACCTGCCTGAAAGCAAGGTCAAGGGTGCTGACCAGAGTGTTGTCTGCCCTGATTAAACACATGCGGAGCTACATCATTTTCCCCCAGGTGGAGGATTTGGCCACAGTGAAAGCTGACTTCTATGCAATGGGACATATCCACAACATAATTGGGGCCATTGATGGTGCACATATTGCATTTGTGCCCCCCGGAGAAATGAACAGGTGTTCAGAAATCGAAAGAGCTTTCACTCTTACATCAGTACATCTCCCATGTCAATGCAAAGTATCCTGTGTGTGTGCATGATGCCTTTATCCTGAGGAATAGCAGCATCACATATGTGATGGCTCAACTCCAGAGGCACCGGGTGTGGCTAAAAGGTGATCCCTGGTTCCCACCCAGTGGATGTTGGTGTATGGGTATGGTGTTGGCCATAAGGGTTAGTGTGTGTCTAACAGGTATCCCTCGATATTTGCAGGTGACTCTGGTTACCCCAACCTCTCATGGCTACTGACCCCAGTGAGGACTGCTAGGACAAGGGCAGAGGAACGTTACAATGAGGCACATGGGCGGGCAAGAAGGATTATCGAGAGGACCTTTGGCCTCCTGAAGGCCAGGTTTCGTTGTCTCCATCTAACTGGTGGATCCCTGTACTACTCACCCAAAAAGGGCTGCCAGATATTCGTGGCATGCTGCATGTTGCGTAACCTTGACTTGAGATGCCAGGTGCCTTTTCTGCAGGAGGATGAAGCTGGAGATGGGCATGTGACAGCAGTGGACCGTGTGGACATTGAAGGTGAGGAGGCAGAGGATGAGAATGAGGACAACAGAACAGCAATCATACGACAGTACTTCCAGTGACACACAAGTAAGACACTGTTACTCCACCTTACATTGACAGTTTTGTGTTAGACATTGTACCTGGCAGGCAGATTCTCTCAAATCTATGGCCACTTTTTGTACCCTTTGGCATTGCTATTTTCAGATATCTGTGCCCCACTCTGGCTCCTGGTGTGTTGACTGCAGCCAACTACAGGTCATACCCATTACTGTACAGTTTAATTGCAATGTTTACAGATTGTTAAACAAATACATAGTTCAATCATTTGACAGACTCCATACTTGTATTTTTTCCAAGTATGTTCATTTAAGTGCTAATAAGTGGAGGGGTTATTGCAATGTGCTGGGGTGATGGTGGAGGAAAGTCCAGGTTAGAGTCCAGTCTATTTGTATCACAGGTGCATTGTCCAAGGGGGCATAGGAAGTGGAGCAGTGGAAGTTCAAGGTGGACAGGCTGACAGAGTGGGACACAAGGATTACATTCAGGGGAGTCTCATTTCCTGGCGGGGGTCTTGGCAATAGTCTCTGGCTTCTGCCTGGATCGCATGGACCGTTTGCGGGGTAGTTCTCCTTCTGCAGGGGGAGCGATGTTGGAGGCCTATTATTCCTATGTCGGGGCCTCCTGTCCACAAGCGGCAGTGGACAGCAGCTGTTCATCGATGTGGCTAGGGTCAGGGGCCCGTTGGTGTGCCACTGCCTCCCTCATGGTGTTGGCCATGTCTGCCAGCACCCCTGCAATGGTGACCAGGTTGGTGTGGATGTCCTTCAGGTCCTCCCTGATCCCCAGGGAGGATCAGGGAGGATGCCCTGCAGCCGCTGGGTCTCCTGCAACTTGTCCGGGATCTGTGCCATCTTCTCCTGGGAATGGTGGTATGCTCCCAGGTTGTTGGTGAGTGCCTCATGGAGAGTCGGTTCCCTGGGCCTGTCCTCCCTCTGTCACACAGTAGTCCTCCTAGCTTCCCTGTTGTCCTGTGCCTCTGTCCCCTGAACCATGTGCCCACTGACCGCAGGTCCCTGACCGTCCTGTGTTTGTGGGGTGTCCTGGGGTCCCTGTAGTGGTAGATACACTGCTGACTGATGTGTCCTGGGGACAGAAGTATGGGCCCGCTGGGTGGGTGCTGTGGTGGTGTTTCCTGAGGGGGGAGGCTCTGTGGTGGTATGGGACTGCATTTGGGTAACCGACTATCCAGAGGTCCCTGATGGGCCAGGTTGGTCATCCAGATCCAGATGTCCAGAGCTGCTGTTATCACTGTGGGCCTCTTCTGTGGGGGACTGGATGTTGCTGGCACCTCCTCTCCTGTGACGTTGGATGGGGGACCTGTGGGGATGTAAATGCATTTTCATTGGTTCTGCGTGTGCCATCTTGTGCATGGGTGTGTTGCCCTCTATGGCTGTTATTGCCCTGGCAGCTTTGCCTTGAGTGAGTAGTGATTTGGTGGGCTAGGTGATTGTCTCTATTGTGCATGCTTTAGTAATAGTTGTCCATGCAGGTCTGTGATGGGTGTCCATCCATTGATGTTGCATGCAGGCCTTAGTTTTGGGAGGGTTGGGTTTTGATGGTGGGGTGTGTGGGAGGTGGTGGAGTGATGGGAGCGAGGGTGGGTGTATGTGATGGCATGCAGCTAGGGGGTGATAGTAGTAAAAATGTAACTTACCAGAGTCCAGTCCTCCTGCTACTCCTGCCAGGCCCTGAGGATGCATGATTGCCAAGATTTGCTCCTCCCATGTTGTTAGTTGTGGGGGTCCACCACCAGTCCTCTGTACTGCTATCTGGTGTCTTGCTACCACGGAATGCACCTTCCCCCGTAGGTCGTGCCACCTCTTCCTGTTTTCATCCCTTGTTCTGGGGTGCTGTCCCACGGCATTGACCCTGTCCACAATTCTTCACCATAGCTCCATCTTCCTAGCAATGGGTGTCTGCTGCATCTGTGATCCAAATAGCTGTGGCTGTACCCGGATGATTTCCTCTACCATGACCCTTAGCTCCTCCTCTGAGAACCTGGGGTGTCTTTGTGGTGTCATGGGTGCAGTGTGAGTGGTGTGTGTGAGGGTGTGTGGGGTGATGTGTTGGGGTGTGTGCTGTAAGGTGCGTGGATGGTGTATGGGCGATGGTGTAATGGAACTCTGGTTCTGTGGGTGCTCTTGGTGTCTCTCTCTCTCAGTTGATAATTTGTTTTAGTCTTAAAGGGTTGTGGGTAGTGTGGGTGTGGGTTTTATAGTGGTGTGGGTGTGTGGGTGTGTGGGTGTGGTATGTGTACTGTATATGTGTCAGGTGTGTGCATTTTGATTTGTCCAATGTACTGTTGTTTTGCATGTGTGTGTGTATTTTGAGCACGACGGTATGTACCGCCAATGGTTTACCGAAGTTCAATGTCCGCCGCGGTGATTCGTGGGTCATAATGCTGTGGGCGTAGTTCTGTTGGCTTAACGGTGTGGGTTTTGCTACCGCCAGTTTATCACTGACCTTTGGGCTGGCGGACTTGTGTGTATGTCTGTATAGTGATGGATTGCTATGTGTGTGTCATAATATGGGTAGCGGTAATCCGCTGCGCCGGTGGTATGTTGGCGGCAGTCAGCATGGCGGTAACCGGGACTTGCCGCCAATGTCATAATGAGGGCCATAGTCAGCAACATACTGACCACCTGCAGATGAATCTGCACTCATTTCAGCCATTCTTTTAAAGTCCGGGTTATTCAGCATGGTAACACAGTACCAGTTGAAGCCCTAAAACAGGAGGTGCCAATACACCCTATTACAACCCCATTACATTTTGCAACATATTTTTGAGCAGTACACACAGATCAATTTCTATGCAATTCTAAGAGGGGATGCAATTGGGAAAGCTATGACCATGGATGCAGACAAATGGGGCCTAGTTAAATGCCTGACACAGATGCTGCTACCTTTTGAGTTTTTCACGTGGGAAGTTATAAAGAGGACAGTACAATGAGCCAAGCTATCCCATTGTTGCATCTTCCATGGGAGCAGCTAAAGAAGGTGTCTGAAAGATTTGCACTCGGAGGTGTGAACGAAAACCCAGAAACGCATGCCTTAGTTGTCAGCTTAATCCTTCCGGTACCTTGTAATTCAAGGCTGTGAAATTACATTATCTCATCCAAAGAGTTTATCTGCGCCATCTTACTTGATTCATGCTACAAAAAATTCTTCACAATTTAATTCCTTTTTCTGACTGGGAGTTTCCAAAATACAAGAGGTGGATTGTAGAGCAATTCAGAGAATTGGAAGAAGGATGTCTTGAACTTAGAGTCCTACTCCGCAGTTCGGATGGTGCCGCCTTCAACTTTCAGAGAGGGCAGTCTTGTCGCACAGCAGCCAAAACCGCAACTAGAACACTGGCAACAAGAGCATCAAGAGCATCAGGAGAATTGGACCCAACCTATTCATTGGCTTGGTTTCAAGTGGCAGGTCTTACGTCCAGTACAGAGGTAAAGGCAAAAGAGGCTGAGCACGTGGCAGTACCAATGACACTTCAGAGGATGTTCCATGAGTATCTGGATGACCCAAAAGAAGTGTATATGGATCAAAAGCCATTGGTGTATTGGAATGAGAAGATGGTCTGATGGCCAGAGCTCCACAGGCTGGCAAGAAAGTTTTTGGTTTGTCCTGCAGCTAATGTGTCTGCTGAATGTGTGTTCAATGCAGCTGGTAGAGAGATTGACCATGGTCAAAATGAATCAGCATTTTATACCACCTGATTGTACTGTTCCTGAAACAAGAGGAAGAGGATGATTGGTCAGAATCAAGTGTGTTTTCTTACCAATTTTGGGATGAACCACCTGAGTTTGAGGACAAACTCTACTTCCTTGACTGAGTATGCCGGTGCCATCATAGAACTTTTTAATTATTTCTTGTTGAACTCCTTTCTTTCTTTGCAAAAAAATAAATAAATGCTAGTGAAACAATATGTTTGTGTCAGTTTTATGCCGCCCCAACATACTTTAGTCACATATTTTATATGGCTGGATTGTAGTTGGACTCATGTACAGTGAAGAAGCCCCGCATTCCCTTTAGGACATTGGTGACAATGCCGGCCTCCCTCGTGCCATTTACTAACCTTTTTTTTTTACATTACCTAGCAGGGCTGCCCCAGAAGATCATTAATTAAAAGACTGCTGTGCCAATGACAAATGTTGCTACCATCAAAGAGGAAATAATATTTTGTTCAACCACCATGCTTGGATTGGAAGAGATAACTACTAACTATAACACCAATGAGTGGTGATGTATGAGTGATTGTGAGTGATGATTAATGATGTATGTGGTGTTTGACAGTGAGTGAGGGAGTTAAACAAATTTGTAAACTAGATTCTGATGATTTAAAATTTTTGGGGGATGATGGGTGATCATTTTTTCCTGAAAATGATTGGTCTTTCAAACTCGGTGAAATGTGCCTGTCCACTCCTTTTTTTCTTATTCCTCAGACCAGTCACTTTAGTTATCAAACACAAATGTACACAAAGTACTCAAATTATGTTTCTCTATTTGTTCTTTAGCATCAGTGCACTACGCAGGTCTACCTCGTTCGGGTTGAGACTGGAGTTACTCAGAATCAGGAGGAGGCGGATGGAAGGCCTCAGTGCGGGACTACCTCAACATCTTGAAGGAGAAAGCTATTGACTTCAAAGAGCAACCATGATGATGGCAAAGACTCTGAGGCCTAGTACTCACTCAGCTCTGTGGACTGGAGTGAGGTGCATTGATTTGGCAAATGATGCTGAGTATGTGCTTGCTGCATTGCTGGCTCAAACGCCATACTTATCTTATTTTCTTGCACTACCTCTGATATACTCCTGACTCCTCATGAAGCTTACCTTGCTTCCTTTTGTCCTTCTCCTTTACTCTTTAATACACTTACTGTTTATTTCAATACGCTGGCCTAGTCCTCTCCTGCACGAGCAAAACTTGGTGGAAGCTCAACAGTCCAGCTTACCTACCAGACAGGTTCAAAGTGATGACTTTCCAAGAGGAATGGAGGTGCACTGCCCAACTTGGCAATACAGTATCATTTTCCGTTTAACAATCATAATTAGGACTGAGTGGGTCAAATTCAATCCTCCATAAGGTGTATTTTTCATACCTAGAAGACATAACATTTTGAAATATACTATCTTGGGTCTCTCTGTGGCAGAAGGACTGTTTGCACTGCATTTCATTGAACTGGGTCATACTTATCCTTTCATTGTTTCCTTCCACAACAGATTGATGATGGTGTGCTGCTCGCTTCCCTGATAAATATTGTTGTGGTTTCTTTTTTGTAGTGTTTGTCTTTGTCAAACCTTTCCCCGAATCCTCTTTCTCATCCATTCATTGAGCCCCTAACCCTCTTCCCTCGGGCTGTGTGATTTATTGAGGTATGACTTAATTTTACACTAGGAACGGATCACACACTTGCTGGGACGGATATAGTGAAAGCAACACCAGCTCACTGCATGACCTTCTATTACATGAGCAATATTCCACACTGTCCCATCAACATCATCATTTATGCCTTGTGTTGGGTGTTGCGTAACCGCTTAACCTTGTCTAGCCACTCTTGACTCTAAGCCCACTTCTCCTGACTCCATGTTTTCATTTCCTAAGTTTAGTTTTAAATACTAGCTCTCCACCATTGCTAAGAAGAAATTGCTATTGCTAGTTTTTATTATCAGGTCTTAGGTAGTAGGCTGGTCTCAGTCTTCCTGAAGTTATGATCTAATATGCCCCATAAACTCCCTGTTTTCTTTTAATCTAGTTGATAGTGATAAACAACCCTTTCATTAATCATGCAGTTGGAGTTCACATTGGTGGGAGTGGAACTTTGGGGGTCATTCTGACTCCCGCCGGCCGCGGTAACCGCAGGGCCGGCGGGAGCCGCCAGAATACCGCTGCGCGGTCAGAAGACCGCCGCGGTTATTCTGGGTTTCCCGCTGGGCTGGCGGGCGACCGCCAGAAGGCCGCCCGCCAGGCCAGCGGGAAACACCCTTCCATGAGGATGCCGGCTCCGAATGGAGCCGGCGGAGTGGAAGGGGTGCGACGGGTGCAGTTGCACCCGTTGCGATTTTCAGTGTCTGCATGGCAGACACTGAAAATCTTTGTGGGGCCCTGTTAGGGGGCCCCTGCAGTGGCATGGGCACTGCAGGAGCCCCCAGGGGCCCCACGACACCCCATACCGCCATCCTGTTTCTGGCGGCCGAAACCGCCAGGAACAGGATGGCGGTATGGGGGTCGGAATCCCCATGGCATGGAGGATTCCCCAGGGCAGCAGAAAACCGGCGGTACACCGCCGGTTTTCCGTCTCTGACCGCGGCTGTACCGCCGCGGTCAGAATGCCCATGGGAGCACCGCCAGCCTGTTGGCGGTGCTCCCGCGGTCCCCAACCCTGGCGGTCTCGGACCGCCAGGGTTGGAATGACCGCCTTTATGTCTTGCCTGTTAGTGCGCTAGCCCGCTACTACTACTACCTACCCCCTCAAGACGCCACCTTGGGGAAAAACTCTGCAGTAAGAAGACTCCCTCACTTCATCTATTCACATAAGAGAATAACTATGGATTGAAGTGAACTTGTTAGTAAGTAAGAAAACACCTATTGAAGATGATGTTATCTGTGTATCAAGTTTTTTGTAGGCAAAATGGGCAATGGCAGTCATCCCCTAGTAGTCAATATAGTTGCAGAGGGCAATAGAGCAAGGGTATAAGTAAATGACATACACTTTGTTTAGCAGATTTGAGAAACAGGCCATACTAAAAGTCAGCAGTGCAAACTCAAATACAAAATAAACATTGCTGCATGTTAAGTAAAATAAACGATCCCCTTTTTATTTTCAATAAATACAAAAACTCACAATTTCCACCCACAACAGGCCTACTTCTTGCCCCAAAAAATATCCCTGTCCCCAAAATGTCCAATGAAAAGTCCAATATGAAATTCTTTTGAAAGCCCTATCCCAACTCCCTCCTCATCCTCTCCACCCACAACATGTCTCTTCCACCAAAACATTTTTTTTTTTTTTTTAAAAGGGTTCAGAAGAGGGCATTGTCTATATGGCTCAAGAGCTGGTCCAGGCTCTGCTTGGTCCTGGCAAGCTGGCTCACCATCTTGTCCTTCCCCTGCAGGATACGGTGGAGCAATGCCCTTTTAGAGCTGGCGGGGCAGCAGCAGGTGCAGTCAGGAACCCTGACAACTAGAGGCAGTGCTGGCACTGTAGTAGCCAGGAGGCTGGGGCTGGCATGCTGCTGAGATGGGCCCTGGGTCCGAGGCTGCTATTTAACCCTCTTCCTCCTTCAGGATGACCGGCCACTAGTATTCATCAAGCAGGAGTAGCTTTATCCAGAAAAACAAAAATTAAAAATATAATTTGTAAACAATGCTCTGAACAAACACTTCTTCGAAAGTAGGTAGTGGGTGACTTAGTAGCACAACATTGCTGATTCCCTAGGGACATTGGAATTTGATGTAATTATGATTAGGAGAGTCACAGGGTCAATTATATTTGTTTATCCACAAATACCTCAAATAAAAAGCACTGTCTGGTAGAAAGCAATTAAGGCAGAATAACACCAGAGTAAAAACACTGATTTCATTTAATTTTGTTTTCTTTCAAAACCTTTTCTAATAACTAAACAGACAGTCACTTTTAGTGAAAAATACAAATGAATTACCTCTCATTTATGAGTAAGGCATTCTGCACTATGGAGTACAAGTTGTTGTACCAAATTAATGGAGGCATGCTAGCCACTGCTTCAAATACTTTGCTACTGTCTGCAGTTGTGGCAGCTGTATAGATAATTATCTATCTTTAATTCCAGTGGCCCTGCCCTTCTCCAAATGCCTTTCACTTAGTTTCTACCCTGACTCCAAAGAGGAAGATGAATAAATAAGATATGTTACACATCCATGTATAAAATGCAGATATATTTATTCTGTTCCCATAAGTAGACAGTGGGGAAAACAATGCACTGAAATAGGGAAAGGAACGGGCTATACAGATTGCATTTGGAACATTCATCACAGAGTATCCCTTACGCCCAACTTGAAATCAAATTAGGCACTTACTAGTCCCACTTTACTCACTGGCCTTGCCCACCACCACAAATTCTTTCCAACAAATGAATTCACTGGTGGAAAGCTAACCTGACTAACTCTGCTGCAGAGTAAGTCAGAGGGATTAGGTGGGTAGGTAGAGCTTTTGCTATTGGATAGAGGGGTCTCACTGATCATCGATTCATCATGCGCCTAAGCTTTGGCTTATTCAGTCAATGTATTGACGAAAGTCTAAGGGGAAAAATCTGAATAGGCACAAAATAAACCTGTTATAGGAAACCATGAGATATATTTTGGAAACACTTCACATAGCCATAAAAATGTGGCACATGCCAAGAATGGATTTTTTTATTTATTTGTGAGGCTTGGATGGAAGATCTTAGGAATAGGAAAGAATAAAGGAGTGAAGTACCTTAGTGCCTCTTAAGGCAACTGAGTGGTTGAAGGGAAAACAACACAGCTTGTGTGTTTGGTTTGCAATGCGTTGAAAACTTTAACTGAAGTAGACACACATTGAAGAGCCAACAATGCAGGCATGAATTGAAACATATTGCACTTCTTCAGTCGTGGGTGGGGAAATGCCATGGGCAGGGAGGGAATTGATGAATCATGATGATGACTGGGAAACATATCGGACTCATTTAACAGATACAGTGAGTCAAGAGAATAGAACACAAATTATATGTCTCCTCACTTTGAACCATAGCTTTGATAACCATAAAACACAAAGTAAGCGAAGTAGGTAAGCAGCATGTTCCTCTACAGAAGAGTTCCCTTGTCTAATCATCCAAGCAACTCTTCAATCACCCTTTCATTCTTCCAACTATATTCCCCCATAGCCACATTTATTTAAGGTTTACTTTCTCTCATCCAATCTTTCACCAAAATTCACAATTTACTAGCCATTCATTCAGTATCCATTACTCACTCTTTCTTTCAATCATCCTTTCACACATCCATCCATTTACCCAACTCACCCAAGCATCCTTTCACCCACCCATGCATCCTTTCTTTTCACTGTTATTTCCTGTTTCCATCAAGCCATCATTTTTAGAGTCCATTATGTGTGCTTTTGCTAAGCTGAAGTTTGAAGAGGCTATAAGTAACCCAACCACTGCTGTAGCTGTAACGTGGTGGGTTTATAATCACCACAATGCCCTTGTACCTAGTGAGTAATAGTAGTTGTTAATTAGCTAGCATTGTGAATTACCACCGCCGGCCATCCCTACTCCTGCTTCTACCCCTGCTCCATCTGCTCCTGCAGTGGAACTTGTGCCGGCTCAACTGGTGGTTGGTGTGGCTAAAAAAACATTATACAGTTTTGTCAGAAATGGGGTCTCTAGTTGGCAGTCGGTTTGCACCCTGTCCAAGTACGGACCCTCACTCTAGTTAGGATAAGGGATGGTGCCTTGTGTACCTCACGAGCAGTGTCCACAGGCCATGGTGCAGGCAGCGGCACCGGTGTCAGCGAAGCGTCGTCGTCGGGGATGACCAGGCTGCAGTGTGAGCAGGTGATGCCAGAGTGCGGGGCACACAGGTCGGGGTATGAGCAGCAGCTCAGTGAAGTCTTCCGATGACGGCATCAGGGTGACCAGGGTCACGGTGCGAAGCGGGGAAATGCGTGCCCGTGTGGCGTTGGCAGGTCACGGTGGAAGCCAGTGGCATCGTTGGCGGCGTCATGTTGGGTTCTCCTCTTGAACAGCACAAAACACACAGTTCCCAGTGCTGCAGGTCGAGGAATCTAAAGTCTTTGGTGTCCTTGAGACTTCCAACAGAAAGCAAGCTCTACTCCAAGCCCTTGGAGAATTTTCTCAAGCAGGACACACAGCAAAGTTCACCCTTTGCACTTTCCTTCATGTAATAGGTTTCCAACCTATCCTCCTCAAAAAACAAATCCTGGGATGCAACTGAAGATTCTCTTTCTTGAGACATGATGTCATTGGTGTTCACTTGAACTCAAGATCAAACATAGGTCAAAGAGAAAAAAATGAAAAACAAAAAAACTGTATGTGGCATGTAATGGTCTGCGATATGGTAGTAGTGTACACCAATCACGTAGGTCAAGTGCAAATGCAAGTCATGTCCTCACTGCTGACAACCAATGTTAGAAATGGGTTACCTATTTGGCTGTCGGTTTGCACCCTGTACAAGTCGGAACCCTCACTCTAGTCAGGATAAGGGAGATACCCGCTCAGATAACCCCTGCTCACCCCCTTGGTAGCTCGGCACAAGCAGTCAGGCTTATCTCAGAAGCAATGTGTAAAGCATTTGCACATAACACACAGTAATAAGTGAAAATACTACAAAAGGACACAATACCAGTTTTAGAAAAATAGCCAATATTTATCAATATAAAACAAGACCAAATACCATGAAAATCCGACATACAGTAAGAAAAATAGGAATTCTGAAAGATTTACTCAAAACTACAGTTCCTTGAAGTCGATAGCTCCACCTGGGGCTATCACGGAATCCTGATCAACAACACCAACAGTTCAGGCCGGCCGCGGCACTGCGAGCCAGCTACGGTGTCGGGAAGATCCGCAAACAGTATCTTGGATTTGCAGGGCGTTGTGACCCTTGCGGTGATCTCCGGAGAGCGGCGTCACTGACGTTGCGGTATCGGTTCCGGAGTCGGTGCAGGAGTCATCGGGCCCTTGAGGTAATTCGCGTTGAAGATCGATCTCCAGGCTGATGAAGTCAGGTGCGCCGGCGTGGATGGCATCGGGGCTGCAGTGCGAAGCGGGGCACTGTGACGTGCGGTGCCCACAGGTCACGGTGCAGGCAGCAGCTCAGTGATGGCATCTAGCGGCACCGGTGAGACCAGGGCTGCGGTGTGAAGTGGGGCAGTGCGACGTGCGGTGTCCACAGGTCATGGTGCAGGCAGCGGTGGTGGCGTTGCTGAAGCGCTGTTGTCGGTAGGCCCTAGCCAGCGGTGTGGGACAGGACGGTGCTTCGTGACCCTCATGAGCGGTGTCCAGAGGCCGCGGTGCAGGCAGGATGCCCGGTGACATCACAGGATTCGATGGTGCTGGCATCGGTGGACCGGGGCTGCGGTGCGGGATGGGACGGTTCTTTGTGTACCATACGAGCGGTGTCCACGGGCCATGGTGCAAGCAGCGGCGCCTGTGTCAGCAGGAGTGGCGTCATCGGGGATGCCCAGGCTGCGGTGTGAGCAGGCGATGCTGGAGTGTGGGGCTCACAGGTCGCAGTGTGAGCAGCGGTTTGGTGAAGTCGTCCGATGACGGAGTCGGGGAGACCAGGGTCACAGTGCGAAGCGGGGCAATACGACTCCGTGTGGTGTCTGCAGGTCACGGTGCAGGCCAGTGGCATCATTGACGGCATCCCAGTGGGTTCTCCTCTTGAACAGCACAAAACACACAGTTCCCAGTGCTGCAGGTAAAGGAAAATGATGTCGTTGGTGTCCCTGAGTCTACCAACAGGAAGCAAGATCTACTCCAAGCCCTTGGAGAGTTTTCTCAAGCAGGACACACAGCAAAGTTCACCCTTTGCACTCTTTTCAGGCAGAAGCAGCAACTGCAGGCCAGTCCAGCAAAGCAACACAGCCAAGGGACAGTACTCCTCCTTCAGCTCTTCTCCTGGGCAGAGGTTCCTCTTGATTCCAGAAAGATTCTAAAAGTCTGGGGTTTTGGGTCTTCTTACACCCAGTTCTGCCTTTGAAGTTGGCAAACTTCAAAGCAAAGTCTCAAGTTTGGTCTTTTCCAGGCCAGGCCCCAGACACTCACCAAGGAACCGGAGACGGCATTGTGTGAGGGCAGGCACAGTCCTTTCAGGTGTGAGTGACCACTCCTCCCCTGCCCTCCAGCACAGAAGGCTAATCTAGATATGCAGGCTACACCCCAGCTCCCTTTTTGTCAATGTCTAGCTGTCTAGAGGAGAGGTGTGAACAGCCCAACTGTCAAACTGACCCAGACGGGGAATCCACAAACAGGCAGAGTCACAGAATGGATTAAGCAAGAAAATGCCTACTTTCTAAAAGTGCCATTTTCAAACTAACAATCTAAAAACCAACTTCACTAAAAGATGTATTTTTTAATTGTGAGCTCAGAGACTCTAAACTCCAAATTTTTATCTGCTCTCAAAGAGAATCTGCACTTTAAAGATATTTAAAGGCAGTCTCCATGTTAACCTATGAGAGAGATGGGCATTGCACAGTGATAACCGAATTGGGCAGTATTTCACTGTTAGGACATATAAAACACACTAGTATATGTCCTACCTTAACCATACACTGCACCCTGCCCATGGGGCTACCTAGGGCCTAACTTAGGGGTGCCTTGCATGTAGTAAAAGGTAAGGTTGAGGTCTGGCAAGTGGGTACATATGCCAAGTCGAATTGACAGTTTCAAACTGCACACACTCACACACTGCAATGGCAGGTCTGAGTCATGTTTACAGGGCTACTAATGTGGGTGGCACAACCAGTGCTGCAAGCCCACTAGTAGCATTTGATTTACAGGCTCTGGGCACTTCTAGTGCACTTTACTAGTACATCAAATATGCCAATCGTGGTAAACCAATCAACAGTACAGTTTCTATAGGGAGTACTTGCACTTTAGCACTGATTAGCCGTGGTAAGGTGCGCAGAGACAATAAACCAGCAAAAACCAACCTCAACAAAATAGGATTAAGAAGGCAAACAGTTTGGGGATAACCCTGCAAAAAGGGCAATTTCCAACAAGTTTGTACAGTTTTTACAGTTTTAATTAAAAAAAATGCAACTGCAATACATCATTACAGTTCGGTTAGCACTGCTATATCTTCTATCAAAATGTCACTTTGTGCATTTTGTTGGTTCACAATTTGAGAAAAGTCAGGTACTCAAGCCAACCAAAAACTTTGCGTAATGGAGGGTTAGAACTATAGCCTATGATGACGATGACTCGGAATCATTGAAGCACAATGAAGGAGTGGAATACAACTGCTCAGACTGAAAAAAAGATAATGCAGGGATAATAGAAATTAGACAAAAATTGGATACAGGAGTTGGAAAAAAGGACAGCATAAACACAGTAAACAAGGCAAAATTAAAAGTAGATTAATAGTGGGTCGAGGAAAAAGTTAGGGAAATATTAATAATATTAAATAATAGGATTTTCTCTGAGAGCCCTCAGCATCATCACTGGTGGTTGGCGCCTACCCAGCTCCTTACCCCCTTCTGTGATGCCCGTCTTCTTGCCCTTGGGTGTTGATGTAAGAAATAAAGAATATCAAAAAATAGATGGTGGTACAGTTAATCTGCACAAAATTATTATATAACAGACAAACACAGTAACATTGTACTTAAATCAGATCATCTATGGTACTAGTATGATCGACTATTGTTGAGTTGACTATACCCCTAAAATCTCTACTCCAAGTTTCCTTAACAAAAAGTACAAATGGAACTAATGCATTAAAATAAATGATCATTGATTCTATTCTCATTTCTCAACCCCCCTGATGGACCAACTCAGTCTCTCTTTTTTGCAGTGCATAGATACATACTAGTTTTACAGATCACTGAAAAATTACTTGGGACTGTACGAGCTACATAAAGAAAGTCACAAATAAATCTAGCTCACTGATATCACTAAGGGGACAGAGGAGTCTGCATTACAATGGCTTCTTAAATAATCAGCCACAGCGAGTGCCTGCAAGCGTGATGTTGTCACCTGCCTAGCTCTAACTGGATCACGTAGTGAATAATATTCTTAATGTAAACTAAACATAACTTACCTCTGAGTGAGAGCAGCATGCTATTCGAAAAAAAAGTTAGCATTGTAGAGCATAAACACAATAATATAGTTAATATTCACTGAGCACCAGAATCTCCACCCCTACCAGGTCAAGTAGGTCCTGCTCGCAGTTAATGATATCCACCCAGTGGTACGTCAGCTGCTGGGTGGTGGGCTGGACCTGGGTGGTGCCCTGAACACACCTGTGCACCCTAGCCCAACGCAGTTGAGGATCCCACAGTGGGTAACCACTGCCAGACCTGCCGCCTGCTGCCTGCATGGAGGGGAGGTGGCGCTGCATGTAGAAAACCAGTGCTGCCACCTCCTCCATACAAAAGATGGGCCGGGCTGCACACCTTGGCGGTGACACCATCCACCAGTTAGACAGCTCCTGATGGCTGTCCGGGGGGGGGGCATCCTGCTCTGCCATGGTGCTCGGTATTAGGGTGAAGAAAAGATACAGGAAGAAATGTCTAAGGAAGTAAAGGAAAAAATACAAAAATACAAAAAGTCACACAAAGCACGAAAAAATTGAAAAAACTTAAATATACACAGACACAAAAATACACTAATACAATAAATAAAAATGAGGGATAGATTATTAAGGAGGGTGGAGGATTGAAAAGATCATTAAGGGATGAAAATCCAGGCCCAGCACCTTAAACAAAGTGAAAAACAAGATTTCTATGCCCTTGCTAACCGTGTGGTGTTGTTAGCGCTCGATTTTTAACTTCACGTAAAATGCATTGCTAACAGGCGTAACGGGGAACTCTGCCTACTAGTGGAACTTTGCATGGCGTGGCTGATTTATTTGCCACTTCTCGGACTTCCATTTAGGGCAACTCTAGGCACTCCGATCAGGCCTAGTAATCACTCCCTTCACTTTGCTGCACTTCTTTTACCATTTTGTTGCCGATTCTAACCTCGCAGTCCTGCTGTTGAAATTGAATTATTTTCATTTACCACGTTTTCTCTGAAGAATTGTGTTCTAACATTACCTCTATCGCTCACCTCTTATTCATATTTTGTGACCTCCATATAGCTGAATTGCTGTCTCTGTTGGGAATCCTCCACTTCTCTTTTGACTAGTTTACTCTTGTTCTAAGTATTTTATAAAGCACAGACCTAGATCCAATGAGCAGTGGATTGCTGTGCAGAGAACATTTTTAATGCAGAACAAACATAGTAAACAAGAGGTTCTGTACTCAAAGCTAAAAGTGGGTGGACCTCATGAAATTTCACTTTGCAAAATTTCACAGTTACTTAAAAACTGCAAAATTATGTGGTCGTCCACCGAAAGATGGAAAAAATTCACGTCATGCTGCTTGCACTGTGATTTAACATCCTGAGTTGATTTGGCTGCTGCTCGAATAGAAAATCTACTTGACAAGCATCCCTCTGACCATAACTGCTCGCTTTAGAAAATCATACTGTTAGGCGTCTTAGCAATGGAAACTGTGCTAGGGGTTACCACATTTCACTCGCACTCACCAGCTCACTTGCTAGAGCCTCACATTATTACCTTTGTCATTGCATTGCGTGAAAGAGAGTGGCAATTCGAGGCATTTGGCTGCAAGGCTGCGTTAGAAGAGTAACACAGATTCGCCATATTCCTCCAATTCCACCAGCTGAATTACAAATTATCACCGGGCCTATGCAAAGCTCAACGTGGCTGTGAGGGGCCTTGAAATACATCTTTGGGACATCACTTGATAGGCCGCTGAACGTTTTTTGTTTGCATATTACATTCAGCATATTTGCATCCCTGACCTTATACAACATGTCTACGACTCCTCATCTCTCAAGACTTTTCAGATGTAAATCCTTGAATCTCTCTTTGTAATGTATGCCATGCTTGACACACTGCTTTGCAATTGATGACATCCACAAAAATGGAAATGCTATTAGAAGAAGTAGTGAGTTATGGGTCACTGTCAGAACATTTTAAATGAGAAGAGCTGATCATCTACTGCTCTCAGAAACTAATAGCAGATTGAAAAGTCTGAAAATTAGCTGGAAGACACATCTTGTAAATCTATTTTAAGGCAGATCACCAGGATACAATCTGTAATATTAGTTTGCAGTATTTTATGAATTCTGGGCAGCAGTAAATTGCTCTATTTCTACACAACCACTGGTTTGATCCAATCAGCAGAGTATATTAGTTGATGGGATGGAATCCCAGGGCCCCAGTTTTGGCAATTTTCCCAGATTGTGTCTTGCAATTTTTGGAACATGCTGGTGAGATTTGATTTGTTATTGGAATATAGCAGATATATGTGTAAGCCTTGATTAAAGAAATAATCACAAAGAAATCATTTATTACAGACTTTACTAAAAGTAGGGAATAATAATTTTACGGACTTTTACTTTTTATAAATTACACCATTCCCGCACTAAAAGGACAGCAGAATGAAACTGATGATAGGCAAACCAATGTGAATTGAACCAGACCTCAAACTTTGAAGCCGTGGGTGGATCATGATTAATGAAACACAATAAGAAAGGGGATAGTTGAGTCACTGAGAGGTATTACTGACTGCCACACAATAGATTCCAGTTTTGCACCGCAATCATGCTTGCTGGGCTATACTTCCCTTTTGTTCAGGGCATCCATAGTATGTGTTGGAAGGCTCTCTTTCAAGAGTCTTTCAAGAGTGTCATGGAAATTGGAGATATTTTCAAGTGGGTCATTTTTTTATTTCCAATTAATATGAGTTTGAAAGCAGTAGAAAACCTGTGTTTTTTTCTCTTTTTTCCTTTGGATATGTATACAAATGTGTGCTACCTCTTATTTAGCTCATCTCATGGGGTGTTTATCATTTCCGAAATTATAATAATTTGGAAGTGCGCAGAGTGTTGTTTTCTTTCAGCAAGAACATTATCTGCAACACACATAGAAAGGAATCGTTCCACATTTACATTTCGCTGAGATGCCCTCTCACCTCAGGGATGTTTCTACTGGTGAAGCTGTCAGATTATATTTATATGAAATAAAAGGAATTCAGTTTTAAAAATAAAGGGCAGTTTACTTTGTGTAGAGAAATGAAGCGAAATGTTATAAAAAAACGCGACAAATTCATTCTTAAGTGCCCACACAGGCCGTTAAGTGTTCACTTTATATAAAGGGATTGCCGTTTCCACAATGGGAAGTTGCATGCACAGTACAACTACTCAAAGGGGAAAAGCACCCTGCTGTGCAAATGCACATTTTTTCTTTTCTTTTTTATTACCCATGGAAACATTTTCCCCATGGAGAAACCCCTTCACTACACCACACTAAGGGCCAGATGTACCAAAGGATTTTACCCATTCTGTGTCTATGGGAAAAAGCTTTCGTACATATGGCCCTAAGGGCCTCATTTGGGAGGGCCTAGCAGCACACAAAGCCACTGGAGCGCCATTTTCTTTTACACTCCAGTGGCGCAGCGTGCCAGCCCATATTTACATGGCCACACCATGTGAGGTTTTTCATGGCCTTGTAAATATGGACCGCTTTCATGCATGACACTGCGTGGAACGGGCAATCCATGGGTGTTGTTTGGAATGCTCCTATGCCACACCCATGGAACTCAAAGGAATCTGACACATTGCCAGATTTACAAATCTGGGAATGCGTCAGAATCCTATGCCACCTAATGGGTGGCATAAGAATGACGCAACGGGGAGAAATATCTTTATTTCTCCCCATTTTTTCCTCTTTCTATGTGTGCTGCATTCTGCAGGACACATAGAAAGAGGAAAACACCTCTTGTGATTGTTTTTGTGCTGGAAGGTGTCCCTTCCTGCACAAAAACTTTCACCCCGCAGCGCAGGCATTCTTGCACCATGGTGCAAAGGTGCCTGTGTTGGTGCTAGACAGCAATGTGTGCACCAGTACAGGAGTGAAGACAGAAATACACAGTCTCTTGTAGAGACAGCTCATTTCTGCCCTTTCGCGGGCCAGGTTGGCGCAGCAAGGCACTTGCTGCACTACCCTGCGCCACGGGCCTAGTAAATGAGGCCCTAAGTATTGTGGTTTCTGTTCCCCTTCCCACCCTGAAAGGGGATTTACTCCATCCCTTTGCACAATCAAATCTTCTAACAATTCCATGTCTGGGAAGTTTTGAAGAGAGGTTTCTAATTAGCCACACACTCCTGAGTTTGTGGTCATTCACACACTCACAAGGCTAGCCATGCCTTGAGCACCGACTTCCCAACCCCGTTCGTGAGATTTCCAAATGAATATTTGTAAAGCAGTTATTGCATAGAATTATGCAGAAGAAAAAAGTAGCTACACTGGTGAAGGATCTTTTTTGGATATCTAGGAGAAGTAAATGGAGCCATTTTAAACATTAAGATTTGTTTAGGTCAAAATTGTCTGTTTTCACTTTTACATAAGGATGGTTGTGTCTTTGCCAATTGTTAGATGCTTACATTTTAATAGTTTAATAGCTTATGATGATGAACTAATTAACAACCATTAGGGCGGTTTGGTGAGGTTCACCACTGAAACTGGTGGTCATCAGGTCACACGTTTAAATCCAGGCAAGGCCATTTCCAGCCATTCATTTGAGGTTGGTAAATTGAGTACCAATAAATTGAGTCATTGATATAGCTGTGATTTGCAAGTGCTTTGTAAATGGCTACATTATGGGTACATTACAACCTGTTGCACTTATAATATGGCAGATGGGATGTCTGCCATATTTAAGTGGTGTATTCCAGCACAAAACTCTAAATAAGGCTGTATATGTTTTTTTTTTATTTACAGTGTCTGAAAGGTGAAAGAGAGCTTTAAGTTGTTAAAAAACCCTTGCTGGGTTCATCAAAAAGTTGAGTAATATCGTCCCACAAGTAATACAACTTAAAGTGACTGTGGGAATACCTCCGAAACTCATAAATTGATAATACTGTTCAGGGCATTGTAGTCACCATGACTGATCTGTGAGGGTCTTTTCATCAGAAAAGACCAAACGCATACTATGGATAGAGTTAGAAATGGGGTCCTTGGTTGGCAGTCAGGTTACCCCCCTATCCAAACCAGGACCCTCACTCTAGTCAGGGCAAAGGAGAAACACACCTGGCTAACGCCCACTCACGCTCTTGGTAGCTTGGTACGAGTAGGCAGGCTTAACTCAGAAGCAATGTGTAAAGTATTTGTACCAACACACACAGTAATACGATGAAAAAACTACAAAATGGACACCACACCAGCTTAGAAAAATAGATAATATTTATGTAAATCAAACAGGACCAAAACAACACAAATCCAACATAAACAAGTTAAAATATGAATTTTCAAAAGAATAAGAGTCTTACTCTATAGAAAACAATTGAAACGTTGATTTTGCACACCTGGTTAGTGTCAAAAATAAAGCTGCACGGGTGAACAGGTGTCGGAAAAGGCAGCAATGGGTTGATTCTTTTCTCGCAAGGGAGGCTGTGCATCGTTTCTTCTCAAGTTGGGTCAGCGATGCATCCTTTTTCTCCCTCACAAGAGAGCGATGCGTCGATTTCCACATGGGGCACCTTGGATCCACGCAGAGTCGGGTTGACTTTGATGCCCAGGGACAATGCATGGAAAATCCGGTTGCACGGTGTTAGAAAACCCCGCAGCGTGGGGTTTGCGTCGTTATCAGCAGCCGCAAGCGGGTATTGCGTGTCATTTCTCCAGCTGCGATTCATCAATCTCTAATCTGTGATGCAGGTGGAGCGTCGATTTGAGCCACCAATCTGGCAGTGCATCGCTTATCAGCTGTGTTGCAGAGGGTGTGTTTAAAAATTTCCCTGCACGGCATTCTGTGCGTGGATTTTCAGTTCTTGTCTGCCAACTTCATCTTTCAAGGGCCCAGAGACTGGATAGGGCACCACTTGGCAGGTCAGGAGCCTCAGCAGAGAGTCCAGATGCTGGCAGATGAAGTCTTTGATGGCCCTGAGACTTCAAAACAGGAGGCAAACTCAGTGGAGATTCTTCACAACCAGGAATATACCACAAAGTCCAGTCTTTGTCCCCTTTCACAGGCAGAAGCAGCAACTGCAGGATAGCCCAACAAAGCACAGTCACAGGCAGGGACAGCACGCCTCCTCAGCTCTTCAGCTCTTCTGGGACCACTCCTCCCTTCACTCTAGCACAGATGGCACATCAGGATATGCAGGCTACACCCCAGCTCCTTCTGAAGTCTATCCTCATTGGTACTGATTATTTATATTTTTCTGGTATTATAGTTTTACACCTGAGGGGAATTTTCTGTAATCGTACTTCTGAACTTCCATTGTGCATGTGTCTGCAATGTCACTGCACTTGGTGTATTAAATATTTTTTACTTCTACTGATCCCTTTCTATATGTGTTACTAATCATGTTGGTTTCTACGTCACCACAAGATTCATAGTATTTTTGAATGAACCTGAAGTATCTGGTTTTGCACTTGGGGCTTTATAATAACAAATGTTAGTTATTGCACATAACCCGACAGTATTTATAGTCTCTAGTTCAAAATCAATTATTCAATATGGACTTTGTGGAGATTTATTGTAGTAGATAATTTAGGAGTAGTTCCACATTGTTGTTTTTATGGGTGTCAATCCTGCTGAAAATGTATTATAAGTAAGGTTATAAATGTTCTTTGTTAGTACTCAGTTTCGTGTATGTCTTAATTTGTAAGTCGAGTTTTGTGGCCACCGCTTCAATCTAATGTCTAGAGGCAATTTTAAGAAGATGAATTGTCTCTTCAAATGTTATCAACCTTGATAATGAAGTCACCAGAAATCACAGCTTGATTTTTCAGTTCTGCCCATGAGTTTAACAATTCAATAGAATCATCCCCGAAATCCAAGCTATCGTTGGACTAATACACAGAAAATCTTGTTGGCCAAGACATTGTTTTCAGTCATAGGACTCGATTACAGTGAGCCTTGTATTGCCAATTTAGTCGATAGCTGGAGTTGCTGACAGTATCATGAACAATAGTGATGCAGAAACACCACAGGAATTCTGCAGCTAGCGTCTTTCATCCACAAATTGCACTTGCTCTTTAGAGACGAAGGCTCACATTTATGAAGGTTTGCACTGGTGTTTGTGCAATGCAGCACAAATTAGAGCTACATCAACAGGCCTTCATATTGTATAGTAGAAAATTGTGCCAGTTTGCACTGTTTTGTATTCCTCTGTGTCACATGAGCACCAGTGCAAAACCTTAGTAAATTTGGGCCAATACGTGAAGTTGAAAACCCAGCTGCACCTAAGAAAATAACATGTGGGAACTGGAGAAGAAAGACTTAGGGCCAGATGTAGCAAACTTTTGCGAGTCGCAAATGGCCAGAATCGCAATTTGCGACTCCGCAAAATCGGAAATGGGATGCAAAAATCCCATTTCCGACTCGCAAAATACGAAGTGAGCCATTACCGACTCGCAAAAATAGCGACCCCATTTTGCTACCGGCAAATAGGAAGTCGCAATTTGCGAGTTGCAAACCATATGCAATAGCCACTCTCAAATTGCGACTAGTTGAAAAAGCCCATTTTGCACTTCCAATTTACCACTAACTCAGAGCAGGTGGTAACCAGAACCAAAGTATAAAAGGAGACCCAGAAGGCACCTGGGTTACTCAAGATGGCGGAGATATATGTGATAGCAGTGAGGAGGAGAGCCCACGCCGCACAGCAGATGAGGAGGAGGAGCCAGAGACAGGAGAAGATATACAGAACCAGGCAGACACTTTTCCAACAAACTGAGGAGGAGATATATGATAAATACAGACTTAGCAGTGCAGCAATCCTAGATTTAATAGATCTACTCAATCCGCAGCTTCAACGTAGGACTGTGCGCGGCAGCGCCATCCCCACACATGTGCAAGTGCTATGCTCACTGCACCTCTTGGCCTCGGGTAGCTATCAGGGGGTCATTGCCGTGGCAGGTTGGGTATCCCAAAGTGCACTCTCACGGTTCTTCAGAGCATTCCTAGATGCCATACTCACACACATGTCCAGATACATATACCTACCCAGGAATGAGGCAGAAATCAACAGCACCAAGTTGGATTTCTACAGGATTGCCAACTTCCCCCATGTAATAGGGTGTGTAGACGGGACACATATACAAATATGCCCTCCAGCAAATCTGGAATATCTGTTCCGCAACCGGAAGTGTACCCACTCACTGAACATCCAGGTGGTATGTGACGCCCATTATGTCATCACTGACATGGTTGCCAAATTTCCAGGGAGTACACATGACTCCTACATTTTCAGGCACAGTGGGATACACCAACGCCTAGAACGTGGGGAGTTTGGAGACGGATACCTCCTAGGTATAGCTGAATACACCTTGAAGACATACACACAGGTCAATGTGAAACCCATCTATGCCCAGCTAACATTGTACATTTTGTGCCAAACAGGTGACAGTGCATATGCACTACGACCATGGATACTTACCCCGTACTTAACACCCAGCAATGAGACAGAGAGGCGATACAACAGTGCACATCGGAGGACCTGAAATATTATAGAAAGGACCTTTGGACTGCTGAAGGCAAGATTCAGATGCCTCCACAGAAGTGGAGGTGCCCTCCAGTATGCCCCAGTAACAGCCTTCAAGATCGTTGGCGCATGCGCTATACTGCACAACATTGCCACCAGACGTGGGCTACCTCTCACCCCAGAAGACCCAGATTCGGAGGATGACGAGCAAGAGCTACCACATCGCCATCATGGGGATAGAAGCATTGCAAATCAAGGCAGACAGAGATGGGACCACATTGCAAACCAATACTTTGGAAGGTACGTGGCAACTGACACCACACTCACTAATGTCACACTCAAAGAGTCCAGGTGTGAAGTGGAACAAACAAGGACTTTAATAATGTGCACCAAAAAACTATTTACATAAACTACAGTTCAGGGGCTGTAAAAGTCCACCTGGCATGAGGACACATTAACCTCATGTGCCTCCAGTCAAGGACAGTGCGTAGCTCACACTCTACGCCGTGCTCGCCCAGCATGGCTGGTTCCTGGTGCGTCTGCAGTGCCCTGCCGTGCGCTACCACTGCGCAACACCTTGGTGTCTATGGCTGAGACACTGCTAACGGTAGAGCCCTCCTCACTGTCCTGCGGCGTATCTGCCACGCCCCTAGCCACCTGTCGTGCCTCCATAAGATCTACTGCGTGGCTGATACGTCCCAGCCCACGTGCCACATCGCTGGCAAAGTGGCCCATGTTCACCTGGAGGCTGACCGTGCGTCGTGACAGCCCAGTGGTGTTAACAGCCAGCCGGACGATGGAGGCAGACATGCGGTCCAGCCAGTGGATGAGCTGCCGGTCACGGCGCCTTGCACCCTCTCTCTCAGTGATAAGTTCTGACACCAGTTGTCTCATTGAGAGCGCAAGGTCACCAACATGGGTATTTAGCTGTTGCAGCTCAGTGTGGACCAGTTGCAGCCCTGTGGTCTGGTTGCGTTCCATCCGCCGCATGGCCCCTGATATGATTCTTATCTCTCTTGTCTGCAGGCGCTGACCACGTAGGAGTGCAGCCTCGGCGGCGGACATGGAGGCGTCCTCTGCCTCACCCTGTGGCCCTGGAGGGACATTGAGACGTCGCCTGCGACCAGGTGGAGGTTCCGTGTCCTGTACACCGGCACTGTGGCTGGGACCGGGTGCTGGCTCACTCTCCAGTATGGCCACTGGTGCATCAGGAGGGGACTGTGTTTGGGTGGTGTAGGTCCCTGTGGTGGCTGGTCCTGAGTCCTGTGCTGGCTGGTGGCTGACCTGTGGCCCCTGGACGCTGTGGCTGGAGGTGGTGTCGTGTGGGAGACCTGTGGGACATAGGGAACACACTGTCAGTATCTACCATCTGTTATATGCTTCCTAATAAACTGTTGCCTATCAACTGCCTACTTGACTACATTGCCCATAATGCACCATGCAGGTGGTTGCTACTCTGAAATGGAGCTATTTTGGTTGTGCATGCTGCTGTGTACTAGGTGGGTGCGGGTATGGCAGATATGGGTGTACATGCATGTCTAATGGTACTCACCGGTTGATGGTCCTGGCGCTGACATGTCCAGCTCTCCTATCCCAGACACTGCCTCTGGCTCCAAGGTCTCCTCCACTCTTTCCTCCAAGGGTGTGGCTGGTGGTATGGTGGATGGTCCCCTTCCAGTGCCCCTCATCTCCCGGAGCCGCTCTGCCACCCTCTCCTTGGTCCGGGAGCACAGGTCATACCACCGTTTCTTCAGTTCCTCGATACTCCGGTTGCTCACACCCATTGAGTTGACTTTGTCCTGTATTTCAGTCCAAATCCGTCTTTTTTCCACCTCTGGCACACTGAGGGCTGCCCTCCCAAAAAGTTGTTCGTGGTGCTGGCAGCATTCGTCAGTCAGCACCTCCAGTTCTTTTTCAGCAAATTTCAATTTCCTCTTTCTAGGAGTTTCTGCCATTGTAGCTGCTGTTCCTTCTGTTGGCTGTTCAGCAGTTGAAAATGGGTGTGGTCCTCCCTCCTCCCAGGTGTATTTGTAAACTTCCTGGCTGTGATGTCATCATCAGGAGCCAGGAAGTGTTTTCCAGAGTGTTCTGCTGCACCTGCATTCAATTTGCGGCAGTCGCAATTTGCGACACCCACTCGCAATTTGCGTTTTTGGTTTTAGCGCGGTCGCAAAAAGCGACCTCGCAAACAGCGGACTCGCAATCTGCGGTGCGACTTCATTTGTGAGTCGCAAAGTGAAGTCGCTTTTTTTTCTAAGATACTATTTAGCGAGTCGGAAATTGCGAGTCGCAACGACTCGCAATTTCCGACTCGCTAATTTTTTCCTACCTACATCTGGCCCTTAGTCCCCCATGTTAGTCTTCATTTCTTTGAGCAAGACTTATGATTGTGTGGTATTCTCATAATCATGAACACATATATCAGCAGTGCTAAATGTTTGGGTGTGGAAATAGTTAGGCGTTACTCTTTCTTTGCTTGTAATAGGCTTCCACATGGGTCACTAACAATTTTCACCTTAAAAGGCTTAAATACGCTCAATTGTGTGGGCAAGGGCTTAATGGCATTTTTGGACGTAACTTAATACCTTCTCACATGCTTGTAATTTTTTCACATATGACAGCTTCTGGGAGTAGCATCATGTTGTTAAATCAGTTTCGGAGCAATCTTTAAAGTAAGATTCCATTATCACTACAATATTAATGGTGTCTCCTAGGAGCTAATGGCATGTCCAGCTGTAGGTCTCAAGTCTGATGTTTTGATGTTGCTAGTCTGTTTATGACCATTCTATTGACTGTCCTTGTTTTATCTTTGCGATATTCCACAACTTCTGTCTTCTGGTCATTAACTCTGAGCTTACCTACAAAAATGAATGCATTCTGATATAATGTACACAATAGGCCTCATTGAGAATTTGGAGAGACTTGGAATTCCTGACATTTCTGAAGGAAACTCTAAATACAGAGTAGAATCTACCATCGGAATTTCTTTTCCCAATACTATCCCGATGTTGGGAAAACGCAGCCCTTGGAATATGCTCTGTATTTAGAGTTATCTACAGAACTTAGATGAATTTAATTGTTTTCTGAATTCTATGCCCTCAGCCTGTTTATTTGATCTCTAGCAGGTAGACTGGAGAATATACTTAATGAACCACTGGAACCATTAATTTCAGTATCTATATTCATGAAATCGGGTTTGTTACAGCTGCCAGACTGATAGATGGTCTCTTGGCATGTACTCCTTTCCTCTTCTGAAAGCACTGGCTTACAGTGGTTAATGGTTGTGACTTGGGCCGAAGATTCGCTATGCTGTAGTGATGGGACTAGCAACATACTTAGTGGTAATATGTGCTGCAAAGTAGTGCAAACAGCAGAATTGATCAACTTTCATGTTTGAAAGGATTATTGCACAAAACGTGATCCCAGAGCAATGCTAAATAGCTTTCTGTCATACGGGACTAAACTCCAGATAACTGGTGTAAAAGAGGAAGTCACAGGTCGGTAACAATGCAAAACACCCTAGGTTTCTTGGCAAATCCAGAACAACTTAAGGTCAGGAAAATTAACCCGACATGACTGACTTCATCCCAAATGAAAACGGATAAACAATAAACAAAAGAAAAATCTTGTGATTTTTTTCATGGGTAGAATTGGTGCGAAATGATCTGTTACACAAGTAACACTGGGGTGATTTTCGGTACATACATATTTGTGATGAAGAGTGCTCCTTAAGAACAAATCTCATGCAAGACAACTCCTTTGGCCCGAGGTGCAATGCTAAATTGGGTTTACCATCGTACTAAAATGGAATTATTGGTGTGAAAGGCTAGAGAAGCCTTAGTTGACCATGCTTGATAAATATAGCACTACTATATGTTGCCATTTGTGCCTTTACCATTTGCACTTAGCAACATTACAGAGCAGTTTTATATTATGCTAATCTTAGCAAATCTCACTTGAGTGTGCTGGAATGAATTTAAAAACTAACAATTTTATGTGTTTAATTAATAAGGATGAGATATAAATAATATAAGTGTACTGTGTTTTCATAATGAAGCATTTTAAAGTTGATGTGACCAAGGGCCTGATTTAGAACTTGGCGGAGGGGAATACTCCATCACCAATGTGAAGGACACCCCGTCCGCCGTGTTATGATCCATTATATCCTATGGGGATAGTGATATGGCAGACAGGATATCTGTCATGTTTGTGACAAAGTGTTCCCTCCGCTAAGTTCTAAATCAGGACTTAGATCTCAGATTTATTTGCAGTGTCATTCAGTGCATAGTTTGAATATGCCTTTCTTATTTCTCTGACTGTGCATTTAGAGGTAAAATGTTCTTTAGAACTTAATAAAACTGTGTGACTTAAGTTATCATAAGCATGCCACAAAACTAATTTAACGGGCCTTAGGTTGACGGCACTGATCACATGATTTTAAAAGTTGCACTGTAAACTGTTTTAGTGATTTCGCTTGTACATTATTAGTCCTTTTCTTCATAAATATTCGAAATGGGTCCTGTTCTGTGGTGATTTGGGTTGTAACAATTTATGAGCTTGGGGATGAAGTCTGCTGCTTCTGGAGGAACCTGCATAAAAAGTTACAGTGTTCAAGGTTTATGTCTTTGTTAGCACAACTGTGACGTATTCATATTTCCAAGTAGCTATTAATTAGTAATGGAATGTCATTTTCAATCGTAAGTAGGTTAAAAATTCTATGTGTCACACTGGTCTGTTATTATGATTTCATACCTAAAAGATGTTTTCTTATATATAGACACAGATTCCATGTTAGTTTGAGATTTGTTGTGATTCACTTCTGCCTTTAAACAAAGCAGCCCCAACGACAATTGCTCATTGATTCATTAATTGCCTTGTGCTGGGCCATATTTGGTACTGTCTGTTAACTACAATCGGGCTCAATTCTTATTGACTACACTAATTCACAATTGTGTAGTTTGAATTGACTAACCATTTGAATGTTTGCCTTCTCTAAAGAAGTCTAAATTGTAACTATAGCTTCATAATTTATACTTAGGACCTAGTCTATTTTTCATCCTTTTACAGTTTCTTGACTTTTTTCTACAAATAATACAGCTGTAAAGGTGTTGTTTCCATTTAAAAGATCACCCACTCTTGTTTTGTGAAAAGTCAGGTTTTAGCCTTACCTTGATCAAATGCTGTCTCTCAACCACCCGTGTCTAGGTCAATACTGTATTCAGAGTGTCTCTGTCCTCAGTTGATCTGATCAACCCCTTTAGAGCTGCACCAACAAAGCCCCATTGTGAAGTTTATTTCACCGTTCCTGAAGAGGCACGAAGGAAATAGGGGTCGTAACCCGTTAACACCTATACTTTAGAGGAGTTTGACTATTAAAAACTTTAAGATTTAAATGATGGACACTTTCAATGATAATTAGGGGCACAGCGCCTCACGATGCATTGCCATTTTATGACATACAAATTAGGAGCACAGCCATTAATGATTGAATTGAGGAAAGTAGATAGTATCAGACAACTTTTGTGGCAACATCACAAAACAAAATAAAATGATGGACAGAGTGTTGAAACTTTTCAAACACTCACCCCAGTCACAGATCTGGTATTAATCCATTGGTATTTTGCATGCCACATAACCCCAGCTTGGACCCAGCCAATGCATATCAGTCTTGACCCTGTTCTCCATGGGAACAGTCCAGCTTGAACTGCCAGGCCAGGAACTCCATGGACAGAAAACAAACATCCTGGTCCCAGTTTCAGGGTGTCACCCTTCATCAGCCGGGCTAGCTTGAATCCAGTGGCGCAGCAAGCAAGGGACCCATGCCTGGGCATACCCTAGCCACTTAGGGTGAACAAGGCAACATCACAAGATAAAATGATGGACGGAGTGTTGAAACTTTTCAAACACTCACACCAAGTCACAGATCTGGGTTTAATCCACCGTTATTTTGCTTGCCGTGTCACCCCAGTTTAGACCTAGCCATATTCAAATAAGTTTTGACCCTGTTCCCCATGGGAACAGTCAAGCCCTACCTGCCAGATCCTCCCTGGACAGGAAACAAGCAACCCAGGACCAGTTTTAAGAATACTACCCTTCATCAGCCAGGTAGCTTGGATCCAGTGGGGCAGCAAGCAAGGGACCAATACCTGGGCATACACTAGCCACTTACGGCACACAAGGCAACATCACAAAACAAATTAAAATGATGGACGGAGTGTTGAAACTTTTCACACACTCACCAGTAGTCACAGATCTGGTTTACATCCATAGTTATTTTGCTTACCATGTCACCCCAACTTGGACCCAGCCATACGCAAATCAGTCTTGACCCTGTTCCCCATGGGAACAGTCCAGCCCGGACTGCCAGGCTAAGTCCTTCCTTGACAAGAAATACGAATTTTAAGGCCTGTTTCAGGGTATGACCCTTCATCAACCAAGCGAGCTTGAATCCAGTGGAGCAGTGAGCAAGGGACCCTATTCTGGGCATACCCTAGCCAGTTAGGGCACACAAGGCAACATCACAAAACAAAATAAAATGATGGATGGAGTGTTGAAACTTTTGAAACACTCACCCCCAGTCACAGATCTGGGTTTAATCCATTGTTATTTTGCTCACAACGCCACCCCAGTTTGAACCAAGCCATTTGCAGATCAGTCTTGCCCCTGCTCACCATGGGAACACTCCAGCCCGAACTGCCAGGCCAGGTCCTCCCTGAACAGAAAACAAGCATCCTAGGACCGGCTTCAGGGTATCACCCTTCATCAGCCAGGCTAGCTTGACTCCAGTGATGCAGTGAACAAAGAATCCAGGTCAGGGCATATCCTAGCCACTTAGGGCGCACAAGGCAACATCACAAAACAAAATAAAATTATGGACTGAGTGTTGGAACATGTCAAACACTCACCCACAGTCGCAGATCTGGGTTTAATCCATCATTATTTTGCCTGCCAAGTCACCCCTGTTTGGACCCAGCCATATTCAAATAAGTAGTAACCCTGTTCCCCATGGGGACAGTCCAGTCCTAACTGCCTGGCCAGGTCCTCCCTGGACAGGAAACAAGCCTCTGAGGACCGGTTTTGAGAATACCACCCTTCATTTGCCAGGCTAGCTTGAACCCATGTCCTGGCATACCCTAGCCACTTAGGGCGCACAAGGCAACATAACAAAAGAGGATCTGGACTGGCAGTTCGGGGAGAACGGTCAAGACTGATTTGCATATGGCTGGATCCAAACTGGGGTGATGTGGCGAGCAAAATTACGATGGATTAAACCCAGATCTGTGACTGGGGTGTGAGTGTTTGAAAAGTTTCAACATTTCATCCATCATTTTATTTTATTTATTTTATTTTGTTTTGTAATGATAACTTTTGCGGTGTAACAGATGTCTATATATTATTTAGTTTTTTTCTTTCTTTGTGAATATGTTCATGAATTGATAAACCCAGAGGCTGTTAGCAAACTAAGAACACTTCCCCTTATACTGTTTAAAGGAATAATAATTAGTTTTGGCATTTATTGGACTCCCCAGTGACTAATTAAGGTTCTCACTGTGCCCAACTATGATAGATGATCTTTTCCTGATACATCCTGCTATTTTGTGTTGAAGTTACCCATGCACAGATGTATTTGGGTGACATGGGCGTACACCTAGATGATTTAAATATAGCTCAGGTATGCAGCTGAGACAATGTAACCGAGGTACTGAGTTCTTGAAATGTAGCATGGGTAAGGAGTGGGGACAATGTAGCTCAGCTATGGAGTGTTGGCGATGTAGCTCTAATATGATTTCTTGGCAGTTACTATGATGTGCTTGCAAAGCATCACTGCTATGATAATAAGCAATTGAGTCTGGATGCTGAGCTTGAGGTAGAGTGTTGGTATGGGGAGATTTCACTCTATCAGAATATCACTGTCATATCAACTGGCATACATTTAGCCCCCCCATTGTAGTTACTAATGCAGAATCAACACCCAATAGTCTAATATTTTTGCCAAGGAGTCATGATGCTTTTATCAGACGATATTTCTGAATACGATATGCTAGTGCACTGGGACATCGGTTTAATGGTTTTTCACCGGAACACTGGTGGTTCCAGTGGAGTACATTTGTAAAGGGCTTGTAGGAGAACATCAGGACGGCAGGCTGGAAATTAAGCCCTGTATGGAGATCCTGCTGTGTGGTACTGGTGCTGAGGTCCAGCTGTGAATCTCTTGGGTGTTGGGATTGTCAATGACATTGAGGCCCATATTTATACTTTTTGATGCAAAACTGCATAAACTCAGTTTTGCTTCAAAAAGTATAACGCCGGCTTGCGTCATTCCAGAGCGCCAGCGGGGTGCAAAATATATGGAATCCCACAAGCCGGTGCTCAGGATGGGCTAGCGTCAGAAAAAATGACATTGGCTAGGTGGGGATGGTGGTCCGGGGAGAGGGGTTTGCTTTGAAAAATTACTGTAGGCTGGTTAGAGGCAAAAAAATGCCTCTAACCAGCCTAGCATCAGTCCCTGACGCAAAACCATCCATGCAACATGTCACCTGTCGTAGAAAAGACAGGAGTCATGCCCATCACCCCAATGGCCAGCACAGGGGACCAAGGTCCCCTGGGCATGGCCATTGCACACAGTGCCATGCAGGGGGGCCCATGTCAGGGTCCCTAATGGCACTTAAAACGTTTTTTAAAAGAATACTTACCAATACTTACCCTACTTACTGGGATGGGGTTCCCATCCTCTGGTGTGGGTGGGGGTGTCACTGGGGCTTGGTGTGGGCACCTTTGGGCCCATTCCATTGGGTCCACAGGTCCCCTAAAGCCTGGTCTGACCCAGGCATTAAATAATGGTGCAAAGCAAGCTTTGCACCATTATTGAGACCCTCCTCCCACCTGTGCGTCATTTTAGAACGGGGGATAAATATGGGGCTATGGGGTTAGCATTGTTTTTTAGATGGGAATGCCTACCTTACATCTCATTGATGCAAGTTAGGTTCACACATCCAGAAAATGGTGCTAACTCAAATATTTTGACGCTAGACGTGTAGACGAGTTACGTTTGCGCCGAATTTGCGTAGTAAAAAAATGAAGCAAATTCAGTGCAAACATAGTATAAGTATGCCCCTTAGTCTCGGCAGATTTGGACTGGATCTGTGGTATGATGGAATAGCAGCCAAGAGCAGGTTTTAAGGCCTGGAGATAGAAAGAGGACATGGATACAGCTCATGCATTATGGCTGTTCTAAGTGATACATAATTAACCAAATTCAGTGATGCAAAAACTGTTAATGTTTATGGTACCACATCCTCCTGTGGTCATACAGGATATTTTGATCATTGGTGATGGACCAGTTGATTGAGTACAGTGACTCGAAATTATTACTTTAGTACGTAAGATGTAAGTCTATAAACATGCCTTTTAGGTATCGAAGCCTGTGGTACCCCAAGCCCCTCCAAGTGCAGCCCTTTTGGGTTGATGAGCACCAGGGTGCTAAAACCGACACCTCACTGCAAAAAATAGCCACGAGTCCGTGCCGTCTGTCAGGAAATGAATTCCAGGCTTCATGTGAAATTACTTTTTTCCCCTTGATGTCATCAGAACGTAATGGACTAGAAGGAAGATGATTTTTGCACTTTAATCCAGTCAGGCTGCAGCTTTATTTGTTTTCTGCCCCCATACGCTGCCATGGATTCCATTTCGTGAGCATTCAATGCCATTTGCGTCCCTATTTCTGCACACTTAAAATCAATGAAGCATAAACATACACACACAAAAATCAATGTTTGTCTTCTCCTACACAGCAGACACTGAAGCGGATGAAACTATGGCATGGGGATGTGGGGGTGGGGGGACTGGGGGGAAGGAGAGTTTGGAGGGAGGCAGAACTGCTCTGTCTGGTGTGGAGCGAAAGCAGCAGTTACAAAGTCCTCTCTAGGGAAGAGGATATTTTGGGCTCTCCAAGAAGAAAATAGTGGCTTTATTGCTTTATTCGGAATAGGATAGTTAAGTCATTCAGTAGAGGTAGAATTATGGCTTAGAGAACGTCATTATAACAATGTCATGCATGGGGTAGTTTGGAGTGGCCAACCAATTTAGGGGTAGATTTAAGAAAAGTGGTGCTGCACCCAGGGCAGCATCATTTTCCCTGCACCCCTTAGTGCCCCCTACTGCCACCATGGCATCATTATTGTTGATGCTATTGATGTACTGGATTAGTGGCAGAATTTTGGCGCTAACCCTGAACAGTACATAGGGGGGCATTGTAACCAATCGTGTGCCCTTGTTTAATGTCTGCTCTGAGCAGGCGTTAAAAATGCCACAAAGAATCACGCAAAGAACACGTTTAGATTTCTTTGTGCCATTTTTCAGCCTCCCTAACATGAGAACGCCCCCTTGCACACATAACTGGTGACGGTATAATGTGGCGAAAGGAATTACAAAGTTTTGCAATGCATGCATCGTGCCACTGTAAATCTGATGCAGTAATTTTGGCCTCATTGGGCCACATTAGCATTAAAAAAATTAGGCTAATGTGGCTCAAGGCATAAACCCTCAATGCCAGTATAGAGGGAAGCTGATGGTGATATGAAAATAATTTAAATAGAAAAATATGTTATTCTTATTTGTCATTTTATGATATTGTTGCATAATGTAAGGCGTAACTCATTGCATACCATAACAAATAATCAAGCACATTGCAAACTACATACCTCAGTAAATAATACAGCACATGTTATGGGGTCAGAAAAGACTGGGGGCGATCCTAATGCCAGAGGGGCTGTAACAGTATTTAAAGTCTGAAATGTTTTGTAATTCGTTGTAATACTTCATGGGTTCCAAGGTTGGGATCTGATAGGTATCTCAAAACTGTAGGACCTATTAGAATAACTACTAAGACATAATGGGAAATAAGTCACAGGGATTATCCCAGGAGGAGATAGGAGGGGCATGCTTTAGAAAACTACTAAATTGAGGGGCACATAATCTTCACCGTTAAGGGTGAAGGTAGTAATTGGAAGTATTGGTTTAGGGTAATCTGCATAATTATAGAACACATCGACAGTAAACACTGGGGGCAACCTGGGTAGGTTTAGAGGGAAAGGGGAGAAGGAGGTTGTGCATCTGGAAGAAGCAAACTGGATTGAGGCTTTTGTGCAGTGCAAGCTAGGTTAAATTGTTTGTAATTGGATATCCAACACAGAGTGCCCAACTCAAAAGTGAAGCTGCATAGACTAAGAAGCGAAGGCTGTAGAAAGTGGAGCAAAGTCTGGGAGTGCTAGTGAATACCCACCTTTTGGAGTGTGGTGGAAGAGGTTTTATCGGTGTCCTTTACCGAAGGTTGACTCAGGAGCCAAAGGTAGACACCTTGAAGACTTCTAGAGAAATTGAACGGGAAATGTATTCGTAATCAGTGCCTGTGTTGACTCTAAGGGTGTCAGGAAGACACACAGAAAGTGAGTCCGTTGAGCCGACACCACTCACAGTGGTCACTTTACTTAGAGGGATGACTACTGAGTGAATGCGTAGAATGTGGAATACTAAGAAAAGGAGCTGTGATCAGAAATTAAAAGTGGGGTTCCTGGTGTCATAGCTTTGAATGGAATAATTGCAAGACTGTGGAAGATCCTGAACACAGAAGGGTGGTGGGGTAGATAGAGCATTTAGGGCAGTGAGATCATAAGGTAATTGCATAAGGTAATTACAGGGCCTGTCACTGAACTTCAACAGATATATGCCTTATGTTTTTATGGGGGTTATTTTATTTTATTTTTCTTCAAAATTGCAAGCCATGGAGCAATATAATATAAACTGGAGAACAGGTACACTTGCTTATATTTATGCATTTCTATGCTGGTGTAGGAAGGATGAACTGTTTTTGGTAAATATCCACTGCTGCACTAGTCAAGAGTGATTAACTTTTCCCAGTACTCACATGCCCTGCTACAGGATTCAAAGAAGCCTGTTTAATGTATTCATGAAGTCATGCCCCTCACTTGAAGACGGCTGAGAAGTAGGTCATTTGTTTCTCAGAGTACTGACAAGTGTCTTGCATATTATGAGAACTGATGTTATGATCTCCTGGCTGTTATTTTTCGTCTTGTCTGATTTGATGCTTTATGAAAAAGCTCAATTTCAATTGCTCTAGTTTGTCTCTGGCGAACCATACGCATAATCTTTTTTTTATTTCTCTCTGCACCGACTTTTCCCTATTTCTGTCTGCTTGTGTTGTGATGTGCTAAAACTTCTCGCATAATAAATGGGGCTAGAAAATGTTTTTGTGGCTGGACTAAAGGAATTCTCTTTTGTGGCAGAGCATACTGTTTCCCTTCTTTGTCCAAGTACTTACCTTGGCACTGGACAGGGGTGAACGGGCCGTGTAGGGCACATGCAAATCCCTTAGCAAACTGGTGGACAGTGGGTTGCTGTCAAGACTGAATAGGGTGCAGAGTTCCCTGCTCAACCAAACCTGGAAACATCTCTGAATTCGTGCAACGCAATTTTCGTATAGGCACATACATGATTTGTTATGCCATGTAAACAATGCTCCTGGGCACCATGCCAATATCAGAGGAATTTGACTATTTCATATTTTGTGCCTTCAAGAACTTCCTGGAAATCCTGGGGATTCTTAGCCACAGTATTTGGAAGAATGGCAGTAAAAATAGATAATTTAGCCTATATTTAAACAAACGGGGGAAGGAAGGGCGAAAAGCCATTTCCTCAGCAAAAGGGTGGAGTTCCTTGCACCTTGTGTAGCTGATTATAAAACATTGCCCACGGCTGCTTTACTCTCATTCTTTAGCTCATGCCCTGCGAATAAGGATCATAAACTGTAACAATTAGCAGGGGTGAAATTTATTTTGCCAACGCCCTTTTGAATTGTAGGGCATACAAGGCATAACTTGAAATGACATGAAGCTTTCCGTGACACTAACAAAAAAAGCAGACTTTGACCCTACATATCTACCTGCTTCACGAACCCATCTAATAGCAATTCATCTCTTCCAACATTCGTATGACTGTCTACATCTCATCTGCGACTTGGCTAGAGTGACCTCACCTCCTCCACTGTCTCTTCATCCCTAGAAAGAATCATAGAGACTAAGGAAAGGCAAAGATTCCCTTTATGGGCTTGGAGTCTTTCCTAGAAGTTTGGCTTGTATTGTTCTCATGCATAATATGGGCCTTTGCCTAGAGTGTCAAGGTGGGTGAAAACTAACGGGTTGCAATGCTCCCCATGCGATTGCCAGTGGCTTAGACTATTTGCAAGGAGAGTTCCTAACAGAAAAGGGAGATGTTTAGTATGCTGATTCCTTTATGGATGTGCCAAGGTGGAATCTGTTTTCATCTACAAATGTATTTAAAATATAAAAAATAATCTGTCTCCACCAACCATTAGTGGGAGGAACAGTCCGACAACATAGGCTTTGCATGATGCTTCACTCAACTTTCTGACTCTATAAAATAATTTAAAAAACAGACATCCTAGAAAAATATTTAGGCCCTCATTACAACCCTGGCAGTCGGTGATAAAGCTGCGGTAACACCGCCAACAGGCCAGCGGTAAAAAAATCGGAATCATGACCACGGCAGAAACCGCCAACCCAGACAGCCACTTTAAAACACCGACCGCCACGGCGGTAACAACAAACACCGCAGCGGTAACCGCCAACAGCCAGGCAGAAGACAATGTACCGCCCACTGCATTGCAATACGCCTATCTGCCAGCTTTTCCGGGGCGGTACCAACGCCATCAAAATCACGGCAGAAACACTACTCTGAAGGGAAACAACTCACCTCTCGACACTCAAGGAACAACCACAACGCCAATGTGCCCGAGCTGCAGGTGTTCCCAATGCTGGTGTACCTTCTCATACACCAGGAACACGAACGCCGGCGAAGACGACCACGGTGAGTACTGCACCTAGCACACAAGGGAGGGGCAAAGGAAAAAGAGAGTGACACACACATGCAACACGCTACACTCCCACCCCCACCCTCACCCTCACCCCCAACACCATACACACAAACAGATGCAACAACATTACATATACACCCCGTAACCCTCAGGAATAACGCAAGGACAAAAGGAATGGAGTAAAATGAGTGTAATAGTGAAATCTTAAAAAATTACGTACTTAAATCAAGAACCAGTATGTACAATATATATAATATATACAAAAGGAGGGACAATGCCCACTCTAAAATGTCCGTGGCAAACTGGGCCAAAACACATAGGCCAAGGCCACACTTGACCCCTGCCTCAATACGGAGAGAACACTGCAGGGCCATCAGGTCGAAAACACACAGGCACCCCAGGGGGAAGGGGAATGGGCAGGCATCTCAGCCGGAAGATGGTACAACACCACTGGCCTGGAAGGGGCTCCATACCCACTGCTTGGTCCTGGGGACTGCAAGGCCACAGTCTCTCAAGTGGGTGGTTTGTTGCCCACTGCTTGGTCCTGGGGAGTGCAAAGCCACAGTCTGTCAAGTGGGTGATTTGCCCACTGCTTGGTACTGGGGAGTGCAAGGCCACAGTCTCTGAAGTGGGTGGTTTGCCCACTGCTTGGTCCTGCAGAGTGCAAAGCCACAGTCTCTCAAGTGGGTGGTTTGCCCACTGCTTGGTCCTGGGGAGTGCAAAGCCACAGTCTCTCAATTGGGTGGCTTCTCCACTGGTTCTGGAGGGGGCCTTGTGCTCAGTGTTCCTCATCCTGGCAAGGAGGGGCTGAGTGGATGCCTTCTTCCACTGGTTCTGGATGGGGGGCTTGTGCCCAGTGGGCTTCATCCTGGCAAAGAGGGGCTGAGTGGATGCCTTCTTCCGCTGGTTCTGGAGGGGACCTTGTGCCCAGTGTGCTTCATCCTGGCAAGGAGAGGCTAAGTGGATGCCTTCTTCCACTGGTTCTGGAGGAGGCCTTGTGCCCAGTGTGCTTCATCCTGGATGGGGCAAGGTCACAGTCTCTCACCTGTGTGTCACACCGACAGGTGTTGCAGGGGCCAGGACGCACTGCAGTCCATGTATTCACCACTACACACTGCGGCCCCATAGCGAGTGTAGGCACTCGCAAACATGGAGGCCTGCTGTAGTCAGCAGACCTCCATGTTCGTGACTGCTTTTAAATAAAGCAGTTTTTTTTTTTTTAAGTGTAGCCCGTTTTCCTTAAAGGAAAACGAGCTGCACTTAAAAAAAAATCCGAAACCTTTAGTTTCGGGTTTTTTTCACGGCAGGTAGTGGTCCCTTGGACCACTACCTACCCTGAAAAAATATTTGTGGGTCCATTCACAAAGTGGAAGGGGTCCCATGGGGACCCCTTCCAATTTGCGAGTGGGTTACCATCCACTTGAAGTGGATGGTAACTGCGACACCATTTGCGACCGCATATGCGGTCGCAAATGGTATTGCATACCACTCGGAATCGCAGATAGGAAGGGAACACCCCTTCCTATTTGCGATTCTGAAATGCATATGGCGAGTCGGTACCGACTCGCCATATGCATTTCTGCATAGGGAAACGCGATTAGCGAGTCGCAAACGGCAATTTTTGCCGTTTGCGGGTCGCTATCCGTTTCCTGCATCTGGCCCGAAGTGTGGTGCTTGTGTTTGCCTGAGCAACTTCTGTGTGTTGATTTGGGTGATTGCTGGTCTGAAGGTGTGCTTGGGATAGGCTGGGATTGAGGGGATTGGGACTGGGTAGAGGAAGTCAGAGGGGGGGAGGCTGGAGACAGGGACAATGGCTGCCATCAGTACGTTGGCCAGAGCCTGGAATGCTCTCTGTTGGGCTGCCACGCCAGAGTGAATGACCTCCAGGTATGCATTTGCTTGTTGCAAATGCCCTGATACATCCTGGATGGCATTCAGTATGGTTGACTGCCCAACAGAGAGGGATCTCAGGAGGTCAATAGCCTCCTCACTGAGGGCAGCAGGGCTGACTGGGTAAGGGCCTGAGGTGCCTGGGGCACAGGAGATGCCCACCATCCTGGGGGAGAGGGCATGGGAAACTTGCTGAGGGGCTTCTGGGAGGGTGGTGCTGATACGGGGGTGGCAGCTGTACCTGTAGTTGGGGTGGGCACAGAGGCGTCTGCCATCTCCAGGGAGCTTCCATCGGAGGAGGTATCACTTTCAGAACTGTCCCCTCCTGTCTCTGTTGTGGTGCTCCCCCTGCCCTCCGTCCCACTGGTGCCCTCACCGTCGGTGGATTCGGCCTCCAGGCCTATGTGGGATGCAGCTCTCTACGTTGCCGGTGCCTCTACTCCTCCGCCAGATGATGCACATAAGGACAGGGTGACAAAACAAAAAGGGGGGAGAGAGACAGAGGATACACTTGGTCAATGCCAGCAACAACGCTATCGTTGGTGTACACAACTTACTGGGAACAGCCCTATGCAGTAGGCCATGCACTACCAGTTACAATGCTAGTCACCAGCCCATGGGGTAAAATGCCTAATGCTATTAGCTGCACATCTGAAACCCACAGGACCCTGCCCAGTAGTAGATGCCCACTAACATTATTGGGGTTGGAGTGCATCTGAGCTTGCCCATCATTGAAAATACCCTGCCATGTTCGCCCTGGCCTAGGGGCACCCACAACCCACATCCCCCACCCACATTACCTTAACGCATGCAAAGTCATGATTCAGAATCTGTACTCTCCCCCTTGTGGCTGCTGTGATGCATTCAATTGCCCATCTAACTCCGGATAGGCCACCTCCAAGATTCGGAACATCAGGGGGGTCAGGGTACGACGGGCACCCCTTCCTCGTTGGGAGGCCAACCCCAGTTGGGCCTCTGCTGTCCTCCTTCCCCAGCAGCGCAGGTCCTCCCACTGTTTGCAGCAGTGGGTGTTCCGCCTGTCAAAGACTCCCAGGGTCCACACCTCCTTGGTGATGGCACGCCAAATACCCTTTTTCTGATGGGTGCTGACGTGCAGAAAAAATTACAGCAGAAAAGGTATTAATCATACCGTCTGGACTTTTATACTCATGGCCCAACATATCCCCCCCATCCCCTTATGCACATGCATTGACCACCGCACATGCAGCACTCTGCCCAGGACCCCACAAACCCCCACGAGGCTTACACACACAGCAATCCATACATTCATACCCCACGCATCATGCTCACAGTGTACTCACCTGTTTGTCTGGAGGACCATAGAGTAATGGGTACTGGGGTAGGACCCCATCCACCAGTCTCTCCAACTCCTCCGAAGTGAAGGCAGGGGCCCTTTCCCCAGACACTCGAGCCATTGTCTCTTTCAGACACAGGCCACAGCAGCACTTGCAGTGTAGGTCCTCTCCTTTTGAAGGTCAGGTAGCAAGTGAGTGCACAGATAGAAAATGGTGGTTATGTCCGCGGCTGTGAGTACCATAACCGCCGGCGTACATTGCCATTGGCTCCTGGAACCCATAAGGCCCAATGATAACCAATGCGGTGTTGCGCAGCGGTCATCGACCGTGGACCGCAACGGTGCGCAACGGCAGCGGAATTACCTCAATTCCACTTGTCCCTCCTCACAGGTCAGGCAGATGCCATTTCAGGGGGGCACAGGCCATGGCACTTAACTGCGTCACAGCAGACATTGGCACATCAACTGACTTTAGAGTTCAAATACTGTTTCTGTGAAGGAAAAAAAGCATATTACGGTTGAAATATGTTTGAATATGACCATCTGCTCACCGTTTTTCACACTAGAGCTCAACCACTGAGGATGAATAAGAGATGGAGATATCTACCCCTGTACAGGGAGGACAGACACATTACCCTGACCTACAGACTTCTTAGGGCCACAGTTCAAGAACTGTGTGCCCAATTTTAGCCAGACCTGATCTCAGCTATCTATCACCCCACAGGTATCCCCCCTCTAGGGCAGGTCCTGTCAGTGCTCCATTTCCTGGCAAATGGTTCCTTCCAAGTGACAGTGACCATGGCGTCAGGGATGTCTCAGCCTATGTTCTCCAACATGCTGACCAGAGTGTTGTATGCCCTGCTGAAACACATGTGCCGCTACATCGTATTCCGCAAGGTGGAGGATTTGGCCACAGGGACATATCCCCAACATCATGGGTGCCATTGATGGTACACATATTGCTTTTGTCCCCACCCGGAGAAATGAACAAGTGCTCAGAAATAGAAAAAGCTTTCACTCTCCGAATGTGCAGATGGTGTGTTTGGCGGACCAATACATCTCCCATGTCAATGCCAAGTATCCTGGCTCTGTGCATGATGCCTTTATCTTGAGGAATAGCAGCATCCCATATGTGATGTTTCAACTCCAGAGGCACAGGGCGTGGCTAATAGGTGAGCCCATGGTTCCCACCCAATTGTTGTGGGTATATTTGAGTGTGGGGTTTGCCCTAAGGAGGACTATCTGGCTAACAGGTATCCCTCGATTTTGCAGGTTACCCCAACCTCTCATGGCTACTGACTCCAGTGAGGAATGTCAGGACAAGGGCAGAGGAACGTAACAATGACGCATATGGGCTAACAAGGAGGATCATTGAGCGCACCTTTGGCCTCCTGAAGGCCAGATTCCGGTGCCTACATCTGACAGGTGGATCCCTGTACTACTCACCCAAGAAGGTGTGCCAGATCATCTTTGCATGTTGCATGTTGCACAACCTGGCCTTAAGACACCAGGTGCCTTTCTGCAGGAGGATGAGCCTGGGGATGGTTGTGTGGCAGTGGGGGAGCCTGTGGACAGTGATGAAGAGGAGGCAGAGGAAGAAGATGTGGACAACAGAGCCACACTAATTCAACAGTACTTCCAGTGACACACAGGTAAGACACAGTAACTTTACCTTCCATTGCAGTTTTGTGTTGGACATTGAACATGGCAGCCTGAATTCCCTATTTCTCTGACCACTTACTGTACCATTTGGCATCTCTATTTTCAGATCTCTGTGCCCCACTCTGGCTCCTGGTGTGTTTACTGCTGCCCACTACAGGTCATGCCTATGTAAATATTACAGTACATTTGAATTGCAATGTTTACAGCTTGTGTAACTTATGCACTTGTGACACAATTGACAGACTCCATATTTGATTTTGTTCCAAGGGTGTTTATTTAAGTGCTGATAAGTGGAGGGGGCATTGCAATGGGCTGGGTTGATTATGAAGGAAAGTCCAGTGTAGAGTCATGTCTATTTTTTATCACAGGTGCATTATCCAAGGGAGATGGGAAGTAGTGCAATGACAGTTCAAGGTGGACAGGGTGACAGAGTGGGACACAAGGGTGACAAACAGGAGAGTCTTATTTCCTGGCGGGGTCTTGGCAATGTTCTGTGGCTTCTGCCTGGATCGCAGGGACCGTTTGTGTGGTGGTTCTCCTTCTGCGGGGGGTGGGGTGCTGGTGGCCTGTTGTTCCTGTGGCAGGGCCTCCTGTCCACTAGCGTCGGCGGAGGTGGAGGGCTGTTCTTCGGTGTGGCTAGTGTCAGAGGCCCATTGGTGTGTCACTGTTGGCCATGTCTGCCAGCACCCCTGCAATTGTGACCAGGGTGGTGTGGATGTCCCTCAGGTCCTCCCTGATCCCCAGGTACTGTCCCTCCTGCAGCCGCTGGGTTTCCTGCAACTTGGCCGGTATCTGGCCCATGGTCTTCAGGGAATGGTGAAATGCTCCCAGGATGTTGGTGAGTGCCTCATGGAGAGTCGGTTCCCTGGGCCTGTCCTCCCCCTGTGGCATAGCAGTCCTCCCAGCTTCCCTGTTGTCCTGTGCCTCTGTCCCCTGAACCGTGTGCCCAATGCCACTGACCCCAGGTCCCTGATCGTCCTGTGTTTGTGGGGTTGCCTGGGGTCCCTGTAGTGGTGGACACACTGCTGATTGACGTGTCCTGAGGACAGAGGGATGGGCCCGCTGGGTGGGTGCTGTGCTGGTGTTTCCTGAGGGGGGAGGCTCTGTGGTGGTTTGTGACTGTGGTTCGGCCACCGACTGTCCAGAGGTCCCTGATGGGCCAAGTTGTTCATCGTGATCCAGGCGTGCAGAGCTGCTGTCATCACTGTGGGCCTCTTCTGGGGGAGACTGTGGCCCTCATTCTGACCTTGGCGGGCGGCAGAGGCCGCCCGCCAAAGTCCCGCCGTCAGGTTACCGTTCCGCGGTCGAAAGACCGCGGCGGTAATTCTGACATTCCCGCTGGGCTGGCGGGCGGCCGCCTTCAGGCCGCCCGCCAGCCCAGCAGGAAAGAGGCTTCCACGATGAAGCCGGCTCGGAATCGAGCCGGCGGAGTGGAAGCTGTGCGACGGGTGCAGTTGCCCCCGTCGCGTATTTCACTGTCTGCGCAGCAGACAGTGAAATACATTTAGGGGCCCTCTTACGGGGGCCCCTGCAGTGCCCATGCCAGTGGCATGGGCACTGCAGGGGCCCCCAGGGGCCCCGCGACCCCCCCTACCACCATCCGGTTCCCGGCGGGCGGACCGCCGGGAACTGGATGGCGGTAGGGGGGGTCGGAATCCCCTCGGCGGCGCAGCAAGCTGCGCCGCCTTGGAGGATTCCAACGGGCAGCGGAAAACCGGCGGGAGACCGCCGGTTTTCCTGCACTGACCGCGGCCAAAGCGCCGCGGTCAGAATGCCCTGCGGGGCACCGCCGGGCTGTCGGCGGTGCTCCCGCCAACCGCGAGCCTGGCGGTCACAGACCGCCAGGCTCGTAATGAGGGCCTGTATGTGGCTGGCACCTCCTCTCCGGTGACATTGAGTGGGGGTCCTGTGGGGATATAAATGCAGTGTTATTGTTTTTGTGTGTGGCATCTTGTGCATGGATATGTTTCCCTCTATGGTTGTTATTAGCAAGGCACCTTTGGGTTGGGTGAGATATTATTGGTTTGGCTAAGTGATTATCACTAGTGTGCATGCTGTGGTGATGGGTGTCCATGCAGGTCTGTGATGGGGGTCCATGCATTGGTGTTGCATGCGGGGCTTGGTATTGGGATGAGTGAGATGTGATGGTGGGGTATATGTGAGGTGTTGGAATGATGGGGGTGAGGATAGGGGTAGGAGTTTGTGATGGCATCAGGTAGAGGGGTGTTAGTAATAAATATTTCACTTACCAGAGTCTAGTCCTCCTGCTACTGCTGCCAGGCCCTCAGGTAGCATGATCGCCAAGACTTGCTCCTCCCATGTTGTTAGTTGTGGGGGAGGAGGTGGGGGTCCACCGCCAGTCCTCTGTACAGGTATCTGGTGTCTTGTAACCACAGAACACAGCTTCCCCTGTAGGTCGTTCCACTTCCTCCTGATGTCATCCCTTGTTCTGGGTTGCTGTCCCACGGCATTGACCCTGTCCACAACTCTCCGACACAGCTCCATCTTCCTTGCAATAGATGTCTGCTGCACCTGTGATCCGAATAGCTGTGGCTCTACCTGGATGATTTCCTCCACCATGACCCTTAGCTCCTCCTCAGAGATCCTGGGGTGTCGTTGTGGTGCCATGGGTGTAGTGCGAGTGGTATGTGTGAGGGTGTGTGGGGTGATGTGTTGGGGTGTGTGCTGTGAGGTGCGTGGCTGGTGTGTGGGTGATGGTGTTTCGTGGCTCAGATTCAGTGGGTGCTCCTGGCTTGTCTCTCTCTCACTTGCCAAAATCTTTGGGTCGTAAAGGGTTGTGGGCAGTGTGTGTGTGTGTTTTATAGTGGTGTGGGTGTGTGGGTGTGGTGTGTGAGTAAGAGTGGAGTCGAAGTCTAATGAAGTTGTACATTTTTTGCAATCTTCCTAAAGAACAAAATTTAACAACCAAAAAATGTTGTGGAAAAATATTGTGAAACTAGATGATGACTCAAATTCACTCTTAGCACATATTGTCATATTTCCCTTCACCTATACAACTATTCTACCAGTGGAATTTCCTGCATTGACTTTCCCACTGGCAGAGGAATTTGCACAGTTGAATTTCCCTCTTAGCACTAAGAAATTAGAGTATCATTCAGTAGCGTCCAAATCCAATTACTGCCTTTTGTCCCTGGCCTGGTCATGCCATTTTTACATACAGTCCTTCAAAACATCTAAATCTTTCTTGAAATTATTTGCAGCAGCCTATGAATGTGATCTGGGCTAAATAATTGGAATTATTGTACCTTGATAATGTGATATAGGGCCTATATCCCATAGCCTTAAACCTGTACTCCAACAGTTAACACTTTAACCCTATACCAGTAAAGCACAATAAAGCAAACATAGCTTCACACTGGTCTTACTTAAATGTATATTGGGAAACGGTCACTGTATAGAAGTACCCTGCACCAGGTCTGTAAACCAGCTCCCCGTTGCTACCCCGAGCAGCAGATATTTTTCCACAGTTTTTTCTCCGTTTTTTCCACTGATTTCTCACTGTTTCACTGTTGCTTTCTACCTTTTCTCTCCGCTTTCTCCTGCATTTTCTGGTGCCTTTTGACTCATTTTCTACTGACTTCTGCCTTTTTCTGTTGATTTCTGGCTCTTTCCACTGATTCTGCCCATTTCTGTTGCATTTTTGCCTCTCTACTGATTTTGCCTGTTTTCCATTCATCTTGCATTACTTTTCCTGCCTGTTTTCTGCCACCTCTTTGTGGTCTGGTTTCCAGCAAGCCCTGACCACCACCACCCAGCACCCTTCCCTCCTCACAGGTCCTACTTACTGGAGACTGCAGCATAAAGGTGTAGTGGATGGACCGCTGATGCACTAAAGGTGTGCCAATGGCAAGTCTATCTGCGCTTGTCCATGCCTGGACCGCGCCCAGCACCAGGAACCCTTGTTCTCCCGTCCACCGCATATACACTCCTTCTGAGCTCTTAGTCATGAAGCTAAGGCCCCTCAACAACAACTGGTGCTGCACTCCTCTATGATCAACGGTAGTACCTTTCGCCTGCCTGCACTGTCTCTTCTCCTGCAACACTGGAGCACCCGCTCGCACAGCGACTGTCTCCCCTCAACGCACGATATCTCTGGAAGCACGCTACCGAAATCTGGGACATCATCACCACCATCACCCTAAACGTCAGCATCCGCACTGAGACCAGGCTTACCTCCTCTGCTCTCGACATCACCACAGCAACACCCGACGGTTATAAGATAGCACACCGGGACTGCATAAACGAAGACAGAGGCTGGAAGGCCATCATCCACAATGAAAATATGCAGTGTACTGCCACTGCAGATGACACCACGCCAACCATGGAACACCTCAATTTTTAAACTGCAAATAGATGGAAAATGCACTATGAGAGCTACCCTTTCTCACAGACCTCCAGGACCACGCCCCAGCTTCTGCAATGCCACTTCTGACTTCATCACCCACTAGTCAATTACTTCCAGGACTAGTGGGTGATCTCCGAGACCTCAATTTCCACCTTCAAGATCTCAACAATATCAACACCACCAACTTCCTCAAAAGCATCAACAACATCGGCCTCCCCCAACTAGCCACCAGCTTACACATAAATGTAGGACACATGCTTGATCCCATCCTTAAGGTCAGCAACAAGACAAGTACAGCCATGTCAGCAAACTCACCTGGACAGACCACACCATTGTCCACTTCGTCATTACCAGCCCCCCCAGCCCTGAGATACCCAAAAAAAACCACCACCTGAGCTTGAGCAAAGTGTTGAAGAGCAAGTTGACTGATGCCCTCAACTCCTCCCACCCTGACACCGCACCCAACCTAGAACAAGCTGTCAAGAAATTTACTGCCTGGATGCCTGCCTAGAGTACCCCCATCAAGCCCAGCAAATACAAAAGATCCACCAAACAGGCCAGATTGTACACTTTGGAACTGAGAACTGCAAGCAACTAGAAAGAAAATGGTGCACCACCAAGGACTCTGCAGACAGAGCCTCCTTCAAAATAGCACTCAACCACTGCCACCAACTTCTGAAAGAGACAAAAAAGAACACCCTTGAAAATTGCTTTAAAGCCAATGCCAAACACAGAAAAGAACTCTTTAACATTGTCAGATAGCTCTCCAACCCTTCAGCCACTGAAAACATCATCATCCCTTCTCAGGAACTTTTTGACACCCTGGCGGACTTCTTCTACGACAAGATCTCCAATATCTACAAGAACTTTGCACCCCAGCACAACCTTACCGTCTGTTTCAGCCACCACACTCCCACTGAAGCATGACCATTCTCTCATTCTCTGCATCATCCTGGATAGTAAACTCACCATGAAAAGCCAGATCGAAACAGTCTCTTCTGCCTGCTTCCTCACTCTTCACAAGTTCCGGAAAATCTTCAAATCGCTCCCCATCAACACCAGACTCACCATCACTCAAGCCCTGGTCACCCGCCGCCTGGACTACAGCAACGTTCTCTCACCAGGAATCACCACACACCTCCTAGAGAGACTGCAACCTTTACAAAATGCTGCAGCCAGACTCATCCTCAACCTCCCCAAATGGACTCACATCACTCCCAGCCTCAAGAAAACTCCACTGACTCCTCATACAGAAGATATGTCAATTCAAAATGCAGATCCACACCTACAAGGCCCTCCACAACCAAGGACCAGCCTATATCAACTACTGACTGAACTTTCACCAACCCTCGAGACATCTGTGCTCTGCCTCCATCTCACCTGCTCACACGCCCACATCCACCGAAGCAATAGTGGACGAGACCTCCTTCTTCTACCTCATTGCTAAATCCTGAATGGCCTCCTGCTACACCTCTGGACCTTCATCTGGCTCCTAGAATCCTGGAAGGCACACAAGACCTGGCTGTTTACCTGACCCCACCAATGCAGAACAACCTTAGCTCCTGGATCCCTCATAGAATTGAGTACCTATTAATGACTAAGGGGGTCATTCCGACCCTGGCGGTAAAAACCGCCAGGGCCGGGGTCCGCGGGAGCAACGCCAACAGGCTGGCGGTGCTCCTTTGGCCATTCTGACCGCGGCGGTACAGCCGCGGCCAGAAACGGAAAGTCGTCAGTGTACCGCCGACTTTCCGCTGCCCATGGGAATCCTCCATGGCGGCGCAGCTTGCTGCGCCGCCATGGGGATTCCGACCCCCTCACCGCCATCCTGTTCCTGGCGGTTTCGACCGCCAGGAACAGGATGGCGGTGAGGGGTGTCGTGGGGCCCCTGGGGGCCCCTGCAGTGCCCATGCCAATGGCATGGGCACTGCAGGGGCCCCCGTAAGAGGGCCCCACTTTGAATTTCAGTGTCTGCTCAGCAGACACTGAAATTCGCAACGGGTGCTACTGCACCCGTCGCACACCTTCCACTCCGCCGGCTCCATTCGGAGCCGGCTTCATCGTGGAAGGGTGTTTCCCACTGGGCTGGCGGGCGGCCTTTTGGCGGTCGCCCGCCAGCCCAGTGGGAAACCCAGAATGACCGCCGCGGTCTTTTGACCGCGGTACGGTCTTTTGACCGCGGTACGGTCTTCTGGCGGTCCCAGCCAGGCCGGCGGCTACCGCCGCCGGCCGGGGCCAGAATGACCCCCTAAATGTGTTATGTGTTAGAAAGACTATTTTTGATGTTTTGAGGCAATACAAGGGGTGGGTGGAAGCAAAATTCAGCAGAGTTACATAAAACCTGTATGAGATTCCAAGGATTTCTACGAGCTGGTGGAAATTGATAAGCCTTGCTGGTTGTTTAGCACTAGGAGCTTATTCTGCGCTGAGACATCAGTGTGAATTGCACCACACATTGCACCAGAGAGCACTGTTGCTCGACTTGATTTTACTGCCATTAGAGTAGATTTTCTACTCAAGCAGCAACTTTCCCACTGTGAACAGTTTGACCGCCCGTAACTGCCTTCGTTGGGAGAATCTCACCCGGTGCTCTCCTAGCACCCAAATTCATGCTAGGGGATGACAATTCTTGCCCGCCAACTTACTGTTTGCGACCTGCTCCTGATAAAAACCTCCTCCATGCTGTAGTCATCAGAAATGGGCCGGAACTCAGTGTTACATTTGTAACAAAGAGTGGGCAAAACACCACAAACTCAACAGATACAGCAGAGTTTATCGCCACCCCTTTCAAGTGTTACTTGACAGGTTAAAATCGCCCCATCTCATGCGTCCGTTTTAGAGGCACATGAATAAGTCACACTTTTATGGTCCAGGCCGAAGCCTTTGATTAATGAGTTGGAGCCACAGTGGCTAAATTAAATGATAATGGCAGAACACATGCTATTGCTTTTACTACTGAGTGATGACATCAAATCAAACCTGGGCAGCAACTGAAAATGAAAACTTCACCAATGTTTAGGAATTGCAGAGGTCCATTCAGAACTTTGTAGATCCTTTTAGACACTCAACACTGTTCAGCTAGAAACATAACTCTGAAACATTTCTCAACCATGATGGATGAAAATGTTAGGTTCCTTTAAGTATTACATTTTCCTGAAAAGGTTCTCCTTAATAAAGTGTTTAAAGCTGGAATATTGCATGGTGTGCAGATAAAGATTCAAGACATTAATAGTAGATTGCTCACTGAAGTTTCACAGGTGAAATCTGCTGTTACCTGCAAGTCACAATTCTTAATTCTGGAATGACAAACTCAATCTTCCACATTAGTGATCCTTAAATTCCAAATCTAGCATAGAATTGCATAAATTCTTACAGCAATAGAAAAGTGCTGAACAATTTTGGGTTTAGACCTCCTCAATCAGCTAGGAAGTTCAGGTGTTTTGGACAACCTATACATGCAACACTATCAAGGGTTTGAAAATAAAAAGAAGAAATAGCAGAACCAAACAAGTCTAGAGCCCAGTATAACGTCCTCAACAGCCTCGGTACCCACCATTCACTACACCACACACAGAGCTGTAAATCATACATCTTTATACCTCTGCGTATACTTCTGATCTCCAACATTCTAAACCAATCTTTCATTCTATTCTATTCTAGTGATTACATCACACTGGTATGGAGTCCGTTAGGAACCAGAAAGGTTCTGTTCTAAAACATGCAAAACACTATGAGGGTCATTCTGACCCTGGCGGCCGGTGGCCACCAGGGCCACCGACCACGGGAGCACCGCCGACAGGCTGGCGGTGCTCCAATGAGCATTCTGACCGCGGCGGTTCAGCCGCGGTCAGAAGCGGAAAGTCAGCGGTCTCCCGCTGACTTTCCGCTGCTCTTTGGAATCCTCCATGGCTGCGGAGCGCGCTCCGCAGCCATGAGGATTCTAACCCCCCCTACCGCCATCCAGTTCATGGCGGGAAAGCCGCCATGAACAGGATGGCGGTAGGGGGGGTCGCAGGGCCCCTGGGGGCCCCTGCCGTGCCCATGCCAATGGCATGGGCACGGCAGGGGCCCCCGTAAGAGGGCCCCGAAAAGTATTTCAGTGTCTGCCTTGCAGACACTGAAATACGCGACGGGTGCCACTGCACCCGTCGCACCTTCCCACTCCGCCGGCTCGATTACGAGCCGGCATCCTCGTGGGAAGGTCGTTTTCCCCTGGGCTGGCGGGCGGTTTTACTGGAACCGCCCGCCAGCCCAGGGGAAAACTCGTAATACCCGCCGCGGTCTTTTGACCGCGGCGCGGTAATTTGGAGGGCGGGATCCTGGCGGGCGGCCTCCGCCGCCCGCCAGGGTCATAATGAGGCCCTATATCTCCCAGTCTGTTAAATGAAAAATTCAATTTATTTAAAGAAAATCAGTACACACACACCCCTATTTCTCCTAGGTCAGTCTCTGTGGTGACAGACAATTGCATATGTGACAGGCCTTGAGTTCCTTTTAGGAATGGAAACCAAACTCAGTCTCAGATACCTCTCTTTTGTGGAAAACATACTACAATGTCCTTCACGAGCCACTTCAATCATTTTCTGACACAGATTTACTGGAATCAGGATTCTCGATATTCGCAGTCTAATTGCTTCCTGAGTTATGGACAATTCATCTTTGACATTTTTGTATTTTGATATTCACCAACATTATTGAGAGGTTGAGTGTGTTTGTTCCATGACTAAAGTGCATTTGTATGCCTTTTTACTTCCTGAGGTCACCGTCATGGCCCATGGCAGTGACAATATGGGCTTATGATACAGGCAGCTAGTCTCCTTGACTTGATCATGAAATTCATTTAGGCCTTAGCCATCTTAGATGGAGTACCGAGATCTTGTATAGGCACTCTCAAAAAGTAGTCAGTAGGATTCTGATCCTATCCTGGACAGTGCACTATTGTATAATCGTATTGTTGTAATCATGGTCCTCATTGTTCAATGCGAGGAGGCATCTTAGCTTTTGGATTGCAAAAGTTGGTAAGCAAAGCTTGATGATCAGTCACCAGTGTAAAAGGCTTTCCATACAGGAATACATGAAAATGTTCACAAGCCCACACCGGAGCCAAACTTTTTTCTAGGGCTGTGAGTAAGCATGTCCTGTTTGGGACAAATGTCTAGCACAGGCTACAATATACCATCTAGGCAAAGATCGAGCCTAACCTGACCACTCTAGTGTTGACCAGAACTTGTGTATGAAGTTTTGGATTATAGTATGCCATTTCATTAGCATCTTCAATGGCATGTTAGATTCTCTTGAAACTTCTTTCACATTCCGAAGACCGTAGTAAAGAAACATTTGTCTTCACCAATTCTTGTAATGGAGCGCTAACAGTGGTAAAGTCTTGTAAGCATCTTGATTAGGAAATGGCAATGCCAAGAAAAGAGCACACCACTGAAACATCTTGTGGGGGATCAGCATTTGACAGGGCTTGCACTTTTGCAGGATCAGGCATCATACCCCCATCAGAAGAGATATGGTCAATTAATTTCAGTTCTGTCTTGTTGATTTCACACTTGTCTGTATTTAAAGTCAAATGTGCATCACTGAGTAATTTTACATACTTGTGCGAGGGCTCTCTCTGTGTACCTCTTAAAACAAATATGTCATTGCTTTAAGGTAATGCATTCACATCAGGCTGTATGATACGTCTAATGAAATCTTGGAACAGTTCTGCAGCCGGTGACACACCAATAATAAGGCCCTCATTATGACATTGACGGTCAGGTGACCGCCACACCGGCGATGGCGGTAGTACCGGCACCAGGTTAGCGGTAATGACCGCCAAATTATGACCATGGCTGTGTTCCCTCCCATATACAGCCAATGTACCACCCCAACCACCAGTGCGGTACGACCACTGACCACGACTGTAGCCACCTACATGCAGGCGGAAAACAAGGATCCGCCCACCATATTATGACATAGCAAATTACCAGGATTTCTGGGGCATTAGCATCGCCACCAAAAACCTGATGGAAACACATCATAAAAAAGGAGACACTCACCTACAGGGACACAGAGTACTCTGCGGCCGCCATGGAACCAGAACTGGAAGTCATCCCAATGCTGTACCAGGTGATAGCCATCCAGGAGCACCAACGCAGACGAAGACAACAACAGTGAGTACTGCCGTCTGGCACACAAAGGAGTGAGGGGAGAGTGACACACATGCACAACACACACACACAGAACAATCTGCAGAGTAAATTGACAGCAACAGAACCCAGGATCAAAGACAGCTAAGACAACACTGTAATCCTGTTGGATAACAAGCTCAAATTCAAATAAATAAATACTTACATACTTACAGGCAGGGCCATTGGCCAGTCCAAAGTTTTCAAATGGCCACAGGGAAACGTCCAAGGCCCAACTTGACTCCTGACAACCTGGGCACTCCACTGGGCAGGGGCATCATCGATATGGTAGGTACCTCACCGGGCAGGGTAGGGTGAGGGGGTGGGGGTGGGGGTTTCTTGGGAGGGAAGTCCTTGGGCTTGGGTTTGGGAGGGGGTCGGTCCTTGCCCTTCTGGGTAGGGGGCAGAGGAGTGGCCTTGGGACGGGGGCCAGAGTGCCACTCTTGTTCCCCTTTGTTGCAGGGGAACTCTTAGGGGGATGAACAGGAGCAGAATGAGAGGTGGAGGGACTGGGCTGGGGGAGGAGACTTTCCTCTTACAGGTAGAACGGGGTGGGGTACAGAAAAGGTCAAGGCGAGAAAGGAAAAGCTTCTTAGGGCCAGTGAGGTGGGGTATCGGAGGAGGAATGGGAGTAGAGGTAGACGACGTAGTTGTAGGAAGAGGAAGTGTGCCAGACTTGAGTGCAGGTGCATGGACAGTGTGCGTGTGTGAGGTGGATGGATGTTGGGTGTCTGAGTGGGAGCGTTTATGTGTCTTTGGGGGGGCAGACAGGGTGGGGGAGGACAAACAGGATTGAATGTATGTTGCGATGCTGTCTGCAAGTGAGGTGGATGTGCTGCATGAGGTGGTGATGAGAGTGGGGGTGACTGCGCATGTGGTGTGTTGGGTGCATGTCTGCGGGTCTGCTGGTGTGGTGACTGTGGGCAAACCTGTACAGGTGGCATGATCTGGGACTGTTGATGCAGTGCATGCAGGTGTGAGTGCTGATGTGACTGTGAGGGAGAAGGAGGATGAGGAGACAGTGGAGGCAATGGCTGTTGTGTGTGAATCTGTATGTTTGCTGTGTGTGTGCTTGTGGAGTGAAGTTTGGTGCCTGTGTTTGTCTGTGCAAGTCTTGCCTGTTGTTTGGGACATGCTTGTCAGAATGTGTGCATGGGATGGGTTGGGGAGAGAAGACGGGGACTGGGAAGAGGTAATTGGAGGAGGGACAGAAGAAATAGGGACACTGGCTGCCATCAGATAGGAGGCCAGAGCCTGAAACAATCTCTGCAGGGCCGCCAAGCCACTGTGAATTCTCTCCAGGAAGGCATTGCATTGCTGTATTTGGGATGCCAGCCCCTGGGTGGCATTCACTATGGCTGACTGCCCTACAGAGATGGATCTCAGGAGGTCAATAGCCTCCTCACTGAGGGCAGCAGGACTGACTGTGGCAGGGCCTGAGGTGTCTGGGGCAAAAGAGACGCCCACCCTCCTGGGTGAGCTGGCACGGGCAACTGGGTGGGGGGCTAATGGGAGGGCAGTGCTGGTACGGGGGTGGAGGAAGATGAAGTAGCTGGTGGTGGTCCCAGAGGGGTCCACCACCATCAGGCAGGTTCCATCTGAGGAGGAATCAGAGTCAGTAGTATCAGCTTCAGTCTCCCCTGTGGTGCTCCCCTTGCACTCCAACCCACTGGTCCGCTTGGCATTGGAGGACTCTGCCTCCTGGGTCCCATGGGCTGCAGCTCCTTCACTCGCTGGTGCCACTGCTCCTTTGCCAGATGATGCTAATGCACACATGGACTAGATGACAAAAGGAGAGAGGGTGGGGTAATGAAAGGGAGCACAGGGTCAATCACAGCAACAATAGCACAGATGGCATACACATCATAATCACTCCCTGGGACTTACATTGTGCAGTATGGACCACAGTGACAAACCATTACCTAGCTACTACAGCAGGAGGAACCCAAACACTACCATCTGCACACCTACTGGGACCAACTAAGCCCTGTCTGCCATGGTATGCTGGCTACCTAGCAATACCAAAAATGCGAACCACACTACATAGCTAAGCAGGACAATGCAGAAATGGCTAAACCAACATATTGGGGCATCCACTGACTAGAGCCTTGCACCCAAATCCCATGCTGGGTGTTAGAAATTGGGTCTTTGGTTGGGAGTCAGGTTACCCCCTGTCCCAGCAAGGACCCTCACTCTAGTCAGGGTAAGTCACACACAATCCAAATTATCCTGTGCCCACCCTCTGGTACCGTGGCACTGAGCAGTCAGGCTTAACTTAGAAGGCAATATGTAAAGTATTTGTGCAATAAATCATACAATAACACCATATAGCACCACAAAAATACACCACACAGTGTTTAGAAAAATTTATAATATTTATCAGGTTAAATGCAGGTCAAAACGATCAAAGATGTAAAGAGATATCACTGAAAAGTGATATAAAGGCCCTCAATACAACCCTGGCAGTAAATCCCGCTTACCACTGTGCTGACGGCCACCAAGATACCGTGGCCGCGGTGGAAATCCGCTACAGGTATTACGACCCACATCTTGTAATCCGCCACAATACAGACACCCACACAAGTCCATCACACCAAAGGTCAGCAAAACCTACACTGTCACACCAACAGGAATACGACCCACAGTATCACGACCCATGAATCAACGTGGCAGTCTTTCAACAGCGGTAATCCATTGGCAGTACACACCGCCGTGCTCAAAATACATTCACATTTACAAAACACAACCACATTGGACATTTACAAAACACAACCACATTGGACAATTCCAAATACACACACCTGATGCACATACACACACCACACCCACATACTCACACCACTATAAAACACACACCCACATTACCCACAACCCCTTACAAAAACATTTTTGGAAGAAGCAGAGAGAGAGAGAGAGAAAAGCAAACACAACACCAGCATCCACAGGCACACAACACCATCACTCATACAACATCCACGCACCTCAAAGAACACACCGCAACACAACACATCACAAAGCACAACAAACATCACCTCACACTTCACCCATACCACATTATGGCACCTCAAAGACACCCCAGGTTTTCTGAGGAGGAGCTCAGGCTCATAGTGGAGGAAATCATCCGGGTAGAGCCACAGCTATTCGGATCACAGGTGCAGCAGACATACATTGCTAGGAAGATGGAGCTATGGTGGAGAATTCTCGACAGGGTCAACGCAGTAGGACAGCACCCCAAAACACCTGATGACATCAGGAAGAGGTGGAATGACCTACGGGGGAAGGTGCGTTCCATGGTATCCAGACACCAGGTAGCCATACAGAGGACTGGCGGTGGACTCCCACCTCCTCCCCCACAACTAATAACATGGGAGGTGTAAGTCTTGGCGATCATGCATCCTGAGGGCCTCGCAGGAGTAGCAGGAGGACTGGACTCTGGTAAGTCATAACTTTACTATTATATCCCCCCACCGTACTTGCATGCCATCAAAAACTCCTACCCCTACCCTCACACCCATCACCCAACACCTCACAGATACCCAACATCACAACCCACCCATCCCAATAACAAGCCCTGTATGTAACACCAATGCATGGACACCCATTACAGACCTGCATGGACACCCATCACCAAAGCATGTCCAGTAGAGAGACTCACCCAGGCCACAAAATCACCACTCACACAAGGGCCAAGGCAATAATGCAAGCACAGGAGTAGAGGGAAACTCACCCATTGCACAAGATGGCACACGCAGATACAATTACTATACATTTACACCCCAACAGTACCCCTACCCAATGTCACCGGACAGGAGGGGCCAGCCATATCCAGTCCCCCCCCCACAAAAGAGGCCCACAGTGATGACAGCAGCTCAGCACGCCTGGATCAAGATGACCAGCCCAGCCCATCAAGGACCTCTGGACAGTCGGTTCCCCTGCCACAGTCCTAAACCACCACTGAACCTCCCCTCTCAAGAAAAAACCCCAACAGCACCCACCCAGCGGGCCCATGCCACTGTCCCCAGGACACGTCAATCAGCAGTGTGTCCACCACTACAGGGACCCCAGGCAAACCCACTAACCCAAGACAATCAGGGACCTGGGGTGAGTGGCAGTGGGCACACTGTTCAGGGGACAGAGGCACAGGACAACAGGGAAACTAGGAGGACTGCTGTGTGACAGGGGGAGGACAGGCCCAGGGAACCCACTCTCCACGAGGCACTCTCCAACATCATGGGAGCATACCACCATTCCCAGGAGACCATGGGCACAGTACTGGCCTAGTCTCAGGAGAACCAGTGGCTGCAGGAGGAACAGTACCCGGGGATCAGGGAGGACTTGAAGTCCATTAACACCACCCTGGTCACCATTGCAGGGGTGCTGACAGACATGGCCAACACCATGGGGGAGTCAGCGGCACACCAACAGGCCTGGCACTAGCCTGAACGATGAACAGCCCTCCACGTTCGCCGGCACTAGTGGACAGGAGGTCCTGCCACAGGACCAACAGACCACCTGCACCCCACCGCCTGCAGAAGGAGAACCAGCCCACAAACGGTCCCTGTGATCCAGGCATAAGACAGAGAGCATTGCCAAGACCCCTGCCAGGAAATAAGACTCTCCTGATTGTCACCCTTCTGTCCCACTATGTCACCCTGACCACCTTGAACTGACATTACTCCACTTCCTATGCCCCCTTGGACAATGCACATGTGATACAAAGAGACTGGACTCTACCATGGACATTCCTGCACCATCACCCCAGCCCATTGCACATACCCCTCCACTGATTAGCACTTAAATAAACACCCTTGAATCACAAAACAATCTGGAGTCAGTCTGTACTTTCACAAGTGTGTTATTACAACCTCTCTGACAAATATAAATGTCAGTGTTCATTTTCACATACCAAAGTGTGACAGTTGTTTGGCACCAGTAAACATAGCAGAAGGCAGAATGTGGTACCCAGATCTGTGAAAAGGAAAGGCAAAGTGAACTATCAGGGTCCATACACAGAGGTAAAAAGGCAGAATCACGCAATGTCCTACAGTGGTCTGATATGAGAGGAACAGTGCCAGTCTCTTACCTGTGTCTCACGGAAAGTATTGCATGATGATGTTGTTTTGGTTGTCAATATCTTCTTCTTCTGCCTCTTTTTCTTCACTGTCCACAGGCTCCACAGCTGCCACAAGACCAACATCAGGCCCATCCTCCTGCAGAAAAGGCACCTGGTGTCGCAAAGCCAGATTGTGCAACATACAGCATGCAACGATTATCTGGCAACCTTCTTCGGTGAGTAGTATAGGGAGCCACCTGTCAGATGGAGGCACCAGAATCTGGCCTTCAGGAGGCCGAAAGTCCGCTCAATAATCCTCCTAGTTCACCCATGTGCCTCATTGTAGCATTCCTCTGCCCTTGTCCTGGGATTCCTCACTGGGGTCAGTAGCTATGACAGGTTGAGGTAACCAGAGTCACCTGCAAATATCGAGGGGTATCTGTTAGACACACACCAACCCTTAGGGACTCTCCCATACCCAGACACCAATTCAAACTGTGTGGGGACCTTGGGCTCACCTATTAGCCACACACAGTGCCTCTGGAGTTAGCCCATCACATAAGGGATGCTGCTATTCCTCAAAATGTAAGCATCATGCACTGAGCCAGGATACTTGGCATTCACATGAGAGATGTACTGGTCTGCCAAACACATCCTCTGCACATTCATGGAATGGTAGCTTTTGCGGTTTCTGTACACTTGTTCATCCCTGCGGGTGGGGCAAATGCCACATGTGTACCATCAATGGCACCAATGATGTTGGGGATATGTCCCAGGGCATGGAAGTCACCATTCACTGTGGGCAAATCCTCCACCTGGGGAAAACGATGTAGCTGCGCATGTGTTTCAGCAAGGCAGACAACACTCTGGACAACACGTTAGAGAACATTGGCAGTGACATCCCTGATGCCATGGCCACTGTTGTTTGAAAGGAACCACTGGCCAGGAAATGGAGCACTGACAGGACCTGCACTAGAGGGAGTATTTCTGTGGGATGGCGGATAGCTGACAAAAGGTCTGGCTCCAATTGGGCACACAGTTCATGGATTGTGGCACAATCAAGTCTGTAGGTGATAATCATGTGTCTGTCTTCCATTGTCGATAGGTCCACCAGGGGTCTGTACACCAGAGGATGACGCCATCTTATCATCTGCCCCAGCGGATGTGCCCTATGGAGGAGAAGGGTGAGCAGAGGGTCATATACCACATAGGTTGAACAAGGGTGTTTTTTACTATTGTGATTTAATCAGTGTGTGGAGCTGTCTGTCCGTATTCCTGCCCAAAAGTGCTGTGACGCAGTTAGATGCCCTGCCATGTGCCCCCCTGAAATGGCGGCTGCCTGACCTGTAAGGAGGGGCAAGGAGAAATGAGGTAACTGCGCTGGCGTTGTGCAGCATCGCGGTAGGCAGATGAAGACCGCTGCGCAGTTCAGCATTGGTTATCATTGGGCCCTATGGGTTCCAGGAGCCAATGCTGATGTACGCTGCAGACGTGACTGTCATTTTCTGTCTCCTCACTCACTTGATACCTGACCTTGAACAGGAGAGGACCTACACTGCAAGTGCTCCTGTGACCTGAGTCTAGAAGTGACAATGGCTACAATGTCTGGGGAAAGGGCCCCTGCCTTCACCGCGGAGGAGTTGGACAACCTGGTGGATGGGGTCTTCCCCCAGTACACGCTACTCCATGGTTCTCCAGACAAACAGGTGAGTACACTGTGTTTCTGGTGGATGTGACATTAATGTATGGAATGGCATGGATGGAAGATAAATGGGGGGCTGTGGCCTGCATGTGAGGATGGTCAGTGTATGTGTTTCAGGGCGTGATTGGGAAGTTGTGGCCAATGAGTAAGAATAACCAGACAGGGGAGTAAAATCCATTCTTACATTACCTTTCCTCTAGGTCAGCGCCCACCAGAAGGGTATTTGGCGTGCCATCGCCAAGTAAGTGCGGACCCAGGGGTCGGAGCACCCACTGCCGCAAGAGATGGGAGGACCTAGGCCGCTGGAGCAAGAAGACGGAGGAGGCCCAACTGGGGATGGCCTCCCAACGTGGAAGGGGTGCCCGTCTCACCATGACCCCCCTGATGTAACGGATCCTGGCGGTGGCATAACCGGAGTTGGATGGGTGCTTGAGGGCATCACAGCAGCCACAAGGAAGTGAGTACAATGTCATTCAGCTGACTCTGCACACTTTACGAGGTGTCTGGTCCTGGGAAGTGGGCTGTGGGTTCCCCTAGGCCAGGGTGAACTTGGTAGAGTAGGTCCCTTGTTAGGTAGGCTCTGTTGCACTCCAAGCCCAATAGTGGTAGTGGCCATCTACACCTAGTCAGCCTCCTGTAGGTTCCAGGTGTGCAGCAAATGGGCTTAGGCATAGTCCCCCATGGCCAGGTGATTTTCCTAAGAACTGTTAGTGAATGGCCTAGTGCATAGGGCTGCTCCCTGTGTGTTGTATCCGCCAACAGTGGTGTTGCTGTTGGCATTGACAATGTGTCTCCTCTGTCTTACCCCCCTTTTTGTTTTGTCACCCTGTCCTTGTGTGCATTAGCATCATCTGGCAGAGGAGCAGTGGCACCGGAGCAGGAGGGAGCTGCAACCAACATGGCCCAGGAGGGTGAATGTACGGAGTCTGAAGGCACCAGTGGAACAGAGGGCGAGGGGAGCTCCATGACGAGGACAGGAGGGGACACCAGCGACAGCGACTCCTACTTTGATGGGAGCTCCCTTGCGATGGCGGGCACCCCTGTGCCCACTGCAACAACAGGTACAGCCGCCACCCCTCCTACCAGCACCGCCCTCCTGGCAGCCCCTCAGCGTGTATCCCGTGCCCGCTCACCCAGGAGGGTGGGCATCTCCTTCGCCCCAGGCACCTCAGGCCCTGCCCCAGTCAGCCCTGCTGCCCTCAGTGAGGAGGCTTCTGAGATCCCTCACTGTTGGGCAGTCAACCATTTTGAATTCCATCCAGGGTGTCGAGAGGCATTTGCAACAAACAAATGCATACCTGGAGGGCATTCATTCTGGCGTGGCGGTCCAACAGAGAGCATTTCAGGCTCTGGCCTCAGGACTGATGGCAGCCATTGTCCCTGTGTCCAGCCTCCCCCCTCCAAACCTCCACTACCCTGACCCAATCCTCTCTACCTCAGCCTATCCCAAGCACACCATCAGACCAGCATGCACACACATCAACACACAAAAGTGGCTCAGGCAAACATAAGCACCACACATCCCACAGGCACTCACACAAGCACCATACCCATGCAGACACACCAACATCCACTGCCTCCACTGTGTCCCCCTTCTCCACGTCATCCAGCTCCATCCCAGTTTCGTCTCCACTCACACCTGCATGCACTACATCCTCAGCCACTACCTCCGTTACCAGCACGCCCATCACCACACACCGCTCACGTGCAATCACCACCCCCACTAGAATGCACACGTCCCCTGTGTCCTCTCCCAGTGTATCTGTGAGCCCTCCTCCCAAAGTACACAAACGCAGGCACACACCCACTCAACAGCCATCCATCTCACAACAGCCTCCAGCCCATGCACCTTCACCAAAACTCAGCAGACGTATACCTCCTACAACAACTACCTCTTCCTCTACTCCCAAACCCCCTCCATTTTCCCATCCCAGTGTGTCTAAAAAACTTTTCCTAGCTTCCATTGACCTCTTCCCTACACCTAACCCCCCCATCCTTCTCCTTGGGCCAGGATGTCCAGATCCCAGCCCAGCGCCTCAGCCACAAAATCCTCATCCAGTGTGGTCCCTGCAAGTCCGGGAACATCGAAGGTGGCACCCATCAGGGCTGCCAGTGTGCCATCTAATGAGGCCAAGGACCACTGAAGATCAAAGAAGGGGCCTGCATGCCGAAGAGAAAGCCGCACCAACCACCCAGCAAGGCCTCTTCCAGAACTAAAGAGGACAGTGCCAAGGTCCCAGCAGCGACTTCCAAGGAGGGGAAGGGACAGAAGGGCAATGGGAAGTCAGCTCAGGGCACGGAGCCTCTGGTTGAGGGACTGGTGTCACCCCTTCTGCAAGACAGAACAGCAACCTGTACGGCGGTGGCCACTGCCGCAACGACCACCACCTGCACCACCACCTGCACGTCTGCTGCCTCTACTACAGTCACCAACATCATCCCCAGTGGGCACCCTTCCGAGACTGCAGGAGACGGCCTGGTGACTCCCTCTACAAGTGCAGACACCTGCACCACCGGCAGCATCTCTGCCGCAGACACCACCACAGGCACCACCACCTGCCCCGCAACGTGCCCAGCCAGTGCCACTACAGTGGACATCAGCAGCATCCCCAGTGGGAAGCCGTCCTGGACCCTGCACACACTACAGTACATAAGGCACCACAACCAGCACTGGCACTACCAGCAGTTGGCAGGCTAAGTCGCCGCAGGGTGGAGTGTGGCTCTGCCTCCATGGAGTAACATGCTACCTGTTCCCTGAAAATCTCGTGGCGCAGACACCCAGGTGAGGGAATGGGAACTGCCACACCCGAGGTGCAGCATCAATGGGCACAAGGCCCCCTCCAGAACCAGTGGAGAAAATCATCCACTAACCCAAGTCCTTGGCAGGATGAAGCACTCTGGGCACAAAGCCCCTTCCAGAACCAGTGGAGAAAAGCATCCACTACCCCAGTCCTTGGCAGGATGAAGCATTCTGGGCATAAAGAACCCTCCAGAACCCGTGGAGAAAAGCATCCACTACCCCTGTCCTTGGCAGGATGAAGCACTCTGAGCACAATGCCCCCTCCAGAACCATTGGAGAACAGCATCCACTAACCCAGTCCTTGGCAGGATGAAGCACTCTGGGCACAAAGGGGGTCATTCCGACCCCGGCGGGCGGCGGGCGCTGCCCGCCGGGCGGAGACCGCCAGAAGACCGCACCGCGGTCAAATGACCGCAGTGGTCATTCTGACTTTCCCGCTGGGCGGGCGGGCGACCGCCAAAAGGCCGCCCGCCCGCCCAGCGGGAAAGCCCCAGCAACGATGAAGCCGGCTCCGAATGGAGCCGGCGGAGTTGCTGGTGTGCGACGGGTGCAGTGGCACCCGTTGCGATTTTCAGTGTCTGCTAGGCAGACACTAAAAATCATTATGGGGCCCTGTTAGGGGGCCCCTGCACTGCCCATGCCTGTGGCATGGGCAGTGCAGGGGCCCCCAGGGGCCCCACGACACCCGTTCCCGCCATCCTGTTCCTGGCGGTTTTTACCTGGGGGTCGGAATCCCCATGGCGGTGCTGCGAGCAGCGCCGCCATGGAGGATTCTTTGGGGCAGGGGTAAACCAGCGGGAAACCGCCGGTTGCCCTTTTCTGACCGCAGCTTTACCGCCGCGGTCAGAATTGCCCATGAAGCACCGCCAGCCTGTTGGCGGTGCTTCCGCGGCACTCTGCCCTGGCGGTTTTCAACCGCCAGGGTCAGAATGACCGCCAAAGTCACCTCAAGAACCAGTGGAGAACAGCATCCCCAGGAGCAAGCAGTGGGCAAACCACCCACTAGAGAGGCTGTGGCTTTGCACTCCCCAAGAACAAGCAGTGGGCAAACCACCCACTTGAGAGACTGTGGCTTTGCACTCCCCAGGAGCAAGCAGTGGGCAAACCACACACTTGAGAGACTGTGGCTTTGTACTCCCCAGGAGCAAACAGTGGGCAGTGCACCCACTTGAGGGACTTGAGAGACTGTGGATTTGCACTCCCAGGACCAAGCAGTGAGCAAACCACCCACTAGAGAGACTGTAGCTTTGCACTCCCTAGGACCAAGCAGTGGGCAACCCGCCCACTTGAGAGACTTAAGAGACTGTGGCTTTGCACTCCCCAGGAACAAGCAGTGGGCAAACCATCCACTTGAGACACTGTGGCATTGTACCCCCCAGGAGCAAGCAGTGTGCAGTGCACCCACTTGAGGGACTTGAGAGACTGTGGCTGTGCACTCCCCAGGAGCAAGCAGTGGGCATGGAGCCCCCTCGAGGAGCAGTGGCGTTGTCCCATGATCCGGCTGAGGTGCCCCCCTCCCCTTCCCCCTGAGGTGCCTGTGTTTTTTTCAACCTGATGCCCCTGCAGTGTTCTCTCCGTTTTGAGGTAGGTGTCATGTGTGGGCTTCGCCCATGCTTTTTTGGACCACTGATCCATGGACATTTAATGGAACTGTATACGGACTTGTGTACTTGCTGTAAATATTTGTATATACTGATCATTTAAAGTTATCTTGGCCTACCTGAATTTTTGATTATTACACTCGTTACAATCATTTCATTTGGTCCTTGCATTCTTCCAGGGGGTAACGGGGTGTATCTGTGATGTAATTGGATGTGTTTGTGTGTATGGTGTTGCAGGTGAGGGTGGGGATGGGAGTGTTGCGTATTGCGTGTGTGTGTGTCACTCTTTTTCCTCCCCCCCTCCCCTGTGTGCTAGGTGCAGTACTCACCATGGTCGTCGCCGCCGTCTTTGATGTTCCTGGTAGATGAAGAGGTAAACCAACATTGGTAACAACTGTAACCCGGGCTCCATGGCGTCCTGGTTCCTCGTTGAGTGTCGAGAGGTGAGTGGTTTCCGTTCCAAAGACTGTATCCGCCATGCTTTTATTGGTGTTGGTACCGCCCCGGAAAAGCTGGTGGATTGGTGCCTTGTAATAGTGTGGGTGGTACATTGTCTTCCGCCTGTCTGTTGGCGGTTACTGCCGCGGTGTTTGTTGCTACCGCAGTTGCGGTCAGAATGTTAAAGTGGCTGTCTGTGTTGGCGGTTTCCACTATGGTCGTGATTCCATTTTTTTTACCGCCGCTTTATCACCGACCACCAGGGTTGTAATGAGGGCCAAAGTGTCTTAAGTCTTTTAAAAGCAAACAAAGTCTCTTTCAAGCACAAAGTACCTGGTTCGTGTGAAAAATCTCCGCAAAGGGCCGCAGAGGAGGAGAAGCGTGGAAACAATGGGGTGTGTGTTGATTTCTCAGGCCGCACACGGCGATGCATTGTTTAGTTTTCATGCAGGGACGGCTGTACGTCGATTTCCAGCACTTGGTCATGGATCCTCTTCGGGTTGCGGGGTTTTCATACGCCCCGGGGATGGTGCATGCATTTCCTGCACTGGCAGGATGAAGTGACAGGAGCTGCGTCGATCCGGTGGGCGTTGCGTCGAAGTTTCTACTGCACGGCAGGCGCTGCGTCGATTCCTATCTGGAAGTCGGGCTGTGTTGTTCCGGCTCGGCTAAGCGTCTATACGGTGGGCTGTGTGTCGAATTTCCGGTCGCTACGCTGGCGCTGCATTGATCTTCTTGTTGCGAAGTCGGGCTGCGTCATTCCGGTTCGGCGTGCAGTGAAAGTTTCTCCGCGGTGCAGGCTGTGCGTCGTTTCTGGCAGGCTGTGCATCGAATTTCACTGCACAAGGAGTCCTTCTTGAAGAGATGAAGTCTTTTTGTTCCTGAGACTTCATGGAACAGGAGGCAAGCTCTATCCAAGCCCTTGGAGAGCACTTCTTCACCTCAGCCAGAGAGCAGCAAGGCAGAAGGGCAACAACAAGGCAGCAGTCCTTCGCAGAAAGCAGTCAGGTGAGTCCTTTGGACAGCCAGGCAGTTCTTCTTGGCAGGATGCAGGTTCTGGTTACAAGTTTCTTCTCCAGGAAGTGCCTGAGTTAGAGAGGGCAGAGGCCCTGTTTATATACCCAAATGTGCCTTTGATGTGGGGGAGACTTCAAAGAGTGTCTTAGAAGTGCACCAGGTCCCCTTTCAGTTCAATCCTGTCTGCCAGGGTCCCAGTAGGGGTTGTGGCAGTCCTTTGTGTGAGAGCAGGCCCTCCACCCTCACAGCCCAGGAAGACCCATTCAAAATGCAGATGTATGCAAGTGAGGCTGAGTATCCTGTGTTTGGGGTGTGTCTGAGTGAATGCACAAGGAGTTGTCAACTAAACCCAGCTAGACATGGATTGTAAGGCACAGAAAGATTTAAGTGCAGAGAAATGCTCACTTTCTAAAAGTGGCATTTCTAAAATAGTAATATTAAATCCACCTTCATCAGTCAGCAGGATGTTTTACCACCATTCTGGACATACTAAATATGACCTTCCTACTCCTTTCAGATCAGCAGCTACCACTCAAACAATGTATTAGGGCAGTCCCAATGTTAGCCTATGAAGAGAGCAGGCCTCACAGCAGTGTAAAAACAAATTTAGGAGTTTCACACTACCAGGACATGTAACCTACATAGGTACATGTCCTGCCTTTTGCCTACACAACACCCTGCCTTATGGGTTACCTAGGGCATACCTTAGGGGTGTCTTATATGTAGAAAAAGGGGAGTCTTAGGCTTGGCAAGTACTTTTAAATGCCAAGTCGAATTGACACTGAAACTGCATACACAGGCCTTGCAATGGCAGACCTGAGACAAGGTTAAGGGGCTACTTAAGTGGGTGGCACAATCAGAGCTGCAGGCCTACTAGTAGCACTTAATCTACAGGCCCTGGGCACATATAGTGCACTCTTCTAGGGACTTAGAAGTAAATTAAATAGTCCAATTGGGTATGATCCAATGTTACCATGTTTAAAGGGAGAGAGCATATGCACTTTAGCACTGGTTAGCAGTGGTAAAGTGTGCAGAGTCTAAAAACCAGCAAAAACAGTGTCCAAAAATGAGGTGGGAGGCAGGCAAAACATTAGGGGTGACCACCCTCAGTCTGTCAGGTCTAACACCAGACAACAGGAAATGAATACCACACACTCTGTACTCACCCCCCTGTGGCTGCTGTGCTGCCCTCAACGCCCATCAAACTCAGGATTGGACACTGCCAGTATGCGGGCCATTATTGTGGTCAGGCTCCGACGTGCAACCCTCCCTCGTTGGAAGGCCTTCCCCAGCTAGGTCTCTGTGGTCTTCCGAGCCCACTGTCTCAGGTCCTCTCACTGTTTCCTGCAGTGGGTACTCCAATGGCTATGGACCTCCAGGGTCCGCACGTCCTTGCCGATGGCACGCCACAACCCCTTCTTCTTATGGGCGCTGACCTGCAGAGGAAACACAGACAGAAGGATACCATGAATGAGACAATCCAGCCTGTCACACAAATGGCTTACATACTGCATTTGCCCCTCATCAAGCACACACATGACCTGTTCCTCTGCATTCACATTGCCTGCAGCCATACCCCCCAAATGCAACACTGCTAGCACACACAGACATCTACATGCAGCCATGTCTCATGCAACCTACCCATGATGTACTCAATGTATTGGTCTGGAGGTCCGTACAACTGCCCATACAGGGGTGGGACCACATCCATGAGCTTCTTCAACTCCTCCGACGTGAAGGCTGGGGTCCTTTCACCTGTGGCACGGGCCATGGCAGGTTCCAGACACAGGTCACAGCAGCACACGCAGTTGAGATGTGTCACCCTGGAAAGTCAGGAATCAAGTGAAGTTGTAGAAAGGAAATGGCAGTCACGTCCGTGGCGGTGAACACCGTCACCGCCGGAGTTGATCACCATTGGTCCCTTTACCCCATAGAGCCCCATGTTAGCCAATGAGTAATATCACGGCGGTGGAGACCACCCACCGCAATGACGCCTAATGCAGGCAGGGTCAGGTAACTTCCACCTGTCCCTGCATACAGGAGAGGTGGTTGCCATTTCCTACTGCTGGTACTCATGTTTTGAATTTATATGCGCATCATTGGAGTCAACTGCACACACCTAGACAAATCTGATATCATACATACATACATGCTCTGTGTACTATGATGTTGTGTGTCCAGAGGTCCTTTAGTCACACCCATTTTACTTTTGGCTCACTTAGATACCAACCACTGCAAAGGAATAGGAGGAGGAGCTAAGCACCCGTGTACAAACCCCTTGTGGATTTGGCTACACTTGAGGACTGGCACATCATACTCACCTATCGTCTGGATAGGGCCACAATCACAGAGCTGTGTGCACAATTGGAGCCTGATCTGATACCTGCTATCCGTAGTACCACAGCAATTCCCTCTCTTGTGCAGGTACTCGGCTGCAGGAATGTCACAGCCAATGTTCTCGAGTGTGTTTGGAAGTGTTTTGGCTACCTTGCTCAAACACGTGAGCCGCTACATCGCATTCCCCAGGTTGATGATTTGCCCACTCTGAAGCCTGGATTGTAAGCAATGGGACGCATACCACATGTGATTGGGGCCATTGAAAGGACCCATATTGCCTTAGTCCCTCCCAGGGCAAATTAACAGGTGTACAGGAATAGGAGCTTCCACTCTCTCAATTTCCAGATTGTGTGCCTTGCTAACCAGTTCATTTCCCACGTCACTGCCAAGTACTCTGGATCTGTGCATGATGCCCATGTCTTGAGGATTAGCAGCGTCCCACAGGTGATGGCACGACTACAGAAGCACAGAGTGTGGCTCAGAGGTGAGCTTGAGTCAGCCCCCACCCAATGTATGTCAGTTTATGCCTACTGGATTCATACCCCATATTGTGCATTGCTAATGTATGTCCCTTACTTCTTCCAGATGACTCCGGCTACCCAAACCTGTCCTTGCTGTTGACCCCTGCTAGGAATCCGAGAACAGGGACTGAAAATCGGTATAATGATGCACATGGGTGTACCAGGAGGATTGTGGAACACACTTTCAGTCTCCTGAAAGCCAGGTTCAGGGCCCTCCATTTAAAAGGTGAATCCCTATGCTACTCCCCTGAGAAGGTCTGCCAGATTGTGGTGGTCTGCTGCATGTTGCACAATTTGGCCCTCATAAGCCATGTGCCCTATCTTCAGGAGGGGGGTTGACAATGCACCTGGGGTAGCAGTGGACACCAAGGACAGTGAGAAGGAGAAAGAGGAGGAGGATGTGGACAACAGGACACATAATTCAGCAGTACTTCCAATGACAATTATGTAAGACTGTTGATCTATGCATGTCTCTATTTTAGTAATGTGCCGTGTGGCTGTAGTGTTATGCCAGTCACAGTGCAGATGTTGATGTGTTCACAACAGTGTACTGATATGATGTCTATAGACTGCTGGAACACATTTGTTGGAAGAATTAACACCTTACAGGACATTTGCACAGGATAATGTAGTTCAATACATTGCACATTTCCCACTGATAAAGCACTATTACTCTAGTTGTGTTCAAGTCTGTTTATTTGACTTTTACATAAACAATGGAAAGTGCAATAGAGCGGGGTGATGGGTGGGAAAAGTCCAGTGGAGTGGCCCAGTCTGTTTGTAGCACAGATCCAGTGTCCATGGGGCCATAGGTAGCAGAGAAATGGCAGTCCAAAGTGAACAAGGTGAATCAGTGGAACACAAGGGGGACATTCTGGAGGGGATAATTTCCTGGCGCTGGTCTTGGTCTTGGCAATAGTCTCTGGTGTCTGTCTCAGTTGTAGGGAACATTTAAGCGGTGGTTCACCTTCTGCAGGGGGAGGGGTTCTGGTGCATGTGAGTCCTATGACAGGGCCTCCAGTCCAGCAGCTGCAGCAGATGCGGAGGGCTGGTCAGAACACTGGCAGGTGGAAGGGGCCTGCTGGTGTGTTGAGTACTCAGGCATGATGTTCGTCATGTCACTCAGCAAACCTGCAATGGAGGTCATGGTGGTATTCAAGGCCTGGAATTGTTCCATGACCTCCTGGTGTGTTACCCCTGCAGATGCTAGTTCTCTTGCATGATGTTGATCACCTGACCCATCCTGTCCTGGGATTGTTGGTATGCCCCCAGGACATTTGTGAGTGCTTCCTGGGCAGTTGTTTCTCTGGGCCTGGCCTCCCCCTGGATGACAGCTGTCCTCCGACTGTCCATGGCCCCCTGTGCCTGTGTCCTATGAATGGTGTGCCCACTCCCACTTACACCAGGACCTTCATCGTCTTGCCTGTGTGGTGTTGACTAGGGTCCCTGTACAGGTAGGCACACTACTGATTGACGTGCCCTGGGGACAGAGGTTTAGGGGCATTGGCTGGTTGCTGTGGTATTTGAGTCTGAGGGGGTCCTGTGGTGGACTGGCTGTGGGATGTGGTAGCCGACTGATCTGTGGTGCCAGGTGGGCCAGGAATTCATCCAGATCAAGTCCTCCATAGTTGCTGTCATCACTGAGGGCATCTTCTGGTGGTGGACTGGGTAGCTATTGCACGTCCTCACTGCTGACATTCGCTGGTGCACCTGTGGGGATATAAGTGATTTGTTAGGGTGATTGTCACATATTTCACATTTCTACCTTTCCCAATGATATTGGTGTTGTCCTCCCACCTTTGGTTGCATGTGGTGATGGGTTGTGGGATTGGTAGTTCTACATGCTGTCCATGCATTGCTGGTGGGTGTGCATGTAGACCTGGGAGGGATGTGCTTGCAGTGGGTATGGCATGCAGGGGTAGACATTTAGGTGTGGTAATTGGGATGGTGCACTGTGTGGGATGGAGTGGGGTGAAGGTAGTCAGGGTGAGGGGGTGACATGACATGCAGGTATGGGTAGTGGTAGGTTTGTAATGGTGGCTCACCAGTGTCCAGTCCTCCGGGTACTCCAGTGAGGGGTTCAGGATGCAGTATTGCAAGCCTTTCTCCTCCCATGCTGTCAACTGCGGGGGAGGAGGTGGGGGTCCACCGCTAGTGCTCCTGATGGCGAGCTGGTGCCTTGCGGCAATGGAACGCACCTTGCCCGTAGATCGTTCCACCTTTTTTTTGTCAGTGTGTTTTGCCTGTCTCACTGGGACACTGCTAGCCAGTACCCCAGTGCTCATTGTTTGTGTCCTATGTGTGTTCTCAGTATGCTTAACTGTGTCACTGAAGTTCTGCTAACCAGAAGTCCAGTGCTTATGCTCTCTCTACTTACCAAATTTGTCACTACACTTTAGTGACTCCATATTACAATTCTGATTGGCACACTGGATCCCCCCCTTATAAGTCCCTAGTGTATGGTACCTAGGTACCCAGGGCATTAGGGTTCCAGGAGATCATTATGGGTTGCAGCATTTCTTTTGCCACCCATAAGGAGCTCATACTATGACTAGGAAATTGGTGAGTTCCCAATCAGCTGCCTCATACTGTACGTGTAGTTTGCTGTAGGGGGCCAAGATATTACTGGCCACATTGTTAATGTATTTGTTGGCATGCTACCTTGCCAGGCAGGAATTGTTTGAGTAAGGAGTACAGGGTATGTCTATGTAAACGACCATGGTTTGTGGCAAGTACTGTGCTACTGTGTATTGTATGACCCTCCATCAAGTCAAAGAAGGCCAAGATATCCACATTAGTAGGTTTTCACTGCATAACTTCTGTTCCCCCTATGATTTCATCCAGATGTTCATGTCAACGAAAAAGGAGACAATGGCATGGCATACCAGCAGAATGTTAGCTTATTACTCTGTGTGAATAATGGGTAGATATTGACCAATTGCACCCTTTCTTTCTCTCCAACCCTCCTCCTTCTCCTCTGTCTTTGTGTGCATCAGCATCATCAGGCGAAGGAGAAGGGTCACCAGTGAGTGGGGAATCTGCAGCCCACGGGACCCAAAAGGCTGAGACCAGAGGAGCAACAGGCACATGCAGACACAGCAACATCCACTCCCTACACATATTCCCCCACCACCTCCTCCCTCACATACACTACACTACTCAAACCAGCTATCACCAGTCCCAGATCCAGCCACCAGTCCCCTCCTGCCCACCATCACCACAAAAACACATCAACCCCGTACACCACTTACGCACTCACCATGACTACTAATACCCCAACATTCAGAACATCCACCTTACATGCAGACACCACCCCAACAGACACTCACACATCCACTCTGGCATCTCCCTGCATCCCCCCTCCTCCAGGTACACCTAAACACCTGCACTCACCCACACAACAGACACCCAGCACACACACATGGTATCCACCCACGCACCAACACCCAAGGCACATACACATACACATACACACCTCTCAAGCACTCCCTTGCCCTCAACTCCCAAACGTTTTTCCCATGACTGCCCTTGTGACCCTAAACAATTATACCTCTATGAGTTTGCCCTATTCCCTCCCACTGACCTAGTTCCTGTTCTCCCCAAGCACCCTGCTACCCTCACCAAACCCAGTCCTTTCACATCCCAGACCTCCCACAATCCCCCTGGTACTGCCCATGCCCCTCCCACAGCAAAGACTTTGACCCCCACAAAAACAAGTGCCACCCCCCCAAACCCAAAACCAAAGGCCCTCCCCCAAAGTCAAAGCCTAAGGGAAATCCCTCTCCAAACCAAAACCAAAGAACCCCCCCTCCCAAACCCAAGCCTCCATCACTCCTTAAGTGTCTGCCTGCCCCATTGATGCCCCTGCCATGTGGAGTCCACTTTGCAGTCAGGAGTCAAGTTGGGCCCAGAGAAATTGCCCAGTGTGCCTGGGGCACTGTGAACAACTGGATTGACCAGTAGGCCCATTTTGTATATAGTTTTTTTACTACATTTTGTATATATATTTATTACATCTCCACCCCTTAACCATTAGTGTTGAGGGTTACAAACTTGTCCTGCCTTTCCTTACACGTGTATGTGTTGTATATGTGTGATTTGGTGTATGTCTTCTGTATATATGATGTATTTGTGTAGCAGCATGAGTTGTATGGGTGAGTTGTGCTATGGACTTGTTGTGATGTGTTGTGTTGGTGTTGTATGGCATTGTGTGGTAGTGGTGTGTATTGTGAAGCATCTGTGATTTACTTTGTGTGTTGGGCGGACGTGGTGTGTCATCTGATAAGATGTTTGGCAGTGTTATTGTTTGTATTGGTTGTGTTCTGTTGTTACATGTTGCTGCCAGTATGTGTTTTCCTGTGGAGGTGTGCGATGTACCTCTCTGCCAATGCGTTTGTGTGCTTACAATGGTGTTGTTGTTGTGTTACTCAGTGGTATTATGTGTCGATGTGTTTCACAGTGCTGGTGATGTGTGTGTATGGTGTGGTGTGTGTATGGCATGTGTGTGTTGGCCGTGGTGTGTGTTGTTTGTGTGTGGGTTTGTGTATGTAGATGTGTTTGTGTGTTGGTACGGGTGTATGTTTGCGTGTGTGTGTGTGTGGGAGTGGCTAGCCATGCAGGGGTTGTGTGTTGTGCTTTGGTGTGTACTGACCGCCTTCCCTCCAGTGTGTGCTAGGTGGGTGTACTTACGGTGGTTGCCTTTGTCGCCATTGCTGGTTCTGTAGTTGTATGGCCAGCAGGATCAGTAGGAAGACTTCATGTTCGGGTTCATTGGCGGCTGCGGACGTGTCTGTGTTCCTAAAGGTGAGTGTCTCCTTTCATGTTGTTCGTTTTCGTCAGGCTTTTCATGGCGGTGAAACCAGCCTGGAAATCCTGGCAATGTGCAACCTTGTAATATGCTCAGCGGAAACATGAGCTCCACTGACCTGAAGATGCCTGCTGGCGACCCAGGCACTCCGTCCCCACTGCCGGTACTGGCTATGTATTTTCTGTGTTCTGTTGGGAACGCTGCCATATTCATAATATGGCGGTCTTCTCTGACCGGCCGCCGGCTGTGCGAACTCCATCGTCACCGAGGCGGTCATAGGACTGCCAAACTCGTAATGACCATCTGAATGTTGTAACATTCTTTCCTGGGATTGCATTGACAGTATCATTTGTCCATTGAAAGAGCGCACTCAGGTCGGGCCTGTGATTTGTTATTGGCCGCTCCTAGTATTGTGATTCAAGCATTAACCACTGAGCAACACTTAGGCCCTCATTCCAACCCTGGCGGTCATGGACCGCCAGGGTGGAGGGACACGGAAGCACCGCCAACAGGCTGGCGGTGCTTCCAGGGCCATTCTGACTTCAGCGGTAAAGCCGTGGTCAGAAAAGGGGATCCGGCGGTTTCCCGCCAGATTTCCCCTGGCCTGGAGACGGGGTTACTTTGGCGGGCGGCGGACGCCGCCCGCCAAAGTCAGAATGACCCCCTTAGTCTTCCTCCTACTATGGCCAGCTAATGTTAATTGCACTCCACAGTGGATGAGTCAGTGTGAGCTCACTCAGGGGAGTGTAGGCAGCACTCCAGTGGTTGGCCGAGCAGCAGTGTGAAGGTTACGTTGCACGCAGTCAGGTGAATTATGCTTTTTGGGTTCTTCCTTGGGACCATACAAGTTACCTACACAAACAAGTTAGGAGCCTGCAAATGTGTGTCTGGTTATGTCGATGTCCTCGCTTGCAAACAGATGCCCATCTTCCTTCTGGGCAGAGCCCCATTCAGGGTAACCGATGACTGTGGTCTGATGGAGCATTTCAGGTATACTCTAAGGGAGTGACAAATCCTTTCACCCTAGCAGAGGATAAGAGCGGTTAACATCACAATTGATCAACATTTAATTTACAGGATTACCAATTTGGCCACACAATGAAAACCCAATCTTAAATATAATATAAGGGTTTTATTACAAATTAATACTTAGATTAATGTAAACAATTCTCCAAACAAGCTGTAGAGGTACGTTTACACCACTAGGTGTCCAAATCTCTGGAAAAACACAATCTAAATAACATTAAAAAACGTAAACTCTCAATAAGTGCTATTCAAAACAACAATAACATCACTTGATGCTCAGTAGTAAGTGTTGTCCAATCCATGTAAGCATTAGTGCAAACTGAAATAATCTAAATAGCTAACAAAGCAAAGGGAATACTTCAAAGACAGCAAGTCCTTAATTAACATTTGTTGTACTACAAGACATATGGACAAAGAATAAAAAGGTAATAATGGACAAAAAGAAGTTGGAAAAATGACATCTGGGGCAAAATACAGCTATCTAGGGTTGGCAAAAAGTAAGTAAAATGGGAAGGTGTCAGCATCTCAGAAGCTCGGTCAAGAGTCTTCTCATGAGTCAAACAAAAGGTAAGTCCTCTCAGCAAGCATTTGTGGAAGTGCCGGGCTACCCTAAAGAGGTCTGTACCTCTCCAAGTCCAAGGGATCTCTGCTACTCTAGCTAATTGACAACAATAAATTGAATGATGATTTGTCCATTGGTAACAACATATAGATCGAAAGACGTCATTGTCCCATCACTTCATATCATACAACAGGGATCTGTAATATGACTAGAAGTTCCCAAGTCCATCCTGGGAGGGTATATGTCCTTGGTGTTCTGTACAACTTTGCAACATACTTAATAGAACTAGATTTCAAATTTTTTACTTCCTCATGTATCGGCTTCAAGGTTTATTTCTCAGACTAAAACAATGGCAAATCCATTTGCAAGCTAACATTTCCTGTGAACTCCATTTGGAAAGAAATGTCATGTTAGCAGAAAATAATAGCTCCTATATTCTGTGATGCTGGGGCCTAGGAGGCCTTAACATGACTAAACTAAAGCAGAATTAAAATGGCTCACTTTATTCATGTAAGCAAACACATGTAAATGTTTCATTTATAAAATGTTCATTAATAAATATTGTCCAACTCTCTATTATAATAAATTGTAAAGGTGAAATACATTGTTAATACATGTCAAAAAATATGGTGGGGAACTAAATACTTCAACATTAGCCTACAGCATTTAGGCCCTCATTCCAACCCTGGCGGTCGGTGTTAAAGCGGCGGCTAACCCGCCAACAGGCTGGCGGTTAAAAAAATGGAATTCTGACCCTGGCGGAAACCGCCAACAGAGATCGCCACTTTAACACTCCGACCGCCACGGCGGGACAAACAAACAGCGCGGCGGTCACTGCCAACAGACAGGCGGGAGACAATGTACCGCCCACCCTATCACAACCCACCAATCCGCCACCTTTTCCGGGGCGGCAGCCCCACCGATAAAAACCCGGCGGAAACAGACATTTCAAACCGAAAACGCTCACCTCCATACACCCCACGAGGAATCTGGACAGCATGGAACCCGAATTACACATCCTACCAGCTATTGTATTCCTGCTCCTCTACCAGGAGCACGAACGCCGGCGCAGAAGACAACGGTGAGTACTGCACCTACGACACAGGGGAGGGGGGAGGAGAAAATATTACGGGCACACACATACGCGACACACCCACCCACCCCCACCCACTACAACACACACATCAATGCATAGCAATACATCACTGTTACAACCCCCAAGCCCCCCCGAAAGAATGCAAAGACAAAAGGAATAGATCATAAACAGTCGAATATATTGGATCATTGCCTTATAAAAATATCACACATTTAAAACTAATATATACATAAATATTAAAAGTCCGATAATTCTAGCTGTCATTGTCCGTGGACCACTGGGCCCAAATCACATGGGCAAGGCCCACACAAGATACCTGACCTAAACGGAGAGAACACTGCAGGGGCATCAGATAGAAAAACTACAGGCACCTCAGGGGGAAGGGAAGGGGGGGGGGCCCTCAGCCACATGAGTACACGACGCCAGATCCACGAGGGGCCTCCATGCCCACTGTCCCATCCTGGGGAGTGCAAAGCCACAGTCTCACAAGTCTCTACAGTGGGTGGGTTGCCCACTGTTCCATCCTGGGGAGTGCAAAGCCACAGTCTCACAAGTCTCTACAGTGGGTGGCTTGCCCACTGTTCCATCCTGGGGAGTGCAAAGCCACAGTCTCACAAGTCTCTACAGTGGGTGGCTTGCCCACTGCCATATCCTGGGAGTGCAAAGCCACAGTCTCTCAAGTCTCTACAGTGGGTGGCTTGCCCACTGTCCCATCCTGAGGAGTGCAAAGCCACAGTCTCACAAGTCTCTACAGTGGGTGGCTTGCCCACTGCCATATCCTGGGGAGTGCAAAGCCACAGTCTCTCAAGTCTCTACAGTGGGTGGGTTGCCCACTGTCCAATCCTGTGGAGTGCAAAGCCACAGTCTCTCAAGTGGATAACAGTCTCCACTGGTACTGGAGGGGGACTAGTGCCCAGAGTGCTTCGTGCAGCCCTGCCCGACACAGATGCGGGCCTGCCCCTTCCGCCAATGGGTCAGCGGTGCTTGAGACGGCGGTGCCCTGTTCAGCGGTGCTTGAGACGGCGGTGCCCAGTTCAGCGGTGCTTGAGACGGCGGTGCCCTGTTCAGCGGTGCTTGAGACGGCAGTGCCCAGTTCAGCGGTGCTTGAGATGAAGGGCCCAGCGGAGCGGTGCTTGAGATGAAGGGCCCAATTCAGCAGTGCTTGATTGAAAGGGCCCAGTTCAGCGGTGCTTGAGACGGCGGTGCCGTGTTCAGCGGTGCTTGAGACGGCGGTGCCCTGTTCAGCGGTGCTTGAGACAGCGGTGCCCAGTTCAGCGGTGCTTGATATGAAGGTCCCCTGTTCAGCGGTGCTTGAGACGGCGGTGCCCAGTTCAGCGGTGCTTGAGACGGCGGTGCCCAGCGGAGCGGTGCTTGAGATGAAGGGCCCAGCGGAGCGGTGCTTGAGACGGCGGTGCCCAGCGGAGCGGTGCTTGAGATGAAGGGCCCAATTCAGCGGTGCTTGATTGAAAGGGCCCAGTTCAGCGGTGCTTGAGACGGCGGTGCCCTGTTCAGCGGTGCTTGAGACGGCGGTGCCCTGTTCAGCGGTGCTTGAGACGGCGGTGCCCAGTTCAGCGGTGCTTAAGACGGCGGTGCCCAGTTCAGCGGTGCTTGAGATGAAGGGCCCAGCGGAGCGGTGCTTGAGACGGCGGTGCCCAGCGGAGCGGTGCTTGAGATGAAGGGCCCAATTCAGCGGTTCTTGATTGAAAGGGCCCAGTTCAGCGGTGCTTGAGACGGCGGTGCCCTGTTCAACGGTGCTTGAGACGGCAGTGCCCTGTTCAGCGGTGCTTGAGACGGCGGTGCCCAGTTCAGCGGTGCTTGAGACGGCGGTGCCCAGATCAGCAGTGCTTGAGATGAAGGGCCCAGCAGAGCGGTGCTTGAGATGAAGGGCCCAATTCAGCGGTGCTTGATTGTAAGGGCCCAGTTCAGCGGTGCTTGAGACGGCGGTGCCCAGTTCAGCGGTGCTTGAGACGGCGGTACCCAGTTCAGCGGTGCTTGAGATGAAGGTGCCCTGTTCAGCGGTGCTTGAGACGTCGGTGCCCAGTTCAGCGTTACTTGAGACGGCGGTGCCCAGTTCAGCGGTGCTTGAGATGAAGGGCCCAGCGGAGCGGTGCTTGAGATGAAGGGCCCAATTCAGCGGTGCTTGATTGAAAGGGCCCAGTTCAGCGGTGCTTGTTTGAAAGGGCCCAGTTCAGCGGTTCCGGCCCAGGCATGGGTGTCACTCGCCACCTGGCATGTGACTGGCAGGGCCTTCCTGCCCATCTGTCCGTTGGCTTGCGGGGCCCTCCTGGGCTGCCGTACCGGGCCTCTGGGTGTCCTCCTGCACACCTGGGAGGGGGCTGGTGGGGCACTCCTGGGCAGCTGGCCTGCTGCCGGACTTGTCGGGCGTGCTGCCCTTCCCACCCTTCCCTGGTCGTCTGTGGCCCTTTGACCCCTTTGGCGGTGTGCCAGGTGGCACCCCACTTCCAGACGGAGCCAGGGTAGGGATTTTGGTCCCTGGTGTCCGTGGCCTCTCGCGCCGGGCACTGCTCACTTTTGGGTGCTTTTCAGGGGGTGGGCTGGGCGTGCCTTGGCTCCTCGCCGGAGTTGTTGCCCTTGAGGGTGGGGGACTCCACAGTCCTTGGACAACAGTCCTGATAGGTCCTGGTTTGGTGGTGGCTGAGGTGCTGATTGCAGTCTTATGAGATGGACGGGGTGGGGAGTTGTTGGAAAGAGGTTAAGGTTGGCAAGGAAAAGCAATTTGGAAAGAGAGTGACGGGTAGGTGTAGTGGGTATGGGAGTGGAGGAAGAGGATGTGGTTGTAGGAGTGTGAAGTCTGGTGTCTTTGGGTGCAGGTGCTTGGGCTGGAGGCTGTCGTGAGGTGGATGGCTGTTGGGTGGGTGGCTGCTTGCGTTTGTGTGGTTTGGAAGAGGGGGTGACAGACACACTGGGAGAGGACACAGGGGACGTGTACATGGTAGTGGGGGTGGTGACTGCACGTGTGCGGAGTGTTCTGGTGGGTGTGCTGGTGATGGTCGTAGTGGCTGAAGATGTTGTGCATGCAAGTGTGAGTGGAGACGTCACAGGGAGGGAGGAGAGAGACGAGGAGGAGGGGGACACAGTGGAGGCAGTGGCTGTTGGTATGTCTGCATGTGGATGTTGCTTGTGTGAATGCTTGTGTGATGTGTGGTGCTTATGTCTGGATGAGCTTCCCTTGGGTGTTGAGGTGTGTGCAGGCTGGTCTGTAGGTGTGTCTGGGATAGGCAGAGGTACAGGGGATTGGGTCTGGGTGGAGGAAGTTGGAGGGGGGAGGCTAGAGACAGGGACAATTGCTGCCGTCAGTGCTGAGGCCAGAGCGTTGAACGATCGCTGATGGGCAGCCTGACCCGAATGAATGCCCTCCAGGTATGCATTACTCCGGTGCACCTCCCTTTCTACACCCTGGATGGCATTCAAAAGGGTAGACTGCCCAACAATGAGCGTCCTCAGGAGGTCAATGACCTCCTCACTGAGGGCAGCAGGGGTGACTGGGGCAGGGCCTGAGGTGCCTGGGGCGAAGGAGATGCCCACCTTCCTGGGTGAGCGGGCACGGGGCGAAGGCTGAGGGGCTGCTGGGAGGGCGGTGCTGGTGCGCTGGGTGGCGGCTGTACCTGTTGTTGCGGGGGGCACGGATGTTGCCGCCACCACAAGGGAGCTCCCTTTAGAGGACGAGTCGCTGCCACTGACATCAGCACGAGTCCCCGCTGTGGAGCTCCCCTCGCCCTCCGTCTCACTGGTGAAATCCGACTCAGTTGCATGGCCCGCCATGGCCATGTGAGATGCAGCTCCCTCGTGCTCCGATGCCACTTCTCCTCCGCCTGATGATGCTGATGCACACATGAACAGGAAGGCCACAAAAAAGGGGGGGGAGAAATAAAGACATGTTGAGTGCATGGATTACCGCTACCGTTGGCGGACAAGACAGACACAGAAGCCCCCTGCACTACGCCGCGCACTTGGGGTCCACTACGCAATCCGTGGGACATGGCCTACAAGCCTATCGACGACAACTGCACACATAGATGACACAGGGCCATGGATACATGAACTTGGCACCCTACAGAGGTGGGGGGCGGGGGCACAGGGCCATGCCTTACTGAGGGGCATAGCCTACAGAATTCGCCCTGGCCTAGGAAGACCCACAGCCCTCCTCCCCCACCCAGACACCTCCACTGCGCGCAAAGTCACCAGAATGAGACTGTACTCACCCCCTTGTGTCTGCTGTGATGTCCTCACGCGCCCATCCAAATCGGGGTAGGCCACCGCCAGGATCCGGGACATCAGGGGGGTCAATTGACGACTGCCACCCCTCCTACGTTGGGAGGCCATCCCCAGCAGAGCCTCCGCCGTCTTCCTGCTCCCGCAGCGGATGTCCTCCCACCTCTTCCGGCAGTGGGTGCCCCATCTGTTGTGGACCCCCAGGGTCCGGACGTCCTTGGCGATGGTATGCCAAATCGTGATTTTCTGGTGGGCGCTGACCTATGTGACATGTACAGGGAGAGAAACATTTTCATCACCTTCTGCATGCTCAATGTGAGTGGCCCCCCATCCCCACCCTTGCCATGTGGCACATGCTCTCATCTGTCGTCTGATGCATGACTCAATCGCTCCCCTCCCCACCATCTTTCTTCCACCCGACTCAACCCAGGCATTGCCCCCGAAGCATGGTCCCAGTGTACTTACCTGTTGTTCTGGAGGACCGTAGAGTAGCGCATACTGGGGGAGGACCCCATCCACGAGTTTCTCCAATTCTTTAGAAGTGAAGGCAGGGGCCCTTTCCCCAGTCGCAGCAGCCATTGTCTCTTCCAGACCGAGGTCACAGCAGCACTTGCAGTGTAGGTCCTCTCCTGTGGAAGATCAGGTATCGAGTGATTAAGCTGATAGAAAATGGCGGTCACGCCCGCGGCGGTGCGTACCGCGGCGGTGCGTACCGCGACCGCCGGTGCACATCGTCATTGGCTCCTGAAACCCATAGGATTCAATGTGAACCAATGCAGCTTTGCGCCGCGGTCTTCGACCGCCTACTGCCACGGTGTGCCACGCCAGCGCATTGACCTCACATCCCATTGTCACACTTCACAGGTCAGGCAGCCGCCATTTCAAGGGCCCACATGGCTTAATTCCTCATGCGTCACACATACCTAGGCCTTTCCTCAACACTCATACACACCATTCAATGCATAGTGAATCGTGTTGTGTGCAAGCTGTGGGAACGTACCTGTGGGTTGATTGACTCTGTGCTCGCTGTTGTCCTTCCTAGGCACCGTCCGCTTGGCAATACGAGGAGATGGAGGAATCTTCGCGCGTACAGACCGCTGGTGGACCTGTCGACAATGGAGGAACGACATGTCATTCTGACATACAGGCTTGACCGAGCCACTATACATGAACTGTGTGCCCAGCTGGAGGCAGACCTGATGTCACCCATCCGCCAACCCACAGAGATCCCCCCTCTAGTGCAGGTGCTGTCAGTACTCCATTTCTTAGCAAGTGGGTCATTTCAAACAACAGTGGCCATATCATCAGGGATGTCTCAACCTATGTTTTCCAAGGTGTTGTCCAGAGTGTTGTCTGCCCTGCTCAAACACATGCGGAGCTACATCGTTTTCCCTGAGGTGGGGGATTTGCCTACATTGAAGGGTGACTTCTATGCCCTTGGACATATTCCCAACATCATAGGTGCCATTGATGGGACCCATGTGGCTTTGGTACCCCCCAGAGAAAGTGAACAGGTGTACAGGAACAGGAAAAGTTATCATTCGATGAATGTCTAGATGGTCTGTTTGGCAGACCAGTACATCTCACATGTTAATGCCAAGTTCCCTGGCTCTGTGCATGACGCCTACATCCTGCGCAATAGCAGCATCCCGTATGTGATGGGGCAACTCCAGAGGCACCGTGTGTGGCTATTAGGGGACTCTGGTTACCCCAACCTTTCCTGGCTATTGACCCCAGTGAGGAATCCCAGGACCAGGGCAGAGGAACGCTACAATGAGGCCCATGGGCGGACTAGGAGGGTGATATAACGCACCTTCGGCCTCCTGAAGGCCAGGTTCAGGTGCCTCCATATGACAGGTGGATCCCTAATGTACTCACCAAAGAAGGTGTGCCAGATCATCGTGGCCTGCTGTATGCTTCACAACCTGGCTTTGCGCCGCCAGGTGCCTTTTCTGCCAGAGGATAGTCCAGATGGTGGTGTTGTAGCAGCTGTGGAGCCTGTGGAGAGTGAAGAAGAGGAAGCCGAAGAGGACGACATAGACAACAGGAACACAGTAATAGAGCAATACTTTCAGTGACACACAGGTAAGAGTACACACCGGCATATTACATTTACTTAAAGACTCCTACCTCTCTACTGTCTGACTTTTTCCCCCAGTGTATGGTAACTGTGTTGTGACTTTCCCTTCCGTTTTCAGAGCTGTGGACCCCACTGCGTGACATCTGCTTAGTTTCCCCATGGACTACAGCTGTGTGACAGCGGTTTTTTGGCATCACTATGTGAATAACAATTGTGGCACTGTCATGTCTAATACATTTGTTAAAATCACAGACAGACTCCAGATTGTTTATGTGCAATAAGTGTGTTTATTCAAGTGCTCTAATTTGGATGGGTGGTTGCAAATTGGTGAGGGGTGATGGTGGAGGATTGTCCATGGCAGAGTCCAGACTATCAGGTTCACAGGTGCATTGTCCAAATGCCTGTGGGAAGTGGAGCAGGGGCATTTTAAAGTTGGACAGGGTGACAATGTGGGACAGTGGGATGACAATCAGGGCGGTATCCTTTGCTGGCGGGGGTCTTGACATGTTACTCTGTCTTCTTCCTGGATCTCAGGGCCCGCTTGCGGGGTGGTTCTCATTCTGCAGGGGGTGGGGTTCTGGTGGCCTGTTGGTCTTTTGTCAGGGCCTCCTGTCCACTAGCGCCGGCGGAGGTGGTAGCCAGTTCTTGGTCCATGCTAGTGTCAGGGGCCCTTTGAGGTGCCAGAGTGGTCCGCAATGTGGAGATTAACTCATTCAGGGCCACTACGATGGTACCCATGGCGGTACTGATGTTTCTCAGTTCCTCCCTGAACCCCATATACCGTTCCTCCTGCTGTGCCTGGATCTCCTGGAACCTGGCCAGTACCGTTGCCATCGTCTCCTGGGAGTGGTGGTATGCTCCCATGATGGTGGTGAGGGCCTCTTGGAGAGTGGGTTCCCTGGCCCTGTCCCCCCCTGTCGCACAGCAGCCCTCCCAGTTCCCCTGTTTCCCTGGGCCTCTGTCCCCTGGACGGTGTGCCCACTACCACTGCCCCCAGGTCCCTGTTGTTGTTGGGGTGGTGGGTCAACCTGGGTGCCCTGTAGTGGCGGACACACCGCTGATTGATGTGTCCTGGAGACAGAGGCATGGGCCCGCTGGGTGGGAGCTGTGCTGGTGTTCCCAGAGGGGGTTAGGTCTGGTGTAGCCTGTGGCTGTCTGTGGGGAACCGACTGTCCAGAGGTCCCCGATGGGCCGGGCTGGTCATCTGGGTCCAGGTCGACAGAGCTGCTGTCATCGCTGGGGGCCTCTTCTGGGGGTGGGATGGACATCTCTGTACCCTCCGTGGCGATGTGGTGGCGTTCGGGTCCTGCAGGGGTATAAGGGTATGGTTATTGGTTCTGTGTGTGGCATTTCGTGGGATGGATGGGTGTCCGTGTACCCAAGTGCAGGCATTCCCGTGTGGGGGCTTTTGTGAGGGTGGCTTGTGGGGGAGATGGTTATGTGCAGTGGGCATGCTTTGGTGATGGGTGTCCATGCTTTGTGGTCGCATGCAGGTCTAGGTGTTGGGATGGGTGGGTTGTGATGGTGGTACATTTGGAAGGAGTTGGTGTGATGGGGGTGGGGGTGAGGGTGGGGGTATGTGCTGGCATGCAGATGGGGTGGGGGTGGGAAGTAGTAGTTAAGATTTGACTTACCAGAGTCCATTCCTCCAGCTACTCCTGCGAGGCCCTCAGGATGCAGGATGTGCAAGACTTCCTCCTCCCATGCTGTGAATTCTGGGGGAGTAGGTGGGGGTCCGCCGCCAGTCTTCTGCACCGCAATGTTGTGCCTTGATACCATGGAACGCACCTTCCCCCGTAGGTCGTTCCATCTCTTCCTGATGTCCTCCCGATTGCGTGGATGCTGTCCCACCGCGTTGACCCTGTCGACTATCCTTTGCCATAGCTCCATCTTCCTAGCAATTGTGGTGTGCTGCACCTGTGCCCCGAAGAGCTGGGGCTCTACACGTACTATTTCCTCCACCATGACCCTGAGTTCTGCATCAGAGAACCTGGGGTGTCTTTGGGGTGCCATGGGGTGGTGTGGATGAGGGGAGGGATGTTGTATGTGTTGTGGAGTGTGATGTGTGTGGTGGTGTATGGTGTTTTGTGCGTTGTAATTGTGTGGGTGATGTTGTGATTAGCCTCTGTGTGATGGTCTACTCTAAGCAGTGCTGTCTCTCTCTGTCCTTGATTCACAATTGTGTTAGTAAGGGTTTGTGGGTAATGTGGGTGTGTGTTTTATATTGTCTTAGGTGTGTGGGAGTGGTGTGTGTATGTGTATCAGGTGTGTGTATTTCAAATTGTCCAATGTAGTTGTGTTTTGTAAGGGTGTGTGTATTTTGACCGCACCGGTGTGTACCGCCAATGGAATACCGCGGTTGAAAGACCGCCTCGTGGATTCGTGGGTCGTAATGGCATGGGCGTATTTCTGTTGGCGTGACGGTGGAGGTTTGGTCATCGCCATTTTTTCGCTGACCTTTGGTGTGGCGGACTTTTGTGGATGTCGGGTTTTTGGCGGTTTGCCAGTTGCGGGTCAGAATGACCGTGGTGGTTTACCACGGCCGCGGCGGTGTTATGGCGGTCTTCTGACCGGCGGTAAGCGCCTTTTACCGCCGAGGTCAGAATGACCCCCAAAGTGTTAAGTATTTGCACCCACACACAGTAACATAGAGAAAACACTACAAATAGACACCACACCAGTTTACAAAAATAGCCAATATTTATCTAAGTAATACAAGACAGAAATGACAAAAATCCAACATACACAAGCCAAGATATGAATTTTTAAATATTAAATCCCAATAAAGTGCTTAGAAACACAATAGCTCCAACTGGTGATATCACTCCATCGTGACGGAGTCGTTCCCAACAGTCCGACACCACTCACGAGGGAGTGCAGCACTGGTCACGGAGTTGAAAGGACCACAGGTATAGTAGCATAGAAACGTGGCAGAGTCAAAGAAGTGGCATGGAGTCAGGGAGGTGAGGTGTTGCTGGAACCAGTGTGGCGTTGGTTCCGTGCTGCTACGCAGGAGGTGAGATGTTGTTTCTTTACTGCTACCAGAGGAGGTGGGGTGTTGTTTCCTTACCAAGGCTGCGAGGTAAGGCGGTGTCGACAGCGATGCACCGTTTTTTTTAACGATGTGGCGCAGTTGATGTTTATAGTGGATCAAGGCGGGATGGGCTGATCTCTCGGGGTTGCGGTAACACCACAGGGCCACAGGCGCCACAGAGGATTCAGGTGTCACGGATTTCAGTGACACAGCACTCAGGACTTAGGATGTCATGGGACTTCAGGGGCGCTGTGGTGGCATCAAGCCTGTGGTAGTCGCACTTCAGTGGGGACCACAGCTTTGGGTGCAGGCAGCTGCATGGAGTTGGGCCGCAGCGCTGGTTCTAGAGCTGTCCGGAGCTGGTGTGCCCGATTCTTCTTGCTCTTAGGCCAGCTTTCACTGTCAAGAGCTCAGGGACTGGAGTGGGCCCCACCTGGCAAGTCAGGATCCTCAACAAGAGATCCCAGAGGCTGGCTGGGTACGTTTTTTCTGTCCCTGAGACTTTTTAACAGGAGGCAAGCTCAGTGCAAAGCCTTTGGAGAGAATCTTCACAAGCAGGATACACAGCAAAGTCCAGTCTGACACCCCTCCAAAGCAGAATCAGCCACTGCAGGCCAAACCATCAAAGCACACACAGCAAAGAGGCAGCACTCCTGATTGCTCTTCAGCTCTTCTCCTCGGCAGAGTCTCCTCTTGATCCAGAAGTCTTCACAAATTGTGGGGTCAGCAGTATAACACTTTTACTAATTTCTGCCTCACGCAAACTTCAAAAGAATTGTGTTGTAGTGCACAAGACCCTGCCTTTCCTTCCCTGGTCCCAGACACACTGTAGGGGGGTTGGAGACTGCATTGTGTAAGGACAGGCACAGCCCTATACAGCCCTATTCATGTGCAAGTGTCAGCTCCTCCCACCACTAAAGCCCAGGAAGACCCATCAGGATATGCAGGGCACACATCAGCTCCCTTTGTGTTACTGTCTAGAGTGAATTCACAAACAGCCCACCTGTCATCTTGACCCAGACGTGTATTCCAGCAGGCAGGCAGAGGCACAGAATGGTTAAGCAAGAAAATGCCCACTTTCTAAAAGTGGCATTTTCAAACTTACAATCTAAAAACCAACTTTACCAAAAGATGCATTTTTAAATTGTGAGTTCAGAGACCCCCAAATCGATGGGCCCGAATCACAAAGGTAAACTTAGATAAAAGTTTAAGATTAAACCTTGTAGTAAAGTTAGACTTTTGGTCTAGGTTTACCTTTGTGAATCAGGCCTCATATCTCTGTCTGCTCCCAATGGGAAATTACACTTAAAAGATATTTCAAGGCAATCCTCATGTTAACCTATGGGAGAGATAGGCCTTGCAATAGTGAAAACCGCATTGGGCAGTATTTCACTTTCAGGGCATGTACAACACACCAGTATATGTCCTACCTTTTAAATATACTTCACTCTGCCCATGGGGCTCCCTTGGGTATACCTTAGGGGTGTCTTACATGTACTAAAAGGGACGGTTTGGGGCTGGTAAGTGGATGCACTTGCCAGGTTGACATGGCAATTTAAAATTCCACACACAGACACTGCAATGTCAGGTCTGAGACATGTTTACAGGGCTACTCATGTGGGTGGCAGAATCAGTGCTGCAGGCCAACTATTAGGATTTGTTTTACAGGCCCTTGGCACACATGTGCATTATACTAGGGACTTACTAGTAAATCAAATATGACAATCAGGGATAACCAATCATAATCACAATTTACTCAGGGAGCACATGCACTTTAGCACTGATCAGCAGTGGTAAAGCACGCAGTGTACCAAAACCAGCAAAAACAAAATCCAGCACAGGCAAAAATACAGGAGGCATAGGCAAAAAAGGCAAGGGAAACTTCGCCAAGGATGGCAGGTCTAACAGCACCACTTTACAATTAACTTGCTTTAATTCACACAATAAAGGGTTAATATGGTCATGTATAAATCAACATTGTAACATCAAAGGTAGCAGCCACATCTCAGCTGCACCAGGTCACAAATTGATGGGCGCCTCTGGATTTAAGGTGCTATCTTCTTCCAGTGAGGTGAATCATTGGGCACTTTTGGTTTCTTCAGAAACACCTCTCGTCAAAGGTCACTGCCACAGGACAGCCGATGCTGCTTGTACACTCAGGTCACCGGGACCTCATCCATTATCGTGAGCAGTGAGGGCCTTCCCATGCAGATTCTCCCCAGGCTGCAGTGGTCATCACAGTTCATCACCTCCTAATCCAACTTTGCTGGTCTCCTGTGTGGACAGTCACTTGCCTCTGCAGCGGCTTTTCCTGCAGGCAGTTGAATTTACTAAGCGTCTTGGTCATGAACCTGGCAAGGGGAGTTGACAGTGGATATTCCTATTCTGAAGCCCAGACGAACCCCCTGTCAACATTGGCGAGGGAACCATGTTTCAATGGAGACATTTTGGAAGCTCCACTGCCCTTCTTTTTCCCATATTTACACTAACATTGCAGACAGTAGTTCGGTCTTTCAAAAATAAGTACTGAAACAATTTTCAGGCAGCTCCATATATTGCTCATTCTTCTTAGACTAGTCCAGCCAAAGTCTTTGTCATGACTGAGAGCAGGAATGTGAGGTGGAGCTGTAATTCTCCAGGAATAAAAAGCCCATAAATAGGGCACAAAGGCAAAAGCTATGTCAGGTAACTACCTGTTAACATCTGGGGTGGGGTAGCCCTTCTCTAAAACAGTGAGTCAGAAAAAGGCAGGTGGAAAGTGCATATTTTTGAAGTAGACCTGTGTCTCCACTCCTTAACATTCTTCAGCCTGGCTCATTAGAAAGGATCCCTAGAATGTTCCAACAAGAGCCTTGTAATTTAGGTAATGGTTGAATACAAAATGGGTCCCAGTGTGGCTAATACCACCTCTGCTACACATGCTCCATACACCTGTCCTATAGGAGCAAAAACTAGTATGCTTGTGCGACATCCATTTCCCACATGTATATGTGAAGAACATGGTTTTATGGCAGACCATTTTAAAAAGACAGAAGAGGGTAGCAGGTTATTATCTCTTCCATGGACAAGTAAAAACCTATTCCTTGCCACTATAAGTTGTATATGTCTGCCCCCCTTGTGAATCTTCTAAGCCTGGTGAGCTCGCAGTAGTTATGCCCAATATGGATGGTGCACATGGTGTGCCCCTGGACTTCAGAGCCCCACTGTGGGTCTCAGTCAGTGTGATCAAATTACCTCCATTGCGCATGCATGATTGTAATGTGTACTGAGGCTAAGCCTAAAAAGCTAGTTTTCAACAGTGAGTTCAAGGCAAGGGCCCACTCCCGAGAGCCAATCAGTTGGCCTTTCTCCATTTCAACACAGTTTTCTTTTCTTCTCAGTCATGCCTTTTGAGTAAGTTTTGCCTGCGGGAGGCCAGTTGCATGAGAAAATGTCTTGCAGGGAAATGTGAAACTAATATGTGCCATTAGATTTATTTCTGCTCAAACCAGTTTTATGCCAGTATCTCTTGTGATCTTTGTAGTCAAGGAATGCCGTTGCGCACAGTGATCATGCAACCAGGAAAATATATTTCATTTAATATACACAATTTTTGCATGTGCTGCATGAGGAAAAAAATCTAAATTTCCCCCAGCCCTAGATTTGAAATGCTTTCTATGTAAGAAATAGAGAGGCAAGGTAATATGAGCAATATGTTTAAAACCTTTGCACATAAACCCCAGAATGCTCTTTTAAAAAGAAACACAGCCTCAGGAACAATGAGCATGCCATGACTTGGCTTACAGAGATTCCATGTACGAAGTTAGTGAATAAGAGCCTGATTTAGAGCTTGGCAGATAGCTTACTCTGTCACAAATGTGACAGATAACCTGTCCATCATATTACGATTCCCACAGGGTATAATGGGATTATAATATGGCAAATGGGATATCCGTCACATTTGTGACAAAGTAACCTCATCCTCAAACTCAAAATCAGGCCCGAAACAAGCCATCTAGACAATTAGGAGGTCATTTAAGATTTGTCTGATCAAAGATGAGCCATTGAGCTGGCTGCCCCAGCTCATCCACTAAAGGTAGAGGAATTTTCACCAAAATTGCTTCTGCCACTGTGAAGGTAGCACTACCACAGAGAATGTACTCACTCCCATCCATGATAACAATACTGCTATTCACAACCTCAAAGAGCACAAAGTGATTACAAATTGGAACTTTTGTAATACAATTCTGGTTGTTGTCAAATTCTGCTTAACACTCTTCAAAAATGATTGTAACTTTTTATAGTCCTGGTTTGTTACTAAAGACACATGAAATAAGTATTGTCAATGCCAATTGGTGTGGTTTATAACTGAAAGTGTCTGGGTGCATCCATTTTCTCAACTGTCAGTCCATGCACACAGTCACTTATTATTTATGACCTTGATCACTCATCTTGTACTCATGCATATATTCATCCACCAACTGACTTATTCTTACATTCACCATTTCGCCCATCCACAGTCCCACACGCACTCACTAATCCATAAAGGACCTCTTTAAGTAAGCAGTCTGACCTACTGGATTTGCTGCCACTCTGTAATGGGTGTGAGAGTATTGGTGACAGTGAATGACTGTATAACTCTATGGGTGTAAGAGTGCTCTTAGTGTTGTGATATATCTTCTCTTTGAGAGATGTGAAAGTGTTGTTGGTTGGGTGACTGCTAGTCTGTGAGGAGTATGACGATACTGTTGTTAGTGTGGGAGTGAAAGGGTGTGAGGGGTGTACAATTTCAGAATTCTTACAGTGCTTCCCTGTGAGAGGTACAAGTGATATTGCTAGTACATGAACACTAGTCTATGAGGAGTGCAAGAATGTGTGTCACGGGTTAAGACCAGTGGTGGGAGAAATGCTTCATTCTGCCTGTTGAATTGGTGGAATTTGGCTAATTTCACAATACTCTTGTAGCGCAGAGTTCTGCCCAAATTCCGCCAATTGGCACATAGCAGATTTTCTTTTCCTCTGTGGCTCCAGAAAAACAAGCTGCCAAGTGCAAGCAAGATGTGCCATCCTCTTGCATGATTTTCTAATACGGGCAATTGGGAGTGTTCACAGTCCAAGGGGTGCTTCTTGAGTAGATTTGCTGCCGCTCAAGTAGCTTTTCTGCTTGAGCAGCAGAAAAATCAATCTGGTGTGCATATTTTCTGCCCATTAGTGGAACTTTACAGGATCTCACAGAGTTTTTCTGGAATTCTGTGGAAATCCGCGGGTGAAACTCCATGAGTTCCGCCCACCCCTAGTTGTGTCTGAAGATGATGTGTATGTTATCAGTAGTGTTAGGGGGCTAGTATGTGATGGCTATAAAAAAGCTTCATATAGGGTGGGAGCCTAGATGCATAATGCGTTTCCTGGCTCCAGATCCTGTGGAGAGGGACCTCGGCCACCTGCCTGGGTGCTCTTCACCCAAAAAGCCTGTCTAAGCATGGGGGGGGCTACCAGATCTTTCACAGAAAGATTCTTCAGGCTTTGTTGTGCAACTTGTGATCTACAAAGTTTAGCACAGCACCGTGGTTATAGAAATAAAAAGTTTAGAACAGCATTGTGGCTATAGAAAGGGGTCACCCTTTAATCTGGCACATAGTTCGAGAGAAATATGCATAACATTTGCATTCAACCCTTTACAGGCACACTACAATCAAACTAAATCAGCTCTTTTCTCGTCTATAGCTCCTGGGGGCAAAGAGGAAACTAAATGATGCCAACCGGGAATGGAAGACATCAAAGGCAATTTGCTTCCATGTATACTTAACTGTTGATTTTGGAATCTGGCAATACCTTGCATGTTTGGCTTTTTCAGAACCCAGAAAGAGTCCGGAAGGAAGCATTGTTCATGTTTATTAACTACAAAACTGATGACATCCCTGAGCTGTTTGCATTCTTCAAATGTGCTTAATGTCAAGTATTTGTAAGCATAGCACTGTCATAAGAAATAGATTTACACCCTTAACCAGCTCTGAGATGCATTTGATCTCAACCATGTACCAAACAAGTCAAACAGAGTATTATTCTTGATCTAAGAGTTCTGGGAAAGTAATGTGTTAACAAACCAATATGGGTTTACCAGATTGCATATGACATTCCTGGAAAAGTGCACCAAAACATGAGATATTGTACCAGGACATTCTGTGGCTTTTGACTCTAAATCACACATAAGACACACTTATCTGGAGATAGATCAGAAGCCTACACAGTTCCAAGAATCATACCCACACATGACTCAACAAAACAGATTGGTGTAGTCCTCACTGGTTTGTCATCCTTAGCAGAAATAATGCCCCCACCTCTTCTTTTATGGGAAAACTAGAATAGGGTGCACCCTTCCAATGGGGGAAAGCTGAAGCAGATGTATCGGTAATACAATCCACATTCCAGTTCATGGGTTTCATTAGATTGCATGGTTAATATGTCCACAGCTACATAGATACACCTATAGACAAAGTAATAAAACATGTGTTAAAGGTGAATGTTTAGTGATACATTTCACCTGCTTTGCATGTTTCCCTTCTTCATTTTCTTTGCTGCTTGTTTTGACTCAGGTGCCTCTGAGAGTGCCACATAAAGTCAAAGATGTATGTAATGGTGTAAAATAGTAAATGTTAGTACAGCTGGAGTAAAAGGAGACTGTCTCGCCATGTTTTAACAAGCTAGTTAGCTGGCACTGAAAGATACCCAATTGTCAAACAAACCATTGTAAACTAATGTTGAAAAGGAAGGCGTCCTGGTTCCCAAAGTACCAGTTTTACCATGAAGAAGTAAGTTGCCCTCTCCATGAAAAATGTCACACAGCCTATGAACTACATGACACCAACCCCATTCTTTGACTATCCATGTAAGAGTAAGAGACCTAGTACATGTACTATTTACTGTGACACAACTTACTTGTTTCCCCACCAGGTCTATTCATCCTGAAGGATCAATCTAGACCTCAGGTCTACGCCAGCACAGAAAGTGTTCTGGCAATAGTTTCACATAGGGATTCTCTTTGTTCTCTATTGGACTATGTTAAGGCCATGGCAAGGAAGTAAAGGGAGGATGTAGAACATTAAAGGGAATCTGGTTTCAGGAGCTTCTTCTTTTCATTTTGGATTTCTTTTATACAAGGACCTCTGTGAGATTTTCCACCACAATGCACCCTCCAACACCAATAGCTCCATCACTTTGTAGTATTGGAGGCTGTACTCTGCTATGGTAATTTTGGAACAAATTGGTAATAATTTTTCACAGTGGCATAGGTTCACATTCTTCAAATAACCTAAGGTTGCCGCTGTTACTCACAACTACTTTAGAACTTGGAAAGAAGGAACTAGTTCTACCACAACAAATTGACACTCAGCAACCTTCCAGCTTTTGACTCCTGTGGACTATAGAGCCGGCAAACTGCCTTAAATTAAATGACCTCCTCATAACTACTTCTGCCTACAAAAGGTATTGGCAGCTTTGGAGTGACCATAAAGTCCTGTCTGTCTTGTTGACTCTTTTCCTTTCAGACCTGTATCTGTTACAGAGACCTTAGCAACCATAAAATGTGCAGGCTCCAGTGACTGTTCACATAATGGTCAATTTACAGCAAGACTGAACTGAAGACCTAGAGGAACTCAAATATCCTTTGCAGCTTATGTTCACGTCATGCCTCTGTGCCAGAATTCAAAAGCACTTCTACAAGGAACACAAAAGAACAATTTGCTGACTTAAACATTCCCATCAGATCAGTGTGACTCATCAGTTTCTGACACTGATTTGGTCAGTGATAGTGTCAGCAAGAATATCACAGATTAAATACCATCTGACAAAAATATTATCTACTAAATATAATTTACAAAGATATTACCCCATCAAAGTTGATAATTGAAATCTACACTCAATAGGGCGATATTTAGCACAGAATATTTATGTCATTCAATATTTTTGTCAAACTATTCTGACATGCAACTTTAGTAACATTTGATACACAGCTGAAAGTAGGATCGTTTTCACTGCCCAGTCAGTTCCTTTTTGTATCTAAAAAATTATTTGGACCCTTGAAGTTCTTTATCTGTTTTGACTGTTGCTAACTGGCAAAACAGTGTCCCCAAGGAGTCTTTGACTACTTATAGTTGTTCTGCAGTCTTTTTGCTGTATGTAGTTCCACAAATTGAAAGAGGTCAAAAATCAGCTAGCTGAGGGTGGACAAACTCACATAAGTTCTCTACAAAAAACATTTAAAGGGAACACAATCTGGACCCGGCACAGAATCAATCTTTATTGCAAGTTCAACACAGGATTACAGGTCACTCAGAAGGTATCTTCCTTTTATCCACAATGTGATTGCTAAGTGGCTCTCCAAGCATGACCTGAAATTCAGTGACAGATGTTTCTATAGCTCTACTTCCAACGTTCTAAATCAACTTTGAGTTTTTGCGTTTATCTTCATGCTAATCTGAATTCCCACCACCCCTAATTTTTAAATGGATCCCAGATCCTAAGGCTCAGGCAACTGATGTGTTCTTATGAGAATGGACCCAATTCCATCTTTAAACTTTGATTTTTTTTTTAGGCCTTTTAGATACATTCAGAGGTTTCTCAAGTTTCGTGACAAAGGTTATCGTTAATATTGGTAACTCTTCTTTTGCAGTCCTAGGCATGATTTTTTTATTGTTCCAGAATTAATCGACATTTTAGTTCTATTGCCATACCCTCATTCCTGCAGGTTCCCTAAAGGTGATAGCTCAGAGTATTTTGGGTTAGCCTGGAAAATGATATCCCTTCAATTTAGACTTATTTATTTATTTGTTCCAATATTTTCTATAGTGCTCATACACAAACATTTTTAGAGGTCTTTTACAATGAACTGCAAAGGAAAAACAACATAGAGAGGGCAAACAGTGAACAAATGAAACAACAATAATATTGATCACGCAGATTTATTTCTGGTTCAGAGGAGGACATGGTTTTTCTGTTGTGTTTGGAAGTGGTATGTTCTAAGGTGTTTTGATTGTGAGTTCAGTTCTGAAACCAATGGATTATGTCTTCCCGGGTGCAACACTCTTGGGGATGGATCACAAAACATTTTTGAAGAGTGCTTTTCAGTCTTTGGTGATCAATAAGGCTTGTTAGAAAATCATTTTTGGTGGTGGCAATGTGTCACAAGAATGTTTGTAGACGTTTGTTATGTTGAATTTTGTTATGTTGGTGATATGTTATTTTGGTGTTTGTGTTATGATGTGTTTGTGCTGTATTATTGCATTTTCTTATTCTTGTTTTGTGCTGGGGTTGTGTAATGTTCGGGTTTGACTATTTTGTTTTATTGTGACCTTCATATTTAAGCTGTTGGTATGTTGCTTTGTATTATGTTTTTGTGTTATGAGCTCTTGTTTACTTTAGTGGTGTCATCAAATTATGGATTATTCAAAAGCAGAATTTATTTTAACTTTCCAGTGATAAAATACCGTTTATTGCTGTTTAAGGTTGTAAAATACCAATTCCCAAGCTCTCAATTGTTTAAGACTGAGTCAGCCTAAAACTGTGGCAGCGACCTGTCTTAAATTAGAACTTCCAGTGTTCACTTTGTGTGGTATGGCCCATGGATTTCAGCTAAAGGTTAAAAAGCAGCATATCCGCATGGTGTCAATCATACAGTGCTGGACATATCAGTTCCATTTAATCCGTGTCATACAGATGCATAATTTTCTGTGATCTCTTGTCTTTCATGAGGTGAAAAGGTATTGTTTATTAGAAAACACATACCTGCATTCCAGATCCAAAGGGAATTCCTCAGGACCACCCATCTACAATAGAAATATGATCGGTATCAGTAGATATGCAGAGAGGGAAATGGGACAAGAGAAAAAAATGGATAACTGCACTCTGGCCTGTAATTCTGCTCAGGACTGTCACATAGTGTAGAGAATAATCTTAACACAGGATTTATTCTTTAATTATATTGCCTTGCAGGTACTAATCAAACACTCACTATAATTAAGATATTACTCCAGAAAATGTGAAAACCTCAGACTCGCAAGAGGCCCGCTGACATTCCTATTCCTCTAATTGAAGCATAAACAATATATTTCAGATTAGAATACCTTATGTTTCTTTAAACCTCTCTCTCTTTTCTGTTAAATACAACTACCTCATGATTTCTTGAGTCGGGCTTTGATATGCATTCATGCTATTTCTTAAATTGTAATATAAATAAACATTACTTGGGACTGAATAGTTTGTATTGAGTATAATAAAACACTTTCCAAAGAATTACCTTACCCTAGGTAGAAGTACATGCTTCATGAAATATCAACAAGTTCTAAGGCCCATATTTTTTAGTTCCGCATTTGCGTCATTTTTTGCAAACTTACAAAGTACAATTGTATTTTTTTGTTTATGCCGCTTTTACATTAAAAAGCGGCGCAAATGCGGCGCTAACGAAGTAAATACGGTCCTAAATGTTTTAAGGAGCATTTCCTTATGTTCCACGTATGGTTTAGACTCAAACCATGCAGCAGATATTTGGAGGTTGTACTATGTAAAGGCATTCTACGTAGCAGTACTTTAAACTAACTCAAGTTAATTTTGAAAATACAATTTAATTTCTTCGGAAATACCTCAGTATAGAACTTCAAATTCCAATCACACTTCAAGGAACATTCCCAGAGCTCTGGTAACAGGACCCTGGCTACAGCAACAAAGTATTTTGTTGCCTAGCACAAATACTATGAACCACACAACAATTTGTACTCCATGACCATCGAGGCTTTCAAACGTCATTAGAGTTGTGTGGCCTCATGGGGAATGTAGTTTCTAATTATTAGTTCAGGCGCCTATGTGCTTTCTGCAGTGATGGAAAGCCATTCATCAAGCAATGCCAACATCATGAGTGCATTGCTTTTCATAGCTGAAAAGTACCGTACTTGGAAGATGAACGTGCTCTGGAAGATCAAGTGAGCGCGCTTCATCTAATCACCTAGGGGCAAAGGTCTTCCGTGAAATTGCCTGTGGAACTACTACACTGAAAAACATTTTTAAGGGGCAATTTTCCCAATATATATGGGAGAACGCTCTTTTGCTAATTGGAGGTTTTACTACAGTTTTCACCGTGAATGGGGTAAAAAGATGTTAATTAAAAAAACTTGAAGAAGTTAGAACAGAGAACATTTAATAGCTTAGACTATCCCTACCTACATCTCTCACAGTTTTAGGCCTCAGAACTGTATTAGATATCAACAGAGTGCAAGTTCTCCCTTGGGTACAGAGCGGCAAAATGTAACCCCTCTACACCACTCCAGCCTGAAAGAGCTTCATTGATTGTCTCACGGGCCTCTATCACCTGCAAGATTGCACGCAAGGCAGTAAAAAAACAAAATTTCTCCCTAATCTGAATATTCAATAGTATTATTTCAGGAACTCAACCTAAAACACAAAGCTGTGTCATAGTCAGCCTGGAACGTGTGGGGTGCAAGAAAAAACAAGACACACACTTTCCAAAGTTAAATTGCAGTAATATGGATATTCTGCCACAGGTATTTTTTTAGAACATTACTCAGTCCCTTAGGCCAGAATTACTATGGTGTGGGGAGACATAAGTTATAGTTTATTGGCAGAGCCCTTTGAGACATGGTCCCATTTGCACAGAATTCACTAGTATGCAGCAGTGTTCAAGGATTTTTTTAGATGAGTGGGGTGTTCCATTGACACTTGAATCAGTGAAACCAGTGGTTCAGAAATATCTTGTTTATTTGATAAGGAGCTGCCACCATAGATAGGTGGTACAGCCACTCCAACGCTATTCCTCCAACTGACTTAGAATGCTAACGTAGGATCTAAGTCTTACATAAAAGAATTCTATTAACTGACGTCATATAACAACAATTCTCAGTATGTAATGAACACTACATTTACTTTTTCCCCTTGGGAAAAACTTTCGAAACAATTTCAAATGCAAAACAAAAAATATTAAACAACATATAAAGAGCTATATTTCTAAACAAAGAACAAAAACAAACAATAAAATAAACATGAAAACAGAACCTCGAAAAAGTAATATACAATTTATGCCAGGCGGGAATCTGCACCAAGCTTGAATCAAACAAACTGAACATTAACCTCAGGCTACTTCCTGATCCTGTGAGGAACCTGCCTAATACGTATGCTCCTGCAAACCTCAGGCAGGTTATTTTCTGGTCCCTTTGATTCGCTCAGACCACTCTTGCTCCCAAAATCTGTCCCAAACACAGTAGCATCTTAATTCCCACTGATACCTCCAAACTGTCCCAGGTACTCCTCGTCTGGATTTAACCACTCTTGCCACATTCCACCAACTGGCCCCAATGACTCTAACCAGATTTCCACACACTTTGTCGCGACAAAATGTCCGCCAAACTTCTCACCACTTTTCTTTATGTAAACACCTTCCCTAATATACACTTTGTCACTGACACAAAATGTTGCATCATTCACACGATTCATTTCGACAAACTTCACTTTTGTTTTGTTTTTTAGCTTCAGCTACATTCTTTTTCACCTTTACATTACAATCATTCAATTCCATGCCAGTCTTCACCCACGTACTCATCCAACTGGAGCATACTTTGGTAGCTGGTTTCCTACCCATCAACAGTTCAAAAGGAGAGACTTGGATAGATGATTGGGGGCTAGTATGGTAAAACCATAACTTAGACCTCACCGCCTTTATCACATCACACTTCGTGGTGATAGGCCACTGAACACAATATACCAGCACCCGATTCATGGGCTACACTTGACCATTTCTTTGTGGATGATATAAAGACATTATTAAATGTTTAACATCACCAGATTTGAGAAACCTGTCTACCTCCTCATTTACAAATTGAACCCCATTATCAGAAATAAGAAAACAAGGACACTAAAAATACTCTATGGTATTCAATTGCTGCCCGAGCATTAGGTTCTGGTATAAACTTTACTTCTAGCCATTTGGAATACAAATCCATTGCTGCCAATGCAAAATGAAACTGACTCAGTAAGCTATTGAGCAGACCAACCAGGTCAATGCCAATCTTATCCCAAGCTGTAGACAGGCAATCAATAGACTGTAACTGAGGTTATGTAACTAACTAACCCTTTTCTGAACTTGCACACAGTGCACATTCTCCTACAAAACAATCAACTTCCTTGTCCAGTGAAGACCACCACAAAGTTTGTCTCAAACAGTTTTTGGTGAATGTGGCTCACAGATGACGTTCATGTGCAACCCTTATAAACTTGATGCTCAACCCAATCGGAGAGACCAACTTTTCTCCCCTACGGAGAATTCCATCATCCACTGACAACTCATCAGATACTTTACAAAATGGTTGCAACAAACTAGGAATAGATTTGTTTGTAGGCCAAACCTTAGAAATGGATAATGTTATTTCTTTTGATACCTCATCTGTCTCTATTCATGTTCTGAAACCGCACACATTTCTTCAAGGCCTACTGCAGCAATCCAACAATTCGCAACCATGATGTCCTCAACGTCATTCATACTATCAGCTTGGATAGAAAACCACGACAAAAAATCTATATGCACATTATTTCCCCCTTGGATGTGTACAATATCGGACCGGGATTGCAACAACTTTGATGTGATCCCAGAAAATCTCGGAGCTTGTTTTTTAATCTTCTCACCAGATAGGATAGCTACCAGGGGTTTATGATCCCTTTTTACAGTGAACCTCGTACCCCAACTATGCGGTTTAAATTTCTGTATTACCCACCAACATGCCAATAATTATTTTTCTATGGTTGAAACACAGGTTTCAGCATCCCTCAACACCCTAGAGGCATAACTAATAGTGTTTTCTGCCAGATCATTTTCCTGGGTAAGAACAGCTCCCAGATCATGGTTAGAAGCATCCACAGTGATACAACATGAAAGCTTAGAGTCAAAAGGTTTGTGCATTTTAGAACTGGCCAGTTTTTTACCCATTTGAAGCAATCCTGGTATGTTGCATCCCACTTGAAATTAGCATTTTTTATAAGTAACATCAAGGGTTTAAGGTGTGAAGCACAGTGAGGCATCAAATTAGAATACATTCTGCACATTCCAGTGAAAGAGTTAAGGGGGGTTCTCTTAGCGGGAGCATGAGCATCAGCTGTTGCACTAACCAAAACTGATCTTGGTTCAATGCCATGTCCTGAAATTATATGTCGCAAATGTTTGACTCTGTTTTTGCAAATTTCACACTTCATAATCGAAAGAACCACCCATTTTTCTCGCAAGATAGCTAACACATGATCATTAATGACTTCATGCTCATCCTTGGTCTCTGAAAATATCAATACATCATCTTGATATCTGACAACTGTCAGTTCCTTGAACACATGGTACATTACCTGCTGGAATACTGATGCCCCTGAGGCTAGTCCGATAGTACGATATTGAAATGTTCCAATGGGAGACACAAAAGCTGTGTAATGACTCTGGTTCAAGTACCAGTTGGTGGTACGCAGAAGCAAGGTCTAATTTAATGAACCATTTCGCACCAGCAACTGCAGCGAGCAAATCAGTTATTTTAGGAAGAGGGTATGAACCAATCCAAAAACCCTTATAATGACTGTCTAAACCCATACAAACTATGAGTTCATTATTTTTTTGCAGACTACTACAAAGGAGTGATAGCTAAAGTGATGATTCAGTGGGTTTGCTGATTCCGTTGTCACACTACTTCATCAACTCTTTCTAATGGAAAATGGCACACTGCATAGTTTGGGTTTCACTGGAATGTATCCCTCTTTAATTGTCTTTGTTGGAAATCTGTAATGGTTCACATTTTATCTGAAAATACTGAGGGAAGTTTCACAGACAAGTCTTCTGCTAAGCTGTCTTCAACTATGGAGACGTGTTCTTTTGTGTAAAACCATTTTAAATGGACCTTGGTATAATCTTCCTAACATACACAGTCCTTTAACTGCAACATGTACCTTACCAAAAATCTTCCTCTTTTTAAAAATCAACACATCTTCAAAAAACCCTGAAAAATCAATGCGTCTTCCTTCACAAGATACTGGTGAACGATCAGGAGGTTCCAAAATCTACCCAGCCAAAGTTAATTGAATAACTCCTGTGTGACCATAGTTATTACAGCCCCTGAATCCACTAATAGTTTTACTGATTATCACTTATCTGGAGTTCTGCATATGGATTTACACAAGTGGAAGGATCACCTGTACTCACAGTGTCTCCACTAACCACTAAAACCACATACTGGAGCTCTTCTTGAATTTTGATCAAATGACCAGCATGACCCACTTCTACAAGGTTTACTACTACACTGTTACTCCCACCTGTCGGTTTCACCTGTCTCTGACCTACTTAAGGGAAGTGACATTATTTGCCGAACATTGTTTTCCACTCCTGAAATGTGAAACATTGCCACAACTAAAACAGCTATTTGTTTGCTTAAAGAAATTCCTTTCTGGTTTTGTAACCTCTTTGGAAAGAACAGAGTCCTTTACACTGGTTTTCCATTTCTGTCGTATAATACTTACCACCTCCTTTTTTTCCTACATGCTCTTTATGGAAATCTGTGACATTTCTATACTTTTAGCTATATGCAATGAGTCATCTAGACTTGAACTAGCTAAAAGTATTAATTTTTGCTGAGTAGATTTGCTAATACAGGGACACATAAATTGGTCATGAACCAAATGGTCTGTAAAATTTTGGAAATGGCTATCAGCCACCAATCTCATAAATGCTGATACATACATGTCCACGTTTTCCCCAACCTGTTGCTTCCTCATAAGAAATTTGTGTCTCAAAACCAATATACTGGGCTGCACATCGAAAAGCAGTTCCAACTTCTTTACACAATCTGTATAGTTATCCATCTGCTCTTGTTCTGTCCCTTCCACATTGGGTAAATGTCTGAAAATGGCACGCCCCTCAAATCCTAATGAATTCAATAGTATATATGTGTTCACTCTAGACGAAACCTCGAAACTGCTATTGCACCCAAATAGGTTTTGAAAGCTTCGAACCAGTTCCTCCACCTCATGGGTGGTTCCCCAGGTGATTCAAGAAAGTGAGGTGGTGGATTGACTGATTGCATATTGAAAATATTGGAGCCGCTAAATACAAAAAAATGACTAAAAGTGAACACAACTGTAGAATAGATAGAGAATTATTTTTTGCTGAAACACTCTACCTTTTTGTGCGTAAAACTGGAAGGTTGACATATCAATTAAACAAATATGTCCGTATCACAGCATTTCGGCTGTCTTGGACAGATGACCAAATGTGTGTGCCATTGACAAATAGGTTTTAACCAGATACTACAGAGTGTGCACCACCGTGAAGTTGATGATTTCCAAAATTACAGAGAGATGGAGAAGATAACCAGAGAGTGTGTGTCAGTGAATAGCCAACATGACACGCCGTAACCTAGTGTGCGTGTCACTGAGCATTCAAGATGACACACCATAACATTGATGTGTCTGAAAATAAATAGCTGAAAAGTATCTCATCCAAATAAAACTTTTCTGTAGCTCGAGTGAATGATAAATTAGGTGTTTGATAGTTCATATCGATCACATTACTACTCATAATACAGCAAAATGTCACCATGTGAGCAAAGTCATATTTTCATATTATTGACTCGGCCAAACTCAAAATGGCCCCTCAAACCACCTCATAGAGATGCTCACAAAATGGCCTCCAACAACTACAAAGTGTGTCCCAATTAAAAATGTCACTAGGCTAGTTACAATTCAGAATGGATGTCGTACTCTGCCAGGATGTTTCTATTACACGAGGAGTCCAAACGCCAAAAAGTCTATGTAGCGTTGCTTGGTGCAGCTACCGTAGTGGACAGATGTTATGTTAAGGAAATGCAAGAAAAACACAGAAACGCTCGAAAATGCTCCTAAGAAGGCGGACGCTTTGCGTGCATGCACAGTAATATCTAGAGACACATGATAATCCACTCGCAGGTTCTAGCAAGTGATTTGCCTAATCCCTCGGGCTTTTAAATGTTGGCTCCCAAAAAGCTTACATACGGCAAGAACGGGTTGATCGAAGCGGCGAAGGACCCATATAAATACAAAAAACGTTTTGGGTTAATGTTGGGGCCTGTTGTTTTCTTGAGCTTGTTAGATCTTTGAGAATGCGTGAGTCCGTGACAGCTCCACCCCAAATCGTGGCCAATAAAGTTGTGCTGTTTCCTTGACACAGATGAACCTGCGACACCAGTGGTTCCAAAAGATCTTGTTTATTTGATAAAGAGCCTTCCACCATGAAACGCCGTGCAACCACACCAACAGCTATTTCTTTAACTGACTTAGAATGTTAATGCACCATTTTAAGTCTTGCAAACAATAATTCCATCAACTGACATCATTTAACAACAATTCCCAGTTTGTAATGAACACTGCAATGAGGCAAAAATTTATTTTGCCTATTTTGTGCCTCAGTCCTCCATAAAACAGGGATGTTTCTGCAGCCCCCGAGTGCAATTTGCCCTCCCTCAAGAGTCGGTCTGTAAGGCAGCTGCCTTACCTCACCTTATGGATAGCATGACCATGATTATAGGCAAGCTGGAGTAAATACTTTTCCACGATTTTCCTGAAATGTTGGCTTCCGATCAGGGTACTGCACTAGCCAGAGGCATTGAAATCCAAGGATCTGCCTTCTAGTTTGGATCCATAACTCTTTGGGTAATTGTGTACAGTGGCTGAAAGGAGGATCATGTAAAATGCATGTCGATCAGATTATAGTTTCTCCATCACATCTCCCTTTCAGAAAGGAGCAAACATCTCATGCTTCTGATTTATTACTGATAGGACATCTGTCCTAGAAGCTCCACTAGTAACCCGTTCCAAAGCAAAGATAACCTATTTAATTGTGTACATTTTTGCTCACAATCGTGCAACATCAGTCTCTTCGTTTGTAAAGTATTGTTGTGTACCCCAAAAATATTGTGGTCACACCTAGTAGATTTGGTAAGGCCCAGAATGAAACTATAATCTTTTTGGCCGCACTACTCAATATCGGCATGACGAATATCAGCATACAAGAATATCGAGGACAGAATATCGAAGGATGAAATTTGGCAAGGTAGGTGGAGAAACAACCTTTACTACGTGGTCAGAGCCACGCAGACCACCACGCAAGTGTTACTATGTTTGCCCTGAACCACACATGTGCCTGAACCACGCAAGTGCGTGGTTAAGGCACCATGCATATGCATGGTTCTGGCACGCAGTTGGGAGAGGAATGTAGTGGCCGGGTAAGTGGATCTTGGGCAGATGGAGAGGAGAGGGGGAGTTTACTGACATGTTAGGGTCAGAGGGCTGGGGGAGGGGCCAGTTTTGGAAGGGCCGGGGTTGTTCTTTTTATTTAAGGGTTCGTGTTAGGGCTCAGGAAGGAGGGAGGCCAGGGTAGTTTTTAGGGCAAGGTGGGGTTAGTGGGCTGAGGGAGGGGGGAAGGGGCCGTTTTAGGCTTCAGGATGGGTGGGGGTTTGGGGTACTTTAGTTTTTAGGGGTCAGGAAGGTTTTAAGTCTCAGGGCAGGTGGGGGTGGCGGGGTTATTTTGTTTTAAGTGAGGGGGAAGGTTTTAGGCCTTAGGGTGGGTGGGGGGCTTCAAGGTAGTTTTTTTTCACAAGGCCCAGGGTTTTGGGTGGGGTCGGGATACTTTTTTTTTTGTTGCAGGAGCAGGGTTTTAGGGCTTAGGCCAGGGCAGGCCTTGGACTTTGGTTTGGGGGGTAGATGTTTTTAAGGGTGGGGGTAGTTTTAGGCCTCAGAGCAGGTGGGTGGGTCAGTGTACTTTTTTTAAGTTAAAGGGGAGGTTTGTAAGGTTGAACCATGCATGTGTTTACCACAAATATGTTTACTAGTCATGCTTTTACAATGAAATTCATTGTAAAGGAATGTGTGGTAAAGGCATACATTGTAAAGACGTGGTTGTGGTTCTGACCAAGTTGTTCAGCCACACACTGTTCTACCATGTATGGTTCAGTCATACAACCAGGTAGGTGCCTATAGGGATGTATAGATTTACTATTCCTAACCCCACATGTACGTACCTTGAAAATATACGTACCATGTAGGTACAAATTTGTGCAGTGAGATATGCAAAATCTAAACATACTTATCTTTTAATATTTTGGGGGGAATTCTGGGCCTGATTTAGATCTTGGAAGAGGGGAGTACTCCACCACAAATGTGACGGATATCCAGTCTGTTGTATTGTGACACCCATATTAACCTATGGAGATCGTAATACGGTGGACGGGACATTCATCATGTTTGTGATGGAGTAATCCCTACACCAAGATCTAAATAAAGCCCTCTATCCTCAATATTTAATACCCTTAATATTCTGAGTACGATATTTGGTATGAACACCATCTTTTAGAAGGTAAGGAACACTGACTGGTGCTTCTCACCCAGCCAATGAGCAATGCCTTTTCGGAGTGGGGGCAAACAATGCCAGCCAAACTTGTCGAATAACATTTTTTCTGAAAGCAAAATATACTCTACCCTTGCCCAGAACTCTGTAACCAGCATGAAATGAAATTAAAAAATATCTATTGAGAGCGCTTATACCTGAAGGCGTCTTGAGGCTCTATATGTAAAAATCAGATCACACAGTTAACAGGAAAAAACATATAGGTCTTGAGCTTGTTCCAGCAAAACTGATGAGGAAACGAATTTTAAGTCCATGGGCAGTTCTTTCCACAACCCTGGGGGCCAGAACAGAAAATTATCTACCTCCTTAGGAACATTTTTTGAAAAGGGGGAATACATAAACGACTGAGGTGGGGGAACACAGTGTGTAGTAATAAGTGTTCCTGACCAGCCTTTTCTTAAGGAATACAGGAGATGACTCAAACAGAGATGTATGGTGTGTACTAATAAAGAACTTTGAAGGACATCTTTGTAATTGGGAGCCAGGGAAGTTGGGAGAAAAAATTATTTGCAAGGCACGAAACTCAGAACCAAAGTCATGCCCACTAGGGTTCCCAATGACCGAGCTTCATACTTGTTATTTCGAGGATGGACTGAATCCCTCAGCTGACATATTGGTGATAAGTACCAATCTGTATTTGAGATTTATCGCACGTCATATGACTACAGTGTCTGTTCAATAAGAGGACAATTTCCCACTCGGATTATTTAATTAATAATTAGAATTAATAATTAATTTGCCACTCGTTATTGAAATTCATTGCATTTTCATGTTGCCCTTCCTGTTTTTCAAGGTGGTTGAGCATGTTGTAACTTAGTTATTTCGAGGCCGGTGAAGAGGTGCCTTCCTTCCTGCCCCCTCCCCCCTCCTCTTTTTACGCTATTAATATTGTGGCCGTATGGTCCTCCAACGAATGTCCCACAGAACATGCGGTGACATTTTATGTTCACCATAGGTTCAACAAATGGCCTCCTTTTGTAATGGCTCAAATGGCACGTGGGCATTTTCAGACTTAATTCCTTCTGTGTGGGCCGACGGCCAAAGGCTAGAATTTATACTGGAAGAAAAGCTGCGAGCATTAGTGGCTGCACGGGGTGCCAAGGGGAAAATAAATGAGATTGTTAGACATGTTTTCGTTTGAAGATGAAGCAGGCATGGGAGTGTAGACACAGATAAACTCTGCGAGGTTTAATTGAGGCCAATAAAGGTGAGTTCCTTTATCAGTCTGCGTTTCTGCAGAAAACATTTCAAAGACCGCTATCAAATCTCCTCAATGCATCTACACGACCCGCAGAAGGGAGTCAAGTCGCGCGGGTCCTGTGGGCCGTGAAATACGGAGCCAGCCTGTTAATGCACCGCTTCAGTTTTCGATGTCTTGAAATAGGCCCGAGGTAAGAGGCCTACTACGCGCGCCTGCTTAGAAGGCGTTGTTTGCTACTTACTACCAGTGCTTAATTTGTAAAATGATAACTGCTAGAACCCAAAGTTGCACTCAGAAGCCCGTGGCCGGCAGTACCGAACGTCAGAGGTGGCGAATATCAAGACAGGGTTGTCCAGATTTTACCTTATGCCTCATTCGTCCAACAACAGGCACTTTCTGCCTGTTTATCTCAATCTGTCGGGCTCTCTGTCATTCCTGCTTTCTCCCTTTCTAAGTGTTGCTCGATCTTCCTCTTCCTCCTTCATCCCTCTTGTGTGTATTTTTCTCTCTCTTGCTCTAGATCAAAATCTGTTGCAGAAAAATAAGTGCCTGCCCTCAAACATGAGTGCGGGTGGGCTCACCCGCAACCACCGAATCCAAGGAAGCACTGCTTCAATATTTCTCTTTGTCATTTAGTAATTTCGCAAATCAAAGACCTAGCTTAGTCTCTATTCAAGACAGAACAGTTTATAATGGCAAGAAACGTTTGTTTGGCAAAGTAGGTAAATTATTTCCTCTGTGAAGACAGGCACAATTTAGCAAGTACAATTGCTCCTCGCCCACACCTAATTATGCAGCTCTCTTCTACTTGTCTTTGAGGACTAGCTGTTAGCAGGAATTTGCCATAGCAGTCCTTGCTCCAGGATGTTCCACAGACAGGTAGGTGGGGATGGAGAGGAGAATAGCTCACCTCAGGGGAGTGGTACTGTTGTGGCACAGGACATCCTGCCATGATGTTGCTTGGTGTGGGCAGGAGCACTCGCAAGGCGGGATCAGCGGCTACATAATGGCATCAGCTTCCTCACCCATGTTTCTGTTTGTGGTTTCCTGCTGCCTTGGGGGGGTCACTGAAGTTATCTGGGGCTTAACTGGGAACCACAAACAGCCCTGGCCAAAATGTTCAAAGCAGCTCCCTCCATACCTTCCTTCAATCTCTTTTACCAGCCAGTTTTTGCCTCTCTCTTCTCTCTACTCCATTTCTAATCTTGTTTACCTGAAGCCCCCATTGTGGCTTTGGTGGTTAACTTTGGAGAGCGGAAGAAAGTGACAGTGGTGCCTGCAGCAGCCCTAAACTTTCAAATACTGACCTCTACTGGCTCAGAATATGCCCTCCACATCCCCTTGCCAAGGCGGTTCCTCTGAAGGAACATGAAGTTTGGTGGACAGCTGCCATCGATTTTGGCAGCCATCACCAAACTTTTTTTTTTCAAAACGAAGTCACAAAGTGAGAGCTATAAATAGTTACTTCCACATCCAAGGAGTGTTTTATCTGGGTGTGGTGGTCATTATTTTATTTTTTCTGCTTGTCACTACCAGGTTTTTTCCTGTAGTGACAAACACCAACTACCAAACAATGTCTGAAAAGCAATGGGTCACTTATTCTCATCAATCCTGGGCAGGTCTATTGTGCTCTTTGTCAACCAACCTGCCAAAATGTTGGCTGCTTTTTCAAACCAAACCAAGGTGAAGACTACACTAGAAAACCTCCAGCAAGTTCAGGTCATCTCTTAAGGATGGAAACTGTGTAGCCCAGCGTGGTGAGCTCCTGAGTGTGTTGGGCATCTAAGTTAATTCGTGGACTAAGATAAACCTGTTGCAGTATTTGGTCTATTGCAGGCCTTATGTCCGGTTTTGTCCCAGATCCTGAAGTTGTATGGATTAATTTATAGATTTGAGAGCAATAATATGGGTGTTCGCCAATAAACCTTCGCCAATTTATTAAACCTTCGGTTGACACAAAGCAATGTTAAGTGTTTACAATCCAGGGAAAATGTGTCTTGCACTGGAAACGTGCTATTTGCTCCATGCAAAATAACATCCTCCTGCTATGATGTGTCACTTTGCGCTGCTTTGCATCAATGATTTATCACACAATCAATACAAATGTACATAGCTACTGACGCAAAGTCGAATATACTGAGATAGATGAGCTGGGCTTTGTGTAAAAAACTAATGTCTGATGGAGGTAGGTGTAAACAAGAGAAAAGTATTAATTTTTTGAAAACCAAAGCATTGCATGTGTGCTGCAGTACAGAGTACACATCCAATCTGTGGGATACACCCGAGTTTATCTATCTGCAGGAAGTCGCACTGGATTTTTCGTTTTCAAGAAGCATTTTACTAAAACCTAAAATTTCAGCACAGGTGGAGAAGAACGGCGATAGTCTCTGCTTTCTAACCACAACATTCAGGTGATGCTGCAGGAAAGGAGTACATGTCAGAAAGAAGACTTGTGTATGCAACAGGGATCCACTACTGAGGGGATCCCAAAAATATGTGATACTTGTTTCATTATTTCAAGAAAAGTCAATAGCAACTGGATTATCTGCTGATGGATATCCCCAGAACTCCTTAATACATCTCACATGGATCATGCTTGTCGGTATTGTGCATCAAATTGATCTCGATGGTGGTTGCTAGAATAAGCACAATGATTGCATGGATTGTATCAACCACTATGCTCTACATCTAGGCCTTCTTTCCTATTTGGAAGACAAACCCATTATCATACAAGTGCGGGTAAGTACCAGAAGCAAACTACATTTGATCTTAGAAAGTAAGGAAAATTTAAATATATTATCAAGCTTCATGTCTGGTTCAGATACTTGAACAATCTGTCCGACCGTCTTGGACTCAATGACAATCCGCTCTCACTTAGAAGAAACCCAAAGACCCATCTATTAACAAGGTATATGAAAGACAAAACTTTCACCTATGGAAGCCCTTCTCTCCTCCCCCCCGGTAATATAGATACAGTTCTGCACCTGTTTTTGTACTTACACTTTAGTTCCTGTTTCTTATGAGGGAATCCACTGTCCATATGGCTAGGTCCCCACTTTATACGGTTCTTTAATAAATAAGCAAATAAATATAAATGTTGTTCCAATACTTTGACTCTAAAAGGATTATCAATCATGGCCATGATGAGGCCTGGTCTGTTCTGCACAGCTAAACTCAATGTTTTCTAAGTTTGGGTTACCACTACTCCCGCCTACTCCATGTATGAGGCTTGATAATAAAATCCGAGTCTGTTTTCTGTATTTTAAGTACAGCCAGAAAAGGATAGTACATTTTCTTTATTTTGGGCACTGTACTCGAATTTAGGGAATCTGTGATAATACGTGTAACTTCATTTGCCCCTATTGTACTCGGGGATGGGGTACTGCTCTGCAAATCTACTAATTGGTTGTTAATCTGTTGCCAAATATATCTTCTTTTCACGCTAGAGAGCAGTTCAAAGACACCAAAAGGGCAAAACAATGTGATTTTATCTTCTGCATGTAGTTTAGTTTACATTTGCGCTTCATAAAATGTAACAGGTGCACATAGTGTAAAATATGATAGGTTATGAAATAATTGCTCTTAGCGCGGATACAACCTTTATTATTTAAATATGTAATGTACTGAAAAGTGTTTTATTGATGTACTTTCTACGTCTCGAAATGTATATTTAAAATTTTGCATTTTTTTCTTTGGTACAGTATTTTTTTGGTTTAATGTTCTCCTGTCTAATTTGTGTGTTACTATGGCAATGTTTTATGGATCCATGATCGGATATTAAAAACAGTTTCAAGGTTTTAGCGACACGTGGTCAAATTTCCTTGAAGCCATACTTTAGCAGAAAGGAAGTTTAAACCAGAGTGAATCTTTTGTGAGTTGAAATGGATTTGACTAGCATTAACCATAAAGAGAAATGCACTCCAAGCACAGACACCAGTCATAATATGGACTCTGCGATGCACTCTTGTGAGCCATGATACTTGATAAGTCATTCACTCATAGGCAGTAGGAGGTGAGGAGAACCTTACAAAGACTCAAACATGGTTTCCTGGCAAACTGTACAAGGCTAATGGGAGCTTTTGCTGTTTTCATACTGAATTTGGACACAACAATATCGACTTACAATAATATTGAGGTCAAATTAGTGATGTCCTAAATTTCATGGCCATATACTTTAAATTAAAACAACACAAATGTTAACTCTAAAATATTGACCTGCAAAAATTTCAAACGTTAACAAATATCTACAATATAGAGCACAAGAATATAGAATTTTAAAATTAACTTTAATGGCTCCAACATTTACTTGAAGGGGGGGATTTCCGGGACTCTCTCCCATGAGCGCTATTGCTAACCTCACACAAGTAGGAAGGCCTATATAGTATTGGCGTACCATAAAACTGTGCCTAACAATTCTGTGCCCAGAATGTCACTGAGTTAAAAATATTAGCAATAGTTTACCTATCACCACCATGTCTACATAATATTTAATCACGTGAGAAACGGGCACCAGATGTAGCAGGGTATAGTACAAGGGTATGGTGTTGCCCAGTGATCGGGGAATGCTGGAAACAGGTGGTGACCACCCTAATGAAAGCATCAGCAACCTCAATAGAACACTCATTATAGCACTGCAGACTAGGCTGATGCTCAACATCTACAAATTGAAAAAACACTATCAATCTATAGTGTTGTTAACAAAGAGGAGGGCACACTGGCTACAAGTCCATCTGTAGAACTGTGGAAAACAAGATGTAAATTAGAGGCTACATTTTAAAGAGATTCAGTTGTCTATCGTACCAAATTTGATAACTTACCTGAAAATATTCAAGGATTGTGGGAAATGACAAATAGATTAAGTGAAGAAGAAGATAATTTTGACCCTCCACACTGTTCTTTGTATTGACGTAAATTCTTGAACAAAACGGACATTACATGTAGGAATTGCAAACTGATGATAAATGCATTAGAAAAATGTTGATCCAGTACAATGTATTGATGTTGCTCTCTTTTATATATCTGTAATGACATGACTTTGAAGGGGGAACAAATAATAAAAATGTGTACTTTTTTTATTTGTTTTATTCATTTTCACCATGCTAAAATCAACTTAAACATAACGTTTATTTATGCCCCTCCCATCTTCCCCACCCCACCAGGCAGAATTTCAAATGTATCCCACCCTTCAGGGACAGGCAGCCCAGAATTTATCAACAGCTTCTCAGCAGTGGTCTTTTTTAGGTGTAACACTGAATTGTTGGAGAAGAGGTCCAGCTAATGTAATTAGTTAGTATTAATTGGACCAGATCAGCCAATTAGGTTAACTGAGTGTTCATGGACTTTTTCCTGCAGCCAGAGGCATAAACTACCCAACTGCTCCAGGGTGAAACCTGTGTGTTCTGTTCACAGCTTACTGAGGGCGTTGCCACAGGGACCAGGTACATTTCCATCAGTACTTTACAAAGACCCTGTCTTCCTAAGAAAAATGATAGATATGCATCAAACCTGCATAGCAAACAGAAGGGATGGGTTTTGTCACTCTTAAACCCGTTAGCCTTAGGGAGGTCTTCCCCTAAACGTTTTCTATTCTCCCCTCCTATTATTTAGAGTTTGTTTTTCTTGACCTTAGGACTCTGTGCACTTTACCACTGCTAGCCAGTGCTAATTTACTTGTACTCACCCTGTAAAACAAGGTAAAACTTGTTTACACCAGATTGGCATATTTAATTTACCTATAAGCCTATTTTAAAGTGGTACACCATATACCATGGGCTGGTATATTAAATGCTATTAGTGAGCCTGCAGCACTCATTGTGCCACCCACTTAAGTAGCCCCTTAAAACATGTCTCAGGCCTGCCATTGCAGACTAATTCTCCCTTTATCAAAATATTTCCCTTTTTAAACCTATACTTCTTTTTTTATTACATATAAGTCATCTCTAAGGTAGGCCCTAAACAGCCCATAAGACAGGATGTATTAAAGTTAAAAAGCTGGATATGTACTTTTGAAAAACCTACGCATCGCTGTTCACTACTGTAAGGATTACCTCTTCCATGGAATTACATGGGTTACCTTATTACATTTTCTATGTGCTAACTTTTGATTAGGAACACATAGGAAAGTCATGCTTGGTGTCTGAGGAATTGTAATTTAAAGGGAAAGTCAGATTTTAAATCACAATTCTGAAAATGCCACTTTTAGAAAGTTGCCATTTTTCTGTCCTAACCATTTGGTGCTTGCAGCCTTTTCTTGGGACACATGACTAGGTGTGATTGGTCATTGGCCTTTGTGTATTCCCTCCAGATAACAATACAATAGGAGGACTAGATTTTGCCTGGATGAGTCATCTCAAGCAGGATGGGGGAGTGGAGCTGTGCCCAGCCTTACTTGCACTTAAAAAAACTGTTCCTCAGTTCTCACAGAAAGGACTTCACACTAACCTATTGTGCCTCCAGGAAGACTGGGACCAGTGCATGGAGGCACAAACTTTCAGACACTTCTGTGGGGGAAGCTTCCAGAGGTTTCTCCCACCTCAATGGGGGCACAGGTATAAAAATGGACCCTCAGCACAATCTTCAATTTACTTCTAGACCTGCAGAAGAAATCTCGGAGGACATCCAGATGCCTGTGGCCTACTGTCTACTTCAGAGGGCTGCCTTACTGCAACAAGGACTGCCCTGCTGCCTGAGGACTGCCCTGTACCCTCAGAAGAATTCCAGAGTGATTCAAAGGGCTAGTTATCTAGATTTCTAATCAATGTCTCAGGGACAGAAAAGGCTCCAACCGAATTAAACACGGCCCTGAACCCAGCCTGAGTGAGTTATGACCTTCTAAGTGGCGCCCTTCAGTCCTGGACCCTTGTAAGTGATGCTAAAAGTGCCCAAGCAGCCCAAAGCCAAAACTTGAGACATAATATTTTTTGCTAAAAAGTGCTCTGAGAATGAAAGAAGGCCAGGAGGTACCTGCTCGCCAATCCGCCCAAAGAGCATCACCTGTCAGCCTGCTCCCACTACATTTTACTCTGCACCAACAAATCCGGTTTAGTGGCTCCTCGCAGAAAGGATTACCCTCTCTGACATGAGCCACTAAACCGGATTTGTTGGTGCGGAGTAAAACGTAGTGGGAGCTGGCCGACAGGCAGCACAAACAGAAGTGCCAAAGCACCATAAGTGATTGTTTATGTGAGGGAAGGAACACCTTCCCGCACATAAACAATCACACCCCTCAACGCAGACATCCTTGCACGATGGTGCAAGGATGCCTGCGTTGGTGCTGGCAGCTAAATTTAGTGTCAGTACAGGGGATAACACAAGGGTGTGCCGTGTTCACTTAAATACTGCACATCTCTGCATTGTGAAAATTACAGAGCACAGCGCTACCAATTTTGGCGCAGCATCACGCTCCGTTATTTTCCCATAAATATGAGCCTAAGTTCTTAGAACCATCACACACATATTAAGGAGATAGTGAGGAAGAGGCTCCATTATCGATTGTTTCAGTGCTTAAAAATGGCATCTGTAAACAGCACCAGTTGACGAGGGCCACTGTGCTCTCAAGTAAATGAGTAATGATTGTCGTAAGCCATGAGACGTCCCGCCAGGGGCACCATTGGAGGCACCATCTCACTAACACATTGAACTACTGGAGGTCCTTTATGGGGCCAATTCTCTCTCAGCTAAAGTTTACAGGTCAGTTGGGGATCACTGGAGTCTGTCTCCTTGTTTTGACAAGTATGATAGCCACCTGGGTACACCAAACATAGCAGAGTCACTTTTGCTTCCCTAGGTCAGATGAAAGCATACTCATCATCCGGGGAGTATACTGGGCATCACCTCGAGTGGCCATGATGTCCATTACCAGTTGGTCACCTCTCCTTCAGAGGCTACAGAGTAGGAAGTGAAGAGCTGCCAGTGCTAGCATCTGATGTCCCTTGTTTGTCCTTTGGTACCTATCTTTGCCCCTGCTACTCCAGCCAGAGGGGACATAAAGGTAGCAGCAGGAAGCGGAAGGAAAGGGTTCTCTGAGAACCATGTTTACCTCCTGTAGTTCCACTTTCTTTCCATAACCAGCGCCCCTCGCCTTCAAACAGGAGGCTTTTGTGTGCCTAATGTTGGGTCAAGAAGTCAGTCCAGTGATACCATCAAAGGCCAAAAGTTGCATGATCTCGCTTTCGCCACCCTGGGCATTTTGGTGCTAAATATCCATGCTTTCTGCTCAAATAGCTGCAGGAAGTGGCGAGCTGGGTAACTTGCCTCTTTAAGGTGTTAATTCCAGCAGCTGCCTTCGACTTTCTAACAGATGCTGCTTTTCTATTAGGGGACTAAACACAGCACTAATAAATGTCAACTAACAGTACACTGGGAAGGGAAATAATGGTATATGTGTGAGAAAAACAAATAAACATGACAAATAAATTTACTCACAGGAAGAATTGTTTGCAGGTAGTCAGGGAGCACGGTGTACCATTTCCCCTGGGAGCAGGAGTTAGCAAGAGGAAAGACTGCTTGCGTGGGGAAGCTCAGAAGAGATTTGTGGACAATTTCAGCAAAAAATACAATAGGTTGTGGGCACTTTAAGTGCAGTATTTGTAGAGTCTTTCGTTTCCGTTTGAGATATGAGGAGCACAGCCAGGATTGTGACGAAGTAGAATGGGTTCATGAGCAAGTCAAAATAAGGCCCTCTGTCTCTGATTGGGGAGTAATAAGGAGTCATTGGGCCGCAGTGGGCCCCTGACCACCAGGACACCGGTACCACTGCACCTGCTGCGTTAATAATATTCACGCAACTGGGGGGACAAAAATGGCACTTCAGTGTTTGAAACAACAGACTAGGCTGCAAATGAAAGTTTTGGTTTTATGAAACAACCCTTAAATATCGTTACCATTCTGCCTTCGTACAGTACCACATAAAGATCACAGAAAATCCCAGAGTGATGTCTTAAAATGACTTCCAACAACCTCTATGGTGAATCTGCAACATTTTCAAGTGACCACATACACTGAAGTAGTTGTGATAATTTTCACATGCACAAGCGTATTGCTAGGACTCATGAACACAGCAATACTGCACTTGTGGAGTGCCCCATCACGAACACTAGTTAATAATGAGAATGGCAGAAACGGCACATGTTTGTGCTGTAATATCAGAAAGGTGGGCTTTCTTATCCGGTGACTGATTGAGCCAGTGTGATAGCTCCTAGACCTCACAAAACCCCCTCTTTGGCTAATTAAATGCTTCTGCCCCCAGGCACTAGGCTGCTTACTGAAGTCCTTATCCCTGCCTCTTGCACTGCCAAGTCAGGGCTGTAGGAGATAACATCTTACAGTTACCTTTGTGTACAGGAAGTTGAGACTAGGTTAAAAAAAGTCAAATTCTCAAATGTGAAACTTGAATTGTATGAGCCAGGGTGTTGGTAAAGGTATAAGGTCGTCTTGCCACCCACAGGACCAGGAGTAATGAAGATTACCCATTAGTAATAGGACATTAACCCCAGGTCATCCTTGTCCCATTAATTACAAATAAGAAAACCCAAGCAGCGAACACCATATAAATATAGAAAGATATCGTGAAAGGACACAACACCAAACTGCAGCACCCAAAAGCGATTTATTCATACAGGTCAGAAAACGATTCAGGAGTGCACAGAATGCAACACCCCAACCCAAAATTGTTATCATCGCACAAAACATTTTTGGAGACAATAATGCCTAACAAAAGTATTAGAGGAAGGTCAAGTAGCAGCCTGGCAAATCTCAGAGGTGGACACCCCTCTCAACTCAGCCAAAGACGTAGCCACCCCTGAGTCGATCACCCCTTAACCCGAGGAGGAGACCCAGTCAGGAAGCTAACTGAATCAACTGTTTGATCCAGTGACTAATGGATAAAGAAGAAGTTTTACCTCCCAGCGAGGAAGACCCAAAGGAGTCTTCCAGAAAGAGCTTGTTAGTTCCAAATTTACCAGCAAGACCCATTTCATGTCCAATAAGGACCACTGAATATCCTCAGCAGACTCAGACTCAGGCACCAAAGAAGGCAGAATCACCTGCTGAGATTTATGAAACAGAAACGCCAGCTTGGGCACAAAGGAAGGATCTAACCAGGCACAACCCATCATCAGAAAAGCACAACAAAGTTTCCCTAGCCTTCAGGGACCCCAACTCCCCAAGACGCAGAATTGATGGCCACCAGAAACACAACTTTATTAGTGACAAACATGATATACCACTACCTCCATTGGTTTAAAGTGAGCCAAAATCAGAGCCCTCAACACCAGCGCAAATCCCACAATGAAACAAAAGCTTCACCAAAGGGCGAGAAAGAGAAAAGCTATACAGCAACCTGGCCACCAAATCCTCAACATCAGCCAAATTCCCCCAAGGAAACTGTAAAGCCCAAATAGCGACCCCTTGGGCCAACATGATAGACCAGCTACCCTCTTTTCAAAGCCTTCCAACAAAAATTGGAGAACATTAGTATGGCAACATTCCAGCAGAGACAACTGAAGAGAACCACACCAGCGCTGGAAATTACCCCAGTGCCTCTCATAGGACTTCAAAGCGAAGGCCTGCGTGTCTGTTGGTAGGCCACAGCTATGTGCAGGGGAAGCCCTTTGCTCTACAAACCCCTCCTTTCAACTTCCAAACCGAGAGTCACAGCATCGGCAGGGATAACAATGGAGCTGACCTCAGAGGAGAGGGGGAGCATAGAATCATCCAGGGACCCTGAACTGCCATATGCTTGAGACTGGGAAACCAACCTTCTTCGGGCTGCGGGCACAAAGTCTGGGAACCTGTGTATTGAGCCAAGAAGCAAAGAGGTCCAGGAAAGGAACATCAAACCAACTGGAAGAAAGCCTGTCCTCCTGCAAAGGTCACTGGGCCTGCAAGGACCAGTCTCCCAGAGTGGCACCTGACCCAAAAGAACTGGCATCCATAGTGAGAACCATGGCAGAGCTGGTTGCAAAGGCATCCTATTGGAAAGATTTTCCTGCACAGTCCACCAATGAAGATCTGAGAGAATCCCTGGAGTCACTGGGACAGAACAGTTGAAATCACCTGAACATATTTCCCAAAAGGAAAGTAGATAACCCCACAGAGGCTGAAGATGAAACCGCGCACAAGGTATTGATAGCAACATCACAAATTAGAATGATGGATGGGATGTTAATACATTTGAAACACTCACCCCGAGTCACAGATCTGGGTTTACTCCATTGTTATTTTGCTCACCACATCACCCCAGTTTGGTCCAGGCCATATGCAAATCAGTCTTGACCCTGTTCCTCATGGGAACAGTCCAGCCCGAAGTGCCATGCCAGGTGTACCCTGACCAGAAACAAGCATCCTAGGACCAGTTCGGGGTATCGTCCCTCATCACCCAGTCTAGCTTGAATCCAATGGTGCAGCAAGAAGGGGATCCATATTTGGGCATACCCTAGCCACTTAGGGCACACATAGCAACATCACAAAATAAAATGATGGACAGAGTATTGAAACTTTTCAAACACTCACCCCCAGTCACAGATCTGAGTTCAATCCATTGTTATTTTGCTCACCATGCCACCCCAGTTTCGACCTAGCCATATGCAAATCAGTCTCTACCCTTTTACCCATGGGAACAGTCCAGCCCGAACTGCCAAGCCAGGTCCTCCCTGGACCGGAAATAAGCATCCTGGGATCAGGTTTGGGGTGTCACCCCCATCAGCCAAACTAGCTTGAATCAAGTGGCTCAGGGAGAATGGAACCCATGTCGGGAATACTCTAGCCACTTAGGGCACACATAGCAACAGCACAAAATAAAATTATGGACAGAGTGTTGAAACTTTTCAAACACTCAACCCCTAGTCACAGTTCTGGGTTTTACTCTTCATTATTTTGCTCACCACGTCACAGCTGTCTTGATAGCTCGGGCTGGACTGTTCCCCTGGGGAGCAGCATTATGACTGATTTGCATATGGCTGAGTCCAAACTTGAAAATGTAGTGAGCTAGATAAGCGGGAAGGCAGATAGGTGAAGAAGGAAGATCAAAAGAAACCAAAGGGAAAGGCTGCCTCTGGAAAGGGCACTTCAAATTTTCCATTGAGGGAAGTGCTTGATGGAGTTTATGTCCATGGGCCTTGGAGTCGGAGTGATTTTGTGTCAGTCACCAAAGATTTCATACAATTGAGATAAAAAGCCACTGGAATGTATAGTATAAGCAGGTTGAGTGATTTGTGAAGATTTCACAAGCATTGTGGGTGGATTTGAATACCTTCTTCGACACTGTGGTACTGAGTGACTTGCAGGCAGAATGTAAAGTGTCTGCAGAGTGGCTGGAGAAGGAACCTCAGAGAAATTCGATATCACATGCCCCATCATCCTTGGTGATGAAAAATTATCAACAGGTGCTAACCGTTTTGAAAGGATAAATACCTGCTAAAGAAATTGATTGGGTTAGGAGCCCAAGAAGACAGTGCCTGTTGCAGGTGTTTAAGCTGTACAGTGGAATGGAGACTCTTGCAGCTAATAAAATTGGAAAGTTTGTGTCATGGTTTGTGACAGGTTTGAGACCTGAGATTAGCAGGATGATTCAACAACATTTGATCTGTTGGCAGAAAAAATCGGTTGATGAGATCTTTAGATATGCAAAATGTTGTTTTGATTAATTGTAAATGAAGTTGAAGCAATTGAAGGAGAAATTGATGATGGCTCAGATGAAAGCTCAGTCAAATTAGTTAGAAACAAGAGCAATCCAAATGTTTACCTGAACATGGGAGGAAACACCCAGAACAGCGAGTCCTAAACCACAAAGTCGTGGAAAATGAAAGCGAAACAACGGTTTCGTTTTCCACGACTTCCTTGTTTGAGGAACTTAACCACGCATGTGTGAACTACGTACATGCGTGGTTAAGGCACAGAAGAAGGGAGTCGACGCGGTCAAGGAGGAGGTAAGTTGGGCTGGGACTGGGGCTGTTTTTTTGGGGCGGGGAGGGGGGGTCAGGGTTTAGGTTTTAGGGGTGGGTTGGTGGTTTGGGGTGCTTTAGGTTTTAGGGGCGGGGTGGGGACTCTGGTATTTTTAGTTTTTGGGGGTGGAGTGAGGGGCTCGGGTGATTAGGTTTTAGGGGCGGGTGGAGGGGGCTCAGGGTTTAGGTTTTAGGGGTGGGTTGGGGTGCTTTCGGTTTTAGGTGAGGGGGTGGGGGCTCGGGGTATTTTTAGTTTTTGGGGGTGGGGTGGGGGGCTCGGGTGAATAGGGTTTAGGGGTGGGGAGGGGGATCAGGGTTTAGGTTTTAGGGGTGGGTTGGGGTGCTTTAGGTTTTGGGGGGGTTGGGGTTGTGGTAATTTTGGGGGCGGGGGTTGGGGTGGTTGTGGGCAGTCGCAGTAATTTTTAGGGGTTGGGAGCCAGGGGGACGCATGCTGGAACCGTGCATGCTGATCACTAATGCCTTTACCAGGAATGCCTTTACAACGAAAAATCATTGTTAAGGCATTCGTGGTAAAGGCATTACTAAAAAACGAAGTGGTCGTTGGACTGACCTCGTTGTTGAGCCATGGGTGGTTGAAGCACTCGTTGTTTCAACATATAACCGAATATGGGTATACCTGGGTATAACATAAACCAACATTCATGTGAAGCTAATTTGTCATTAATATAGAATTGAGCAGAAAATACTGATGCTGAGTTAATCATAAACATTTTTGACACATTAAGACAGTTTACAATCTGTCAAGCGTTTGTCCATGAAAGGAAATGCGACGAGTACCTACACTTGTCACATAGATCTAAAAAGTATATTTATCCTTTCGACCAAAAGACACAGAGAATTGCATTAGTGACAAAACCAAAGTAGTGATAAAGTGCACACCAAGGGAAAATACACCAAAGTTCCAAATTTAGAATTTTCATTATTTTGCAATAGTTGGTGTATTGATAAATGAAGAATGACAGCCACAGTTGATAATTTTAAAAAGGTAACCACAGGGCAATTCCCTTCATGGACCAGGCAATGACAAGGTCTGTCTTTTTCATTGTAGAAGGCATTTCAACCCTACCAGGGATATGAGAGTCTCGTCAGGATACAGTATGATCTGTAATATGAAAAAGATTGGTTAGGGTAATAAACACTGACTAAGTTATATGGTGTGTAAGAAAAAATATGTACTGGTTGCCTAACATTGAGGCTGGGAACTGATAAAGTTAACTCTGGCAGCCGCACTCACAAGGCCTGAAAGAGAAGCAGGTGGTATATTAATGTGAGAGTCCTGTACAAAATGGAGCTTGCAGTTATTAATTAGGCAGAACATTCTTACCCCAGTGTCCATGTGTGAGCACCCACTGTGAATGAATCAAGAATTCTCTGAGGTCTTGGTAATGCAGCTGAAATTATGAAAATTGGAAAGAGGATGAAACAAGCCTTTGCAATGCAATAGGTCTCGCATTTATTTTTTTGTTAGATCCATTGGACTTTTCTTGACTCATAAATTGGTCAACCCTGTCTCATCTGTTCGTCTTTTCCTGCCATGTTTTGGTGGTCACTGGCGGCTACTGACATTAGGAATTTGAACAGAAATTGGAAAATAAGGCTGGAAAAGTATTTTATTTTTATTTTAAGAGCATGAAAAGTCTTGCAAGCATTCATCCCTGCATTTCAATGAACAGAGCTGCCTGAGAAGATTTATGGCCCCAATAAAAGAGATAAGCAATGCCCTGTGTGCAATGTTGTGAGTGCTGGCAGGGATTTGTGGTTTTTGTGAGCAGTGAGCTAATCAACAGGGTGTTTCTGTTGCAAAAGAAGCTTATTTTAGGAGCCAGAGGTAAACAATGACAGCACTGGAATAAAGCCAAAACAAATGTCAGCGGCATGGGAGGAACGGAATCCTGCAATAAAATGCAGGCAACTACCAGTTTAAAACACCCACAATGAATGGGGAGCACCAAAGAAATGACAAAAATAGTCCATCACAGCAACAGATAAAGAAACCAAAGTGGAATAATACAATATTTGGTCACTGCTCTGAAACAGAAAAAGGAAGGAGAAAAAGGCAGAACTGACCACTAGTGAGCAAGAATGTTTAAAGGACACTGCAACCAACAAATGACTTTAAGCCATAAGAAGTATACAAAAAGTATACACGAGGTTGAATACTTATGGTCATCCTAAAATCTATTAAGGGCATGAATGTACCTATAAAAATTGGTCATGGGCTGCAGGCTAAGGATACAAGAGCTAAACCTACAATGAGGTTAAGTTGCGAGTGCGCACAGATATGCACGTCCGTCCATCCGAGATACAAAATAGAGATGGATGAAAAGCAGTCTTGCTCCTCTTCCTAAATAAATGAAAAGGCGGCACCATTCTGGCCATGTGCGCCTGGGAGCATGCAGGGATGATCATTCGAAACAGGTGATACTTGATTCAAACAGCTGATACTCGTGCGGGAGCGGTCCAAGCTCAGTTCCATGCACGGTAATAATTAACACTGAGAGGAAGAGGAACTCGGTCTTTAGTCAGTAAGCTAAAATATATTAGGGCCCAATTTAGAAAACATCCAATTATACAATGAAAAGTAACTAAATATTAGTGACTTATATTTAGTAATTTAAAATTAATCTGTTGGGCCAAAAATAATGGAACCCTGGTCTATCAGTATTGGTTACTTGTCTATTTATACCCAAACATTTTTTAGGGATATAAAGCTAGGGAGAATTATGTAGTCCAGTGCATCAATCTCCCTACATGAACCTATAACTGAAATAAGATGCACTGTTCCAAAAGAACGGACTATGTTTCACCAATTAGGAGAGGGGGTCTTTTCTGTCACCACATGCATTAGTCTTACAGGGACAGTAGCCCTCACTCACCATTTGGTGACATGCTTCATCATCAGGCCATGCTCCTCGTCAGGCCGGTACTGCAATGCCTGACTAGCCCTACTAAAGGGCTCTTTGCTGAGATCTTTTTAAGAAAGAATGCCTGTAGTGGGTGGATGTGAGAGGGACTGAGAAAACTGTTAAAATTGGCTAAAGGTGCCCAAGAAAACTATTTTTATGCAACCTGGCACCCCTGCCAAGGTTAAAAACACAAAAAAGAGGGATAGGTACAGAAAACAACGATTGGTTCCCAACCAACAACTAAATGTATGTCTACCACTATAATTAGAGATTTAGATATTATTTAACTGTGAGTGGGTATACCCTACACAAGAGAACTGTTATTCATGGTCAACATGCTTCTCACCCAATACAGTCACACGGATCAGGTGGTGATTCTTCAGAACCTGTTGTGCGTAATCCTCACTAAGAGGCTAAAACAACTCTACTCCTATTACCTATGTTAGAAATCACTGAAATCCTATGCCGGAATCATAACCTTCCAAATGTGGAGACCCTCCTGGATGCTGGCCGCACTTCTATCAAGACATTTATACAGAAGAGCGCTGTGGTCAGTCTGACTTACCCCGTTTCCCAAGCCACCAAGGGAGGAGCGGCCAGCATCTCTGCGATCCCCAAGGGGCCCATGTACCTGACCTAAGTGGGTCTCCACATTCAGAAGTTTACTGCTCTATTTAACCATTACGCTACCGTATCCCTGAGGAGTGTGATAGTTCCAATTTACATAGGTACAGAACAGATAACAATCATGCAGGAGCGGTCACAGCTCAACTCTGTGCATGTAGTTAATTAACATCATGAGGAAGAGAAAGGGGGCTTAAGACAGTGACCCAAGATATGTTAATGCCCAAATTAGAAATCATACAATTGTGTAATGTAATTGAACAGAAAGATAGTAACTCATAAATAATAATTACAATTCGATGATTTGTCTGTGAGGCTATAGGAATCGAATCCTGGTAAGTCAGTATTGGGTACAACTCTATTTAGCCCTTGTGCTACCATGTTACCTGAAGAAAGTGCCCATCTAAAGGTACATGAGGTGGTATCTACTCGTTTAGAAAAGGAACACTTGACAAGGTCAGGGAGAACAGTGTAAATATAAACAAGGCGCATTAATATAATTCCAATCAAGTATTACCCAAACAAAAGGAAGGTTGAATTGTTACTGTCCTTGACAATGCATTCAGCACAGCAAAAAAGGGAAAACATTCACTATTTCAGAAACAAGGTTAAAAATACGGTTCCCCACAGGGGCAAGTGAGCCAGAAAACAGCCTGTCTAATTGTCTATGATGCACTGCGATATCAGTGTAAGATACTGACATAACACTTTGCAGTATCATTAATGGGTATGTTAAACTAAACCATACGTCTATTAGTAATGCAACCAAAAATCAACTCCTTCAGAAGTACAAGGGCATTAAAAAAAAACAGAAGCAGAAGTATTTAACAAGTACATCAGTCCAAAAGTGAAATACATTTACGCCATTCCTCCATAGTGTTCAAACCCTTCTTAATCGAGCCACATATATCAATCCACTTGCATTCCACTCTCTATAAGTTATGTGACATGTCACACCCTCTTAATGATGGTATGGCTTTTCCGATCATTTGCCATCTCAGGTCCTCCACTCTGTGCATACCGAGGAAGTCATAGCCAATTTTTTGCAGGGAGTGTTGGCTCAATGCAAGGAATGTATGATCAGGGAGCTTGTGTGATACAAGTTGGACATGGATACCTGCAACAAGGTAGAGGTTGCGTTGTTCTAGCTGACATGAGTGCTGGGCTTGATGTACTACCTTTGAAGAGATCACATTCTTGTAATTATTGCAATAAGTTATAGCATTGGAAGCAGGAATGTTGTCCTTATCCCATTGAAAACCAGGTTCAGAATTCAGGGTTTAGAATAATAACCCCATACAGCTACAGAATATACCGAGATCGAGTATGCCAAATTCTAATGCACCCAAGCTCCTGTGATGAAGGTTTCACAAGCTTCAATGCTGCTCAATATGTAAACAGTCTCTTATTTATTTCAAATTAAATCTAAAATTTAAATCAAAATCCCTAATAAAATAGGAATGCATTTCATCAATTTCCTATGCTTGATGCACATGAGGGTTATGGATCTGACCAGTCACAATGATGGTGCCTGAGGGTGGAGGAAGATTGCTTACTTGGCCCAGTCTTAGAAGTAGACCACAGTGGTCTATTGTAGGTGGTAAGGTTAATGGCCACCCTGTATCATTTTTGATCAATATTGGTGCTATCCGCCCTACTGTTAGAACAGTGAAATTTCCAAACCGATCCCACTCAAGAAAAATAATCCAAGTTGGAGGAGTCATGAATAACGAAATGACAAACCCTGAAACAGAAGGATTACCTTTTAAAACAGGGCCCATTGAGGAGAATCACCAGCTTGTGGTGTATGATTTGCATCCTGTGAGCTTACTAGGATGTGATCTACTGTGCTCATTAAACTGCACTATCTATTACACCCCAAAAGGAGTAGAGTTCCAGACCTGTGATGAAGATGTAGGCTTTAAACTGATGAGTCAAGGGCCAGAGGTTGGGTTGTATCCCACAATGACTTCTGAGGATTTACCATCAGATTTTAAGGACATGGTGAAGCCTGATGTCTGGCACTTTTCAGGAAAAGATGTTGGTCCCATGAAGAGAGTTGAGCTTGTTAACATAAAAGTAAAACACAATGTTGATCACCCAACAACCCCACAGTAGACTCTGACCCATGAAGCACCTGCTGGGATTACTGCAGTGATTGAGGCAATGCATTTTGCAGGAGATAATGGGGATTCCATGCAATACACCCATTTTGGGCCTGCAGAAGCCTAGCGGTAAATACTGCATAGTGCATGATCTGAGAAGGATTACTAATATTGTTGTTCCCTGTTGTCCCATGATACGGAATCCAACTGTAATTTCATTTCAAAATCCATTTGAGTCTGAGTGGTTCACTGTAATCAATTTGTAACAGGCATTTTTCTCTGATCCTTTGCATGAGGACTGTATTTTGACATGGTTTAGAGTCCCACAAGGGCATACAGAGCCCTTCAATCTTTAATCAGATCCTCAAAAAGAATCTTGAGACTCTAATCATGCCCTACAACTCTGTCCTAATTCACTATACTGATGACCTGTTAGTGGCATCTGATATTCAAGAAGCGTGAAAATTAGACACCATTGCATTGTTGAGTCACTCACCTGAGAATAGACATAAAGTGTCCCAGAGTAAGTTGCAGCATTGTCAGAAGGAAGTTTTGTATCCCAGACATCATGTTGAGGAAGGAGCAAGGACTATGTCACAAGAAAGAATCTCTGCGCTTCTTCAAATGAATGCACCTATCACCCAGAGAGAAGTGAGGATGCTTTTGGGAATGGTAGGCTTCTGTCACCAGTGGATACCCAACCTTTCCCTAGTGGCCAAGCCCTTACAGAGGTTGACACACAAGGATGTGTCTGACCAATACCATGGGATCATGATTACTTGATTGCCTTCATGGAGCTAAGAAAAAGTCTCTGTCATGGCCCAGCACTTGGAATGCCTGATTCCAATAAAACGTTTACTGTTTCCTGTAGTGAGAGGGAGTGCTGTGCTCTCTCAGGGAAGACACAGATGCACAGAAATGCAAGACAACGTGTGGCTTACTTTTCTGCTACTCTTGATCTTGTGTCTGCAGGACTACTCAGATACCCTAAAACCATGGCAGCAGTTGGAGTCAGAAGAGAACGGTGTGAAAAATATGAATAATTTATACTTGTGGCTGAGAATGTTACCCTTATGAGATGTGTTACTTTGAATCCTGCTACTTTGATAACTCATACTAAGAATGAAAATTAATTTGGGGAGGTTGAGCACGATTGTCTTGATGTCACAGAACTATGCACCACACCGAGACCAGATATACAAGACCAGCCACAGGTAGGGTCTGATTACATACCATTTGTGGATGGGTCATGTTTAAGAGGCAATTAAGTAAATATGAGAGCTGCTTACGCAATCTGTCCAGTCTCTGATAGTCGAAGCCTCCTGAATTCGGGGGATGGGGTGGGTTCTCTGCATAAGTGACTGAATTGATAGCGCTTACTAGGGCTTGCTGTATCTCTGAATAGCTGAAAGTGACTATGTTTACAGATAGTCAGTGTAGCTTTGGTGGCGTTCACACCTTCAGAATATTGTGGTCACAAAGAGGATTTATGACACCATCTGGATCCCCGATCTGCAATGTGGGAACATGATATGAGATAGACTGAAGAACTACAGCTGCTTGCAAAAATTGCAATTGTGAAGTGTCCCACTCACTGCAGTGGTAATGATTATGTGACAGTGGGCAACAATTATGCTGATGAAGTTGCATAATACTGTGCCTATGGGTCACAAATGTTCAACGGTGAATATGTAAATGAATCTAAAGGTGAGATTATAACATTTTACTATCAACAAGTGACACCTGGGAGAAAGTGAAGAGATTGCGGAGTTGGATCAGAGCAGGATGTGTGAAGAGAGATGATGATGTATGGGTTTCTGTAGATGGCAGACCAGTGTTGCCAGTCAGCATGACTGTCGAATTGTGCCACAGATGTGTTCTGTGTCAACAGATGAATGTGGGGGAAAATAATTCAAGTGACAATGAGTCATATAAGAAGATCAGGGTGGTTCATTCAACAGAATACAGATGGATTTTATTGAAATACCTGTGTGCCTGTCTAAAATGGGCTGAAATATCTCTTGGTGTTTCTGTGCATCTTCTTGCGTTGGGTGGAGGCCTACCCAACCAGAAAAAATGATAGTCTCTCAGTAGTCAGTTGTTGAGGGACTTGATGTCTAGGTTTGGTTTCCTGACTTCGCTGGAGTCAGACTAAGAGGCTCCTTTCAATAATGAGGCCCTGAAAATGTTGCGTGCAGCATTACAAGTGGAGCAGAGGCTACATTGCAGTCATCGGCCAGAGTCTTCTGGCATTGTGGAGCAGTGAATGGAAAGTTAAAAGCCAGATTGGCCAAATTGTTTTCATCAACATCGCTGAAGTGGCCAGACGCATTGCCTCTTGTGTTGATGAGTGTTCGTAGTGTACCTGACAGAAAAACAGAATTGTCCTCTGATGAGCTAATAGTGGGGAGAGCAATGAGACTGCTTGCAGTGCCTGAAAATGCACCTGTATCCTCATGAAGTACCATACATCAACATTATTCCATCGGCCAGATCTTCTTAAAAAATTGTTTTGTCTTTATTAGTTCATCTGTGATTGTCCAGATAAACATTCAAGTGTTAGTCACTCTAGACTCTAGTCAGATTAAAGTGGAAACCCAGCTCAGATAACCCCTGCTCACCCAATTGGTAGATTGACATGAGCAGTCAAGCTTCTCTCAGAAGTAATTTGTAAAGCATTTGCACATAGCACACAGTAATAAAGTGAAGACACTATAAGAGGACACCGCACAAGTTCGAGAAAAATACCAAATACATATCTGTGTAAAACAAGACCAAAACAAGTAAAATGCAAAATACAGTAACAAAGATACGAATTTTGCAAGAATTAACTTAAAAATACAGTTCCTTGAAGTCGATAGCTCCATCTGGGGCTACCACGGCGTTGTGAACAACAAATCCAGCAGTTTAGGCTGACCACGGGGTCGAGGGCCTGCTACGGTGTCGGGAAGACCGACAAACAGTACCTTGGAAATGTAGGATGTCATGGTCCTCACGATGAGATCTGGAGGGTGGCATTTCAGGCATCGGGAGGTGCCTGCGGGAATCGATTTCAGAGGTCGGTACAGGGGCCTTCGAGCCCTTGAAGTCACACGCATTGCAGGTAGAACTCAGGGCTGATGACGAAGTCAGGAGCACTGGCGTTAATGGCGCCGGGCTGCATGCGAAGTTAGACGATGCGAGGTGCGGTGCCCACAGGTCACGGAGTAGGCAGCAGCTCGGTGACGGCATCCTGCAGCATCGATGACACCAGGGCTGCGGTGTGAAGTGGGGCGGTGCAACGTGTGGTGTCTCCAGGTCACGGTGCAGGCAGCAGCATTGTCATTCTTGAAGTGCTGTCGTTGGTAGGCCCAAGGCGTCAGTGCGAGGCAGGCTCTGTGCCGCCCCCACAGGTTGCAGTACAGACAGGGGCATCTGTTGACGATGCTGGAGTCAACACTGATGACGTCGGTGGACCGGGGCAAAGGATGCTTTGTGTACCTCACGAGTGGTGTCCTCAGGCCACGGTGCAGGCAGCAATATTGGTGTCAACGTTGTTGTCTGGGATGCCAAGGTTGCGGTGTTAGTAAGATGATGTGGAGTGCGGGGCCCACTGGTCATGGCTCGGTGACGGCGTCAGGTGGTGGCCTCGGTGAGACCAGGTTTGCGGTGCAAATTAGTACACTGCTCCGTGCGGTGGGCGCGTCATGGTGGTTTTTCTTCCGTAGCAGCACAAAACAGACAGTTCCCAGTGCTTTAGGCAGATGAACCTGAAGTCTTTGATATCCCTGAGATTTCCAAAAGGAGGCAAGCTCTACTTCAAGCCCTAGGGAGAAACTTCACAAGTAGGATACACAGCAAAGTCCAGTCCTTGTTCTCTTTAAGGCAGAAGCAGCAACGTACACACAGCAAAAGAGCAGTACTCCTCCTCCAGCTCTTCTCCTTGGCAGAGGTTCCTCCCGATTTAGAAGTGTTCTAAAAGTCTGGGGTTTTGGGTCTACTACTTATACTCATTTCTGCCTTTGAAGTAGGCAAACTTCAAAGGAAAGTCTCTGTTGTTCACAGGATCCTGCCTTGACCAGGCCTTGACCATGCCTGGCCCCAGGAGCACTCCAGGGGGTTGGAGACTGCATTGTGCGAGGACAGGCACAGTCCTTTCAGGTGCAGGTGTCAGCTCCTCCCTCCCCATTCTAGCCCAGGGAGACTCAGGATATGCAGGGCAGACCTCAGCCCCCTTTGTGTCACTGTCTAGAGGGAATTCACAAATAGCCCAACTGTCAGTCTTACCCAGACGTGGACAGCTAAGGAAGAAAATGCCCACTTTTGAAAAGCAGCATTTTCAAACAGACAATATAAAAACCAACGCTACCAAAAGATGTATTTTGAATTGTGAGGTCAGAGACCCCAGACTCCATATCTGATCTACTCCCAATGGGAAACTGCACTTAAAAGATATTTATAGACAGTCCCCATGTTAACTTAAAGGAGTGCTAGGTATAGCACACCAGTACAAGTCCTACCTTTTAAAAACACTGCACCCTGCCCATGGGGCCACCTAGGGCCTACGTTAGGGGAGACTTACATGTAGTAAAAGGGAAAGTTTGGGCCTGACAAGTGGGTACACCTGCCAGGTTGAATTGGCAGTGCAAACCTACACACACACACACAGACACTGCAGTGGCAGGTCTGAGACATGTTTACAAGGCTACTCCTGTGGGTGGCACCATCAGTGCTGCAGGCTCACTACTAGCATTTGAATTACAGGTCCTGGGCACACATAGTGCACTTTACTAGGGACTTACTAGTAAATAAAATATGCCAATCATGGATAAACAAATCAGAAATACAATTTACACAGGAAGCACTTGCACTTTAGCACTGATCTGCAGTGGTAAAGTGCGCATAGACAATAAACCAGCAAAACAGATCTGAAAAAATAGGAGGAAGAAGGCAACAAGTTTGAGTATAACCCTGCAAAAAAGTTCATCACCAACAGACTTGGTCTCATCCAATAAGGATTCAAATGTGTGTTATTGTGATGGCTAACATTGCCACCAGAAGGTTTATTGGAGCAGCGTAATTTAGACTCCATCCTTGCACATCACCATTGCACAGTTATACATTTATTTCTGACATTATATTTATTGTGTGCCTTAAATATTAATAATGGGTGTGAACATTTAAAATTGTTAAAAAAATTGAGAAACTGAAGGTTTATAAATGTGTGCATTGATGTTCATTTAAATTGATTTTATGTATGAATTATTCATGTTCATATTTACACTTTAAGTTTGCAGTAGTAACGTGTTTCTCTTATTCAGGTTTTACGTTTATTTTAAAAGTTATATGTGTACATGTATAGTCATATATTCGAAATGCACATTAAGGCCCATATTTATGGAAAGTTTGCGCCACCTTGCATCATTTTTTTTTACCCTAAAGCAGCACCTAACTTAACTCCATATTTATATTTTGACACTAGTCCCCTCTAGCGTCAAAATATCTGAGATAGTATCATTTTTTGGGAGCAGCAACCACCCTTGCATTGCATTGCGACAATGATATGAAAGGTAGGCATTCCCTTCCAAAATATGATGCTAGATTTCCAGAGCCATATATACTTCCCGATGCAAAAACAACGCACACTAAGAAAGTGGACCCAAAAAATGACGCTAAGGCAGATTAGCATCAAAATGTAATGCCTGGTCAGACCAGGTATTAAAGAGAGGTCCACACACCACCACATACAGAAAACACACAGAAGGGGCATTAACAACCTCCAGGACAACATGGAAGTGTCACTGCCCTAGCTTGGCACGTGCCGCAGACGTCAGCGATGACAACAGGTCCTTCCACCATCACCACCACCAGACACCACCACAGCAGCCACAAAGGCAGCACAGAAGGCGGGAGACGATCTCACGACAGTGTGCACTTGTGCTTCCTCTTCTCCTTCTCCTGGGACTTTGCTGGACCTTACTGGCTGGTACTTGGGTGACTGGGGTCCCCCAGGGTTCTCTCCTGGCCTGCAATCTCCATCTAGGGTTTAAATTTTTATTTTCATGCTTGTGCATTGTTTTGTGATGCTAATGCAGTCAACAATGATGCTAACCCGTTTTGCATGATAAATCAGTGCCACAAAACAGTATAGTGCCACTTTTGCAGCATTGGATTAATGTTTCCAGCGTACATTTTCCTTTAGGAGTGTTGCAATGGTTAGTGCCATTTTTTTACGCTAACCATTCCTTAGTGCTATCGTGGTCATTTTTAAAATATTGTGAACGGATGATTATGGAATGACGTTAGCTCACATTAAAAATTATAAAGAACAACTGCGCTAGTGCAGTTGTGCAGCATTTTTCATAAATATGGGCATAAATGTTTAGTTAAAGTTAGCCTGATTAAAGGTCTTAATTTTGAAAAGTATTTTGCTTGATTAGCATGTTCTCTCTTTTGCAGGTGCGTTCTCAAGTATGCATTAGCTAGGGAAAAGAGTATTGTTATAGGAATTAGTCTATTGATAGCAAGGCCCGAGAAGAGACATTTTGGGAAGAAATCTGAAGATCTAATGAGCAGATGAAGCCTTCTATTCATTGCATATCAGGAATGGAGAAGATGAAGGTTTTTAGAGGTTGGAGCAGATTCCCTTTGACTTTGAGGGGGACTTTGTTTCCTTTATTCTTGCAAGTGTGAAGCTTTATGCGAAGCACTTATTCTCTTTTCTGGAAGACCTCTACTGAAACCTTCCCTATGTTGACACCTCTAACATTTCCAAATTTCCCCTTGACTTCATGAAATACATGCTCACCCCTCATTTAGAACTCTGATTAGATGAATATAGAATCATTTCATGTTTAGGAGAGAGATCAGGTGTTTCTTTATTGACACCTGTTCCTAATTCCCAGTTCCTGTATTGCAGTGGCTGTTATTGCTTTGTATTCTATCCTACTCAGACTGTATCAACTGTGATATTTCAGCTTGCTTGCTGTAATTATGTATCTTTTTAATATTCTCCTGAAATGCAGATATATTGGACTGATTATTAATTGGAAATAAAGTGACTTATCTTCAATCACCGATTCCTGGTCTTTATTATATGGCCAATAAATATATGTAGACCAAAAATTCTTACCAAACCCAGACCTAACAGCATAGATCCACAAAGACATATTAAAAATATGTCTGTGAGCAGAGACCCACGTTGCAGCTCAATTTAAACGTGATGTTTATAGGTCGGTGAGGACCACAGTTGTGATCCAAATACCAATTGTGCACCCACGGAGTCAGTCAGTTCTCCTACCAATCAAAATCAAGATTTACAGCTATGTCTCACAGCCAATCAACAGTGTCCCCGAAAGCTATGCCACAACCAGCCACATAGCCATAGGTAGGCTGCACGCAGGCATCCAGCCATCATCCAGTATGCAAACAGTCTGTTAGCAGGAGGGCAGCAATTTAGGTATGAACAAGCCTTGAGCTAACTACCTAGGCACCAGTCAGGGAGGAAGCAGGCAGTGGCCAGACCACACCCTGAGCATAAATGTTTCTACACCTCAAGTTGTTGGACAGTAATTACTCAACGTTGAGAAGTCTAGTTTGACATACAAGGATATAGCATTAGATTCCACACTCCTCCAACCTTCTTTGGCCAGCTCACTGATGGCAGGAAGTTGTAAAAAATCAACAGGAGGTACTGGTCAACGGTCATGAACAAATGTAGACAGAGCAATCAGTAAAAATCCTCAGAAGATCACACATACTTCCACTCAGCATCATAGACTGGAGAATAAACACATGTTGATGGACCTTTTTGATGAATCGCAATGAGGCCTGTTTGGTCTGTATGGCCACTTTGGGACGGGAAAAAGTTTGATTTGTTTATGGGTAGTACTTCTCTATATTGTTACCATTAGAAAACAAAATCAAAGACTAGAAAGCAACCCAGGGCAGTGCCATTGTTATATTTGATTCCATTTGTTACATTTTTGTCCTTGTTTTGTACAAAACCATGTGGAAATTGGGTTAGTAATGCCGATGTCTACAACATATCCCCCATTCCCTATGGCACTTTAGGGAGATAAATCTTAATTAAGACTCCCATTTCTACATTATTACAGATTTTTACAGATAAATACAGACAGAAAATAATGCTTTTCCTGTTTATATTTATTTTTAACAGTGGAAAAATACATAAAATGTGGCTTCTTGTGAGTGACTCACCATGATGTGTTTCATGAATTCTGGCTGAGCAGGAAGACAGCTTGGGAAGTTAAAAAGCAGGATGGGATTTCCCTAAATACAGGTATGTGTTAACACATATTTATCGTATAATACTAATATTTACATGTGGGTGTGGTGTTTTGTTACTATATTTGGCTGCTTAATTTGCTAAAATATTACAGGCATCAAGGTTTGAGTGCATGTTTGTCAGTTAAATAAATGTGGAAATATTTTACGAACTCATTTATTCTCAGAATACAACATAAATATGGATAAATTCCAACAAAATGTCCCAACATATGGGAAAATACAGACTGAAATGTTAACAAATATACACACCATGAGATCGGAATGCCTATCTATATTCCAAAATAAAACCAGGCTGTATCGATGATTCCGGGACCAGTGATACCACCTGGAATTGAGGACCAGCTGGCAGTTATGACCCATGAAGGGGAAATTCAATGCCTATGCATAATTCAGTTTTAATTGCATTAATATGAAGTAATCTGTTTATCGTAGATCTTGCCTGTCACTACATGCACCACTTCCAGAGATGGTTCTGAATGCAATCTACAAGGCACGAGGCTCTGTCAATGCCTGCATCCATAGTAGCAATAGCAGTGTATGTATGGAGAGGACACGCGGATTTCGTCCCTTCCTGGCCCTGGGGCGAGCCATGTTCTGTCTACAGCAGGGCACTCAACATGACAGGGAGGCTACTGTGAGATTGGCATTCGACAGGAAAAGCGAGCGTGTAGCTTGTCTCAACAGACAGGCGGGGCACAGCTGTTTCCTGGGCCCACATTGCTGCTGGTGTGGCGCGCAGCGCAGGTTTATGTCATTGAAAAGTGTAAACATTTCACACATTTTATTCCTCTCTGGTCCCTAGCAGTGGGTTTCAGGAACTGGAGGCACAACTAGCATTGTTCTCTTTCGTGGTCTGTGAGTAGTGGAATTATTCGTGGCTATGAGCTTTGGTGCTAACAGGTACTTGTAGGGAACCCAGACCATCGCTTAGGACGGCTTACTGACCTGAGCTCCCAGCAGCTAAGTGAAAAATGGTCTCTGCCTGCAGAAGGCTCCCACTTGATGATGAACTCCAGTCATGGATGCAAAATGAAAACGCCGAGGGCACTTTTGCTGAAAAACCTGATACACATTTCATAAGAGCTTCAGAAAGGGTTTTCCCACCTAGACCTGCAAAGTCAGGAAAGTTCACCCTTAGCAAGCCAGCGAAGTTTTCTGGACCTACTGTGACTGGCAGAGCTGACGTTTGTATCCCTGACCTGCTTCCATTGACAGTTTCTTGGTCCTGAGGTGTATGGTTCACCCTGGAGTAGAAATCTGTGGCAACTGTGGTGTCTTTGATATTATGCGTGTTTGGACCCTTGTGCTCCTAGGTGGACTCTAGACAGGAATTACGTAGTCTGATAGGAGATGTTAAGGTGTGACAATGAAAGTTATGATGCCATGCGTGGAGAATGCACTAGTTTGTTGAGGCATAAAGGCGTTTCTTCCCTGTGTGCAACTTAGTCATTTGTATGCTCCTGGTCTTGAGAGGATGCTACAAATGGCCATGAGTAAGGGATACATGCCCCAAAGAAACAAAGCTGCTTGCCCTGAGAGTTTGCCAAGGTGCAGCATACTGTTTGTGTGTGCCATGTTTCCTGGAAATCGATACAAAGTGGTCTGCGGGTGTTGGATGTGCAGTCAAAGAACTACTTCAGCCCATACATAGCCATTGAAGAAGTGGAGGGCCCTGGTGAGGAGCAAATTCAGAAGTCTGCCAAAACCCATTGGTAAGGCTGAAAGAAGAGATACTGAGTCAGAACACAGAGCTAGCATCAATTTGAAACAAATGCTGAAGGTGTACCAGGCAACCAGGTACAAAAACGGAAACTTACTTACTGGCACAAGCGAGTGAAGTGTTACACGACCTCAAAAATCAGGCGAGGTGAAAAGGCCCACGCAAAGGGATGTTGTGTGGAGAGGTTGCTAGTCCTGCTTGGTGAAAATAACACCCTCTGAATAGCACATGCTTTCAATGCCAGCAGAAGAAAGCGCAAAACACAATGAAGCTACATTCCTGGAGCCACTACTATTGTTTGACCCTGCGAAGAAACAGAACATTGGTGCCAGACAGAACGCATTGATCAAACGTTCAATGACTTCATAGATGCACTAGGAAAAGAAGATGATAAGAATATCATCACATTTTTTTAAAAACCTTGCTGATGATGGAGTGAAAAAAGTGCTAAAGAAAGTCTCACAAATTGATGCCAAAAGATAAAAGAAGCGTTAGATGCCAAGTTCAATCCAATGCTAAATGTCGACTACGAGAGGCACATCTTCAACCCAGCATGCCAACAAGCTGGTGAAATGATGGATGAATTTTTTTAGCAACTTGACACACTTCTCAAACACTGTCAGTTCTGTGACTTTAATGATGAAGAAGCTATGCGTCTCAAAATCATTGATAGCTGCCTTTTACATTCCTTCAGAAGACGCATGTTAAGAGACCCACTCAGTTTAGAGAAAATGCTAATGGTTGCAAGGGCAGAAGAATAGGCAGATTGACAAGCTACTGATATGAAAGCAGGAACAGCGCCTTAACCATGAAAAGCAAGCAAAAGCACACAATAGATGATTTGTGAGTCAGTTCCTGCTGTTATTACTTGGCCTAGAAGGGCTCAAAAAATGAAAATGCAACTTCATGTTAATGAGGATATTCATGCTGTTGCCCAACGGCACAGCAGAGCACCTTTTCACTTATAAACAGCCATTGAGAAAGAAACAATGCTGAAACATTACCTTACTGAATGCTCCTCTGGCCCTATGCCATGAGCTTTGCCCATAGTTGTGGTGCCAAAAAAGGACAGTGGAGGTGTAGTGTGCATTTGTATTGATGTGTGCTAGACAAACAAAGCAATTGAATGAGAAAGAATACCTGGTCTACACATAGAGGACATGATCATGCAGCTGAACAAAGTTAAATTCTTCTCCTGTCTTGACCTGAACAAGGGATATCATCAACTCGAGCTGGAAGAGATCTGTATGATCATTACTACTTTTTCAACCCAAGTTGGTTTGTTCAGAAACAAAAGATTGGGTTTTGGAGTATCTTCAGCTACAGAGATATTTAAGGATGCTATTCTCTGAATTGTTCAATCTTTCAACTACAGAAATGATATCATGATTTTTGGGGCAACACAAAAGGAAAATGTCAAGGATCTAACACAACTGTGCTGATGCAAGTCTCACTCTGAATGCAGCAAAGTGTGAGTTTTACAAAACCAAACTTGAATTTTTTGGGCACGTTTTAACTGATGGTGGAATTATTCCTGACCTGCATAGAGTGCAAGCACCGTCATATAGCTACCTCTCGCAAGATGTAACCATGCTGTGATCCTTCTTAGGCATGGTACATTTATGACTTTGCTACAGTAAGTGCCTCATTGAGTGACTTAACATAATAGAATGTCCCATTTCAGCGGCCTTCTGAATGCGATCACAGTTTCAAAGAAATAAAACATGCAATACAGATGCAACTGAAATGGGCTATTTTGACCCCTAACTTTACATACTGAATTCAGAGTAGATGCAAGCCCAGTGGGGATCGGGCAATCCTTCCTCAACACAATGACCATCTGAATTCCCAGAGACACATTGTGGTCTATACCAATAGAAGCCTGCCTGAAACAGAATAGGTCTACTCTAAGCTGGAGAAGGAGAGTCTGGCTATAGTGTAGGCTTGCAAACATTTTCATATGTTTCTATATGGGAAATGTTTCACTATCATCACAGATCACTACGTGTTGCTCACTATCTTTGGAAACCTGAAAGCTAAGATGCCCCCTCGTATCAAGAGGTGGGGAGTTGTGACTACAAGAGTATGACTACGTGATTGGTTGAATGGGATGACACGCCAAGGAAAGATAACACTGCAGATCACTTTTTACATATATTTCCACACTTCAACATCCAAGGTGGCTTAAGAGTGCTTCAACTTTGTTGTGAGGTCCAACACGCCAGCAGCTCTATCCACTGAACAGATTAGTGCTGCTATCAAAGCAGATAAAGATATGCTCATCCTCAAACACCTTATTGTAGTGCAATCTTGGAAGACAAGTATCCAATCTTTTGTTGATGACTGTGAATTCTGAAAATTTAAAAATGTACAGGATGAGATATCAGTCACCCGAGGAAGTATCATATTAAGACGTTCGTGAATTGTCATACCTGAGAGCCTGAGACAGCAAGTCATTAAGCTAGCCCATGAAGACCATAGCTGCACTATAGTCACCAAAAGAGCCCTAACAGCCAGGGTGTGGTTTCCTCACCCGGAAGAATGAGCTAAAAGTATGCCATCTTTGTAAAAGTATATCCCCAAGATGATGTAGTATCAATTGACTATGTATGATCTTCCTGCTCATGCCTGGGAGACAGTTGCAGTTGATTTCTTTGGGCTTCTAGATAATGGACATCATTTCATGATAGTCATTGATGAACACTCGTGTTTACTGTTGATGGAAGACTTATCATCGGCAACCCAAGATAAAGTCATCGAGAGACTTGATGACCTCCTTGCAGCATGGGGCATCCCCACTATTCCCAAATCTGATAATTGCCCTCCTTTCAATAGCAAAGAATTCAATGAGTTTCTTGTTCTGCTCAATGTCAAACATCAAAAGAGTACACCTTTCTTGCCCCAAGCCAATGGTATTGTTGAACAATTTTTTGTGCACCCTTAAAAGGGTAATTCAGCAAGCATCAATGGAGGGAATTGATCTAAATCAAGCCCTGTGTTCAGCCCTTCCTGCCTATTGACCAACTCCTCACTCTACAACTGGTGAGAGACTGGACACCTTGCTATTTGGGAAAGCCATCAGAACCGAGCTATCACAATGGGCATTGGACCGACTGTTGAATACCGATAACGTTGTGTCACAGATACTTCTCAATCGTTCTAAATAAAAACATATGTTGATCAGTACTGATGCCCTTAGGAAACAGTCTTTGAGAAAGGGGATTGGGTACTGGTCAAATGGAGACTGAACTGGAACACAAACGCTTTGTTTGCTGTTGATCCTTTGAGATTTGTGAGGAGCAAAGGACACATGGTGACAGTGCATCACCCCAGAACATCCATCACACTGGACTTGTCACATTTTAAATACTTTCCTCAATGTTTCTCAGCTCATGAGATCACAAAAAAAGCAACCCCACCTGAACGTCCAGATCACACATCTGAGCATGTGTCATCAATGCATAATGACAGTGTATCTCAGCTCCCTTACACAACCCAATCTGGCAGACCAGTGCAAGTGCCTCAGTGACTCATTGAGGAAATATGATGCTAATGTTGTTTGTACTTTTATTTAACAAAGGGGGAGATGTAGTGTCTTTGATACTATGCACACCGGGATCTCCTCAGTCCTGATTGGACTCTAGACAGGAATCACGTAATCTGTTGGGGAAAGTGTTAAGATGTGGTAATGGTAGTTAAGTCCAAATGCGTGCAGAGTGCGCTAGTATGTTACGGAATAAAGATATTTCTTACAGAGCTCTGTGTGTAGTGTATTTATTTGTATGTTCCTGGACTGGGGAGGACGCTACAGAAGCCTCCACTCCTTCATCTACCCATTCGATAACAAGCCCTCAAGAGAGTCCCTGGTGACGGTTGAGGGTACAGGATGTTTAGAACTCAGTTTAGGGATTACGGAGGACAGTACTACTGGGATTGGGGAGTTTTGAGAAAATTATACTATGGGCAAAGCATGTGGAGTAGAATGGCCAGTAAAGAGGAGGGGAGGGTTTAAGACATTGATGATAGACGTGTTCAGAATATGTGATGAATAATGGTTGCAAGTGGTCTCAGTCCATCTGTTTCTTAAAACAGCTGATGTTGGCTGCGGGGAGAATTCCTGCTGCTCTGAAAGGCCTCTAGAGCAGCCTTTTTAAAAAAAAACATCTTTCAGTTCTTTGTATTTTGCCAAGTTGCAAAGATTCTTTTTTCAATTGAGCAAAACAGGTGAAATTACAATGTTGCAAACCCTCAGCTTCAATATGCCTTGTACTCTGTACCTCAAATAGCTCAAGGTTAGCATCCTTGCCCAAAACACTTTACAGAAAGAACAGGATTAAAGAACATCTGTCTTTTAATCTTACTGTTTTGGGAAGAATGAGAGTTTGTCTGGGACCATATGGACTCAATTAGCGTCACCCCAGAGAGATCAGCCAGCCAAACATTGAACATAGAGCTTAGTCTGACTAGTTGGACCTTGGATCAGACGATGAACTTGTCTCATCTACATCTTGCATTTTGTAAAATGCTAGAACAACCAATCTCGGCCTTTGATCAATGCCCTGTGCAATTTTCATGGAATGCAGGGTTCTCTGCAGCGATGGTGCAGTTTGCGATCAGGAATTAGAATTTCTTATGCCACTCGCCTCTTCCCCATCAACCTTGTTGAACAAGAAGCAAGGAACGTAAATGTTGTTTTGATCTTGTCTCAGCAATGACATTAATTTCCAAGATGAAGAGAAATTCACCCCAGCATTTTAGTGGAAGTTGAAATCTTAAGGGTTGAGCATCTTTGTGAATTGTTGCAGAGATTCAAGGCGAGTGTAGTTGAGTATTGTTTATTCCAGAGCCTGGGTGTTTTGATAGACAAGGGGTGCAAAGTTTCACGCGCACACTGGCTAAACATATTAAAATAATTAGAAAGCCAATGACAACACAGCGAGGAAAGAGACATATTCAGTTGATTTGCTGTGGCAATATACAGTAGGGAAACATCTATTTCTGAACTAGTTATGGAGATCAAAACATGGTCTGATCGACCCTCGGTGCTGCTGTGCTTTAGAGTTAAATGAAGATTGGAGTTGCATTTCGCCTTGCTCCTTACCTCACACAAGCACTTTCTGTTCTGTGGGTCTCTAACTTTGGTTTTCTCTGCACCAGAAGGTTAGTAAATGATATGCTCCCTCAGAATGTGGTGAGAATTCAGTGCACTTTTCATTCCCATCCTGTGGGGTACCAGTTATTATTTTTTCCTAAGTTTCAGCCACCAAGCCGTCATCCTTCCCATGCCATCAGTGGCATGCTTTCTGGAATATTTTAGATGTTTCTGTCCAGCGCTGTCTAACTTAGTGTCTGACGTGCTAGGAAATTCAATAGTGCCATGTCTCTGTGTACATGGGTGCTTTTTGAATTAATGACTTTCTAGGAGGAAGATTAGAATATTAACAAGCATTGGCAAAACACTAGGTCTGGTTTTAAAGGAATTTTGAATGACAATGTGAAGCATTACAAGCAAATGGCACAGGAGTAGTTATGGATTGGCGTGGAAGCACATAAATGTATAATAATATTAGTGTAGGTTAAAAGTTCAATGGGCAGTTGCACTGACATGCCAGACCTAAAAACCGTGGAGGTTATTGACCGCCCTCCTCCCATATATATTGCTGCCAGACAAAAACAACATTAATTATCTAGGTACCTAAGGCACTTTAATAGCATTACAATGTCATGCATGTGTCCCTATAGGTTGAAGCAAAGGCAGCTTAAGAAATAAAAAAATGATCACAGCTGTGTGGAGGGCAAGCACTCTATTGATACTCAACTGACTGTCTGGGGAAAGCTGCACTGTCAAGTCAAACCATAAAGAGAGAATGTTTCCTAATCGAGCAAGATATATATCAGCATACCTAATTCACTTGGGACATCTGGCATATGAACATTGTCAATTCACAGATCATTAGCGAATACCACATGGGCACGCATTGCAAGTGATGGGGTAAATTCTGACACATGTGCAAACGCCTTTTTTTCACTTGAATATGATTAAGAGTTGTGTGATAATTATCACACACTTGCAGTTTTACCTTGGTAGGTTCAGGCAAGTCAAACATGTAGAGTTTTATCAGGGAAAAGGTTCTAAGAAAACAACAATGTGCAGAATTGTGTGTGTTAAATACTGTTGAGCCTCACATGCAAGTTAAAAACTTAGAATATGAGGTATTTAACATACGTGGTAAATACCTAATCCCTGTGTTATGGAATTTACCATGTATGATGAATACCTCATTCTATTCCGCCTAATTTGTAACGAAGACCATAAAATAATCCAGGCCAGATGTGGTAATTGCATGGTGATCACCAGCAGAACAGGGAGGGTTAGCCATATAACTACACACATTTGCATTATGGTGTCCCCTAATGCATGCACATATTCTAATCAAGTAAGAATGAAATAACACCCATTTGCTGAAACAACAGACGGAGCCCCGAGTGACACTATAGTTCCACTAGCTCACAAATACCATGGCTTCTGGTCACAAATCACTTGACCACCTCCCAACCACTGCAACATGCATAGTGGCATTGGGCAGGGCCAAACTAGTAATCAAAATCAGCCCTGGCAGAAGTGGTCAAGCCAGCCCCACATTGCATTGTGCATGTAAACATAGCACACAGGATGGCCCCTGTGGCTTTTCATTGTAAATATAGGGATTTTGTCTCACAAATACATTTTTAGGAAAGATTGGTCGAGGTAGTGCAATTGAAAGCACAGTTTTTCAAGTATAGTAGCCAGCCACTTGCATGGCTTGATCATGGAAGCCAATCCAGCCCTGAAATGAGACCCCTACCTAGCAGCCCAAGTGGTAAATTCCCAAAAGTGCCAAAATAGCCAGCCTGGTCCTGATAAATGATCTTGCAGGATCAGCCATAATGAACTCTGGACCACTTGTACCATTAGGAAGAACCACAGCCTCAGATTGCAGATTCAGATGGAAGCTGCTCCCAGTCAGTAAGACTTGCACTTAGGAGGGAAGCACAATGTATGGGTAGCTGGTTGCAGAGAAGAAAATGCACATTGCTAAAGGCAGTAGACTGAGCAGTGGTACTCCGAAAGGAGAGGGACAGGAAAAGTAGTTGCTTGGCAGATATGCACTTTTATTGCTTCTGTCACTGCCCAGGAGACATGACTGCAGACAAATACACATGATCACATTAATTTTCCTCTCTTGTAGCACATAATAAGATGCTGGGGATGCACAACATCCCCCACCCTGTACAACCATGTTGGACTATCCTTATCTCCTTATGCACTGACAACACCATGCCCTTCATTGGGCACTAGCCCTTGCTACATAATGCATATTGATGGTCATCCTCTCATTGTGCATTTAGACTCATCACATGCTACCCACGCCTACCATTTTATCTGCTGTGCTGACCCTTGATGACTATAGAGGATATGTCTCATGCATTCAGCAGTAGCCAGAATATGTATTGCGCTTCTGTTGGAGTGTGACTTTTATAATCAATATTAATATGAAAAGCTTGCAATGTAATGTCTAATGAAATAGCATAAAATGTGTTAATGTGGTACTAATGCACGCGTTTGAAATGTGCCCACGGGGAGTGGCCTCCAATGTGGGCGGTGATTAATGAAACTAATAATGAATTAACAGTGTACTAATGTATGATTTTGTATTAGCATTAAGGATTATGTATTAGGGTTATGCTAAAGTTACTCACCTGGCCTTAGTTAGTAAAGGTCTGGGCCTAGCTGCCTGGTCTCATATTAACTGTGTTTTTCTAACGTGCAATGTGCTGTTTTCCTGAAGGAGACGAAGCTGTACTTTTCCAGAAACTAGAGATATGTGTGTAGCTGTAGTAAATTCTTTCTCATGAGACCCGACTTGCTCAAGGGACATTCTTGCCGAATGCAACAGTGGAATTCGCAACAGGTACAAGGTCGCCTGGACTAGGGGAAGACAATGGAACTACTGACTGGAGCGACAAGTGCAACTTTTCTTACCTGACATTCCACCCATTGAAGACGTCAATCATAGAAGCCAATAGACTGCACAAGAACTGTCTTAGGTGAAGATTCTAGTAAGGTGTGTGACGGATTATTGGACAGAGATAACGATGCACCAAATATTGCCCAATGGGAAACTAGAGACTTGTTCGACAATTTTGATATAACGGCGGGACCCAAGGAGAAATCAGCCATTACGGAGCCATTCCTTGCCGTTCTTCATCACCCTTTGCCATTCTGAGAGACTTTGGTGGTCATTACAACATTGGCGGTAAAAGCCGCTTACCGCCGTGCAGAAGACCGCCAACACACCGCCGCGACTGCGGAATTCCGCCACAGCTATTATGACCCACATCTCGAAATCTGACAAAATTCAGACACCCACACAAGTCCGCCACACCAAAGGTCAGTGATAAACTGGCGAAAACAAAACCTCCACTGTCACGCCAACAGAAATACACCCACGCTATCACGACCCACGAATCCATGCGGCGGTCTTTCAACCGCGGTATTCCATTGGCGGTACACACCGCCACGCTCAAAATACACACACTTCTACAAAACACCGCCACATTGGACAATTCCAAACACACACATCTGATACACATGCACACACCACACCAACACTCCCAATACAATATAAAACACACACCCACATCACCCACAAACCCCTACTACCAAAAATTCAGAAAGAAGGTCAGAGAGAGACACCACCATCCACAAACTAGCAGCCACAGGCACTCAACACCATCACCCACACAACTTCCATGCACAAAACACCACACACCACTACATATCACCACACTTATCACCACACACACCACCCCACACATCACCCACACCACCCCGTGGCACGGCAAAGACACCCCAGGTTCTCGGAGGAGGAGCTCAGGGTCATGCTGGAGGAAATCGTCCGGGTAGAGCCACAGCTATTCGGATCACAGGTACAGCTCACCTCCATAGCTAGGAAGATGGAGCTATGGCGAAGAATAGTCGACAGGGTCAACGCAGTGGGACAGCACCCAAGAAATCGGGACGACATCAGGAAGAGGTGTAACGACCTACGGGGGAAGGTGCGTTCCGTGGTCTCAAGACACCACCTGGCGTTACAGCGAACTGGCGGCGGACCCCCACCTCCTCCCCCACAACTAACAACATGGGAGGAGCAGGTCTTGGCGATTCTGCATCCTGAGGGCCTCGCAGGAGTCGGTGGAGGATTGGACTCTGGTAAGTCAAACCTTTAACTATCATATCCCCCACCCTACCTGCATGCTATCACAGATTCTCACCCTCGCCCCCTCCCCTATCACTCCAACTCCTCACAAATGTACTAATAACACAAACCACACATCCCAACACCAAGCCCTGCATGACACAACAAAGCATGGACACCCATCACTAAAGCATGCCCACTGCACATACCCATAACACCCCCCTCAACCATCATCACACAAGCCCCCACACAGGAATGCTAGCACTGGGGTACACGGTCACCCACCCATTGCACACCATGACACACACAGATGCAATAATCATGCTTTTATACCCCTCCAGGACCACTACCCAACGTCACCAGACAGGAGGGTCCAGACATCTCCACCCCACCCACAGAAGAGGCCCACAGTGATGACAGCAGCTCTGTCCAACTGGATCAAGATGACCAGCCCGGACCATCGTGGGCCTCGGGACAATCGGTTCTCCTCACACAGGCACAGCCCACCACAGACCTTCCACCCTCTGGTAACACCAGCACAGCACCCACCCAGCGGGCCCATACCTCTGTGCCCAGGACACGTCAATCAGCTGTGTGTCCACCACTACAGGGAACCCAGGATAACCCACCACCCCAACAACAACAGGGACCTGGGGGCAGTGGGCACACGGTCCAGGGGAAGGAGGCACAGGAACACAGGGGAACGGGAGGGCTGCCGTGCGACAGGGGGCGGACAAGCCAAGGGAACCCACTCTCCACGAGGCCCTCTCCTCCATCATGGGAGCCTACCACCACTCCCAGGAGACGATGGCAACGGTCCTGGCCAAGTTTCAGGAGACCCAGCGCATGCAGGAGGAACAGTATTTGAGGTTCAGGGAGGAACTCAGAACCATCAGCTCCGCCCTGGGCACCATCGTAGGGGTGATGAAGGAAATACTTAACACCAGGAGGGACACTGTGGCACTACAAGGGGCCCCTGACACTAGCATGGACGATGAACTGCCCACCACCTCCGCCGGTGCTAGTGGACAGGAGGCACCGCCACAGGACCACCACACCAGCACCCCCCCTGCAGACGAAGAACCACCCCGCAAGCGGTCCCTGAGATCCAGGAACAAGACAGAGCACAATGCCAAGACCCCTGCCAAGAAATGAGACCACCCTGATTGTCAAACCACTGTCCCACTTTGTAACCCTGTCTATATTGGAACTGCCCCAGCTCCACTTCCTATGCCCATATGGGCAATGCACCTGTGAGACTAATAGACTGGATTCTGCCATGGACATTCCTCCGCCATCACTCCTCACCATTTTACAACCCCCTCCAATATTGAGCACTTCAATGAACACCCTTGAAGCACAAAACAATCTGGAGTCAGTCTGTGATTTCGAAATTGTGTATTAGCAATGACAGTGACAAAATGCTTTTTCAAATGTAATGTCAACATACCTATGTCACACATCTCAAGTCCATGAGGAATCTAAGCAGATGACACACGTTGGAAACCAGAACTGTGAAACCGTAAGGGAAAATGACAACTCAGTGACCATACACTGGTTGAAATCGACAGACAGGATAGAGGTAGAAGTGTTAAAGTACTTGTAGTAGGCAGGAATGTTTTCTCACCTGTGTGTCACTGGAAATATTGCTGGATAACTGAGTCCCTGTTGTCAATGTCTTCTTCCTCTGCTTCCTCCTCATCACTGTCCACAGGCTCCACAGCTGACACAACTCCCCCATCTGGACCATCCTCCTGCAGAAAAGGCACCTGTCGTCGCAAAGCCAAGTTGTGAAGCATACAGCAGGCCACGATGATCTGGCACACCTTCTTTGGTGAGTAGAATAAGGAACCACCTGTCATATGGAGGCACCTGAACCTGGCCTTCAGGAGGCCGAAGGTGCGTTCGATCACTCTCCTAGTCCGCCCATGGGCCTCATTGTAGAGTTCCTCTGCCCTGGTCCTGGGATTCCTCACTGGGGTCAGTAGCCATGACAGGTTGGGGTAACTAGAGTCCCCTAATAGCCACACACGGTGCCTCTGGAGTTGACCCATCACATAAGGGATGCTGCTATTCCTCAGGATGTAGGCGTCATGCACAGAGCCAGGGAACATAGCATTTACCTGGGAGATGTACTGGTCTGCCAAACATACCATCTGTACATTCATGGAATGATAACTCTTCCGGTTCCTGTACACCTGTTCACTCCTGCGGGGGGGGGGGGCAAAGCTACATGGGTCCCATCAATGGCACCTATGATGTTGGGGATATGTCCCATGGCATAGAAGTCACCTTTCACTGTAGGCAAGTCCTCCACCTGAGGGAAAACGATATAGTTCTGCATGTGTTTCAGAAGGGCAGACAACACTCTGGACAACACGTTGGAAAACATAGGCTGGGACATCCCTGATCCCATGGCCACAGTTGTTTGAACAGACCCACTTGCAAGGAAATGGAGCACTGATAGCACCTGCACTTGAGGGGGGATTCCTGTGGGATGGCCGATTGCTGACATCAGGTCAGGCTCCAACTGGGTACACAGTTCCTGGATTGTGGCACGGTCAAACCTGTAGGTGATGATCAAACTTCTTTCCTCCATTGTCAACAGGTCCACCAGCGGTCGGTACACCGGAGGATGCCGCCATCTCCTCACATGAACCAGCGGACGGTGCCTATGAAGGATAACAGCGACCACAGAGTCAAACAACTCAGAGGTATGTACCCACAGTCTACACAGAACACCATTCATACACAAAATGTGGCCTGTATTTGTGTTGTGAGACAAGGCCTAGGTATGTGTGACGCAGTTGGTAATTAGGCCATGTGGGCCCCTGAAATGGCAGATGCCTGACCTCTAAACTGGGACAATGGGATGTGAGGTAACTGCGCTGGCGTACACCGTCACGGTAGGCGGTCGAAGACCGCAGCGCAATGCTGCATTGGTTAACATTGGACCCTATGGGTCCTGGGAGCCAATGACGATGTACGCCGGCGGTGATGGTACGCACCGCCGCGGACGTGACCGCTGCAGATGTGACCGCCATTTTCTATATGCTGAATCACTCGATACCTGATCTTCGACAGGAGTGGACCTACACTGCAAGTGCTGCTGTGACCTCGGTCTGGAAGAGACAATGGCTCGTGTGTCTGGGGAAAGGGCCCCTGCCTTCACTGCAGAGGAGTTGGAGAAGCTTGTCGACGGGGTCCTCCCTCAGTACACGCTACTCTACGGTCCTCCAGACCAACAGGAAAGTACACAGGGAGCATGTTGTATGGGCTATGCCTGTGTGGAGAGGGCTGGTTGTAAGAAGGAAGGGGGCAGAGTTCTGCGTGCATGAAGGACTGTGAATGCATGTGCCACATGGCAAGGGTAGGGATGTGGGCCACTCACTTTGACGGTGCAGTTGGTAATGACTTCTCTTCTTCCCCTGTACATGTCATGTAGGTCAGCGCCCACCAGAAGAAGGGTATTTGGCGTGCCATCGCCAAGGACGTCTGGAACCTGGGGGTCCACCACAGACGGAGCACCCACTGCCGGAAAAGATGGGAGGACATTCGCCGCTGGAGCAAGAAGACGGCGGAGGCTCAGCTGGGGATGGCCTCCCAACGTGGGAGGGGTGCCCGTCGAACCATGACCCTCCTGATGTTCAGGATCCTGGCGGTGTTCTACCCTGAGTTGGATGGGCGCTCGAGGGCATCACAGCAGACACAAGGGGGTGAGTACACTATCATTCAGCGGACTTTGCGCGAAGTGAAGGTGTCTGGGTGGGGGAGGAGGGCTGTGGGTTTCCCTAGGCCAGGGCGAGTTCCGTAGGCAAGGCCCCTCCGTAAGGCAGGCCATGTGGCACCCCACCTCTGTAGAGGGCCACATACAGGTATTCATGCCACTGTGTCATCTATGTGTACAGATGTCGTTCATAGCCTTGTAGGCCATTTCCCAGGAATTGCATCTGTAGAGCCCAACAGCGCGACGTAGTGCAGGGGGCTGCTGTGTCTGTATGGTCCGCCAACGGTAGCGGTAAGCCATGCACTCAACCTGTCTTTCTTCTGTCGTCCCCCCCCTTTTTGTGGTCTCCCTGTTCTTCTGTGCATTAGCATCATCAGGCAGAGGTACAGTGGCACCGGAGCATGAGGGAGCTGCATCCCACATGGCCATGGAGGGCCACACTACGGACTCAGAATACACCAGTGAGACGGAGGGCGAGGGGAGCACCACAGCAGTCACAGGATATGCAACCAGCGACACGGACTCATCCTCCGATGGGAGCTCCCTTGTGGTGGCGGCACCATCTGTGCCCCCCACTTCAACAGGTACAGCCGCCACGCCCCCTACCAGCACCGCCCTTCCAGCAGCCCCTCAGCCTTTGCCCTGTGCCCGCTCACCCAGGAGGGTGGGCATCACCTTCGCCCCAGGCACCTCAGCCCCTGCCCCTGTCACCTCTGCTGCCCTCAGTGAGGAGGCCATTGACCTCCTCAGGTCTCTCACTGTTGGGCAGTCTACCATTTTGAATGCCATCCAGGGTGTAGAAAGGGAGTTGCAATACACAAATGCATTCCTGGAGGGCATCCATTCTGGTCAGGCTGCCCTTCATCGAACCGTTCAGACTCTGGCCTCAGCACTGATGGCAGCCATTGTCCCTGTGTCTAGCCTCCCCCCTCCAACTTCCTCCACCCAGACCCAATCCCCTGTACCTCTGCCTATCCCAAGCACACCATCAGACCAGCCTGCACACACCTCAACACACAAGGGAAGCTCAGGCATACATAAGCACTACACATCCCACAGGCACTCACGCAAGCATCACAAACATGCAGACACACCAACATCCACTGCCTCCACTGTGTCCCCCTCCTCCTCGTCTTCCTCCTCCCTCCCAGTCTCATCTACACTCACACCTGCATGCACTACCACTACAGCCACTACGTCCCGCACCAGCACACCCACCACCACACCCCGCTCATGTGCACTCACCACCCCCACTACCAGTTCCACGTCCCCTGTGTCCTCTCCCAGTGTGTCTGTGACGCCCCCTCCGAAGATACACAAACGCAGGCACACACCCACCCAACAGCCATCCACCTCACGACAGCCTCCAGCGCATGCACCTGCACCCAAATCCACAAAAGTTACACTTCCTACAACCACCACCTCTTCCTCCACTCCCAAACCCCCTCCAGCTACCCGTCCCAGTGTCTCAATAAAACTTTTCCTGTCCACCCTTAATCTATTTCCCACCACCCCACCGTCCAACTCATAGGTCCCGTACTAGCACCTCAGCCAAAAAATCTCCGGGGCTAGTGGTGCCTGTTGTTACAGGTATGTGGAGTGATCCAGCCACCAGGCCAGCCAGTGTGGCACGGAGCCACAGCACAGCCAGTCCCCCCCCTGTGAAGCAATAGAAGTTGGACAGTGCCCGGCGGGAGAGGGGGAAGACTCCAGCCAGCCAAGCTGCTCACGGGGGTCCCGGGGGGAGTGTCGACTCAGCTGTGACTCCTCCTAAGGTGGCGGAGGGGGAGAAGAAATCTCCAAAGTCTGGGAGGAGCAGCACGGTGGAGAAGACCGCCATCATCCCCGCTGCCCAGGAGGCCTCCGCCAGCCCCATCATCACTGCCCAGGAGGCTACCGCAAGCCCCATCGTCACTGCCCAGGAGGTCACCGCCAGAGTCACTGCCCAGGAGGCCACTGCCAGCCCCCTTGTCACTGCCCAGGAGGCCAGCCCCATCGTCACTGCCCAGGAGGCCACCGCCAGAGTCACTGCCCAGGAGGCCATCACCAGCCCCATCGTCACTGCCCAGGAGGCCAGCCCCATCGTCACTGACCTAGAGGCCACCGCCAGAGTCACTGCCCAGGATGCCATCGCCAGCCCCATCGTCACTGCCCAGGAAGCCAGCTCCATCGACTCTGCCCAGGAGGCCACCCCCAGCCCCATTGTCACTGCCCAGAAGGCCACCGCCAGAGTCACTGCCCAGGCGGCCACCGCCAGCCCCATTGTCACTGCCCAGGAGGCTACCGCCAGAGTCACTGCCCAGGAGGCCAGCGCCAGCCCCATCGTCACTGCCCAGGAGGCCAGCCCCATCGTCACTGCCCAGGAGGCCACCCCCAGCCCCATCATCACTGCCCAGAAGGCCACCGCCAGAGTCACTGCCCAGGAGGCCACCGCCAGCCCCATTATCACTGCCCAGGAGGCTACCGCCAGAGTCACTGCCCAGGAGGCCAGCGCCAGCCCCATCGTCACTGCCCAGGAGGCCACCGCCAGCCCCATCGTCACTGCCCAGGAGGCCACCCCCAGCCCCATCGTCACTGCCCAGAAGGCCACCGCCAGAGTCACTGCCCAGGCGGCCACCGCCAGCCCCATTGTCACTGCCCAGGAGGCTACCGCCAGAGTCACTGCCCAGGAGGCCAGCGCCAGCCCCATTGTCACTGCCCAGGAGGCCAGCCCCATCGTCACTGCCCAGGAGGCCACCCCCAGCCCCATCGTCACTGCCCAGAAGGCCACCGCCAGAGTCACTGCCCAGGAGGCCACCGCCAGCCCCATTATCACTGCCCAGGAGGCTACCGCCAGAGTCACTGCCCAGGAGGCCACCCCCAGCCCCATCGTCACTGCCCAGAAGGCCACCGCCAGAGTCACTGCCCAGGAGGCCACCGCCAGCCCCATTATCACTGCCCAGGAGGCTACCGCCAGAGTCACTGCCCAGGAGGCCAGCGCCAGCCCCATCGTCACTGCCCAGGAGGCCACCGCCAGCCCCATCGTCACTGCCCAGGAGGCCACCGCCAGCCACAGCCCAGCTGGCCAGGAGGGCCCGCAAGCCACAGCCCCAGCTGACCCATGAAGGACCGCCAGCCACAGCCCTGCTGGGAAATTAAGGACCGCCTTGGCAAGGACCACTGAACAGGGCAAAGACCGCCATGGAAGCACCGCTGAACAGGGCAAAGACCGCCATGGAAAGCACCGCTGAACAGGTCTGACACTGGCAACTCAAGCACCGCTGAACAGGCCAAGGACCGCTGAACAGGGCAAAGACCGCCATGGAAAGCACCGCTAGCCCATTTGTGGCAGGGGCAGTGACGCAACTGTGACCGTCACGGGGTGAGTGATGCACTCTGGGCACCAGTCTCCCTCCAGAACCAGTGGAGACATGCATCCACTCCGTCTGTCCTGCACAGGATGAAGCACCCTGGGCACCAGTCCCCCTCCAGAACCAGTGGAGACCTACATCCACTTGAGAGACTGTGGCTTTGCACTCCCCAGGATGGTGCAGTGGGCAACCCACCCACTGTAGAGACTTGAGAGACTGTGGCTTTGCACTCCCCAGGATGGTACAGTGGGCAACCCACCCACTGTAAAGACTTGAGAGACTGTGGCTTTGCACTCCCCAGGATACATCAATGGGCATGGAGCCCCCTCGTGGATCTGGCGTGGTGCACTCATCCGGCTGAGGTGCCCCCCCTTCCCTTCCCCCTGAGGTGTCTGTTGTATTTCTATCTGATGCCCCTGCAGTGTTCTCTCCATTTGGATTGGGTATCTTGTGTGGGCCTCGCCCATGCATTTTGGGCCCAGTGGTCCACGGACTATGAATGGTGCAATACCTGCACTACTAATCGTGGTGTATATTTTGATTATTGTGTATATATATATATGTATATATTTGCTTACTGTATTTTGATATATTACAATGGTTCCACTCATTTCCTTTTGTCTTTTCATTCTTCCGGGGGCTTGGGGGGTGTTACTGTAATGTGTAGATAAGCATTGGTGTGTATGTTGTAGTGGATGAGGGTCGGGTGGGGGTTGGGGGTGTTGAATGTGTGTGTCCCTGTGTTTTTGCCTCCCCCCTCCCCTATGTCGTAGGTGCAGTACTCACCGTGGTCTTCGCCGCAGGCGTTGATGATCCTCGTAGAGGAGCAGGAAGACTAGCGCTGGCAGAATATGAAGTTTGGGCTCCATGGTGCCCTCCTTCCTCGTGGAGTGTGTAGAGGTGAGCGTTTTCCCTTTGAAATGGCTGTTTCCGCCGTGTTTTTATCTGCTGTGAATCCGCCCCGGAAAAGGTGGCGGATTGGTAGGTTGTGATACTGTGGGCGGTACATTGTCTTCCGCCTGTCTGTTGGCGGTGACCGCCGCACTGTTTGTTTATACCGCCGTGGCGGTCGGAGTGTTAAAGTGTCTGTCTTTGTTGGCGGTTTCCGCCACGGTCATAATTGCAAATTTTTTACCGCCAGCCTTTTGGTGGTCTTACCGCCGCTTTAACACCGTCCGCCAGGGTTGTAATGACCACCTTTGTCTTTAGCTGTCTGATACTTTAAACCATCCTCATCCCACCCCTTGCCTGATGGGCACTTCTCCTCCTTATGAGGGAAGAGCCCTTCTTGCTGTGCCCTACTGAGACTTACCTGTTCTATCTTGGCTGATGGCGAATCGACTGATGTCCTGAGGACGAAGACTGATCCGGCATGCTGATTCATTTTGAGGGGTAACTATCTGATGATAAATTGTAATTGTCTGTTTGCCTTTTCTTTCTAGGTACCAACTGTTCTTTTGATAGAGGCCATAGTTAGATGTTTTTCCAAATTCATGTTGCTAAATTGTTTTGCATGAAGCCCAGCATGCTGATGCTAATTAGAGGTTATTTAAGGAGTTTACTGATATCAGGAGCAAATATACAAATGACTGAATTCTTGCTTTGTTGAATAATATACTAATGATACTCTGCTAAAGTTGACTCATGTTAACGTCGTGCTTTGTTCTAATGTTCATGACCTATGCTTTGCTAAAGTCTTACTCGAGTTGCCAAGTTATAGTGGTATTGATGTGCTTATTGATATTGCGACTAATAAATATGATACTAGAGTGTAACTAATAGGGGCTAAATATCCTAACACTTACTAGATTTTGTGTGGTTATTCATGGCTGAAAGGTCATTGTGTGTTTCATTTTATTAAATGTTATTTATTAGTTTGATTGACTAGTTATGGTAAATATTGATTAGGTTATTGATCTATTGATTGAAATGCTAAACAGATATCTCGTTCTGGGAGGTCCTCAAATGTGGTCAAAAGATTAATTGGCCTAAAACAGTCCCCTTGTAAGTTAAATTAACAAGGTTTGGACGCGTTATCAGTTCGCACTGCTTTTATTTCTCAGTTTAGCCAAGACAGTCATATAAGTTTAGGTCTACTTGTGAACCTAAAAGGAGAGTGTGTTGCAAAGATCCCAACTACACTTGTTTCTTAGCAAGAGGTTGCCTAAAAGTTATCTGAAAACAAGAAAAAAGATGTTTGTATTGAACTCAGGTACACTGATTAAAAGAAGATTGATGGTCCTGCAAGATATCATCATGCAACCTATACACAGGAACACAATCATAAATGCCTGTGTGCATCTCTCACTAGCGGTGAGCATGCCAATAAGATGCAATTGTAGATACACACAGTAAAGATGTTTATATTATGGTAAAAGTCAGAACGTCTATCTATAGTCAGTGTGACACCTTTTTGAGTAGTCCAAGGGCAGCCAATGTTTAATTGGCCTAAAATGTGACAGTCAAAGACAATTACCATTAGTATTCTGGGGATTAACGTTACCCTCGGAGTAGTACAAGTCGAGGAGTTAATGGCGTACTCAGGGAGGTATTGTGGGGGATAAAGACTCAGAACGCAATGAAACATCCAACACTAATTAGTAAAACGAAGTCCAGTGAATGCTTTGACTTAAAAGAAACATTACTTCACTATCCTTCTACAATACTGTGCATAACTATCAGAAGGCATTAGGTATTAATCTGGACTCAAATAATATTTTTGTGGTTCTAGGAGTCAGTTTGCACTGTACCCAATGGGTACACTTCGGCGTTAATCTCTCTTCTTAGTGCAAACCAAAACACTCTCTTGGACCCACCATGTGCTTAATGGGATGACTTGTGTCCATCGGAGAGGCTGACTTAGCCTTGGCTGATGTTAGTGAATACTCCTTCCACTAAAGAATGGGTTCCTCCTTTTGTGGTATTTTTCCTTTTACACAGTACCTTCCATTCGTTCAGTCTTTGTAGCGCAGACAGCATCTGCAATGTTTGGTGTTCAGCAGAGGTAGGGTATCTACATTTGGGGTGCACATGGCATGGTCCACCAAGTGGCAATGACAGTATCTCTGTCCCAAAGTCTTAGTCTCATTCCAGCCCACATAGTCACACTCTGTGAAAAATGCGCATGTACATGATGGTTCAGGTAAGCAGCGATAGCACCAGCCCCCGATGGATTTTGCACCTGGATCACATTGCTTGTGATCTAGTGGTTCGTGACTCTTAAGTTTTATCCTGGCCCAATCACAAACTCTTCACCTAGACAAGCTGGGAGCTCACCTCAAGGTGCAGCAATGAGCACTTCAGGTTGGTTGAGTTCTCTTCCAACACTGAGGTGCCTTACTTCTCGTATTCAGATTTGGTCAGGATTCTCTGGTGCACTGATGATTTCCAGTGCATGGTCACCTGTGCATTACTCAAGCAGTATTGAGTTTCATTGCACCCTACACTGCCCGGTGCATGTGCGTCAGCTCCTGCTCTGCGCAGATCCTTCCATGTGTCACAGCAGGAGGCTTTGGTTCCTTACTCATCTGCTTCTTCATATTCCTTCTTATGCTGAGCACTATTTACTTCATGCAAAGGCACCTTCAATGCCCCCTTGAGGCGTCAGTCAGCAATCTTCCTCAAGGCAGGAGCAGGACAGCCTCTCCTGGTATTCTGACAGAACCCAAAAGTTTATCATCCAATATTTAGCACAGGGAGTTAGTGATACTACTCAAACCCAGGAGTTCAGAGAGTTTCGTGGTCTCACTGCTGTTTAGACCCCAGATTCTGGTACAGAAATCTTGGCAGCCTGCCTGACGTTTGTGTCCTATCTGTATAATAAAGTTGCAGCAACTTTTCAGTATTCCAAAACTCAGCTGTTGGACTTGTCTTGAGCAGTTTCGCATTTTACTTATTCACTTGCTGTTAGTGTATGTTAGCAGGAAAGTGAGGTTGAGCTGGGAGTCTCCTATCAGGGGAGACTCAAAACTAAGCATACAAAAGAGAAGGGCCGTTCCCGTTAACTACCTGTTAACCTTTGAGGGATTGCCATTTGAAAGAATAATATGGCTCAAAAGGGCCTGGGAAACTACCAAGGTTTCAAAGTGACCCTCTGTCTCTTCTCCTCACCCACAATTCTGGACAGATGTGAACAATCTCTGGAACGTCCTGGGTGAGCCCTGCAATTCACATCTGGAAAAATCGCAATCCTCCATCTTAGGTATAACTGGGACGTATCCACACAAGGTGGATTCCAGTGTGGCTACATCTACATATGACACACACACATACATTCATCCTCTCTACATGCCGAAGTATGCGTAATCCAGGTCCCACATTGATGGGCGATATACCCAACGAATTCAAAATGCGAGAGGTACCTGTAAATGACTGTCCCTGACAGAGGCAAGCAGAAAGACTTGCATTGTCAGTACATTTTCTCGCTGTCACAAGTAAGTCCTCTACGGCCTAGTGAGCTGCCATTGGCTTTGATGGATAAAATGAGTGCACATTGCTCCCCACTCCAGATTACAGAGCCTGGCTCTGGCTGCAATCCAAATCACAGAAAATATTTGACGGGAACACACATGACAGCCCTGGGTGCTGAGGCATGGGGTCAAAAATCTAGACTTTGATATGTTGAACTTGGGGCATGTGCGGTGGCACTTCAGAGCTTTGCAGGGCGCCTTTGTCTTTCCCAACTAGTAGGCAAACATTTGCGTGAATGTTTTTGTGGTTTTCCTTGTGGACAATGCTATGATGAATGTTCTAACTACATTGTAGCATGCAGCATATTATACAGCCAGTAGCGTAAGTCTGTGTATCGATCAAGTATTGACGAGCTTGAGACTGAATTAATATCTGCTGTTTTTCTAGATGTAAATTTGTCTGAAAATATTACCCTGAAGGAAACTTGTTTCCCGAAATGCATTGTTCCACGTTTACATTTCTTATTGCAAGTTTTTGTTAGCTAATTAGAAACACAAGCAATACATTTTGAGTGGAAAAATCATCAATGATACTTGAAACCCTTTGAGGGCTATTCTAACTTTTGCAGACGATCTACATTACTTCAATGTAACCAATCAAAGGAATGTCAAACATGATGACATTTAGAGTGCGAATAAAGGACACGCCATAACCCCTTAAATCCCCTATTTAAATGCATTAGATACACTGAATTTTAGAGAGACCTAGAAGACTGTTTTGGTGCATACTCAATGCTGGGCCGCAAAGGCATGTGAAAGGCAAACCTCAGCACGGGTCATGGCTGGAGCTGGGAAGAGAGCTGTAGAAATCGACAGTGTCAGTAAGAGGCAGCTGATCACGACATGGGAGCAATGAGCTGCATCATTGGAACTGACATTTGAGCTACTGGCTCTGGGATTGGTCCTCGCATCAAAGTAACAGGATAAGGTACAGAGGCAGACATTTGTAACAGGGAGCTGTAGTACTGGACTGCAATGACTACCCATATTCAGCGTTGGTACGCCACAACACCGAGACTGTCAGTGCAGCCAGAAGCCCATAGCACTGAGTCTGGCATGGCAGAGGAAGATCACAACACTGGTGTGACAGTGGGTACTAGCATCACTTCTAACCAAAGCAAAGGCACAGGCCTGGCAGCAGCAGACCACAGTGGCTTGGGCTATGCAGCAGACCACAACCTTCAGACCGACATGGCATCAAGAAACCACAGCAATGGCACTGGCATGATAGCTAAATCTAGCGTGATAGCAAGAGAGCACAACACTGGAGCTGACAACACAGCAGAAGATCACAACATTGGAGCTAACAACACAGCAGAAGATCACAACACTGGAGCAAAACTGGAGCTGGCAACACAGCAGAAGATCACAACACTGGAGCTGACAACACAGCAGAAGATCACAACACTGGAGCAACACTGGAGTGGGCAACACAGCAGAAGATCACAACACTGGAGCTGAAGATCACAACACTGGAGCAACACTGGAGCTGGCAACACAGCAGAAGATCACAACACTGGAGCTAACAACACAGCAGAAGATCACAACACTGGAGCTGGCAACACAACAGAAGATCACAACACTGGAGCTCCACTGGAGCTGACAACACAGCAGAAGATCACAACACTGGAGCTGACAACACAGCAGAAGATCACAACACTGGGACTTTTTGATATCAGTATACCACAAACTGGACTGGCATGACAGCAGGACCATAACACTGAGACTGACATGCTAGCTACAGACCTCTGTACTGTAGCTAGCATGACAGCTCGAAACCACAACACTGGGACTGATATGACATCAGGAGACCACAACTCTGGGTCTGATATCAAAGCAGTAGAGCACAACACTGGCAAGGTGGCGGGACAGCAGGCACTGCAACACTGGAACTAAAATGGCAGTATAAGACCACAACACTGGGCCTGGCCGTACAACAGGGACCACCTCAATGGGGCTTGTAAGACAGTGTTTGGCTTCTGGTACTGTGAGCAGCACTGGGAAGGAAGAAACTTTAGTAGCTGGTTGCATGAAATTCAAACCATGGTATGATAATTCAGTGCTCAATTTGTGAAAAAAAGTGTCACAACCCTTTTCAGGAGGCCACTGCAGCTTGTAATACTCATTGCCCCAATCAGCACTACCAATAACATCACAAAAACATCTACTAACTATCACACTCCTACAAGTGTGACAATTCAGACTATGCTAGTCCACCCAAAGCTATAAGAACGGCATGAGTGGCAAGTATTATTCATTTTAATGTATTTTGAATTATTAATCAGTGTTCTGCTCATCTCAAAATTAGACAGCACCACCATGTGGTAGACTATCATTAGTGCTGATGCCTGGCAGTGGAAACCACCGGCTCAGATTAAGCACTGGGCTAATTACACGAACACACTAAATATGAACAATAAAGGTGATTGTTTTTCTAGATAATGGAATATGTGTGAGCTGCATAATGCACTGTGACTCCAGGGCTCACCTCTCCTTAAAGGAGGCCTTGATTTTAACACAAAGTCTGCCCCTGTGACCAAATCATGGCACTTTAAGACTGCTGGAACATTCAGAATTGTAAAAAGAAAGAGATGGAAAAGGGATCGAGGACGGACAAAGTTGAGGAATGGGAGTAATAATCAGGAGGATAGAAGCAAACCGGACATATTTTATAGACTGTGGCCTTGATAGTATTTCTGCTGTCCTTCTTCTCAGAGGTCTGAAAGTAAATAAAAGAACAAAAAGTAGGCAGTGCTCAACAAACCCTATTCCTCACCCGGCCCTTCCCCGAGCACCCAAGTAGCAAGAGCTTTATTAGGGGCTATAGGTGGGACAAGGGCCTAACCCTATGATGTCATCAGTGCCCACAGGGCCTCGCTTCCGCTGGCAGTCTTGTGAATTGGTGCTCATGCGAAGGAGTAATCCGAGGTGGGGAAGGAAGATTCGAAGGAATGATGAGCTGGAGGCTGAAGGCAGTGAGGAATACAGGCAATGACGGGATACTGGGACAAAGGACACAAGAGAGCGGGGGCTAGAAGATATGATTGGGAGAGCAGCGGAAGTTGCACAGGAGGGATAATAAAATAAGTAACTTACTCCAGGTAGAGGCTATCTGATTCACTGGGAGTCCCCTTATAGGAAAGCCACAAGCTTTTTGAAGTATGCCGTAATAGAACCATGAACATTTATGAGGTCTTTGTAAAATTTCCTCCTTCAATGAGAAACGCCTATTAATTTATAAATGAATTAAAGATATGCTCACTGCTCATAGACGGTATCCCTTTAATAAAATCTTTTCAGTCCCCTCTTTCTTGTTCAACAGCTATACTAGGAACTATGAGAAAGCCATTTTGAACGATGTCAATCAACAAATCAATGTGATTTTAAAACAAAGTGCGTCCTTGACCCATAAAGAAGCTGAGAAAATCGCACATAACTCACACTATAAGTAGAACTGCATATAAACTGTGAACTAATGGTATATTGTCCTTTTGGCTCCCATCTCTGTGATGATTTTCTGAAACCATGCATTTTAATGTGTGTTAATTCTAGCAGGGCTTTCTCTTTCCTTTTCTCTGCACGCTGGTATTTGTTGCTGAACAAGTACATATTGAATGAAATAAATGTGTGCAGGGATGTTAAACAGTGGATTCCTTTCGTGCTGCCTCTGTTAATTTGGACTTCTGCACAAAAGACTATTATAGCTTGGATATCCTATACATATAGACAACACCCGCTGGAACTATCAGAACTTAAGGAAAATTCATGAAAATACGTTTCAAGATGCGAGTTACAAATTAGGCAGGGTTAGAAAATAGGTCAGGACCCATGGTGGGGTATAGTGGGGGGCAAAGGAGCGATTGTGAAGTGATCCTGTAACTAAGTGATGTTACATTAGAGCGACGTTACTCAAAGTATGGCCCGCGGGCCGCCAGCAGTATATAAACATAGAAGAGGGACGCGAGAGCATGCGCAATAGTGGCTTCTTTGCGCATGCTCCTGCGGCCCTCCTCTATGTTTACCTACGGCGGCCATTATTTATGGCGTTTCCATGACTATCCTGGAAGTCAAAGCCCCTTAAAAGTCAGCGCTTGCAGCTAACTTTTACGGAGCTTTTTCGTCAGCTTCCTGTCGCCGGCTCCAGGTCTGCCACCCGCCTGCCTCCCTTTCTACATTTGTGGCATCTTTACAGTGCTTTATTGAGGCAGGTAAGGCTCTTTGGTTATTTATTTATTTGTTTTTAATGTAGTGTGTGTGTGTTACTGGGGTAGGGGTGAGAGCAGATTGCGCTGTGTGTGTGTGTTACTGGGGTAGGGGTGAGAGCAGATGGCGCTGTGTGTGTGTTAACGGGGTAGGGGTGAGAGCAGATGGCGCTGTGTGAGATACTGGGGTAGGGGTGAGAGCTGATGGCACTGTGTGTGTTACTGGGGTAGGGGTGAGAGCAGATTGCGCTGTGTGTGATACTGGGGTAGGGGTGAGAGCAGATGGCGCTGTGTGCAGATGGTGCTGTGTGCAGATGGCGCTGTATGTGTTACTGGGGTAGGGGTGAGAGCAGATGGCACTGTGTGCAGATGGCGCTGTGTGTGCTACTGGGGTAGGGGTGAGAGCAGATGGCGCTGTGTGTGTTACTGGGGTAGGGGTGAGAGCAGATGGCGCTGTGTGCAGATGGCGCTGTGTGCAGATGGCGCTGTGTGTGTTACTGGGGTAGGGGTGAGAGCAGATGGCGCTGTGTGCAGATGGCGCTGTGTGTGTTATTGGGGTAGGGGTGAGAGCAGATGGCGCTGTGTATGTTACTGGGGTAGGGGTGAGAGCAGATGGCGCTGTTTTTCAAAATGTCCTCTTTGTAGGTTTGTAGTTATACCTGGATTCAAAATGCAGCATTGTTTAGCAATGTTTTGAAAAAGGGGGCAGGGTGGTTGTGCCCCCTATAAGCCCCACCCCCCCACCCCCGCTGTCACTTCAGTGTGGCCCTCGGCCGCAAACCATACTGCAATTTTGGCCCCCGAGAAAAAGTTTGTGAGTACCCATGCATTAGAGGGTATCTGTATAGCACCTGTGCTGCCAAAAGTCCAGTTCGAAGCACTCTCAATATGTTTTAGCAGCCACGACTGAGGAGTGAGGCTGGTTATGTGCTGTAATTCCCATTAGAGTTGTTATGTGCATTGAGGGTACTGGGGTGAATTCATGAAAAAATGCAGAACAAATATAAGCTCTACAGTAGAGTCCCAAGGTGTCTGGTAAGTTTAGTTTGAAGATAGATTTTAGCCTATATGTTTGGAATTAAATTATTTAGACTACATGAAAGAATTTGGAACACGGGTAATGAGGTTTGAATTCTGACCAGGTCTGGGCTTGTATCAATAAATACATAAATATCAAAATAAAATATGTTGAGGGTAGCTGGTGCTGCATGGTTGAGATACTGAGATGCAGAAGGAGGCATTAAAACGTTGGAGGCAATGTTTAGATCATTTACACTGTTTTTAGCCCTACATGCAACATGTGTGGTTAAGGATGCCTAAAGCATGGGGGTGTACACTGTATGTTCAGGAGGGAGGGCTGGATCCATGCCAACATTTAAGGATATCATTATCTGAATGATAAGCAATGGTTATCCTGAAAATTTCACATACACCCTTTCGGACCTAGATTGCGATAACAGTGGATAGGAATTTCTTCTAAATGTTGAAAAGACAGGACAGAATTAATGCATTCTCAAATCTGAACCTCAGTCCTCCAAATATTATCAAACGAGGCCATTTAAAATTGAACCAGATGAACAGCAATACTGTTTAATTTTAGTGGAAGCACATAAGTTAGTCATGCTTCGTCCTGGTTTTCACAGGGGGGTCTATTTCCGTTTCTGATATGGATCCTATGAAACCTACAGTTAAAGTAATGAACAACACACTGAATAAAGGGTTCAAGCAATGTGCGAGGCCAGTACCCAAACCAAAGCACATTTTAAAGGTTACTCAGTAAAGCAATGCAATTCAAACATCATTTTGAATGTTATCCTCTGGAGGAAGGCTTTGTGTTCTTGCTTTCCTTTAGAAACCTTTAAACCTCAGTCCCTTACTAGACAAAGACGCCAGACAGAACGGTAAAACGTTAAGCGATGCACAATAATACACCTTTGTACTAGTTTATCAGCTGCCTAGGCACCACGGGGCGGATACTCTGGAGCATCAGTAATTTTAGGCGAGGAAACCCTACTTGGTTTCCCTGAGGTAATTGTAAAGGAGCTCTAAAAAGAAAGGATAATGTATGCAACTCTTAAGCTAAATCCACACGATATTTCTATGAATAAAGAGCCTAAAAAAAGAACACCGTGGTCTGCACAGAGCACTTCAGTACAGATGATTCTTTTAAAAAGAAAAAGCACACTCTGCACGCCTTTTTGGAAAGCTGTTTTTGTTTTTTTCTGCCTTAACCAGAGAGGGAGAGCACATAAGGTTAAGACTTATTTCATGGTTGATTAATTAAAAGGCTCCGTCTAATTTCACCTTTGCCCAAAATTAAAATGCTTGTTAACTGGCTTTCAAGAAGTCTTTTTTAATTAAATGCTATTTTCTTTGTCTCTGTGACCTTGTCTGCAAGTATATGCTGCACGCTATCAATAAGTTAACCCCCTCCAAGAGTGGCGAGTCCCCATGCTTTCCCAAGGCAGTTGCGCATGCACCCCTGCCTCTTTCAGTGACAACACATGAGTCACTCTTGGTGCAAAAACAGCCAGTTTATTTATGCAAACACAAAACGGTCAAACAGAACACTAGAAAATCCAGATCCCCAAACTTTTTTGCCCCCCTTGTTTGTGTGTCCAGCTCTGCCAGTTTTACTTTGCCCAGCACTTCTTGCCAGAGCCTAGAGTGAATAGCCCCTTTTCTGCAAGGATCTAGCCCTTCATGTAGCTTCTAGGCTAAACCTTGCTGCAGAGTGTTGTGGGTGCAGCCCCCTGCATCCCCCCGTGCCTCCCCAGGCTGCAAGTGCCGTGTCCGCCCACTGCTGACCACTCGCTCCCTGTGCTCCTGGCATGAGGCATCCAAAGAGCACTATCTTGAGCGGCACCTCTTTTGACTATAGCACTCACCCCGCTGTCCATCCATGCCAGTTTCACTCCGCCTGAGCCCACTCTTTTATTGCGGCTGCAACACCCCCGCTTCCGTGTGGGTGGGCCAGGGGCGAAGAAGTGTGATCCCTTTTGACCACCCCTGGCCATTTAAACTCGGCTCTGCCACATGAGTGGGCCTCGCTGATTGACAATTTAAAAAAATGCTGGCCACTCTGGTGTCCGCGTTTTTCGCGAGCTTGGTCTTCCGGTTTCAGGTTCCCCCACCTTGCTAGGGGTTTGTTGCGGGCCCCTAATCGGAATGGCTGTGCCTCCCTGCCCTGCCCCGTGCAATTTTTCTAGCTTTTATGCACTGCAGGTTAGAGTTTGCGCTTCTCTTTCAGAACTATGGGGGCTTGGGGGGAGCGAAGGGCTTGCCCTGTCTCCCCCCGGGCTTATCGGGCTGCTGTGGAATGGTCCACGCACTCGAAGGGGGATTGGTTGAGGATCCGGATAGGGCGGTGTTTAGGGCAGGAGTATAAAAGGTAGGGGCTGGGTGTGGGCGGCCTCTTTGGTCGTTGTCACACCCAGTGGGCGTTTGTCTTAATGTCAGGAGTTGCTAGTGAGGTGTGTCTTGAGGCAAGTTAGGCGGGCTAAAGTTTTTTGGGCGGAGTTTTTTTATATTTGTGGCTAGTGTTGAAATTTGCAAAGTATTATGGAGCCGAGCAAAGTAGTTAAAGCCCTTAAAGGTCTGCAGGACGAAGGGTGGGAGTATTTAATTAAAGAAGGGGTACTGGAGGAGGCCTGGGTGGGGTTAAGAAGGCCTAAAAGGCTTTCAGCCGAAGGTCTATCGGCTGCTGTAGCGGCTTGTTCATCGCCGCTGAAGACATTTAAAAAGTTTAAGGCTAAGAGCGCTACCGGTAGGAAGGTTACGCGCTCACCTGAAGTTGCCGATGTTGTGACTGACGCCATTATGGCTCCGCAGTCCTTGGGTTCGGGTGCGGGGGCGTGGTGCTAGCAGGTTGCTCAGGCGTCAGGGTTCCTCGTTGTTGCGGCATGTGACGGCGGGCAGGAGGTGCTCTGGCCTCATGCCTGCGGTGACGGTGGGCGGCCGCATGGGGGCACAGGTCCGATTCGCGCATGCGCGGATGGGAAAACGGAGACAAGCTCGATCGCCTTTGGAAAGAGGCGACGAGCTTAATATAAGCACGTTAGAGGAAAGAACCTTAGGAGGCGTTTCCAATATGGCGGCGCCCAGTGTGGATTCTCGGCCGATTTCAGCTTTAGAGGAAAGGAAGTTGGGCACGCCAGTTAAGATGTCTGCGCCCGTTTTTAATGTTGAAGACGAGGTGGTTGTTATCTATGATGACGACGAGGAGGTGCAGGTGAGCCAAGACAGTGGTTTAGTTAAGGGCACAAAGGGGAATGTGGGTTCTTATGGTCAGAAGGGTTTTATGCAGTGGATTCCAAGGGTGGTTAGTCCGATGCTGCATAGGGTGCAGTCTTGGGAGGTAGGTAACCAGGCTGTTTTTCGGTTAGGGAGCAAATTTAATTAGTTGATAAGAGTGGGGCTGTGCTCAAAGGCACAGTTTGTGGTGAGGCGAGTAGTACTGGTGCGATGGGTAGGGCATATGTTAGCCTAGATTTTTGGCAGGCTGATAGTGGTGAGGGACCCTCTGGGTATGACACGTCCCATGCTTCGAGCGGACACGGGGTGCAGGCGAGTCATCAGCAGTCTGGGCGGATGGTTGGTGAACAGAGCCTGCCGGTGAAGGTCAGGGTGTCTTCAGAACGCCGGCCTGAGGGGAGGGTTAAACCCAGAGCGGTTTACCCGAATTCGCGGGAGATGGCTGGAGTTAGACCTTTGGGTCCACTAATTGACTCTGACGATGCACGGCTATCCACTAGCCAGGGCGCTGGTGTTGGTTGGACATCTATGGATGAGGACTTGCTTGATTATGAAGACGACATGGAAGAACCAGTGATGTCACTGCAGTGGGTTATGATGGCTGGAGGCATGCCTGGGGTGGTCCAGGGCGGCCATTCTAAGGTTCACCGCCGGGATATGGTGGCAGGCAACTTGCCGAGAGGTGAGGAGGGGTTAGTTGGGTCTGTTGGGGTGAATGAGTTGCAGCAGATTTTGGGGGGTTCGATACGGACAGGTGCTTTGAATTTTAAGGGTGGTTCAAGGGAGCAAAGGATGAGTAAGGTGGATGCATCTATTCAGGTGAGTTCGGTCATGGAGGCGGATGGTAAGTTGGAGGTAAGTGGGGGTAATGGTGATGTGGTGGTTACAAAGTCTGATTCGGGTGAGGGTGGTGTGACGGCCACAGGTGTTAATACGGGTGGGGAAGGATCAGGGGGTGGGATTAAGTCCAAGAGGCTGCCTTATATGGGAGTGTCAATGCCTTTGGGGGCGCATCTCACTCTGAATTTGAAAGAGAAAATTTGGAAAGGGGAGTTCGTTGATGTTTTCAAATTGCTTCATCGGGAGGTTCAGGCGAAAGAAGGGTCAAAGGAAGAGGAATGGGAATTAGCGAGGAGACCTAGAGTTCCAACCACGATTGAGAATTGGACGTCAGCTTTTTTGATCTACGCTAGTGTTTATTGTGAGAAGCATCAAGATTCTTGTGTGGCTTTGTTGAAATATATGGACATTGTGAGGAGAGCTCAAATGGATTATGGTGGTTTAGGATGGTTTAGGTACGATGAGGAATTCAGGGCAAGGAAAGCAATGGACCCGAATAAGATGTGGGGCAAAATCGATAACGAGTTATGGATGCAGTGGTTACGGACTGCAAGGAATGCGCCCACTACGCACACGGCGAGTGGATTACCGGTTCAGTATAAGCCCTTTCAGGGGCGTCCCACCCAAGTTGGGGTGGGTTTCGGACATAGAGGACAATTTCAAGCTAATGGGGCGTGCTGGTCCTTCAACAGCGGACTTTGTAATAGACAACAATGTAAATTTCGACATGATTGCTCCAATTGTGGTGGGAGACACCCAGCATACCAATGCTTTGGTGGGCTTCAGTGGGTTTGGCATGGGCCATCGTCAAGAGGTAGCGACAGAGGTAGAGGACACATGCAGCAATTGGCAGGTAAAAGGCCCTACGCCTATTCATTTTGACGTGGTTGCCTATTGGTTGCAGTTTTATCCATGTTTTGAGGATGCGAAGGTTCTTTTTAGTGGGTTTTCAGAAGGTTTTAGGTTGTGTTATCAAGGCCCGAGGTTGAGGAGATGGACTAATAATTTGAAGTCCGCAAGGGAACATCCTGAGGTGGTGAGGGTTAAGTTGAAAAAAGAATTGGAATTGGGCAGGATTGTTGGGCCTATTTTAGAGTGGCCGTTGCCGAATTTGGCTATTTTCCCTTTGGGAGTTGTCCCCAAAAAACAGGTTGGGGAGTTTTGTCTGATTCATCACCTGTCATGGCCGGCGGATGCTTCAGTCAATGATTTCATTGCAGCGGAGGATTCAGTGGTGCATTATGCATCAGTTTATGAAGCTATTGCGTTGGTATGGAAGTGTGGCAAAGGTGCAGAAATGGCGAAGTCAGACGTCGAGTCAGTTTTCAGACTGTTGCCGGTCCACCCGGAGGATTTTTCCTTATTGGGAATGCAGTTTGAGGAGGCCATATATGTTGATCGGATGTTGCCGATGGGGTGTTCAGTTTCCTGTTTTTTTTTCGAGATGTTTCGTTCATTTTTGGAGTGGTGTTTTCAATTTCAGGGTGGTGGCAGATTAGTGACTCATTATCTGGACGATTTTTTCTTTGTTGGACGGGCCAAGTCAGGAGATTGTGGTAGAGCTTTGCGAGAACTTGAGAGTTTGATGTCTCTTTTTGGTGTTCCGTTGGCCAGAGATAAGACAGAAGGGCCTTCAACATGCCTCAATTTCTTTGGCATTGAATTGGATTCTGAAAGAATGGAGGTGAGGTTGCCTCGGGTCAAGGTACAACAGTTGATTTCCATGTTGGACAAGGCTGTGAGGAAACCCAAGCTGAAGTTGCGTCAGGCCCAATCATTGCTTGGGCATTTGAATTTTGCTTGTAAGGTTGTGAGGGTTGGCAGGGCTTTTTGTCGCAGGCTGGGCTTCGCGATACGGGGTGCCTTTTTGCAACATCATCATATTCGCCTTCGGGCATGTGTAAAGGAAGATTTACGGATGTGGATTGGGTTTCTGCAGGACTTTAATGATGTGACGATGCTGGTGGAGGACGAGGATTGGTTTTGGCACATTAAGATATTTTCGGACGCGTCCGGTGCTTATGGCTTTGGTTCGTTCTGGGATGGTCATTGGGCAGCAGAGGCCTGGCCCGCGAGTTGGAGGCATGCTAAATTTAGCATTGCATTTTTGGAATTTTTTCCTTTAGTAGTGGCTTTGGCGGTTTGGGGTCGGTATTTGGCCAATAGGAATGTCATCTTCATTGTGGACAATCAGACAGTTGTTCATTTGGTTAACTCCCAGAAGGCAAAGGATGAGAAGGTACTTAAGTTGTTGAGGATTTTCTTCCTGAATTGTTTCAAGTTCAATATTTTGTTCAAGGCTCGATATCTGCCTGGCATTAATAATGACATCGCTGATGTCCTATCTCGTTTTCAGTGACAGAGATTCCGTGGTTTGGCGCCGGGAGCAGACATTCAGAAGACGGTCATACCTGGGGAGTTGTGGGAAATAGGATATTGAGGATGTTGTAGCTAGTTCAGCAGTCTATAGCTCCGTCAACGTGGAGGACTTATTTTCAGGCCTGGTTGGAGTTTCTGAATTCAGGTACGGTACGAAGGTCGGGTGGGCTCGATGTGATCTCTAGGAGACAGGGTGATGCTGTTCGTTTTGTTATGCAGCAGATTGAAGCTGGTTTAGCGGCGGTCAATATATCGGGTAAGTTATCTGGGGTGTCTTTTTATGGTAAGTATTTTTGGGGTTACAATCCTGTTGAGGGTGAGATTTGTAGGAGGATTTTGGCGGGTTGGGCTCGGTCAGGTGGTGTGAGGTGGGATCGGAGGCGCCCCATCACGTCTCACCTTCTGAGGGCATTGTTGGGGATTTTGGTTTGTATTTGTTTTTCTGCTTGGGAGGTCCGTTTGTTTTCTCTCTGCATGTCTTGGCTTTTTCATGGGGCCTTTCGTATTTCGGAGCTTTTGGGTGTGAAGGGGAGAGACGGTATTACACACGAGGATGTTCAGGTAGGAGCAGAAGGTATTTGCATATGGTTGCGTTTTTCCAAAGGGGATCGGTTGGGGAGGGGTCAGGAGATTATATTAAAGGCTAAACACTCGGCTGACTGTCCAGTGCGGTGTGGGAGTTCTTTTGCAGCACTGTTGACCCACTCTTCAAGGTTTGTATTTGTTCATCAGGATGGGACTCATTTGTCAGCCTCACAGTTATTAGCTGTATTGAGGATGTCTATCAGTAGGTTGGGCTTGGATCTCAATTGCTACGGCACACATTCATTTAGGATCGGGGCTGCCACAGAAGTGCGAAGACAAGGTAAATCAGATCAGTATTTGGAATTGGGTAGGTGGAGATCGCAATGTTTTCAGCGGTACGTGCGCTCGTTTAAGTAGTAGGAGGCTTTTTATGGGGATCTGAGCTTGGTGTATCTCTTCTCTTTCTGCTATTAACTGTCCTTACTTATACCCCTTAATACCCCTTTATGTTTCTATTCCGTTTTTCTTTCTATGGGGTTTTGGTATACATGATTTACAAGGCATGTTACTTAACATATTTTTTCTTGTAGGTTGCGTTGGGGGCCCTGACAAGGTGTGCACTGTGTGGATTGTAGGACACTCATTTGTTCGCCGGGCGGAGAAGCAAGCTTCATCACGTCATTTTGGGAGGCAATTGGGTCTAGATGGGGCAAGGATAAAAATTAGCTGGGTAGGAAAGAGTGGTATGAGATGGGGTGAGTTACTTTACGTATTGGCAAGAAGGATGGAACAGGGGGTTTGTCCCGATTTATTGGTTGTACACTTAGGGGAAAATGACTTGGTCGCATTGTCGGGTATTGGTTTGTTGAAGGTGATGAAGTTAGATTTATGCAGGATTAAGGAACGTTGGGCAGGTACTCATATTGTTTGGATGAGCTTGGTGCCGAGAAGGGTTTGGAGGGGGGCCAATTCATTTAAAGGGATTGAGAAGCAGCGTAGAAAAATTAATCGGGAGATGAGGAGTTTTTGTAAGATTCAAGGTTTTTCGGTTCTTACACATGAGAATATAGTGGTTTCTGATGTGGAGCTATTTCGGCAGGACGGTGTGCACTTATCCTTTTTGGGTAATGAACACTATTTGTTGGAGCTTCGGCTGTTGATTGCTGAATTGATGGGGGAACGTTTATGGGACAGGTAGATAGGTTTGGGTGGGGCAGGAAAACGCCTGCTCGGGTTTTCCTGTGTGGCCTTTCTGGGGGGAAGGGGTAGATCAGAAAAGATGAGAGGGCAGGGAGTTTTCACAGGCAAGGGTAACTGGAGAAGGTGACAGCAGGACAGATGGGTTAATGGGTTGATCGGGTCAAGGTGGGGATGGGACAAGGGGTAGTGCGGTGGCGTCAGTTTAGAGGGAGGGGGAGAGGTTAGGTGATGAATTTGTATTAGCGAGGTTTGGGTAGTTTTGTGAGGCTTTTATGCCAAGGTTGTAATTTGTTGCCAGACCTGTTCTATTAAAGCAGCCTTTTATCACTTTAAATGAGTGTCGTGGTCATTTCACTGTTTCAGCCCGATTAAAGGCATTAATTCCTGATGGGCGAACGTTAACAAAATACAGTTGCTGATTGCGCTCCTCGACAACTTTTAATTTTAACAATTACAAATTACAGAGAAAACAAAATGATCCAAATTTTCAGGATGAATGCTTCCTGTGAGGACTTCCCGTTTCACTGAAGCCAAAATGGTCACAAAAATGTACTAAATGGTCGGATGACATTGACGCAGTGGCACTGCTTTCTGGTTCACTTAATGAGCACCGCATGCGCTGAAGCAGGGCTCCTTAGGCGAGCATGCTCCCTCTTAAATGGCTAACTTGTACGGCTTTGCTTGCCCTTGTGGAAATGATGTAATTACAGAACTAGGTCCGGATTCCATAAAGTGAAGCAGTCTTCAAAGAGTGGGCCAACTCAAGGGGCAAAAAGCCCTAACTTTTTACCCAAACCGTAACTAGTAAATAATATCAAATATTGGTAAAGCCAACACACTACGTATTAATCATATGAATAAAGTCCTAAAACTTCGCACCTGTATAGCGCACTATTCACCTGTTAGGGTCTCAAGGTGCTGTACCTATACTGCTGTGGAACCCCTCCTGGCTTTTCCCAGTGAGGCACCCACTCCTGGACAGCCACAGAGTGAAGCCAGGCATCCAAGCGCTGTCAGGGCCGTTGTTGAGAAGCTATTGCCCAGAGTTCCCTCCTGGCTATTACCTGTGAAGCACCCACACCTGGACAGCCCCAGGGTGAAGTCAGGCATCCAAGCACTGTCAGGGCGGTTGTGGAGATTAAGCAAGCTATTGCCCAGAGTTACAGAGTGGGACCCATTAATTAGATTAGGCACCAAGGCAAGAATTATCTGGTCCAAGGGAATTGAGCCCAAGACCTGCGGAGGTGGGAATTGAACCCTGGGTTTGGGAATTAAACCCTGGGACGGGGCCAGATCTCTGCATCAGGGTCTGCCGCTCTAACCATTGTGCCACACTTCTCCACTTCGAGAATGCACTGGCTTTTGAGAATGCACAGGCTTTGAGAATGCTTTTGTGGATGCTGTGCAGCATTTGCAAAAGGAGAAACAAATATTCTAATTGCTGCTGTGCAGTATCGGCAAAAAAGAAAAAAAGAGGTTGATGAGATGTACGCAAGAATATGCATTATGCTGGTATGGCTGGCCAGAGTGATGACATTTATGCTCCATTGCCTCACCACGCATGGCATGCACAGTAAATGATGGAGCTGCCATTTTTTTATTTACTCTTCCAAGACGGAGGATGGCATTTACTCTTCCAAGTTGGAGGATGGCAACCCTGGATTAGTAAATATAAATATTTTGGCAATTGTGCTCAAAAGCGTTTTTTTTTAAAAAAAAAGAGCGATCCAGCATTAAATTGCAGCTGCTGGACACTAAAAAATATGCACTAGTAAAAAAAAAATGCACCGAGGGCATGGGGTTGGGTGGAAGGGATGTGAGAGTGAAAGCAGCATACATGGGAGAGAGTATTAAAACCGCCACAGAGTGCTAAAAGTAAAATGTAGTGCCCTCAATATGAGCTGTGGAAGGATATGTTGTCCAATCAAAGCATGGTAAGGAAGCTGTGCTTCAAAGATAGAACACACTCAAGAAGAGGAAAGAAAAACAACTGAATAAGAATAAAGCAAATGAGAAGACAAGAAAGCCAACCAAAGGTAAGTAATGAGCAGGCACAAAGCCCACTGTAATTATTGGTATTGTCATTAATAATCGGTCTTCAGGTGAAATTTCCATTATCACCATGAAATTGTGCAAATTGTCCAGCATTTTGCATAATGCCCAAGATTACACCATTAAACCACTTTGGGTAAACAAAAATTACTTTGGGTAAAAAACACCTACAGTCATTTAGAGTAGAATGTCTAGCAAAGTGAACCATTCAATCTTTTTTTGCACTGCAATGCATCTTCATTTATGTATTTATTTATTTACAGAGGAAGTATCATTGAGGATGAGGATACTGTACATGCCATACCACTTTACTCTTGCTCTCCTGAAGACTCCACCCTATTTTTTATTCATTTTGCCTTAGAATTCTATAGGGAAAGCCTTATTCATACTTTGTCCGCGATTTATGGAAATATCGACTCTTGTATTTATCACATTTACTTGCGAAAAACCGAGCAATTTATTCATATCACTTTACAAAATGTTTGAGGGAGGGCCGGGATCACCATGCTTTTTTTTTTCTTTTTTCTTTTTGGATTGCTTTCACTTTCTTTGGTAATCATTGTTCCATAATGACCTGGAGTTTGGACTTGTGGATGCAGGACAACCACATGTGGGGATTAAGGGAAAAGAGTATAAGGTCAATGGATGTTTTTACTGTTCTATTTCCTCCTTTTCTTTGCGTTTTTGTCCACTTTTTGATTATACTGGGGTGTTGTTGTGATTTAGGCCTGGTATGCTGTAGGCAGTTCATATTGTTTTTAATGGGTTTTCATATTTTCAGTGCGGCTGTTCGAGAGGTGTGTTAGGGGCTGTGAATGACCATGAAGATATGCCCTTTTTCTGTTATTTTTTTGTCTAGAAGTCCTTTGATGTTGGCTGGATAGGGGATGGCTCCAGGCAGTGCTTAATTTGTAAAAGAATATTTGCTGGACCCAAAGGCCCATATTTATACTTTTTGACGCAAAACTGCGCTAACGCAGTTTTGCGTCAAAAAAATTAGCGCCGGCTAACGCCATTCGGAAGCGCCATGCGGGCGCCGTATTTATTGAATGACGTTAGCCGGCGTTAGCTGCCGGCGCCGTCTGGTGTGCGTTAAAAAAACGACGTACACCAGGCAGCGCCGGCGTAGGGGGATATGGGGCTTGGGCGTCAAGAAATGGGGCAAGTCAGGTTGAGGCAATTTTTTCGCCTCAACCCGATTTGCGCAATTTTTTTTCACTCCCAACCCCCATAGAAATGACTCCTGTCTTAGCAAAGACAGGAGTCATGCCCCCTTGCCCAATGGCCATGCCCAGGGGACTTATGTCCCCTGGGGCATGGTCATTGGGCATAGTGGCATGTAGGGGGGCACAAATCAGGTCCCCTATGCCACAAAAAAAAAAAAAAATTACACTTACCTGAACTTACCTTAATGTCCCTGGGATGGGTCCCTCCAGCCTTGGGTGTCCTCCTGGGGTGGGCAAGGGTGACAGGGGGTGTCCCTGGGGGCATGGGAGGGCACCTCTGGGCTCCTTCAGAGCCCACAGGTCCCTTAACGCCTGCCTTTTGCAGGCGCTAAAAAACGGCGCAAAAGCGGCCGTACGTCGGGCATATTTATACTCCGTTTGAGCCGGAATTGCGTCATTTTTTTTGACGCAATTTCGACGCAAAACTAACTCCATATTTATACTTTGGCGTTAGACGCGTCTAGCGCCAAAGTCCATGGAGTTTGCGTAATTTTTTAGTGTGGACACCTACTTTGCGTTAATGAGATGCAAGGTAGGCGTTCACGTCTAAAAAATCGACTCCGAGGCATGTGCGTCGGATTTATACTCCCGGGCAAAATTCATGCCCGGGAGTGGGCGGGTCAAAAAAAATGACGTACGGCCGCTTTTGCGCTGTTTTTTAGCGCCTGCAAAAGGCAGGCGTTAAGGGACCTGTTGGCTCTGAAGGAGCCCAGAGGTGCCCTCCCATGCCCCCAGGGACACCCCCTGTCACCCTTGCCCACCCCAGGAGGACACCCAAGGCTGGAGGGACCCCTCCCAGGGATATTAAGGTAAGTTCAGGTAAGTTTTTTTTATTTTATTTATTTTTGTGGCATCAGGGGGCCTGATTTGTGCCCCCCTACATGCCACTATGCCCAATGACCATGCCCAGGGGACATAAGTCCCCTGGGCATGGCCATTGGGCAAGGGGGCATGACTCCTGTCTTTGCTAAGACAGGAGTCATTTCTATGGGGGTTGGGAGTGAAAAAAAATGGCGCAAATCGGGTTGAGGAGAAAAAATTGCCTCAACCTGACTTGCCCCATTTCTTGACGCCCAAGTCCCATATCCCCCTACGCCGGCGCTGCCTGGTGTACGTCGTTTTTTTTAACGCACACCAGACGGCGCCGGCGGCTAACGCCGGCTAACGTCATTCAATAAATACGGCGCCCGCATGGCGCTTCAGAATGACGTTAGCAGGCGCTAATTTTTTTGATGCAAAACTGCGTTAGCGCAGTTTTGCGTCAAAAAGTATAAATATAGGCCGTCATTTTTTTTGACCCGCCCACTCCCGGGCGTGAATTTTGCCCGGGAGTATAAATCCGACGCACATGCCTCGGAGTCGATTTTTTAGACGTGAACGCCTACCTTGCATCTCATTAACGCAAAGTAGGTGTCCACGCAAAAAAATGATGCAAACTCCATGGACTTTGGCGCTAGACGCGTCTAACGCCAAAGTATAAATATGGAGTTAGTTTTGCGTCGAAATTGCGTTAAAAAAAACAACGCAATTCCGGCGCAAACGGAGTATAAATATGCCCCAAAGTTTTGCTCAGAAGTCCCTGGCCGACTCTGTCCAGTGCCAGAGTGCTGAAACTGAAATACCGAGGCTCCGTAGTCTTCACTTCACTTCAGGCCTCTGTCATCCACCACGCAACAGAGCCCGCCCCTTAATTTCACTCTTTCATGGTAATTTTCATGCTTCTTTTCTTGCTGTGTCACTGTTTTTCCATCTTTTCCTCCTTCTTTCCCCTTTGTGTTTTTCTCTCTCTTGCTTTGAATCAAAGTCTGATGAGGAAAAATAATCACAGGACTCCAAACATAAGTGCCAGTAGGCCCACCCTGCAACATCAGCTTAAATTAGGCACCAGGTTTCAAGTCCTACATAGCTTGAATGTTCTCAGCCACCTTCTTGTCCATGTGCTTGGCCAACATTTTATGTGTGTAAGATGTTGATGGCATTTGCATAATTTATTTGAAACATTTTCTTTAGTCAGTGTTGCTGTGCTGGTATTTTGTATATTGGTTGATCTTTTACATTCTTGTTGCTGCTTTTCTGGTTGTATGTAGGCCCATTGATAGTTTCAGCACATCTTTGGTGTATATTTGTGCAATGTTTCCCTAGAAAACTGCATGTTTGTGGTGTGGGGGTGACTGGGATCGAGGGCTTGCAGTCATGTTCTCTTTTTCCCCCATGCCTCCTCCATGGTCCTATGTGCTCATTCGTCCACTAATTTGTGAAAACAGTGTGGGACATATTTAAGAAAAGTGGTGCTGCACACAGTGCAGCGCCACTTTTCTTGCACCCCTTAGCACCCCCTAACTCCATCGTGTGTGCGCCGTATTTAAAATACAGCACACCATGGCAGTAGTTAGGGGACTAGCATCAGAATTTTTTATGCTAGTCCGGAGCTTTGCAGGATTACCATCAACAATTTTGAGGCTAATCCTTCAAAGCTCATTGAGGCCCATTGTAATCAATGGTGTGCTTCCTTTAAACTCCTGCTCTGAGCAGGTGTTAAAAGTGCTGAAAACAATTACGCAAAGAAATCTGTTAGATTCTTTGCACCATTTTTTGGCCCCCCTAACAGGGGAATGCCCCCTTTGCATACATTATGCCTGGTGCGTGCATAATGTAGCACAAAGGGTTACAAAGTGGAGCACTGCATGCATTGCACCACTTTGTAAATATGGCACAGGAATTTGGGCTTCGTTGGGCCACATTAGCGTAAAAAAGAATGACGCTAATGTGGCGCAAGGAGGCGCTAGGGGCTGTATCTCACAGGCCGTCATCTTGTCTTCCTTCACATACCGTGCAAAGCCATGTGCTTGTGCACCATTTTGTGAAACCTGTGTGAATGTTATAAGTAAAAAATAGTCTGTATTGAATACACACTTCAATACACTTCTCTCCCAAACAATGTGTTTATTCCCTTAATTTAGACACACTGATTTAGGCCTATTAAGAACAGTGTACAATGTTGATTTTCCCATTAATGAGCGGGATACCAGTGCAACGCCCCAACACTTTGTTTTAACAAACCACTGAAAACATTTGCACATTTCCCTTTTCTAAACCTATGTTTTGAGCCAAAAGACTTTTCAAAATCAATATGTTAAATCAGACAGAACTTGCATGAATACCACACCCCAAGCCACGTACCATTGCAAGGCTTTGCTCCTGGACAAGTTAACGTCCTGGGCATCTACGCTGTTCCTCTCCTGGCGGCGTACCAGTGATTTCAAGAAACCAACTTACCTGTAGAAGATCTGCATGATAGAACTCATCTTTGGAAGCATTCTCCCACATCCAGTCCTGAGCTCTGTAAACTTGCAAGAAAGAAAAAGAGACATTAACAGTGGAGGCTCCTCCGCTATGGCATCGTGCCCCCAAGAGCAGCAGCAGCTGCAAACCTTTTACAATGAAAGGATAATAAACATTGTTTATTATCCTTTTGTTATTAAAGGGGCACGGCCATGTGGGATGACGGGGATGAAGGGAGTGCACTGTGCATTCCCCTCAGTGCGCATGTCTGTTTGGCCGGCCATCTCGGGCCGGCCAAACACACATGTGCACTGTGCTCTCCCCAACTCGGCACTGTGTTGCCGGGCTGGAGAGAGCAGGCACAGGCTCCCAGTCTGTCTGGGAGTGCCCTGGCTGGGTGCTCCCAGCCAAACCTAAAGCTGCTCTGAGCAAAGTCAGGATTGGCCGTGGGGCAGGCTCAGAGCCTGCGCGTGCTGAGGAGATGGAGGAGCGGTGGCACGACGCACAGGTAAGTTTTATTTTTTTATTTTATTTCTGAATTTAATGTTTTCGTCTCCCTCCCGCGCACCACTCCACACCTTCAAAGCTCAGCAAGCCGTGACTGGACATTAGATGAAAAACGGGAATTGTGTGTTCTAGAGAAAATACAAAATCAGGTTAGTTCACTAATCCAACTAGCCCTTAGGAAGGCATTTCAACAACTTCTCATTCAATGTTAAAACCTTGAGAACACCCAAAAGCCAAATCTTGTGACTCATATAAAAGGCTTGCCAATGATTAAAATTCTCGTATTTGAACTAATTGACAAGAAGCCATTCAATGATTCTGAAAAATCTGAGAACTATTTGTCTGAGAGAAAGGAATACGTAATTTCTCTTCTTGGGAAACTATCAAGAAGGTGACAACCAGTTTGAAGGTGTGTGGTATTAGGTATTTATATGAATACAATTAAATTATTAGACATGGCAAGTAACAATGATAACAAATAGCAGAAGATCCCTATCCTGCAGTAAAGATTCAAGGGCAGTCTGAAGAAACACAAACTTGGAATCTGAGAAGCTGAGGGGGATCCAGATAAATCCAAATATGTCATTCTTTTTTTATTTTGATCTTGCTCTCTCTTTCACCCTCTCTCTCTCTCTTTCTCCCTCTCTCACTTCTCCTCCCCCTCTCTTTCCATCTCCCTCTTCCTCTCTCCCTTCCTCTCCCTCAGATCCCTTTGCCCTGTGGAACATTCAATTCAAGGGGAGATGTACCCTGATTTCAGAGCTATCCGAGAAGGGTGTGTGTGGAATACCATCACCTCTGCTGAAGGCCGGAAAATCAGGTGAGTGGCAAGTGCACCAGTGTGTCTCATAGGTGTCCATTTTGTCATTGTTCTCTGTGCCTCCCCCTTCCTTACCATGTGCTTCTCCACCATTTTTTTAAAGCAGTGTGTGCCTCACAAATGGCTATTTTGCCTTTGTTCTGTTCTTTATATGTTCTACCTTGCTAAGGCATGTGCTTGTCCACCATTCTGTGTGCGTATATGACCATTGATTATTAACCATTTTATGCCACTTTTAATGCCCTTCTACTGGGATCATTGCATTTATTATGACATTTTAAAAGCTAAGAGACAACGTTTGCTCATGCTTCTGTTTTCAATTATATTTTTCCTTTTTTTGTATTTTGCTAGTGGTCTGGCTGCAGTAGTCCATGGTTTTTATTATTTTTATCTGATTAAATCAAATTTCCGAGTCTTCCTGGACATAGGGGTCTTATGGATCCTGGAGGGACATCAGTTATTTATCATTTATTTGGCGTTTCATTGAGTTTTCTCTAACTATTGCCTGGTCAACCAAAACAGTGTACACATGGGCATAATATTGTTGTGATGACTTAGATTTCAGTTATGAAAATGGCCAGCTCTGACTCGCTTCCTTCATTTGTTTATTGCCTGCAGATAGACACGACTGAGAATGAGATGGATAGAAGTCTCTGAATTAGCTGACACTGGAGTCTCTTGACACCTCTGAAATTAAGCCCTCTTCCTTGTTCTCCTAAGGTGCCCAAATTGGCATATATGCTGCATCTTCTTCGTGGCAGGAAGATGCTACGAGGATCAGCCATGGATTAACAGCTGTATCACCACCAACAGAAACAGGTATCTCTCAGTGCTGTTGTGAAAGCAGTCATGACTGAGACGTTGCGTCCAAAATGGAATTGTTCCAGAAAACTGAATCTTCCCAGCAAACTCGACATTAACATAAGCTTGCTATACCTGACTTTTCTGAGTTGAGCTTACCGCACAGTAGATTCTTGTGACTGTTCATGAATGAGACACACGATCTTCAACAAATTGTCCAGGTAAAAGTTAATCTACTCACCCCACCATATTCTTCAAGCCTCACTTAAGCTGAAGGTGACATGGAGAGGAGCCCTGGGTCCTATCAAGAAAGACAATGGAAATGGAAAATTGCTGAAGGCCCACTTGGTAATGGGGAAGATGCATCAATAAAACTGGCAAAACACTCTCCATTCCAAGACACACCACATGCTAAATCAATAACACCAGCAGCACCACTTTGACCAAACTCCATGCTGGGTTGGTTTTTGGCAGTCCCATGACTTAAATTAAGGACACAGCCACATGAAACTCTGAAAAAACAACTGTGGCAATAGAGATGATGTTATAAAACTACTAGGATGACATATCAGAGTTCTGCGTGATCAAAAGTCTTTGATATATTGATTTGGGATGAAAGAATAATGACCATATCTCAGCAGTTTGGCACTAATATTTCTAGCATGTCCTTTATTCAGGATATCCTCTGAGCAGGTTTTCAGTACAGCTGGTGTAATTGTTAGGATCAGAAGGACCAGTTTCTCTTCTGATAATATGAAGAGGCTGACGATGTTCAAAATGAATAAACATTTAATCCACAAATTATCAGGCTCCAGAAGACACAGCAGTGATTTCTCAGACATTTCAAGTGAGGGAGCTATTTTATGCCAGACGAAGTTCCTTAATATGAAGATGAACCTTACATTCTTCAAGAATCTAACTAATCATGCTGAAGACTCGAAAAGAAGTGTCGCCAAGTTCAGACACTGGACAACCACACAGCCTTCAAGAACTCTATCTGTAGACACCACCACCTCATCAGAACTGCTAAGAGAACCGCCTTCAAATAATGCATCAACCACAACGCACACAGCCACAAGGAGTTCTTCAACATCATGAAGAAGCTCTCCAACCCCAGCTCCAACGTCAACGACATCCCCCCATCACTAGACCTCTGCGACTACCTATCCACCTTCTTCTACTGCAAGATCGCAGACACCCTTGACAGCTTCAGTACTCAGACTCCCACGTCAACCACTGGCACCACAGACTCACCACCCACCAGCCTCCTGCTCTCCTAGACCCACGTCAATGAGAACAACATCATCAAAATCATGAACACCATCCACTCAGGCTCACCATCAAACCACTGCCCTCACCACATCTTCAACAAAGCAAGCTCTGTCATCGCACCCCAACTCCAGAAGATCATCAACAGTTCCTTTGAGACCTCCACCTTCCCAGAGAGCTGGAAACATTCCGAGATCAACGCCCTCCTCAAGAAACCCAAGGCGGACCCAAAGGACCTCAAGAACTTCCGGCCCATCTACCTGCTTCCCTTCCCGGCAAAAGTCATAGAGAAAATTGTCAACAAACAACTGACCCGTTTTCTCGAGGAGAGCAACACTCTGGACCCATCTCAATCCAGATCCCACAGCAACCTCAGCACCGAAACCGCCCTCATCGCCGCCACCGATGAAATCAGGACCATACTGGACAAAGGCGAAGCCACGGCCCTCATCCTCCTGGGGCTCTAAGCCGCATTCAACACCGTCTACACCACACCCTACGCGCACACCTCAACGGTGTAGGAATCCACGACAGAGCCCTGGACTGGATCACCTCCTTTTTTCACCGGAAGAGAGTCCGCCTCCCTCCATTCTGCTCTGAAGCCACCAAAATCATCTGCGACGTACCCCAGGGTTCATCCCTCAGCCTGACCCTCTTTAAAGTCTACCTGGCCCTGCTCGCTAACATCACCGATCTCACAACCTCAATGTCAACTCAAACACCAATGACACCCAGCTGATCCTCTCCCTCACCAAGGACCCAGCCACCACCAAGACCAACCTCCACAAAGGAATGAAGGCCATCACCGAATGGATTTAGAACAGCTGCCTGAAACTGAATTCCGACAAGACTGAGGTCCTCATCTTCGGCTCCACCCCCTACACATGGGACGACTCCTGGTGGCCTGCCAAACTGAGAACCGCACCGACACCCATCAACCACGCACGCAACCTGGGATTCATCCTGGACTCTTCACTATCAATGACCCAGAAAGTCAATACCATCTCCTTCTCCTGCTTCAACACCCTCCGCATGGTTCGAAGATCTACAAATGGATCTCCACGGAAACCAGAAGAACGGTCACCCAAGCCCTTGTGAGCTGCAAGCTGGACTACAGCAATGCCCTCTACTCAGGAACCACTGCCAAACTCCAGAAAAGACTGCAAGGCATCCAGAACGCCTCTGCACGCCTCATCCTGGACACCCCCCGCCACTGTCACATCACAGCCCACCTAAGAGACCTACACTGGCTCTCCGTCAACAAGCAAATCATGTTCAAACTCCTCACCCACGCTCACAAGGCAATGCACAACACCGGACCAGAATACCTCAACAGACGGCTCTCCTCCTACACCCCGACCCACCAGTTTTGCTCCGCCAACCTTGCCCTCGCCACCGTCCCACGCATCTGCAGAACAACCGGCGGCGGCTGATCATTCTCCCACCTCGCCACCAAGACGTGGAACACTCTTCCCACCCACCTGCGTCAGTCTTAGGACCTGCTTACCTTCAGGAGACATCTCAAGACATGGCTGTTCGAGCAGTAGCAGCCCCCCTCCCTCAGTGCCTTGAGACCCTCACAGGTGAGTAATGCGTTTTACAAATTCTCTGATTGATTGATTGATTCCTGACTAAAGAGTACATTTAGTATTATTACAGAAATGTCTACTAGTAAAAAGAGAAAACGAAAAGAAAGAAATGCTTTTATTTTTAAATTTGCTATGTCAAGAAATTGAAATTAACACCTTGCAGCCAACCATAGACTGAAATTATCCACAACTTCTAAATCACACATGGAATCCCCAATTTCCTGAAACAACAAGATGCTTCCCATGCCTAACTTTCATTCCATTGCTTGGCTGTCAATGAAGATTGAAAGGATTGCACTGCTAATGTTTTGGCGTCAATGGAAAAGGAGTCACAGAGGTAGATAACACACTTGTTTGGAAAGTGACTTGGATTAATTAATTAATGCCAAACTGTTACATAATTGATGGGAGGAGCTTAAGTCGACTCAGTATTTTTAATGTTTGGGGGATTAATCAAGTAGCATTCTTCTACATCTCTCTGTTAATTGGTTGGCCTTTTGTTTTCTGCACTTCAGGATCTCTTGGTTCTTCTGAGACCTTTTAGTTTATCATGACGCAGGACCTGGATCTCAAAGGGTTGAAGCCCTCGTAGCGGAGGCCCAGCAGCCATGGCGAAGTCCCTGCACTCGGCCCACAAATTCCACAATGAGATTTCCCATTGTGGAGATTTCGCCCTGAGTGGAGAATCTTCTGCGACTGCAGGGCCTCAGCCATGAGTGTAAAACCCCTTTGTGAATCAGGCCCTCCATTTTTTTCTTTTCTTGTTAAACAGGTTTGTCTCTTTTGAAAGAAAATAAAAATCTGCATGTCCTGTCAACAGCATCCAGCAAAATGACCCATCTCATCTACCTAAATGGGATAATACTAAGAGAAGCAAATCTCTATGAATAAGAGAGAGGTTATTTATTTAAGATAATTCTGACAGGCGGCCCAGGTGCCAAAACCTAAGTGATTAATGTGGTGGACATGGACAAAGCTAAATTGTTTTTTTTAATGTTTGGGTGATTTGATCTTTTGGAATGCATGCAGCAAGGTGCTTGGAAGTATAATTAGATTGCCCTTTAGTTAATGGTACTTACACCAATGTGTACCCCTTACCTTGAAAGTTTATGCAACTTGCTTATGCCGTCTCTAAAATCCTGACCTTTCTTTTCTTATTTAATAGATGCTTTCTGCAAGAATTCTCCATGGTGCTTCTGTGGTTTGGTTAAGCCCTGTTCCTAAGACAGAAAATGCCATAATGCAATTGCAATATGTTTGTGTAGTAGCACTTTTAATCCTTATAAATATTTTTGAAATGTAAATGGCTGCCTCCCCTACTTAGCATTGTAGCCATAGTAACTAATTTAGGAACAGTCAGTGGATTGCTAAAGACTATTTGAAATACAGCTATTTTAGTGTAATTTTTATTCCTTGACCATAGGAGAGGATCAATGGCAAATATTTGTCTCTCACTCCACTTTTCCCCAATTCCCCATACCGATGCTTTAATTAAACCCCATAATTCTCTTCCTATCAATTGTAAGATTTATTATGCTGTCATTTAATTTCACCATTACCAAATCTCACACTTGATGGGGTGAATGTGACATAAGCAATACAGACCGACTACAGGAGGAAGGTAAAAAAAAGATAGAATAGCCTTTCACACCATCCACTGTACCCTCCCTATAGGATGACAAAGGGGCAGATTTAAGGAAAGTGGTGCTGCACCCAGTGCAGCACCACTTTCCTGGCGCCCTTTTGCGCCCCCCTAACACCACCATGCCATGTGTGTGCTGTATCTAAGATATGGCGCACTGTGGGGCACGGTAGGGGGGCAATAGCATTAACATTTTTGATGCTGTTGATGTACTGTTCAGGGTTAGCGCCAAAATATTGGTGCTAACCCTGAACAGTACATAGGGGCCCATTGTCAACAATGGTGGCCCCCTTTTAAGGATTGCTCTGAGCATGTTAAAGGTGCAGAAAAAATGATGCAAATAAATTTCTTAGATTTCTTTGTACCATTTGTTTGGCCCCCCCTAACTGGGTAATGCCCCCTTGCATACATTATGCCTGGCGTAGGCATAATGTAGCGCAAAGGGTTACAAAGTGGCATAATGCATGCATTGCCCCACTTAGTAAATTCGGCATGGGGAAAAGGCCACCTCAGCGTAAAAAAAGACACTAAAGTGGCGCTAGCCCCTCTTAAATCAGGGCCTAAGTTCTTAAAATGATACTCAAGGGTAGGGTATGGGTAGGTAATGTGTATGTTTCGTTAACAGAAAATCTAGCTTATAAGTTTTATGAGTTTATCACACTTAATAATTGGACTGCCTTTGTGTTATTAAAACATAGAGTGCTGAATTTAGTAAGTGACTCTGTCTTCTTTTTGCTGCAGATATTTTTGCTGGTTCCCAGGCTCCACTCAAAACAGAAATCTCATTGCACATGGTATTTTCACACACACTTTGAGTCTGTTGGATCAGCATGTTCAAACACAGCAACGGCTACCAAGTGAAATACAGCCGTAGGTAACCACTGTGCCAGCTCAGGTGAGTGGGAGGAGGGGTTGGGGGCAGGAGGAAGATGAGGAGAAGGAGGAGGAAGCAGGAGAGGTTTGGGTGTGAGAGAGGTAACATAATGTTACACCTATTCTAAGATAGTACCACTCACTGGTTACTTCATAGTGGAAGGCGGTACACAGCTATTAGTAATGGAAATTGTCTCACATCACCAAGAAGGAACATGGGCATGGTCAGGTTTCTTACACTCACTGCAGAGGGTTAAAGGGGTGAAGGGAGGGCCTCATTGTGTGTATCCTGGTTCGGGAGTTTACGTGGAGAGTGTTAGAAAGAGGCTTAGGTAACTTCTTTGTTGCTTGTTTTGGGACTATGGGGGTCATTCCGACCCTGGCGGTACAAAACCGCCAGGGTCGCGGATGACGGAAGCACCGCCAACAGGCTGGCGGTGCTTCCTGGGCCATTCTGACCGCGACGGTAAAGCCGCGGTCAGAAAAGGGGAACCAGCGATTTCCCGCCGGTTTTCCCCTGGCCCAGGGAATCCTCGCCGCCATGGGGATTCCGACCCCCTTCCCGCCAGCCTGTTTCTGGCGGTTTTCACCGCCAGAACCAGGATGGCGGGAACGGGTGTCGTGGGGCCCCTGGGGACCCCTGCACTGCCCATGCCACTGGCATGGGCAGTGCATGGGCCCCCTAACAGGGCCCCATACAGATTTTCGCGACGGGTGCCACTGCACCCGTCGCACCCCTGCAACTCCGCCGGCTCCATTCGGAGCCGGCTTCCTCGTTGCAGGGGCTTTCCCGCTGGGCCTGCGGGCGGCCTTTTGGCGGTCGCCCGCCGGCCCAGCGGGAAAGTTGGAATGGCCGCCGCGGTCTTTTGACCGCGGGGCGGTCATTCGGCGGTAACCGCATGGCGGGCGGCAACCGCCGCCCGCCGCGGTCAGAATGACCACCTATGTCAGTTGGTAAGTAGACCTTCCTTAGATAACACTGTTGTTGTTGCCCATATGAAGTTATAAATAGGTAAGAGTTTCTAAAAGAAAAACAGTTTTTGTATTGCTCATAACTTTGGTGCCCTTTGTCAAATCTTCACAAAACTGTCCAAAAAAGTGCACCCATTTCTTCACCTTCTTGAAAGTTTTGTGATGATCTGTCAAGCAGAGGCCCAGAAAGGCAGGGTCCCAGAACCTTGATTTCTATGTTAATTCCTATGCCAGGCTAGGCCCAGCATCTAACTTCACACCTTGCATGGCCTATGGCCATGCACTGGGGATGTGGTTGGCCATCCACAGAGGGTTGGGTATGGTAATAGGACCTTACTTTATGTTAGAAAAACCCTACAAATTCACTGAAAAAACAAAGATTAAAGTCACATTATAGTTTGGTATGATAATAATATCTTACTTTACAGTAAAAAAAACTCAGAAATGTACTGGAAAAAAGGTTAATGTGGCGTTAATGATTGGAGAAAATGTCAGTTAAAATGTCACTTTTTAAATTCAATAAAATGGCTCTGCTTCTGACCTTACAGATTGCATCACTCATGACATGTTAAATGGAATCATTGATCACATCACTGATAACATGTCAAATGATTTTATTGACAACAACACTTTAGCTCAGTAAACTATGCAGGTGAATTTCATTGTTTTATTTCCAATAATTCACAATGCTGAATTCATTTTTTGAATATTTAGCTTCCCTAAACAAATTGAAACGTTAAATACATTATTTCATCTTTCTTCCAGTGCGGGTAAAACAAGAAGCATTCCTAATAGCAGTGCAGCTCTTAAACTATTAATCAGCACACCTGAAAGTCTCACCTTTGCAGATCCATCCTAGCTGTACAAATCCTTCTCATTGTGTGAAAATAAATGTAAACACAGAACCCTGCCAGAGAAAAGTTTCACGGTCCTATATCCCACTTACTTGATTTCTTTACGGAGCATCTCTCTCTCTCTCTCTCTCTCTCTCTATATATATATATATATATATATATATATACCCACTATAGGTGGGTGGAATTTTTAATTCCTCCGGCGGAATTGTTTGAGGTATTTAGTAATTCCACACTATTCTTGTAACGCAGAATTACTAATAAATTCCGACGCTCGCTGGTGGAGTCGATTAGTACTATCATAACTTTCCTGCTCCTAACGTGGCTGCCCTTTCAGTCAACCATTGAGGAGAATGCTATGCGCTCCGGTCTTGGGTGGTTCTCTGACAGGGGTCTGTAAGAGTCAGTCTTCCCATCGGTTGTCGTTTGTCTGTGTTGGAGGCGTACTGCTGTGAAGTGTTTCTGTCTGAGCCAGAGGACAGAGTACAAAAATTCTGATCCCAGCTGTCCCCTCTCCACACTCAACACACATGCACTCTTTCCCCCTTCTCTTCCCCGTACTGCTCCTGCTCTCAGAGCCGGCCGAGCACTGAGACAAGTGCTGCTGGATGCAAATGGATGTTGGCTGCATTTGGATAGAGGCATGCTCCCTGCAAACTTGGCCCTCTTGTCTACACTTTCTAGCCCCACTTCTTACCCTCACGCTGTATCTGTGCACTTGTGCTTCTCCAGATTTAGACTGGATTTAGGCAGTGAGACCTTATCTGAGAACGTGTCCTCTGGGAATATTAACAGCCGCCTGCTTAGACTGACATAACCCCACCCTGGTCCTCAAGGTTTCACTCGGTGGCTGGCCTCAAATGGAGCACCTTACTGAACTGGTTATATGCCGGAACCACGAGTGCTTCAGGCACCCATGGCTCAACAACGAGGTCGGAACAACAACCTCGTTCTTATCACTAATGCCTTTACCACAAATGGGTTTACGATTTTTCGTTGTAAACGCATTCCTGGTAAAAGCATTAGTGATCAGCATGCACGGTTCCAGCATGCTTTCCCCCTATCCCCCCACCCCCAAAAATTACTGCGACCCCCCCATCCCTACAGCTATCCCAACCCCCACCCCCAAAACTACCACAAGCCCAACCCCCCTCCTCTAAAACCGAAACCACCCCAACCCACCCCTTAAACCTAAATCATGACCCCTCCTCCCCCCTAAACCCTAATCACCCCCAGCCCCCCACCCCCCCAAAAAAACAGCCCCAGTCCCAGCCCAACTTACCTCCTCCTTCACTGCGTCGACTCCGACTCCCTTCTTCTGTACCTTAACCATGCATGTACGTGATTCCGACATGCGTGGTTAAGGTACCAAAACCAGGAAGTCGTGGCAAACGAAAGAGTTGTTTCGCTTTCGTTTTTCATGACTTCGTGGTTTCGGAGTCGTTGTTCTGGGTGTTTCCCTACTGAACCACCTTGCAGTCCCCTTCTCATCACCGAGGGAGACGTGCCTGTACCAAGTGCATCCCTCCTGCTCAAAAGGAAAGAGGAAAAGCAGAGCATGAGCCATCAATCACTTCTACTGCCTTCAAAGTTTCCAGCCGAGTGCTGCATATGTTTGGAACATTTAGGCAGAGGAGACCAGAGACAGGGAAATGAAGCTGAGTCACGCTTGCTGTTTCTCTGACCTACTGGACTCTGTGTCCAGCGGTAACATTTCAGGTAAGGTTTTAGGTTCTGCTCTAGGCTGTCCTTTGATCTTTATTAAGCACTGCTGCAGTATTCCAGACATCCATGTATGGGCAAAAGTGTGCACAGGATATATCTGCATATTTCTTATTTGAAAAATGAAAGAGGCACTGTCTGGTCAGCTGATCTTCTCACACTAGACCTTGTTGTCATACATCATGCTCTCTAGGGGTGGGGGAAACTCAGTGGAATCTTGCAGAGTTTTTATGTACACACATACATGTAAACAAATTACCTACTGGCAATAGCCAGTAGGAAGTTATAGTTGGAACCTAGTTTCTATAGAAACAGGCTTTTTTGTTTTGCCTATAATGCACTGTTTGACGAATCTTCATATAATTTTCTAAACTAGTTTGCTACTCACCTCTGCTGGGGTTTGGAAAGTTTTGTAGTGATTTGTTAGTTGGGGGCCGAGAAAAAGGGGGGCTCCCAAAACACATTTTCCCCATGCAATTTCCCATATGGATTTTAGACACGACTACAGCACAATCTACTGGTCGGAATCACACCAAATTTGACAAACATCTAGATCTGGGTCCAGAAAGACCACTTTTTGTAATTTGGTGTAAATTCTTTCAGTAGTTTTGGAGTTATTAAAGGAAAAAGAATTATAGATATCTAGGGATACGAATACTTTGTGGATCTACTCACGGAGAACCCGTGGATCTGGTGGAAAAACAAGGCCCTGATTGGCTGTCTGCAACCTGAGAGGAAAGTTGCGGCTGCCATTTTCTTTCTAGCATCAGGCTGGAGGGGTAGACAATGAAAAACTGACAAAAGGGGTCAGGCTACAGGTAGTGTGACCCCATAGGGCAGCTGGAGGGGTCTCTGAGGAACCCCTTATGGGAAACAAATTACAAAAAGTTTTTTTGGGGGCGATCCACGGATCCATCACATCACTCAGCGCACCCTTCCAGTGTAAATTTGTGGGATATCTGCAGATCCAAAATCCAATGACTAAAAAAATACACCTATTCACATACCAAAATCCTCTGCACCTGGCCAAAGGCCGTGCATGGCCTGGGGTTGGATGCATGCAGGGGAATTGACCACAGTCCCCCACTGCGTACTGCCTTTGGCCGAGCATGACAGTGGTTATATTAAGGTACAGTAATTAAATATTACTCAACATTAAGAACATACAGGTTCACTTAAAAAATCAACAGTTACAGGAACATTATAGTTAGGTTGATGTTTTACCCATACAAAGCCATTGACATTCAGTAGCTATAGCTATACTTCCAGTTGTAATTATCTGAAGAAACTATAACTTGTGCTGTTGAGTAACTCTAGGCCACGAGTTGTAGTTTCTTAGCATTGGTATAACTATAACTGCTGAATTACTATGGTTTTGTATGGGTAAAATGTCAACCTAACCGTAACGTATATAGAAATATATGTGTGTGTTACATACATATACATACATATATGTGAATATTATATGTTAAACTCACATATATTATGCTTTAATTTAAGGAAATCTGCAAATTATTAAAAATAAAATTGAAGAACATTAAGCATCACTTATCTGTCACCGACACCTCAATAGCGAGCAGGTCAGGCAAGTCCTTCTTGGAGTCATTACTGTCTGTCCAGAGGTGTAGGACCTGCTCATGGGCCCGGGAAATGTAAGTTGGTGATGTATGCTGCTCCATTCCCTTGTTCAGTGGAGTGTGTGCTCCTCTATTGTATAATCTTTCCCATGACTGTCAACTAACACAAGGGGGAGGTGTCACAGCACACATAATTTGGGGACTGCGACCTTCTCTTAATCAAAAATGTAGTACAGTGTCACGCCAGCACGGTGCCAGTGGCCATGACTAACCACACAAAGCATATATAACCAAACAAATGTCCAGTAGCAGTCATTCAAAAAATAGTCTACTGTTTTATTCAAAGGTAGTTTGATCAATCATGTATGATCTTTTGCCACCTCTAACCAATACCAAAACCATAAGTACATAACAAGTGAATCATTTAAGGCCACGCCTCACTTACTTTTAAACTTAGGTAGTCCTTCATTCATTCATTTGATCAAAGTATGGATAAATATAAACAGTGAAATAATACTGCAGATGACAGTGCTAAAACTATGATTATGTATACAGTGGTGTTGATTTACACTGAAGTACACAAGGTTAAACAAATATCCACAAGATTTTGTATGCAGTAATCCAAACACTCCCCATTCAATGAGTCACTCCTTTAGTGATGTGTGTTCTCCTGTAGTGTTTAGCTTTCCCTGTGCTTGCCACCAACATGAGAGGGAGAAGTTGCAGCACACAGAATTTGAGTGCTGCCCACTCCTCCTCATCAAAAGTGTAGTGGGTTGGCACACATGTGCTGCTCGGGTAACCTTGACTGGTGGATGAGGGCATGACTAACGATGCAAAGCAGACGGCAAAAAAATGAAAAACAGAAGCACAGGGGCATGGAGACAGGAATGAAAGTGAAATTAAAGTAAAACATATTGGGGCAGATGGGGAGGAATAGGGTCAAGCTGAATTGGGATGGGGTGGGAAACTGGCAGGCAATAGTGGGCTGAGACATGAGTGCCACACCCTAGTCAAAATAGCCACTTCCCTGCATTGCCTAACACACAGCAGACTATTTGTAATGGGAAATGTTCACTTATGATGTTGTCTGAGAGACCTGGAGGACACTCTGAGTCATACATCAATCCTGGCTTTACTCTCAAGTAGTACACTTTGTCTGCATATGCCTCAATCCCTTGGGCCAATTGGGCTGTCTCCTCTTAGACACACTCTTCTCTTAAAGGGCCAGGTGGACTCCTTCTCTCTCTCTTAGAGACAGGCAGACCCGTAGACACTAGATACGCACTCAGCTCCTCCAGCAGGAAGGAAAGAATTTAGGTGATATCACCTCATCTTTGGGAGACTGGTTGTCAGGCTGACACAAGTCCTGTTAACACAGGAGTCCTTTGACTACTCTGCAGTGTGCTCCCTTCCTTTGGTCAGGAGGAACTTGGAACTGGGACCAAGTAGTCTGGTTTGAGTCCTACATGTGTGCAGATTATTTATATTGGGGATGTAGATCAACTCTCTCCAACTTCAGAGCTGGTCTCAGGTGGTTTTCCTTGCAAGTGTACGTCTTATGCTACTTTCCAGACACAAACTTTGTGTAGAGTGATGCTTCTCACAGCTGGTAGCACTGGGACTGTCTCCAAACTGGAGCATGCCAACACAGGCAAAATAAATGTGTGGGTTTTGCACCTAGCTGGTATCAGCTTCCATGTTAACCACGTCAAGAGCCAAATGTAGAAACCACAGGTAGATAAACATGAAGCTATCCGAGCCACACCTTTTTCTCAAGACAGAAGAATATGAGGGCCTTTTTTATGTTAGTCGGTTACTATTGATACACCATTTCAAACATTCCAAATTTCCAAACATTCCCCTTCACTGCTTTGCTGAAGAATATAATACCCAATCAATGATTGTTGGCCCTGGCCCTTTTTGCAGGGTCTTCCCAAACTTTTTGCCATCTTCCGTCCTTTTTCGGACCTGTTTTTTTTGTTTTTTTGGACTCTGGACACTTTACCACTGCTAACCAGTGCTAAAGTGCAAGTGCAAGTGCCCTCTGTCTAAATTGGATTGATGATTGGCATATTTGATTTACTAGTAAGTCCCTAGTAAAGTGCAGTATGTATGCCCAGGGCCTGTAATTCGAATGCTACTAGTGGGACTGCAGCACTGATTGTTCCACCTACATGAGTAGCCCTGTAAACATGTCTCAGACCTGCCACTGCAGTGTCTGTGTGTTAAGATTGGAACTGCCAGTTCGACCTGACAAGTGTACCAACTTGCTAGGCCCAAACCTTTCCTTTTTTTACATGTAAGCCATCCCTAAGGTAGGCCAAAGGCAGCCTCATGGGCAGGGTGCAGTGTATGTCAAAGGTAGGGCATGTGCTGCTCTGTTTTACATGTCCTGATAGTGAAATACTGCTAAATCCGGTTTTCACTATGGCAAGGCATATCTCTCTCATAGAGTAACATGGGGATTGCCTTGAAATATCTTGTAAGTTCAGTTTTCCATAGGGAGCAGATAGAGATCTGGAGTTTGGAGTCTCTGAACTCACAATTCAAAAATGCATCTTTTTGTGAAGTTTGTTTTTAGATTGTAAGTTTGAAAATTCCACTTTTAGAAAGTGGGCATTTTCTTGCTTAACCATTCTGTGCCTGTGCCTGGCTGTGCTGTGGAATCTGGGTCAGACTGACCGTTGGGCTGTTTGTGAATTTACTCTGGACAGTCACACAAAGAGAGCTGAGGTGTGCCCTGCATATCATGTTGGGTCTTTCTGGGCTAAAGGGGAGGGAGGAGCTGACACTTGTACTTGATTAGGCTGTGCCTATCCTTACACACAGCAGCCTCCAACCCCTTGGAGTGTGTCTGGGGCCAGGACAGGGAGAGGCAGAGTCTTGTGCACTAAAAAGACTTTCCTTTGATGTTTGCCTTCTTCAAAGGCAGACATGAGTATAAGTATTTGACTACTGACCCCAAAACTTCAGAACACTTCGAAACTGAGGACATTCTGCCAGGGAGAAGAGTTGTATGCCTGAGGAGGACCTGCCACTCTGCCTGTTGCTTTGGTGTGCTGGCCTGCTGCTGCTATTTCTGCCCTGGTAGTGAAAGAACTAGACCTGCTTTCCAAGGTTCTCCAAGAGCTTGAACTGAGCTTGCCTTCTGTCTCAGAGATGTTGAAGACTTCATCTACCAGTGATTGGACTCTTCTGCTGAGAGACCTGACTTGCTAAGTGGTGCCAAATCCAGTTCCTGGGCCCTTAGAAGTGGAAACTGGTGACCTGCGGGGGAAAACCCACGTACCACTGTGTGCACGTCAGAAAAATCGACGCAGCGCCTGTCCCGCAGCTGAAAATTCGACTCATACCCTGTTCTGTGGCTGAAACTTTGACACAGCGTCTGTTCTCCTCAGCAAGCGTGCCAGAATTTTCCACACATCAACCCTGGGCATCAAATCTTCATCATCGCAGCAAGAACCTAAGGCTCCCTGTCTGGAAATCGACACATCATTGTCCTGTGGGGGAAACAGTCAATGCATCGCCTACCCAGCGGAGAAAGATTCAACACGCAGACTCACTTGAGAGTAAGGAACCAACTCATTGCTTGCTTTTCTGACTTATCACCTCTCCGGCTTTATTTTGAAACATACCAGGTACTTTGTCCTAAAACAACGCATCCATTGAGTCCTATGGATTAAGACTCTTTTAGCTTTAAAAATTGATATCTTTTCTTGTTTCTATAGGATTCGTTTAATTTTGGCCTTTTTTTATTCAGATAAATATTGGGTATTTTTCTAAAATAGTGTGATGTCCATTTGTAGTGTTTTCACTGTGTTACTATGTGTGGATACAAATACTTTACACATTGACTCTCAGATAAGCCTGACTGCTTGTGCCAAGCTATCAAGGGGTTGTGCAGGGGTTATGTTAGGTGTGTGACTCCCCTACCCTGACTAGAGTGAGGGCCCCTACTAGAACAGGGTGTAAACTGACTGCCAGTGTAAACTGACTGCAAACTAGAGACCCAATTTCTAACAGTAGGGGCAGTGGTGGGATGCACAAGGTCTACGAGAGAGATCGGGTAGGCTTGGAAAAGTATTTTTCAATGTAGGGGAGGGACACCTTGTCGGCCTTCGAAATAGAATTATTACATCTACAACTATCTGTACTAAAGCTTTTTCAACTCTGAAGAATAGTTGTCATAATGACTCAGTACTATTGCGTACTATTGTGTTTTGACATTCCATCTCATCAATAGACTGACACTTCAGAGTTAGAATTGAAACAGTGTTATCACCAACTGATAGAGCAGGTCAGAAGAGTCCCTTAATGTACATTCGCAGATACTTACATTACAGAGAGACAAAGTACCCAAACTTCAAAAATGAATATCTTGCTAATCGTTGTGCTGCAGATTTCTTTCAGTACAACTTGCTAGGACACCCAATAATGTTTTATACCGCTGATGCTCTCCTTACATAAATGACTCAACACATGATTTGAAACCCTAAATCACTTAGATGGTTCCTTTTATTAAAAGTTTCACTTTCAAAATAGTACATTTTGTGTGCTGTCTAGAGTCGAATGTGGACTGTTCTACCTCACATTATGCATCTGATTGTCAAAATGTATAGGGCAGGATATGTTACAGGGTTTTAGGCTCGCTCCCGTAGCTATCTGAGTTCTCTGTCCTTGACATTCATAACCGTTCTATAGGAACACAACCCTCAGCCTGATCCGGAATGAATTGGTTGGAGTGTGAATAGCTCAGTTCTGTTTTTTGCCTGATATGGGTTGACTCAACAAAAGGGAGAGGACTAACCACCTCAGTGATGACATTGCACCTACATGGAAGGTGGGGTTGCACATAAACAACTAGGGGAAATAGGCAACCTAGAGGAAGGAGCTGGACAGAAGGACATTGAGGATGTCTTAGGAGATAGTATTGACAATTAGAAGATTAGTGGAAGGAAATCTGAGAAGACAGACGTTAGGAGTGACAAGAGACGTAAGTCATGGACTCAGGCGAGTCTCAATTCTGTGACCACACTCACCTGGACCAGCGTCTGTCAGTGAATCTGCGTTGCCTCTGTCCAATTACACATCTTTTAACACAAAATGGAGCAACTGGTATGGTTACCAATGCAAATTAACAAGATTCTAAAACAAATGGTCCCAAGTGTCTACTCCTTGGTGGGGAGGCATTTTGAAGAAAGAATTTGTGAGTATTTTAATTAATAATACCTTGGATTAATTTCTCAGATTAAAAGTGGGAAGTTGCTTTCAAATATTAAGAAATATGTCTCACGTCTTCCTTTTGACTTTCTATTCAATACGTTTATCACGATGACAAGTTTTTAATCAGGCACCCTCGCAATAGTTCGTACAGCCAGCTGCTGCTGTTGAAGGACTCAGGCCCTCTCGAAATGTATCGCCTGCACAGCTGACCAATCAGCTTCCACAGAACAACTACTGCACTTTTAAAAGCTTCTTATGAAATAGAATTGTGCTATAAAGCCCATCACTGCTTTTTGGGAATTTGGAGCAAATATTGTTTTGCAAAATCATACAGATTACTATTTTGTGAATGACTGCATTCCATTTTTCAAATGTGGTTGAAATTATTATTTCTGTCTATTGTAGTGATGGGGATTTTCTCATGACAGATAGTTGATCTGGGTCATGTTTGACAGGTTCCTCCTGCTATTCTTTAAATCTTTTCACTTTCAGAAACAGAGCAAAGAGCACTAATGTTGGTGTGCAGTGATAAGATGATGCGCGGGTCCGCACCCATCAATGTGCACATAGGCTAGCCCCACAGGCCTTCTCCGCTCTGCCCTTGACTGCTTTTTGCCAAATTGACCTTTATTTAGTGATTTTGATATGCTTTGGAATTTATACTGTACTATATTTTATTTTATTACTTACTTTATTGAGGATTTTTAGCATAAATTAATTAAACACACGCCCTCCTCAACGTTACAATCCAGCTCGCTAACAAGAGAAAGGCAGGGACAACATGAAAACATTTTAAATTATAGCCCAAGGCCATAATGTTTATATTTATTTAATATCTAATCATACTTTCCCACGAATAGGAAAAAACACAGCACTGACTGCCAATGTTATAATACACTACTAAAAAATACATGGACATGGGGAAAAAGTTAATGGAATTTCACTTGAGTAATTAATTAATAACCACACTGACTCGTACAAAAACACATACATATGTAACCTTATAGTTACTGAGTCGTCCCAGAAATTGAATATATGCGGCTGTAATATTGTTCTTGACAGGTTCTCATTTCCATCAAATGATGGAAGCTTATCCAGTATGGGGATATGGGCTGGTTATTTGAAGATCAACTCTTTGGCACCTCCTTCATCCTTTGTTTCAGTAGAATTATGCGTTCATGCAGCCATTTTTAAAACACGTTTCTTTGATGTCAATTTTGGAATCACGTTTGAATCTGAAGGTTCTATATATCACTTTTTCATGTTTCCCTCTAGTCCTGCCCGGGAAATGTAATAGACCGGCCACAGCAATGTTGCATTTACATGAGAAATCTATTATGGAATCTGTTAGTAATGAAGCCGTAGTAGGTTCTGGGCAAACCCAAGGAATCGGAGGTTTAAACTACGCATATTTATTGAGTAGAACGGGAAGAGAGACTTACAGCAGCATGCCATGTACCTTGATGAAAGGAGACTCTTGGGGTCAGGCGAACCTCTTCTGGCAGTGTGTTAAGTTATACATTGAAATCTGGGACAGTAATCATATTGCAGGGAATGAAGTAATACCGTGCAGTACATTTTTTCTTTGCATTTATTCACAATGTTTCTATAGCCTGGTCCTAATCACAAGGGCAGGAGATTGCTTTACAGAGAGGTATGAGGAGACTTCAGAAGAAAGTATTTAATTATGTTAGTAAATTCTGAATTAATTAGTTTTTAGTTCCTTTCAAAAAGGCTAACTTGGTCAAGCATGGATTTCCATAGTCTGTGAACTAAGCAGCAGAGCACCTGTCTAGATATTTCGACTTCTCCGCCTTTTGTAATTGCCAAGATTAGACAGCTTCTGTTTGTGACCACCAGAGAGTTGAAGTTTGTCATTCTGGTACAATGGTTGATTAGTGAATATCTCTTTATGTGTTGTGCAAGTCATCATAAAATCAGTTCTTAGAATGGATGTGCTATGTTCTGATTTTCGGGTTTCTTGATTCAAACATGCTGCTGCATGTAGGATGGATTTTAGTGGTGCTAGTGTGGATTTGGGCAGCCTTGTCAGACTACCTTTCCTCCATCAAGATGGCTTAGAACAAGGGCTAGTACAGATGATCTGAAGTCTGGGTGAGGGATGTATGGTTTAAACTTTCTGAGCAACAGGAGACGATACGATAAAGATGTCATCAGCTTATCAATGTAATATGTTAGGTTTTAAAATGGCCTGGAAGCAGGCAGGCAGGTTGTTCTAGTCTCCCTTAACGTACATTTCTAAGTGGGATATTCAGATGCGGATGGAAATGGGTTATCTGCAAAAAGTGAATGTCCCATCTGCCCTCCCCTCAAGTCACACAACATATTTAGAGGTTGGGGGGGATGCATTTTTCCAAATGACAAAGCTATTTGCCAGCTCCATGTTCAGGAAAACCCTTGTCGGAAATCCAGTGCTACTGTTTTCATTGTGCGCTCTGTCAGGAAACACTGTGTTAACCATAGCAGCTTTGAGATGAAAAAGCCCAGGAAGTGCACTGGGAGAACATTCTTCAGACAAAGGGCTGACAGGCCTGCCATACCACTATGGCCGGATCACTAGCTGGGTTGCACTCTCTAACTTTTGTGATGATCTGGGGTGGTGGAGGTGGTGCCAATGCTTCAATGGCCAGTCCACCAAAATATAAACGATGGCAATTATATCTATGGCATATTTAATGAATACATGAGTTAGCACAGTGTCTTTGAGTCCAGGCTTATTGTAGGTGCAATGGTCGGGTGTTTTAGGGCACTCTCTGCTCTTCGTGAAATTTCTTGTGAACATTCTAGTTCAATAAGTGCCTTTTTATTGTGCCATCTGATATTCTAGTTGACTGAGGCTAACTTAAAATTCAATAAATTTCATTATTATGAAGCACACTTTGCCCCCCATAAGGAAGACAGAAAATGTTAAAGTATTAAACTATAAAAATTTTATAAAAGATTTGCAAAGTTACAAACTGAAATGATCAGGATTAATTGTAACTCAGTAGCCAATACATACATGCATTAGTCAACATATCCAAAGCAATTCAAAATCATATGACCAACGAGACACTATTATAAATTTTTCCCACATAGAACCAAGCAAACCAATTACCCCCTAAATGGGATCTCCCTACACTGCTAAAAAAGGAAAAGTCAGAGAAATATTATGTAAAGTCAAAATAACAGGATTCTGCCAGAAAGCCTATGAAAAGCTGTAGCAAGTATTTACTCTAAAAGGGGAGGAAGGGGGGATCTTCCTCTAAATGCAGACAGAAAAGATTTTGAATCTCTAATGTGAGAAACACATTATTAAAAGTACAGAATTCTAACATTAACAATAACACACATTTCTCAAAAACCAAACAATCTAGTGAACACAGAAGAGATACAGTTTCAATCTCATTAAAATATACAAACATTGCTCACAATAAAGCTTGCACTGTGACCTTCAAACCGGCAGAAAAGACGTATGGGTCTTGTTAGAAATGGGGTCTCTGGGTGGCAGTCAGTTTGCACTCTGCCCAAGTAGGGACCCTCACTCTAGTCAGGGTAAGGGAGTTACATTCCTAAGACAACCCCTGCTCACCCCCTTGCTAACTTGGCACAAGCAGTCAGGCTTATCTCAAAGGCAATGTGTAAAGTATTTGTACCAAGACTCATAGTAATACAGTGAAAACTCTACAAAATGGACACCACACCAGTTTAGAAAAATAGGCAATATTTATTTAAATCAAACAAGACCAAAATAACAAAAATTCAACATACACAAGTCAAGATATGAATTTTCAGAAGAATAAGAGTCTTACTCTGTAGAAAACAACGTAAATGTTGATTTTACACAAAGTACCTGGTTTGTGTTAAAAATAAAGCCGTACGGGTCAGCAAGGCATCGATTCCTTACTCGCAACTGAGGCTGTGTGTCGTTTTTTCACCAGTCGGGTAGGCAATGCGTCGATTTCCAGACAGGGCACCTCAGATCCGCACTGATTCACGATGACTTTGGCGCCCATGGGGATACATGAGAAATCCGGTAGCATGTTGTTAGAAAACCAAGCTGCGTGGGGTTTGTGTCGTTATCAGCAGCTGCAAGCGGGTGTAGCGTTGTATCTCCAGCAGCGATGCATCAATCTCCCAGTTGCGACGCAGGTGGAGTGTCGATTTCAGCCACGAAGCATGTGGCATGTCGTTTATCAGCCGTGTTGCAGAGGGTGCATTGAAAATTTCCCCACACTGCATTCTGTGCATAGATTTCAGCTCTTGTTCTGCCAACTTTGTCTTTCAAGGACCCAGGGACTGGATAGTGCACCACTTGGCAGGGCAGGAGTCTCAGCAGAGAGTCCAGGTGCTGGCAGCGAAAGTCTTTTCTGGCCCTGAGAATTAAAAACAGGAGGCAAGCTCAGTTCAAGCCCTTGGATATTCTTCTTCAAGCAGGAATGCACAACAAAGTCCAGTCTTCGTCCTCTTTCACAGGCAGAAACAGCACCTGCAGGATAGCCCAACAAAGCACAGTCACAGACAGGGGCAGCACTTCTCCTCAGTTCTTCAGCTCTTAACCTTGGCAGAGGTTCCTCTTGGTTCCAGAAGTGATCTAAAGTCTGGGGTTTTGGGTCCACTCCTTATACCCCTCCCTGTCTTTGAAGTAGGTAAACTTCAAAGGAAAGCCTCTGTTGTTCACAGGATCCTGCCTTGCCCAGGCCTGGCCCCAGACACACATCAGGGGGGTTGGAGACTGCATTGTGTGAGGGCAGGCACAGCCCATTCAGGTATAAGTAACCATTCCTCCCTCCACTCTAGCTCAGATCGCTCATCAGGATATGCAGGCTATGCCCCAGCTCCCTTTGGGTCACTGTCTAAAGGAGATTCACAAACCGTCCAACTGTCAGTCTGACCCAGACAGGCAATCCACAAACTGGCAGAGTCACAGAATGGTTTAAGCAAGAAAATGCCTACTTTCTAAAAGTGACATTTTCAAACTAAAAATCTAAAAACGAAGGGGGTTATTCTGACCTTGGCGGTCCATGACCGCCATGGCGGAGGGCGGCGGAAGCACCGCCAACAGGCTGGCGGTGCTTCCTTGGCAATTCTGACCGCGGCGGTAAAGCCGCGGTCAGAAAAGGGGAGCCGGCGGTTTCCCGCCGGTTTTCCGCTGGCCCAGGGAATCCGCCATGGCGGCGCTGCTTGCAGCACCGCCATGGGGATTCCGACCGCCTTCCCGCCAGCCTGTTTCTGGCGGTGGAGGATGGCGGGAACGGGTGCCGTGGGGCCCCTGGGGGCCCCTGCACTGCCCATGCCACTGGCATGGGCAGTGCAGGGGCCCCCTAACAGGGCCCCACAAAGATTTTCACTGTCTGCTTAGCAGACAGTGAAAATCGCGACGGGTGCCACTGCACCCGTCGCACCCCTTCAACTCCGCCGGCTCCATTCCGAGCCGGCTTCATTGTTGAAGGGGCTGTCCCGCTGGGCCGGCCGGCGGTCTTCTGGCGGTCGCCCGCCGGCCCAGTGGGAAAGCCGGAATGGCCGCTGCGGTCTTTTGACCGCGGAGCGGTCTTTCGGCGGGAACCGCTTGGCGGGCGGCGACCGCCGACCGCCGCGGTCAGAATGACCGCCTAAGTTCACTAAAAGATGCATTTTTAAATTGTGAGTTCAGAGACCACAAGCTCCTCATTTCTATCTGCTCTCAAAGAGAAACTGCATGCATTTAAAGATATTTAAAGGCAGCCCCAATGTTAACCTATGAGAGAGATAGGCCTTGCAACCGTGAATACCAAATTTGGCAGTATTTCACTGTTAGGACATGTAAAACACATCACACAACATACACTGCACCCTGCCCATGGGGCTACCTAGGGCCTACCTTAGGGGTACCTTACATGTATAAAAAGGGAAGGTTTAGGCCTGGAATAGAGTCGAATTGGCAGTTTAAAACAACACACACAGACACTGCAGTGGCAGGTCTGAGCCAGGGTTACAGGGCAACTCATGTGGGCGAAACAATCAGTGCTGCAGGCCCACTATTAGAATTTGATTTACAGGTCTCAGGCACCTCTAGTGCACTGTACTAGGGACCTACTAGTACATCAAATGTGCCAATCAGGAAAAAGCCAATTACACATACAATTTCACATAGAGAGCACCCCAACTTTAGCACTGGTCAGTAGTGATAAAGTGCCCAGAGCAACAAAAAAAAAAAAAACAGGGACCAGCACACAGTCAACAACCTGTGAAGCAGAGGTAAAAAGTTAGGGGAGACTAGGTCAAGGATGGCAGGTCTAAAAGGGCTTTTCTACTCCCAGTGCAGCTAAAGGGCCCCCATTCAACTAAGAAGTTCCACCAGGGTATCAAAGAGCAAAATAATATTTTCTACATGGGAGGAAGGGAAAATATTAGCATTACACGTATTCAATATTGCTTCAACCTTTCAAATAAAAACTCAACATTCACATTTCACACAGCAACTTGGCAACTAACTTGAGCCATTTTGAAATACAGCCTAGATTAACTGTGATCAATTTAAACATGAAATAATACAACTCCAACACATTGATATCTGTTCCAAGAATTTAAATATGAAAAATCTTCATCAGGTGTCCGAATAACACATTTTGCTTGAATCAGGAGGCAGTGGTTTTTGCAGCTGGTTACCATACATCCTGAATTTTTCACTGCATCACCATTTATAAGTTTTTGGAAGATAAATGAGTTTTGATTTCAAACAGCTGTGATTTGTCTATCATAAATCATGTTAACTCTTTATTTTTTCCAAAAACCCCTTTGGACATCAGTGTAGGTTACTTTCTGCATGAAATCTAAATATCTCAGCGGCAGCTTGATACATGCTAGTCAGTGCAAGTCCACATACACCACCAAGTGCAGATATTTCTATGATATTCCTGTTCTTGACATTGGCCTATATAGGAGACCTTTTGAATGTCAGGCTCTCGTTCTGGTGCTGTAAGATAGTGGCAACAGAAAGGAAGATGGAGTTTTCCATCATTGCATAGAATGCACACATCCAATTTAGGAAAAGAATACTCTTCCAGTACAAAACCATTGCATATCAACATACACACAACCTTACACTGTGATGCAAAAGTATGCGTGGGCCACTAGCAGGCTCAAAGAGTGGCAAGGCAAAGGGAGACAGAAACAATGTCATAACCTAATACAGATGGCACTGTTCTGCTTGCTCCTTTTCAAGTAATACAGCTCAGCAACTATGATGCATTATGTGAAATGTTAGTAAATTTATCCTAAATTGGCAGCCTTAGACCAACACGCCGAGACCAAAACTCAAGACCACTCATACAGGTGGGACATACTTACATAAGTATTGGGAAACCTTGCAAGACCATATGGCTTGGAAGGAGTAACTTCTAGGATCCTTTTCACCCCTTAAGGCTCATACCTGTAGCACAGAGGGCACACCAAGGCAGCCAGCAATGCCAATACATCATGTAAATGGCATATAATAGTCAGCGGGCAAAGGTTAGTGTTCAGTTGTGCTGCTTTTGCGATTTGTTTCTCTATATTGTTTTCATTTTTTCTTTTTAGATTTACTTCAGAATAGGGCTTTTGGGTTTATTAAGTTATACCCTCTACTGTGAACAGTATTAGAACAATCAGAAATATCGTACAATTTGGAAATGGATGAATACCCTTAGATTTAATGTTTGGTTTTGGAAAGAAACTCATTTGAAACGTAATAATCCAAAGATATTTATCAAAACATCCTTGAACGGACAGCCATTGCTGTCTTTGCCTCTGCCAGTGCTGCACATAGGGGGAGGTCATTATTTTTAGACATGTAGGCCCTCATTAGGATCTTGGCAGTATATACCGCCTACTGCCACGGCAACGGCCGCCAAGAGACCGTCGCCGCGGCTACCAGCTGTCCGCCGTATCATGACCACAGCAGGATTTCCCCCAGAAGAATGGCAGAAATCCGGCTGTGGCCATGCCGGCGGATGGTGGTAAGGTGGCACTGCTGCCAGCAGCAGCACCAAGCCAGTAGACCGCCGCCAGCCGTATTATGAGAAATATTACAGCCTGGCAGTGTTCTGCTGGTAGACGCTGCTGCTGACAGCAGCACCTCGTCCTGTCTCCTGCCGGAGGACCCTCTGGATCCAGGTAAGTGGGTGCTCCGACAGGGGAGGTGGGGTGTTGTGTGAGGGTGTGTGTGTATGAAGGGATTCCCTGTCGCTGATAGTGCCTACCTCCATGGTTTTCTTGGCGGTAAGGATACCACGAAAACCATGGCTACAGGGGGGTCATAATCCCGCAGGCGGGCAAGTGACGGACGCTGGGCTCGAGACTGAAGTCTCCAGCCCGGCGGTTGTACCAACGTGGCAGTCGGTGTGTGGTACATTGGCGGTTTGGTTTCAGCCAAACCGCCAATGTCATAATATGGAGGAAAGTACCGCCAGCCTGTTGGCAGTACTTTCGTCCGTATCACTGCCGACCGTCATGGCCATAATGAGCCCCATAGCGACTTGGCAAATACAATAAACTGGTAGTGGTGGTAGTAGTGGTTATTCAAAAACACACTTAGGGTCTAATGTGGTCACTACTTAAATTAATGATGGAGGTGCTTACATAGCATGCTGCTACAAATGGGATGCAAGTTGATTATGAACCACAAGGTTAACAATCCAAGTATCTTTTAGCACATCAATGGTACACTCTTATTATATACTTAGATAATATTTGGGTGGTTCTTTTTGGTTTCACTTTTTTCATTTTATGACCACGTATGACATCATAGTTCTAAAAGGAATATTTGTATTTTATTTGAAATTATTGTAGCCTTTTAAAAGTCACTTTGTGATGTGACATGGGTAGGCTGACAGCTGATGTGATTAAAGATATAATCAAGGTCTACATGAAGAAATTTTGAGTGATGATTTTCATGGAATAAAACTTCTAGAAACTAAGGACTGAATCTTGTTCGACTTTTTATACTTTGGACTTTACACCACGTGTGCTTCGGTATCATACAGTGATTTGACAATTGATCTCTACTTATGCAGATCCCTTGGGTAGATGGGGTTGGGCTTTGGTGTTCATTGGTGCTAAAAGCTTAAAAGTTATCAGTTTTCATGGCCTGACTGAAGATCAGGCTCAGTCAATATAGGAAATTTATAAGACGGCAATGAACTTAGAGGATTTTATATTATGGTGGGGATATAAACTTTATACAGGTCCTGGATTTAGATCCATGTAGTAGGGCTAAAAAAACAGACTTAGCCAAGAACAATGCCTATTTTAATTGTTAAGGCTGGATATGGTTTAGGTGATCCTTGGAGAGAAGGATTTTTGAATGCTAAGAAGTATCCCTGTTTCCCTTGAATGTTAAACTCAGCGTCTAGGCTACATTTTATTTGGTATCTCAGTTAGTTAGAACAAATTCTTTAATTGTTACAATCAGTTTCTCTGATCATGGACTTATCTCTCGAGCTTAAGGTGGATATATAACTCCCTGTCAAAACTAGACTTTTGTTTTATGAGTCTTTCTTGTTGGATGTAGAGTGGCATTTTCTCAGGGAGTTTTGTTAAAATTAATTTTGGACCTACATTTCTCTTAGTGGTCTGCGATACACTTAAGGCTGTTTTTAGGTGGCATGCTATTGCATATTCGGCTAAACTAGCAAGAGAGAAGAAAGTTACTTGTTCTTCTCTTCAAAAAACATTAAAGACCACAACCATGAATATTCGAACCTCTAGCTCTCCAAGGAATTTACATCATTTGGCACACAAAATGCAAAAATTGAGGGATTACTAATTGCAGCTGAGGTCTTGAATCACAGGGATATGGAGCAAAAATGTTATGATGAAACTGAACATATCGGAAAGCTGTTATCATGGGCGATGAAATCTCTGACCAGTAAGAATTTCTCTAGAAAATGTTTCGGCCCTTAAACGTATTTAATCTCTCTTGATCCAAGCTTAATTCCAGTAGATGTATTTTAAATATTATTAGAGAATTTATCAGGGCCAAGCTGAAATACACACAGGTCTAATCACTCATTATTGAAAGAGGTTACAGCTTCCTAAACTCAGGGAAGAGCACAGATTAAAGGTAGATAAACCTTTTTCCTCTGCAGAAGTTAAAATTGCTTTAGATAGCTTAGCTAATGCTAAAGTTACAGTTAGCATAGATTACCTACTGAGGTATGTAAAGTGTTTTATCCTGAACTGGAGCAGTTATTAGTCTCACTTTTTAATAGTATACTTCAGGGGGAGACAGCACCTCTATCTTTCTGTGAAGCCCAGTTCTTAGCATTCTGAATTCTGGAAAGTCTCCAAGGAACTCCAGTTCTTTTTGACCAAATGAGTTTATTAAATTCAGATTAAGAGCTTTTCACTGAAATCTTGACTTCTCATATCACAGATTCTACTTCTGTTGAAATACATTTTGACCAGAATGCTTTATTTTGACAAGCTACCAAGCTTTTATCTTACCTAATACAAACAACTTTATTTCAGGAGTCGATTATTTTCTCAAAACAAAATTAATGCAGCATTAATCATGTTTTATGTTAAGAAAGCATTTTATCTGGTCAATTAGGCAGCACTGTTCTAAATTCTCAAAGCTTATTATTTCCCAGCTGATCTAATGAAGATCTTAATCAATCAATATAAATATTTGTCAAACACAATCATAATTAACTCCTTTGAAACTGGTTTGATTAAAGTATTTTGAGGGACTTGCCAAGCTTGTCCTATTTCTTGGACTACATTTGCTCTGTTCATAGATCCCCTAGCGATAGCAGTTTGTACAGACACTGACATTTGCTCTGTCTAGTCATGGCATGGCTAAACGTAAGCTTTATGCTGACAATCTAATATTGTACTTAAAAGCCGAGGAAGTTAATCTGCAAAATGTATTGGAGAAAATGGAGGTCTTTACATAGATTGGAGGATATAAAATTAGTCAAGGTAAATCAGAGATTTTGTGGTTCAGTGCCTCACCTAATAATCTTCCTATAGGACTCAGAATGAGGCTTAAGCCTGGATCAATAATAAGGTATTTGGGAGTTTACATTTCCACTGACTACGCAGATCTTTTTGCATTTAATTATGAGGCCATACTTGAGAAGGTAGAAAATCTGTTTAGCAGTTTGATATTTTAGCTACTTTCGGATTTAGGAAGAGCAGGATAAGTTTTTATCTTCTTAATCCGTAATGTTCCAGTTAGAAGTTCTAAAACATTTCTTTAGCCATGCGGATACACTAATTCAGTCGATTTTATATTTTGGCAGTCTGGCCATCCATCCTCTGTGATGACGGTTTCAATTCATCCACTGAGCATGTGAAGTATCTTCTCTCTGATATATGTATATAGGATGGAAAAACAGCCCCTTACCATGATGGAGGTGTTTTTGTGGAACCAGCAGTTTTCCTCTGTCAATAACATATAATCCTCTGTTTTTGGACACCAATCCATCGTCATTGTAGCAGCGGTATACAGCCCATCAAATTTATATATTTCTGTCACAGAGGTGGCTTTGCAGTGGTGTAATGATACAGTAAATAAATATGTGACAGGCATGTTTTTCGGTGCCCTAACATTTATGGTGAAGACAGATACATAGCTCACACTGCTGACATAAATGTTCAAACTCTGCACACCACACTATAAAGCACACCTCAGGCAATGCCATAATCCTTTGCCTTTCCCATTCTGAAGCTGCAAGATTTAGGGGGTTGTTTAGGGGGCTGGGTTGTACTTGAGTGTAAGTATCTTTTTTTCCAAGTATAAAAAAGTTGGGAGTTTTTACTGTAATCTTTCATTTTTCTGCCCCATGGCTGGAAGGAGTCCCAGATTTTTAGGCACAGATTTATTAATCATGGGGGATGAGATAATTAGGGTAGAGCCACACTTGTTTGGAGCCCTTGTACTAAGTACTGCTATTTCCTAGAAAAGACGTTTGTGGGAAAGAATTGTTTCAATGGTGTATGCTGTATCCAACAACAGAGACTCATTGAAAGACATTAGATAGTGCTGGAATGATCTGCATTGGAGAGTGCATTTGCTTGCCTACAAAACACGCCTAGAGGCCCAGCATACTATTGGTGGTTCTCCGGGGCCCATGAATGTCTTACCCTGGCAGGTGAAGGTTTGTGGAATCCTGCATATTGAAGGCTTTGCAAGAAGGCTTTGGAGACTGATAAGTACAAAAAATGTATGTCAAATGAAAGCTGTGTCTGCAGTATTACTATCTATCACACTAAGGCCCATATTTATACTTTTTGACGCTAAACTGCGCTAACGCAGTTTAGCGTCAAAAAATTTAGCGCCGTCTAACGCCATTCTGAAGCGCCATGCGGGCGCCGTATTTATGGAATGGCGTTAGCCGGCGCTAGCAGACCGGCGCTGCCTGGTGTGCGTGGAAAAAAACCACGTAGAACAGGCAACGCCGCCGTAGGGGGAAAATGGCGTTAGGGCGTCTTAAAATGGGGCAAGTCAGGTTGAGGCAAAAAAATCGCCTCAACCCGATTTGCGCCATTATTTTCGACGCCCAGACGCCATTTAAATGACTCCTGTCTTAGTAAAGACAGGAGTCATGCCCCCTTGCCCAATGGCCATGCCCAGGGGACTTATGTCCCCTGGGCATGGTCATTGGGCATAGTGGCATGTAGGGGGGCACAAAGAAGGCCCCCCTATGCCACCCAAAAAAAAATTAAAAATATAACAAATTATACTTACCTGAACTTACCTGAATGTCCCTGGGGTGGGTCCCTCCATCCTTGGGTGTCCTCCTGGGGTGGGCAGGGGTGGCAGGGGGGGTCCCTGGGGGCAGGGGAGGGCACGTGTGGGCTCATTTTGAGCCCACAGGCCCCTTAACGCCTACCCTGACCCAGGCGTTAAATAGTGGCGCAAATGTGGGGTTTTTTGACCCGCCACCTCCCGGGCGTGATTTTTGCCCGGGAGTATAAATACGACGCATTTGCGTCGCCGTCATTTTTTTAGACGGGAACGCCTTCCTTGCATCTCATTAACGCAAGGAAGGCGTTCACGCAAAAAAATGACGCTATTTGCCCATACTTTGGCGCTAGACGCGTCTAACGCCAAAGTATAAATATGGCGTTAGTTTTGCGCCGAATTTGCGTCGAAAAAAACGACGCTAATTTGGCGCAAACGGAGTATAAATATGGGCCTAAATGGCTTGGATGCCTATTTTGATGTACTGTTCTCTAAAAGATTGATGAAAAAGGTAAAGCATATGTATTTCTCAAGTGATTACATTTGTCTTAAAATTATACATACAATATGTATGGGTGTTCATTAAATTCTATGTCAAGGCTTAGAATGTAATTTTGACATCCATACATATATACCATTATAACCATCATGTGACCATGTAATCATGTAACTATGTAATCATGATGGTTGTGTGTCTACTGCTAATCCCATCAACATAATAACTCACACACCCCATACAGTCAGGTGCAATGTAAGTCTCAGTGCAAACACAGAAACAGTTGTTTGACCCAATATGATAAAATGTATGATCTAATACATAACACAAGTTATTTGTTGCTGCTACATCATTCCCAACGGCAGCCCCAGATACTTCACTAATGGTAGTGACCAATTACTATATCTCCAATAATGTATTTGTATTTTAACATTACATAGGTGTAAGGAAACACCTGCATCATATCATATGTAGTAGTAAGAACAAGGGTAGGCAATAATTATATCCTCCTAGGATCATATCTTTCAATTGCTCTAACACTTCTAACTAAAAGGATTGTGGCATGCTCCTGTTATTCCACATTTGCATTGCCTAGATGTGTACTTTGTACACCATGATGGGTTTATATGTTTTTAAAAAAACTTTGGTTATCTTTTTATTTGAAACAAAAAACAAACATTGAAGCCAATCCAATAAAATGAAGGGCTATTGTGACATCCAGTACAGCAAGAATTTAAAATGTACTAAGTAACAAAAGACATACAGGGAAGAGTGTAATGACAATTCTAAAAGTAAAAAAAAAAGAAAAAAGTTATGCATGACGTAAAAATATTGTTATATAAATAAAAAGGGGCACCGCGAGCCCAACTCGAGGTATAAAAGAGCACTGTAACAAATCGAATATATAGATTTTATAAATATATATGCTCAATATATATGTCAGAGGAGTATTGTGCCTATGGGCCTGATTTAGACTGTGGAGGATGAGATACTATGGACTTGATTCAGAGTTTGCCAGATGGGTTACTCCACCACAAACGTGACAGGTATCCCAGCCGCTGTATTACAAATTCTATAGGATATAATGGAATTGTAATAGATGGATGGGATACCCGTCATGTTTTTATAACCAGTCTGCCAAACTCTAATGACTTTCAAGTGTGACTACATTTCAATAATTAGCTTCAAGCATTATTATTTGAATGGAGCCTGTGTGTCGAGCAAACTCATCTCAGTCACACAGCATTTTGATGTAGTGTAATCCCTACAGTAATCTGGTGTTCAAATTGCCTTAGGATAACAGTGAGGTTTTTGATTATTAGGTCTAAGAGTAACACCTACACCTTTTGTATTTAAAATCTACATGATATTCAGGTACATTTAAATATTATACAATACAAACTTCTAGCGATGCATCACTAAAAATGTATTTATTAAACCTTGAAGGTCCATCAGCTCGAGCTGAAATCCAGGATACAACAACAAATGCTGCTGCCATAACTCCCACTCCTGTAGAGTCTGGCAGTGGAGCACCAAATTCTGCTGATGCATTTCTGGGTGAGGAGCAGCCTGGCTCCTCAAGTGTGTCCAGGCAGGCTACTAGTGTGATCTTCACTCAGGCAACTCCTCCATCAACTAACCGTGTAGTCTCTGCTTCATGTCATAGTGCAATATCTACCACTAATACTGTTGTGTGCACCCCTATCCTAGCTCCTGTGTCGTCAATAACAACCACTTCTGCATGTGATCCAGGACCCACTGTTATGGTGCACACATTTCAAAGGCCACATTGAAGTGGGGGTACAGTACCATTGGGAAACCTGAGTAAGACCACACATGCACATAGTTTCTGTTAAACTGTGGGTCACAACAATATTGGAGTCTGGACACTAACGGGATCATTACGAGTTTTGGCAGTCTGTTGGGAAGACTGCTGTGGTTGCGGCCTCCAAAAGACTTCCATGTTGGCGGTCATCTGACAGCCATATTAAGAGTTACACTATGAAGTCCCCCAAAAAACAGCCACATTTCCGAAACTGTCAGGACACTAGAGGACAGAAAAGAAGCGGTCCCACACCAGCACTGCCAGACCGACAAAAATCCTCCCATCATATTACGATCCACAAATCACGACATTGGTTCTTCCATGGTGGAAAACCATTGGCGGTGCGAACCGCGGCGGTCTCAACTCACATCACACTGAACATAACACCACATTGGATAGTTTGAATACCCTACACCTGACACATATCCACACACCAGACACACCTACAAACTGCACTATAAAACACACCCCTACACAGCCTACAATCTTTTGAAAACAGAACGTCTCACAGCCACAGACAACCAACATTTTAGCGAGATACAAAAAGCAAAAATAAGCACCCAATTACATTTCATTACACACATCTGCATAACAAACACGACACACATTTTACTACCACACACAAGCCACAACAGCCATCACCCACTCACATCACAGCAAACACACCTCACCATTTACCTTTTTCAGTAGTCTTTTTCTTTGAACACTACCACACCATCTTCACCACCACTACCATGTCCCCACAAAACACCCACATTTCATGGATCATGAGTTGAGGGTCAAGGTGGACGAAATTGTCAGGGTAGAGCCACACCTGCTTGGAGCACACGTCCAGCAAACATTAATTGCCAGAAAATTGGAGTTGTGGCAAAGAATATCCAACAGGGTCAAATCTGTAGACAGCTATCGAGGCACAAGGCAAGAAATCAAGTGAAGGTGGAACGTCCTTAGGGGGAAGCTATGTTCCATGGCAACCAGGAACCAGCTAGCAGTAATGAAGACTGGCGGTGGGCCCCTACCTCCTCTCCCTACTTTCACATCGTGGGAGGAGAAGGTCTTGGACATTCTGTATCCTGGAAGCCTGACAGGGATACCTGGGGAAGAGGAATTGTGTAAGTCCCCACAAAATCCATGTCAACCAATTGTCATGTCCTGCATGCTCCCTCACCACCTTAACCACCCCAAGTAACATACCACGCACTACACTTCTGTCCAAATGTTCCAATTCCACTCTCTGGCATGCAACATGTCCACTAAACTCACTTGGCTCCACCGCCCTTGGAAATGGCACATGACGTGCAGGCAACACATAGCACTACTACTCCCAGAATGCAATATCCCACCATTGTGAAAACCTGACAGCGCAGCAAATGTGAGATGTCATGCATATGAAACTATGAAACTAACCAGCAATATAACCCATCTTGAATGTGAAAGTGTGAAACAGTTAATGCCAATGACAGTAGTGCAATGGTCCACTTCCACTATCATCACAAGCAAAACACAGATATAGCTGAGTGCCCAATACTAATGCTAAGAGGATGCAGAAGCAGTACATCCAGTTACAGGTCAATGTCTAATGCTTACTCCCATACTGTGTCCCTACTCTGACACTATTGTGCATTGTACAGTTCATTTTTGTGCCATGTATCATGGCAGACACTTCACTAGGCAACAAAGATGAACACCCAAGTCCAGAATCAGACAATGTAAGACAGTATCAGCAGTCCGATCTCTACAAACATCGTTTACCAGCTTCAAGCATGGTGTATGGCATTGAAATTACAGGGTCCCATGTTGTACAAAGTAAGATTGTGCAGCAGTTGCCATTGTCATTTCTGGGGATCATGTCAAGGCTCCATCTGCATCTCACAAAACATCAATAATACCCTTAATGTAACAGCAACTCTGTTTTCCACTTCTCCCACGGGTAACCTTGAAAATTTCACCACGGACAGGATACCAGAGACTGTCACTACCCCTCTGGATGAAGGCCCCAGCTAGGATAACAATCCTGGAAATGCGGACACTGAAGATGAACCTGGCCCATCAGGGACACCTGGTCAGTCAACAACTGTCAGCTCACCCTGTCCACATTGACTCCTCCCAGTCCTGTTGCATCAACATCACAGGCAACAATTCTCCCCCAAACCTGTGTCCCAAGGACTGTCTCAGCCTTTGTGTGCCCCACAGTCCAGGTACCTGAGTCTCCTCTTGTCACCCCTGACAATGATGATCCTGCCACCACTAGGAGTGGGCACACTGTGCCAGGGGCACAGGCACGTAGGGGTAGTGTGCATGTGAGGAATGCTGTGGGCCAGAGGATGGGAGCTCAAAGGGACAATACTGACCAGGAAACCATCTCCCAAGCGCTGGGAGTCTACCAAAATTCCCAAAGGCATGATTGGTCAGATAATCACCATTGTGGGGGAAATCCAAAGCCTGCAGAGAGACAACCAGCAGGAAGTCATGCAGCAGTGTCAGGCACAAAATGCCACCCTGGCTTCCATTGTTGGGGTGCTGAAGGGCATCAACACTACTTTGAGTAGGTCTACCATACAACATCAGTTCTCTTCCACTACTAATGAGTCATCAGGTCTTCAACATCCACAGCTGGTAGTGGAATTGTGACTCTGCGAGGAAAAGGATATGTGTCAGACACCCCACCCTCTGTAGCAGAGGACCCCCCGCCCTGCAAACATGGATGTCTACCCTGACATCGAGGAGGAGCAGATGACAAGACCAAACCCACTGCCAGGAAGGAAACCTCTCCTGACTTGTTCCCCTTGTGTGCCATAGATACACCATGTTGACTGCTCTGAAACCTATCTCCATTTTATTATGGTGAAAGGGCACTGGACTTGTGTTTCCTATGGTGTAGCAGCTACCCTGATGATTTCAGCCACCATGACTGAACCCTTCACTGTTTACTTTGAGTTTTTTAGTTACTAATCACACATATTGTGTTACTGTCCACAAAAAATCACACTTGAACACAGGTCCTGTGTAAGTGTCATGTATCAACCATGTACAACTGTTATGCATGGCAACTTTAGAATCAATATGTCCCTCTGTATTGCACAATTACAAATACAATTATGGACATCACACGTGGACTCTGTCAGCAGGAAACTAATTATATTGGGATTGTAATTTGGACAGATTAAAAAACAGGGGTATACGACATCTACGCACATTTATTGCTAGGTATGCAAACAGCACATAGAGTATAACTGATAGTAACATCGAGATGTTTGTTATGGTCTCATATACTACTAAACCACAGGATACATCAGTTAGGGAACGTCAGTCTTCCTACAAGCCAGGGGTCATATAGATAGGCCCTTTGTATCACCTAGTAAAGCCTTATCACATACTCATACCTTAGCTTCCTTATAATCTTACCCCGTGGTACAGACAGAGATCAGTACTGATGTCTGCAGTTCAGGGATCATTCACTTACATTGGTCACGTACCTGTGGGCTTTCCACTCACCTATGTCAATCTACAGAGATATGCACATTAGTCTGCAAAGTAGGAACACTCTGACATTTATGTACAAGGTAGATTACATCCAACAGAAACCATTGTGATGGTAGAGGCTATGGATCTACATTTTCACATGTGTCAGACATATATGGACACACAAATTACACCATTTGACCACCTCCAGAAACCTACAGGTCATCTTGATGGGAAGCACATTTCCACCCTAGTGTCCTGATAGTCTGGCCATGTTAGTTGCACTCCACAGAATCATGGCAATTAGTACCTAGTTGCAGCCCTGTCCACTTCTCATGTCTGCCTGCAATTTCCATCTGCTGGCTGTCACTTGCGAGGGATAAAGAGCCAATTCATCATTTCAGACCAGTCACGTTCACAAGTGTGACTTTGCATGTGTATTAGCAAATCATGACACTGCAGACCACACTGTTCACTACACAATACCAAATTACAATCTGCATGCACAACTCACTCATTGGCATTGGAGCTACCTAAAACCTCATAGATAATGGTAAAAGAGGAGGTAACAAGCTACCCATCAACTCTAGGTTACAAAGTGAAATCTCAGCATGAAGAGGACATTACATACCTTGAGTCCGTTGAAGTACTGATTGATGAGATCTGCCCTGAATACCTCAGCTGCATCTTCATCTTGCTCATCATCACTTGGCAAATCTGCATTTCCACTCACAGGTTCTGCTGCCTCCCCCTCATCTGGGATGAATGATATTTGACGTCTTAGGGTAAGGTTGTGGAGCACGCAGCAGACAACAATTATTTGACATACCTTGTTGGGTGAGTAGGGGAGGGCTCCACCAGACTTATCAATGCTATGGAATCTTGCCTTCAGGAGCCAAAAGGTTCCCTCCACGACACGTCTTGTCCTTCTTTGGGCCTCAGTGTGGCAGACTTCCCCTGGCGTGGGTGGGTACCTCACAGGTGTCAACAACCAAGGACGGGTTGGATAGCCAGAGTCCCCTGTGCGGACATAGGTAGAACAACACATACATATATCGAGAACATACACAATAGTAATAGCAGGAGATAAACTTTGCAAACACACATGTCAAATCTGACTTACCAACCAGCCAGACCCTCTGTGTATAGTCGTGCCATCAGCAGTGGGATGTTGCTGAGCAACATGATGAAGGAATCATGGACTCATCCTGGATACTTTGCACTGACTTGTGAAATGTACTTGTCTGCCAAACACACTACCTCAACGTTGATGGAGTGGTAGTTTTTCCTGTTCCTATACACCTGTTCATTCACCCTGGGGGGAACCAAGGCCACATGGGTGCCATCTATGGCTCTAACCACATGTGGCAAATGTCCCATAGCATAAAACTCTGCCTTCGCATAGGTGACATCTGCACATTGGGAAAACATGATGTATATGTCCAGGTGTTTCAGCAATGCACACAGCACATCATTCAAAACCAGACTGAACATGGGCTGAGACATCCCAGCAATTAGGTCACCTGTATTCGGGAAGGACCCAGTGGCCAGGAACTGTAGCACTGACATGACTTGAACGATGGGAGGTGTGCTATAGGGATTGTGAATGGCAGGTATCAAATCTGGCTCCAACTGATCACAAAGATCCATGATTGTATGCCTATTCAGGTGATATGTCTGTATGGTATGTCTCTCCTCCATGGTGTGCAGGTCTTCTAGTGGGCGGTTCACTGGAGGTTGTCTTCCTCTCCTCATGCCTGCATAACTATGTGGAAACATGAAAATATTGTGTGTGACATGAACACTGTACACATTATGAATATGTCTATATACAAGTCACACATATTTGCAGTCGAGGTCATTTACAACATCTACAGTACAGCATGTTGCTATGCATCCTATGGCACTCCCCTTGGCGCACATTCCCTGAATTATCTAATGTACTATACATGCATATTTAACTGTGACTGACAGTATTTGATAGTCCAATTGAGGTTACGTGTGAAATACAATTTTGTAGCACCCATTCTACATTAACAATGCACATAGGATGTTGAAAATATGTGTACATTTCTTTCACCACAAATCCCTCTCTTACACAGCTTTAACTACTCACATGCAGAAATACACTGCTAAACCCGAAGGCAGTACTAACTGATGTTTGGCACAATATAGGAATTGTACATGACACAGATTCCAAACTTTCCCATACATGAAATTTGCTCAAAATGGCAGCCGCCTGACCTACTGTACTGGACATGTGGAAGAAACCTAACTCCGCTGGCGGATGTCACCATTGCGGTACCCGGTCACAACCGCGGTGGAAACTGCCATTGGAACACATTGCTGTCTTTGGCGGACTTAGACCAATGGCGATGTCTGCCGGCAGCGACAGTCCTGTATGTGGCGGACGTGACCACCATCTTCTGCAGTATTGCTCACTTGACTCCTGATACTGCTGCCAGCAAGAGCTCCACTACCTGAGCTGCTGTGTACTGCCTCTGAAAGCTATCATGCCACGTCCTGCAGATGAAAAGGCCCCAAACTTCACCACAAAAGAGCTGGGAAAGCTTGTGGAGGAGATCCTACCCCTGAATAAAGAGCTATATGGTGCACCAGAGGAGCAGGTGAATCCAATGGTATTTCAATGTGTGATAGGTGTGGGTGTATGATGGTGTACCTGAAATGCTGAGTAGTGACGGTTTTGCTGCCTGCAGATGCTAAATTGTTAATGAGTGTGAACTGAGAGGATGGAAATGTTTGCCTACTTGCTGTAACTGAAGTGATCTGTCCACTTGTATTGGCATGGTGCATGTGGATATAACTTTTTCCTTTGGTCTGTGTCATTCATGCAGGTCAACACCCATCAATAAAAGGGAATCTGGTGTGCCATCCCCAAGCAAGTGCGGACCCTGGGGGTCCATATTCGACAGAGCATCCACTGTAGTAAGCGGTGGGAGGACCTGAGTGTGTGTGTGGTGGCCATGTCGTATTTGTTATGTATATGTGAGTGTGCATGTTAGTGTGCTGTTATGTGTGTCGGGGAGGGTGTCGCCTTTACACACCCTTCCTGAATGTATGTTGTGTGAGTGTACAAATTTCACACTCTGCAACAGTACCAGGTAAGTGTGTGTACTTACGGTTGCTGATGTAGTTGTCATCGCAGATTCCAGAGTCGTTGAACGAGAAGGAGCAGCTGGAAGAGAGTAGTTCAGGTTTCATGGTGGCTCCGGGCAATATTAGTCCCTGAAGGTGAATGTCTCCTTCTTTGCAGTTGGTTTCTGCCTGGGCTTCCGTGGTGGTGCAACCGCAGCAGAAAACTTGGGGGTGTGCAACCTCATCATCTATCCAGTGGAAACATGTTCTCTGCCGGCCTGCAGGTGGCTACCGTTGTCCATGGTGGCCAGACGCTGTGACGGTGCCAGCGGTGCTTTGGCTGTATTTTGTTGGGAAAACCGCTGTGGTAATAATTTGGCGGTCTTCCCCACCAGCCTGTTGACAGTACAACCACCAGCATGATGGTCTTGAGACCCAAACTTGTAATGAGGCCCTAAGACCAGATGAACCAGGTAATAGGCCTCCTGAAAGACAGTAACAATCTCCTGGGGCAACAAACTCAGTTGCTGAGAGATCACAATGACCTCACTAAAAGACAGAATTCTATATTGTGTTCTATTTCTGGGATGGTTTGTGATGGTCCTAGGGACATCTGTACAGTTATAAGTGAGTAATCAATCCCTTTCCGTGGACCCTTACCATCAACTACCAGTCCATCAGGCTCCTCCACATAAAGAGTGTCCCAGCAGCCTCATAAATCACCTCTCTTTGCCTCACACTACATTTGTCCCCTTCAGGAGGGGTCGATCAGCTAAACCACTGAGAGAGTATTCTAAAAAGACAACCTCTAAGAGGCGCAAGAAATAACATCCTTGTGTGAGGCACTTCCATCCACTCTTGTGACAAATCTCTGTACTCACATTTGCTATGTATACTAATGGCAATGTGAGTACTGGACAATGACGAAACAACTGTGACTTTACCTTACATATCAAGTTCACCTGACATGTTAATTCTGTGTCTGAAATATATGTTTGACCTTCCATGCATTCCATTATTTATGTTCCAAATAAAAGCATATATGTGATTTTGACATATGCATAAAACATTTTTTCATTCACTCTTGTCTTGTGCTTCATTTTTATTGGTGTTAAGAATGCTGTAACCCATTTCACGATGAACTTTGTAGTATTAAGAGCTACAGTGCAATGCACAAATTTACTAAAGGGTTAAGCGAAGCAGTCAGTTCTTCATATAATCTCATATTGCAGAATGCAAAAAACCTTACAGCTTAATCGCATTAATATTGTAAAACTCATATCCTGCGGTGTCATCGCAGAAAAAAACACAAGAGCAAATACAATCATGGTGCTTAGCTTTATTTCTTTACTATGTATAGAAGCAAACCGTATTTTTTATTTTATTAAGATGTTATTGTTAAGTCTTTGTATGCACACATAATATATACACACTAGCTACATTTCATTTACTGCATAAATAGACATCCATCCTTAAAAGCCATTAAAAAGAACACACATTGCAATAGTTTTAACTCTGATGAGACACATTAGACAACCAGAAAATCACATCCCACATGACACAAGTTGTGTATATTTCAGATCTGTACATCACAAATCATGCACCTTACCTTATCATAGATTCCCCATAATTCCTTTGTCCTACAGAAGATAATATTAATGATAATAACAATAATAATAATAATAATAATAATAATAATAATAATAATAATAATAATAATAATAATAATAAAAATAATATGGTTTGTAAAGTGCATGGCTACTTCCACCAAAGACGGCAGTGTGAAGTGATCTGTAATAAACATATTATTCCAGTAGGATAATATATGATTCTACACAATCATAAATACTCATTTGGATACGCATAACAGTTTTCACACATGTACAAAGTTACACCTTTCACATACTAATTACAGACAATACATCTGACATATACATGGTATGGTTCACATGTAAATTGACAACATATACATAAACAGTAACCGAACCCCATGTATAGCCACCATCAGTGTACAGAGAAATAATGATATGAACATCTTGTAATCCTCAAATATGTATTTCACCTGTAAGGAAATAGTGTCAATGGAAGAAATAATATTACATCATATTGCTTACCATTATGAGATAAGATGTATATTACTTCTTGTCTAAGATCGTTCTCTTCTTCATCATCACTGTGATTTTTATTTGGCAAATCTGCAGTGTCATCCTGGGTCTCCTCTTTGAAGTCTTCATCAGGAATGAAAGATGTTCCGCTGAAGGGCAATGTTGTGCAGCGCACAACATAACATAGTGATTTGAGACACCTTATTTGATGATTACAGGAGGGCTCTTCTAGATTTATCTAGGCAACAAAATCTTGCTATCAAGCGCCCAATAGCCCGCTCTGCAGGTTTCCTGTTTCTTCAGTTTACCTCACTCAATCGGAGTTGACCTGGCATTGTTGAATTCGGCAAAGGTGGCAACAACCACGGTCAGATGGGATAACTTAAAAAAGTTAAAAACCACAAAGTTTCAGTCACCATACAACACAAACTAACAGCTAAAACCTAAACATTCCATTCTCAACATTAGTCACACTGCTTACCAGTAAGCCAGAACCTCATATTGCCAAGTTGTGCCATTTGCTGTTGTATGCTCCTTTTTGCATAGAACAAAATAATCATGGGTGGACACAGGAAACCTAGCATAAACACTTCTGATGGAAAGATCTGCACGGTGATAGAATGGAAGTGTTTCCTATTGTGGTCCACTTGCTCTCGTTTGTGAGGTGGAACGAAAGCAATGTGTGTGCCATCAGTTGAGCCAATCACATCAGGTATTCCAACTAAACCATATAATTCAGCCCTAATGTTAATATATACACCATTCCTAGGGAATGGTACAAAACGTTTTGTGTCATCATCACTGACAGAAACCCCTGCAGCACACCACAGAGAGCTGCTTGAGACATCCCATGGAAGACTCCTGTGGTATATTGAAATTAGTCGGTTGTGACAAAATGGAGCACAGCCATAGTTTTCACAAGAGTTGTTACTACTGTTGGGTTCTGATTTCGAGTATTTGAGGCTTCTGCTCATTAGATAACTCCATTATGGTTTGGTGGTTTAATTAATACGAATTTCCATATTAAGCCCCTTTCTTGCAAAGTGGTCAGGTAAGAAAATGACCGGAACACTCTTGCCTGGGGTCTTCTCACTTTTGAGGACCCATGTGTGGTGGTTGAGGGGTGTGCTTTTAGAGGGAAAAATCGTTTATATTTACCTTTGAATTAGGTAAGAATACATTCGCATAGTGTAAATGTGTCTCACAATTAACAAATTACAATATGTACAAACATGTTATAATCCTATTTTTAAAAATTAAAATCATCACTGAGATACTTACACGTGTAGGTGGCTGAACACCATATGTGATGTCATTTGCCATAAAATGGGATACATACTACAATCTTTTAGTTGTAGTGACATTGGCGAAATAAATCACAGCACTACAGCTCCCCAGAGTGCTATGGGTACATGCAATGCAATGGTAAATTGCCACACACACACAAATAATCGTTATAACATATATATTTATTTTACTTTATCCATGTATTTATTTTAAATCTGTCAACAGAGGTTCTTTCAAACTGCCTACAATTTAGGCAGTAAATAATCTTCTGCATTTGAAGCTATAATGACATAAAGATTAAATGTAACACGTTTTGAATTTAAACACATTTTTCAGACGAATATACCTCCATTTTAAGTCTACATAGCTATGTTGTTTGTAAAGTACACGTGGTTCTATCTAAATCGTTGCCTGCCTGGTTTATCTGTCACGGAAACGTGGCTTTGTACGTTTGTCGTGTGACCGCTACCTCAACGGGGTACACACCTACAGGTTTATATGGTGTGATGAATAAAACACAATCCAATGGCAGATGTAGGCTTACGGTCACGTAAGTGTACATGACCATGACGTAAACAATGCTAACAGTTTATCAGTTGCCTCCTAACCTTGGTAGAGTTCAGCCTCCTCCACCATTGCTGCTTCCCTAACTAAGCAAGCTATATGACAGAAAGCTCTGGCGCAAGGACCCCAAACTTTACTCTTGAGGATTGGAGATCCTTGCAAATGAGTCCTGTCCCAGTAGAGCCAGTTATATGGCTCATCAGAGCAACAGGCACATACTTATAATCACATATATTTTTATTAATTGGAGCCAAGGCCAATTCCACCTCACTGTTTCCACCAGGCTGAGCGGCGGGAATTTTATAATTGAGATGTTTCCAGTGGCCACCCTGGTGGAAACATCGTAATACGACGGGGATGTGGCCGCCGGCTTGATGGCGGCCTCCTCTCCACGACTTTGGTGGTCCAACGGTTGGACCACAAAAGTTGTAATTAGGGCTTTAGTCACTTTATTTAGTATAAAATGTAATCAATTTAACAATATATATATTATGATATTTAAAGCTGTTAAAACTAATCCTGTAATCAAAATTCTCTATACAGGTGCTTAATTTCTGTGTTTTTCTGCATGAATACCAACTCTATTCAATAAGAATTTATAAAACAATAATAATGTATGATTTGAATGTATTGTGAGTGAAAGGTAGTAGATTGAAACTGCTGGAGCACTGAGTCTTTCAAAATGATGAGGACGACTTTCACAAGGCCGACCTGTGTTTTTCAAGCCATCTCAGGTTATCTTTTGTGATGTTCTTGTGCACTCCATAGTTCCGTGTGACACAAAGCACAGTTAGATATTAGTCTCTGTGAAGCAACTTTGTTTAGGACTCCACAATGATTAAACTTGTTAAGTACATAGGCCCAAATTTAAGAAGGGCATAGAGCCACCTGGCGCCACATTAGGATAATTTTATTACACTAATTTGGAGTTAGCTTGGCAAAAACACTGTGCCAAATTTCCAAAGGGGCACAATGCACACATTGCACCACTTTGTAAACCCTTGCGCCGCATTATGTCTGCACAAGGCATAATGTATGCAAGGGGGGCGTTCCTCTGTTGATTCCACTGCGCCATTTGTCTCATCATTTTTAACGCCTCCTCAGTGCAGGCATTGAATTGAGGCACACCATTGTTTATCCTGGGCCTCTATGTACTTTGCAGGATTAGCACCAACATTTTTGGTGCTAATCAGTGCTTAATTTGTGCTTGTTGTTTTAGGTGCAGGGCACCGGCACCTATTTTTGAGGGCCGGCACTTATTTTTCTGCCTCAAGCATTTACTGTGAGCAAAGGACACATATGGGAAAGACAGAGGAAGAGAAAAACAAAAAAGCGTCACAAAGGGAGAAAGCAGAAATCTGCAAGAGTGAGCTGAAGAGGCAGGGAGAGCTCTAAATGGATTGTAGAGGCCGGAGATGGCTTGAGATGGCTTCAGGATTACACTGACTCAGTATTCTGTGTGTACACATTTAATTGCAGCAGCTGCATATTTAAGAGGAGGGCTTTGGGCACCGGCACCTTTTTATTTACAAATGAAGCACTGGTGCCAATACTGAAAAATACCACAATAGCATCGGAAAAATTGACACTATTGATGCCAGCGTGCACCATGGTGCCTCGTATCATTAATATGTTGCACACATAGTGGTGGCGTCCTCCCTGCACGTTTGGCAGTCCCACATTGGGACCACCAAACTTGTAATGAGCCCCTAAATTTGTTAAAGATAGATGCAATATTCTTCTAATGTTTGAGATGTGAATCCAACTTTTGAATCATAATCTACTTCAACTCTATCTTGAAGGTTTTCTCTAAACACTCTAGTGTTTCAGTACAGTTGTCAAATCTGACAGGATCACTCATATCACAACTTTACATAGTTATTAGCAGATAATAGGAGGCTTAACATACTTTACGAGCAGGTTATGGAATGTCTCAAAGGCCTTAGCAGCATTATCACAAACCCTTCCATACATAAAGCACACAGGGGTAAGGTCCACGTTACCTGGTTTTATATAAAAACAGTACAGTAGACTCCAGATAGCTTTTTGCTAAATTTTGGCTAAAACTGACAAGTCATACACTGGTCCAACACCCGTTCTTAGTTTTGTGGGTCAAATATTGTTTTGTGGTGATGGTGGGCATTAGGGGGGTCATTACAACCTCAGCGGTCTTTTTGCAAGACCACCGAGGGACTGCCGTGCGGAAGACCGCCTGTGCAGGCGGTTTGCCGCTCGGCGTATTATGACTGTTGGCTGCTCACCGTCGTTATTCCGACGGAGAGCCGCCAACAGCCATACTTGGGGGCGGCGGGGAAGTGGAGGTTGCTCCATCTCTACCGCCACGCCAACAGAACACCGCCCAGCGAATCACGTCCTGTAATTCGCTGTGGCGGTGTTCTGTTGGCGGTGTGGTGTCGACAGAGCTGCCCCCATGGCTCCCGTCCCCTCCCGGAGGATCGACGGAATAGGTAAGTCGATCATCCGTTAGGGGAGGGGGGGCATTGTGTGTTGTGTGCGTGCATGTGGGTGTGCGTCGGTGTATGTAGAGGGGGTGTGTGAGTGCGTGTATGCTTGCGGGGGTGTTGTGTGTATGGGAAGGAGTGTGTGTATGGCTGTGGGTATGTCTGTATGGATGTGTGCGTGTATGTTTGAATGTGGGTGTGCGTGTCTGACTGTGTGTGTGGATGTAGGCATGCATGTCGGGGTGTGTGCGAGTGTGTGTTGGTGGTGCCTGCATGCGTGTCGGGTGTGTGTGAGTAATGTTATGTTGGGGGTCGGGGTGGGGAGGGGGTGGTGGGGGGTGTAGGGGAGGGGGTCGGGGTGGGGGAGACCCCTATCAGTGCCAGGGAAGGAATTCCCTGGCACTGATAGTGCTTACCGCCATGGATTTCATGACGGTTGAAACCGCTGGAAATCCACGGCAGTAAGCCGGGTCAAAATACCGCTGGCGGTATACTGACGGCCGCCGGGCTGGAGACCCAGGTCTCCAGCCCGGCGGTTGTCCGACGGAGAACCGGCGGATGACCATGGCAGTAACCGCCATGGTCATAATACACCAAGGTAAGACCGCCAGCCTGTTGGCGGTCTTACCGCCGGTTCTCTGCCATCCGCAAGGGTTGTAATGACCCCCTATATATCTTTTAAGTTGGTTGGTACAACCACCTGTTATAGAGAATGGTTGACAATTCCATAATAAAAGCCTGCTGATTTAGCTTGCTCTGCCTATAAAAAGCAAAGACTACCTTTTTCTGTTGGCAGCTGTGAAACATCCTTGGTTAAGCAGCATTACCTTGATGCACGAAGGTTGCACTGATCCTCATCATAATTCCTTCCTTTCTGTACTGGGGCTCTTTGGAGCTGAAAGCTATAGGCCACTCAAAAACGTGGTCACAGGTGGACAATTGAAAGGTTTCCTTTGAAGCTATTACTGATTTGCTGGCTTCCTCACAAGACATTTTCATTCAAATGTAATAGTGTATGGTACAGGGGAAGATCTGGAACCCGGCAACAGGAATCTTCCTTCCTGTAAACTGGAGACACACCCCCACACGTCCACACACCGCACACATGCACCCACACACTTCTACACTCTTACAAACATTCCCCCATGCACTCCCTACATACACCCCTATTCAGAAAAGCACACACACTCAAACACACACACAGAAACTCTCATTCATGCAAGAACAAGCACTGAGGCACAGCCATGCAAACGCTCACACACACACACGAACACCCCCATTCAGAAGCATACAACCCCTCCACATACACTCACTCACGCACTCACACACGCAGACACTCCTCCTCCCCTGCTTTAAGTACATTCGCACACGCACTCACACACGCAGACATGCACACAGACACCCCCTCACCTCCCCTGTCGGACGATCACTACCTTTTCCATCGAGGAGCTTCCACTGCCGGCATTGAACCACCTCAGGACACCACTTTGCCATATTACAGGTCATAATATGGCAGGCGGAGTCCTTTTGGCGTGGCGGTGCCGTCAGTGAAACAGCCTCCCCACTGCCGTACATCAGGAACACTGGCAGTCTTTCTGCACCCGCAGCTTCGGCTGTCTTTGTAAAAGACATTCAAAGTCGTAATGAGGGCCATTGACTTTAAGAGACTGGATTACACATCCTTTTAGTGGTGGAATGCAAGCGATACAGGGCCTTGGGTGGGGAAGTGTGCTAATATTCAGGTATTAATTTTAATATCCAATAATTTATAGAGATTAAAATATATGATTTCAAGTTATGTATTCGGTGTGATCCACTGACCTGAATTTCAGGCGTTCCGATGTGGCGATGACAATTCCCAAATCACGGTGAGGACTAAACTGAGCGATGAAGAGTACATTGCCCTCTCGCAAGTCCTCAAGGAGAATAGGATTTTAGAAAGAGAAAAAGATAAAATACTAGCTTTCGCTTTGTGAACTGCAGAATTGTACTGCGGGAAACTGGACTGTACGTCATATTGAGCTTCAGGACTTCTGATTTCTCAAAATTCTGGGTACTTGGTTTTTAGGATTCTGGGCTGCAAAAAATTACTTCATTAATACATTGAAGTTGCATACATTATTGGGAAATTATACATTGTTGACACATTGTGCATACATTTCTATAAGGCTGAACAAGCTTCTTCCTCTTTTTACAATACTTTCAGGGTCTCTGAAGCAATGTCCAAACTCAAAAACAATCAACTTGACTAAAGGGCTTCTTTGTGTTCTGACATATTCTCTTGCTAATAATAGTTTTGATAAATTTGTTTCATTTCCAATCTTCTAATTCTCAGGGGAGCTCTTGTTACAGGAAATATGTATTTCCTTAATAGCTGTCTAGCAGTCTTTTAGATTCTCACCCAAAAGGCAAAACATGCTTTTTCTTATTGTCATAAAATATTTAAAAGCCAGAGCTCTGTTTTGTTTCATTTAAGTGATTAATCTTTCTTTACCTTGAAATGAAGTTACCTGCTTGAAAATTTCAGAAGAACCCAAACTGGTTTTTTTAACCTTTCTTATTTTCTCTCTTTTACAGGAAATATGGATTCTTTGCAGAAGACGGAAGAGGAGAGCCGGAACTCCACAGGAAGCAGATCAGAGGGTGAGAATCACTGGAAATCAACTGGAGGCTGTCCGTAGGACTAGAAATACTTGAACTTGACTGGGAGCTGGTCACACAATAAGGATCACTGAAACTGAACTGGAGGAAGGCTGGAGAACAAGAAACTTGACTTGCACTGGAACTCAACTCGAGGCAGGCTGGAGGACAAGGAACTTGCCTTGACTGGAAATAGGTGAGGAGAGCAATCGGTACAAAGCCAAGCAAGGCTTCAGACTTGCAAGCCTCCTCAAATAATCAAATGTGCACATGTGCCTTTTGACATTTGATTGCTTGTTAAGGAAATTAGCAATTATCCTCCTGTTAGAAATGGGGTCTTTCGTTGACAGTCAGGTTACCCCCTGTTCAAGCAAGGACCCTCACTCTTGTCATGGTAAAAGAGAAACACTCTCAGCTAACCTCTGCTTACCCCCTTGGTAGCTTGGCAGAGCAGTAGGCTTAACTTCAGAGTGCTAGGTGAAAAGTATTTGTACCAACACACACAGTAACTCAATTAAAATACTACAAAATGACACAACACCAGTTTAGAGAAATAGAGAATATTTCTCTAAACAAAACAAGACCAAAACAACAAACATCCACAATACACAAGTCAACTTATCAATACAAATGCAAAAAGAGTCGATAAGTAGTTTTAAACACACACTAACGCTGTCAGCGTGAAAAAGTACGTGCAAAAATAACCCTGCACGGATGAGTGCGCGTCAAAAAGGGCTTGCGATAAGTTGATTCCAGTCATGAGAGGGATCGTGTGTCGTTTCTCCTTCCGCCGGGTTGGGGTGCGTCGTTTCTTCTCTCCGTAGGAGAGCGATGCGTCGATCCGATCGGCACTCTCGGGTCCGGGCAGGCCTTGCGTTGTTTTTCCATGCACAGCGGTACTTGAGTCGAAAATCCAGCCGCACGATGATCTGAAAACCCCACAGCGCGGGTTGTGATCTCCAGCCTCCGTCAGCGATGCTGCGCGTTGTTTCTCCTGCTCCGTGCATCGATTCTCCGGTCGCGTTTCCTGCGAGCATTGTTTCTCAGCTGCGGAACCGGCAGCGCGCCGTTTCTTCAGCCGCAGATCAGAGTCGCGTTGAACTTTTCCCCGCACAGCGCTCTGTGCATGGATTTCCTCATCTTTAGGCTGCAAGCTTCTCCTTTCAGGGTCCCAGGAATTGGATGGGCACCACAGGGCAGAGTAGGAGTCTCTCCAGAGACTCCAGGTGCTTTGCTTTCCCTGAGACTTCAAACAACAGGAGGCAAGCTCTAAATCAAGCCCTTGGAGATTTCTTCTCAATATGGAAGGCACACAAAGTCCAGTCTTTGCCATCTTACTCTGGCAGAAGCAGCAACTGCAGGATAGCTCCACAAAGCACAGTCACAGGCAGGGCTGCTCTTATTCCTCAGTTCTTCAGCTCTTCTCCAGGCAGAGGTTCCTCTTGTTTCCAGAAGGGTTTCTAAAGTCTGTGGTTTTGGGTGCCCTTCTTCTACCCAATTTCTCCTTTAAAGTAGGCCTACTTCAAAGTAAAGTCTCTTTTTGAATGTGAAACCCTGCCTAGCCCAGGCCAGGCCCCAGACACTCACCAGGGGGTCGGAGATTGCATTGTGTGAGGACAGGCACAGCCCTTTCAGGTGTAAGTGAACACTCCACCCCTCCCTCCTAGCACAGATGGCTCATCAGGAAATGCAGACTACACCCCAGCTCCGTTTGTGTCACTGTCTAGTGTGAGATGAAACCAGCCCAACTGTCAAACTGACCCAGACAGGGAACCCACATTAGGCAGAGTCAATGTAATGGTATAAGCAAGAAAATGCTCACTTTCTGAAAGTGGCATTTCCAAACACACAATCTTAAAATCAACTTTACTAAAAGATGTATTTTTAAATTGTGAGCTCAGAGACCCCAAACTTCACATGTCCATCTGCTCCCAAAGGGAATCTACACATTAATCAGATTTAAAGGTAGCCCCCATATTAACCTGAGAGGGCCAGGCCTTGCAACAGTGAAAAACAAATTTAGCAATATTTCACTGTTAGGACATATAAAACACATTACTATATGTCCTACCTTAACCATACACTGCACCATGCCCTTGGGGCTACCTAGGGCCTACCTTAGGGGTGTCTGACATGTAAGAAAAGGAAAGGTTTAGGCCTGGCAAGTGGGTACACTTGCCAAGTCGGATTTACAGTTAAAATTGCACACACAGACACTGCAGTGGCAGGTCTGAGACATGATTACAGAGCTACTTATGTGGGTGGCACAACCAGTGCTGCAGGCCCACTAGTAGCATTTGATATACAGGCGTTGGCACCTCTAGAGCACTTTACTAGGGACTTACTATAAATCAAATATTTCAATCATGGATAAACCAATTACATACAATTTACACAGAAAGCATATGCACTTTAGCACTGGTTAGCAGTGGTAAAGTGCTCAGAGTTCAAAAGCCAACAGCAACAGGTCAGAAAAAATAGGAGGCAGGAGGCAAAAAGGTTGGGGGTGACACTGCATAAGCAAAAAAGTCCAACATCTCCTGATTGTGGCACATGTTCAATACATATCTCATTGTGAAGAGCACATGTTTTGGCAGCCTGTAGGAAGAAAGTTGTTATAGTTTGCTAGGAATTGCACTTTATAGTGCCTTTTCCTGAGATGGGTTTTATGGCTTCCTAAATTGGTTTTTCATTGTTTTGTGATTGTTTTTGGTTTTTGATGTGGCAAGATTGTTGGTTTTCAGTGTTTCCACTTTGATCTGTTGAGAAATTTAAAAAAGAAAAAAAAGGGAAGTTAATTGATTGATATAATGCAAAGCAATGGTCTATTTTTATTTTTCACCAATGTACCTATTAAAATAAAATAGTTTTTTAGGGTTCTTTTTAACACAGCTTGCATTAATGATGAGAAAACATGACAATAACTTAGGTTTAATTCCAGCTTGTGGAAAGAAAGTTTTTATATTTGGGTATGTATATTTTTAACAGAATACTTACCTGAAATGATTTTATCTTTGCATGCTGTGTGTTTAATAGATCTGATCAACTTTTTTATGTCCAATCAAAGGTTCCATATATTTATTTTGGTATTGTAGAGTGTATTGGGGGGAAAAAAGTAAAGCATTTGGTGGTGGTGTAACATTAGTGAGTTTGCTCCAGTCACTGCTCAACACATTTCCTGAGATAAGTACAGTGTGGAGTTAGACTAGTAATTGCGCCCCTCCAGTCACTGTTCAGCAATTTCCATGAGGTAAGTACCCAGAGAAGTTAAAATAGTAATTTTGCTCCCTGTCACTTTCCACCACCTTCCCTGAGGTAAGTACCAGGCAGAGTTAGAATAGAAATTGTGCACCCCAGTCACTGTCTAGCACCTTCCATGATGTAAGTACCCGGCAGAGTTAGAATAGTAATTTTGCCCTATACCCACCGTCCATCACCTTCCGTGAGATAAATACCTGGCAGAGTTAGAATAGTAATTTTGTCCCCCAATCACTATTCAGAATCTTCCCTGACGTAAGTACCCAGCAGAGTTAGAATAGTAATGTTGCACCTCAGTTACTCTCCAGCACCTTCCCTGAGGTAAGTATCCAGCAGAGTTAGAATAGTAATTTAGTCCCCAGTCACTGTCCAGCACCTTCCCTGAGGTAAGTGCCCGGCAGAGTTAGAATAGTAATGTTGCCCCCCCAGACATTGTCGGGCATCTTCACTGCAGTAAATACTCAGAGTTAAATTAGTAATTAGTAACTATATACCTCAATTCCTGTCATGCAACTTTTTTTTTTTTTTTGCAAAAAAATAGGGTAAATTTATTTTTGATAAAAAAAATCGTTGTACATTGACCTATGTTGTTAGGACTCCTGTAAAATTATTTGAAATAAACTATGGAGCTATTCTGGATAATCTATATAAATTAAAAAAAAAATTATTAATAATTATTTTGGGGATTTTGCTGGTTAGTATTAAGGATGTTTAGCGTGAACTTATACTTACTCATGCAGATAGATGGCAGTGTGTGAACAGTAAACTGACTTTCCCTCCTCCTCTCTTTGGTGTGTATGGTCACAATCAAAGTCAATGTACAACTGAGCACACAATGGTGGATGAGTTCTCCAAGGAACTGCAGCTCTGGGAAACTATTTTGAAGATTTTATATCTGACTTCTGAAGGACCACTTGTAACATAAATGCTACAGCTCTCCAACATTCTGAGAAAAAAATTATATTTGACATGAGATTTCTCTGTGTCAGTGGAGTTGTAGAGTTTTCCATAAGAAGAAACCATGCTCCATCCAAATCTAGGAAACTACCTAGGGTTCCCTCCTGTTTTGCTTAATTTATGTGGCACTCTAAGCCAGAAAGGGTGATCAGCGATAGGGATTTGTCAGATTTTAGCCTTTTATAACTTTACACCTGTGTGAGGAGGTGGATGGTTTGTCCAGCTGCGCAGCGCCTTCCCCTCCACCGCTCACTAATTTATAGGACGTCTGTCTTCTTTCTCCGCAGGACTCTTTAAGTTAGATTACATGGAGAAAGAAGAGGCAAAGCCACGGATAGACCCTCTGACAAATAACCCCTTAGTATTTGTATCTGTCCAGAAGAAAGAGAGAGCACTGGTCCGGAAGAGCAGCATCCTCACGGGGAGAGACAACCATCAGATGATGAGCCTGGAGTAGGGGCACTGTCAGGGACCGTCAGGTGACAGAGGGCAACAAATGTAGCCCCGCCTCAGACGCCAATAGAAGAGGAGACTGTGGCGTTAGTTAAATCCCACAACAAAGTGGGAGGCGAAGGAACCCGCTTACCCGCCCAGCCCCAGACAGGGTGGTGCATCAGAATTCGCAAGCCTGGGGCTTGCGGAGAGCATCCCAAAGGGCAAAACAGGGAAAATAGTGGTGAGGCAACTGGGAGAGAGATAGACTCCCTTGCTTTGCTTTCATTTTGCTTGCTTTGACACAGTGTTTCCCACCGGTGCCATGCTGTGAAGGAGTGGCCCAGGACTACCAAAACTATTTAGGAAAGGTTTATTGGTTCTGAACAGGAGGCATATAGCAAGTATTGGTGTTTTTTTGGGGGGGGGGTTGACTCCCCTTAGGAGTTCCTCCTCAAACCCTCTTCCTACCCCCTCACACATACAACTGGGTGAATGGTAACGGGACTATGAGCTGAAGGAAAACAGAGACACTCACATGTCTTACCTGTTTGTTCTTTCAAATCTCAGCCTGGTGTCCTTTACCCCTGGAACTCATAACTGGAAGAGAAAGGAGGATTACTTAAGCCACGAACGTTATAATTGAAGAATATTGAAAAAACACACAATAAATATAAGACAATCTCAATCGCCTTATTGTTTCATTGTTGTCACTAGAACTCGTTTGATGATGTGCGCAAACCTTTGCAGATCTACTGCCCCTATTTCATTTCAAGAGCACTGAAAGTTTTGCAGGCTGTGGTCAAGGGAGTTCACCGAAAAAAAGAGGGCACCAAAATGACCTTCAAACGCAATGCATTTTCCGTAGACTTTTGTATTTCGCTTAGCGCAAAAACCATCAGCTGGATTTTTATGAAATTTGGTGTTGTTATGTATTATCGGGGCACAGATGATTCTGTTGGGTACTGCAGGTAAGCAGAATAATTAAATGTTAAGTTATATGTTTTTTTAACTCTTAGTGATACCTTTTAGCACAATACTACTAAAAGTACTAAGCAAGCCCAAAAAATGAACTAGACTTCATGTGTAAAGTTTCAGATTTACTACATAAACAACTGAAAGACCAATTTATGGTCACATGCTAATGGAAAACTATAAACAAATACATAACGGGCAGAATACATCTTAACTTACATAGATTTCTCTGGATACTCTCTGACTCACAAGATAAAACTGCACCCAACAAACCCCAAAAAACTCATCTTCCTTATTACCTCCTGTGCAACAAAATGGAAAAGTGACCTACCAGTGAGCTACATAAACTACTGTATGGAGAACATGATAATTGGGCAGTAGATTTTTTTTTATCTTAAGTGTTATAACAGTGATTGACTTTTAGTAACTTTGGGCTTTATTTGTAACACAATTCTACTAAAAGTAGCAAGGAAGCCCAAAAATAAATCAGACTGCATATGTAAAGTTTCAGAATTATTACATTAATTAACTAAAAAACACACATGTAAACCAATTAGCAAAATGCATAACAGATAGAGTAGATAAAAAGAAAGAAATCTGATTGCCAATCTGTAGTTATAGTCAGTATTCCTAAAGATAGGAATTCCTTGGATATTAACTCCCTAATAACTTTCTACCTGTTTAACCAACCACTGTAGCCTTTTGAGATGATGTACATTTTTGTGGTGAACCAATAAGAGGGTTCAAAGATATAAGGGCATCCTAAAGGACATTTTTCCACAAAGCATTTTCCATAGACTAATGCATTTGATGTAGCATGAATATTGCGAAATGAAGTTAAATGAAATTTGGAAGGATCCTGCATTATGGTGCATAGATGAAGCTTTTCGGATACTGCAGTTAAACAGGGTAAGTATTTTAAAGTTATAGGGCATTCAATCTTAGTGACAGCTCTTACCAGTGTACTATTGTGGAATGTCACTAAATTTTGTGAAACTGCTGCTGTACTTGGCTGTAAACGTATTAAAAAATCTATGAAAAATAAATAAATTTCCCTAACTATTACCACTTTATTAAAGTGGTAAAAGGTAAGTGCCTACTACTTACCTATATCTAAGGCCCTACCACTGAACGCAGACAACTTGTAATAAAAACAATATGGCTGTTTTTTCATTTTTAAAAAGTAGCCATTACAAAATTATATACTGGCTTGTCATTGCATTGAACACCTGCATACTGCAAAGTTATAACAGTATACTGTGGCCAAAATATAACTAAAGCCTAGATGTATTAATAAATAGTGGCACCCTTGCGTCCCTCATGGTGCTGCATGGGGAATGCAATACTTAAGTCAGATTTACCTACGAATGCAAGGTCACCATGCGTGGCCCTGTGTTGATTGGTATCTGGAGAAACTCAAGGCAGCGCTCTTAGCTGTTTTGCGTTACTCTGCACACCATAATCTATATTGCTTCTAAATTTCACATACTTCCATATGCCACAACACTGTAGCCACTCCACTATATGCTATTTCACTCTATGATACTCCACTTTACGTCTTTCCATTGTATGAGATTCCACTCTTCACAACTCCATTCCATGCTATTACACTGTACACAACGCCACTGTATGCACTCCAATCTACGTCACTCCACTGCACGCCACTCCACTGGACCTACTCTACTATACACTATTCCACTCTATGCCATTCTACTGTCCGCCAATCTACTATACACTATTCAACTGTACATCACTCTATTTTACGCCACTCTATTCCACTGTATGCCAGTGGAAGTAACTACCTACTCTGAACCAATACGCTCCATTCCATGCCAGTCTGCTCTATGACACACCAATTACGACACAGCAATACACTCTATTGTGCCTTACTCCACACTACTTTACACCACGCCACTCAAATCTACCCCACTCTATGAGACTTTACCTCACAATACAACAATCCACTCTCCGGAGCACCTCACGTACTACTGTACTTCATGCAGCTCCACTCTTCAACACTCTACAACACTGTATGCCACTCTCTGACAATTTACTTCTGGCTATATCCCCTCACCCTCCTTTACTGTACTGTACTGTACTACTCTCCACTTCACAACACTCCAATCAAGGGCACTCTTCACTTTGAGCTGAAATACCTTTTTATTAGAAAATAAAAAACCTTAACATTCAAATAAAAAAAACAAGCTTAAGTGTTAGAAATACCTTGTGTATTCTTTCTGTATAAAGCCAACTTAAATGACGCAAACATTAAAAATTGTAAAGTCATAATTTTAACTTCAATTTATAATTAACTCACCACCTTCAAATTACTTAGTTGTGCACCCACAAACACAGTTTTGTCACCTCACTCGCCCCATTACAGTAACTATAACTCATGCTTTTTCCATCCCCTTTTATACCCTTGAATACTACACCACCTATACCATGTGAAATCATAGCATTCTTAACAGCACTTATAACTTTTAAAATTACATTATTTGTCATACACAATGCATGGTAGAGTGGTGAGTTATAGTTAGTGTTGTGTGGTTAGTGAGCGGAAAAGAGTGTGTAAAAAGGTCTGCTGATAATTTGAAGTGTTGGATAAATTGTGAATGAAAGTTCTAACTATGACTAGAATGTTTTAATTTTGTGTGGTGTAATATATATATATATATATATATATATATATATATATATATATATATATATATATATATATATATATATATATATATATATATATCCATAGAGAGAGAGAGAGAGAAAGGTCTTCAAATATCTTTATCTTTTGGTGTGCATCTTCCTACCACTGCCCATAACATAAGGATGTGTATATTTACTGGGACACAAATATAGTGCCACTCAAAAAACGATTCTCAATAATAAGTTGCAAGTCACTTGAATGAACCAGTGACTGGTAGTACCCATACATTCTACGTTGTCTTCACTAGTCTTCCATAATAATGAAGACATTTGTTTGAAGATGGGATATTGATTCATCAGTACATACCTGCATTGACATATTTAGTTTTGCTACAGAAAACAAGCACAATTTATTAGAGCTGAAAAAAATGTATACGTACTTTTTTATTCTGAAGACACTCACCCACAATTTTGTGAAGAACATTTGAAGCAGTTGGTTCATAATAGTCCGGCCATCGAGATTTCGACTGAAAACCCGTCTGCTGCTGTGATGGCCCGCCATATCTAGATTTTGGCAGTCCCATAGAGAGCCTGCATTAGACCCGCCGTCTCTACCTAGAAACACTGTCGGCATTGATGGCCCCATAGGGAAAAGTAGCTGCTGGCAGGACCCCAGTCACCCTTCCCACAGTGCAGATTTGGATTGACTTCCCGCTAAGCAAACAGTGGCGGGCCAACCTCCATACTTGAGTTGACGGATTAGGGAGTAAATGAGGGAAAAAAATTACCTTTCCCCCCAATTCCAATGCCATTTTTGACTGGTCAAGACTTGACCACACTTGCTGTTACTGCTGCCACCGACCAATGGAGAAAACAAAACCCTTGTCGCTGGAATTGAAGGTAGGGGTGCTGCATTGCCAGGGTACATTGGGTGGGCACTGCACAGGAGGTCGGGACCACTGCAGGCATATACATGTCACAGTAATTATTTTAAATCACTGTGACATGCATACATTGGGGAGATAACTGTGTCACACATGACGGGGACACACTGTCACAACACGCAAATCGCACACATACACATGTTTCGACGTCCGCTACTGACGTGGCTCGGTGATAACACAATCAAGATCTAAATTAGGCCCTTAGTAATATTTTAGTTCCTGTAGCTTTGTGGCAGACTTGTTAAGGAGCTTTTGACGTGAAAGGGACATCTAGTAAAGTTTTGAAGGGCTGTACCCTTGTTTAAGACTTCAAGCTGTTGCTTATTACTGGAGAAGGACATCTAGTAATTACCTGAGGTACTGTAGCTGTGTGAAAGGAAAGACTCTTTGACTTTGCCAGTGTTTTTTTTAAACTGTGCAGCCGCTTAGAAAAGGATTCCAGAAGTTCTCAGGATAGTGCAGCACAGATTATGTATAAGTTGCAAATATCAGGATGGCATTAAACAATGTTGTTTTACCCAAGAAAGACTTTACCACCCAGGAGATTTAACACATTTATACATGTTAAGATTACTAAGAATACAGGGGCCAGATTTCATGGTGCAAGCAAATGTCTTCATAAAATCATGTTTACAAACCCTCTTTGCCCTGCTTAACCATGGTGTGACCCTTTTAAATATTCAACACAATCTGTACAGAGAATCATACTTGCTATGAAATTGAAACGTGTCTGATCAAATGATGTTTTACGAGTTACAAGCTAATTTTAGCTTTAAATAGCAATTGTAAAAAAATTGGTACCAAAAAATAGGCCCTTGCCTCTTACCACAGGCGAATGTTATATACATTGTAATGCAGTGCAGGAGGGGTTGAAAATCCAATAACATGCTTTATATAAACAGTTACACACAGCATTTAATTCAGCCCATAGACCGACAAAAATGTAATATGTCCATGCTTTGGTTTAAGCATTTAAGATTATATGTTTCTTTTATATATTTGGCACCTTGTGTGTGTCATATTGGCATCAGGCATTGGGTTGGTTCTGGAATGTACAGGCAGTAGTCTGTTGCCTGGTTGTCCTAGGACCTGTCTTTTGGTGGATGCTGTTGTGGGACCTTTCCAATAAAGGATCTTGTTTGAAACTTCTTCTGCGCTTCCTGGTTTCTGCTTGGAACAATGTCTGCATCACTTGTTTTGTTGGATGCCACAGAGAGTCACAGTGACATATACCGATATTCCCTTGGATTCCTAGAGTGGATGAATCATTGCCGTGCTTCATATTGAGGCACACTCACATTTCTCAAATTCATCATGTAACTCACGACACTGACATGTACAATGCTGATAAGCAGGTCCTGCTCAGGAGCAATGATGTCAGTGTGTTATGACACGCCTCGTAAAGCATCATGGGCATGCATACTGTCCCGTGGAAGAATTGCTTGCAATGGAGGCAGACAAGATGAGGAACCTCACCTTACGGGACATCACGTCTGCATCAAAGTTTCTGGAGGCACTAGAACGAATCTCAATTAGCCATATTAGGAGAGAAAAAGACATGCACTGGTAGACACTAATCAGGAGGATGGGGAACCTTTCTGATGAGACAGTTGTGCTGAAGCAGAAAAAAGCATGACAAATTGAATGGGGTTAATTTCATTGCTAAGACATGAGATTGTTTATCAGGCAACTTACAGGTCTCTCTCACACCACACAAAAATACAAACACCCACTCAAACAACCGTGCGCACTCACACACACACATATATACTAGTGTGCTCAGACATACCCACACACACACACACACATACCCATACTTTTACACTCTCTCTCTTTCTCTCTCACTCTCTCTCTCGCTCTCTTTTTCTCTCTCTCTCTCTTTCTCTCTGTTTCTCTGCATTGATGCACAGTGAGCCACCTGGGGCCCAATTCACAAAGAGTCTTCGAGTGATGGAGGAGCTCTGCACTTATGGTGGAGTCCCTGCACTTGATGACGCAGAAAAAGAAGGACTAACAAATATTCATATATTATGTAACCAAAATCGGATAAGGTAGTGTGATTTTAGCAAAGAAAAATAATGTACATGGGAATTGTGCCCTCAGAGTAGTTCGCCAATATTATAAATGAGCTTTATTAATCATGGAGAATTGAAAAATGTAGTAATCCGTCATAATTGCAAATGTGTGCCATGATTTCTTATTGAAACTGTTTGTGCTTAGCTTACATTTAGTAGAGGCTTTGGCCTAGTTGCCTGGTCTCAAATTCTAACTGCGTGGCTTTTCCTTGAACTAATGTAACATATATTCTTGCTTAAAGTTGTATTTTTCCAGTAGAGATGACTAATACACTTATCTCCAAGGTTTCGTAGTAGGCCAGTTTCATCCCCTTTGAAGCAAGGTCAGTCTCTGCAGGTGCGGACAATGAGGGTACAGATATCAAAATAATTGGCAAACCATGTTGCAACTTGTGTTCCAAGGCTCCAAGGACAATGTTTGCATAAATGAGTACTAGTATAAAGACATTTTTCATTGGTCAATTTAAAGTCACCCTATGAACCCTCCAATGGAATATCCTGCAGAATTTGGAATGTTTCTTACTTAAACCCACTGGATAAATAGAAGCCAGCCATTTTCCTTGATGCCATCTTTGAAGCCAAATGCCGGACGCCATCTTAGACGACATCTTGATGCCTTTTCTCTATCACAGAGAAAGAGACTTTGAGAATTCTCACCCTAGAGACTTTAACTTTAAACTGCCCCGTCTTGCCCATGCAGTAACTTTGCTCCATTCTCCTTGCTGCTGCAAGGAAACGTATCCTTAAACTCTGCCCCCTTGAAATTCTGCCCCATGCTGATCGAACCGGTACCTGAAGGACGAAGACTTTCTTGAATGCTGATTATAATTGGTAATTATGAAAGGATAATTGTATTATGCATTGTGTTTTTCCTTTTTAGGTACCAACTGCTATTTTAGGGCCCAAGCTAGAAGTTTTCCAAATTTGTGTTGACTAAATTTGTTTTGCATGAAGCCCCACATGGCAATGCTAATCAGAGGTTAGTCGAGGTATACACTTGACGCACCATGTTGAATTGAAATCTTGTCATGCTGACCGATGTATGAAATTAGTCAAATTCAATTACTCATATTAGTGATTTGTATTGCTATAACTGAATGTATTATTATTCAGATTTTGCTTAGATTGCGTTTCTTCCGCCGCTATGCACAGCTAGTAATGTTCGTATACATATATCATTTGGTTTTGAGACTTATATACATTGTGCCAGCTTTGTTAATATAGGGAAATAAATTCACTAACTTTTAATAAACTGGTGTGGTTATTCATGACTGAAAGGTCATGGCGCGTCGAAATACCAACTGTTATTGATTCCTAATATGTTATTTCGATCTATTAATTGAGTATTGGTTATCGGATACAATAGTTATTGATTATTGATTTAAGTAACCCGACTATTCGAGGATGAGGAGAGCCCAACTCGGCTAAAAGGTTCACCGACCTCCAACGTGTCCAGGTCCAGGTAATTTATAAGGGCTGGACGCGTTAACAGTAGATGGTAGCAGAGATTGATGGTTTCGCCCTTTGGGACCCCATCCGAGCAATAGAATTTTCATTGATAAAACAAATTGGAGAAATGATGATGCCCTAAGTCCCCAATGACTTTCCCGGGATCTCGGAGCTTGCGAATGGAGGACATGGAGGTGTGAGAATGTTTTCGGCGTTTCAAGTGACGGTATGAGTGAAGTTAGGGTTTTGCGCTTGCATAGCTTATTTCCGCAGATTAATTGAGAAGTTTGTGAGGATTTTAGGGGGGTTACGAACTCCAGTCGAAGTTTTAGAGGAGTGTGACTCCAAAGTGTGAAAGTAGGGAAGTCGTCGAACATCACATGTGTGTAGCGCTTTGTGCAAAAAAAAAAATTGTCCACGTGGTTGTGAGTATGTTGAAAAGTGTATGAGACACTTGATTGATGTTGTAATCTGTTCGGTTTAGTAGGTTGATCGGGCGTGGTCAACAAGTCGGTATGAATATTGAGGCATGAAAGAAAGTTTTCGACTTTGAGATTTGACGAATTCTAAAGCGCGCTAGAATAGTTCATTGATCAGTTGAGAGTAAAGTTTGCGGGTTAAATTTTGCTTGCGAAAGTGGGAGACCGAGAAAGATGGAATAACTGCTGAGGCTAGTGAAAAATCCCTAAGGTTTCTGAAGCGATTGTGTTACCCTTCCTGTAGTAAACCAACAGATTTGTTTTCTTCTTTTGGTTAGTGCTCGCGATATATTGCAGAAATTAGTTTGAGTGAAGCTGAATGAAGGAGGACAAGCCGCAGGACTTTGTCAGCCGCAGTGTGTGGGTGTGACGTCACTAGGAGCCGCGCTGGGATAGGTTGGTTGGTGAGAAGGGTCGCGCACGGATTGGACGCAGTCCGTGAAGCACAATTGGTGGGGAAAGGCAAGCGAAGAGTATTCCGGGAATTAAAGTCACTTATTGATTGCATATTTTACAAAAATAAAAGACGGAAAGATGAAATTTTTCAAAGAATTTAAGAGTGCCATGAGAGGAGATGTTTATATTAAAGCAAATGTAGGAGAAGAAACACCGCCTGAGGGTACACCAGCTTACATTGTGTTTGAAGAAAAGGGAGTAGCACCATGTCTTTGGCTAAAGCAATGGTGCAAATTAACAGAGAAGCATGGAAGTGTAGCGTTCCCTATCCATGGGTCGTTTAACCTAAGGGTTTTGGAGAATCTAAGATTTGCGCTATACGACATGAAGGAACCTCCAAGGCCAGCACAGTTTGAGGCACTAGCAATTTGGGAGCTAATAGCTAGAAACCAACAACAAAAGAAATTTGAGACAAGAAAAAGAAAAGTAGAAAAGACACTAGCGGATGCTAGATGGGATAGCACACAAAAGGTTTGGAGATCAGACGTACTGCAGGGAATTAAATAGTTTCCAGCAATTACTGATGAAGCAGAGACGGAAGGAAGGAAAGCTACCTATAAAACAAACAGGAGTCAGTCCAGAGATAGACAGAACAACAGAAATTCGAAAAGGTCAGACGAGTCAGACGATGAGGAGTTCATTATACAATTGCTGAATGATCGCCCGCCACCATATGTGGAAAGCGAAAAAGGCTCAAGCATTAGTACTGCCCCTGCAGAACCAACACAGGGTAATGTAACACAGAATTTGAGAATATCACAAAGGCAGAGCAGTCCCGATATGCCTTTTTCACCACAAATACCACAAGTTCAGAGAATATATCCTGATGTACCTAAATTGAAACCTGCCGATACTTATCAGCCGCAGGTTCAAAGACACTGCTGTGATGAGCATAACTTGGGAACAACTTCCGGCTTAGGGGCTCAGGGAGGACAGAGTTACCAAAGACCGACATTGATTCAAGCCGAATCAACACAATTTTTGATGCCTCAAAAGCAGGTACAAGAAGTGCCAAGGTACACTCGAGTAACAGAGGGCCAGTTAGGTATGCCACCAATAATGAACCACAATGTGGGGATTAACATGCCACAGAATTCTGGGAACAGACAGAATCCAGATGCAATATCTCTGCCTATCACCGTGGGTCCGCCAGTACCATTTTATATACAGGCAAACTCAAACGTATGCGACCAAGGGGTAATGACACAAAGTGAGACAGGGAGAAGATGCATAGGAAACACTCCAGAAACAACTCCGATAGCAACATTGCCAAATGGATCTGGGTCCTTGTCGGGATTTAGTCCAATTCCAATTTGTGCTCCGTCGACAGTGGTAAGGTCAAGTCCACCACTATTAATACTGTTAACCTCAAAGACTGAAACATTACAGCAACCTTCAGTAGCAGTTGATGTAAGTGCTACACTGATGGGACTGAACGCGCAACAGCTAACACAATCGTTCAACAGCCTGAACTCCCCACAGAGTACATCCAGTGGGAACGGAGAGGAATACCTGAATAAAATAAGATTGGGCATAGAGGCAGATGAACTATTGGAGGGAACAATGGGTCTGAACAGGTTAGAATCATACACAGAAGAAGAGCTGAGGTACATGTGCCCTAGGATTACAAGAGAAGTGAGCAGCATACATAAGAAGTTGCAAGAAATTGCAGACAGAAACGAGATTGACATAGGTAAGACTAAACATTTGAGCAGAAGTTACAGGCTAGACTTTGAGACCAAAGATTTTGAACACATGAGGTCGGCAGGGATGAAAACGCACCTTTAGGAGATACTGCAGAGCGCGCAGGTCTGGAGATGTCTAGATAAGTGGGAAAGCAGGTGGGTTAAGAAAAAGGACAAAAAGAAGGAAAATACCCCAGATCGGAACGAAAAAGCACAACAAAATGACGATCTGATAACCATGTTGCCAATGAGAGAGACAGCAGGGGGAAAACTTGTACATGTACCATGGCACAGGTGTGATATTCAATCCTTCACGGATGATTTCCCTAAATTAAGAGAGAAACCGATCGAATGGTATCAACAAACAGATAGATTTGTGAAACTCGCATAATGTCTCTGGGAAGACCTGAATACCTTGTTTGAAATTGTGGTTCTGGCAGATTTATGGGAAGACTGTAAAAGGGCTGTAGGTTGGCCGACGAGTGAACCAGAAAGAGATAGGGACACAGGTGCACCATCACCTACGGTAATGAGCTTATACCATAAGGTGATTGAGCACTTGAAGACCAAGGTTGCGTCGAAAAATGTGGATTGGCAGAGGATTGACAGAACAGCACAAGAGGCTAAAGAGTCGATACATGCATACTATGAGAGATTGTTGAAAGCGTTTAAAAATTACAGTGGCACGGAAACGATTGAAACAACGGACATGCTCCATTTCGTGTTCAGATTTGTGGAAGGGTTGAGACCCGAGGTCAGTCAGATGATTAAAATGCATTTGATTTTTTGGCAGTCAAAATCGATCGATGAAGTGTTGAACTATGCAAAATACTGCAGTGATGAGATTGAGACAAAACAGAAAAGATTGAAAGAAAAGGTGATGGTGATGCAGCTTAGAGCAGCTCAAACAGGTTTGCAAGGTTTGCAAGGGTTTCAACAACAGATGCCGCAGCAGCAACAGCAGGGAAATGCTGTATTTCAGCTGCAGATGAGAGGCAGAGGTCGAGGAGGTTTTGTGAATAATGGTCCTGACATAAATATTGTTATGATTCCAAATGGTATACAGGCAATGAAGAAGGTGATGCCATGTCACACGTGCGGAATCGTCGGGCATTGGAAACAGGAGTGCCCAATGATGGTGCAGGAAGGTGTAGGTCAGCAAAACAATGATGTCAATGCATTTCAGAATATGAGAGGACCGAAATTGAGGGGTCCAATCCCAAACTTCCAGAATAATATGAATCAGATGCAGGGTTTACAACCCATACAACCGCAACAGGTGCAAATGCCCCGTGTGCAAATGGCGCAGTTGCAGCCGATGCAACAGCAGATTCCTATGGTACCTCATCAGCAAATGCAAATACCCTTAGCACCAATGAATCAGCAACAGGTAATGCTTCCTCACCAGGTCACGGGTCAAGTGATGAACCAAAATGACACAGTACACCAATTCCCGTTACACATTGAGGATGGAATAAACGATGTGTGGGAGAGTGAAAGTTCAGATGAGGAGGGAAATTGTATGCTTGCAGCATCTTTGGAAGTTGATCAAAAGGGTCCGTATGTGGAAGGAAGAGTTATGGGTCATCGTGTTTCATTCTTGGTTGACACAGGAGCTACACGCTCTACTGTTAGGAGCAATGAAGTACCAAAGTTGCCACTTTCAGGGAGAACAGTTCAAGTAGTGGGAGTAGCAAATAGGTACCTGACGAACCCAATCACAGATCCAGTGCAAGTCAGGATTGGTAACTATCAAGGGTCACATAAATTTGTGGTGTGCGACTCAAGCCCGATATCACTATTAGGGAGAGACTTATTGTGCAAATTGGGGTGTTCGATTATGTGTTCAAACAATGGAATTAAAATCCAGACAAACAGTGATGGGGAAGAAGAGGACAGTGTAGGAGGGGACGAAGTCGAAACTGTTGATGAAGAGTATCCCCTGATTACTCTTTATCCAATGCTCACTGAAGCAGACATTCCTGCTGAGTTACAGGAAACAGTGGGAAAAGAAGTGTGGGATATGACAGGGAAAGAAGTAGGATTGGTCAAAGGAGTAGAACCAGTGAAAGTGACTGTAAACCCAATGTAACTTTTCACCAGACCCCACAATACCATATGGCACAAGACACCCTCATGAAAGTCGACCAACTTATTGATGAGTTTGTAAAACAGGGAGTACTAAAAGAAGTGTTAAGCAGTCCATGTAATTCACCTATTATGGGACTGATAAAACCGAGTGGAAAGGTCAGGATTGTTCAGGATTTGAGGAAGATAAATGACATAATAGTCAAATGTTGCCCCGTAGTACAAAATCCAGCTGTGATAATGTTTCAGGTTCCCTGTGATGCTGAGTGGTTCTCAGTCATCGACTTGTCACAAGCATTCTTTTCTGTGCCTCTTCATGAGGACAGCCAATTTTTCTTTTGTTTCAAATTCCTAGACAGGGTCTACAGTTGGTGTCGAATTCCTCAAGGGTTTTCGGAGTCACCATCAATTTTCAATCAGATTCTAAAGAAAGATTTGGAATCGTTGGAATTACCATTTGAATCAACCTTGGTGCAGTACATTGATGATTTGCTAATCGCATCCAAGACAGAAAGTGACTGTACAGCTGATACCATTGCCCTATTGAACCATTTGGGAAGGAACGGACACAAAGTGTCCCCTTCAAAATTACAATTCTGCCAGAAGAAAGTGAAATATTTGGGTCACCAAATAGAGAAAGGGTCACGAAGAATTATGAAAGAAAGAATAACAAGTGTACTTCAAATGAGTCCACCGAAGACGAGGAGAGAGGTGAGAAAGTTTTTGGGAATGGTGAGCTACTGTCGCCAATGGATTCCCAATTTCTCAACTCTAGCAAAACCTTTACTGAAACTGACGCAGAAAGATGCGCAGTATGAAATAGAGCTGAAAGGAGATGAGATGGATGCTTTTATTGAATTAAAGGAATGCATGTGCAGGGCTCCAGCTTTAGGTATGCCTGACTACACAAAGCCTTTCACATTGTTTTATCATGAACGTGATGCATGTTCCTTGTCTGTCTTGACTCAAGCCCATGGTGGTGTAAACAGACCAATAGCATATTTTTCAGCTACATTGGATCCGGTCGCAGCAGCACTGCCAGGGTGCTTGCGTGCCGTAGCAGCAGTTGGTATCAGTTTAAATCAAAGTGAAGGAATAGTGATGGGACATCCTTTAACAGTCATGGTCCCTCAGTCGGTCGAGATACTTTTGACACGTTCCCGAACACAGCACATGACTGGTGCTAGGCTTACAAGGTACGAGACAATAATTCTGGGATCACCTAATGTGCAGCTGAAAAGGTGCACTACGCTGAATCCAGCAACCTTGTTTCCCAGTGAAAATGTCGAAATTGAGAACGCTGAAGACATCGAGCACAACTGTCTTCAGGTGACTGAATTTTGTACAAAACCAAGACCTGATATCAAAGACACCCGATTGGAAGAAAATGATCAAGTTATTTTTGTTGATGGTTCATGTTTGAGAGATGCACTAGGAATATTGAAAGCAGTATATGCTGTATGTACAATAACAGGTTTTCTGGAAGCATATTGGCTTCAAGGAGTTTACTCTGCACAGGTAGCGGAACTGGTAGCACTTACTAGAGCTTGCCAACTTTCCGCATTGATGAAAGTCACCATTTACACTGACAGCCAGTACGGATTTGGAATAGTACATGACTTTGGACAATTGTGGTCACAGAGAGGCTTCATGACCTCTTCAGGATCACCAGTGAAAAATGGTGAAAGAATAAGGGAATTGTTACATGACATCCAGTTACCGGGAGAAGTGGCAGTGGTAAAATGCAGTGCACACTCGAAATCACAGGATTACATTTCTTTGGGAAATGGATATGCAGATCAAGTCGCAAGGTTTTGCGCATTGAACTGTATATTGCTCAGAGAGGAATGGAACTTGATAAATGAGCCAGAACTTGAACAAAGTGAAGCTTTTGCTCTAAAGGTTGTAGATACAATGGATGAGTTGAAGTCCTTACAGAACGATGATAGTGAAAATGAGAAACTCTCGTGGACCAAATTGCAATGCGTAAAGAAACTAGATGATTTGTGGGTCTCAAGAGAAGGGAAATTGGTTCTGCCAAACAGTCTGTTGACGCACTTGGTCAGATTCTACCATGGACAGGCTCATCTTGGAAGGGACGCCATGGTCAGATTATTTAAAACTGATTGGTTTAACCCCAAATTCCGTCACGTTGCTGAAGCAGTTTGCCATTGTTGCGTCATTTGTCAACAAATGAACGCGGGAAAGGGGACAGTAGTAAATTTGAGTCACATTGGGAGGGCAGGAGGTCCATTCAGCAGGATGCAAATGGATTTTATTGAAATGCCTGTGCATGGAGGCCTGAAGTATGTGTTGGTGATTGTGTGTATTTTTAGTCACTGGATTGAAGCATACCCTACACGCAGAAATGACAGTCGCACAATTTCAAAACTACTCTTGAGAGAACTAATACCACGTTTCGGATTTCTGATCTCCTTAGAATCAGATAGGGGAAGTCATTTCAATAACGAAGTAATAAAATTACTTTGCACAGCGCTGAACATTGAGCAAAAGTTGCATTGTAGCTACCGCCCTGAAGCCTCAGGTCTAGTGGAGCAAATGAATGGCACATTGAAATCGAGGATGGCGAAAATATGTGCTTCAACAAACTTAAAATGGCCTGACGCATTGCCCCTGGTGTTAATGTCAATGAGAAACACCCCTGATAGAAAGACTGGACTGTCCCCGCACGAGATTCTCATGGGCAGAGCCATGAGTCTTCCAGCAGTTCCTGCAAATGCTCTTTTGAATATTACAGATGATATGGTATTGGACTACTGCAAAGGTCTAGCTGATGTGGTACGCTCTTTTTCTCACCAGGTGGAGGCAACCACCTTGCCACCGATCCAAGGTCCAGGACACGCCCTGAAAGCAGGTGACTGGGTCGTGATAAAGAAACACGTGAGGAAGTCGTGTCTGAAACCCCGTTGGAAAGGACCTTTCCAAGTGATTCTGACAACTACTACCGCTGTGAAATGTGCGGGAGTTCCCAACTGGATTCACGCCAGTCACACGAAAAGGGTGACGTGCCCCACAGAAGAGGAAGTTGAAGCACTGAAATCGCCAGTGTCTGACAAGAAAGTACCAGGCACCGAGACAGAACAAAGAAAACCTGGAGGCAAACAGGTAGAAATAGAGGAAGGAGAGATATTTTCTGAGGAAGAAGTAACCGATCCATTTGAGGAGGACCAAGGAGAAGCCTCAGGAAGTGACGAAGGTCCTGAAGGCGACAAAGAGCCTGAGACAAGTGAAGGAGACAAAAGGCCTGAGACAGGTGAAGGAGCAGGAGAGCCTGATCAGAGGAGGGCTTTCTCAGAAACAGACGATACAGGAAAGGAAAAGGAAAACCTGATTGATTTCCTAGAAAGGGGAGACAAGATAGGACAGAGTGAAACTGTTCCAACTCTTCCAGAAGTGGTTGCAGGTCCATCAGGCGAAATTAGTGCAAAACGAAGACAAAGCATATCGCCAGTGAAGTTAAGGATCAGAGAAACATTAAGCAAGAGTGAAGGACCAAAGTTGAAAGAGAAAAGAAAAGAAGTGTCTGTTGAAACAGCAACATCAAGTGAAGAGAAAGACTCAGCTAAGGAAGAAAGCACCAGCGAAAGAGAATCAAAAGGAGATGCAAAATTGAAAAGAAAAAGAATACCGAGCAGAAGGTATTCCGGTCCAGAGTGGGCATACATAGCCGCTAACGATTGGTCAGACGAATTCGTACCCTTCAGTCTCGAGAACGAAGAGGCAGAACTTCACTTTGGCACTTGAGGAGTAAAGCTCCATGAACTTTACCGAATAAGACATTGATAACCTGATTGACTTTTAAACCGGCTAAGACATTGCTAAACTTGATTGACTTTGAAACCGATTTTGAGACAAAGCTGCGAACCGATTTTGAGACAAGGCTGCTAAACCGATAAAAGACGAAGCTGCTAAAGAAAACTGTGTGAACATTGAACTTGTTCAAGCTTTATATATATCTGCAAATCCAATTTGATAAAGTGTCTTCAACTTTCTGATTCTATACAGATCATGACAGGTTACACTACGCAGGGGCATAAAATGAAGTGTTGTAAATACATGTGTATAGGTCTAATAACTGCATGCGTACTAATCATTGTAGCGATAGTTCTTGGAATGCATGGAAAGGATGAGAAAGGGACGAATGATGCTTTTACTTCTAGACCTGCTATTACTACTGAACTAACAGCTTTAAAGAGACTTGAACAAGACGAAAGACATCTGCATGATAAAAAGGAACTTTCGTCTAATGTTTTCTGTCGCTTGCTGAGTGAGTATGTTGAAACCATGGATGCAAAAGATTGTTATGTGTGCACACAAATACCTACCTCAGTAATGTAGGGGTGACATATAATAGTATGCCTCTTACGTACGGGATTACATGTAGTATAATAACGTCCAGATTTTATGGTCAGGTGTATATCCACTACTTTTATTCTAATTATGATGTTACATTTGCATATGTCCCCATAATCGAGTACCTGAGTAAAATAGCCAGAGATTATTATATAAAATTGATGAGAGGCTTCTTTGAGCCATTGTCACCTTTTCACACAGCTCACGCACATAGAGAGAACCTTACATGCTTGCTTTCACCGATGGAGATAACCTTTTTAGATAACACTGACGATTGGAGGAAAGAGATGAAGGAGGAATTAGAAAGGGAATTACACAAAAGGACTATGCTTTTGCCGCGATAAAGACACAAGGGAAAATAGCTTTAGATACATTACACGTAGGGAGATTCTGTATACACAGACAAAGATCATATTATGACACAGTTTTTGTGGGAACGAGTGAATGTAAACATACGTCTTTGTTTCAACCTAAATGGACGTTCATGCTGAATGGACAAGACCCAGTTATTCCAGGGGTATATTACATTTGTGGACTTAACGCCTATTATCGTCTTCCTAAAGGATGGTATGGGGAATGTTATTTGGGAATAGTATTCCCAAAGATTTATCAACTGGACGACTTAAAAAAATTCCCAAAGCTGTCTAAATCACATCATGTTCAGAAGAGAGAGACAGCTTCTGGTGTGGTAGGAGATTTATTTGGAGCTTTGATTCCTTCAGTGGGAGTCATATTGAATTCAATTAAGATACGAAAGTTGTCTACTATTGTGGATAACATGCTGACAAAATTCTCAGGAGCTATAATCCTGATGGATGCTGAACTTGCTGCAGAAAGAGCTATGACTCTTCAAAATCGGCTTGCCTTAGACATTCTTTTAGCAAAGGATGGCAGCGTTTGCAAAATGCTTGGTATACGTCACTGTTGTACATATATAACAGACAGCAGTGGGCAAATTAGAAAGATGCTCACAAACCTAACTAACGAGAGTGCAGATTTGAAAGAATTGAAAGAACCAGGAGTATGGGAAAAGGTTGGAAAAGGATTTGCTTCCGTGGGAAATTGGCTCAGCAACATTTGGAACGGACTATTACTGAAAATAGTAAAAGCAATATTAATAGTATTAATTTGTTTATTAGGTATTTGGGGAATATGGAAAGCTATTATAATATAGAAAACAAGAAACAAAAGGAGAAGAGAAGAGAAAGAACAAAATAAAATGGTAGAAATATACAGAGAAAAATCAAAGGGAACCAAAATGAAGAGGGAATTGACTGAAGTGCCAAATTACTAAAACAGAATTTTAATGAAATAAAATTTGTGGGAAGATTTGATGTGATGACATAATTAGTCATCAGAGGAGGGATTGATGACGCAGAAAAAGAAGGACTAACAAATATTCATATATTATGTAACCAAAATCGTATAAGGTAGTGTGATTTTAGCAAAGAAAAATAATGTACGTGGGAATTGTGCCCTCAGAGTAGTTCGCCAATATTATAAACAAGCTTTATTAATCATGGAGAATTGAAAAATGTAGTAATCCGTCATAATTGCAAATGTGTGCCATGATTTCTTATTGAAACTGTTTGTGCTTAGCTTAAATTTAGTAGAGGCTTTGGCCTAGTTGCCTGGTCTCAAATTCTAACGCGTGGCTTTTCCTCGAACTAATGTAACATATATTCTTGCTTAAAGTTGTATTTTTCCAGTAGAGATGACTAATACACTTATCTCCAAGGTTTCGTACTAGGCCAGTTTCATCCCCTTTGAAGCAAGGTCAGTCTCTGCAGGTGCGGACAATGAGGGTACAGACATCAAAATAATTGGCAAACCATGTTGCAACTTGTGTTCCAAGGCTCCAAGGACAATGTATGCATAAATGAGTACTAGTAGAAAGACATTTTTCATTGGTCAATTTAAAGCCACCCTATGAACCCTCCAATGGAATATCCTGCAGAATTTGGAATGTTTCTTACTTAAACCCACTGGATAAAGAGAAGCCAGCCATTTTCCTTGATGCCATCTTTGAAGCCAAACGCCGGACGCCATCTTAGACGACATCTTGATGCCTTTTCTCTATCACAGAGAAAGAGACTTTGAGAATTCTCACCCTAGAGACTTTAACTTTAAACTGCCCCGTCTTGCCCATGCAGTAACTTTGCCCCATTCTCCTTGCTGCTGCAAGGAAATTTGTCCTTAAACTCTGCCCCCTTGAAATTCTGCCCCATGATGATCGAACCGGTATCTGAAGGACGAAGACTTTCTTGAATGCTGATTGTAATTGGTAATTATGAAAGGATAACCACATGCAAAAGGCTCTTCAAAAAGCTTTCTTGTCAGTGATCGAGCATTTGAACCAGCTTTCATAAATCCTTAGGCGATGGGGTCTTTTTTCATCAAAAGTAAAGATGTAAGGAGTTAGTGCTCAACTAAATCAGCATTATTTTCAGTGTAACCAATTTGCCCATATAATAAGAATCCAAATTGGAAATAAAGTTAAAGATTGTATTACAAGTTAACAGTCAGATTAATATAAGCAAATCTCAAAGGAATGCTATAGAGGTGCAAGATAACCAAGCCTCCAGAAACATTTAGGCAAATTAGCTTAAGGCACACCAAAAGTTCAGTTACAGCATTACAAAAAATCAGCAATAAAATTTGATGTTCAGAGAAAAGAGTTTGTCTTCTCTTCTATATATGGGTACAATCTATAATCATCTACCTAAATCAATCTACAAAAATTATTGGGAAAAAGTCTCAAAAGGTTGGGAAATTATGGCAAAAAGGGAATAAATATATGCATAGGCATATGAGAAAAAGTAGAAGGTGTTGGCAATTCAGAAGCTCAGTCAAGAGTTTTGTAGAGAGAGGTAAGTGTTAGCCTAAGCTACACTCAGCAAAGCGGAAGGACAAAGGCAAATTCAGAGGTCTGTACCTCTCAAAGTCTAAAGTGATGGTGTTCAAAATTGATCTGTGAGAACACTAGTTAATATCACAAAAAACAGTTAGGTAACGGCCATCATCACTCCATCAAGAGCTCATTTGTCTTCTCCAGTCTCACATTATAAACTGTAACATTCATGGATTCTCCACACAACACCTGAGAATGATGTTGTCCTTGGTCGTCTGGAAATCGCTGGTGACAATTTGAATAAGAGGCTGTCAGCTCACATTTTGTTTCTGCATGTTCTTCCATTAAAGTATTTTTTCCAAGCTCTCCATTACTAACACAAAAGTACAGCTATCTCCAAACTAACATTTTCATGTGAATGCACCTGCACAGAAAAAAAACGTAAGCAGTAATTGAAAGCACTTGAAAGAAATACAGGCCTACTTAGGTCAACTTAGACTATTATTCACTAATGCACATTTAACTTTGAGTTATTTATACACATTTTAGTTTGCAAAAGTCAGTAATATTATCTTAAATAGACTTCATGTTACAGGTAGAGCAAAGACAATGCATCTGAATACATGAACATAAAAGCCACTGAGAATTACATTCTTGTATTAAATTGGTAAACGATTAGCACACACATCTACAGAAACTCCTCTAGTTTCTAAGGTAAATACACTCCATTAATGAGAGGATGGTTTCCAATTCATGTCAAATGATTACATTTCATTTAATAAGGTTAGGGCATGCAATGTATATGATTCTCTAATTCTACTGTGAATGCACTTCATTACTGAATTAGAATGCTACACTTTACATTAACCCCTTCACTGCTAATCATTTCCCCCTCAGGTGCCAGCCCCTTTTTTGGCTATTTGGAGCAGTTCGCGCTTAGGCCCTAATAACGTTTTGTCCACATAAGCTGCCCACACCAAATTTGCGTCCTTTTTTTCCTACATCCTAGGGATTCTAGATGTACCCAGAGTTTGTGGGTTCACCCTGGAGGGGACCAAGATATTAGCAAAAATACAGAAGAAATTTAGGCCCTCATTACAACCCTGGCTGTCGGTGGAGAAGTGGCGGTAATACCGCAAACAAGCCGGCGGCAAAAAAATCGGAATTAGAAGCATGGCGGTGACCTCCATGCAAAACCACCAATTCTCCACTCCGACCGCCAGGGTGGTAAAGACCACAGTGCTGAAGACTTCGGTCTCCAGGCCGGCGGCTGTTACTACACCACCAGCGGCATCATGACCCCGCATACCGCCATGAATTTTGTGGGGTTCTGTACCGCCAGGAAATCCATGGCGGTAGGCACTATCAGTGCCAGGGAATTAGTTCCCTGGCACTGATAGGGGTCTACCCCCCCCCACCCTCTCCCCAGAGTCCTCCCCCCCAAAAAACGACCCCCCTACCAACCCCAAAGGTGGTAGGACCCCCTCCCCATCCCACCTCAACTTTGACACACACACACCCTACACTCACACTCACACTACAAATACACATACACGCACACATACACGCACACATACACACAGACATACACACAGACATTTTCCAAACACACAGCACACCCCCTCTACACACTCACACGCACACCCCCATGCACACACACAACACACAACACCTCCCTTACCTGTTCCGGTGATCCTCCAGGAGGGAACGGGATCCATGGGGGCTGCTCCGCCACCAGCTCCCAGTCACCAGAACACCACCACACCAAATCATGGGACGTGATTCGGTGTTCTGATGACATGGCGGTGGAGGTGGAGCAACCTCCACTTCACCCCCGACCTCCAGTATGGCTGCTGGTGGATCTACGTCCGAAAAAGGGCAGAGGGCTGCCAGCAGTCATGATACGCTGTGCGGAAAACGACCTGCACTGGTGGTCTTCAGCACAGCGGTACCTTGGCGGTCTTGCTTAAAGACCGCCGAGGTTGAAATGAGGCCCTTAGCTTTTTAAATAAAAAAATGGGAAAAAAGGGCTGCTGAAGAAAGCTTGTGGTTTTTTCCCTGAAAATGGCATCAAAAAATAGTTTGCAGTGCTAAAATCACAATCTTCTTAGCCTTTAAGAACAGGCAGACTTGAATCAGAAAACCCCTTTTTTCATCACAATATAGGCATTTTACTGGGACATACCCCATTTTTACTATTTTTTGTGTTTTTAGACTCCTTCCAGTTAGTGACAGAAATGGGTGTGAAACCAATGCTGGATCCCGGAAAGCTAAACATTTCTGAAAAGTAGACAAAATTCTGAGGTCATCTTAAGGGGTCATGTGTGTAGATCCTTCAAGGTGTTCCTACAGAAAGTAACAGCTAAAATAAAGAAATATTGAATTTGAGGTAAAAAAAAGAGCCATTTCTCTCCACGTTTTCTGAGATAACTTTGTCCAGCTATGGCAGATTTTTTAAAGCAATATACTGTTACGTCAGCTGGACTCTTCTGGTTGTGGGGATATATAGGGCTTGTAGGTACATCAAGAACCCTAGGTACTCTGAGCCAATAAATGGGCTGCACCTTGCAATGGGTTTTCATTGTATCCTGGGTATACAGCAATTCATTTGGTGAAATATAAAAAGTTAAAAATAGGTATCAAGGAAACCTTTGTAGTTGAAAGATAAGATGTTGAGAAAGAGTGGTTATTTGCACATCTCTGAACTCAGGGGTTCCCCATACTAGCATGTGAATTACTAGACATAATTCAAATTTCATTTTTTTTTACAAACTGTCTTACATTTGTAAGGAAAAAATGTAGCGAAAGACAAGGGTCAAAAACACTTGTTCTTCTATTCTGTGTTCCCCCATGTCTCCCAATAAAACTGGTACCTCACTTGTGGGGGAAGGCCTAGTGCCCGTGACAGGAAACGCAACATGGACACATCACATTTTTACATTGAAATCTGACATGCTTTTTGGAAAGTGCCTAGCTGTGGAGTTTGGCCTCTAGCTCAGCCGGCACCTAGGGAAACCTACCAAACCTGTGCATTTCTGAAAACTAGACACTTTGGGGAATCCAGGATTGGGTGACTTGTAGGTGTCTCACCAGGTTCTGTTAACCAGAATCCTTTGCAAACCTCAAAATTTGGCAACAAAACACACCTTTTCCTCGCATTTCGGTGATAGAAAGTTCTGGAATGTGAGAGGAGCCACACATTTCCACCCAGCGTTCCCCCAAGTCTCCCAATAAAAATGGTACCTCACTTGTGTGGGTAGGCCTAGTGCCTACCTGTTGAATTTGGGTTCTAGCTCAGCCGGCACCTAGGAAAACCCATCAAACCTATACATTTATGGAAAGTAGACACCTAGGGGAATCCTGAATGGGGTGAAATGTGGGGCTCTCACCAGGTTCTATTACCCAGAGTCCTTTGCAAACCTCAAAATGTGTCAAAAAACACTTTTTCCTCATATTTCGGTGGTACAGTTCTGGAATCTGTGAGGAGCCACAAATTTCCTTATACCCAGTATTTCCCAAAGTCTCCAGATAAAAATGGTAGCTCACTTGTGTGGTTAGGCCTAGTGCCCGTGACAGGAAATGCCCCAAAACACGACATGGACACATCATATTTTCCGAAAAAAACCAGACCTGTTTTTTGCAAAGTGCCTAGCTGTGGATTTTGGCCTCTAGCTCAGCCGGCACCTAGGGAAACCTAGCAAACCTATACATTTTTTTCAAAACTAGACACCTAGGGGAAGTCAGAATGGGGTGACTTGTGGGGCTCTCACCAGGTTCTGTTCCCTAGAATCCTTGGCAACCTTAAAATTGGGCCAAAAAAAACACTTTTTCTCCACATTTTGGTGATGGAAAGTTCTGGAATCTGAGGGAAACCACAAACTTCCTTCTACCCAGCATTCCCCCAGGTCTCCCAGTAAAAATGGTACCTCACTTCTGTGGGCAGACCTAGTGCCCATAACAGGAAATGCCCCAAATCAAAACAGGGTCACATCACATTTTCACAAAGAAAACAGAACAGTTTTTTGCTAAGTGCCTAGCTGTGGATTTTGGGCTCTAGCTCAGCCGGCACCTAGGGAAACCTAGCAAACCTATAAATTTTTTTCAAAACTAGACACCTAGGGAAATTCAGAATGGGGTGATTTGTAGGGCTCTCACCAGGTTCTGTTACCCAGAATCCTTTGCGAACCTCAGAATTTGGCAAAAGAAAACACCTTTCCCTCACATTTTGGTGATGGAAAGTTCTGGAATCTGAGGGGAGGCACAAACTTCCTTCTACCCAGCGTTCCCCCAGGTCTACCGATAAAAATGGTTCCTCACTTTAGGAAATACCCCAAAACACAACGTGGACACATCAAAATGATCTATTACAAAATGACCTGTTTTTGCAGTGGGGGCCACCTGCGTTTTTGATCACCGGTGCGGCAATCATCAAGGGAAACCTACCAAACCCAGACATTTTTTTAAACTAGACACCTGGAGGAGACCAGGGTGGTGTGGCTTGCGTGGATGCTCCAACATTTTCTGACCAAGGCTCCTCTGCTAACCTCAATTACAGCTTAACTAAATCATATTTTCAACAGTTTTCTTTGTAAGATCTCTGTGCCAGTACAAATTTCTTACCACCCACTGTTCCCCTTGGCCTGCCGATAAAAATGATACCTCACTTGTATGCAGGAAAAGGCCAAAAACGTGTTGAGATTGAGGGGATAGCACAGCGAGTTGATAAGCAATTTTTTTTCTTTTCTACATTTTTAGGCTGACTCTGCTTTGGGGACCCACGCAAGCAAGGTATCATTTTACTTTGGAGACTGAGGGAAGGGAAACGCTGGGTGGTAATAAAATTGTGCTGGTGCGGTAATCCTACAGAGAAAAGTGAGGAAAATATGCTTTTTTAAGCACATTTTTAGGTTTGCAGGGGAGTCTGGGTAAGAAAATGTTGGGGGGTGGGGTCCAAGCAAGACACACCTCCCTGGACTTCTCTGGGTGTCTAGTTTTAAAAAATGCCTGGGTTTGGTAGGTTTCCCTAGATGACAGCGGCACCCAGGACCAAAAACGCAGGTGCCCCCCCCGAAATCAGTTAGTGTTCTAATAGATCATTTTGATGGGTCCCGTCCTTCTGTGATATCCCAAACACTAAAATTGTGAAAATAAACGCACATAGGTTATGTTAAGAAGAGATGTCACCCACCAACACAGTTGGTGGCATGCTTCATCATCAGGGTCCCACCCGAGACACCTAGCATGTCACTGGTGTGCTCCTACGCCTGATTACAGTAGAGCAGGTTTTGTCATTTTTTCCACACAGTCATTTTTACCACACATACCGGTTGGATTTGGCACGAGGGTGAGTAATGGTTCAGCAAACCAAATTTAATTAACAAGAGATTTCACCCCAAAAAAATGAAATTCACCGTTAATAACTGAAAGGCCATAAAACTGAACCAATGGTTCACTGCTCTTGAGCTGTAAAGCTGGGTTAAGGCACCAACTACTTTACAGTCCATTCATACACCTTTGATACATGACATGCACAAGACCATTCATGCCACCAGCCGCGGGCCCAGCACATTACACCACTCACCTCAGCAGACAGCGCCAATAAAGGGCCCATCATTTTCATACGCCCACACTCCTGATACAGCAATCACACCAGCTGATGAGAGTGTGTGTACTGGTGTTTGGCCAAGCGCCACTCCATGCATACAGCCATCACTTTTTTCAAAACAAAAAAGAGACCACTAACTAATTACAAATAAGTACAAAACTACAAACTAAAAAGCTCTAACTAAATGCATGAGAGTAATGCCAACTGTGAAACTGACCAAAAAATATAAAACAATACAGAACAGGCAGTTTACACTCATGGTAGTTCCCAATCATTCTTTTGGGTGTGGTCACTTATAAAACAGCTGGCCACACACAGCCCAGGCTTAGAATGACAATCAGGCCAGTAGTTCAGAGTCTCCCTCCGCATAACTCTTTGGGAACAGACTCAACATTTCTTAGTGGGAAAGTCTTTTTTAGGAGTGGGAGGAATGTGATCAGGAAGGTGGCGATCTTACAATCTAGCCACATCCTCTACCACTGCTACTCTAGGAACTCTTGCCTGTTCCACCACAATAAGGCTCTCTATCACCGACTCCTGACAAATTTAACAAATTTCATCCTTGACTCAGGGAAACAATCCTTGAACACAATAAAAGCATTAAAGGTTGCTAAATAAAACAAAGGGATGGCCAACTTTTTATATCAAACATAAGACTTACGAATAGCAGTGTAAGGTTCCAACCTCTGGTATACTCCATCAACACTACCCTTGTACTTATTGTAGTCTAAAAAAAATGCACACAAGTTTGCGCACTTCAACAACCTGACCCCAAACAGCCACAGGTGATGTACTCTTAACATGTATGTTAGTTAACATGTAGACATCCCTTCTGTCTGCAAATTTCAGAGCTAGCAGCTCATCCTTCTGCAAGGCACTGCACTGTCCCCTCTCAAGTTTTTTTACAGACAATATTCCTTGGTTAGCTTGGATAGCTTGGATGAACGGATTGTGCCACAAGCAACAGTGGCCACTCTAAACATTTCCTTAAACAACTGCACTCCAGTGTAGAAATTATCTATGTACAAATGGTGACCTTTGTTAAACAGCCATCTACCAAGTTCCCACACCATTTTCTCACTAACTCCAAAAGTGGGCGGACAACGGGGGGGTCAATACTGGAATCCCTACCAGTGTATACCTGGAAACTATACATATATCTTGTACTACTTTCGGACAGCATATACATCTTAATTCCCTACCGTGACCGCTTGCTAGGAATGTACTGCTTAAAAATCAAATGCCCCTTTAACAGGACCAAAGACTCATCTACAGCTATTTCTTTCCCTGGAACATAAACCTCTGAAAACCGATCTACAAAATGATCAAGGACAGGCCAAATCTTAAAAAGATGGCCACAATTAGGGTGATCTTGTGGCAAGGCTAAGGCATTGTCAAAATGCAGCATCTGAAGAAGCAAATACAGATTACGACTCATGGTTGCAGGAAATATAGCCGTTGCCATCAAGGGACTAGTAGACAATAAGAAGCCAGCGACAGCTTCCTTATCAACCCCATCAAAAAAGAAAAGTCAAACCCAGGAACTTTTTCAACTCTTCCAGATTTGTGGGAATCCACTGGGTAACTTTAGACTGAGGCCTAAATCTGGCAGTGTTGTCCCTTAAATACTGCTCTGCATACATATTAGCTTGCTCTACAATCTCTTCCAAAAATACATCGGCCATAAACAACTGAAAGAAATTGACAGGCAAAAAGTTTTCCATATTAACTCTGCACCCTGGGAGACCAGTAAAGGCAGGCAACTGTGGCTGTTCCATGTTTGTGACAATACATGTGTCAGGTCTTCCAATGGGAAACCTTTCAGCCCCAGGCTGTTGCACTATTGGCACATCAATGTCCTACTCTAAAACAGGCCCTTCACCTGCACTGAGAGTGGCTTCCTCATCAGAAGATTCCTCTCGGACAGAAAACTCACTGCCAGAATCTCTCACCTCCTCCTCTGCTTCAGATGCAGAGTCAGTCTCATAATCATGGTCAGAAAACGACTCAAAAAGCATGCTAACAACATGCTGAGCAGTCACCCTGTTGCTAGCCATTTTCCTTTTTAACAAAAAATGGATTGCCAACAACAACTAGCACTGTCTAAAATAAGTAATAAACAAAGTGTGGCTTTATCACAAAGAGTTATGTACTAAAAAACAATACCAATCACTTGTCTGAAAAGGCTACTCACCAGCAACTACTCTGCACAGACACAACAATGACATTCCACTAAAAAGATAAAAAGAAAAGCAAATTAGACATAAGACAACACAAATATCATTGTGCAAAAACCCAAGGACAATTACACACACAATCCTGCATTTAGTACATCACCTACAAACATGTCATTCATGCATGTCGACAATATTCCTTTGGAGTAAATTGCTTTTACTTACCTAAACATGCAACTATGCAAACCGCAGTTCAACTACTTCCAAAACCACAAGGATCCACAGCAAAGGAAGCAAAAGCTTTGAACTAGAATAAAAAGGAGAAATAAACTCTTATAATCACAAATACAAATACTTTGCCAGTTGACAAACACCCCGCCACCAAGCATTTACAAATTTTCCCTGGTGCCTAAGTGGATTCTGCCCCCTTGAGGGCAGATGGGCCTAAAAAAAAGTAGGCTGATCTGCCCCCAAGGGGGGGTGGAGGGGGAGCAGAAATGGCCATCAGTAATGAGCCCCCTTTTGGGGGCGACCCTTGCCAAAGGGGCCACCCCACACACAAAACACACACCCACATGATCCCTGGTGGCTATGTGGATTCTGCCCCCCCAAGGAGGGCAGAAATGACCAAAAGTTCTGTGCCCCCTTTTGGGAGGGGGGGGCCGAGCCTTGCCAAAGGGGGTGCCCCCAGCACAAAAAAAAACAAAGGGGAACAAAGAAAATTCCCTAGCGCCTTGGTGGCTTCTGTTCAACTTGGGGCAGATGAGCCTAGAAAAAAATAGGCCGATGGGCAGAAATGGCCAACACTAATGTCCTCCCTTTTGGGGACAACCTTTGCCCAAAGGGTGCCCCAAGACACAAAAAACACACACTCACACCACAATCCGTGGGGCCTATAGGTTTCGACCCCCTCCAGGGGGGAAATCTGCCGAAAACAAGGCCCATCTAGCCCCAGGGGGTTGAAAAATATAAAAACATATTGCCCCCAGGGCAGCGACCCTTGCCTATTTGTCGCTGCCCTGAAACATATTTTATAAACATCCCTGGTGACTACTCAGAAAAAATGGCCAATCTAGCCCCAGAGGGGGCCGTAACATGGATAGACTAATGCCCCCCGGGAGCAACCCTTGCCTAAGGGTTCGCTCTCCAAAATACACACAAAACAATCCCTGGTGTCTAGTGGGTGGGTTCCTGTTCCACGATTGTGGACAGGAATCCACTCAAAACAGGCACGGGGGAAAGGAAAAACTCTTTCCTTTCCTCCTGTGTCTCATTTCCCCTAAAAAAAAAAACCAGGAGAAGGATTCACCTGTTTTGGGTCCCCTCTGATCGATGTTGCGTCCCTGGAAGCATTTGATGACGTCAGCGTGCTGTGAGTGCACTAATGTCATCAAATTGCCGGGGGGAGGTCAGGGTGGAAGGGGAAACAATACCCCTTCCATCCTTGACGGGGTTGTGGGTGGGAGGCCCACAGGGGAGCAGTAGCGCTCCCTTGTGGGACGGTTGCAGGACGAGCTGGGCTTGTCCTTGGCCCGCAGCAACCGTTGCCGAGGGTGAGCCCAGCTCGTCCAAGGCGCCCAAGGGTTTAATAATGTTGGAACACACATAATCTGACTTGTTACTTATACGTATATGTTGAAGTTGTGATGTCAGGGGTGGAGACAATATTTACACTGTAATGATTCCACCTGTGATGGCGAATCAAGCCATCGAACTGGATTGTAATCTTTTATCAGCTAGTCCATTGAAAACCTCAGAGGCTAGCTCAAAAGGATAGTCTAGATTGCTCCAGATGCTTCATGTTTTCATAATACCTGCTTCGTCTAGTTTCAAGATCTATATCTGCTCTACTCCTTCTTACTCCCTTCTTCATCTGACTCTCTTATATCCCTTATCAAGTCCGGATACAATTATTTCAGTAAAAGCAATTATCAGCAGAGGTCTAAAGAAGCTTCCAACAATTCCACTCCCTAGATTTCCAAACCATCTGCCCGTAGCAGACAATCCATTTTCTATCAATATCACAACATTTGAATGATAACAAGGGAAGCCTGCCCCAAACACTATAAAAAAGAACAGGCCCAAACACTATAATCAATCTTTAGACCAATATATTTGTGCGAAGTTGATATATAATTGTGAAATGTCCCAAGAGGAGTGGAACCTACAACCTGAGAAAGAAATAGACATTTACAAGTTATAACAAGTAAATAGGTTTCCAAAGTTCAGGCAAAATTACATTTTTAATCACTGTCCATGCAGATGACTGAATTAGATTCAAAGGGTCAACATTAAGGCCCTCATTCTGACCCTGGCGGTCCTAAACCGCCAGGGCCACGGGCAACGGAAGCACCGCCAACAGGCTGGCGGTGCTTCAGTGCCCATTCTGACGCCGCGGTCAGAAAAGGGGATCCAGCGGTTTCCCTCCGGATTTCCCCTGGGCCAGAGAATCCTCCATGGCGGCGCTGCTTGCAGCGCCGCCATGGGGATTCCGACCCCCTTCCCGCCATCCTGTTCCTGGCGGTAAAACCCGCCAGGAACAGGATGGCGGGAACGGGTGTCGTGGGGCCCCTGGGGGCCCCTGCACTGCTCATGCCACTGGCATGGGCAGTGCAGGGGCCCCCTAACAGGGCTCCACAAAGATTTTCACTGTCGCACCCCTGCAACTCTGCCGGCTCCATTCAGAGCCGGCTTCCTCGTTGCAGGGGCTTTCCCGCTGGGCCGGCGGGCGATCTTCTGGCGATCGCCCGCCGGCCCAGCGGGAAAGTCAAAATTACCCCTGTGGTCTATTGACCGCGGTGCGGTCTCTCGGCGGTTTCCGCCCGGCGGGCGGTGCCCGCCGCCCGCCGGGCTCAGAATGAGCCCCTAAGTTCCTTAAAGCTCAGTCAACAATGTTTCCACCTTTAACCAATATGGGGTCTCATCAGGACTAAACAAATAAAAGGTACACCTAAAAGGAAAAACAAACATATTAGAATTAACACATTGACAAAACAGGGGGGGCAGAAAAAGATCAAATTTGAAATAAGGCGAAGGCAAACCTACCTGATATAAAAATGAAAACAAGAACCAAGTGCACAACACAAATGGTGCAATTGTATTGATTCAACTTACGTGGGGAACTTTGCACAGTACATAAACACAAAATGAAGAAAACACTTAGGCCCTCATTACAACATTGGCTGTAAATCCCGCTTACCGCCGTGCAGAAGACCGCCAACACACCGATGCGGTGACGGAATTCCACTACAGCTATTACGACCCACAGGCCGGAATCCGCCAAAATCCAGACACCCACACAAGTCCGCCACACCAAAGGTCAGTGACAAACTGGCGATAACAAAACCTCCACCATCACACCAACAGGAATACACCCACACTGTCACGACCCACGAATCCACGCGGCGGTCTTTCAACTGCGGTATTCCATTGGCGGTATACATCACCTCGCTCAAAATACACACACATATATAAAACACAACCACATTGGACAATTCGAAATACACACACCTGATACACATACACACACCACTCCCACACACTCAATACAATGTAAAACACACACCCACATCACCCACAAACCCCTACGACAAAAATTGAGAAAGAAGCAGAGAGAGAGACATCACCATCAACAATACTAGCATCCACAGGCACAAAACACTATCACTCACACAACATCCATGCACCTCAGACAACACACACAAACACATCCCCTCACACATCACAACACACACCACCCCACACATCACCCACACCACACCATGGCACCGCAAAGACACCCCAGGTTCTCTGAGGAGGAGCTCAGGGTCATGGTGGAGGAAATCATCCGGGTAGAGCCACAGCTATTCGGATCACAGGTGCAGCACACCTCCATAGCTAGGAAGATGGAGGTATGGCGAAGAATCGTAGACAGGGTCAACGCAGTGGGACAGCATCCAAGAACACAGGATGACATCAGGAAGAGGTGGAACGACCTACGGGGGAAGGTGTGTTCCGTGGTCTCAAGACACCAGATTGCAGTTCAGAGGACTGGCAGAGGACCCCCTCCTCCTCCCCCACAACTAACAACATGGGAGGAGCGAGCAGGTCTTGGATATACTGCATCCTGAGGGCCTCGCAGAAGTAGCAGGAGGAATGGACTCTGGTAAGTCAAATCTTAACTATTACATCCCCCAACCCACCCTACCTGCATGCTATCTCATACCCCACCCTCACTCTCACCCCCATCACTCCAACACCTCACATATGCCCCACTATCACAACCCACACATCCCAATACCAAGCCCTGCATTCAACAACAAAGCAAGGACACCCATCACCAAAGCATGTCCACTACAGATATCCACCCAGATCCCCAAACCAACCATCACACAAGGTCCTACACAAGAATGCAAGCACTGGAGTACAGGGTCACCCACCCATTGCACACACAGATGCAATAATCATGCCTTTACACCCCTGCAGGACTCCTACCCAACGTCACCGGACATGAGGTTCCAGACATGTCCACTCCCCCCACAGAAGAGGCCCACAGCGATGACAGCAGCTCTGTCCAACTTGATCAAGATGACCAGCCCAGCCCATCTGGGACCTCGGGACAGTTGGTTCCCCTGACACTGGCACAGGCCACCACAGAGCCTCCCCCCTCAGGAAACACCAGCACAGCACCCACCCAGCGGGCCCATCCCTCTGTCCCCAGGACACATCAAGCAGCAGCGTGTCCACCACTACAGGGAACCCAGGCAAACCCACCACCCCAAGAAAATCAGGGACCTTGGGACAGTGGCAGTGGGCACACTGTTCAGGGGACAGAGAAACAGGAAAACAGGGGAACTGGGAGGACTGCTGTGCGACAGGGGGAGGATATGCCCAGGGAACCCACTCTCCACGTGGCCCTCTCCAACATCATGGGAGCGTACCATCATTCCCAGGAGACGATGGCAACGGTACTGGCCACATTTCAGGAGACCCAGCGGCTGCAGGAGGAACAGTATTTGGGGATCGGGGAGGAACTCAAATCCATCAACACCACCCTGGTCACCATTGTAGGTGTGATAAAGGACCTTGTGAATACCAGGAGGGACACTGTGGCACAACAGGGGGCCCCTGACACTAGCCTGGATGATGAACAGCCCACCACCTCCGCCGGCGCTAGTGGACAGGAGGCACCGCCACAGGACCACGACACCAGTACCCCACCCCCTGCAGATGGAGAACCACCCCGCAAATGGTCCCTGAGATCCAGGACAAAGACAGAGAACAGTGCCAAGACCCCCATCAGGAAATGAGACCACCCTGAATGTCATCCTTCTGTCCCACTTCGTCACCCTGTCCATCCATCAACTGCCCTAGATCCACTTCCTATGCCCCTTTGGACAATGCACCTGTGAAACAAATAGACTGGACTCTACCATGGACAATCCTCCACCATCACCCCTGCCCATTTTACGACCCCCTCCACTAATTTGCACTGAAATAAACACCCTTGAATCACAAAACAATCTGGAGTCAGTCTGTGCTTTCACAAATGTGTATTTGCAATAACTAAGGAAAATAGCAATGTTGATTGTATTGTCAACATACCTATATCACACAGCTCTAGTGCATGAGGTAATATAGCAGAGGTCACACAGTGGGACCCACATCTGTGAAATGGAAAGGCAAAGTGACAAATCAGGGTCCATACACTGGGTGAAAGTGACAGACATATGATAGGTCTAACAATTGTATGAGATGTGTGAGCCAGTGACATCTTCTTACCTGTGTCTCACTGGAAGTATTGCTGGATAACCTTGTTTCTGTTGTTGATATCCTCTTCTTCTGCCTCCTCTTCTTCACTGTCCACAGGCTCCACAGCTGCCACAAGACCTCCTTCTGGACCATGCTCCTGCAGAAAAGGCACCTGTCATCGCAAAGCCAGGTTGTGCAGCATACAGCAGGCCACGATGATCTGGCACACCTTCTTTGGTGAGTAGTAGAGAGAACTACCTGTCATATGGAGGCACCGGAACCTGGCCTTCAGGAAGCCGAAGGTCCTTTCGATCACTCTCCTAGTTCACCCATGTGCCTCATTGTAGCATTCCTCTGCCCTTGTCCTGGGATTTCTCACTGGGGTCAGTAGCCATGACAGGTTGGGATACCCATAGTCACCTGCAAATGTCGAGGCACAACTGTTAGACACACACTAACCCTTAGGGACAACCCCAGACACCTATTCACATGGTATAGGGTCCTTGTCCTCACCTATTAGCCACACACGGTGCCTCTGGAGTTGCCCCATCACATAAGGGATGCTGCTATTCCTCAAAATGTAAGCGTCATGCACTGAGCCTGGAAACTTGGCATTCACATGGGAGATGTACTGGTCGGCCAAACACACCATCTGCACATAAATTGAATGGTAGCTCTTCCGGTTTCTGTACACCTGTTTACTCCTGCGGGGGGTACCAATGCCACTTGTGTCCCATCAATGGCACCTATGATGTTGGGGATATGTCCCAGGGCATAGAAGTCACCTTTCACTGTGGGCAAATCCTCCATCTGACGGAAAACGATGTAGATGCGCATGTGTTTCAGCAGGGCAGACAACACTCTGGACAACACGTTTGAGAACATAGGCTGGGACATCCCTGATGAAATGGCCACTGTAGTTTGAAAAGACCCACTTGCCAGGAAACGGAGTACTGACAGGACCTGCACTAGAGGGGGGATTCCTGTGGGATGGTGGATAGCTGACATCAGGTCTGGCTCCAACGGGGCACACTGTTCATTGATTGTTGCACGATCAAGTCTGTAGGTGACTATTACGAGTCTCTCTTCCATTGTCGACAGGTCGACAAGCGGTCTGTACACCAGAGGATGCCGCCAACTCCTCACCTGCCCCAGCAGACGTGCCCTATGGAAGGGGACAGCGAGCAGAGAGTCAGCCAACACTGAGGTATTAAAAAAATTATTATTGCACACATTTGTCAATCCGCAATGTGCCTGTCACTGTGTGCATGCAAGGCCTGGATAGGTGTGACGCATTTAAAAATAATGCCATGTGGCACCCTGAAATGGCGGCTGCCTGACCTGTAAGGTAGGACAAGGGGATATGAGGTAACTGCGCTGGCGTTGTACACCGTCGCGGTAGGCGGTCGAAGACCGTGGGGCAATCCTGCATTGGTTAACATTGGACCCTATTGGTCCCAGGAGCCAATGACGATGTCTGCCGGCGGTGACGGTACGCACTGCCGCGGACGTCACCGCCATTTTCTGTCTGTTCACTCACTTGATACATGACCTTCGACAGGAGAGGACCTACACTGCAAGTGCTGCTGTGACCTCAGTCTGGAAGCGAAGATGGCTCATGTGTCTGGGGAAAGGGCCCTTGCCTTCACTTCGGAGGAGTCGGAGAAGTTAGTGGATGGTTTACTCCCCCAGTACACGCTACTCTATGGTCCTCCAGACAAACAGGTGAGTACACTGTGAGCATGCTGTATGGGCAATGCCTGTTTGGAGTGGTGTGGATGGAAGATACAGGGGGGACTGAGGCCTGCATGAGCGGACGCTGCGTGTATGTGCGTCAGGGCAAGGGTGGGAACGTGGGTCAATGACTGCGATGGTCCGGACGGTTAAAGATTTTCCTTTTCCCCTGTACTATTCCTCTAGGTCAGCGCCCACCAGAAGAAGGATATTTGGCGTGCAGTCGCCAAGGACGTCCGGACCCTGGGGGTCCACCACAGACGGAGCACCCACTGCCGTAAAAGATGGGATGACATTCGCCGCTAGAGCAAGAAGACGGCGGAGGCCCAGCTGGGGATGGCCTCCTAATGTGGGAGGGGTGCCCGTCGCACCATGACCCCCCCTGATGTTCCGGATCCTGGCGGTGGCCTATCCGGAGTTGGATGGGCGCTTGAGGGCATCACAGCAGCCACAAGGGGGTGAGTACAGTCACATCCATGTGACTCTGCACACATTACGAGGTGTCTGGGTGGGGGAGGTGGGCTGTGGGTTCCCCTAGGCCAGGGCGAGTTTTGTAGGCAAGGTCCCTTCGTGAGGCAGGCTATGTGGCACCCCAACCCCAAGAGTGGTAAGAGCCAACTACACCTAGTCAGGCTCCTGTGACTTCCATGTGTGCAGCAATCGGGCATCGGCCTTGTACCCCATGTCCTGGTGACTAATTAGGGAACTCTAAGTGCATGGCGTAGTGCAGAGGGCTGCTGTGTTTGTAGTGTCCACCAACAGTAGTGGTATTGCATGCACTGAACATGTCTTTCTTCTGTCTCCCCCCCTACTTTTTGTGGTCTCCCTGTTCTTGTGTGCATTAGCATCATCAGGCAGAGGAGCAGTGGCACCGGAGCAGGAGGGACCTGCATCTCACATGGCCCTGGAGGGCGAGACAACGGAGTCTGAAGCCACCAGTGGGACGGAGGGCGAGGGGAGCTCCACGGCGGGGACAGGAGGTGACATCAGCGACAGGGACTCTTCCTCAGATGGGAGCTACCTTGCGGTGGCGGGCCCCTCCGTGCCCCACAGATCAACAGGTACAGCCGCCACCCCCCCTACCTGCACCGCCCTCCCAGCAGCCCCTCAGCGTGTGTCCCGTAGCCACTCACCCAGGAGGGTGGGCATCTCCTTTGCCCCAGGCACCTCAGGCCCTGTCCCAGTCAGGCCTGCTGCCCTCTGTGAGGAGGCTATTGACCTCCTGAGATCCCTCACTGTTGGGCAGTCTACCATTCTGGATGCCATCTAGGATGTAGAGAGGCAGTTGCAACAAACATATGCATACCTGGAGGACATTCATTCTGGCCAGGCAGCCCAACAGAGAGCATTTCAGGCTCTGGCCTCAGCACTGATGGCAGCCATTGTCCCTGTGTCCAGCCTTCCCCCTCCAACTTCCTCCACCCAGACCCAATCCCCAGTACCTCAGCCTATCCCAAGCACACCATCAGACCAGCATGCACACACCTCAACACACAAGGGTGGCTCTGGCAAACATAAGCACCACACATCCCACAGGCACTCACACAAGCATCATACCCATGCAAAAACATACCAACATCCACTGCCTCCACTGTGTCCCCCTCCTCCACGTCTTCCTCCTCCCTCCCTGTCTCGTCTCCACTCACACCTGCATGCACTACATCTTCATCCACTACCTCCATCACCAGCACATCCATCACCACACACTGCTCACGTGCACTCACCACCCCCACTACAATTCACACATCCCCTGTGTCCTCTACCAGTGTGCCTGTGAGCCCTCCTCCCAAACTACACAAATGCAGCCACACACCCACCCAACAGCCATCCACCTCACAACAGCCTCCAGCCCATGCACCTTCACCCACAGTCAGCAAACGTACACCTCCTACAACCACTACCTCTTCCTCCACTCCCAAACCCCCTCCATCTACCCGTCCCAGTGTGTCTAAAAAGCTTTTCCTGTCTAATATTGACCTCTTCCCTACACCTCCCCCCGTCCGTCCCCTAGGGCCCGCCTTTCCAGGTCCCAACCCAGCACCTCAGCCACCATATCACCGGGCACAATGGTGCCAGCAACTGCGGGCTTTTGGAGTGCGCCAAGCAACAGGGCTGCCAGTGTTCTATGGAGCAAGGGCAAGGACATTCCGTCACCTCCAAAAGTAAAAAAGTTGCCCACATCCTGGAGGGAGAAGGCAAAAACACCTGCCACCAAGGGCTCAGGCAAAACAAAAGTGGATAGTGATGCCACCCTCCAAGGTGGGGAAGTGCCAGAAAATCAAGAGCAGGTCCATGTCGACGCCAACCTGCATGGCGGACAAGACTGCCACCAGCACGCCACCTGCACCGCCACCAGCACCGCAGTCACTGAGCCCACCACCAGCACTGCCACCACAAAGACCGCCGCCAGCACCGCCGCCACAGAGCCCGCTGCCAGCACCGATGCCACAGAGTGCGCTGCAAGCACCGACGCCACTAACACCGCCAGCGGGCCCGTAACATCCTGAGCCAGTGACACCACCGCAGACATGGCTGCCATCCCCAGTGGTCAGTCGTACGAGGCTTGTGGTCAGTCCCAGGAGCCTGGGCAGCTTGCATGATGCACCACCGTCAGTGGAGTATCACATCCACTACCTCTGTGCTTGGCAGGATGAAGCACTCTGGACACAAAGCTCCCTCCAGAACCAGTGGAGTATCACATCCACTACCTCAGTCCTTGGCAGGATGAAGCACTCTGGGCACAAAGCCCCCTCCAGAACCAGTGGAGTATCACATCCACTACCTCAGTCCTTGGCAGGATGAAGCACTATGGGCACAAAGCCCCTTCCAGAACCAGTGGAGACTGTTATCCACTTGAGAGACTGTGGCTTTGCACTCCCCAGGATAAAGCAATGGGCAACCCACCCACTTGAGAGACTGTGGCTTTGCGCTCCCCAGGATAGAGCAGTGGGCAACCCACCCACTTGAGAGACTTGAGAAACTGTGGCTTTGCACTCCCCAGGATGGAGCAGTGGGCAACCCACCTACTTGAGAGACTGTGGCTTTGCACTCCCCAGGATAGAGCAGTGGGCAGCCCACCCACTTGAGAGACTTGAGAGACTGTGGCTTTGCACTCCCCAGGATAGAGCAGTGGGCAACCCACCCACTTGAGAGACTTGAGAGACTGTGGCTTTGCACTCCCCAGGATAAAGCAGTGGGCAACCCACCCACTTGAGAGACTGTGGCTTTACACTCCCCAGGATAGAGCAGTGGGCAACCCAACCACTTGAGAGGGTTGAGAGACTGTCGCTTTGCACTCCCCAGGATACAGCAGTTGGCATGGGGCCCCCTCGTGGAGCTGGCATCGTGCACTCATCCAGCGGGGTGCACCGCCTTCCCCCTGAGGTGCCTGTTTCATTTAGATGTGATGCCCCTGCAGTTTTATTTCTGTTTGGAGTCTAGTATCGACTGTGGGCCTTGCCCATGCATTTTGGGCCCAGTGGTCCACGGACTATGAATGGTGCACTATCCGGACTTGTGTAGTTGGTGTACATAATTGTTTATACTGTATTTCAAGTTTTGACTAATGGATTTTTATTTATTACAACCGTTCAACTCATTTCCTTTTGTACTTGCGTTCTTCCAGAGGGGCTGGGGGGGTGCAAATGTGATGTTGCAGCATGTTTTTGTGTGTATGTTGTTGTGGGTGAGGGTGGGGGTGGGGGTGTTGCGTGTGTGTGTGTCACTCTTTTCCCTCCCACCTCCCCTGTGTTGTAGGTGCAGTACTCACCGTGGTCGTCGTCGCCGTCTTTCCTGCTCCTGGTAGAGGAGCAGGAATACCATCGCAGGGAGTATTTGGAGTTCTGGCTCCCTGGCGTCCTGGTTCCTCGTGAAATGTGTAGAGTTGAGTGTTTTCCCTTCCAAGTCCTGTTTTTGCCATGTTTTTGTTCATGTTGGTTCCGCCCTGGAAAAGGTGGCGGATTGGCCTCTCATAATAGTGTGGGCGGTACACTGTCTTCCGCCTGTCTGTTGGCGGTGACCGCCGCAGTGTTTGTTTGTTCCGCCGTGGCGGTCGGAGTGTTAAAGTGGCAGTCTATGTTGGCGGTTTCCGCCATGGTCGTAATTCCATTTTTTTTACCGCCGTCCTGTTGGAGGTCTTACGGCCGCTTTAACACCAACCGCCATGGTTGTAATGAGGGCCTTAGTGGCCAACCACCAGTCCATAGTTAAAATACTCATGTTAGACTGTGGGAGGAAGCGATTTACCCCCATGTAATGATGCCAAGAGGACATGGTTCGGTGTATGGTCCTAGTGGCAGTACAATTACGTTCGGTCCGCTCCTTATCTATGTTTAGAAGGGGAAAGGAGGTCAGTAAAAGACTGCAATGTCACGAGTTCTGTATAAGCGGGAGAAGATCTGTGACTCACCTCTGTAAAAACAAAGAATTCTGTGCAGTATAAGGGGAGTAAAGAATCATGCACACAGTGGTTGTGAAATGATTTACTTCTCATCAGAAGGTGCACCATGGCTAAATAGTTACGATGGGCTGTGGTATCAGTATTAATGGAAGCACACAATGGCGGGATAACTGTGGCTGGCTGAGGTGACCTTGCCCCATCCACAATGAAGATAGCTTTGATGCGTGACGTCTTGCAAGTTGAGAGAAGGGCAGGCGTTCCAAAAGAGGCTTGCAATGCTGATGGCATCTGCAGGAACCACGTGGGGGTGTGTTGATCCTAGTATTTGGGATAGCGCTACCTCCTAAAAGTGATAAAGGGGGCATAAAATAACCCAAAGCCCTAACATGTGAGTTGTACATGTGAATGTGACCTCCACAAAAATACAAATTCAAAGAACTTCCACGGCAAGGAAGAGGAATAAAACCTGTGGAGTGCATGTATATTTCAAATACCACATTAGCATGCCACTAAGAATATCAGCTAAGAGGTGCCCACTGTAGATGTAATCCGATCACATTGCCTTTAGTTACTTGATGAGGGAAAATGTAATAAGGAAGCATGCATGTAAGCAGAGAACAGGAACAACTAAATATTGCATCCTTTTAGCGCAACCACTATAACCAATGGTTAAGGCAATGGGAACCTTATGTACTTGCAGGCCGACCAGCTGACCACAATGTAATAAAAAGCTCTAGTGCAACCACATGGAGAAAATAGATATCAAAAGCGATATGTGTGTAAACTGATAACTTTACATCATACAGGAGACTGAACCTTGTAGGCAAGGGTATGTCAAAGTAGATCAAAATTATTAAAAACAGCAATGCATCTTTGTACATTATAAATCGATGTCCGTAGCATTATCTAGGAGAGTCCATGGGACCTAAAGGTGAATGCACAAAACAACCATCTGTTTAATCAGTCAACTCAGCTACATATGCATGCCACTCTTCTGCAATATTCAGTCCCTGGTTAATCGAATTCCAAATTTCAATCCACTTTGCCTCTCTTTTCTTGAGGATTACTGTAGGGTCACCACCTCTTAATAGAGTTGTGATAATATCAATTAATTGCCATTTAAAGCCATCTGTGGAAAGATTTATCTCTTTGAAATGTGATACCATCGGAGGAGTAATGAGTGAACACCTAATCTGGCTGAGATGCTGGCAAATGTGAGTCTTAATCAGCTGTGATGTTTGTCCTATGAATATTAGTGAACAGGGACACCATATAACATATACAACATTTTTAGGATTGTAATTGGAAAATAATTTTTTATCAATTTTCAATAAATCAAGTTCAAAAGTCTTGGTGTCAGATGTGAAAGCACACGCTACACACTTCTCACAGCGATAGTGCCCCAAGAGCGGTGGGAGGCCCCAAGCTGTGTCTAACCTTAGAACTTCTTTTGGAGTCACATTTTTGTTGGCAGAATGAAGAAGATGATCCTTTATGCTCCTCTTGCCTTTCTTGAAAGCAAACATAGGTGGTTCCAGTGAGTCATGAATACTCTGTAAAATGGGCCACTTATTGTTCACCAGTTTCTCTCCGGGACAGTACCAGGCTTGTTTCATGGCTGCTTTTATAATCTTTTTAGGGTAACCTCTAGAGAGAAGCATATCTTGCTGTGTGTACTCTTCTCCAAAGTGGTTTTCCTTCAATGAGCAGTTTCTTCAAAGACACAGGAAATGACCAAACGGCAGGCTATTTCTAAGGGCCCTAGGATGTGACTATTGTAAGAGAGCAAGTTATTCCTGTCTGTTGGTTCACGATACAAACTTGTGTACAGTCTACCTTCCCTATGTCTGATCATGAGATCAAGAAAAACAATTTCAGAATTAGTAATAGAGAAAGTGAAGCAGAGATGTTCCTCAACCTGCTGCAAATAAGTTTCAAAATCATGCAGTTCTTGTTGAGGACCTGACCAGATAAAAGAAATATAGCCAATATAATGTTTCCAACACTTGATGTTGGTCCGATATCGATTAGTGGAACACAGAACATGTCTGTGCTCAAACACATGTACTTCAATATTCATCAGATTTGGGGCAAACATACCCTACATTGTTGAAAATATTGGTAATCATACTTGAAGTAGGTGTTCCGAAATGCAATGCCAGACAAAGAGGTAATGAAGTCCATTGGAAGCAATACAGGATGCAGATGTTGGTTTAGGAGATTCTCAATGATAGTGATGTTGTCTTCCTATGGAATCTCTGTATGCAGGGAAACAATATCTAGTGTAACTAACCAATCTGTGACAGCATTAAAGGGCATACCTTCAATTAAATTCACCAAGTGGGTGCTGTCCGTCACATAGGTCTTTTGTAAGGGCACACTTCTTGAATGAAAACATTATTATATTTTCCTAGTGGTTCCAGAAAGGACACACATCCAGATAAAATGGGTCTGCCAGAAAGGTTCTAGTTGTCCTTAGGAATTGTGGGCAAAATACATAAAACAGGTGTTCTGGGATTATTTAAAAAAAAAAATATTCTCTTACTGAACATCTTTCCCTTTGTACACATAGATAAGGAGCTGTACCAAAGATATTTTATTTAAACAGCCGCTAGTACCATACCCTTGTTAACTAACCACATCATCTTGGCATCATTACATGGGGGTAACCCACTTCCTCCTGAATTCTAACACGGGTATGTTCACTTTGGTCTAATGGTTGACCACTAATTATTCTCTTCATTTTGAGTTTATATACAGTACAAGGGTCCCCAAATAAGTAGGCTTTATATAATTGCACCATTGGTGTTGTGCACCTGGTGTTTGGTTTTATTTTGTTTATCAGGTTGGTGTGCCATCATCTTCTTTCCAATTTGATCTTTATCTGTCCTTTTCTATTTTGTCAGTGTGTTCATTATTAAATGTTTGTGTTTTCTTTTATTTGTTTATTCCTGATGAGACCCCATATTGATTAAAGGGTTGAAACGTTGTTGACTGTGCTTTAAATAACCTAATATTGTGACCCTTTGAATCTAATTGGGTTATGTGCATGGACATTGATTAACTTAGGTAATTTTGGCTGAACTTTGGAAACCTTTTTGTTTGTTCTAACTTGTAAATGTGTATTTCTTTTATAGGTTGGAGGTTACATCCCTCTTGGGACATTTCACAATTATATATGAACCTTGCACAAATATATTGGTCTAAAGATTGGTTATTGTGTTTGACCATGTTCTTTTTACTAGTATTTGAGGCTGGCTTCCCTTCTTATCTTTCTACTGTTGTGTTAATAATGCAATTGTGCTTGGTTTTCAATGAATATTCGTTTATTAATTGATCAGAACCACTGTTTTTCGAAGAATGTTCACATGGCCCAGTTTCTTACTAGATAGGGCTGCCTATGAGGGCTTGTATGATTCCCACAATTTCACTAGCACCTTTTTTTACCCTTGAGTGATCTCTCCCTGTGGATCTATCAAGATGTCTCAAGAGGATTTTTTGTGAAAAAGTACTCCCTTACAGCATGTTCCATACCATCTCTAAGTAACTTATAGTAAGCATTTCTCACCAATATTATAAACTCCAAGAATCACAGGATCTTCACCATCTAAATGTAATCCCCAATTTCCTCTAAGTTCAAAAGTATGATCGCATTTAATTCTCCTGACAAAATTCGTATCTAATTTGGACTTCCTAGTGAATACACAGAATCTCCCATTATGTTGCCAATCGAATGCCAAAGCTGCTATGTTTTCTGCTCCCTTATTATCAAGCTCCTTCTTAGCCCAAATTGGAGTACGTGTGATTTGCAGCTCTAGTCATTATGGCCCACATTTATAGTTTTTGGTGCAATAATGCTCTAATACATTTTTGCATCAAAAACTTTACCGGCGGCTTGCATCGTTCTCGCGCATGCCGCGCGTCATATTAATAGAATAGAGCAAGCCAGTGTTAAGGCCCGGCTAGCTTCCTGGAATGCAACGCTAGTCGGGTGGGGGCGGCGGTAAGGAAGGAGGAGGTTGTGCCTCAAAAAATGGCACTAGCCTGGTTGGAGGCAAAAAAATGCCTCTAACCAGACTAGTGCCATTTCCAGGCACACAACCACCAAAAACATGACTCCTGTCTTAGGAGAGTCATGCCCACCACCCCAATGGCCAGCACAGGGGACAAGTGTCCCCTGGGCATGGTCACCTCACTGTGTGCCACGGAGGGGGCCTCAAGTTAGGCCCCCCCAGGTGGCAAAAAAAAATACTTATTAAAAATACTTACCTGGACTTACCTGCGATGGAGTTCCAATCCTCCGATGTCCCTCTCGTGGGGGTGGGGGTGTTCCTGGGGCTTGAGGAGGGCACCTGTGGACCCATTCCATGGTGTCTGACCATGGAAATGGCTCCACAAGTCCCCTAACGCCTGGTCTGACCCAGGTGTTAAATAATGGTGCTAAGCAAGCTTTGCCCCATTATTTAGTCCCGCCTCCCACCTGTGCGTCATTTTAGCATGGGTGGATGAAAATGGAGCTATGGGGATAGCACCATTTTTGGATGGGAACACCTACTTTGCATCTCATTGACACATGGTAGGTTCACTCATCCAAAAAATGGTGCAATAACGTCAAAATATAAATATGGAGTTGATTTTGCCCCACATTTGTGTAGAAAAAGTGATGCAAATTTGGTGTAAAAAGAGTATAAATATGCCACTACGTTTCTTCTCCTGTCTTCTGCTGAACCTATGAATTTATTTTCCACAGCTGTCAGTATGCATGTTAAGTTGTGTCTATGTGCATAAGCTGGGTCTAATGTCAAAGCAGACTTCAAGGAATTTTCAACCATTTCTAATGATTTAGGGGGTCATTCTGACTTTGGCGGGGGCCGCCCCCAAAGTTACCCCGTCGAAAGACCGCGGGGGTCATTTCGACTTTCCCGCTGGGCCGGCGGGCGACCGCCAAAAGATCGCCCGCCGGCCCAGCGGGAAAGGCCCTGCAACAATTAAGCCGGCTCCGAATGGAGCCGGCGGAGTTGCAGGGGTGCGACAGGTGCAGTTGCACCCGTCGCGATTTTCACTGTCTGCAATGCAGACAGTGAAAATCCTTGTGGGGCCCTGTTAGGGGGCCCCTGCACTGCCCATGCCATTGGCATGGGCAGTGCAGGGGTCCCCAGGGGCCCCACGACACCCGTTCCCGCCATCCTGTTTCTGGCAGTGAAAAGCACCAGAAACAGGCTGGCGGGAAGGGGGTCGGAACTCCCATGGCAGCGCTGCAAGCAGCGCCGCCATGGAGGATTCCCCCAGCCGGGGGAAATCCGGCGGAAAACCGCCAGACCCGGCTGGGCGACCGCCGCTTCAAAGCCGCGGTCGGAATACTGAATGAAGCACCGCCAGCCTGTTGGCGGTGCTTCAGCCGGCCTCCACCCTGGCGGTCAGAGACCGCCAGGGTCGGAATGAGGCCCTTAGTGTCAGATTGATGATTCAAATGTTTCAGCATCTCTCTGAAAAGACAAACGGCCTGATTTAGATCTTGACAGTGTTACCACCAAGCTGCGTTGGACCCGAAAAGACTGTCAAGTCAACGATGTCCTGCCCGTCATATTCAAATTTGTGACAGCTCTGCAAGCAGTGGACTGGCGAAGGATTTCTGATGGAGGGAGATGTCAGGAGACCCAATGTACTTCGTACAATGGCAGGGGTTACGGTATAGGGGTAAGTGACATACACACACACTGTCCCTTAGCCATATGTTTCCTCCTCCACTACACAATACACCATCATCCATTGCAATTCCAACACAACACAAGCAGTACATGCAGAAAAGACACATTGGCATACATCCATGATAAAAAATACACACACCATTGACATTGCACCAGCCGCGGCCCGTCCTTTAGGGTGGAGGGGCCACACCCCCCCACCTTTTGCCCCTCACGAAGAGTGGCTGTCAAGCTGAACAACGGTCAGCCTGACAGACTCTCTTCATGTTCAGCTCAGGCAGCCAGGAGTGAGACATGCATGATTTGCGCAGAATCCTGGCTGCCTCAGCTGAACTTTGCTGGACTGAAGAGGCCACAGCTCCTATGGACGTGACATCCTCGGCTCGGCAAAGGTGCCTTGAGTCCCTCCCCCTCGGTGACGAGGGGAAGCGTCACCCATTGACTCCGACCTGTGCGTTTCAGGTTTAAGCCCTGAAGCATCCAGGGCGAGTGTCAATCAGGGACATCTTGTCACAGAGTGGGATGGGGTCAGAAGTCTCATTGACCCCATCCCACTCTGTGACGAAGTTGGGACTGCTACCTTCCCTCCCTGGCTGACCTCCAAGCAGTAGTCCCAACCCTCCTGAGACCTCCGAGCTGAAGCTAAGTGTGTGTGTTTTTTAAATGAATGTTTGGTGCGTGCGTGTATGTTTGAATGTTTATGAGTGTTGTGAATGGATGTGCATGCGTGAGTGAATGAATGACTGTGAGTGTGCTTCACACCCATCCCCCTCACTCCTAAAATTCCCGGCCACTACTGCACTGCACCCACATATCACACAATCACAAAAATCAACACAACTATACACCATCTACACAAACTCACACACAAGCACAACTTCACACATCAAGATAATGTCTGCCGCACAACAACACTCACCTGAATGTGTCACACAACAACACAACATAAACAACATTCATCTCACATGCAAGTAACACACATACAGACAAAACCATGCCACTTACTCCAGCTCTCTCCACCTCAACCAGCCAAACCACACACACACCCACACACACACACATGTACTGACTCACATACAGAACAGATGACATAAATCTACGAGTACAGGTCCCCTTGCAATGCACATACATGGACACCAGTGACAAGTGTGAATGTTCCGTCATTGTGGTGCCAGCATTGATTTGGCAATGAATACTGACAACACAATGACATTTGTATAGGCGGCCTTATGTGTGTTGTGCCAGTGTGTCCCCATCTGTGTCTGACACACTTGTGTTCCTGACAAATGCATGTCACAGTAATTTAAAAACATTACTGTGACGTATATATGCCTGCAGTGGTCCCAACCTCCTGTGCAGTCCACACCCAACATACCCTGGCAATGTGGCATCCCTAACTTTAAGTCCAGCGATGGGGGAGGTTGTGTTTTCTGTGTGGGTCATGGCAGCAGTCACAGCAGGTTTTGTCCAGTCGGGTCAAGTTGAAAACTGTAAGTGGAATGGGGAAAAATGTGAATTTTCACCTCTTTCCCTCCTCAATCAGCTGACTTAGAAGTAGAGGTGGGACTGCCACATTTGCTTGTTGCTAAGGCACATCCAAATCTGGATGGCGGGAAGGTTAGCTAGGATCACGTTGGTATCCACTTTCCCTCTCCAACCGTCAACACCGATGGTGTTACTTGGCAGAGATGGCAGTTCGAATGCAGGCTTTGGTCAATGGGTCCACCAACATCTAAAGGAGGTGGGGGAACCTTCAGAACAGTGGATGGGTTTTCAGTCAAAAACTGAATGGCAGGACCGTTACCACCAGCATCTAGATGTGTCTACGTGAAACTCTTTTTCATCAAATAAGGGTAAACAATCATCAGTTGAAAATTGTGCTTTTGGAATACTTGTGGGTGTATTTCCTCCTACATTAGAGGGTGTAGGTTAGCTCAATCCTAGAAGCAAGGCAATCAGTACTATCGATCTTGCAAATAGCACTGCTGTGTACAGATATCTACATCTACTCGCATTATTTCTAGTTTCCATGTCTTTTCTGAATTTAGACCTGTTTATTTAAATGTAGTAGCAGCGATGGTTCTCTTTATTCACCACTTAGGTAAAATCAGCAAACAATGTCCCTGCAACAAGTTCAAATGCCATTTGCAAACCTTTGTGAGTCTGCGTTAGCCCTAGCACGTGTTCTTCTAAATGACAACCCTACAATGTCTCAGCAGGCTTGGACCTTGGTACTCTTCTACATTCCCTACAATGTCTGATAAATGTCTTTTATAAATGCACCGTTCAAATTCACCAACAATCACATCCAGGACAAAGTGTCTCAATCTGTCTAGAAGCAATGCAAACTCAAAGTTCAATTCAGCCACAAAGTTCAGTTTAATGAGACTCAGCTGTATTCGAATTGCTATAGCAAAAGATTCAAAATTCTCTCTTCCTGTCATTGGCAGCAAAATATGATCATTCAGGTGAGAAGTACCTCCAAGAGGGTTCTTTTGCTGTTTTTAATCTCTGGACTACTGGACCTTCACCATCACTGTTATTTAGGCCAGATTCCTCAGTCTCTTCCGGAATAGTGTATGGCACTTTTTTTTCAGGCAGATTCTGTTCTCTTAGCCACGGGTCTCCAGGAACAACTTGCTTTGCTATAGCTCTAAGTGCTTCGTCAGGATCTGAGTTTGATGTAGTCAACACCTCTGGATGCGACCCTCCTGTACTGACTTCAACTGCTAACTCACTCAGACCTCCTCAGACTGAATGTTTGCTCTCCCAGTTTTGGGCTGGCCCCAAACAGCTTGACTGCCCTGCTCCCTTTGTCTCACTGTAACCACTGGCATTTCAGGAAGAGGTGCTGTTACATCATCAAGGGGACACATGAATCTGGGCTATGTGCTGCATGCATGCAGTTGGGGAGACCTCCACACTTAACAGTGGTTGTAGCGACCAAGATCTCTTGATAAGGTCCTTTCCACCAAGGTTCCAAGCACATCTCGCTAAGGTGTTTCTTCACCATATCCCAGTCACCGTGACTGAGAGCATGGCACTGCCCTTGTTTCAGCAGAGCTGTAGTCTCTCCAACCTGAGAGGACACAGAATGCACCACATCAGCCAGTCCTTTGCAGGAATCAAGAACCACATCATCTGTAATGTTCACAAGCACATTTGCAGGCACAGCTGGCAATCTCATGGCTCTTCCATAATGATTTCATTGGGAGACAGTCCTGTTCTCCTATCTAGAGTACTGCAAGAACTCAATTACACAAAGGGCTACACATCATGCCATTCCAAGGAAGTGAAACATACACTTTAGCCAGTCTGGAATTTAGCATTCCGTTGCTTTGTTTCACCAAACCTGACGCCTCAGGTCAACAGCTGCAATGTAGTCTCTGCTTCACTTGTAATGTTGCACACAATAATTTCAAGGTCTCTGTGGTATCCACTACGTGGGTGCTTTGGCACGAGCATAAGAATGAGAGGAGCCAGCACGAGAGTGAGAATTTGGAGAATGTGGAATGCGAAGTAAGTGGAATGTGGGAGGCGTTTGTGGGTGAGCCGTTGAGAAGGAGAGACAGAGATGGCATGAAGAGATAAGGAGGTGGTTGGTGTAGGACTCGTTGTACGACTTATTTACAGAATAAACTTGCCTTTGTTTAAACTCTGCAAGTGTCGACTCCCGCCGGTCATTCTCACATTTGGAGACGAGGATCAAAGGTGGAATCCACTGTGAAAGTGAAGAGAGGCAATCTCCGAACGGCGAAGAACACGTCTCGGCAGTCCTGACAACACAATCTTTAAGACTTCGGTCATCCAAGGTACGTTGCGCTTGTACCTGGGTTTTGTTTTTACTCTCCGCCTGTTAAGCCCTTCAGCGCGAGAGTCTTCATGCGCGGCCCTGGCAACGCTTAGCAACGCGTCTTTCAGGAAACACACACATCGTGTTTGGCAACGGTAACTAGGACGCGCTGGGAGTTGGCGTCGTAAGCATGAACCATGGACATAGCAACAGTAACTAGGACGCGCTGCACGGTCGCGTCTTATTCGAGGCATGACATTTAAAGGATTCAGTTTCAGTAACTGTTTTTTTTTTTTTTTTCTTTTGTAATGTTTTGATTCGCTGGGAGTTTGAAATTTGTCTTTGGATGCTCCTGCAGCAGTTAATATTTTCTACGGAGGGAAGACTTGTAGCTACGGATGCGGGCGAGTAGGGTCAGAGGGTAGTTTTCCCCAGTTGTGTGAACAGAAAAGAGGTTGCTATTAAGTGTGTCTCTAGACGACTGCAATCTCCTTGTCTTGTGGTTATCTACTTGATTTATAATTCAACAGTCATGCAGAATGTACCGGCTGCACCGTTTTTTTTAACCTCTCCAGGGGATCCACCTATACCATGGCAGAAGTGGAAAAAAGTCTTTAACAATTATGCTAGGGTGTGTGGTACTTCTCTGAGCGCAGAAAGGAAGACATCACTTTTAATGCACTGTTTAGGGACGGAGGGCCAAGAAGTCTTTGAAAATCTTCCGGAGCTATCTGATGCAGATTCAAATGGTCTCAATGAATTTGAGATTTCGTTAAAAAAACTGGATTCACATTTTCTACCAAAAGTGAGTACTGTTCTAGAAAGATACCAGTTCGGTAAAAGGATGCAACGTCAAGGAGAGACCATCGAACAGTATATAACAGAACTCAGGAGACTTGCTTCCACTTGTGCGTTTGGAGGTACTTATGAGGAACGTTTAAGGGATCAATTCATGCTGGGGTGTTCCTTGGAAAAAGCAAAGGAGAGCATGTGGCAGAAAGATAATCCATCCCTGGATGAAGTTCTGGTATTAGCCAGAACGTGTGAACACTCCAAGAAATGTGTTGAGGTCCTTCGTAAAGACTCCATTGTATTGGACACAACAAGAGAAGAAGGTGCTTCAGTGAAAGTGATACGATGTAACAATACTGGCAGTAAAGGTGCTGGAGAATCGGCAGTGACATTGACGAAGAAAACTTTTACTGGAAAGTGTTTTAGGTGTGGGAATATAGGCCATATGGCCAATAACAAGGATTGTCCTGCCCTAAAAATGCTTTGCAGAAGTTGTGGTAGAGTTGGACATTTGGCAAAATGTTGCAGGATGAAGAATAACATTAAAAAAATAAGAGAAGTGTGGTGTGATAGTGACACAAATGTTACGGAAGCAGTAAATGTTGTTGACACAAATGTTACGGAAGCAGTGAATGTTGTCCAGGTTTTGCAGACGGGTGTTGGGTCTTCTGGTGGTCCTGTAGAGTCAATTTTGGTTAATGGTAAAAGTCTTAAAATTCTCTTTGACTCTGGGGCAAAAATCACATTGATACCAAAAACATTTTATGATCAGAATTTAAAAGGGTCGGTTGAGTTATGCAAACCAGATGTGATACCCAAGGGTTATGGTGGTGAGCCAATAAAGCTGCTGGGTTACTTTTGGGGAAGTATAGAATTCAAAGAACGCCTAATTCCAGCAAAGATATATATTTCTGTAAAAGGAGACTCTTTGATTAGTTGGTTTCATCAACGTGATCTTCGAATTCTACTTGATCCAAATGAAGATCCCCCGGTAAGACTTAAGGAAAATCACATGGTTCAATCTGTGTCAGAAGATCTATGTGGTTGGGTGGAAGAATTTCCAGAGGTATTTAGCAAGACATTAGGTTGTCTTAAGAATTATGTGCATAGAATCAGGCTTAAGCCAGGAGCACAGCCGAGGGTGGCGAAAGTAAGGAATGTTCCCTTGTTGGTAAGAGAAAAAATGAAAGCTGAGATAGACAAACTCATTGCGAGTTGAATTATTCAGGAGGTTGAGGCTTCAGAATGGGTGGCACCAGTGGTGATGGCAAGGAAAGCTAATGGCGACGCTAGGCTCTGTGTTGACCTTAGAGACCTAAACAAATCTGTCATAGTAGATCACTATCCACTCCCAAATATTACTGAACTGTTGTGTTCACTTTGTGGGGCAAGGCACTTCTCTACCCTAGATTTGACCTCTGCTTACCATCAGATAGAGCTGCATAGGTCTTCCCAGGAACTCACCACTTTTACCACACCATTTGGTACCTTTAAGTTCCTAAGAATGCCGTTTGGGTTAATTTCAGCGGCATCAGTCTTTCAGAGGGCCATGGAAAGAATTTTGGGAGGCATGGAAGGGGTGAAAGTGTATCAGGATGACTTACTTGTCACAGGAACCAATCTTGTGGAACACAATACGAGATTGAGAATGGTCTTAGATAAGCTACGTAACAATGGTCTGACACTTAAGGCTGAGAAGTGCAAGATAAACATTCCCAACATCGAATATTTAGGTCATGAAATTTCGGCAAGGGGAATCCGTCCCAAAACAGGTTTAGTCAGCACTATCAAAAATTTACCAAGTCCACAAAATAAAGAAGAACTTCTGAAGTTTTTAGGGATGGCGGAGTTTTATAATAAATTTGTCCCATGTTTTGCAGAAAGAACCTATAACATGAGACAGTTATTAAGGAAGAGAGCAGAATTTAAGTGGGATCAGGCATGTGAAAGAGAGTATCAAGACATCAAAGTCAGTCTAGATAAGGCAGCGGATTTAGGAAGTTTTGATGCACGTGATGATATCATTCTGATGACTGATGCTAGCTCAAAAGGTCTTGGTGCGGTTTTATTGCAAAAAAAACAAGGTCAATTGAGGACGATTCTGTTTGTGTCTAGATGTTTGAAGGAAGCTGAATTCAACTATTCTGTTGTTGAAAAAGAGGCGCTGGGTGTCTTTTGGGCAGTGAGAAAACTGAGGAAATTTTTGTGGGGACATAAATTTCAGATAGTGACGGACCACAAGCCTCTCATAGAGGTATTTACTAGAAAAGGATTAGAGATGATTTCTCATAGGATCAGGAAGTGGGTAGTGGCACTGCAAGAATTTATTTTTGTGATCTCCTATATGCCTGGGACATTAAATATTCAGGCGGATTGTCTTTCGAGACTTTGTATAAACACAGGAAAAGAAGACGAGATTTTTGAAGGAGGGTGTTTTGCAGACATAGTGGATGATGAGGAGATAAAAGTTTGTATAGTTACAGAGGGAGCGATTTCAGAACCAACATGGATGGATGAGTTATCTAAAGATGCCACTTTGCAGCTAGTGCTGGATAAGGTCATTAATGGTTGGGGTGTCAAAGAAAAACTTGATGAAGAATTGTCAGGTTTCTGGCAAATAAAAAATGAATTATCTGTGGTGAAAGGGCTGTTAATGAGAGGCAGCAAGTTGGTTCCCCCAACTAGTTTGAGAATGGAACTTGTTAATTGTGCTCACTCAAGTCACATGGGCATATCCAAAACGAAGGAGAGATTGAGAAATTCCTACTGGTGGCCTGCCATGGACATGATGGTAGAAAGGGCAGTGAGGAATTGTAATGAGTGTGTGTGTTCGGATAAGGTGTTGAAGTGTAGGATTCAACCCATGGTCATGCGTGAAGAGTCCTCTGGTCCCTGGGTTGATATAGCCTTAGACATTTTATGTCCAATAAGACTGAATTCTACTGACCGTTATATTTTAGTCTGCATAGACATGTTTTCACGTTGGCCAGAAGTCAGATTTGTGAATTCTGTTGAATCAAAGGGCGTAATTAATTTTTTAGATGACTTATTTGAAAGAGAGGGTTTCCCCTCTACTTTGTTAACTGACAATGGAGTGCAATTTGTTTCTGAAGCAACAGAGTCCTTCTTGAAAGAAAGAAATGTAGTACATAAGAGAACAGCTCTTTATCACCCAGAATCCAATGGAGTTGTTGAGCGCTTTATAAAAGTGTTGAAGCAATGCATGCAGTTAGCGCTAGTTAATGGTGTTGAGTGGGAGGGTAATGTGAAGAGAAAAGTTCGAGAATATCGTTTAACGCCACACTCCACCACAGGGGTCACTCCTTTTCAATTGTTTAAGGGTAGGGCACCCTACAGTGAGATGGAACCTAGGTGGGTAACGGAGAAGAGAATGGAGGTCAATGATCAAGTGGGTAACATTGAAGGTTGGAGAGAGAGAGAGAGAGGGGTGAAAGCAAAAAGAAAGTCGTGGTATGACCAGCGTAAAGCTGTAAAGAGAACAGTGTTGTGTGAAGGAGATTATGTTAAAATAAAGTCTCCTAGAAAGGAAGGGAAAATATCTAAATTTAAAGGTCCTTTTAAAGTCATAAAATTGTTCAAAAATGCTGTGAAAACAGATGATCACAGGATTTGGAATTTGAATAGAGTGGCCAAATGTTTGGAGCCTGGTGTAGGTCAAAGCATGTTCTCAGATGCAACTGCTCGAGAGGCTCGAAATGCTTTAAGTCTTCCAAACACAAGAGATCCTACTGAGACTCGACCGAAGAGAAATGCATCAACACCGTTATGGTTCAAAGATTATGTAATGTGAACATTGAACTTTGTTTTTTTGGGACTTTGTGATGCTAATTTCAAGTGGTTTGTGTTGGTAGGCATCTAACATAATCTGCTTATTACTCAAGTATTATTGATGTTTAAGTGTTATTAATGCATAGTTCCGTTAACTTATTTGTTTCTTTATTTGTTTTTTCGAGTTGATATGAGGAAGATGGTGTGGTATCCGCTACGTGGGTGCTTTGGCACGAGCATAAGAATGAGAGGAGCCAGCACGAGAGTGAGAATGCGAAGAATGTGGAATGCGAAGTAAGTGGAATGTGGGAGGCGTTTGTGGGTGAGCCGTTGAGAAGGAGAGACAGAGATGGCATGAAGAGATAAGGAGGTGGTTGGTGTAGGACTCGTTGTACGACTTATTTACAGAATAAACTTGCCTTTGTTTAAACTCTGCAAGTGTCTACTCCCGCCGGTCATTCTCACAGTCTCATTATTAAAATGAGTCCCTCTGTCTGACTCCAGAGATGTCTGGAACCTGAACTGTGGAACGAATTCTCTTAACAACAACTTTGCTACTGTGAGACTGTCATTCCTCCTAGTCTGGTAAGCTTCAACCCATCACAAGAAAATGCATACAAACACAGGACATACCTCATTCCATTGAACGCAGGCCTCTCAGTGAAGTCTTACTGCATCTGAAGGGGCCTCAGATCTTCCTATATGACTCTTCAATGTTAATGAAGTTCTTTTTCCTAAAATTCATCTGCTGGCATGGCACACAACTCATCTGTGACACAATGCTTCAGCCATCAGTCTGAACCTAGGATTGAACCATGTCAGACAAAACAACCTCACCATCACATCTCTTCTTACATGAACTGGGCTGTGTTAATGCCTCTCTATAGGGGGCAACAGGCTTGATGGTAATACAGGTCTTCCATCACTTGAAACCCTAATATCATCCTCATGTCTTTTGACACATTCTGGTCTAGTCCAACCTTGCTTTTCTGCTACTGACACTTGTTCCTGAATCTCTCAACTTCCTCCCATGTTTCTGTAGCCGCTAATAAGAGGTTGTAATACGTCTCATCTGTTCCCTCATTTTGACATTCACCATTGAAAGCACCAACATTTAGGACACTATGGTCCTCATTTTGAAATTAGTCATTAGTGCACTTTTTCCCCATTCCGATTCGGAGACCCAGAAGAGGTCAAAACTCCCCATTTTGACCATAACTGCCCAAAGTCATGGGCGACACCAAAGCCATATTGTCTGTCTGTGAAAATGGTCACCTTCAACTGGTCTGAAACACAGAATGCTCTTGTGAGGGCAATCAATTCAGCCACTTGTGCTGAAAATACTTCTTGAAGCCAGGCAGCTTCGACCACACCTGAGACAGTATAGATTGGGTAGGCAGGTCTCAGGTTTCCCGAATGGTTTTGTGAGAGGTGCCATCAACAAACATTACATATTCTGATTCAGGAAGTAGCACATGTTGTATGTCAGGTCTTCACTTGGTGCATAATTCAGTGACATCGAGACAGTCATTTTCAACTACATTTTCAACATCATTCACTGGTACAAGAGTTACAAAATTCAATGTTATACATCTCTTAAGGGGGGTTATATTGGGTGCAGCATGTCTGACCTGCTCATTCTGTGTCAAACAAATGTTTGTGAGATGTTGTGTATAAGTATGGGGCAACAGAATGTTCACAGAGTAGGATACAAAACCATTCAAAGGATGACCTATAACAATGTTCTTTCACTGTTCAGTGCTGACACCGGTCGCAGCCATAGCTTTAAGACAACCAGGCAATGCAGTAGCTACTAGGTCAAGACTAGCTGAAAATTAGGCAACAGATCTGTGAGTATCCCCTTGTAACTGAGTTAGCACTGAGAGAGTGGAATCAGGCGTTCTCAGTGCCGGTACACAACAGAGACTATCTCTCAACTCTGAGAAGGCACACAGGCAAGTGTCATTCAGTAGCACCAGGTCTGACACATCCTTGTGTGCCAGCCTCTGTAAAGGCTTGGTCAGTTGGGAAAAGTTGGGAATACACTGATGACAGTATCCCACCATTCCCAAGAACATCCTGACTTCTTTCTGAGTCGTTGGCAGATTCATTTACAGAATCGCTGAGATTCTCTCTGGTGAGAACCGCCTTGCACCTTTCTCAATGTAATGTCCAAGGTATAGGACTTCTCATTTACAGTACTGCAATTTGGTTGGGGATACTTTATGCCCATTCTCAGCTAAGTGGCTCAATGGGGTAATAGATTCCTGTCTGCAAGCTTCTCATGTATTTGATGCCAGTAATAGATTGTCAATGTACTGGATTAAAATTGAATGATAGGGCATCACTAAGGTCTCCAAATTATTTTTAAGGATCTGGTTAAAAGTGGAGGGACTCTTGGTATACCCTTGTGGAACTCTCTAACATGCCGAAACACACCTGCCAAACCAAAATGCAAAGAGAAACTGACTTTCCTCATGCAAAGGTAGGGAAAACAATGTTTGGCTAAGGTCGATCACAGTAAACCGCTCGGCCTCACATGGAATCTGAAACAAAATCACAGCTGGATTCAGTACCATGGGACAACAAGGAACTACAAAAGCATTGATCTTTCTCAAATTCTGCACTATGCAATACTTGTCATTGGGCTTCCGCAGGCCCATAATCGACAAGTTACACGGAGTGTCCATAATTTCCTTAAGTATCCCTTGCTGAATCATTGATTCAATCATAGGAGTAATCCCAGCAAGCGTTTCATGGGTCAGATTATATTATGGAATTCTTGGATACTCAGGCCCATTTTTATACTTTTTTAGCGCCACATTTGCGACGCTTTTTGACGCAAAAACGGCGCAAACCAACAAAATACAATTGTATTTTGTAAGTTTGCGCCGATTGTGCGTCAAATAACAACGCAAATGCGGCGCTAAAAAAGTATAAATATGGGCCTCAGTATCTGGCTTAACTGCTATTCACACAGGTTCAACCCTTTTGATGAGACCTATGTCTTTCCTGAAAAGTCCCAGACTTCAGATAGCACTGTCTCTCTCAGATCTGAAGGCAGATCATCGCTTGTTCACATGGGATACGGTCTGACATATAGGGTTTGATTCACAATTTTGAATGCAACATCCTCATCATGAGTCTGAAATCCTATGCCTCTCCAGTGCCTAATTTGAGCCAGTTGTTTCCGGTACTCTGCACCACCACTTACTTGCCAACACCAGGACTTGACAGCTGCCACATGGTGGTGCTGTTTTTTGTAATTTGAAGATGAACAGAACAACAGGTGTTTGCTAATTCAATATATATCGTAAAAAACTAATACCTGCCAACCAAACCATCCTTATAGTTTTGGGGGCCTCAAACAGTATGAATTGTCACTCTTGTAGCAGTGTGATAGCCAGGAGTAGTGTAGGTACTGCCATTAGCAGCGCTGACAGTGGCAATATGTGGTGCAAGCTGCGGTGGCCTCCTGATGAGGGCCTTGGCACATATGTTTTTTTTTTTAAATAAGTACTGTGCTTCTCGGGGTACAATAGATGGGACAGTTAGGTTTATACAAGAGGTCATGCCCAAACAGACTCACAGGGCTCGAATAACACAACACAAATTGGTGATTATCTTCAAAGGACCTTATTTAAACTTACACAGATTTCTGATAGAGCTAGTCAGTGTCTATTTGCTACTCCTACAATTTGGATCTTTTTATCGAGAGAGGTAGATTGGGAAACTCTGCTGTTCTCACAATAGGGTGGGTAGCATCAGTGTCCATCATGAATGACACATGGTGGCCATTCACATCACCATCCATGAATGGACCAGTGTGATCTACCTCTAAGGATGCTCCAAGTACATAATCCTACTCTCTCAGGAATCATCATTGTGACAGATCGGAAATGTAATCCTCATCTTTTGCCACATAGGGTGCTGTTGAGATATTCCTTGATTCACAAAGAGGTTACCATTTGCATTAGGAATCTGATTCAAGTTAGATATGTGAACATTTGTCTTTTGTTGGGGAACTGGAGCTTTTTGAACCTGCATCACTTAAACTAGGTGCACAATAACATTTTGCTTTCCATATTTCTGTGTATGCTGTTACTAAACAGGATCATCACGCTTAGTCTGTACAGATCTTCTATTCTGTACCTGGTCTCCTTTACCATATTATAAGATTTAAATGACAATCCTTCTTTCCAATGGCCCATTCAGCTGCAAACATGATGAGGATTAGTCTTTTTTAAAGTAGCCACATCAATCCCTGTGCTCAAATCTACTGGGACATCATAACATCTATTCTGTTGTTGTAATCCATTACTTCCTTACATTATATGTACTCCTTGGTGATATACTCCCTGCATAGCACCAATGTTTCCAACAAATTGTGAATTCTGACTCCGTTGTGCAGCTTTCATCTATGCCAACATCGACTCTTCCTTCACCTTCTTCTGTTTTATCTCCAAACCACCACTCCAATGTTTTGCATATCTCAGAATGTAATCAATTGACTTGCTCTGCCAACAAATAAAATGGAACGGAATCATTGTACTAATTTCAAGTTTCACTCAATGCACAAATGTGAACACAAAATTACCCAGGTCTGTAGTTTCAATAGTATCCGTGTGCCTACATATTTAAATGCCTGAGCAATCTCTCAGAAGAGTGTATCGACTCTTTAGACTTTAGAGTCATTCTGTCAGTCTTAACCCAATCAATGACTTTGGGAGACACCTTTGATTTCAGAAAAGTGATCACCTAATGATCACCTAATGATATGCATCACTACTGGAGATGGAGCCTTTGTCACTGAATGTCTCATTGGTTCTTTTTCAGGCCACTCAACAGCTATTTTGTCTTCATTCATAGGTCACTGGGAAAGACAAACTCAAACAAGGTATTCAAATCTACCATAGGACTTTCGATTTTTTCTCAAATCGATCAACCTGTCTGTACCACTTGACTGGGTTTTCCCTCTACTTTGGAAAAATCATTTGTGAATGACACAAGATCAGTTTTATTAAAGGGCACATGAACATATCCTCCACCAGAAACGTCTCCCACTGGAAGTGTTTGGATATCTTCCTCATCCTCTTCCACTCCAGCTGGAGTCAGATTTACCCTCACTTTTTTTGGATCCTTCTTATTTACCCATCTTACTTCCTAGCTATCTAACTCACTGTAGTTTCAAACATAGCTAATTAATTCTCTAATCTATCATTTAATTCCTGGCAGTCTCGTATTAGAAAGGTCTAGGTTGTTAAATCTTAGGCATTAGCTTCTCTGTAACACCTTGAATTTATTCAAGTCAACTTAGTATTTCCAATCTAATTCAGCCAATCTCTTGTGAACTTGCCCTGAATGTCTTCTGATTTCTTTACACACGAATATGAGACATGTCAAGAGTTCCAAGTATCATTACATTTACTTCTAGTTTCAATTTATCCACATCTATTGCGTTCTCCTTCTCTAATGTTTGAAATGACTTCCCACTTGATCCTGAACCTTCAGCCTCATTTGAAATTTATATACCCTTGAGCCATTCATCTAATTCTTGGGCACTAAGACCTGGTTGTTCTGCTGGGATATTATTATCTCTCTTCTGGAAATATCAGATTTATATTATCTGATGTAATCACAATGGACATTGCAGAGTTTGGCAAATTCAAGGTTATGCCTGTCCTAAGAGTACTGTAATTGACGTTTGGAATGGTGTTCAGTTTGTGTCTGGAAAATAGGTGGAGATCCCTGAGGAACCCTTGTAATCAGTTAAAATCCAGTTTGACTCATTGTTGGATATTACATACTCACCTGGTTCTAACCACAGGACGAGACTGAAGACGAAGCTAGGCCCCCCACTCCCAAATCCAGAAGAAGTTGGATCCAGGGATAGTGCTCCTAGTAATCAACAACTTGTAGAAATGGTAAGGGGGAAATGAGAAAACTTGCAGTTCTGTATCTGCTCCGCAACTGCACTACTCTGCTAAACAAGGTTGTCAGTTCTTCACCTTCTGGTTTTATCGTAGATGGGTATTTGCAAGTCAGTGCTTCTGATTTTCCCAAAAATGCAATGCACGGAAAACAACAGGAATAGGCTATTGTCAACAGTGCAAAGATTATTTATACAGTTTGATATTTCATACTTACAGGTTTCTTAAATACTCATAACATGGGAGCAGATGAAGCTGATGCTTTAGAGCAATCTTCTGTAACACTTGAAGAGTTAATGGCACTCCAAAACTAGCACTCAATACATATTTTTAGAATCAATTCACAAGTAAATAAAAAAAACAGGTTCCTGTGAGCAGATAGGTTGGAAGTTAAACCACTCCAAAGGTATATTTGAAACCAGGTTGCTATTGGAATTGGTTTACATTGAGAACTACATGAACTTGAAACAAGATTTGACGGGAGACATTGTTGAGATACCAGCTTTTCTGAAAGTGTGTTTTACGAATAGGTCAGGACTAAATTATGTACAACTGGATGAAGGTTTGGGATGCAAGCTGTCCGAAGGTTATGCTCTGCACATGGGTCAGGACTCTACAATGTTTATTCACATGAAACAGAATTGTTCTTGATACCAGGTTGGAGTTATCAACACTCCCAGGAGTACATTGACTGACACATGAATTGGAGTTAAAAGACAGTCCTAAGACAATCTAGAAATGGTTACTGATGAAAAACAGGTTAGAGTCGCAGGCACTTCCAAGATATACCAGAAAACACTATAACAGTCAGGTCAACGCTGGAGACATAAACACTCCTCATGTATGCCAGAAAGCACAATAACTTCAGTCAAGAAGAAGAAGGCAAGTCAGGTCACGTGGAGCCCCTGTCATGCTCTGACATCATGACTGAGAGCCCCACGAAGCAGCAAGATGGCGGGCTAATGGGGCTGGCGGACGCGCTGTAATGTAACTTTCAACTTTCCTCGTATGATAGAGGCAGGGTGGGGAGAGGTGCAGGCGAGGTAGAGGAAAGGAGGAACTCGAAGACTGTGGACGGCGTGAGGACAGGATGGCGGCTAAACCCGCTTGCATACGGCGAAGTGCAGGTGAGGAGTGGCTCCAAAGTATGCGGCCGGCGTGCTGCCAGCGATGAGGACAGCCGTACGCATTGGCAGATGCGCTGACATTGAGGGGAGAGGCCCTCGAGCTGAGGCAGGCCACTGGTGGTAGGCTGGCTCTGAGAGTGCCGCACTGTATCAGTGGAGGGGTGAAATGAGGCCAGAGCGGGAAATCCGCTGATGCTGGCGGCTGTTGCTTTTCTTCATTTTTGCTTGCCTGAATAAAGTGATTTCCCTCCAGGGGAGGGCTTGAAGCGGAAAAACACCAACACAGTGATCTGCAACAGCAGGCTTCTCCATTGTGAGGTTGGAGCATATTTTTCTTCTTCTCTGCTTTCCATGCGATTATAAGGATCAGGACAAGCAGCTCTGGAAGTAGGTGGAGGACAATTTAAAACAACATTATACATAATGCTCTTGCTCCTTTCAAAATTAAAGTAAGGTATACACCATGTCCCCCCGAAGTTGCAGACAGTCACATAGCTCAATATATTCGGACTATTTAGGTACCAGCAGTGCCGTCCCAGAAGTGACGTTCTGTGTATGACTCTGCATATGTTTTCGCTAAACTCAATGAAGTCACCAGAGAAAGAGCAATAGTGGGGAGGGAGAAGGTGGTGAGGGAAGGCGAAAGGAAATAAGAAGGACAACCCAGTAAGGCGGAGGGTGTTAACTCTCAACATACAAAGCTGAAGTATCTGGATTGGCAGAAGCAAATCAATGTCTCTTAAATAGAGTAAATGGGAGAGAAACAGACTCTAATCCGCTAAATGAGCTAGAAGGTTTGAATAACCCACTACAGTAGCATTAGGCAGCATAGTGGGGGGGATTGTGGAGCTAAGGGCGCACCAGAAGTGGTTTGTGCAATCACAGATGTGGCTTGCTGCCCCCTTGGCTCCCTTTCAGTGACTTTCTTGATAGCAGCATCCTCTACAAGTCTGCAAGTTTGCGAGCTCTGTAAGTGTTTGCCACATCGCTTCGCTCCATAATGAAGCACATGGTGCGGGATGTGGGGTCTAAGACACGAACAGTTGGAAAATTCCGTAAAGGATCCAAATCTAAATCTGTGATGCCTGTCGTGAGAAGGCAAAAGCATGGCTTGGGTCTACAGGATGTAGGTGGGTCCTCAAGACACTCTACTGGGCTACAGGATTTGTTAGCTACCACTCCAGTACTCCCAGCCCTCCCAGCATCTCTTGCATCTAGCCCGTTAGAGGATCAAGATCAAGAATCAGCGCTATCGCCACAAACTCAGATCATCGAATCTCTATCTCAACCATCCAGCCCCATGTGGAGTAACCAGACCTGTGATTCTCAGACGACTTGGCCTGTCCGGTAGCACCTACGATCCTCCCCTTTGTGGTACTGCTTAGTGTTCAGCAGCTCAAAAAATAAACCTGCATTTCCTCTGTTTTCTACTATTAGCGGCATTCCTAAGGTGGCATCATAGGAAACCGAAAAAGAGAAACTGAAAGGGAAAAGGCAAGTAAAAGAAGCCTCTCTGTCTAAAGAAACACTACCTGACAGTAAATTACTTCCCACAACAGCATCACACGTAATATCAGAAGACTTCTGCTATACAACTCCAGACTCAATATCATCTAATGAAAACACCCTCCCACAGACTCTCTGCTCCTTCTCCAACACACTGACACTCTGGCCAATTCTTGCGGTGGGGTAACTGTTGTCTCTTCAATCGAGGGTATGATGGGTTGGATCTTGGAGGAACTCCGGGCAACAACATTATCTCAGGCGGAGGCATGTAAGGAAACCAAGGATCAACTTAGTCAGTTAAATGCCCACCTAATTCATCTCTCTATACGGGTATCTCAAGCTGAGCAAAGGGTTTCTGATCTGAAGGATGGTAAAAAGCAACTGGAGTCTGCAATTTCGCAGATCCAGCAGAACTGGAGGAACCACAATTCAAGCTTGATGAGATGGAGAACAGATCTTGCCGCTTGAATGAGGTTTATTGGGGTTTCTGAAGAGATCGAAGCATCTTCATCTGTGACCAAGATAGTCACGGACCTCATCTATAAATGTTTTTACCAGAAAAAGCCATGACTAAAGAGGATCTCTCCATTATGCGGGAGCATAGGGTCCCTCTGAAGCGTGCCTCAAGCTCAGAATACCCTCGCACCATATTGGTCAACTTTGGAAACTACAGAATTAAGGAACAAATTCTGTCTCAGGCTATTAGAACAATACATTTGAATACTGGTGATAATTTCAGCTTCCGTGTGCTCTCGGATATGTCAATTGCAGCTGCACATCGGCAGAGTGAACTTGTGGGTCTCATAGATGATTTCAAGAGATTAGGGGCCCCCGCTGGCATTGTGCAATTAGCTAAACTCAAAGTGTTGCATAGAGGACATCCCCATATCTTTCAGGGTGTACAGGATGAAAAGAACTTCCTCGCATTATTAAAAAATCAATGATATGGTAGTGGAAAAATGTGCTATTAGCGAGAAATGAACCTATCTGCCTTATGTTTTTTGTTGATCATGTTTTGCCCTGCTGTCTTTTCCAAAATTGAGGCTCTATGAATGACATGTCAGTGCGCTCTTATTTTGGGTTTGGGGGGAGAGATTCACAGGTGGGGGGTGGTTCACATTTTGGTGGGGCCATGAAGGGAGGGGCCCTCGGGCAGATGGGGGAGCTATCGCCCTATTGGTGTGGGAGTTCATTCACTAGGGTGGGGAAAAAGAGCAGACAACAAGAAAAAGTACAGAGAATTTTGTTGGGGGTTTGACTATTACTTTATTACATGATCACATTGCATGCTAGAGGGGGATTTGGGAAGGAGCTAAGGGTTATTTCTTGCAATGAAAAAGGTGCCAATAATCATGTACAGTTTGCTATTCTCAGATGTCTTTGGTCTTCACAATCACAGATTTTTCTTTTTCAGGAGACGCATTTGAAAACTCAAGGTAACCAGCCAAAACTCCCTAAATGTATTGCACATGCTTACTATGCATCGGCTAACACTGCTGTCCGAGGGGTGGCCATAATGGTGTCTCAGGAATTCTCTGGGAAAATGTATCAGATCCATAGAGACCCACAGGCACAATGGGTGATAATTAGTACACTTATCTCAAATGATCATATCCATTTTGCAAGTTTCTGTGGTCCAATAAAAGATGATCCAACCCCCCCTACAGGGTCTCTACAAGGTGCTGAGTACACTGCCTGGCCTTTTTATTATTGGTGTAGATTTTAATGTTATTCCTGGTACCCAGATGGAGACTTCTCTCAAGAACAAAATGCAGTATAAACTTAGGGTCTCCCGGTGGCTAGGTAAGATTATATCTGATTTAGCATTAGTAGATGCATGAAAGGCCTACCATCCTCAAGATTATGAATATACCTGTTTCTCAAAAAAATATAATACAGCCTCTAGAACAAGGGCCATTGTTATTACCTTTCCAAAAATGGATAGACCACCTTATCAACCTGATTCTTATCGCCCAATTAGCCTACTTAATTTTGATTATAAACTTTTAGCAAATATCCTGGCACAAAGACTGTCCATAGTAGCACAAGACCTAATTCATGAAGATCAATGTGTCCTTCTGCCAGGAAGGCTGCTAGCGACAAACACTAACTTCCTAATCCAGCCGATTGACTATTATTCCCACAATAATAAACTGGCTGTCATTATAATGCTGGATGTAGAGAAATTCTTTGAACTTGTTTAATGGGAGGTGCTTTTTAGGATCTTAGCAAAGTTTAACTTTCCAAGACGGTTTATTCAAGTAGTCAGAAATCTTTATTCTAAGGCCCAAGCAAACATTCTCGCTAACACGCGCATTGCTGGAACCTTACAAATCCATTGTGGCACACGTCAAGGATACCCCCTTTCTCTGGTCCTTTTTGCGCTTATTGAGCCTCTAGCTACAGCATTACGTCAAGATAATTCTATTCTCCCTCCCGTTCCGCTGGCGCCCAAATTGAAATTGTTTGCTGACGACATGATTTTATATTTTCAGTGGAGACCGCAAATCTTGATACGGATTTTGCAAAAATAAATATATTTTCCGATCTGGGGGATATAGGATCAACCACACTAAATTGGAAGCTCTACTATTTAATACCACAGATAATTTTCTTCCTTTGGATATGCATGCTCAGTTTAATCTTTTGCGTCCAATTAGATATTTAGGTATATACGTATTGCGTAGTTTCTCAGATCTTTTCAGTTTAAATTAGGTCTCTACTTTTAAAAAAGCTCAACAGTTATTACAGGAATGGCAAGCTTCTTCTTTGTCAATTATTGGACGTGTTGCAATGGTCAAGATGATGATCCTTCCTCTCTTTCTATTCGTTTTCTCCAGTGTGATTTTGAAAATCCCTCAAAAATTCCTCAAGGATCTCAATACGATAATTCAGCAGTTTATATATGGGCCAACAGAAAACCACAGGTGAAGCTCGAAGTTTTATCTATTTCTGTCAAAGAGGGAGGTTTATCTCACATATTAGGATGTATTATGAAGCTGCGCTTATGGACTGGGCATTAGAGCAGCTTCCTCTCCTAATCTCAACTTTTAACTGAAATCTATGCTAGCAGTGCACAGTTGCCAGCTTGCACCTTTCCTTGAGTTTCCGCGACAGCCCAAGCTTACCAGATAAAAAGCCCCTACTTTCATCTGTGCTAGGCTTCTGCAGTTTCTACAGAAATACCATGTTCCCATTTTTCATACAGCAGTATCGCTTGCCGACTCATGGATGATGGGGCTAAAATTGATTCCACCCCATGTTAATCAATGGGCAGAACTGGGGTTTATTAGATTTTCTAATTTTCTAATTGGTAATCAAATTAAGACCTGGACACAATACCAGGGTGGAGTACAAATCCCAGACATTGTTAGATTTTCCTACCTCCAGATTGTGCATTTTCTGCTTCCCCGCGTTCCACTAGCTGACCTACTTCCTCCATAATCTCTCACGCGTTTTATGGGAACCAGAAGGGGATAGGCATTTGTTATCAGATTCTGAGCTCCCAGAGAACATCGCAAGTAGTCCCTCGTTTTCTGACAAAGATTGAAAACACCTCGGGTGAACAATAGATCTTGAAACATGGAGGAACTTCAATAGTACATGTTATAAGGCAATAAGGGGGCCAAATTTCAAGAGAATGGCTTTCTTTTCAAAATGGAGGTTGTATTTCACTCCAGCACAGATCAAAAGGTTTACCAAGATACTTCGGGTTTTTTTCCAAGATGCAATAATATTCAGGGGGACTGGCTTCATATGTGCTTTACATGTCCCAATCTTAAACAGTTTTGGGACAGACTTTTCCAGTAGATCAGTGCAGAGGTACAGGCCGTACTCACTCCTGATGCTATGGGAGCCCTGTTTGGTACCTTTTGTCACTCCAAGATCATTCAGCTGAAACATATTTTATTTATAGCATTACTGATTGCAAATCTTTAATTTTAGAAGCCTGGAAATCATCTATTCCCCGACTTACAGGGCTTGGGATGTGAAAATGAAAGCTTTACGCTTTAAAGAAAAACTTTATGAGCAACGAATAGGTGCACTCGTCAAGTACAAGGGCTTGTGGGGACCTATTTTCGAAACAGAACACTCAGATCTGGTATTAGAGGATGTTATACTGAGCACTGCTGTATTACAAGGTGGAATGCTGGCTAAGAAGTATAACTCAGGAAATGAGTGATGCTAATACAGTACAGCTGTAATGGCTTTTTCTTGCTCTGTTTGCCAGTCTGTTTCAGGTACCCAACACTCATTTTATATTTTAATGTATCGCTTTGTTTAATTATCATGGTGTATATTTGCTCCAAAAATAAATAAATAAATAAATAAATAAATAAATAATACCCAGTTCAAAAAATAGCGGTACATGATGATTCAGGAGACAAGGTCTAGTCCATGGGAAAATTGTTTGGAAAACAAACACTTTGAGGAAAGTCCATAGGCAGAAATAAGGAGATAACAGACAGGCATGCAATGACTAATAAAGATTAGTGCACACTACCCTTGGTACAAGTACTAAACCTGGGAAGTACCTTTCAGGAGTTCCAAGGTAGCAGGCAGGTCATTGCTGTATGTTAGAGAAAAGGCATAATCGTAGCTCATGGTGGAGAGACTCTGAGGGGGGGTGTCAGGAGTCAGGATCTCTGAGTCATCTGAAAGGACCTGGAAGACTGAAACAGGTTGTTTCCAGAAGACTTGGCATATGGTACAGAAACAAAGTGAGGGTGTTCCAGGCGACTGTTCCAGGCGACTCGGGAGATAAGTGCAGGGATGAAACTTTAGATGAATAGGAGCATGGGAGATCCAGGCTACTCGAGAGGTGAGTGCAGGGAAGCTGTGTACACAGGACTTGACGGAGACGTGTGTTTGTCTGGATACAGGTATGAGGCCAAGCCCCAATGCAAGCTCAGAGGGCTGTTTATACAGGAAGCTAAGAGTGTTCCCGAATAGTATGTGTCTCACTTGGAGGCGTCCATAGGAAGCTAAGAAGAGTATTGTGTTACATACAAACAAGCATGACTTAACAGGCAGCATGTGCAGGCGGTAATTGACAATAACAAGTACAACAGAACCCAAGTTCATGATAGTACATCCTAACGCTTTACAGTGTAAATGTGTCTATCCTCAAAGAGCATGTAATATCTGCAGGTGGAAACCAGATGAAACTTTCATTGCAACACACACAGGTGGGTCGATGGTTTAGGCCTAACTGGAGGGGCAGAGTCTTGGATCTCTCTAGATGGAAAGGTGCCACAGTGGAAGGAATGGCATGAGCCTGGCGAGTAATACCCACCATGCATAGGGCACAAGATTGAGTTGTGACAGTTGCCCCTGCAAAGGATGACCAACTGGGCATGGCTTGTCAGGGTGGCATGCATGAATCAAGCAAACCAGACAAGTAGCGTAGAAATTATAAGCTGGATCCCACAAAATTATCTTTGAACCAATTTTTTTCTATGCAAATAAATAAAACAACCTTAACTTATTGTGAATCTAAAATTCTATGGATCTCAAATTCTGAGTTATTTTCCTGGTCACAGGTACCTGCAAAGAAATGGATCGAGGTTGGACATGATATGGTTTGAGAAGAGAAACATGGAATGCCAGGTAAAGCAGGCATTTCACTTGGAAATTGGAACTGAGCAGTTACAGAATCCATCACTTTTTCAATATAAAAGGGCCCCAAAAAATGAGCTTGCATTTTATGAGGTTCATGTAGGTTTTGGTTTCTAGTATCAAGCCAACCCTGATTTCCACATTTATAATCTGGAGGTTGCTGAAGGCTTTTAATAGTCTATTATGAAGGTCCTCTCGAACCTGTAAATGCTGTGATACCTCTTGCGAAGAATCAGAGAGGTGCTTAATAAAATCTTGTATTGCAGGTACATTTTCTAGGTTTGTTATGATGTTTTCAGGGATTTTACATGGATGTATGCCGGTAACACAGCTGAAAGAGGAAACCCCGTACTCAACAGTGGAGCATTATTATAAGCATACTCAGCGACTGCCAACAAGGACTCCCAACAATCGACATCGCAAAGCATGCTCCAAAAAACTGATTTACACACTCTGTCTGTCCATTAACATATGGAGGACAGGCAGCCAAGAGTCGGACCTCAATGTTCAACAATGTGTAAAGACTGCACTAGAATCTTGAAACAAACTGTGAGCCCCTTATTTATTTACTTATTTATTTTAGACATTTATAGAGTGTGTCTGTCACCTGAAAGGCATCCTGGTGCTAAATGCCAATGAACCCGACAACCTATTCCCTACTCAGACAGCAAGATAGAATCACTAGGGAAACAGCCAGGCTTCAAGGCCCACCTGATGCCAAGAAGATCAGATTGGTGTTTTATGGAAGCTGGAAGTTGGTTCCAAGGGTGAGCTGCCTTAACAGAGAAGGCATATCCACTGTGTTGAATCTTCTTAAGCTTAGCAATACATACAAGATTGGCTGAGGATGACCAAAGGCATCTTCCCAGAGTACATTTGTGGAAACCATTCTGGAAATGCAGGGGGCCAGTGCCCTGAAGGGCTTTAAATATAATACAAAGGGTTTTGACTATGACCCTCTGTCTAACCATAAGCCAATGAAGCTTCCTTAGAGCCTCTGAAGTGGAGGATCTCCTGGGCTTATCCAGAGCCAGTTTAGCAGCTACTACCTGAAGACGATGTAAACTGTGCAGAAGGTAGTTTGGGGCTACAAGAAGTAGTGCATTGCAGTAATCTAGCCTGCTCATGATCACACTCCGTGCCACCAGGCATCTTACAGAGGAGGGCACTAGAGGGAGGATTTTATGCAGATCCCATAGTAGAGAAAAACAGGTTCCTTTTACTTTGGGCTTCCAGCAATGGCTTGTTATCAAATGTCACCCCTAGATTATGGACAGTGTCAGAGGGAAGGACCTTGGTCTGAGTAGGTAGAGGCCATAGTTTGGGTGGCAAGTTAAATTGAGCTTTGGTGACTAAGCAGCATAATGTCTCAGTTTTGTCTCCATTTAATTTCAAAGTATTGGCATTAAGCCATGAAACAATATCATTCATACTGTTGTAAAAGCACATTGTTTCTGCATGAAAGTCGTTAGTCAATGCTAGAATTAGTTGCGTATCATCTGTGTAATTCACTACACAGATGTTGTGAGACTTAACTAGGGTCACTCGGGGTCTCATATAAAGATTAAACAGAATAAGGCCAAGAGCAGACCCCTGGGGAACACCTTGCTTCACATCTCTGAAAGCAGACAGATATGGAGGGATAGACACAACCTAGCTGTATTCCAACTGGTAAGATTGCAATCACTTCAGTGCAATTCTGTGTATTCCTGCTGCCGAGAGTCTCTCTAGAAGAATCTTATGGTTTACTATATTAAAAGCGGCAGCTTGACCTAGTAAGATCAAGATAGCTGATGAGCCCCTTTAAGACACAATGACCAAAGGTAGTCTGTGCAATCATAGATGTATTGAACAAATAACATTGCAAGGGTTCTGGCTGTAGGTAGTTCTTTAAGAGCAATATAATGTGCCATCTTGGAGGAAGGGTCAGTTATAACCAAAACAAGAGTATTATCATTGGAGCTAGTATGGTCCGTAATAAGCTCCATACTGATGGCTTTCCAAGAATAGAGAGTTGTGGACAGGTCACTTAGATTGTTTAGATCAGTAGAGTGTGAAATGCTGTCCTGAGAACATGTTGGGTTAATCCGGGCACAATCATGCACATCCCTGGACAATGCGGACCCCTCGAACCACAACTGACAATCTATTACAGTCTTTTGGATCTTTTGAGGCTCAATCATTGAAACATCAGGGTACAGGTTCCTGGCTTCTGGTTTTAATTCTTCTGTAGGAACAGATAGGGCAGCGCAATAATAAGGGAGCTGTGGATTTGTTTTCTTTCGTTACCCAAGGACTAATTTCTTTCATACTCTCTTTTCGTTTCACATTACCTTCTCAGGATGTTTAGCCCCTACAATTTTCTCTGTGTTCAAAAAGACCTCTATGCAAGGAATTTGATTTTAGAATATTCTGATTAAAAGAGCCTGGCTTCCGTCAGCAATAACTTTTTTAATACCTGGGAGCCAGGTGGAGGAGGCAGATGTCCAATAGCATTATTAATGTGATGTACCAGCTTCTAAAAGATAGGCCTGAACAAGATCTACATGTCTAAAAAATGTAATCTCTTTTTTTGTTCAGGTTCATGCTCTCAACTGATTCAATATGGTATGTGTTTTGCTCCAGAGGGGCAGAAATCTGATTAACAGATGGAGTGGTGTCTGTTTCAGCATCTGTTCCTCTGTGTGATTCTTATGGGTAGTAGTGTATTTGCGTGTTTACCCTTGTGGTCCATATTATTTAGGGTACTTCCTGAGCTAAGAGTCAAGGAGTCAAAAGTAAGGGCCACTTGTGCCAATAAAGGCACTCCTCTCCCCATGTTATCAAGACAGTGATTTTGGCAATACTTTGATTCAAACGTGACAAGGTGTAGGGCCCAGTCAAAAACAGGAAAGTGCAACTGGAGCCAAGGAATTCCTAAAATGCTTCCAAAAGTGGGTATCTTTATGAGATCAAAGGTCAAAGTCACTGTGTGCCCTTTCTCACAAATTAATAACACTGGTGTAGTTTGGGATACAATCAACCCAGAGGAAAGTTCAAAACCATCTACTATTCTACTTTGTTATGGCTCACGTTTAATGACCATGGGGATGAGCACTGAATTGGCCAAGGTCAAATCCAGATACTACCCGGTGGCCCCGGAATCTACGAGCATGGATAGCCTCAGTTTCTGTTGAGACAAAACGCTGAAGGTTACTGGCAACATTATGGGTTGGGAAACCGTTTGTGAGGTAGTAATCATGTGAAGAGCTCACGGTCACAAGGAGGCTCTGACTGTCTGGTCTCTAAATCAACGGAGCACTCATGTCTTTTAGGGACTGTGCCTAAAGTCAAAACACCAATCCTCGGGATTTTCACAGTTTTGGCAGGATGCTCAGAAATAGATTGTTCAAAACCACAAAAATCAAGACTCAGTTTACTCTTCATTCTTCCTTCCGATATCCTATGATTTAACCCAACAACTGAGTCCTTGAACTGGGAACTGTCTGAAGGAGGATTTGAAAGGCTCACCATGGAAGTCTTTCACAACTTGATATTCTAATTACTGAAAGACTTCTTGGTTCTGCTGGCCACAGAAACACTATACCTCGTTTATCTATGACAACAATGTGAATAAAAAGGCTTTTCCTATTTCTGTGTTGAACTAGCAGCTCGATATCGGTGAACTGAACCAGGGTTTCAAAATCACTTAATGTCAGACTGGTGCAATTAGGGGGTAATTTTGTCCAGACAACAGTGACAGGAGTCATTAAAACGCCTGAAAGTGGCTGTGTTTATTTGTTTTCTCACTTTGCCAAAGTGGACTACAAACTGCATGTCTACTACGGCTCTGACAAGATCTACAACCTTAAAAATACTCATTGATGGTATCTGGCCCAGATTCAGAACACACAGCCCGACATCCATATTGCCCACATGGTGAAATGGGCGAGGCTTGGCTGGTTCCAACCACGGGGAGTAGATAGGAGCCAATGCTAAGCCCCCACTCCCAAATTCAGAAGAAGTCGCGACCAGGGATAGTGCTCCTAGTAATCAAAAGCTTCTAGAAGTGGGAAGGGTGCACTATAACAAACCAGAAAACGTGCAATTCTGTCTTTGCTCCTCAACAGCACTACAGTGCTAAACAGGGCCTTCACTTCTTGACCTTCTGGTGTTATCGTAGATAGATATTTTGAGGTCAGGCCTTCTGTTTTTTATGAAAATGCAATGCACTGATAACTACAAGAAATGGCAATTAGCAACAATGCATAGATTCTTTCCACAGTTTGACATACAATACTTTTGATATTTCACACTTACAGTTTCTTAAAAAATCATAACACTGGAGCGGATGAATCAGACACTTAAGAGGAATCTTCTGGAACTCTTGACTTGAAGTGGGAAGGGTATGCCCAGATGTGGGTCCCGTGCTCACTGTGCCACTGGATTCAAGCTAGCCTGGCTGATTAAGGGTGATACCCTGAAACCGGTCCCAGGATGCTTGTTTCCCAGTCCAGTGAGGACCTGGCTTGGCAGTTCGGGCTGGACTGTTCCCATGAGGAACAGGGTCAAGACTGATTTGCATATGGCTGGGTCCAAACTAGGGTGGCATGGTGAGCAAAAAAACTATGGATTAAACCCAGATCTGTGACTGGGGGTGAGGGTTTGTATTGTTCAGCACTCCGTCCATCATTTGTTTGTGTTGCTAGATCTACCCCCATAACCATTACCAACCGTCATGTATTATAGGTTTTTGGAGTATACATTATTTAAGGCATACTTTGAATTTATTTTGTGAACTATCTTCTTTGGTGTTGTGTGTCCATGTACAAAAGTTTCTCATTTTACTGCATTTAACCATCCTGGAATACAGATTGTGTAGAGCTGTATTATGTTCAAACCATGTATCAGATTATCAAAAAATAACAAAAATTCAATTTGAATTCATGTCTTGATCCTGATTACAAATATGGGTGGCATTTATCACACATGATAAATAAAGATACCATGGGGTATGTTTTTTATCGAGTTATTAATACCAAAATACATATGATACAGTAAATACCATATGGTTCCCTCATTATATTTCAGCATGTTTGGCCTGCTGAAGTTTAGCGATGGTTAAATTACTTAATGCATAACTGTTGGATGTGTTAATGACCCAACAACTCATAAATTAACAGACCAACTCTAAACTAAGGGGCTAATTTAGAAGCGACTTGTGACGCACCTCCAGCGCAGGCCCGTATCTACAAGGCCATGCAAGGCCTCTTTGTGTAGCTTTTCATGACCCTGTAGATACGGAGTAAGGCAACGCAGAACAAATCCCTGTATTGCCTTACTTTGCGTTAAAGAGGCTTTCCATGGGTGTTGCAGTGGGTGTTCCTACTCAACACCCATGGATATTGACACATTCCCAGATTTACAAGACTATGTAAACCTGGGATGCACCAAAAGCCTGCACCTCCTCAGGGGAGGTGTAAGGGAGGTGTAATGAAGAGAAATTAAATTCCTCCTCATTTTTTCTCTTTCTATGTGTGCTGCATTCTGCAGCATATAAAGCGAGAGGAAATCACCTCCGGTGATTGCTTTTGTGCAGGAAGGTGTGCCTTCTTGCTAAAAAAAAATCATACCTACAATGCAGACCCCCTTGCATCACGGTGCAAGAGTGCCTGCATTGGTGCATAGAGGACAATTGTGTGCCAGCGCAGTGAAAGAGGACTGGAATGTGCTGCATCTCATAGATCAGCCTTCTGTCCATCATCTGTTCTTTTTGCTTTTGTCACCTTAAGTGGGAAGGGTATGCCCAGACATGGGTCCCGTGCTCACTGCGCCACTGGATTCAAGTGAGACTGGCTTGTTTCCAGTCCAGGGAGGACTTGGCTTGGCAGTTTGGACTGGACTGTTACCATGGGGAGCAGGGTCAAAACTGATTTTCAAAGGGCTGGGTCCAAACTGGGGTAGTGTGGTGGGCAAAAAAACAATGGATTAAACCCAGATCTTTGAGACGGAGGTTGAATGCTTGCATTTTTCAGCATTCCATCCATCATCTGTTCTTTTTGCTTTTCTTGCTCTAAGTGGGAAGAGTATGCCCAGACATGGGACTCATGCTCACTGGGCCACTGGATTCCAGCTAGCCTTGTTGATGATGGGTGATACCCCAAAACTGGTCCCAGCATGCTTGTTTCCTGTCCAGGGAGGACGTGGCTTGGCAGTTTGGTCTGGACTGTTCCCATGTAGAGCAGGGTCAAGACTGATTTGCACATGGCTGGGTCCAAACTGGGGTGGCCTGGTGGGCAAAAAACAATGGATTTAACCCAGATCTTTGTGAGTGGGGTTGAATATCTGCATTGTTCAGCATTTCGTTCATCATCTGTTTGTTTTGCTTTTCTCACACCATGTGGAAAGGGTATGCATAGACATGGGTCCCGTGCTCATTGCACCACTGGGTTTAAGCTAGCCTGGCTGATGAGGGGTGATACCCCGAAATCTGTCAGAGAATGCTTTTTTTTCTGGTTGAAAGGGGGGACGGGCTTGGCAGTTCAGGCTGCAATGTTCCCATGGGGAGCAGGGTAAAAACTGATTTCCATATGACTGGGTCCAAACTGGGGTGACATGATGGACCAAAAAAAAAAATGATAGATTAAACCCAGATCTTTGTGACTGGGGTTAAATGTTTGCATTGTATAGCATTCTGTCCATCATCTGTTCTTTTTACTTATCCCACCCTATGTGGGATGGGTATGCCCAGATGTGGGTGTCGTGCTCAGTGTTCCACTGGACTCAGGCTTGCCTGGCTGATGAGGGGTGATACCCCAGAATCAGTTCCAGAATGCTTGTTTCTTGATCAGGGAGGACCTGCCTTGGCAGTTCAGGCTGGACCGTTCCCAAGGGGAGCAGGGTCAAGACTGATCTGCATATGGCTGTGTCCAAACTGGGGTGGTGGGCAAAAGAAATGATGGACTAAACCATGATCTTTGTGAATGGGGTTGATTGTTTGCATTGTTTAGCATTCTGTCCATCTTTCATTCTTTTTGCTTTGTGTGCCCTAAGTGGGAAGGGTATGCCCGGACGTGGATCCTGTGCTCACTTCACCACTGGATTCAAACTGGCATGAGGGGTAATACTCTGAAACAGGTCCCAGGATGCTTGTTTCCGGTCCAGGGAGGACCTGGCTTTGCATTTCAGGCTGGGCTGTTCCCCTGGGGAGCAGTGTCAAAACTGGGGTGGCATAGTAGGCAAAAGAACAGTGGATTAAACCTACATCTTTGTGACTGCAGTTGATTGTTTGCATTGTTCATCATTCCATCCATCATTGATTCTTTTTGCTTTTGTTGCCCTAAGTGGAAAGGGTATGCCCAGACGTGGCTCCTGTGCTCACTGTGCCACTTGACTCAAGCTAGCCTGGCTAATGAGGGGTGATACCCCAAAACCAGTCCCAGGATGCTTGTTTATGGTCCAGGGAAGAGCTGGCTTGGCAGTTCGGGCTGAACTGCTCCCATGCGGAGCAGGGTCGGAACTGATTTGCCTGTAGCTGGATCCAAATTGGGGTGGTGAGGTGGGCAAAAAAACAATGGATTTAACCCAGATCTTTGTGACTGGGATTGAATGTTTGCATTGTTCAACATTTTGTCTGTCATTTGTTCTTTTTGCTTTTTTTGTCCTAAGTGGGAAGGGTATGCCCAGACATAGGTCCCATGCTCACTGTGCCACTGGATTAAAGCTAGCCTGGTTGATGAGGGCTGATACCCAAAACTGGTCTCAGGATGCTTGTTCCCAGTCTAGGGAGGACTTGGCTTGGTAGATGGGGCTGTACTGCTCCCATAGTGACCACTGTCAAGACTGATTTGAATATGGCTGGGTCCAAAGCGGGGCAGCGTGGTGGGTAAAAAAACAATGGATTAAACCCAGATCTTTGTGACTGCGGTTGAATGTTTGCGTTGCTCAGCTTTCAATCCATCATCTGTTCTTTTTGCTTGCATCTCATAGATATGGCACATTCCTGCCCTTTTCTTTCGGCACAGGGCAGCTCAGTAAGAATCCTCGCGGCACTTCCCTTCAACAAAACCTTGTAAATTCACTACATCAATGTATAACATTGGGCAGTGCCGTTCACACACCAATGACTGCAGTGGATTGGAGGATCGTATTGTTACTATCCAATAAGTCCTCTCATAAATCGCTGACGTCGTGCCGATCACAGACACCAATGTATGTCGTCCTGCAACAATTCCGAAGCTAGAATATCGACTACCACAATATCGTGAACGTAAGTGCACATTGGGAAATATAGATTTACAATTTTTAACTCCACATCTACGTTCCTTGAAAATAATCATATTGTAAAAGTGCTTATATGTGGAGTTAATAAATCTTTGTTTACAAATATATGTAGATCTTCACGAAATTGTGGTTGTTAATATTCGGTCTGCACATTTTTTGTAGGACAACATTCTGTAAAACTATCCTGGAAGTCACTTTGTTGGAAGAGGAAGGGCTACAGGGTTATTAGCCGCTGGTACTGACATGCGCTACAACATAAACTATGACATTTTATGACATGTATGTTGCATTCTGTGCCTCCCTGCCTTTTCTAGTGTATATGTTGTGTTTCAGGCAGTGAACAGATTGCTACACGCGTTCAATTTATGACGGCTATAACGATGGGAAATTTGCTGTTCGTTAAAAGTATTTTTTTACACGGTAATGAATAACCCTTTCTGCATGTCTGGATAATGCATGTGTTGACCCACTTTGGTAAGTGTTGGAGTGAAAAAGTGAAAGCCGCGGCGCCGCGCCGCACTTTGGGAAAAACTTCCATAGCTATGATTGCTCACACCTGCCACTTTTTACCCTACTGACGCTGAGAGTTTTTTTGCTTGGCTTCTAAGACCGTGAAAACTGTTTCTACATTTTCAGCAATCTACATTGCTTGCATTTTTCATTCACTCCAAACAAGATATTCCAGTTTAATGCAATTTGGTCATCCGTTGAAATCACAAAGTTATGTTGCAATGGTTACCTAGGACTATTATAGCCCTTGATAAATGTTCCAAACTTTTTTTAAGGCTGTTTCCTTGAGGGTAAAATCATGTCTACGTTTCTATCACAGATCACCTGGGATTCTAGTGCTCCCCGTCATACAGACTTTCATCTGTGAAAGGAATTTTCCACTAAATGGTTATCTAATCTCCCCTCACAGAATTTTAACACTGATTGACCCCACAAAAGGTGGTAACATAACATTCTGTCCACAACAAAGGCTCAGGAGGACCAAAGAGCAAGGCTAGTGGCAGAGTTGAAGATAAACATGCCACATAAATGCGGGTGAGGCCCTGACATTCTTAAAACTTACGGATCAAGCCTAGGAGCGGACTTCATAATAAATATGCCCCATAAATGTAGATGAGAGTCCGACATCCTTAAATATTCTGGCACTCCCCTTTATTTGTAGGTGAATACAAAAAATAGGGATTCCTCTCAATCACCCAAATAGAATGGAATCAATTTTTCATCGAAGGTGGTCTATATCTATGTAACTATGGACATTTATACACTGGGGGACTCAACTTTTAGTTGCTTTCCTTCATTCAAAGGCATTTTTTGACGCAAATCCGATGCAAACTTTACTCCACATTTATATTTTGGCGCTAGACATGTCTAACCCAAAATATTGGAGATAAAGTCATTTTTTGCCTGCGGAAAACTACCTTGCGTCAATGAGATGCAAGGTAGGCATTCCCGGGCAAAAAATGACTCTAAGGCCCTAGCGCCTTATTTATCCTCCCATGCAAAAATCACGCACGGAGGAGGAGTGCCTTAAATAATGGCGCTAAGCCTGCTTAGCACCATTATTTAAAGCCTGGGTATGGGCAGGCTTTAGGGGACCTGTGGGCCTTTTTCCATGGTTAGAGACCATGGAAACAGCCCACAGGTGCCCTCCCTGCACCCAGGGACACCCCCACGCACCTGCACCAACATCTGGAGAACACCTAAGGATGGGGGGACTCATCCCAGGTAAGTCCAGGTAAGTATTTTGAATTGTTTTTCAAAGTGCCATAGGGGGGGCCTAACTTGGGCCCCCCTACATGGCATTGTGCCCAATGTCCTTGCCCAGGGGGCATAAGTCCCCTGGGCATGGCCATTGGGCTGGGGGCATGACTTCTATCTTAACTGAGACAGGAGTCATGTCCATGGGGTTTTAACATAAAAAAATGATGCCAAACCCCCTGTTCCCCCTATGCTTCCCGCACCCGGCTAGTGTCCTTTACTATGATGCTAGCCGGACCTTACCGCCGGGCAGCATCATACCATATATATGACACCCAGCCGGTGTCTTGGTATGGCGCTAGCCGGCGGTAAACTTTTTAATGCTGATCTGCGTTAGTGCAGTTCAATGCCAAAAAGTACAAGTATGGGCCTGTGTGCTTTATGAGAAAGAAAAGCTTGCATTGTTATTTCTTTTAGTGTCCCTCCTCTCCACATGGTTCTCAACTATTGTACTTGTTCGATTTAATTCCCTACATCAAGAAGTCCATCTACTCTATTTCGTGTTTGTGTGTTGCCCACCTCGGTGCCTGAGCCCTCCCCTTTTGTGCTCAGTCCATCACCTCTACTTGCCTGTATGGCTGAGCTGTACCGGTTTTGTGAGATAAGTAGGTTTGAACTGCTGTAACTAGTCTATAAGCAAAGGGAGCTCGTGCCATTAAGCTCCCAATTTTTGATGGTCACGCCTGGTAAATTTCCGAAGCCCTAAAAGTGAATTCTTCCTCCTCAGAGACAAGGACAATGAGCAGGTATTTTCCACCATCTCTCCTCAGAGTGGTTCTTATAATAGTACATTGATGATCAAAATTCAAGACACCACAGAGAGTGAATTTATCCCCTACCCTGAACCCCAAGAATCAGTGGTCACACAAACTTTGTTATTTATTTATTAAGTACTAATCTTATTGACGTCATCCAGATACGGATTCTGGCCATGAGAATTAAAAATTCAGTGATTATGAATACTATAACAGTGAATAAAATATAGACCTCACACACTCCTAACAGGTTACTCAAAATGTTCCTATTTGTCCTATGGCATCATTTTATTGTGTGTGGCAAAGTCATATAATACGCTTTGCATACCTGATGGAGACCAGAGGGTCCTTAGTTAAGCGTCTCCTCAGACAGCATGCCTCCCAGGAGTTGGTTTCTCTCCCTCCACCTCAATATTTGTAGAGTGTGTAAATACTGCTCTCTTCTTAGTATTTCAATGGAAATACTAAGACCCCTATATTTGCAGTATCCAGATGAAGACAATGCCTCCACTTGAAGCATTCAAAAACTAAGAGGTATTCGTTTTTGTTACTTTTTGATCCCATTTAATATGAAAACCGAAACTTCCAGCAAGGTCTTTTGCAGAAAATCTCTACATAACAGATACCACCATTGTTAACAGTCAACATGAAAAGGGAAACTTCCCTTCAGCTTGAGCAACGTAGAAGAGAAGAGATATAGCAGAGGACATATAGCAAATCTGCACAAACAACATTGCGATGGTGCACAAAATACTGCAAGAACACTCGCGGTGTTTGTGCGACTTCATTCTCAGGTTTCCACATTTGTGCTAAATCAGAAAACTTAAAGCACATTCAGTACACAAACACAGACCACGCTAACATACATCAAGGCCTGTAATGAGTTCTCAAAATACTGCTCCGTAGGGCTGCAACTCAAGGGAATTTCAGAAGAAATGATTGCAAGATAAAAGTGTAATAGGCTTATAGTCGTGAGGAGTGGTCCATCAGCCATTTAGAAGCCGAGACTAATTGTTGGCCATATCTTCAGTAAACACATCTGAAAACGTTCCGTAGACTGACCACAACCCCCATTTCTTGGAAAAGAGCAAGAATCATGGCAATCCCCAAAAATATCCCTAGAAGCATTCCAGGCAATTATCGCTCATTGTCTATGTTACACCCTCAGAAAACACTCTCTGCATAGGTCATTAGTTAGCGTTCTGGTCAATTCTCAGTAATATGATTTCACTACATCAAACTGACTTCGAGGGGAACTATCCCATAACGCACTGCAATGGCTCTGGCACCAATGGCCAGCCATGCTGTAGACGTTTGCCAGACTGCGTGCTGCGAGTCAGCTCGAGAGTACCCTGGGCCGAATTCAGTGCATAACTGGTGATTCCGTCAATTACATTGACGTCATTTGAACCACTACAGGGCCTATTTACTTTGAATACTATACCCATACTGCAACTGTCCACTCCACAACAACCGGATGAACATGCAATAGATGATCAGATCAGTTACACACTGCTGGACACAGGGTGGACATTAACATATTCCAACCTGGAGGTCCGACACGACTCCAGCTATCGCCTCTTATTTCTACTGCACTTCTTAAAACATGATATTAGTGATGACTGGAAAGCAGTTCAGACTGGCAGACCTCGGATGCTGTGTTCCTGACATTGTCTGCCCAGATTCATAAGAGCTGAGAGTAGATGACTCAGCCAGCAAACCGGACTGAAAAGATAAAAGGAAATCAAAGAGTCATGTAGGGAGGCAGCGCTGAACACAGCTGCCAGAATCCTGCATACTATAAGACATGAAGAAGTCTCTGTCTCACTCATTTCTGTGGTCCTCACAAACAACATGACAACTCTTGCCACGTAGGGTCAAAACAAAGACTACAGCCTAACAAGCACACACCCTGCATAGTGTAGCAAGATAGCCATTAAAGCAGGTGGTACAGCATCCCTCACATAGGAAGTAAGAGCCCTGAGAATACTACAACATAAAACATATGAGGGAGGCTAATGTATTCCGGTATGGGTACACACGTGTGTCAAAGACTCTTGAACTTTGTAACTAATGGTAGTGGTAAGAATTTGAAGGAGGTTAATGTATTCCGGTATGGGTACACACATATATCACAGACTCTTGAACTTTGTAACTAATGGTAGTGGTAAGAATTTGGGTTGTTAGTTGACTGGGGTTTAAGACCAGGTCAAGCAGCAACCACAGATCCTTGTCAGAGTGAGGTATAAGCCAACTGTAAATTAAACTGTGCTTATCCCCCCGGTAGCTCAGCATAGAGCAGTCAGACATAAAATAGAGGCAATGTGTACAGTATTTCTGCAACACTTTAGACAGTGATAAAGTGAAAACACCCAGTTAGAAAAATAGAATTTCGTTATTAATTAAAATAAGACCAACCAATAGAGCGCAGGCCGGCTACATGGACTCAGTTAGGCCAGTTGAACAAGATCCATGCTGAGGAAGTATCACGCAGCGAAAGCAAAGTGTTTGTTCTGAGATGCGGCGAGGCCTAACTGCATCGTTGTCGAGGATCTCATCAACAGGGTTTGTGATGTGAAGTCCAGTGTTGAGAATATGGCATGCAGTCAGGGCAATGCATCAGTTCCGAAGAGCTGGGAGGCTGCAATGTGGAGTTTAGTGTTGTCATCGAGGATGTGATTGACAAGGAGGTGTGAGGGTTTGCACGGAGGATGCTTTGCAGAAAAGATGCGTTGGCTCTTCTGGATCCACAGAGGCTGGCAGAGCACCTAAAGCCCACTTCCAAAGGTCCAGGACTGGGATGCACCACTTCACAGGGTAGACTCACAGATAGAGGAGTCCAGGTGCAGGCTCAAGGTTGTTGGACGCCTGTTGTGTCTTTGAGGCTTCAGATCAGGAGGCCAGTCAACTTGCCCTTGGGGTCACTCTGGGTTCTGTGTTCAAGAGATGAAGGTCCATTCCTTCTCATCCAGGCAGGAGGGCAGCTGGCAGCAAGTCAGCACAGCATGGCACCAGTCCCTCAGAGAACAAGGCCAGCAGAGTGGCAGTTCATTCAGCAGCACACCAGGCCTTCTTCCGGACAGAGTATCCACAGGTCCAGAAGTGTACTGAAGTGGTGGTGTCTCAGGTCCTATATGTGTACACAGTTGTGCCTTTGAATTTAGGAGAAGCTTCTAGAGGAAGGCATTTGAAGTGCACAGATGCCCTGCCTTCCGGGCCCTGGCTCCATACTAACTACAGGGAGTATATGCCTCTTTAGGCTGCAGGTATCACATGGCTAAGGCAAGAAAATGCCAACTTTCTGAAAGTAGTATTTTCAAAATTGTTATTTAAAATTTGACTTCACAATACATTAGGATTTTTTATAACAATTCCTCAGTCACCAAACATGAACTGGTTTTCTGCGCCCATTTGGAAATTATACTTATAAACTGTAATATGGTATCTAGAATGTTATCCTGTGGTAGAGGTAAGCCTTGAGTAGTGAAAAACAACTTTAGGAGTTTTTCTCTACTGGGACATGTAAATCTCAAAGTATATGTCCAACTCTGTATATACACTGCACCCTACCCTCTGTGCTACCCAGGGCCTACCCTAATGGTGAGATATATTTATATTAAAAAGGAATGTTTGGGACTGGCAAAAGCTTTATTCTGTCAGGTCCCTATGGCTTTTTAAAACTGTACATACACAGGCTGCAATGGTAGGCCTGAGACATCTTTAAAGTGCTACCTGAGTGGACGGCACAACCAGTGCTACAAGCCCATTTGTAGCATTTAATGTACAGGCCCTAGGCACAGGTAATGGCACTTTACCAGGGACTTACAATAAATTAAATGCCCCAATTGGGTATATGCCAATTCTACCATGCTCTAAGGAGAGCACACACGCACTGTAGCGCTCGTTAGCAGTGTGAAAGTGAGTAGAATCCTAAAACCAGCAACAACGAGACACAGGCAGTCTGCAAGTAAACAATTAGAGGGAAAAAGAAGGAAGGAAGCCAGGTCTAACAATAGCAACTACTATTCTGAATGGCAATTATAAAAGCATCCCTAACAATCTAGGCCTTCTACACACTACTTGAAGAACTTTAAACGTGCTTCTACTGAGGCAACAAATGCTCAGATAATGTGTTTGGAAACTCTTCAAGAACAAAGGATCATTAAGAGATCTACTTCCATCATTAAATTGGTCCTTTTAGTAATTGCCAGCCAGAATTTAATGTGAAGGCTTTAGGTGGAAAACAAGTATTGAGGGTCTTTTTATTATTTTTAGGTGATTAAAACAACTTAAGCCCGCATTCATAACAAAGACACATCAAAAGAGTACATCGGCCAGGCTTACCGATGTTGTTTTGTCTTTTTTTCCATCATTTACAAAAGAATGCTCACGAACAGTGATTTTTAAACAGCCCACAGCTTTGCAAAATACTTTTTGGGGTCAGGTTGAGTGAAAAAAGTGTACGAAATACTTTATCGTGTGTCTTTCTCTCATGATAAAAGACGCTGCCGCAATTTGATAGCTTGCATCGTTATAAAAAAGGTATTTAAAAAACAGAATTTTGCCAAATAAATATTGTTTGTACGGAAGAATGTTACAGGGCACCTTGAAACTCTACACCACAAAAACCCAGAGCCCATGGACAGAGTGGATTCGTTTGTGGAGAGCCGGCGATGTGTACCACCGATGCTGCCCGCTATGTTATTGCCCCAGGACCTCATGGACCATAGTGTTTGAATGTTTTGTTGAGTATCACTCCTTGAAACTTTTGGCTGCTTGTTACATTATATTTTATTAGTGGCATTTGAAAAGTAACACATCCTGCCATTGGTAAGGCCTCAAGGCACTGTCACCAGTTCCAACACCGATCTGATGCTTCCATCCCAGGCTGAATTCTTTTTTGGCTCATAACCTATTACGTCCAGGTCCTTTACTCACCTAGGACCCTGATTACAAGTGAGAAGGACATAGGTGTAAGAATATGTGTGGCGGGGGTTTCCATCCGCCCACTATTGCAGCATATTAATCGGCCTATCGCCAGTTAAGCCCGAGGGAATGCGTGTAGACCCAGTTTCCTGAGAAAACGTCTGTGTATAGGTTCGCGCGGCATGAGGGTTTGGCGGGGTGGGAGAGTGGGTGAGTGAAAGGTAGGATGTTGTCTGGATAGAGGGAGCATTACATGCCCCCCCGTGCCTTGTTACAGGGTTGTTATATTGATCAAAGTAATTATGGTTCTCTTGAAATAGCATCAACCACCAAGAGTGATGCTATATAGCTGAATTAAAAGACGTATAATCACACACCAAGCAATTCAAACAAACAAAGGAAAACACTTATGAAGCCAAAATAAACCCTAGATCATAGCAAGCTAATCAATTATTGAGTTGATATTGTGCTACACATAAACAGCTATTAATTGAAAAAGGAATGTTTTGTTTGTAAAAGAGAAACATCATATTAAAGAAACAAAAACATACCGATAGGAACCATACAAAGCAGTAGACTGCCATTGGTGCAACAGAAAAAGACAATTATTTGGATCTGACAGTATATCAGAATGAATTACACAATCAAAGAAGAATAAAACAGACCTCATTGCATAGGTAAAGGTCGAAGTTTCAGTCCAAAGGTTAACTATACCAGGGTCATCATCAGGACAAAGTGAAATAACTATACAAGTTGTAACTTAAACAAGAAGTGAATTAGGGCACATATATAGAACAAGCATTTTCAATGCAACGGGTCTCGCATTTGTTCCAGTTAGAGCTGTTAGCGTTGTAAAGCAAAAAAAACGAAGCACGATCGTGCTATGTAAAATGCAGCGCGATCGTGCTGCGTGGAAAATAAACAGATAAAGTAGTCCGAACTCCAGGCTGAAAACACCGAGCCTCGTATGTTTTTGGTACTTTACAGGTGCTGTGTAGGTGGGCTAAACACCGGAAAAGGCATGACGTATGCCTGCCTTTCACAAATGAAAGCAAGCGGATTTTAAAAGGCAAGCCCACAAACCAATGTAAGTGACTGACGCGTCATAGGTGTGGTTTAAAGCCCAAAGAGAGATTACAGAATGGACGGAGCACTTTGTGGTAGCCCATAAAAATGAGTTTATCTAGCGAAAACAGGAACCAGTAGGTATTAGAAAGAAGGAGAGAAGACAAATTTTATGGCAAGACCGGAAGCTCCTATTATGCTAAGTCTTTTCTTTATTTTCAATAGCAGCTGCAGTCAAGAACAGAACTACTGATCCCATAAGGCCAACAACAACGGCCAATGAGGATCAAAAGGTAGTTCTAAGAAACGCACCAATCACTAACAATCTATACTGATAATACCTATCTTGACTGGGAACAGCCCTCTTTTCTTGTGCGAGCTTAAACCGTAGAAAACAAAGGAACAATTAAACCACAAATACAAATAGCTAAACCTAGTGCTAAAAGTTCTTGTAAAGAGTAAATCGGTCTTTGAGCCAACTCCGGAAGGGTGTTTGGAGCGGACAGTAGTAAGATTGTAGAGGCAGAAGAGGCAAAGAATGAATTAGCCGAAGAGACGAAGGCAGGAACCTTATGTAGTTGACTGGGAGGGAGACAAAATAATAGTGTTAATTTTTGTAGCGGCGGGATAATACTCGCCTCTGTGTCTTTAATAAAATTAAGACTTTCCTTCATAAATAACTAGGAAAATCTACATTTTATGGCAAGACCGGAGGCTCCTATTGTGCTATTTTAAAGTGTATTAATCACATTGAATCCACTTGTGGAGCAATGTTGATGAGAGAAAAGCCTCCTATTCTTGGTGTACCAGGAGGATGCAGCATCCAAGGTTGGTGGAAACATTAGGAGTGTAATGACTCGCCTAACACTGCTGTTGGATTGGTTCTCAGTGGTGAGAATGAAATATGAAGGTTCAAGAAACTGCAAATTGTATTTTTAATTGATTGGTGCTTTATAGTTAGTCAGGCAGACTTCATTCTGACATTGAGAGGGAACACATCTTTCTACTGGGCTTTTTCTGAGTGTAAGCTTCATTCTGAACACTCATCCTATATTTATGAACTTCTACTAGAGTTTGATATCATGCTGACAGCATCTATGCTTTCCCTTTGGAATGTTTCTTAAATTTTACTTAGTGTTTGTTTAAATTAGAAAGGCATAGGTTATTTATAGAACACATGATTGCAACTATTTATATTTTATGTACTACATTACTATTTTGTATCTTGTTTTAATCCAACTTAACTTGCTGGCACATTTCGGTCAGACTGTCTTGTTATATCTTTTGAATTTATTCTTACTGTGCATACATACTGGAATTGTAAATGTTAGAAATGGGGTCTCAAGTTGGCAGTGGTTTGCACCCTGTCAAAGTAGGGACCCTCACTCTAGTCAGGGTAAGGAAGCCACCAGCTAAGATAACCACTGCTCAATCCTATGGTAGTTTGGCACGATCAGTCAGGCTTATCTCAAAGGCAGTGTGTGCAGTATTTTTACACTCGCACACACACACAAACACACACCCACAGATACACGTGCACACACATACACACACACACACACACACACACACACACAGTAACACTTTGAAAACACCACAAAAGTAATCCACAGTTTAGAAACATAGCCAATATTTACCTGAGTAAAATAAGACCAAAATGACAAAAATCCAACATATACAGGCAAAGATACGACCTTTCAAAGATTAAATCTTAGATTAGCACTTAGAAACGGAATAGCTGCAACTTGGGCTAATACGATGTCTTGACGGAGTTGTTTCCAACAGTCTGATGCCACTCGTGGGGCGGAGTGGGGGTCGGTCATGGAGTCACACAGACCCCAGGTACAGTACCTTGGAAGACGAGGAAACTAAGACACTGCACAGTGTCGAGAGGTGAGCCATCACTGTGGCCAGTGCGGCGTTGGTTCCTTGCTGCTACCTGGGAGGTGAGGTGTTGGTTCCTTACAGTTGCAGGGGAGGTGAGGTGGCGTAGGCGGTGAGGTGTCAGTTCCTCATGACCCGTGGGGATGACAAATCCAGCAGGTCAAGTTGCCAGGTGTCGACTTTGCGGTGTCACGATCACACCACAGGGCCACAGGTGCTGCAGTGGAGTCAGAGTCGAAGTTGGGTGTCACAGACATCAATAACACAGCATTCGGGACTCATGCTGTGGCAGGATTTAGCAGTCCATGCAGTGGCATCAGACCTGTGTTGCAGGCCACAGTACTTGCACTCAGCTGGGACCACAGCTGTGGTGCAGGCAGTGGCATGGGGTTCTGAAGTCACTCTGGAGTTTATGTGCTTGGTTTCTTCTTGGTTGCACCAGAACTCACTTCCAAGGTCTCAGGAACTGGATTTGCACATCTTGGCAAGTCAGGACTCTCAGCAAGAGAACCCAGGTGCTGGCAGATGACGTGAGGCAAGCTAAGTCCAAGCCCTTGGAGAAGCTTTGGAAGTAGGATGTAGAAAGCAAAGTCTAATCTTTTTACTCCAAGGACAGAAGCAGTAAGCACCAAAGCAAAGCAACAGGCAGAGTGGCAGCTCCTTTTACAGCATCCAACTCTATTTCCTGGCATAATTTCCTCAGTCCAGAAGGATTCTAACTTTGTGGTGTCAGAGGTCCAGTACTAATACCCATTTCTGCCATTGAAGTAGGTATACTTCAAAGAAAAGTCTTTGTGGTGCACAAGATCCTGCCTTTCCTGCCCTGGCCCCAGACACATTCCAGGGGGTTGGCGACTGCTTTGTGAAAGGACAGGCACAGCTCTGCAAGTGTCAGCTCCTCCCATCACTGTAGCTCAGTAAGACCCACCAGGATTTGCGGCACACACCTCAGATCCCTTTTTGTGATTGTCTAGAGTGAATTCACAAACAACTCAACTGTCATCTTGACCAAGACCTATATTTCACAGCCAGACAGAGGCACAGAATGATTAAGCATGAACATGCCCACTTTCTAAAGGTGGCATTTTCAAACTTATAATTTTAAAACCAACTTCAAGGTGTATTTTTTAAATGTGTGTTCAGAGACCCCAAACTCCAGATCTACATTTTCTCCTTATGGGAAATTACACTTAAAAGATATTTCAAGGCAATCGTGATGTTACCCAATTGGAGAGATAGTCCTTGACCTAGTGAAAAACGAATGTAGCGGTATTTCACTATCAGGACATGTGAAACACACCAGTACAAGTCCTACCTTTTAAACATGCTGCCCCCTGCCCATGGGGCTGTATTGGGCCTACCTGAGGGGTAACTTACATGTATTAAAAGGGAAGGTTTGGGCCTGGCAAGTGGGTGTTTAAAACTACCCACACAGAAACTGCAGTGGCAGGTCTGAGACATGTTTACAGGGTTACTCATGTGGGTGGCACAATCAATGCTGCAGGCCCACTAGTAGCATTTGAATTACAGGCCTGGGCACCCATGATACACTATACTAGGAAGTTACTAGTAAATTAAATATGCCAATAATGGATGAAACAGTCACCAATATCCTTTAAAAAGAGAGCACTTGCACTTTAACACTGGTCAGCAGTGGTAAATTGCCCAGCGTCCTAAAGCCAGCAAAAATGAAATTCAGCACAGGATCAAAAACAGGAGGTCAGAAGCCAAAAAAGCAGGGGAAACCACGCCAAGAGCTCACCCATCTAACAGAAAAAGTACTAAAATAAACCTTTCTGATTGCCATTCCTGAATCATGGTCATCATTGGGGAGTCACAGTGGCTTTATAAGATTGGAATGCATTTCTGATGTTAGCCCCCTTACAACACTTACAGGCGACTAACAAAGTTCAGGACGACTAATGGGGGAAATATATTTGATGATTTTTTTAAGAGGTTGAGATGTAGGGGCCTGCGATTGATCAGACACTATGGCCCTCATAATCCCTGCCAAGATCTAACCGCCGGAGCGGCCACCAATGTGGCCGCACTCCTGCCGCGCCCATCAGGAGTTCCCTGCTAGGCTGGCGGGGTGAAACGTGGTTTCCGCCCGCCGGCCCAGCGGGGATCTCTGCCGCAACACAGGAGCTGGCTCCAAATGGAGCCGGCGGTGTTGCGGCCGTGCGACGGGTGCAGTTGCACCCGTCGTGCTTTTCACTGTCTGCATAGCAGACAGTGAAAAGCTGCACAGGGCCAGTCAGGGGGCCCCTGCACTGCCCATGCCAGTGGCATGGGCAATGAAGGGGCCCCCAGGGGCCCCGCGACTCCCCATACCGCCAGCCTTTTCCTGGCGGTTCAATCTGCCAGGAAAAGGCTGGCAGTAGGGGGACTCGTAATGCCCTGGGCAGCGCTGCTAGCAGCGCTGCCCTGACGGATTACAACCGCTGGGGCCATTGTGGCGGGAAACAGCCGTCCCCGGAGTTGCGACCGCGGCGCTTCTGCCGTGGTCGTAATGACCTGGGAACCACCGCCAGCCTGTTGGCGGTGCTTCTGTCATTACAGCGTTGGCAGTCTTGGACCGCCCGGGTTGTAATGACCCCCTATATGACTTATCTGTGCTCTGCTGGGTGTACGTAGTGTTCTGCTAAAGTATTCTGTTATCTGCGTTTTATTTGGTTGCTATAAGAGAAGAGCTCTGGAACCCACATGTTGGAATGCTTTATGGCCTACCTGGGCTTTGGGATTATGAAAGGAGTTCCAGCAAATGGCAGAACTATGTGCACTTTACCACTGCTTCTGCTAAAGTATTCTGTTATCTGCTTTTTATGTGGTTGCTATTAGAGAAGGACTCTGGAAGCCACATGTTTGAATGCTATATGACCTACCTGGGCTTTGGGATTATGAAAGGAGTTCCAGCAAATGTGTTCTTTTTTGCTTTCAGTCAAAAATAGTCCATGTAATGCTTTTAAACGTATAATGCCTAATCGTGCCAGTAGCAATGCAGTTGTAAAGAAAAACTGAGATAAATGGAAAACAGGATTGAAAAGGTCATTGTCAAGGAGGGTCTTTAACTAGATAGGGAGGCATTGTTTTAACTACTTTGTGGCACCTCTAATGAGAACTAGGGCTATTGGACAGAATTAGGTTTTAAAAGGGATAGATTTAACATGTCAAGGTTCAGAGCTTGTAACAAATAAATACATTGCAGTTTGGAGACTGGCTCCAGCCTCTTTGACTGCTGCAAATGTGTTTTATATGCGAGTCCATATTGACAGCCTCATCGACAGCAGTTTCAGAATCCAGTGCGGAGGAATATTTTATTTGAGAAAATTGGAGATAGCACTTACTAAATAATTTCTGACATATGAAGTTTTGCGCCATTAAAGGATATAGCAAATGCTGAGCAGTATCAAGCTGGCCTTCAGTTTCACGCCAGAGCGCTATATTTTGAGCCTGTGCCTGTTGTGTTTTCAAATTTCACTAATTGGTTTTATAAATTATTTATGTATGTATATATTGGATGTTTAATTATGTGTGCTAAAGGCAAAATGCTGAAAGCATTTAAATACATTTCAGTGTTCTGCATACGGCCGCCCGTAGCGGTTATAATATGGTGGTGGTGCCTTGTCTGTTTGAAGGATGTAATTTTGCATGTTTGTGTGTTTTTATGTTTGTGTGTGTCGCAGAATGAGAATTCTTATTACAAGATTCTGCAGCCATGAGCACGAAGACTCCCCAATGACTGTGGGGCCTCCACCATGAGTGCCAAGGCCCTTTGTTAATCAGGCTCTTGGTTGTAACTGTGGGGCTGAGGGAACTGGGGATGCACTGATTGAGCTCGGGGTTGTACTGTTCTATAGAGAAATCTGGCGGTGCCCCAAAGGCTGGCATGACAGGTCAGTTAGTGGGCTTTTTTGCATGTTTTATGGACCTATGTTAAGGTTTAATGGGGGGAGATGTGTTACAGTTGATTTCCCTAATAATACCATAAACATTGCCTGCATCAAGCATGTTAGACCTGACAGCCTTAGGGGATCATCTTCCCTCCATTTTTTGGACCCTTTTTTTGCTGGTTTCAGAACTCTGCACACTCTACCACTGCTGGCCACTTCTAAAGTGCATATGATCTTTACCCTAAAAGATGGTAACATTGTTTCCAATTGGCAGTGGTGCAGTGAGCACGTAACCCACGTCTGGGTCCTGTGGGATTAAACCCAGATCTTTGTGACTGGGGATGAATGTTTGCATTGTTCAGCATACCGACCATCATCTGTTCTTTTTGCTTTTGTCACCCTAAGTGGAAAGGGTATACCCGATATGGGTCCTGTGCTCACTGCGCCACTGGATGCAAGCTGGCCTGACTGATGAGGATGTGATGCCCAAAAGCGGTCTCAGGATACTTGCTTCCAGTCCAGGGAGGACCTGGCTTGGCAGTACAGGCTTGGACTGTTACCAAAGGGGAACAGGCTCAAGACTGATTTGCATATGGTTGGGTCCAAACTGGGATGATGTGGTGGGCAAAAAAAAGCGATGGATTAAACCCAGATCTTTGTGACTGGGTGTGAATGTTTGGATTGTTCAGCATTCTGTCCATCATCTATTCTTTTTGCTTTCATCATGTACATAGTCATTTCTACAATTTCTCCAGAGATCTTTAAAATGGCTGTCTTAAAGTGATGCAGTTGGTCTTCATTCTGAAAGGACCATATCTCATTGAAGATCAATTATTCCCGATCTGACAAGTGGAACATATTCGTTGTAAATGCCTTAAATGCGCTGTTGGGTTTTTCAGTCATTCTCAACTCTCATTGTCTTTTTTCTTATTTGTGTACAAAGGTTACAATTTAATTAACCAGTAACAATTTAGTAATATTCCATATTAGCATTTCTCTCAATTCCACATTATACTGTCTTGTTGGGCTTTGATATGATTTTTAAGTGTCTAGGTTACCGATGTTGAATCAGTACTATCACTACCTTGCAGTTTTGACTGCTTTTACTCTACCTTTGACCTGGTAATCCTTTTAAGAGCTTTTTTATGCATTTTCCACCATCATAATGACTCCTCAATTTTTCTTTGCTCCATTTATTTCTGTTCTTTTCCTTATTTCACTACATTTTATTCCGACACATGTCCCTGCATTTATGTTTCTTTGCTTGTCCCATTCCTTCGGATTGTATTTTTTGATGCTCAATGGTTCTATTTTGTTCTATTCATCATTAACAGACCATGGCCCATATTTAAGAAACATTATGCACAAATGCGTACACCAAAGCATTTAATGCTGCATAACGACTTTCCTTAGCGCCATGTGAGTGCCATATTTATAAAACGGCGCACCATGGTGCTAAGAAAAGGTTAGTGTAAAAAAAATGACTCTAACCTTTGTAACATGTCGTAAGGAAAAAGTAAGCTAATGCTGCAAAAGTGGCACTACCATGTTCAGAGGCACATTTCTTGACGCTGAACTTGCTAGCGTAATTTCAGCATCAAAAGCGTCAAAAAAGCCAGGAGGACCCAAGATGGAGAATGCATGGCAGAAGAGAACCTACAGAGACCTCAATGAGCCCTGCACAAGCTAGGATGGACAAACAGATTCAAAGGAGAAGGGGAAACGGAAGAGGAAGTGTCGCTTCAGTGAGGAGGAGAACTACATCTTGATCACAGAGGTGACAGAGAACCAACCCCAGCTCTTCGTCATCTCTAAAATGCCAACCGATAGGAAGGATGCCATATGGTAGTCTATAGTAGATAAAATCCACAGTGTGGCTGAGGGCAAGAGGTCTGTGACCAATTGTAAAAAGCACTGGCATGATTTCAAGCTCAGAACTAAAAAGAAACTTGGCAGAAACCGAAAGGCAGCACGGTAAACCGGAGGTGGATGTACAGCACCCCAGGAGCAGCTGGATGCGCTGAACAGCTCACCCCTTTCCATCACACTTACAACACCCCTGGGGTTTCCGAAGATTCAGACACTTTGGAACCATGAACTGTCAATGCAACTGATTCCATATGCTTCCATTGATGTTGCATAGAAAATTCAGAACCAACATCTACCGCATGCAAATTTCACATAGTTGACTTGATGATAGGAGTACATATGCAGAAGCCCAAGATAAATTATTCAAGGTGGGTGTAATAGATTGGGAAATGGGAACTGGCAGATTGTGCCTATGGAGTGTTAAATTAAAATGACACGCTGGTGGCAGTGTGCCACTAGGGTACCATAAATTAGGTCCTTGATGTGTAGCCCTGCACCATGTAACTAAGGCACCAGGATCAAGAACCTGATGACTTATGGCAACAGCTACTACATTTCAAGATTGAAATTTCAGTATCCCTTTGCAGAGGATGATGCCTAACCTCCTGCCAAAGTGTCTGTCCTGGATTTCTCTGATGAAGTGGATGACCAGATGCAGACCATCAGTGCCGAATCTCTCCAGGAAGTCCTGGGTGCCATTGAGACACTATCTCCAGTCGCAGGGAGGACACACAGTGTGGTGGGGTCTCCACATGACACACCTTACAGACAACACACACCACTAGCCATCGACTCCAATGACCCAAACATCATCTTCCAAACAACAGTGGTAGGAAGCTGGCACAGAAGGTGTGGGTGGCGATGGAGACCATGGCGGGCATCTTAGAGGGAGTCCAGAGGTGTCTCAGTCCAAATAAGGACAACTCTGCTGCCATCAGAGGCACCCACTTTCAGCTATGTTGACTCCAGCAGTCCCTGGCTGACATAGCTGGTGTCCTGAGGCAGAGGCTTGAACCAATCACTCCCAAAGTGGCACCAGTGTGATTGACAACAGGCTGGGGGCTATCCAAACTGTTCTGGAGTCAATGTGGAGAATGCTGGCCTCCCTCAGTGACAACCTGGCTGCCTACCACAGTGACATTTCTGCTGTGTTGTGAAACCAGCAGTTCCTCCTTGCTGCAGTGATTACCTTCATCTTTCTGCAGATGACAGCTGCAGAGACGGTGGAATCCACAACTCCAGCCCCTGATGTTATTTGTGCCTGCTTCCACTTCATTGACACCACCACCCAGGGCATGGGAGGCACTGCACACAACAGAGGATGAAGATGTGGAAGATATATCATTCACCCGTAAAACCATGTGTGGCACATGGACGGTAACTCCTTAGTTCCGTGCCTAAGATTATGGCAGTTCTGTAATAACTGGCAATGTCCCCTCTTCATTCTTTCACTGTTTACTTATCATGCATGGACTGTCATTGTGGCCAATCGTACCTATTGCCCATGTGATCACCTCCTCAATGATGCACTCCTTTCCTAAACATGTCTCATGACATGCTCGCCCCTTGGACTATGATTGGACATCCAATGGCTTGGGGTCTTTCATGATGTCAATCTCCTGTACAAAGTACATAATCAGAAACATAACTTGCACATGTAAATACATTCTCTAAAATAATATGTGTTGAATTTGTGTCTGACGCAGTAACAGTTTGTACTGTATGCATTGTGTGAAGCCAATACACTGAGTACTTACCAAAAGGAAATGTATGGCTTTGTGTCAGACACCAAGCCACACACAATGACTGAACCATGATTGAGATGACTGATAGCTATGTGGTGTAGCAAGCCATTTCTGAGTCTCTCAAGCATGTCATGTAACAGGTAGCATGCATGTATTGCGATGACTTGTACATTGTAGAACACAAGTGTCTAGGAAAAGCTAGGAAGGTGGCACAAGTACAACATTGATGTGACAACCAAATTATACATGTGTAAGACTGTGAGAGCAGCAATATCAATTTCCCAATTTAGGGGGAGTGCAATGACAACAACCTCTGAAAAGATATGTCTCATTACTTAACAACCAAAGAAATGGTGTAAGATGACCTGTATTGGGATGTGTAACCATGCACATCCAGAGTGTCACGTGCATTGCTGAAGAATGTCTTGAGTATCTGCTGTGATACCATTGGCACACTGACTGCTGCTTGGCTGTAGAGGATACATATAGTCACACATGTAAATAACGACTGGTTGTAAACCCAAAGGCATGTGTCGAACCTGACCTGTGCAGACATGATACCACCCACACAGTAAATTATGATGGAGACCCTATAGTGGTAAATAACTAGGGTGGTCATTATGAACATGGTGGTAAACACCACCCGGCCGGCGGTCCGGACCGCCAAATAATGAAGCATATGAAAAACAAGTAGCGGTCCATCCACACACCGCCATCTTTGTAGTCCTGACGAGGATGGATGAGGCCACCCACAGGCCAGCAGAAAGGACCTACCTGCCCACCAAATAATGAAGTACCAGACCACCAGCAGTTCTGGGGCAGGAACCACCGCCAGGCAAAGCGTGGCAGAAACCAACAATATCAAAGGAAACACTCACCGGAGGCACACAGAAAGCACCAACACAGACATGGAGTGAGAGTTGGAAATAATGCCAGTGCTGCTCCTTGCATATTCCTCCAGGACCGTGACCGATGGCGAAGATGAAGATGGTAAGTACCGCAGCCTAGTAACCATGGGAAGAAAGGGCACAGTTACCCACCCACCCCACCCCCCCTGCAACGCATTCCCAACCCCTCCCACATCCCAAACCATACATAGCAAAATAAGATGTGCTTATCAGACACAGGACAACAAAGACCTGCACCAAAGTACACACATGTGCACACCACACCCCTCACAGTAAAACGCTGAACAGTGTCACTAAGGGGGTCATTAAAACTTTGCAGCCTGCCAAGTTGTAACCGCCCTGCAGCTGCCAATGCGGCCGCACTCACGCGGTGCCCATTTTGACATCCCCGCTGGGCCGCAACACAGGGGCCAGCTCCAAATGGAGCCGGCGGTGTTGCAGCCGTGCGACGGGTGCAGTTGCACCCGTTGCGCTTTTCACTGTCTGCAGAGCAGACAGTGAAACGCCGCATGGGGCCCTGTCAGGGGGCCCCTGCACTGCCCATGCCAGAAAAACCGCCAGAAAAAGGCTGGCGGTCGGGGACTCGTAATTCCCTGGGCAGCGCTGCTAGCAGAGCAGCCCAGGCAGATTATCACTGCCAGGGCCATTGTGGCGGTGCGACCGCGGCGCTTCCACCGTGGTCAAAATACCCCAGGAAGTACCGCCAGCCTGTTTCCGGTGCTTCCGTCATTTTAACCCTGGTGGTCTCGTACCGCCAGGGTCAAAATGACCCCCTATATTGTGCCAAAGGCACTACTGGGCACTCAAAGTTTATTATAAGTAAAAAACAGTATTGTCCTAATAAGGCCATTGGCCAGTCCATTTGAAATTCCCTGAGGGGCCAATATAGGCTAAACTTGACTCCCACGTGTACTACACTCGAAAGGGGCATCAATGTGGCAGCCAGGCACCTCAGGGAACAGGGTGGCGGGGAGAGGACTTACATCTAGAAGGGGGGTTTGGGCTTAGTTTTGGGAGGTGGATGGTGTTTGGGCTTGCCCTTGGAAGGAAGGGGAATGGGCTTGGACCGGGGGGTGGCAGAGGGACCTGGGGCAACACAGGGCCTCTTCCTCCCTGGGAAAGGGGCACAGGTATGGGAAGGGGGGACTGGGGCGGACTTGGATGAGGAAGGAGTGGACTGGGCAAGTACATGGGCACGTTTAGGGACAAGATGGGGTGGGTTAGTGGGTTCAAGCAGGTCAACAAAGGATAGGAAAAGCTTCTTAGGTGAAGTTAGAAAGGATTTGGAGGCAGGTCTGGGAGTGGAGGTTGAGGGAGTGCTCGTTTCAGGTGTAGGTGTTCCGGACGAGAATGCAGGTGCCTGTAAAGTATGCTTATGTGTAGTGGATGTGTGTGGTGTGTATGTGTGTGAATGTTTGCGTGTTTTAGGAGGAGAGGGGGTGGACACAGTGGGAGAAGACAGGCTGCCAGTGTAGATGGATGTTGTCTAGGTGACTGCAGATCTGGGGGAAGTGGATGTTGTGTGTGCTTTTGTATGTTGGGTGTGTGCATGTCTGTGGTGGGAAGTGTGGTGCTTGTGTTTTTCAGTGTGCTTCTTGTGTGTTGATCTGTGTGCATGGCTGTTTGTATGTGTGCTTGGGACGGGTGAAGGGAGTGGGGTGCTAGAAGGGCTAGAGGTGGTGTGAGGGGGGACAGAAAGACCCGGGACACTGGCTGCCATCAAAGAGAAAGCCTGAAAAGATCTCTGTGGGCCAGACATGGCACTGTGAATGCCTTCCAGATATGCATTGAATTGCTGCATCTTAGATTCTAGCCAATGGATGGCATTCACGATGGTTGTCTGCCCTACAGAGATGGTTCTCAGGAGATCAATAGCCTCCTCCATGAGGGCAGCAGTGCTGACTTGGCCAGTGGATGAGGTGCCTGGGGCGAAGGAGACGCCCACCATCCTGTGTGAGCGGGCACGGGCAACTGGGTGGGGAGCAACTGGGAGGGCAGTGATGGTATGGGGGGGCGAAAGGTGGCAAAGAATGGGGGGTCCCAGTAAGGTCCGCCACCACCAGGGAGATGCCATCGGAGGTGGTATAAGAGTCACTACCTCCAATGGTAGTTGCCTCCCTTGTGGTACTCCCCTCACCCTCCAACCCACTAGTCCCCTTGGCGTCGGTCAACTCTGACTCCTTGGAACCGTGGGCAGCTGCATCCCCACTCGCCGGTGCCTCAGCTCCCTCGCCAGATGATGCTAATGTACACAGGGACACAAGAGCACAGGGGTGGGGAAACAAAAGAAGGGAGAAGTATGTCAAATCCTGAATCTATGTACATTTTGGCTCACACACACTCCCACCCAGGTCACGCACGTACCCTCAGCACAGACCACGTACGTAATGAATGTGCCCCTGACCATTGGGCATGATCCCAGAATACACCAAATAACCCTCATGAAACACGACCCTGATACACTGTGTGAAATACACGATGAGAGACCATGCCCAGCCAATGCACCTACAAGTCCATAAGGCCACAATGAATACCTCATGACAAAAAGGGGACCCCTCATAGGCCATTAGAGGCTGCCAACAGTAGCCCTTACACCATCCCAAGGACTTGGAGGTGGCAGGACTGCAGGGACACACCTGTCTAGGTGCCTGGCACTACAATGCATACATCCCACAGCACCCAAATACATCCATCAAAGTGGTATCACAACAGTGTTGCTACCCACCCCTTTGTGGCTGCTGTGCTACCTTGAAGCACCCATCCAGATCTGGATAGGACACCGCCAGTGTGCGGGCCATTGGGGGGGTCAGGGTCCGACAGGCACCCCTTCCTAGTTGGGAGGCCTTCCCCAGCTGGGCCTCTCTGGTCTTCCTGGCCCAGTGCCTAAGGTCCTCCCACTGCTTCTTGCTGTGGGTGATCCGCCGGTTGTAGACTCCCAGGGTCCGCACCTCCTTGGCAATGGCTTGCCACAGGTCTTTCTATTGATGGGTACTGACCTGCATGGGACACACAGAGCAAAGAAACAGACGTCAGTATGTGTGCACTGCATACAAATGCCATGTCGTTCCATATGGAACGGCCACCGTTGATATGCATTTTTTCAACTCACAGGCAGAACATGCCAGACAAACTACGGCTGGCCAGTCACACATTGAACCGGCATGCCTACAGGAATCCGCCACAATTACATACATCTAAGGATGACAGATGCCAACTCACCCGCTCCTCTGGTCGCCCATACAACTTCGCATACAGGGGTAGGACCCTGTCCACCAGCTTCTCCAGCTCCTCTGCGGTGTAGGCCGGGACCCGTTCCCCTGTAACACGTGCCATCTCAGGGACCAGAGTCAGGACACAGCAGCACAGGCAGTGGAGTACTATCCTTCATGGGAATCAGGAGTCAAGTGTCAATGGTCTGACAAAATGGCGTAGCTACTATGGCGGTGTACTCCGTCACTGCCGGGGCGATCATGATTGGCCCATGTTCTCCTTTGGTAACCATGTAATCCAATGATCATGTCGACGCCTTCCGTCATGACAACTAACGCCAGCGGAATGAAGTCATTACCAGTCTATCATATCTGGATGGGAGGAGGCTACCATTTTGCTACCACCTCGTCTCCATTGCCTGGCCAGGGGCCTCATCCAGGGTCCCAATTTCTCTCCCCTTCATCGCTTGCTAACATTTTTCTATAATCCTCACATGTATCCATCTTTGGAAGAGTGTCAACACTGTGATGCCATTATGACAGAGTAAACTCATCACACATTTGCCTGATTGTGTACCTCATTCTTTCCATTTGTGGGTTACAGTGAAATCAAGGGATGTAAGTGTAAGGTGACACTCAGAATGTGTTCTTTCCTCCCCCATAGATACAGACCCATGTGGCGAGAGAGGGCTCCATCTGTATACAGACACCTGGCAGATCAGGAAACTACAGAGGAACGTCACATCATTATCACCTATAGACTCAATAGAGCTACAATCCACGACCTCGGTGCATTAATGGATCCTGTTCTGAAACCAGCAAATCAAAGTCAGTATGTCATTCCTACAACTGTGCAAGTGCTATCTGTGCTCCATTTTTTGGCTACAAGCTAATTTCAGGTGACAATGCTAAATGATGACTGAAGTGGCATGTGCCAGGGAACCCAATATTAGGTACAGTGTGACAAACTTCTGACAGTACAGTTTGTTGGATTCCCTCCTGCAATTAAGGTGTGATTATGATATTAACTGGCTAATGCCTACACAATCACAATTCATATCTCATATTGATGAGGGACAAACGATTTGAATGCATAGATGTATTTATTAAATGGCATCATATACATAAGTGTTGGGACAGTGAAAGGGAGTGGGCACATGGTGCAAATACTCAGGTACATATGCTAAGCTGTTGGTAGCACTGGGTTTTGGTTCATGTGGCCATTAGAAGATGGTGTGATGGCAGTAGCATGTCAATAAGATAGCTCAGTGGCACACAAGGGAGACAGTTCAGGGCAGAGTCACTTCCTGGCACTGGGCTTGGTCTTGGCTGGTGTTTCAGTGGCATATCTGGGTCTGATGGCACATTTGCAAAGGTGCAGCTGGGCTGCAGTGTACGCGGTGCTGGTTTCCTGTGAGTCCTCTGGCAGTGCCACCAGTCCAGTAGCTGCTGCAGATGTAGATGGAAGGGCAGTGTCCTGGCTAGTGGTCGGGGCTTTCAAGTGGGTGGAGAACTCAGGCTGGCTGTGGTACTGGTGCTGCAGCACCCCTGCAATGGAGGCCATGGTGGCATTGAGCTGTTTCCATTGCTCCATGGCCTCATGGTGGTGTGATATTAGCAGCCTCTGATTCTGCTCCAGGGTGGCCAGGATCTGGCCCATCCTGTCCTGGGAATGGTGGCATGCTCCCAGGACTTCAGATATCACCTACTGGGCTGCTGCATCCACCCTTTGTCCACCCCCCTGGGCCACTGATGCCCTCCCACTGGCCTTAGCCCCCCGTGCCTGTGTCCCCTGCACAGGCCTGGCAGTCCCACTTGTAGTTGGCCCTTCATCATCCTGCCTGTTGGTGGGTGGAGACTCTGGCCTCTGTACATGTGGGCCGCCAGTCCGCAGCTTGGAGACACTGGTGTGGGGTTGTTTGACCAGAGCTGATGATAGTGGCTGGGTGGTAGGGGTGTCAGTGGTATCCTGAGTGGGGCTTCTGGAGGGTGACACTCCAGGACTGTGTGATGGGCCAGGGAGTTCCTCTATTTCCAGACATCCCTCTGCACTCTCCTGAGTGGGGCCTCTGTCTTCAAGTGGAGGGCTGGCACGCGTTGACCTCTCCATCCGGGTTGCATGGGTGGTGGTGCCTGTGTGGGGGGGAATAGACAGGTGGGTGTCAGGTACTTTATCGGCAATTGCTGCACTGCTCTGCACTATTTGATGGTTATATTCCCCTGTCGTGGCATGCAAGGTCCCTTTGTGTACATTTAGTTGCATTTTATGTGGCGGGTGGAGGTGCATTGTGGGTGCTGTAGTGACACTGGGATTCCATGCACAGGTAGGTGACTGTGCACAGGGGCCTGGATGGTGCTCTGTTTGTGGGATTGTGGGCATGCAGGGAACTTGATAGTGGGTGTTGTGGACTGGGTAGGAGATGGGGTCCTGGTGGTAGTAAGAGGGGTTGGGTGATACATGCATTATAGGTGTGGTGCCTGTTAACCTGATTCCAGTCCTCCAGTGAGTCTGGTCAGGCCCTCCAGGTGCAGGATAGCCAGGACCTTCTCCTCCCAGCCGGTGTGTTCGGGGGGAGTAGGCAGGGGACCACCACCAGTCTTCTCTACGGCGATGTTGGCCTGGATGCCATTGACAGAACCGTCCTGCACAGGTCGTTCCATCTCTTCCAGATGTCATCCCCTGTGCGTGGATAGTTTCCCAATGCGTTGACCTTGCTGACTATCCACTGCCTTAGCTCCATCTTCCTGGCCACAGGTGTCTGCTGCACCTGTGCCCCGAATAGTTGTGGCTCGACCCTGAGTATTTCATCCACCATGGTCCTTAGCTCCCTGTCTGTGAAGCGGAGTGCTTAGGGGGGGTGCCGTGGTGTGTGTGGTGGGTGGCGTGTTGTAGGTGTATTGGTGAAGGTGCTGTTGTGTGGTTGTGTGTGTGGTTTGTGTTTGTGTTCGGGCTAAGTATGTGTTTTGGTGGTGTATTTGTGTGTATGACTTGTGTGATGTTGGGTTCAGTGTATGTGTGTTGTGTTGTCAATCTCAGTCGTGCTATTGGTGATGCAAAGGATTGTGGGGTGTGTATGTTTGTGTTTTATAGTGTTGTGGATGTGTGTCAGGAGTGTGAGTTTCAGACTTGCCAATGTGTGCATTTGTTGTTGGTGGGTCCCATTACTGGCCGTGGCGGTCCGTACCGACAATGGTCTTTCGACATTCACTATCCGCCACGCTGATTTGTGCATCATTATTTGGTTGGTGGAGGATTTGTCTGCATGGCAGTGGGGGGTGGGGTGTACTGCCTTTCCACCATCGTAGGCCCTGGAGGTGGGTGGAGGTTGCAGGATTTTTGGAGGTTTACCTTTTTGGCATCATTATTCGGCAGTGTGCAGTCCACCCCACTGGTGGTCTTCTGTTCACCGTCGCCACGGCAGTCGACAGTGATTACCGCTAAGTTCATAATGAGGGCCTAGGTTTAGTAATACAACAAGTCTTGGCCTAAAAACCCCTATACTCACTAACTTAACTACACTAACCTAACCCCATACTAACTTAACAAAACGGATCCCTACAGATAAGTTATCTTATCTTAACCTATTATATCATTGTAACGCCATATGAGAAACATCAACCCCTCATCCCCCTTAACAGATAACAGTATACAAGGACAACACTGACTACAGCTAAACGTTGACTACTCAAGCATATAGGCTAAATAATTTTTTTAAAAAATTTAACACACATATCCAAAACAAAACCCACCCTCCTAAAAACACTCAAGAGCAGTAGAAACCCTAAAACCCTTCCCCCAAGAATAAAATCTATGCCCTAAAACTATCCTATACTATGCTAAATATGCTAACCCTAACTATCTAAAACCCCAAATATTAAGAACTTATCAAACAGGGAGAAGGGAAGATACGCTACACAAGGTCAGGTCCAAAATTAGTGTGTGCTAGATCTGGCCTCCATGGAGTGGAGGATTTTGTATATTTAGTCTATCTTTCTTTCTAATTTTTCCATTCGCTATTTCAGGTCAGCCATATCTTACACATTTCTTGCTCAAATGTCTGTGCCCTGAGTGGTGGTCCTGGCTGGGAACATGATGGCGCTGCTATTGGCTGCCTTGAGGTAGAGGGTGCAGAACCGCCTGAGCCACCACGCCCTTTTTCTGTGACTTGGCTGGTGTGTGGGTGTTAGTTTCTGGTTGTTTTGGTGCATGTGTGAGACAAACTATGGTGGGCCTGAGGGCCAGACATCATGATGTAATGCAACATGTGTAAGTTACAGTTCCCCATGTATGCAAGTTATTGGATATGGTGGACTGACATGTATCATGGTTGGTCCACATGGGACATGCTAGTGGGTGGCATGTGTTCTTCATGTGTGATATGCGATGCATACTACAGTGGTGTTTTTAGGGATGTAACGCCTACAAACTTTGGTATCCTTCACGAGTAATTGCGCACTATCAGAACAAATGTCTTTGGTCATATCAGTTTCAAACATATCACCCTGTGTAGATTCATGTATACTGTGTTTGTATGTCCAGAGGTTGTTTTTCACATACATCATGTCATATGTTGCAAGTTTTCTTCCATCCATGCACAAAGTTACAGCCCACACCAAGGCTAGTGCACCTAGGGGGGACATGTAGGATGAGTTTACAGTCAATTGTGTTTGTACATACTCTTTGACTGCTCAATTCCTCACCTTGTAGTTTTGCAAGGACTTCCGTATTAACACACACTCTGATTGGCAGGGCTGCTGTCAGACAGGGTTGGCAGGATACTTATCAGTGCACCAGTGGCATTTTAAATTCCCCCCTACAGCCGCCTTGGTGCTAGTGTGGCCCCGAGCTCACAGTGGCCTCCTCAGCATAGTTCACTGTGCACATGCGGCAGTCCCTTGACAGTGTACAGAGTGGATGTAGCCCCCATCTGGATATTTTACTATGGGTGGGCAGTGCACAGTCAATTGCAGAAATCCAACTGCGCAACTGAAGTCCCCTGCCCTTTTCTGCATCACTGACTTACAGGTTGTTGATGTTAGCCTTGCACTATTACGTACTAGGGACCTTCAGGTTGTTGATGTCAGCCTTGCCCTGTTAGGAACTAGACACTTACAGGTTGTTGATGTGAGCCTTGCACTGTTACTTACTATGGAATTTCAGGTTGTTGATATATGCCTTGACCTATTACCTATGTGGGACTTACAGGTTGGTTGTGTTGGACTTGTCTTATCATATACCATGGACTGACATGACTATGTTTATCTTATTTAGTATTTTGTTCCCCAAATCATACTTAGATCATTGGTAGATGGTGGAACAGGGTCATGTGTGCAGACCCAGGATACAGATAGTGTCATGTTCCACCTGCATAACTCACACATGTTTGTGCTGGCCAAGCACACAGATGGAGTTGCTGGGAATGCGACTGGGATATTTGTTGTCCTACACAATGTCTGTGATTATGTGTATGGACTTACATGGCTACAGTTTTGTTTTGTAGAGGGAGCATTTGACATTGTGTGATCATTCCCACTCTTTGAAGCCAGATCGTTTACTGTAGGCTTCTAGGTCAATATTGCTGGCACAGCTTATGCAGATTTTCCTTGTTATACATCTTCCTCTTCCCCACTGTCCAGTCCTTCATGCATGTTAAGGGAATTCTTACATGTGGACTTTAGCAACTGACATTGCTCATTTTAGAGGCTGAGCAAAATGTGCCATACCATTTCCATTGTTTGCAAGATGAGATGACTGTCCCCTACACATCTCTCAACACCAGTTACATCACTCGTGTACTGTCGGAGTCACTTCCAAATATTGTCTGGCAAAATTAAATTGAGAAGTGATTCAGCTGGACGTTCACATTTGTTTGTTGGACATGAGCATTCACACACAGCTGCATTTGTAATCCTTGGTCACATGCACTACAAGTGTGTTTTGATTGTGTGAATACTCCTGACTATTGTGAGTAGGGCATGCGTTTTTTAAAATCTCTATGTCTTTATTCCCACGTACAGGTTGTCATGGTTTAGTGATTTGCTATGACATTACTTGGCATGCATTCAAGTTACAAACTGATTTGAGTTTGACAGATCTAGACATTCAGGTGATTTGTCCTTTGTAGTTGACTCTTTATCAGTCATACATGTCTGAGGGGCATGTTGTAAGTTGTCACCTGTGATATTCAGACATTGAGCTGTTACATAGCAGACACTGGCCCACTGTTGTAGGTACTGACTACTCTTGTCCTACCTAGGCCAGACTTCTGAACAGCAGTCATCACCTGTTTTTTCTACGTGGCTGCTGTCAAATGTCAACCAGACACACTTATGTGGTGTGTGTGTTGCTATGTAATATAATTTGATCCACAAGCTATGCATACATTTCACCAGCACATGTATTTATTAGTGCATTGTGTGAAGTTGTTTGGAGATCCTGAGTAGGATCCTTCTGGATTTTCCAAATGTTCTGGTCTAGTCATGCTTTCCAAGATGTGGGTGAGTTGATGAGGCATGTGAAGGTTAAAAAAGTACTCTGAGACAAATCTGTGTTCAAGTGATTTATTTTAAAATGTGTGCTCACTGATGACAATTTCAGTCTCTATATGAAAAGTTCTGCACAATATTGTCCCTTCTGCGTGCTTCTGCCGCAAAGTTTTGTTTTTCCACATCCTCTTGTTGTGCATCATTGTCCTTATCATCCTCCTTGGGGACCTTGATGTGTTCTTCCCAGGGAACATTGATGCAGACACAGCTAGTATTATTTTGCATACAAACTGTGGTGCATATAATAGTCTTCCTCCAGATACATCTAGGCACCTGAACCTGGATTTCATGATGCCAAATGTCCTCTCCACCACATTTCTGGCCCTTTTGTGTGCATCATTATAAGTCTTTTCGGCATCTGTATGTGTGTTTCCATATGGGGTCATGACCCATGGGTGGATGCTGTAACCTTGTTCCGCTCCAATGGAAGGTGAGGAACAGTGTCAGACTTGCATTTGTGTTTTTTTCTAACTGGTCTGGCACAGTATTTGTAATTGGAGTGGAGAATCTGACTAGCAGCTGTTTGCATGCATGATTGTATTGTTGTGTGATGGTGCACTATCCAGTCAAGGGTTGAATTTAGGGGCATGGTGAAAGAGTCAGCTATTTGTGTCCATAGGACAATGGTGATGCTTCCTGTGGGTGGCATTATTTGATGGTGCTGCCTCAGGTTTCCAGATTGTTGTCAATGTCGAGCTTCGCCAAAATGCAAGATGTTTGACAGGGGCATCCCCACTGTGAGACCAACTGCTGACCACTTCCACACTAAGGGGGTCATTCCGACCCCGGCGGGTGGCGTGCGCCGCCCGCCGGGCGGAGACCGCCAGAAGTCCGCACCGCGGTCAAATGACCGCGGCGGTCATTCTGACTTTCCCGCTGGGCGTGCGGGCGACCGCCAAAAGGCCGCCCGCCCGCCCAGCGGGAAAGCCCCAGCAACGATGAAGCCGGCTCCGAATGGAGCCGGCGGAGTTGCTGGTGTGCGACGGGTGCAGTGGCACCCGTCGCGATTTTCAGTGTCTGCTAGGCAGACACTGAAAATCATTATGGGGCCCTGTTAGGGGGCCCCTGCACTGCCCATGCCAGTGGCATGGGCGGTGCAGGGGCCCCCGGGGGCCCCACGACACCCATTCCCGCCATCTTGTTCCTGGCGGTTTTTACCGCCAGGACCAGGATGGCGGGAAGGGGGTTGGAATCCCCATGGCGGTGCTGCGAGCAGCGCCGCCATGGAGGATTCTTTGGGGCAGGGGTAAACCGGCGGGAAACCGCTGGTTGCCCTTTTCTGACCGCGGCTTTACCGCCGCGGTCAGAATTGCCCATGAAGCACCGCCAGCCTGTTGGCGGTGCTTCGGCGGCACTCGGGTCAGAATGACCGCCTAAGTGCGGTGTGTGAAAGGGCTGTATTTTCAAGTCAGCGTTAGGACACATGTAGTGGCTTGACACCACCTTTTAAATGCAGAGAGGGCATTGCCCCACCGGAGCATCATTGAACATGACAGTCCGGTGTGCAAGGGGCTTGTACATGTGGCCGTCTGTGAGCGATGTGCATTGGATGTGTGGAGTGATGCATGTTGCATATCTGTTGCTCAGCGGTGATCTATGATTCCCTGTTCATGTGTGAGGAGTGTGGCGTGTGTATTGTTTGTCCCACATGTTTATAATCTTGTATGTGTTATGTCACGTCTGCTTGCTCACCTACGAGTGGGCCATTGCCATATTGTCCATCCTGGAAGCGTTGGTTTATTATTGAGTGCTAGAAGATGTAGGCATCACGCACACTGCCAGGATATTTAGCGAGGATGTTGTTGAATATCCTGCAATTGTCCACAATGGCCTGCACGTTTATGGAGTGTATGTGTTTCCTGTTCCTACAAAGGTGTTCCGTTGCAGCAGGAGGGACAAGTTGGACATGTGTGCAGTCCATTGCACCCAGCACATGTTTTAAGCAAGCAATCTGGTAAAATCCTTGTTTTGTCTCCTGCTGCAGTTGCTAGGTATTGGGGAACAGGATGTGGTGGGGGTGAGGTGGATGACTGCGTCCAGTTCAATAGGGATGAAGGCAGAAAATGATAATTGTGAAATTCTAGCAACTTGTGCTGTAGTGGTCTGAAATGAGCCAGAGGTCAGCATATGGAGAACAGCCGGAGCTTGGTCATGGATGGCATGGTTGTTGGACGTTGCACGATTGACGTGATGTGGGGAGCAATGTGGTGGAGCAGGCGTACTATGGACTCCCACTTGAGACAGTAGTGTCTGATAACCTCTTGTTCCTTGAGGCCAAGGATGGATGTCCTTTGGTGAAATATTCTCTCTCTCCTTCTGAGCTGCCTTTGTGGCTGCTATTTTGGTAGTTGAGGGTGCTGCAATGGTGCTTGTGGCACTTGGCATCGACGCTGTCATAGTCTCTGGGTGTCAAATTGTAGCAGTAACAGGTCTATGTTGTCTTGTTGTTTGCTAGAGTTCCTTCTGTGAGTTTTCCTCATATAATTGTGGCTGTGCATCATTTCAACGCCTGGTCTGACCAGGCATTAAAATGTTGATGCTAATCTGAGTTAGCAGCATTTTTCCCAGGTGATCCTAGGTGTGTATCATTTTTCCGATGGCTTGCGAATATGGTGCTAGCAGGCGAGCATCATTTTTTAGGAGGGAACGCCTACCTTGCAATTCATTGTTGTTAAACAATGCAAGGAAAAGAGGCGCGCCTAAAAAATGGCGCAACCCAAGGAAAAGTGGCACTCAACTGCTGTTTTAGTGACTGATACACCAGTTACTAACTCCTCCAAGATTACTTCCATTACTTTAGTTTTGGAGTTATTAAACACTTATGCCCATTTGTACCATTAATAGCATTAGGTCATGCTCCCAATCGACTGATACGTGCTGAAATTTTTAATTGTGCCCAATCATTTGTATGCTGTAGCTATAAACTGCCACTTGATTGACTGATGCTAATAGAATCGTGTACAACAAAATGAGTCTCTTTACATTTTGAATCGCTATACTGTAAATATTTACTTTATCTTAAAAGTGTGGAAAAAGTCAATCAACAATTGCATTGATTTGAACAAACTATTGTTTTGCTGGGATGGTACCAAAATACTATGCCCTATTGTCTGCAAAAAGATTTTGTGTTGGGAATATTGTTTACAAAAATATGGCTTCTCCGAATGATATTTTTCTGAACTTTAGCCCACAATATTTATGTCAAACAATATTTTTACTTTTGATAACCTGACTTTAGGAAACTGGGCTTTTTTGCAGATTCCCCCCCACACTTGTTGCCCCTTTTTAGAACTACTAGATGCTGATTTTCAATTCTCAAGGGGCACTGAGGCCAGCTAATCAGACCTCAGTATCAGTGCTCCTTCCTTAAAACAAAGTATGCCTGATTGTTTCACAATTGCCACAGGACTTTAACACTCCTGTAAGTCGCTAGTAAATGTTACCCCTGGTTCCTAGAGCATGGGTCCTAAAGAGGGTCCCTATGGGCTGCAGCATATCTTATGCAACCCTAAGGGACCCACACACAAATTGCAAACAGTCTTCCTTCACAGACTGCATGTTGGGGTGCAAACCCTGAGTGAAAACATGACACGGCACATTCATTGTGTGCCATGCCAATGTTATTGCATTCATGATTGCATGATACGTAAGTCACCCCTACAGCAAACCTTACTAGCCCTCAGGCAGGGTTCATTATAATACATGTGAGGGCATGTCTGCATGAGCAGTTATGCCCCTGTGATGTCCTAGTCCATTACTTGATATTGCAAGGTGACCGGGCAGCCATCGTAGAACATGACTGGACACTGATCATAAAGAGTGTGATATGTTTATGTTCTGATTGGAATACGGGGCGATTGGAATGCGGGCCTGTAATGGGCTCGTGCATGGGTTGTCTGGGAGACGTGAGATCGGCAGTTGAGGAAAGGCGACAGGACGTGTTCTCAGTGGCTCCTGTTACTTGACACTCAATAAACGTGCACAGCCACTCACCTACTGTGTCTCAATGTCGTTAATCTCAACATAAATTTTGCGACGAGCAGTTGGAGCCACCTCAGGAGCCTGCGTGTTCAAGGTGTAGATCCTCGCACTCCTCCATCCTTCCAGGGGTAGAGTGGAACGGAAGACGTGGACGGAGTCACCTCGCTTTCGGAGGCAGTCAGAGCACTGTTTTGGGATTTCCTCAGAGGTCGAATTCCCCAACTTTTGCTGGCAGTTTTATTTTGAGCGCGTGCCGCTACAATCAGTCTGCGCGAGCTGAGTGTGCGCGACCAGAGTGTGCGCGCGTGCCCATCGGACGTCTCACATACGCTGTGAGCTCATTACTTCGTAACCTAGCAACAGGAATGCTCTTACGGAATGGCCTCATTGTGTGGATCGGTTGCTATGCAACACCAGTAATCCTTGCCGTGCCTCTCATTTCTCCTAGTTAATGTTTGTTTTATTTGTTTTCTATAATCAACGCTGCGTCCTCAGAACACATTGGAGAGCACATTTGTGGGTTGCATGGACATTTTGCTGCATTCTTCGCTGTAAAACATATTTGGAGTGCAGTTTCACACTGGTTTTGCAGAGATTTCTCAACAATACACAACTTAAAGAGCAATATTAATAGTAAAGGTATACCATGTCTGGCATGATGCAATCTGTGCCTGCCCCTCCACCATTTTTAGAGTCTCCAGGAGAACTTCCAGTTTTATGGTCTCAATGGTTTGATGCATTTGAGACTTATTTGGGTGCCATTGGTGCCTCATGCTACAGACCTGAAAGAAAAAAAATTCTGTTACTGCACTCCCTAGGCTTTGAAGGCCGAGAAACTATAAAACATCTCCCTGATGTTGTAGTGGCAGAAGTCGAAGAGTTGGACGAATACCAGGAAACAGTCAAAAAACTTGTTCTGAGATTTGACAAACAGCCGAGCCTCGTCGTGTTACGCCACAAATTTTTCAAGAGATCCCAGTTACAGAGTGAGTCAATTGATGAGTTTGTTAGTGCAGTTAGGAAATTGTGTGCACAATGCCAGTTTGGAACATTCCGGGATCAACTTATCAGAGTCAATGTTGTTTCCACACGTAAAGAACACAAGAGTGTGAACAATACATTTTTTAAACAAAACAATACTTGTTTTAGATGTGGAAATTTTCCGCTTGGAAAGGACTCTAAGGGTTGCCCGGCAAAGGGTGCTGTATGTCACAAATGTGGTCGTACAGGCCAATTTGCAAAAGTGTGTCAAAGTAGTGTGAACAAGAATGTCAAAATTAACAGCGTTTCTGAAGCCAGAGAGGTTTCAGATCAGTATTTGGAGAGTGAGTTCCGTGATATAATTGTTGTGGTCACAGATGAACAAGCTATTTCAGGAAATCCTGAGGAATGTGTAGACCCCTATGTGGATATTGTTGTAGGGGGTAAGACTCTACATTTGCTTGTGGATTCTGGTGCACGAATCACCATGGTTACGTCAGAGCTATTTAAGAAAACATGGGGTTCTAGGAGATTGTTTCCTCCTGATAGAGCTCCAGTTTCCTAAGAAGGCAGGAGGATAGAACTTGAGGGTTTTATCGAAGACATTTTTGGAATTCAAAGGGCGCAAGATCCGGGGAAAAGTGTATGTAGCAATCAAGGGGCTGAACATTCTGGGTTGGTTCCATCAGGGCCTTTTTGGTATGGTACTTAAGCCTGGTACGAGCGAGCAGGTGATGGTAGTTAAAGATTAAGGTGGTTTAGATGTCCAGGGCCTACATAACGATTTTCCCAATGTGTTTGAGAAGAAATTGGGATGTCTTAAGGGTTTTAAACATAGAATTAAAATCAAACAAGGTGCTATTCCTGTTAAACACAAACTGAGAGCAATTCCCTTCAGTTTGAGGGATGACCTTAAATTAGAGTTGGAAAAACTACAAGGATCAGGGGTTATCAAACCTGTGGAGTCTAGCCTGTGGTTGTCTCCCATTGTGGTGGCACGCAAACGCAATGGCGAAATGCGTTTATGTGTTGACTTCAGGAGCTTGAACAAGGAGATCTGGACTAACTAATTTCCCTTTCCCAGAATTAATGATTAGTTGGAGAAACTCAAAGGTGCTGAATGGTTTTCTAAGATTGACTTAGCTTCAGCATACCACCAGGTGGTGCTTGAAGATGCGTCTAGACATTACACTGCTTTCAACACGCCTTTTGGTAGCTTTCAAATTCGCAGGATGCCTTTCGGTCTTGCCTCAGCAGCTTCAGTTTTCCAGCGTATTATGTCACAACTGTTGAGGGATATTGAAGGGGTTCTGGTTTTCCAGGACGATGTCCTCATTTTTGCTAAACAGTTAGCAGAACATGACACTGTGCTCAAGTTAGTTTTACAGATTTTTGAGGATAATGGCGTGGTTGTGAAAGGCGAAAAGTGTAATTTTGGAAGAGAGAGATTGAGTTTTTGGGACACGTCATTTCTTCGGAGGGTGTCAAACCTAGCCATGGTTTAGGCAATGCAGTTGGGGATTGTCCTCCTCCAAAGAAAAAAGATGAGTTGCGCTCTTTTATTGGATTGTGCGAGTTTTATTTCAGGTTTATTCCTGATTACGCTTCCAAGATGAAGTGTTTGTCTAAAATGTTGAAAAATAGTGTTGCATTTGTTTGGGACAAGGGTTGTCAGGACACCTTTGAATTAGTAAAATCTTAAATGACCAATGCATTACGTTCATATGATCCCCTTTTAACGTGTAAGATCATGGTGGATGCCAGCAAGTATGGTTTAGGTGCTGTCTTAGTCCAAGAAACTGCATAAGGAGAAGCCACTATTAGTTATGCCTCTAGAGTGTTGAGGGAAGCCGAGTTGAATTACTCCGTAATAGAAAAGGAGTTATTGGCATGTGTCTGGGCAAGTGAAAAGTTCAGAAGTTATGTTTGGGGTAGAAGATTTGTAATTGTGACTGATCACAAACCACTACTATATATTTTGAGGGGTGACAACATTTATTACACTACTCCACGTATTGCTCGTCTTACCACAAAACGTTTGCAATACGACATAGAGGTTAAGTATTTACCTGGTAGGCTTAACGTAAGGGCTGATTTCCTTTCAAGATTACCCATTGTTGAGTTGGACGAGTTTGATGCAGAAGAAGATAGGGAAGACTGTTTTGTTGCCAGTGTGGATCTTCCCGTGTGCAAGGCTTTCAGCAAAACTGATTGGAAGGAAGTGGACCGCAATGATGCACTTTTAGCCAAGGTTAAAGAGTTTGTGATCAGTGGTTGGCCGAAAGAAAGGAATATTTCCTTATCTTTACAACCCTTTTGTAAAATTGCGGACGAGATTTCCGTTGAAGATCAGATACTCTTGAGAGGTGAGAGTTGTATTCCGCCGCATGGTATTCGTTCTGGTTTGATAAATTCAGCAGATGAGGGTCATTTTGGGGCAACAATGACCAAACGGAGAATAAGAGAAAATTACTGGTGGCCATCTATGGATAAAGATGTGGATGTTGTAGTCAAGGGCTGTGTGATTTGCAATACTGCTGAGAAGGGGCTGAAAGTGTGTACGCCGCCCCTACATCCTATTAGTATTCCAGAAAGACCTTGGTCGAAGCTAGGCATAGACATGGTTGGGCCATTTAATTTTCTTCCTCACGATTTGCGGTATGCTTTCGTTCTCATGGACTATCACAGTAGGTGGCCAGAGGTTTGTTTTTTCGCCACACCGTCTGCGACCAATGCAGCCAATTTCCTTAAAGATATTTTCATGCATGAAGCTTTCCCTGAAGCCATTATTTCTGACAATGGAGTGCAAATTGTTAATTCTGAAATGGAGAGTTTTTTACAACAGTCTGGCATTAGGCACTTGAAAAGTTCACTATATCATCCTCAAACCAATGGTTTGGTTGAGAGAATGAATAGAGTGGTTGGGGATTGCATAAAATGGGCTAGACACAATAACTTTGACACCCAAGAGGCAGTTAAGACCATGTGATGGTTTTATCATTCTACACCTCATTATTTGACTAAGGTGTCTCCTTTTGAAGCGTTAGGAGGTCGCAAACCAACTTCCATTTTGTTTCCGTCTTGGTTAGCGAGTTCAATGAAAGGTAAGGGGATGAGTGAAAGGAATGGTGTATACAAGTGGGAAAATGTGGATTTAGGACAGGAACATATGAAGAAGAGATGCGACTTCATCAAGGCCACCAAACTGTGTATGATTTGCCCGGCTGATTTAGTGCGGATTGAAAAAAGTATGTTTGTTAAAAAAGGTGATGTTTGTTTTAGTGAACCTCTTAGGGTAAGAAAAATTTGTGGCAATGCAGTAATGGTTGATGGAGGTCGGTGGTGGAATCTGTCCAAGGTTGTAAAGATATCCAAAGACTTTTCTCAAGGTGTTGAATGTGAGAGTGGTTGTAGTAACAAAGGTGACAGAGGTTGTAGTAACAGTCCTACCGTACAGGTCAAAGATTTGTTTAGTTCAAGTACCCATAGGGGAGCCACGGATTCTGGATAGATGTGTGTATGCAGGTGAACGTGAAAATGTTTTACCTTGGAAGCTAAGATCAGATGTGTAAGATGTCATTATTAGGGACTCTGGAACTTTATGGTGGAGTTCTAAAAAAAATGACATATAATTTTTTTTTGTTTTGTTTTTTTGTTGTTGTTTTTGTTAATTTTTTTTTTAATTAGTTCGATTGTTCCTTATAGATTATCGAGTAGGGTCAGGTTATGTAAAAAGATTAAAAAAACAAACAACTGTTTTATGTACTTTTTTAATCAGCAAGTATATATTTGTTATGTAAAAAAAAAGAAAAAAGGGAAGAGATGGTATGATATGTTTATGGTCTGATTGGAATGTGGGGCGTTTGGAATGCGGGGCCAGTAATGGGCTCGTGCGTGGGTTGTCTGGGAGCCGTGAGACCGGCAGTTGGGGAAAGGCGACAGGACATGTTCACGGTGGCTCCTGTATCTTGACACTTAATAAACATGCACAGCCACTCACCAAGTGTGTCTCGATATCGTTAATCTCAACAAAGTGACCCAGCTACATGATGGCTTCATGGAAATTAATGGTGTTTGGCATCGAACACCTCATCTTGATAAATCCATACTGACGCCATTATTGGATTTTTTTATGACTTACACCCAGAGGGCACCTTAGAGGTTCCCCCTAAAGCCTACTAGTCCTCTAGTGTGCTGGCTGACTGGTATCAACCAGCCTGGCACCACAGATGAGTTTCTAACCCCCATCTCCCACCTCCCCACACACAGAAGCTGAGAGCCCCTGCTCTCAAAAATCAGAAACAATGCCTGCTCTTTCAGGTGTTATAACCTCCACCAACAGGATGACTAGTAAATCAGCATGCCAAGGCAAAGGACTTCAAAGTGCCTACTGCCTTTGAAATGTGACCCGAGCTTTCCCTAGATCTGGGAGAGGCAACCCTCTGCACTGAGGCCCATTTGGCACTAAGACAGGTGGAAAAATTAAATATGCGGGCCTTAATGTCTCACTGCTTTCCTGTTGTTTCTTCCTCCTTTTCTGTCTTGTGCTAGGTCAATGTTTAGTGATGAAAAATAAGTCACCGAGTCCAAAAATGAGTTCTGGCATCCCCACCTGCATCAACTGACACAATTTATTTTAAGCACAAAGTTGAGCTCTGTTGAGCCAGAGATTCAAGACTTGGAAGAGTCCACATTGAGACCAGGACAGCTCACCAGTTTCAACTGCTGAGGTAATGTGAGGAATTTTGCGAAATAAAGGCAAGGAAATTCTCCCCAAGTGAATCTGTGCAGCTTAAGGATCACGTTTGACCCTTTGAAAAATGACTTTGTGTGAAACACCAATGCTATTGAGAAAATATTTTTGCCACGAGGAAGTGACAAATTATAATGCATGTATTCGTGAAACAGGTGTTGGCAAACAAGCAAAACGGTTGTATGTTAAAATATCTATAGCAAAAATATTGCCACTGTAATGTGCAGAGTAGCCACGTGGAATGGAAAAGAGCCATCTAAAAAATAGTGGATGGTGTGGCAAGGGTTAACACTCCATCGGTCTGCTTAATATTCCAAAATGGGAACAATATACTTTGTCCTAGAGAGAATTCACTTATTAGGTGAAGACTATGAATCATCCCATTCTCCAAATTACATTTTCTAAAAAAGGTTCGGAGAATTCTGTCAAGCAAATGCATGCACCTTTTTTTTAAATCAAAATCCCATCCAGACATAGAGCTTGCATTTTGCATGAGAAGCGCTCACTTCTTTCTTGGCTCAGACGTGCAGGATGCTGCAGTTCTAATTACAATTTCTCAACGTATGTTTTATTGGTTCTTCGTGGAGATATCCCTTTATAGGTTGCAGAGCAGTGTTTAATTTGTGCAGGTGTTCGCAAGTAGTGAATGCCCGAGGTCATTTTTAGTTGCCAGGACTTGAGACGTTGAGTTAGGGTAGGAGAGAGAAAATCAGAAACGGCAGAAAGGAAGAAAAGAAGGCATGAAAACAGTGACATGGGGGATAACAGGGATCTAAAAGATGAGGCAAGAGTGAAATAAAAAAAAAATGAAGTTTTCGGTAGTGGGAGAAAGAGGAAAGGATTAAGATTACTCAGATTTGTTATGCTGCAATCCCAGGGTTTCCAAGTCCAACAACAGTGTAAGAGCACTGGCGAGGGTTGAGACACCAAGGATGCAAAGCAATGCTTAATTGTTGCTGGTGGTTGCAGATGAGGGCACCAGAACTCATTTTTTGCGGACCAGAGCTTAATTTTCATCATCAGGCTTTGACTACGGGGTGGGGAGAGAGAGCGAGAGAGAAAGAGAGAGTGTAAAAAGAGAAAGAGAAACACAGGAAACCATTGACAAAGGGAGAAAGCATGACTGAAAAAGACCTTGTAAGTTAGAAAAAGAAACAGTAAGTATATCGTATTGGAAGAAAAAGGCGTGAGGTGGAATCTAACTAAGTATCCTCAGTATTTGGCGGCCTGAGAAAAACCTTGGGCTCTGTTGCAGATAAGGCACTAAAGGAGTGGCAGGATATAAGAGTGAGAGTGGCAACATCACAATAGAGTCTGAGAGTGAAACCAAAGGAATGCACGGTGAAGCATGGGGTGTCTTGGAATGACAGGGGAGAGGTTGGAGAGTACAGAAGATGTATGAGGTTTTAGAAGCATGAGTCTGAGGGGCAGCAGCAATATCAGGGTGCTTCTGGTTTACTCTGACAGTCAAGAGGGAGGAGTGCAAGAGCGCATAATGAAGTGTGTTGCAAGGGAAATCCTATGGTGCTTATATCAGGATATATTTCAGCAGGGTTAGTCCCAGCTGCAATAGTAGGGGTGCAACAGAGGAGCAGGAAGTAAATGAGACGGCAAGGGGGTTTCTGACAGTGTAGTTGGAGTCATAGAATTAATCAGGAACAAGGTAAGGTTTGAGCAGAAGGAGTTTGATAGTGTAACAAGGGGGGAGGGAGTGGCATGAGCACAATGAGGGTTTAGAAGGAAAATTCTGAGGTAACAGCACGAGCTTGAGGGTACTTCTGGAAAAAAATTAAATTGTGGTTTGAAGAACCTACGGGGAAAGCAGAGTATGAAGAGACAGCAATAGTGTGATGGTGCATAAGGTGTAGTCCATGGAAGCAGCACGCACAGTGAGGTTATGGTAGAAGGTCTCTGACGATGCCTCAGCAAGATTGCAAGGGTGCTATTGGAGCAGTGCTAGAAAGCAGCAGGGGAGGTCTAAACATGAGGCAGATTTAAAGAGTGTGAAGAGATTACTTGGGTTTTCATACCACTACTGGTCTTGAAATCTTTGAGAAAGAAATACATGCCAGCGGGGAATGGAAGCTCGCCTGGCTCTTCCTGGATGGTGGCCCCTCAGGAACATAGACAGTCAATCCTGGCCACCATTCTTAAGGCCATACAGAACTCGAAATCTGTACTGGAGAGCAGAGTGGGTGGAGTTCATGTGGATGTTGCGCTCCTCCACAAAGACCTTAGAACTGTTGCTATCCGTGTCACCAAGGCCAAGCACTGGGTGACCTTGATGGATGATGATGTGGCTGCCTGAAGCAGCAGGTCGCTGGTCTACTGTCCTCTGTTGCAGCCCTTGAGGAGACAACTGAAGATGATGAAAAATTACTCCTGCAGCAATAGCCTACCAACTGTGGGTTTTCAGGAAGAGTCTGAGACGACAGGCATTGCAAAGTTCCAGGAGACTTGGTATCACTCATGGGCCCCAGAGACCGCACTTTCACCATAGTTTGTGGTAGGGCAGGCCCACGGATCCTTGGGGTGCGTTCCCCTCCTGGGCCACCTTTGTGCCCACTGATCTCTAAAATACTTATTGTCTGAGATAGTGATGCTTTCCTCAAAGAGGCCCGTGGGCGGCCTCACCTTTGATATTAAAATACTCTGATAATGCTGTTCCATAATTATACCAAGACAGTTCAACAACATCATCACTCTTTTACTGAGGTCAAGCAAAACGTCTGAGCGCTCAATTTCTAGTACATGCCCCTCTTCTCAGTGAAACTGAAAGTGCTTTTGAACTAAACATCCTACTTCTTCCAGATGCCTGAACATGTCTGGGATTGGGTTGAGGAGAGGAGAGGCTTGTGTGCACCTTCCACAACGCGAACCCTAGGGGCGGGTTGTGGAGGGGCGCTTCCGACTCATCCCCAAGACCACAGAGGAAAAGGTGGACCGACTCCGACAGGCTCCCCCACGTGGGATGGTGGCCAACTCAGCTTCTTTGACTCAGGCTGCAGATGATGGCTGGCTCTCTAGTGCCCTAAACAGCCATGATCTGGCAGGCAAGACTCCTACAGTCGAGCCTACATGACCACCTGACTGCTGCTGTTGGTGGTGGTTGGGGGTTGTGGTTGTGCCTAGAGATATAGGGGGTTATTCTAACTTTGGAGGAGTGTTAATCCGTCCCAAAAGTGACGGTAAAGTGACGGATATACCACCAGCCGTATTACGAGTTCCATAGGATATAATGGACTCGTAATACGGCTGGTGGTAAATCCGTCACTTTTCCGTCACTTTTGGGACGGATTAACACCTCCTCCAAAGTTAGAATAACCCCCATAGTCCATTACACAATGTACTTACATAACAATATTTATATTTCCTTTATCTCCAAAGCATATCCTTAATGGAGGAGTTCCACACAGGTTGCCTCAAATGCTTTGCTTGTTCTTCTTGTTCTTTTGTTTCTCCTCCTTTAGGGGCGGGTGACAGGTGCTTCATGGGTGTAAGTATGGGGTGTGGGAGTTGGGGGGGTTAAGGGGAACTGTTTGCTGTATTGTGTTAATTTCAGGCCGGGTCCACAAATGTTTATTTTAGCTCCTGCATTGCACCACACATATCCCATTTCTGTTACCACTGCTGGCAGTGCCCTCATTGCCCCTGCTGGGACAGAGTTCCCTGACTAGCTGCTACCACACTCAAAGCTGAAATACCTTAATTTAAATTGATCTCCTGGAATGTGAATGGCCTGCTGGACTGCATTAAATGCATTGCCATCCTGAGCTATGCCAAACGCTTCCAGCTGGCTGTTTTCATGTCACAGGAGACCCATCAGTTGGGAACCCAATGTTCTTCCTTCGGCGCTATGATTATGACAGGGTTTACCATTCAGGGTTTGCCTGGTGTTCCTAAGGTGTGGCCATTCTGTTACCTAGGGAATTCCCTCAGGCGGTCACCAAGATGAACACAGACCCTAATGGGAGATATGTTGGGCTGGAGGGTCTACTTGAGGGCTGGCAACATAATTTCCTCTCAGTGTATATACCCAACCAGGCACCCGCCACCACACTGTCCTCACTGACCACTTTGCTCTCTAATCTGCTGAGGGATATAACCAACCTTTGGGGAAATTTCAGTGCAGTGCTCAACCCAGAGTTAGACATGACTGGCCCCTCCACCTCAAGGATGCACCTCCTGTGCACTTCAGATTTCGGGCTGGCCTGCCACTTTAGGGCTTTGCAAAATGCGGAGGATCTGGCACACCTGCGACCACGCATATGCGTACACCTCAGCGGCACATAAAACAGAATTCCAGATTGATCTCTTCCTCTTACTGGCCACTGATATCTCTCAGGAAACATATTTGATCATCCTGTCAAGGGGGATCTCGAACCATGTTCCATTTACCATGACAGTCTTGATCCAGAGGCCCACCCTTGGTACCTTACTGACTATCAATGAAATCCACTTATATTTTAAGATTAATCATGGGTCGGTAGACTAGGCAAGTATCCTCTGGGTAGCCAGTAAGCTGGCTATCAGAGGTCTGAGGAAAGGGTTCATCCGAGGTAGGCAGAAGCAGAAAATAGAACAAATTATTGCCCTGGAGACTTAGATCCTTACCCTGGGGGTGTCATGCCCTGGACTGTCCCATCCCTGACCATGCTCGACGACTGAGAGTGGCAAGTGGCCAGAGGGCAATTGCAGCAGCTTTCACTAAATGAGGCTAGACAGTGCTGGCAGGCCAGAATGAGTAATATCTATGAGCACAAAGACAAATTGGGGAAACTTCTTTATTGGCTCACTACACACAATATTGCTTTCTGAAAAGTACCCTAGGTGGGGGTCACAGAGGGTCAGCGCTTGATGTGCACTCCTGACATTCTGCAGGCTTTTGCAACTTTCTACCAAGATCTGTATGCTTGCAGGCCCTGACCTCACTGGGAGTTGGAACACTCGCTGTTGGCCCACATTTTGCTACCCTTGACTGCTCCCACCCCTGGCCCATAACCTTTCAAATGAAATCAAATCCTCCTGTCTGATTTGTCGACAGGCAAAACGCCTGTTCTGATGGATTTCATTAGAATACTACTATAATGGGCTTCATTTGGTCTCTATAGTAGTCCTCCATATTGCAGGCCATTCTCCTGACCAATGCTCATTTTATATAGGCCCATTTCTCTGATCAACACTGAGATCAAACTCTTTCCCATGGTCCTGGCCAACTGGCTACTGATTTATCTTCCTTATTTGATCTGACGCGACCAATGTTGATTTATGTTTGGGTGAAGTACACTATACTGCATTAGAAGGGTCCAGATTCGCTATCGCAGAATACCAACTGTAGCATTTCTGCAGCACTGCTTCTAATAGATTTCGAAAAAGCCCTTCATACAGTAGGCTGGTCCTTTCTACTATCTGTCTTACAGCATACTGGGGATGTACCTCCATTGCCTCAATGGAGCCCTTTACTGCTAACACTTTGCACAGGTCCTGGTCAATAAATCGCTCTCCACTCAGTACTCCATCCACAGAGGCACACACCAGGACTGACCTCTTTGCTCTTTATTATTCACCCTCAAGATGGCACCCCTTGCACGGTTCCTCCTCTGTGATGCAAATTCACGGGTGCTCCTGATATGGAGGGCCAGAAGAGAAGATTGCTCTTTATGAGAACGACACAAAAACCAAGGGGACCCCAGTGTCTTGACTTGTATGAGGAAGCCTCTGGCCTCCGCATGAATAGGCCCAACTCTATATTGGTCCTGTTCCAAGGGGGTGTGAGTATCTACTCCTGGTAATCTGACATCCCGGTGCGTAACCTCTCTTTTAGGTACCTGGGGGTTTATATATCTTTACTACCGAAACGTATTATTCTCCTAAATGTTATTGCCCCTGGTGTCAGTAATGAAGCGCGATGTCCAGAGATGGACTCATCTTCTACTTCACAATATGGGTCGCATAGCCATTTTTTATGATGGTGTTCCCTCGTTTCCTATTTGCCTTCCAGCATTTTCCACTCCCGATCCACACTAAGTGGTTCCGTTCTCTCAACTCCACCCTCCGATCATTCCTTTGTCCGGTGCTCATTCACACACTGCCTTTATTAATGGCCGGCAGCTGTATGACGGATGGCTGGGGATGGTAAACCCCCACTCTTACTATCAAGCCTCACAGCTGATTACATTCAATGATTGGTTCAACGGTAGTTAGGATGACCTGAACTATCATGGTGAGCTTTCCTATTGGGTCTAGACAATATCTTAGGCATCTTATATGGCATACCGATAGCACAAGCCCTTCCCAACAACACCCGTGTGATCTTCCAGTGTTGGAGATCCTCCCTATGGCTCCTGGGCTGGAACGGCCATCTGATAGGGTTGACTCCCTTCTGGAAGTGGAGGTAGCTGCATGGGACACAATTTGCATTACAGTTCTTGGGGATGTGAGGGTGGGGTCCAATATCCTGACTTTAAAGAATGTTATCACCTTAATCAGATGCAATTCCATTAATATCTTCAATTACATCATTCCCTCGCTGCCAACAAACCGCACTAACACCAACATCCCAGAATTCAACCCCCTCGAGGCAGACTATTGACAGGGCACATTGGCAAGAGTGCCATTTCCGAAGTCTATCGCTCACTTATTGTTAATGCCCCATTTTGTTTTAATGTGCTTAAACAGTGCTGAGAGGGGTGGATTAATGATCTGGATGAGGCAGATTAGAGAGAGGCCAGATTAGCGCGTGTTGGTTATTTTCACATGTCTCTATCTGATCCAGCTAAACTACCTCCACGTGACATACCTAACCGTGATACAATTGCACCAAGCTGGTAAAATCCCTCAACCCTCTTGTTTCAGGTGCTCCACATCAACTCCTGATTTTTATCATATGGACTTGGTCTGCCCCGTACTGCTACCCTACTTGCAGAAGATGCAATGTGAACTCTCTGAGGTACTGGGATGGCCCCCTTCACCTGACTCCCAGAGTGGCCCAGTTGGGCCTGGTAGAACCTTGGAGGCCCTCGGAAGGACCATACATTTACATAAATGGCCTCTTTAATTGCAAAGTGAGACATTGCCCTTAGGTGCAACTACCCGTTTACCCCCTCCCTAGCGGAGTGTAGGCTAGTGTGTCTAACTAGAGAAACCTATTTATGATGCACAGGGCTGCCTGCAAAAACATGAGACGATCTGGAAAGCCATACATAAGATAAATCATTTTAGATCATGCTTGATCATTCATCAGAAGGGATCTGAGGATGCAGCAGGCAAAGCCTTGAAGGGAGGGGTACAGAAGACGCCACAGGGTTGAGTGAGAAGACTAAGCAAGAGACAGGAGTTATTTTAGGTTGTGGTAAGGAAAGTCCATTATTGTACTAAGAGAAGTCTGAGGTGACTGCTGGAGCAAGAGAAGGGTTCATAAAAAGGAGTTAAGGCAGTGTCAAGTGTAATTTATGGGTAGAATTAGAATGGCGAGTTTGCAGCTGGAGCAGTCTGACAGTGTCGCTGGTAAAGAAGTCTGATGGTGCCTCAGTTGGAGTCTGTGAGTGTGCCGGCAGTAGTTTGAGGATGTGGCAGGAAAGGTTTGATGGGAAAGTAACATCTGTTTAAGGCTTTGTCCGAAGGAATCTTTAGAAGTCAAGGTAAGAAGTGTAATAGGCCACAGAAAAAGCTAAAGTAGGTCATAGAAAAACTCTGAAAGTGAAGCATAATGAGTCTGAGAACTACGAAGAGTTTACAATTGGTGCAGGAAATGTCTGAGGATGAGCAGGAGTTGACTGAGAGAGCAGCAGGAACACTTTAGAATATGGCAGTATCTTGGAGCAGTAGGACGGGTCATGTAAGGGCCATCTGAGGATGTAATACATGTCATGTTTCAACGAAATTCTAAGATACAATAAGGACGATGAAAAGGTTAGAGGGTGTGAGGTGAGTGATTGTGCTCATAGAAACCACGTGTGTATGCCAAAAAAGGGAAGACAAAGCTATGAGATGGGTTTATGAGAATCATAAATATTTACAATGATGAAAGATGTCTAAAGGTGTAAATACAAGCTGGAGGATGAAAATAGGCATGTGAGGTTTGATCGAGATCCAGTTGGTGTCATTGGGAGGCTGTCAATATAACTGGGCAATCTAAGAGTGGAACTTGAAAACAGAAAATGTGGCACTCCCGAGAGTAAAGACTTATCAAGCAGCCCTTATGGGTTGATTTACGCGAGCATTCAGAGATATCCCAGGCGATAACAAATCTGAAGATTATGCTCACTGCTTTAGACAAAGATTTTTTTTATTTTCTGAAGATTCCTAGATTACCCAAGAGTACGCAGTATTAAACCCCTTGTAATTTAGTCGATCGTTTTAAATTGATCTGGGCAGAATATAATCCACCTCGTCTGTGCATTCCGATGAAGCGTTCTGCCTGTGCCGAGCTTGGTTCACGGCTCGGCAATGTAGCAATTAATTATTGGATAAATCTCGGTTTTCAGTGACTACGTGGTTTTTCTCACAATAAAGTGTTTATTTCATGGCAGACATTAAGAAGCAACAACTCCTCTATTAATGGTACTTTCTTTTTAGCTACACTCAAATCAAGCATTTTGACTCTGGCTATAGTATGGATATGAATACAGTATCCAAGAAAATCTGCCAGTAATACTTTATATCGTTCCTAACAGGGGTAGGGAACAGGTATAGAATACTACTCCAGAATTTGGGTACTACTCTGGTATCAGATTATGGTCCTCATTTCGACCTCAGCGGTCTTTTGGAAAGACCGCCGAGGTACTGTCGCGCTGAAGATCGCCAGTGCAGCTGGTTTTCCGTGAAGCGTATTATGACTGCTGGCAGACCTCTGTCCTTTTTCGGACAGAGAGCCACCAGCAGCCATACTGGCAGTCGGCGGGGAAGATGAGGCTGCTCCACCTCCACCGCCCCGTCATCAGAACACCACCCGCCGAATCATGTCCCATGATTTGGTGTGGCAGTGTTCTGGTGACTGGGTGCTGGCGGCAGAGCAGCCCCCATGGATCCCGTCCCCTCCCGGAGGATCACCGGAACAGGTAAGGTGATCGTCCATTAGGAGAGGGGGTTGGGGGGCTGTTGTGTGGTGTGTGTGTGCATGGGGGTGTGAGTGTGAGTGTGTAGAGGGGTTGTGTGAGTGCGTGTATGCATGCGAGGGGTGTTGTGTGTTTGGAAATGTGTGCCTGCCTGTCTGTATGTTTGACTGAGTATGTGTGTGTGTATGTATGTGTGCGTGTATGAATGTGTGTGTCTACTGGCATGTTTGTTAGTATGTGTGCGGGTATGTGTGGTGGTGGTGTCTGGGTGCGTGAAGGGGGGTAAGTGTCAATGTGGGGGGACGTGGGGAGTGGGGTACTACCACCTTTGGGGAGTGGTAGGGGGTCAGAGGTGTGAGGGGGTGACTCGGGGTGGGGAGGCCCCCTATCAGTTCCAGCGAAGTCTCCAGCCCAGCGGTCGTCACCGCCCTGGCGGTCGGAGTGGAGAAGTGGCGGATGACCATGGCGGTAACCACCATGGTCATAATTCCATTTTTTTTTCCACCGGCCTGTTGGCGGTAGTACCGCCACTTCTCCCCCGTCCGCCAGGGTCGTAATGAGGGCCTATATGTGTAGAATACTTACTAATACCGGCTGTAACATAACAGCAACCCAATGGCAATATTACAATCAGCTTAGCACTTAAGCAAATAGGGCGGCAAACTACAGAAGAATGACAATCTACAGTAGATGGTTGTTATATTATACTCCAAGGAAGATTTAAAAAATGTATGGAGGAGCCTCCGTCTGCGTGTTTCAGATGTGTGCACTAAGTCAGTGACTGGCTCCATTCAATGATTACCTGTCCCAGATTGTTTGCTTTTTGGAGCAACATTTTTTCTGCAATTGGGGCACGGATGAGATGTAAAATTCTTCCTGGTGCTTATGGAGCACTTTTTGGCATTTTATCCCTTTCTAATAGTAGCTCAGCCGGATCGGCACAAATCTCCTTTATTGCTACTTTAGTTACTAGATCCCTGATTCTGGCCAGTTGGAAGACAGGCATAACTCCATATGTTGCCCAATGGCATGCTAAAATGCGTACGGTTAATTTTCATGAAATCTTTATGCTATAAGAGTTGGTGCAAATTCAATGTTTAAGAGAATATGGCACTGTTGGGCAGAGTTGGGAGATCAATAGAAATCACGACTATACCACTATGGCCCTCATTTCGACCTCGGCGGTCTTTTGAAAAGACCGCCGAGGTACTGCCACGCTGAAGACCACCAGTGCAGGTGGTTTTCCGTGCAGCGTATTATGACTGCTGGCAGCCCTCCATCCTTTTTCGGACGGAGTGCCACCAACAGCCATACTGGCGGTCGGCGGGGAAGTGGAGGCTGCTCCACCTCCACCGCCCCGTCATCAGAACACAGCCCACCGAATCACGTCCCATGATTCGGTGTGGTGGTGTTCTGGTGACGGGATGCTGGCGGTGGAGCAGCCCCCATGGATCCCGCCCCCTCCCGAACAATCACCGGAACAGGTAAGGTGATCGTCCGTTAGGGGAGGGGGAGCGGGGGTGTTGTAGGATGTGTGCGTACATGGGGGTGTGAGTTTGAGTGTGAAGAGGGGTTGTGTGAGTGCCTGTATGCATGTGGGGGATTGTTGTGTGTTTGGAAATGTGTGTGTGTCTGTCTGTATGTTTGACTGTGAATATGTGTGTGTGTATGTCTGTATGTATGTGTGCGTGTATGAATGTGTGTGTCTGCTGGCATGTTTGTTAGTATGTGTGCGGGTATGTGTGGTGGTGGTGTCTGTGTGAGTGAAGGGGGTGTGTGTCAATGTAGGGGGGTGTGGGGAGTGGGGTACTACCACCTTTGGGGAGTGGTAGGGGGGTCAGGAGTGTGGGGGGAGGACTCGGAATGCTGGAGGGGGGCGGGGGAGACCGCTATCAGTGCCAGGGAAGGAATTCCCTTGCACTGATAGTGCCTACCACCATGGATTTTGTGGCGGTTCCAAACCACACGAAATCCATGGCGGTATGCAGGGTCATGATACCGCCGGCGGTCTTGTGACGGCCGCCGGGCTGGAGACCGAAGTCTCCAGCCCAGTGTCCTGCTTTCCTTCTTATCTCGTATCAGAGCTTACAGAACATATCTGGAATGAATTCTTCCCCACCCACAAGTTCGTGAGAGACTAATTAATAGATTTCAAGCACACGTTCAAATGAGCAAAAGTATTGCAGCAATGAAAACAAAATATATCACAGTACTTCTCAGTTGCAATGTACACAGCAGGATATATATATATATATAAGATATTGATAAGATATTGAAAGCAAAGCAAAAAAAATACTTCATCGTGTGAGAAACTATTTACAGCTTCATCTTTCTGGGGTCTGCAAGTTGATGACTCCGGTCAACTGCGAGAAAGAGATTATCTACCCGCACGGGATACTGGCAACTGGCACCAAGTTCCAGACCGAAGTCCAGCAGATTCGAATCTAAATCTCTGAAGCCCCGAGTCATCCTTACAAAAGCGTGCCCCCTCCTCTCAGACTCGGGAAAACTACGCAAGCCTTTGGAGACTGGCCAGATCTCCTAGACTTCTCCTCTTCCCAAGCCTGAGCAGAAAGGAAAACACCAAATGTACTCTCTCTTATCATGTCTAGTCTGCTGTGCAAAGAAAACAGCTTGGTTCATCTTGTGGAAAAACACAGCTTGGAAAAATACAGCTTTGATTCTCAACTGCAATGTCTAACTCCACGTTAAAGGCACTAGGCAGCTAACCTAAATATCAAATGTAATGTCTAATGTCATGTCAAAGCCAATAGGCAGCTGAGCTGAATACAAAATGTAATGTATAATATCATGTCAAAGCCAATAGGCAGCTAAGCTGAATACAGCATGTCAAAGCCAATAGGCAGAATACAGAATGTAATGGCTAATGCAATGTCAAAGCCAATAGGCAGCTAAACTGAATACAGAAAGTAATGGCTAATGCCATGTCAAAGCCAATAGGCGGCTAGGCTGAACAAAACATACAATGTGCTACTGGTGAACATTGAGCAACTAATATGCGCAGTGGTGAAATACAAAGTCATTGGTCAAACATAATTAATAGCATCACACCCAGCGGTCGTCACCGCCCTGGCGGTCGGAGTGGAGAAGTGGCGGATGACCATGGCAGTAGCCGCCATGGTCATAATTCCATTTTTTTTTCCGACGGCCTGTTGGCGGTATTACCGCCACTTCTCCCCCGTCCGACAGGGTCGTAATGAGGGCCTATGTGTTTTTTTTAAATGTTCGTCTCTATATTTATGTTCATCTCTCTCTGGATCTCCGCTGACAAATATTGTGGTTTGCAGATACCCTATGCATGTTTAAAAGGGTAATCTAGGCGATTTATATGTTTATTTTGCTTTCTGAAAAGCTAAATGAAATGTTAATACTGATTTATGTGATTTATATATGCTGCATTTTATAAATATAAATTTAAAAAAAAGAATAGAAAAATGAATTTGAATTTTAGTGGACCAACAAACATGTATCTTCTTTTGGTACCTGTTGGAAATATCTCTTTCTGCAGGGTCACCCCCAAACCTTTTGCTTATCACCTCAACTTTTCTGACCTCGTTTTTGCTGGCTTTTGCGCTTTGCCACTGCTAACCAGTGCTGAAGGCGTTGAGCTCTCTCCCTTAAAAGTGATAATATTGACTTTTTCCCAAGCAGCATATTTAATTTAGTTACAAGTCTCTAGTAAAGTGCACTACATGTGCCCAAGGCCTGCAAATTAAATGGCCCGCAGCACTGACTATGCCAGCCATTTACGTTGCCCTATAACTATGTCTCAGTCGTGCCATTGCAAAGCCTCTATGTGCAGTTTTACACTGTCATGTCGATCTGGCAAAATACCCTTTGGCCAGGCCCAAACCTTCCCTTTTGATACATATAAGTCATACCAAAGGTAGGCCCTGGACAACCCAGTGGGCAGGGTGCAATGTATTTAAAAGGCAGGACATGTACTTTTAAGTTTTACATGTTCTGGTAGTTTTTCACTACACCAAGGCCTATCTCTCCCATAGGATAACATTGGGATTACCTCATTACATCTTCTAAATGCAATCCACAATCTGAAAAAGATAGTTTTTTTGAGTTGGGTGACTCACAATTCAAAATCACAACATGAGGTGAGGTTTAATTTTAAATCATAATTCAGAAAATTCTACTTTTAGAAAGTTGGCATTTACAGCTGCACTTTCTTTATTCTCCCTAGACAGCCACACACAATGGGAGCTTGAGTGTGGCTTGATGGGCCTGGCAGAATGGGAGAGAGAAGCTGGCCACAGTCTCACACTTACACCTGAATATGCTGTGTCCAGTCCACACACAAATGGCTGCATAGTCTCCTATAGTGAGTCTGGAGCCAGGGCAGGAAGGGCAGGTCCTCTGCACACTTCAGTGGCCTATCTTCAAATACCAAACTGGATATAAGTACTAAACCTCTGACACCATCACCTCTGTACACTTCTGACTACTCTGCCAGGAAGAAGGACTGCTACTCTGCTGGACTGCTGCTTTGCTGGACTCCTTCCTTGCTGTGCTACCCTACTGTCTGTTGTTCCCCTGTCTGGGTGAGAAGGACTGGACCTTCTGCACTTGAACCCAGAGTGACTCCTAGGGCCAGCTGACTGGTCCCCTGATATGAAGTCTCTAGGACAGAAAAGAGTTCCAATCAACCTTCTTCTGCATCTGAACTCTGCTAGCTGTGAGTCTACCCTTCAAGTGGTGCCACCCCAGTTCTGGACCCTTGGAAGTAGGCTTAAGGCGCTTGCTCCAGCAGGACCAACATATCTGCTGTCAGCCTGATGCATCAGTGCTGCTGCATGGATTGGAAACGGTGCATCCTACTGTTGCGGGGAATGGAACCGATGCATCACTCCTGTTGCGTGGATCGTAACTGGCGCATCAAGTTTGTTACTAGTCTAGACTCCAACACATCACTGCTGTTTCAGGAACAGACCCAACGCGTTTCCTGTACTGCGTCTGGAAAATCGATGCATCTTCTCCACTGCCTGGATTGAAACTGATGCATCACGCCCACTGCACCCTGCATCTTTGACATTGACACAACCTGGATTAAGGTGCCTTTGTTCAGTGGAGCTCTCTGGGACCCTGTATCTAGTTTAATCTTTAAACATTCATAGCTCAGGTTCTACCTATTAGATTTTTGCTGTTTTGATCTTATTTTATTTATAAAAGTTTGATTTATTTTGCTATCCTGGTGTGGAATCTTTTTCTTGGGTGTTTTCACTGTTTTACTGTTTGATGTGCTGCACAACTACTTTACACACTTCCTCCAAGTTAAGCCTTACTGCTTTGTGCCAAGGTACCAGAGGGTGAGCAAAGGTTAATTTAGGGTTTGCCAGACACTTACCCTGACTAGGAGTGTGGTTGCCGCTTGACTGAAAGGTGAAAGCCAGTCAATCAACAACCCAAGTTCTAACAGTACCTTGTCGTACTTCTAATAAAAATGTGGTAGTGAATGTCATTACTACATCCTAAATATTAATCAGAATCTAAGGAGGAAAGGTTATCTACAGAGTGAATGTGATCCAAAAGCGATGATACAGAATTGAGGGGCGTATTTATAAGCCCCTAGCACCACTTTGCGCCACATTAGCATACTTTTTTTTCACCCTATTGTGGGCCAAGGAAGTCAAAGTCCTCGTGCCACATTTACAAAGTGGCGTAATACATGCATTGTGCCACTTTGTAACCCTTTGTGCTACATTATGCATGTGCCAGGCATAATGTATGTAAAAGGGGCTTCCCGCGTTAGGGGGGTGAAAAAACGGTGCAAGGAAATCTAACAGATTTCCTTGCATCATTTTTTACAGCACTTTTGAAGCCTGCTCATAGCAGGCGTTAAAGGGGGGCTTCCATTATTTATAATGGGCCCCTATGTACTCTGCAGAAGTAGCGCCAATATCTCGGGGCTACTCCTGCAGAGTTCATCAATAGCATCATAAAAAATTACGCCATTGCCCCCTGTCCTGCACAATGGTGTGCCATATTTTAAATACAGCGCACACATGGTGGCAGTAGGGGACGGTAAAGGGTGCAAGAAAAGTGGCAACACTTTTCCTCAATATCCCTCTGAATATGTTAGATACACATAGCGGTCGATCAAAGCTAATATGTGTACAAGACCATAATTCTGAGGGAAATAATGGATTCTAGAAGTGTTTGGAGTTGAAAATGAAAAGTTAAAAAGAATGGTGGAAATCTAAATGTATAGTAAAACACTATGGGGTTTATGAATCTTCAGTGGGGGTAGAAGGAAGAAACTGCATGGTGTGAATTCAAAAGAATGTTAGGGAGATAAGGGGTTTGTGAGAACCAAGATTTACGATGTTGGTCAGATTGAATTTCGATTGGTGCTTACACCCAAGGACACCCTTATCAACATTACTGAAAGTAAGTAATGTGAGACTTTATATACAAGTCCTGCCCTCAAATATTAATGCAGTTATCAATCATGTAAGCCTGCAGTTCTATTCACTCTCGAAAAACCCCATGGTTCCAAACTGACCACTGATGTAGATCACAAGAACCCTAATGAAGGGGTTCTAGGCATATTTTAGGATTCAGGGATGTGTAGTGTTTTGGGGGAGTAAGATAGTTTAACATTTCAAGAATAGTTAATGTAAAATTACATCATATTAAATATTTTTTTTACCTTAAATTAGAATTAAAAATAAGTAATATTTTAAATTATTGTAATTCAATAAGTAATATTGAAATTTGTGATTGTTTGTTAGCATTTAAACAGATTCATCCATAAATATATATACTTAAATACTTAATAATGTACATAACAATTTACCTGTGAAGTAAAAGCGCTCTTGATGTGCACCATTACAAAGGCTAGGACGGCTTTCTTAAAGCTTTCATTTACAATAGTAGTATCGAAATCCATGTAATCTATTCACCCTCATTAATAGCAGAGAGCTATTTCACCTTGTTGTTTGACCTTGGAGCTGAGTGGGAAGAAAAGTCCCAGGGTGGGAAAGATGATACATTGCCAGGCATTGTGATTGCATAATGTAGAATGAGGTGGAAGTGAAGTGGGGGAGTTTGACGGTATGCCAGATATACATTTTGTTAGAAAATATTAAGCGGAGGGAAGACGTTATGGCATATGACAGTATACAAGGTATTTACTTTCCTAATATATGTGTAGATGTGTGGTTTGATTGAGTTTGGGAGGTAAAGTGTTCAAAGGAGCTCTCAATAGCAAAAACTTGTGAATGAGGTAGATGGTAAAAATTGGGCCTTTGCCAACCTGAGGTTCCAAGATACATCAAAAAAATCTCAAGCTTCCCTCTTGTTGTCCTAAATGCTACTTGTAATTAGGGCGATAACGGTTTTACCAAAAGGTGAGTATAGTAGAATCCACTGGATTTTTTGTCCTATAGAGTTTGATAAAAGGGTCAAAATCCGAACCATGAGCAAGCTAAAAAAAAGAGGATTGTTCTATTGATTAAAAATAGGGAGACGTCTAGTGTTTAAGCTAACCAAGCTTCTCTGGACAGGAAAACAGTCCATGGAGATTTAAACTGCTGATGGATGTTCTGAAATGTGCCCCTGAAGCCAGACAGTATGTACTAAATAAACTGTGTACTGATAAATCTGATTGGCTGCACTCAATTAATGTGAAAACATTTCAATGGTTACCACATTGTGATTGATTGAGGGCAGCCATTCAGAATGTTGTGTTTTTCTCTTAGTTTTTTGCCTTGAGCAGCATTTCAGTCAATGCAAAATTACAGCTTTTTAACATTTCCCTAACATAGTTGATGAATCTCAAACTTTTTCAAATTATTCTAGGACCAGAGTAAGACTAGCATTTGAACATTGTGGGCTATTTTGGGTAAAGTTGCACTTTCCCCTGATACTCTAAGACCGATGTTAGAATAGTAAATTTGACTGCACAGTATAATGGTGTGTACATACTGGACTTGGCCCTTTCTACAGGTTTAGCCCCAAACATTTTGTGTCATCCTCTTGTTTTCTGAACCCATTTTTGTTGGCCTTAGGGCTAACCAGTGCTAAAGTGCTTTACTCTCTCCTTAAAACAAGTGAAATTAGCGTACATATCATTGTCTTATTTAATTTACTTGTAAGCCCCTAGTAAAGTGGTACTGCCTGTTCCCAGGTCCTGTAAATTAAATACTACTAGTGGGCCTGCAGCACTGACTGAGTCACTATTGGACCTGGCCCTTGTGGCAGGTTCATCCCCTGACTTTTTGCCTTCTTCCTCCTATTTTTTCTGACCTCTCGCTGTTGGCTCTAGGACTCTGAGCTCCTTATCACTGCTGATCAGTGCTAAAGTGAAGGTGCGCTTCCATCTAAAGTTGGTATGATTGGCTTATACCCAATTGGCATATTTAGTTTACCTATAAGTCCCTTGTACAGTGGTATCTCTATATTCAGGGTCTGTAAATTAAATGCTACTAGTGGGCCTGCAGTGTTGCTTGCGCCACCCACTGAAGTAGCCTTCAAAACCTGTCTCAGGCCTGCTAGCGCAGGGCCTGTGTGCGCATTTTTCTGCCACCGGGACCTGGCATCTAAATTTACTTGCCTGGCCCAGAACTCCCCTTTTACCACATGTAAGTCACCCCTAAGGTGGGCCCTAGCTAGCCCTTTGGGCAGGGTGCTATGTATGTAGAAGACAGGACATGTGCCAGGTTGTGTGGCCTGTCCTGGTAGTGACAAACAGCCTAACTTGGTTTCTCACTGCTGTTAGTGCTGCCTTCTCATAGAATTGCATTAGATCTGCCCTGCCTTATATGTAGGGGGTATTGTCTGATTTATGAGGGGTAGCATAGGCATGTTTGGTATGGTTGTAATGGTAGTGAGAAATGCTGCTTACTGGTGTAAGAGGATTTTTTACTACTATTACAGAAATGCCACTTCTAGAAAGTGATCATTTCGCTGTGCTTATGATTCTGGTGTTTTGCAGCTTGACTCCAGTCCATGTCTGGGCAGAGTGACAGTTGGGCTTTGTGCATACTTTTCAGACAGCCTGTACACAGGGAGGGTGGAGGTGTCACAGAGGTGTATCTGAATGCTAAATAGGCTACCTGGGTTGAGAGAAGGGGGCACACCTGCATTTGTAAAGGCTGTGCCCTGGCCTCACACAGTAGGGTCGCTTACCCCCAACAGATGTTTGGAGCCTGTGCTGGGGGGAGAGGGGGCACTCTCAGAACCAGAACCAGTTGTAACTGTTTGGAACCTCCTCTCCCCTTCCTTTGTAACACACTGTAAAAACTGAGTATAAGTACAGGGGTATTTTCCCCACATTTTAACATGGGGGAACTCTTGGAACTTACCTGGAACTGGACACAGACTGCTGGAGAGACTCCCCAGGAACCGCCATGGGCTGCTGCTGCTGTGCTGACCTGTGACCTGCTGGGTCACCATAAGGAACTGCCACCTGCCTGCATCCACTTTGTGCAGGCCTGCTGCTGGGCCGTACCACCTGTGCTCCTTTTTCTCCATCCTATGAATCCCCCAGGGGCTGGGTGCTGTGGCCCCTGTCCCCTGCCAACAAATTGCCGAAGCCCATGAGGAGTGCTTCTCCTCCATCACATAGTGCCTGGAGAGCGCTTGATTTGTGGGACACAAGGGACCCTGAGAGCGCTTTCCTTCCGTTGTGTGCCCTAGCGCTTTGGAAAGTGCATTGTTGGGCTACCAGATTTCACTGCCGCGACCCGGGCTGTTTTTGAGAAGTGCGAGTGACGCCCTGTGCCGGGGAGCCACGGGGCTCCATTGAATAAGAAAAAGGAACGAGTGTGCTCCTACCATGCCCCTGGGGTGAAGCGTGCTTTGAGGAGTGCCCCCGAGGCAAAGGTAGGCACCTACTTTGGTGCCTGCCATTTACTGAGGTCCGGCATGCTCTGAGCTGCCGAGGAAGGAGATGGGTGTGGAAGGAAGCATCATCGGAGGCTCCCTGCCCCACCGAGCCCCTCGCTGTCATTGAGGATGGGCGGAGGGAAAGGAAGCCTCCCCCTGTCCCAACGAAGCCCGGATATTGCCCTGAGAGACCGCGCACCACGTCTCCCTTGGTGTCCCCCACGAGAGTTGGGTGAGGCCCCCCATCTGCAGCCCCACTTCTTGTTCGTTGGTGATAGGACCCCTCTTCTGGAGGGCCAGTTGAGGCCCGGGGGAATCCCAGAGATCGCGGGCCCCATGAGGGGCCACTTATCAAACCAGAAGGGGTGCACGGCACCCCCCTCCTTTCCCAATTGTTTTGACTGACTTTAGCCCCCCCTCTTGAGCGCTGATTGAGGCCTGGGGGGCCCCCAGAGATGGCGGGCCCCAGGAGGGGCCTGTTATAAAACCAGAGGGGGTACGTGTCACCCCCTCCCCCTGAAATTAACGCAAGGCCCCAGTTTAGCACGACCGAGCGCCGGGGCCCCCCTGTGTTTGCTTCTGGGCACAGGAAGTGCCCTTCATCAAGGAAACAGGTACTATCAGCAGGACCTAACTATTTCTTATGTTCATGTGGCATGGACATTAATGATTTATATGTAACCTGCCTGTTTTAATGATGATGTGTTGCATATATGCTTGCTAAATATTCCTTTTATGGGCATGACATGCTAATATGTTTTCTTGACTTGCCATGCATTTTATAATGCTTTTGGTACTTTTATGACAAGTGCATTTGTATAGTAATGTAATTCCTGACTTCTGCTTATATTGCAGAATACTAAGTAGCCTGTGTGTTATATGTGACTACTGCTGGTTCTGCAGAGTAACTAATGTGTAACGTTCTGACAACTGCTAAGGTAGCAGGATATTACTGGCATGTTGTGTTTGGTCTAATAATTGCGTTGTGTACAATGCAGTGTATTTTCACATAACTTGGTGTTGTGTTTCTTTTGTGGTGGGGATAGTGCGTCACATGGGCTGTGTGTGTTGTGCAAACACTTTACACATTGCCTCTGGGATAGGCCTGACTGCTCATGCCAAGCTACCAAGGGGGTGAGCAGGGGTTATCTTGGACCTGTAACTCCCTTGCCCTGACTAGAGTGGGTGGGTTCTGCCTGGCTTAGGTGCATACCCTAGCCAACCAGAAACCCCATTTCTAACAGTCACCAATTTAAGCAATCCTTTAAACATGCCGTAGGCCTGCCATTGCATCCTGTGTGTGCAGGTTTAAACTGCCACCTCGATCTAGCAAGATAAATCTCTTGCCAGGCCCAATCCTTCCTTTCCAATTTAAACGTCACCTTAGGGTAGGCTCTGAACAGCACACAGGGCAGGGTGCAATGTATTTAAAAAGTTGAACATGTACTTCTAAGTTTCACATATCCTAGTCGTGAAAACTCCTAAAGTTATTTTTTACTACAGCAAGGCCTACCTCTCCAATAGGATAACATTTGAGTTACTTTATTATAATTAATGTCTGTAACTTCCAATTGGGAGCAGGCTGACAGTTCGTTTTTGGTGTCTAAAGACATGATTAAAAGCCCTCTTTAATGGTAAAGCTGAATTTCTAATCACAATTCTGAAAATGCCACTTTTAGAAAGTTGGCTTTTTCATGTCATAACCATTCGGTGCCTGCAGCCTGATCCTAAGTCACATAATTAGGTGAAGCTGGAAGCTGGTCTTTGTGTACTGCTCCCAAACAGTGAGATAAAGTGAAGATAAGTGTTGGCAGGATGGGTCAATCTGCCTGAGCACTTTCAAAAAGGGTTTGTGACCAATCTTTTGCGACTCCAGACAAGCTGGGGACAAGACAGGGAGCAAGGGGATGCCTGAAAACTAAGGGTGTGGAAACGTCTTAAAGCTTTCTCCACTTCAAATGGGCACCTGATATAAATATTGGACATTAGACACCAACTCTTCAGCACGCTCCTGGACCTGTGAAGACTCCTGTTGCCAGGAAAAAGGACTGCTGTGCTGCTGAAAGGACTGCCTCTCTGCTGCACCGCTACCCTGCCAAACTACTGCCTTGATGGACAAGTGCCTTGCTGGATTGCTGCCCTGCCACCCTCCTGCCTGAGTCGGAGGCATTCGACCTGCATCAGAACCCAGGACTCCAAGAGTGACTCCAGGTGCTAGTCTGCTGGCCTCCTGTTCAGAGCCACAGGGACTTAACTGGCTCCTAACCATGTGACCCAGCACCTAGACCCAGCTGAAGCAAGCCCTGACCCTCAAGTGGTGACCCTCATGTCATGGGCCATTGGTGTGGCCTCAGAGGAGGTAAATTGAAGCTTTTGTGTTTTGCACGACTGCTAATGGTCCTGTTAGCACCAAAACCTTGTTACTCACAGCCCGCTGTCGTGAAGTTCTGTCAACAAGACCATTTGTGCTACAACATCAACTGCTCGTGGGGAGCACCACGGCAAACTACAGCCCAACTGCCCACGACACAACAGGATCTTCTCGCTACAGCGATTACCTTCCATGACACAAGTGCTGCCTTTTGCGTTAAGTCAACGACCATCCACAACACTTCCCTGCTCCTTGCAGCCCTTCTCCACCAAAAATGTGACTCTTTGAGCTCAACTGAGAAGGTAACTTTTCAGCAGGACTAACCTGGTGCCTGTATTCGACCTGCACTCCATCGCAGTTGGCCTGAACTTGTGACTGTCTCCTGGTCTCACATCACCAGATAGCGGGCAGCGCCGCTTTTAGTTTTTTTACACTATTTTCCCTTAAATCTTTAAATTGCAGACCTCTGGTTCCACTGATTTTGCTGTTTTTGTCTCAAATTATTGATTCCATTATGCTCTATTTCTCTAAATTGGTGTGGGATTTTTCTTGTGTTGTTTTTTCACTTTATTGCTCTTTGAAGTGCTGCATAAATCACATTGCCTCCAAGATAAGCCTGTATGCTATGTGCCAAGAAATCAGATTAAGCACAGTTTAATTTGGAGTTTGCTTTTGACTCCATTCACCCTGACAAGGATTGTGGTTGCTGCTTGAGTAGGGTTCCACCCCTCAACCATTAACCCAGTTTCTTATACCTGCCTACCCCACTGCAAATTGCGGACTGTCCATGACCCAAGCATAGGCTGCAATCTTGCAGAGGTTTGTGAACCACTGCAAAATTTAACATGCACTTTCTTCGGGTTCTGGAAAAGGAGAATTGACAATGTGTTTCGCTTTCTCTTCCTCTAAACAGATAAAAAAAATCTCAATCCCTATTTGTAATCTCTCAATCGAAAACAAGTGTTTGTTGACAGCTATCCATCTTTAGCTCTATTTGTACCATTATGATACAAAATATACATTCTTGCCAAGTTGTGTTGACTGCTTTGACATTACTCTAGTTGACATTAATTAGGCAGTGCCTGCAACTACAATGTACATCTTTGCCCATGTTAGAAATTGTTTTTTTCAGGTTGGCTGGGGTATGCACCTAAGCCAGGCAGAACCTAATACTCTAGTCGGAGAGAGAGTTAATACACCACAATAAATAAACCACAAACGAAACATAACAATCATTTATATAGAAATAAACTGTATTGCATAAACATCATTAGACCAAACACAACATGTACTAGTAATACCCTGCTACACAAGCAGTTGTCAGAACATCACAAAGGTTACTAGTGGTCTGCCAGTATAAGCAGTATTCAGGCCATCATTATCACCATAAATGCACATGTCATACTAAACATCTTATAAGAGGTGTCAAGACACAGTCATGATTGCACATAAAATGAAACATTTCCCCAATGGCAAGCCATCAGTATTACCAATATAAATATACAAGGCATGAAAACATTACCTTAGGACATATGCCATATAAAAACATATCCCTCCCAATACAGATCAGACAGGCCCTGAAAACATGCTGGTTATTCCCAACATGGCAAGCGGGACATACAAAAAGGAACTAGGTCATGAAACGAGTGATGCAGGGACAATGAGGGTAGCAGGTGCCACCACAAAACACCCTCTACGCGAAGCTCACAGCAGTCCTGCGCTTGGATTAGAAACAATAAGGTAGGTCACCCCTCACCATTCAGAGACCGGGAGCTCCTGCGCTCCTATTACCAAGAAAGCCATACCAGAAAGACAGCTGTAAAGGCACGAGACTGCAGTCGAGGTTTTCCTCACAGTCTGTCCATCCAGGTTTACTGCACCTGAGAGATGCCGCTTCAACCAAAAGAGTGGCTTATCTTACCCAATCAAGGCACCCCCCCACCCTCAACATGGAAAGCAGCTCACCTGGAGGGCGACCCCTCTCTTCACTCTGGGGCTGCCTCCACCGAACAACCCTCAACAGGACAGGATCCTCTGTTGAGGCTTCCCTCCCTTCCGGAGAGACATCAAGGCAGTGGGAAAGTGCTCAGAGTCCTAAAGACAACAAAAAGCGGTCACAAAAAATAGGAGGAGGAAGGCAAAAAGTGTCGAGATGACCCTATAAAAAGGGCCAGGTCCAACAACCCATACGTGGCTCAATATGAAACAGAGTTTGAGCCCAAACGGGATTCCAAGATGTGAAGGCATTACTGCCAGCAGACTTTCCCCAACATCATTTCTATAAGCTGAGAAGTAGCAGAATTAGTGCTGGGAAAAATGCAACATTCTGATTTTTCACTTCTTGGAAATGGGGAAAATACTTACTCCCTGAGTTAAGAGGGCCTAAGCGCCTCCTTGAGCCACATTAGCATCATTTTTTTGCGCTAATGTGGCCTAAAGAGCCCAAATTTGTTACGCCATATTTACGAAGTGGCACAATGCATGCATTGCACCACTTTGTTACCCTTTGCGGCACATTATGCCTGCACCAGGCATAATGTATGCAAGGAGGGTGTTCCCCCGTTAGGGGAGCTGAAAAAATGGTACAAAGAAATGGAAAAGAGGTCTTTCCGCCTTTTTTTAGGCATTTTTAACGCCTGCTCAGAACAGGCGTTAAAGGGGGGGCACACCATAAGTTACAATGGGCGCCTATGTTTTGTTCAGGGTTAGCGCCTAAATGTTGGCGCTAACCCTGAACAGTACATCAATAGCTTAAAAAATTCTGACACTGTTTCCCCCTACCCTGTCCTATGGTTCTCTATATTTTAAATAAGGGGCACACATGATGGCGGTAATGGGTGCTAACCCTGAACAAAACTGCAGTGGGTGCAACTTCACTTTTCTTAAATCTGTCCCATAGTATTACCTCGCTATCCCCTTTTCCAATGTGCAGAACTTTGAATGATGGAGCAATACTGTACCCTATGAAAGTCAGACCCCACTGTATCATTATTTTCAGGTGCAGTATTATCTCTCCAAATGACTGTGTGACTCGTAATAAGCAGCCTTTTTTTTATCCAAAAGCATATTTATTTTCTTTACGTAAAAATATCTTCAATTAGTTACTTATTTGCTTTTTTTAAATCAAGTATAAATATATTATTATTAATATAATTGCACATGTTTTTGCAGTTTACAGTACACGAAACGATCTTACTGGTTTCCGTACGGAGACTTATGCTTTTCTATGCAGGGTGAGTGTTTTGTGTGCCTCATAGGTGCCTTCCAGGCCTGTTGCCTGTTTGCCTGCTTGTTTTTGCGCAGGGCCATGCGACGTGTGTGCTGTTTGACCACTAAGTCTGTGGGTCGCTGTGCATTTATACATATTTATGTGGGGTCGTGCCCCAAATCACGGGTCTTCGCTGGAAGCCTGAGTTAAGAAAGGAGAGCAGACGGCTGATGTATGCTTAAATGTTAGAGCTCGTCTAAGTTCCACACCGCCACGAGCACACTGACGCTATAAATAATTTTTAGTACGACATTACCATTATATCACTAATTGCTTCATGTTTCCCTCTGGCCTGGGATGGAAAGAAAGACTTGCTGAATAAGGTCTTTTCCGGGCTCTTTATGCATCTAAAATGCAGTCGAGTTTAAATGAGCCTTAACCAGGTAGAAAGCAAATTACATAGCGCCCACTTCTGTTATGTTTACAGACTCTGCCTGCCCATAATCAATTTCAGTGGTCTTTAGTTATCTGAACCCTTTCGGTGGTCAACGCCTCCTTTCCATCTTCCCAAAGCAAATTATTTGTAGCCCCACTTCTTTTAAATCTCTTTCACATGTCTCTACAAGGAATCCCATTAAATCATAGCAAGTATAATGATTGTTGGAAATTAATAGCCAGCACCGTCTCGGCATAAAAATGTGACGTGAGACACTGAAAGGAGATACGTTCGAGCAGATAATGTCTCTCTGTCAGATATTATCCGCTACAACCAGTGTCCCACGGGGAAAATAACTGGTGCAAAATTATTTATTGTGAGTTTTCACATATTTTGTTAATATTGCAAATTTCACATAACAAGAAATCTGTGAATTTCATGAATTTCTTAACTGTAATGATAAGTTTGCCCAGGCCAGGAAAGAGGTAGGTCAAGATATGGGCAGGATGATATTGTTTGTTCTTTTTGTTAAACCAAGATATGACACACTCTGGAGGTGCACAGGTCCTCGGTTTTCATCCAGCACTCCATCATCACCATCACACAAAGACAGGATATTTCTTTCGAAGCAGAGAGACAAAAAGAATAACTGTCCAGTGCTTCAGGATCCAGTGCAGAAATGGTTAGCCCATTTAGCAGAAGCACAAGTCCTGGTCTGAAAATTAAGAAGAACATTGCTTAAATGACTGGCCATATACGTAAATGAGAAAGATTAAATGGAAAGACACATCAAAAAATGAAAAGTGGTTACCTTCTGGACAGTGCTTGAAATGGAAAAATAGAAGTGCAGGTACTCTGCAGCAGAGTATCTGCTTGTTTCTGAGAAGTGCTGGTACTCTCCAGTGCAAAGTATCACGTTTTTCTTGAGAAGTGCAGGTAGCCTCCCTCGCAAAATAAAAAAGTGCTGGTACTCCATACCGGACAGTACCGGCCCATTTCAAGCAGTGCTTCTGCATTATTTAGGAGTGAGCAGAGGTTTTATAAAAGTGGCATCAGAAGCAGTCTGAATGGTGTGGGAGGCTGGCCTGGTTTGTAGGGGGTACCTAAGGTACCTACTCCTTATATCAGGTCCAGTGATCCCTTATTAGTGAAATGTAGGAAGTGTTCTAGCAGTGTAGGCTGTCTAGGGGTAGCTGTAGCAGAGCAGCCACGGCTGAACTGGGAGACATGTAAAACTCCTGCAAAACCACTATAGTTACACAGTATTTATACACAATAAAAGACAACACTCAGTGTTACCAAAACTAAAGGTACTTTATTTTAGTGACACAAGGTCAAAGATATCTGAGAGGCAATACTCCTTCTGGAGGTAAGTATTATACACAATATATACACTAGTAACCAAAATCAGGTAAGTAAACAGTCATAGAATAGTGCAAACAGTGGAAAATACAATAGATTGCAATGGGCCTAGGGGCAACATAAACCATATACTAAAATAGTGGAATGTGAATGTCGAATTCCCCCCTAGGCAAGTGTAGTGTGTAGAGGGCGCTGGGGGTGTAGGAAAGCACCAAAGGTAAGTAAAGTACCCCACCCCAGAGCCCACGAAAGCTGGAGTAAAGTACTGCAAGTTTCCTCAGAACACACTACAAGTCGTGATAAAGGATTTTGCAAGAACCCACCAAGACTGCAAGCAAAAAATGATGGATTCCTGGACCTGAAGACCTGGGGAGAGAGGAGACCAAGTCATGAAGTCGAAGAAGAGTCCAGGAAGGACAGGAGCCCCTGCCAACCTAGAAGAAAGTGCAAAAGTGGATTATCCGGTCAGAAGAAAAATACAGAAGAGCTCCAAAGAAGATGGCTGCAGTTTCCTGCTTGGTGCAGGTGATGTCCCACGTCGAGTTGTTGGATGCAGGCTGTTTGCATCACAGGATTCCGCCAACAAGCCTTAGTTCAAGCAAGTACGCGGTTTGCGTCAAAAAAGGAGCTGCCTGGATTCAGGAGGGACCTGGGGGTCTCAACTTGGACTGAGGAGACAGATGGGGTTCTCAGCAATTCAGAGAGCCCTCGGAAGACCAGGCAGCACCAACGGGAGTCCCAGAACATGGGGACAAAGAAGATGCAAAGTGCAGACATCACAGCATTACACAGGAAGGTCCCATGCCGCCGGAGAACAACTCAGGGAGCTGTGCGTTGCAGGATGGAGTGCTGGGGACCTGGGCTACGCTATTCAGGAAGGATTCTTGGAAGAAGTGCACAGAAGCCCAAGGAGCTGCAGAAAGCGCAGTTCACAGGGGTACTGTCGCAGCATGGGGAGGCAAGCTCTTACCTCCACCAAATTTGTACAGCTAGACCTTTGGACAGTCCGGCTCACTTCGATCCACCACCTGGGTCCCAGGGAGCATGCTTGTTGTCAGGAGAAGAGTCCCAGAGTACGGGTTATCATCACAGAAAGATGCCTGCCGAAGCAGGGAAGTGACTCCGTCACTCCACGGGAGATTCCTTTGGGTCTTCTGGTGCAGGGTAAAGACAGGCAGTCCTCAGAGCGTGCACACCTTGGAAATTGCTGCAAAAGCTGGCTGGAGCTGAAGCTGCAGGTCACAGGAGTCATCCTGGATACTTTGTTGCAGTTACAGCGGTTCCTGGAGCAGTCTGCAGTTGATCCGATGTCAGAAGCTGGAGCAGAGGATGCAGAGGAGTCCTAGAGAAATCTTGCCACCGAATCTGAGGAAACACCCAGAGGAGAGACCGTAAATAGCCCTGAGAGGGGTATTGGCTACCTATCCAGGTATGCACCTATCAGGAAGGGTCTCTGACGTCACCTCCTGGCACTGGCCACTCACAGTTCTCCAGAGGGGCCCCTCACCTTGGAATCCCAGATAGCTAATGCCAGGGACACTCTAGAGGAGCTCTGGGCACCACCCCTGGGGTGGTGATGGACAGGGGAGTGGTCACTCCCCTTTTCTTTGTCCAGTTTCATGCCAGAGCAGGGTCTGGGGGTCCCCGAACCGGTGTAGACTGGATTATGCAAGGAGGGCACTATTTGCGCCCTTCGAAGCATTTCCAGAGGCTCTGGAAGGCTACCCCTCCCAAGCCTGTAACACCTATTTCCAAAGTGAGAGGGTGTAACACCCTCCTCCCAAAGCAAATGCATTGTTCTGCCTTCCTGGGATTGAGCTGCTCAGTCCCCAGGAGGGCAGAAACCTGTCTGTGAGGTGGCAGCAGCTGGGGCTGCAGTGGAAACCTCAGAGAGCTGGTTTGGCAGTACTGAGGGTCCATGGTGGATCCCCCAGGGTGCATGGGATTGCCCCCCCAATACCAGATTTTGATTGGGGGACAATTCCATGATCTTAGACACCTCACATGGTCATATTCGGAGTTACCATTGTGAAGCTACATATATGTATTAACATATATGTAGTGAACGCTTATCATGGTATCCCCGTCCTCACGAAGTCCGGGGAATTGGCCCTGGACAACGTGGGGGCACCTTTGCTAGTGCAAGGGTGCCTTCACACACAGTAACTTTGCACCTAGCCTTCAGTAAATGAAGGTTAGACATATAGTTTAGTGCAGTGAAAATGGCTGTGAAATAGTGTGTGCACTATTCCACTCAGGCTGCAAAGACAGTCCTGCTGAAAGGTTTGTATGAGCTCCTTATGGGTGGCAAAAGAAATGCTGCAGCCCATAAGGATCTCCTGGAACCCCAATGCCCTGGGTACCTAGGTAACATATACTAGGGACTTGTAAGGGGGGTCCAGTGTGCCAATCAGAATTGGAATCTGGAGTCACTAAAGTGTAGTGGCACATTTGGTAAGTAGAGAGAGCATAAGCACTGGAGTTCTTGTTAGCAGAACTTCAGTGACACAGTTAGGCATACTGACAGCACACATGGGCCACAAACTATGAGCACTGGGGTCCTGGCTAGCAGGATCCCAGTGAGACAGGAAAAACACACTGACAAACAGGCAGAAATTGGGGGTAACATACCAAGAAAGATGGTACTTTCCTACACCCCCCCATACGAGGGACAATAAGGCTAACTTTGCCCAGATGAGTCTTCATTGTCTAAGTGGAAATATCTGGAGAGTCTATCTGCATTGTTTACTCCCAGGTCTATGTTCCACTGTAGGAAAATGGACCACCTCAACAATTTAGGGTTTTCTCCTTTCATCTGTTTTAACCATAAGAGAGGTTTGTGGTCTGTCTGAACAATGAAGTGAGTCCCAAACAAGTATGGCCTCAACTTCTTCAGGGCCAGACCACAGCAAAGGCCTCCCTCTCTAGGGCTGACCAACACTTTTCTCTAGGGGTCAACCTCCTACAGATAAAAGCAACAGGTTGATCCTGGCCCTCTGAGTTTAGTTGTGAAAGCACTGCCCCAACCCCCAGTTCAGAAGAATCTGTCTGGATAATGAATTTTGTAGAGTAATTTGGACTCTTTAGGACAGGTGCAGTACATATAGCCTGCTTAAGCTCCTCAAGAGCTCTTTGACAGCTGGTTGTCCACAATACCAATACCTTTTTAGGAATCTTTTTAGAAATGAGGTCATTAAGAGGGGCAACAATGGACCCATAGTTCTTAATGAACCTACTGTAATACCCAGTGAGACCAAGAAATTCTCTGACCTGGGTCTGAGTAGTAGGGGGAGCCCAGTCTAAAATCGTCTGGATCTTCTCCTGTAATGGTTCAATTTGCTCTCCACCTACCAGGTGGCCCAGATAAACAACTTTCCCCTGCCCTATCTTGCATTTTGAAGCCTTGATAGTGAGGCTTGCCTTTTACAGGGCCTCCAAAACATTTCACAAGTGGACCAGGTGGTCATCCCAGGTGTAGCTAAATACAGCAACATCATCTTAGTATGCTGCACAGAAAGCGTCCAGACCTTGGAGGACTGTGTTCACCAGCCTCGGGAAAGTGGCAGGTGCATTTTTCAGACCAAAGGGTATAACTGTAAACTGATAATGCCCTCCAATGGTTGAAAATACAGTCTTTGGCTTAGCATCCTCTGATAACTTGATCTGCCAATACCCTGTAGTCAAATCAAAGGTGGTTGTATACTTGGCAGAGGCCAGTGTATCTATGAGCTAATTTGCCTTGGGGATAGGGTAAGCATCTGTTTTAGTTACAGTATTGAGCCCTCTATAGTCCACACAAAATCACATTTCTCTCTTTCCTTCTTTGATTTGAGGTTTAGGGACAAGAACCACTGGGATAGCCCAGGGGCTAACTGAGTGCTCAATAACACCTAGGTCCAACATTTTCTAAACCTCAAACTTAATACAGTCTCTGACATGGTCAGTCTGCGTAAAATTCTAACTTTTTACAGGCAAACTGTATCCACTATCAATGGTATGCTCACACCAAGAAGTGGTCCCAGGTGTGAGTGAAAAGAGTTCCGAAAACTGGTCTAGTGAATTCTTGCAGTCCCCCCCTGCTCTGAGACAGTCTGCAATTACAGCTCCTTCCACTAAGCCATCAGCTTCAGTGTTGGTGCAGAGGTCAGGGAGAGTGTCACTCTCTTCCTCCTGCCCCTCATCTGTGGCTAGGAGTAGGGTTACATCTGCCCTATCATAGTAGGGTTTAAGGCGGTTGACATGAAGTACCCTAAGGGGACTTCTGGCAGTGCCAAGGTCTACCAAATAGGTGACCTCACCCTTTTTCTCCACAATTAGATGTGGTCCACTCCATTTGTCATGGAGTGCTCTTGGTGCCACAGGCTCCAAGACACACACCTTCTGTCCTGGGTGGTACTCAGTCAGGACAGCCTTCTGGTCATGCCATTGCTTTTGAAGCTCTTGGCTGGCCTAAAAGTTCTTAGCGGCCTTTTTCATATACTCAGCCATCCTTGTGCTTAGGCAAAGTACATAGTCCACAATGTCTTGCTTAGGGGGCTTCTATGGTTGCTCGCACCCTTCTTTTACAAGAGCAAGGTGACCCTTAACAGGGTGACCAAAGAGGAGTTCAAAGGGGCTGTAGACCACTCCTTTCTGGGTACCTCCCTGTAGGCAAGAAGGAGGCATGGCAGGAGGACACCCCGTCTCCTTCTGAATTTTTCAGAGAGCCCCATAATCATGCCTTTGAGAGTTTTGTTAAATCTCTCAACCAGTCAATTCGTTTGTGGATGGTAGGGTGTGGTGAATTTGTATATTACACCACATTCCTTCCACATAGCTTTCAAGTATGCAGACATGAACTTACGACCCCTGTCTGATACTACCTCTTTAGGAAAACCCACCATGGAAAATATTCCCAGGAGGGCCTTTGCCACTGCAGGGGCTGTAGTGGTCCTTAAGGGGATGGCGTCTGGATATCTTGTGGCATGGTTTACTACCACCAAGATGAACCTCTTACCAGAAGCAGTTGGAGGGTCAAGGGGGCCAACAATGTCAACCCCTACCCTTTCAAAGGCCACCCCAACCACTGGTAGTGGGATTAAGGGGGCCTTTGGGGTGCCACCAGTCTTGCCACTGGCTTGGAACGTCACACAAGAGTGACAAAACTCTTTTGTGTCCTCTGACATGTGAAAGTGAGGGACAAGCCTGTTCCAGGTTTTTCTTTTCCCCAGATGTTCAGCCAAGGGAATATCATGTGCCAGAGTTAGGAGGAATTCCCTATACTGCAAGGGATTGACCAGTCTCCTGGTAGCATCAGGTTTAGGGTCCCTTGCCTCAGTATTAAGGACATTGTTCTCCCAGTAAACCCTGTGTGAGTCTCTGATATCCCCAATTTGCTGTTTGACAGCTTGCTGTCTTAGACCCTCTAGTGTGGGACAGGTCTGCGGTGCCACAGTCAGTTCCTCCCTGGCAGGTCCCCCTGCACCCAAGAGCTCAGCTGTGTCAGCTTGAAGCTCCTCTGGTGTAGGTTCTGCACAGGGAGTTGACTCGTCCTCATCAAAAGGGGAATCTTCTGGAGAGGGAGGGCTAGTGGACAAGGGTTTGCCCTTTCTACCCCTAGTTGGTCCATTGTTCCAGGATCCAAGTTTCCCTGCCCTCTTTACTTCTTGGCCTGAGCCCTGGTAAGAGCAAAGATGTGCCCTGGAATGCCCCGCATGGTGGCATGGGCCTCCAACTCCACTTCAGCCCAAGCTGAAGATTTCAAATCATTGCCCAATAGACACTCTACAGGTAAGTCAGTGGATACCATAACCTTTTTAGGACCAGTAACCCCCCCCCAGTTGAAATTCACAACAGCCATGAGGTGGCTAACAGTGTTGTTATGGGTGTCAGTAACTTGGTACTGATGACCAAGTAGGTGTTGCTCAGGGGCTACCAGTTACTCCATCACCATAGTGACACTGGCACCTGTGTCCCTGTAGGCCTCAACCTGAACACCATTTATTAGGGGTAGTTGCTTATACTAATCCATATTAAGGGGACAAGCAACTAAGGTGGCAAGGTCAATGCCACCTTCAGAGACTAAAACAGCCTCAGTGTTCTCCCTAACTAGACCATCCCCCACTACATTGCCAAAAGTGAGCCCAGCTACACCCTTTGTTTGGCTATTTGTAGAGTTTTTCCCACCACCACTGCTATTACGAGGGGCACTAGCGGAAGCAGTGGGGGTTGTGGTGGTGGGAGGCTTGGTGTTTCTCTTGGGCCACTTGCCCAATGGCCTTTGTTCTTACACAAATAACACCAAGGCTTTTTATGGTGATTAGAAGAGGATTTGGACCCACCACCCCCGTAGGATTTTTGTGGGCCTAATCTAGACTCTGATGATTTTTTTATCTTTGTCCCCACTGTTGTCATGTGACTAACCATCCTTCTTCTTGCTGTCCTTGTCACCCCCTGTATGAGCTTTTCTACTCACCCTTGTTCTGACCCATTTGTCTGCCTTCTTTCCCAATTCTTGGGGAGAGGTCAGATCTGAGTTCACAAGACATTGGTGCAACAAATCAGACAAACAATTGTTAAGAATATACTCTCTCAAAATCAGATTGTATAAGCTTTCCTAGTCAGACTCCTTGCTGCCATGCAACCAACCTTCTAAGGCCTTCACTGAACAGTCTACAAAATCGATCCAATCCTGAGAAGACTCTTTTCTGGTCTCTCTGAACTTGATTCTATATTGTTCAGTGGTTAAGCCAAATCCATACAAGAGTGCAGTTTTCAAAATGTTGTAGTTGTCTGAGTCATCTTCTCTAACAGCAAGGAGTCTACCTCTCCCCTTGCCAGAGAAAGACAACCACAGGATAGAAGCCCACTGTACTTGAGGGAGCCTCTGAATTTTACAGGTCCTCTCAAGTGCAGCAAACCACTTGCTAATGTCATCTGCGTCCTTGTAAGGGGGGACAATCTCGTGCAGGTTTCTAGAATCAAATGTGTTTTCTGTAACACTGGAACTTCTGAAACTACTGCTGCTACCATCTTGGGGAACTAACCCCAACCCCTCTCTTTCTCTTTTCACAGCTAGGGATTCCTTATCTAAGGCCAACTGTTGCTGCTGTAGCCTCAGTCTGGCCTCCACCAAACCTCAGCTTTCTGAGTTCCCTGTCTAGGGATTGATCCTCAGGGTCAGATGTGTGGGACACCTCTGATACAGAAGAGACATGAGAATGAGCAGAGGTGGACCTTTCCCTAACTTGAGTTACTCTAGTGACCTGGCCTCTAGGTGTGAAGGGTGCCCTACCGGTGTGTGACCCCGTCCCACTACCAGCTACACTAAGAGGTTTGTTAAGGGAAAGATCTGTGGAAGGACCCTCCTCTGGATCTTCAGGGCCCTCTCCTGAATCTACCTGGGTGGAATCTCCCTCTACCCCCCTTCTGATTGTACCTAACCAGTAGGATGCTCTTGGTCAACATGCAAGAGGTGATTAAAGAGAAAGTCCTTGTTAGGGTTCTTCCCAATCCCTAAGCTTCTTTCCAAGCAGAGACCCCTCAGACTTTTGAAATTCAGACTTTCATAAGTGGTTTAACAACCTTGGGGGTAGCCACTACAACAGACATAGTGAAAGAAAAGGTTAGGGAGAAGAGTAAAAAGTTAGCAAACTATTGAACCTCACCTTTTTAGAGGCAAAGACAAACTTTTCAGAACTTGTGAAAACATTTAGAAAGTTTGTAAGTGAAAAAATGACTGCTAGGTACAATTGTATATAGCTCTAAATATTGGAGTACATTTTTTTTGTGTGAAAAGCACCAGTAACAAAGTGGTAAAGCAACTGCAAGTACTTATCCCACGGCTGAACCACCAATGTAGGAGTCTGGCCTGGTTTGTAGTGGGTACCTAAGGTACTTACACCTTATACCAGGTCCAGTGATCCCTTATTAGTGAAATGTAGGCTGTTTTCTAGCAGCTTAGGCTGTCTAGAGGTAGCTGTAGCAGAGCAGTCAAGGCTGAACTAGGAGACATGTAAAGCTCCTGCAATACCACTATAGTTACACAGTACTTATACACAATAAAAGACAATACTCATTGTTACCAAAAATAAAGGTACTTTATTTTAGTGATACAAGGCCAAAAATATCTTAGAAGCAATACTCCTTCTGGCGGTAAGTATTATACACAATATATACAGTAATAACCAAAATCAGGTAAGTAAACAGACATATATATAGTGCAAACAGTAGAAAATACAATAGATTGCAATGGGCCTAGGGGCAACACAAACCATATATTAAAATAGTAGAATGCAAATGTCGAATTTCCCCCTAGGCAAGTGTAGTGTGTAGAGGGGCACTGGGAGTGTAGGAAAATGCCAAATGTAAGTAAAGTACCCCACCCCAGAGCCTAGGAAAGTAGGAGTAAAGTACAGCAAGTTTCCTCAGAACACACTACAGTTCATGATAAAGGATTCTGCAAGAATCCAGCAAGACTGCAAGCAAGAAATGATGGATTCCTGGACCTGAAGACATGTGGAGAGAGCAGACCAAGTCCAGAAGTCGAAGAATTGTCCAGGAAGGACAGGAGCCCCTGCCAACCTAGAAGAGGTGCAAAAGTGGATTCTCCGGTCAGAAGAAAAGTACAGAAGAGCACCAAAGAAGATGGCTGCTGGTTGCTGCTTGGTGCAAGTGATGTTCCACGTCGAGTTATTGGATGCAGTCTGTTTGCGTCACTGGATTCCGCCAACAAGCTTTGGTTCAAGCAAGTACGCGGTGTGCATCAAAAAGGAGCTGCCTGGACCTAGGAGGGACCTGGGGGTCTCAACTCAGCCTGAGGAGACAGAGGAGGCTCCCAGCACTTCAGAGAGCCCTCAGAAGACCAGGCAGCACCCACGGGAGTCCCAGAACACGGCAACAATAAAGATGCAAAGTGCAGTCATTGCAGCACTACACAGGAAGAACCCATGCCGCCGGAGAAAAACTCAGGGAGCTGTGCATCACAGGATGGAGTGCTGGGGACCTGGGCTATGCTGTGCAAAAAGGATTCTTGGAAGAAGTGCACAGAAGCCCAAGGAGCTGCAGCAGATGCAGTGTGGGTACTGACACAGGATAGGGAGGCAAGCTATTACCGTCACCAAATTTGGACAGCTGGACCTTTGGACAGTCCTGGTCACTTCGGTCCACCACCTGTGTTACAGGCAGCATGCTCGTCATCAGGAGAGGAGTCCCAGATTACCGGTTGTCGTCGCAAAAGGGCGCCTTCAGAAGCAGAGAAGTGGCTCCGTCACTCCATAGGAGATTCCTTCAGTTCTTCTGGTGCAGGGTAAAGACAGGTAGTCCTCAGAGAGTGCATACCTTGGAAACTGTTGCAAAAGCTGGCAGGAGCTGAAGTTGCAGGTCACAGGAGTCATCCTGGATACTCTGTTGCAGTTACAGAGGTTCCTGGAGCAGTCTGCAGTTGATACGACGGTCAGAAGCTGAAGCAGAGGATGCAGAGGAGTCCTGGGGGAATCTTGCAAACCGAATCTGAGGAGACACCCAGAGGAGAGACCCTAAATAGGCCTGAGAGGGGGATTGGCTACCTATCAGGAGGGGTCTCTGACGTCACCTGCTGGCACTGGCCACTCAGAGGTCTCCAGAGGGTCCCCACACCTTGGAATCCCAGATGGCTAATGTCAGGGACACTCTGGAGGAGCTCTAGGCACCACCCCTTGGGTGGTGATGGACAGGGGAGTAGTCCATCCCTTTTCCTTTGTCCAGTTTCACACCAGAGCAGGGACTGGGGGTCCCTGAACCAGTGTGGACTGGATAATACAAGGAGGGCATCATTTGTGCCCTTCAAACCATTTCCAGAGGCTCTGGGAGGCTACCCCTCCCAAGCCAGTAACACCTATTTCCAAAGGGAGAGGGTGTAACACCCTCATGCCAAAGGTAATGCTTTGTTCTACCTTCCTGGGATTGAACTGCTCAGTCCCAATGAGGGCAGAAACTTGTCTGTGAGGTGGCAGCAGATGGGGCTGAAGTGGAAACCTCAGAGAGCTGGTTTGGCAGTACTGGGGTCCATGGTGGAGCCCCCAGGGTGCATGGGATTGACCCCCCAATACCATATTTGGACTGGGGGACAATTCCATGATCTTAGACACCTCACATGGCCATATTCGGAGTTACCATTGTGAAGCTACTTATATGTAATGACGTATATGTAATGTACTCTCCCCGCACTCACAAAGTCTGGGGAATTGGCCCTGGACAACGTGGGGGCACCTCTGCTAGTGCAAGGGTGCCCTCACACACAGTACACTTTCCTAAAATAGAGAGCCTAAGTCTCCACTTAGCGGAATCTTTGGACTTAACCAGTCTTTTGAAAGTGACAATAAACTACACCAGCTGAATGTTCAGCTTAATGTTTTGAGGATTTACAGACTCCATGGCGCAGAATCTGCAGGTTCTTATTCCTAGGGCTTCAAATTTGTTCCGCAGCAGGGCCATGTGCTGCTGCCGCTTTGGCTTGAACTCTAGGGCAGGGAGTGCCCCGAGTCTCATCAACACTGGCTTTCTCTTACTGTTGACATAACAGGCAGCCTCAAAAAAGGACTGATCCTGTTGCTCCTCACACGAGTTTAGCACCAGCCATCCATGTGCTCACCTGGTTAGGGTTGTTTTGTCTTTCCACCGACTTTTCAGACTGACGCTTTTATTCACAATTTTCTTAAAGACTTGCACATTTGAGTCTGACTGCCATAATTTGCTGAGACTGAGGGTCTCAATGCTGTCCTGAAGGTTCCTTTTAAAGCCCCCTTTCTATCTTTGTAGGCTGATTTTGGACCAAATATGATGCACTAGCAAGGCCTTAGCAGCATTCCTCCTCATTTTATGGCAGCATTTTACAAAAGCCCTTGACCTGGCTTGGGATTCCCATACTGATGGAAATTCAAGTTTAAATAGCACAGGTGAGGCTGACCTCGGCAGGTGGAAGATTCGCTTGCAGGTCTGTATTAAAAGCTTGCACAGTAGAGTAGCATCTAAATCTAGCATTATTTCACCTCCGTATGACAGTCAGGTTCAGTTTCGACTTAATGACCATGACTAGGAGTTTAAGATTGTGTCCCCAGAGTGATCTTGCTAGGGTCAAAAAGGCAAAACTTACTTTCCCTCTGTTAACTTCCTTTTGTTGCGCATTGGTAGCTCTCGAGCCAAGCTTGAACCCCAAATAGACATTGGTGGTTGTTTCTTCTATCGACAAACCATTGAGAAGCCTTATTATATGGAAAATGACAGGACAGAGAAAAAGAAATATGGCAAAAAATTCAGTGCTTAATTTTAGCCTGTGGCTTCCAGTTCTCGGCACTGTATCTTAATTGTCAACACTCGCACTTATGCCGGTCCTCCACATGGTGGCACTGTTTGCTTAAATTAAACATGAACACAACAACAATTGTTTATTAATTAAAAAATTCATCAAAATGACTAATTCCTGCTGCTCAAGACTTTCTGATAGCTGTCGGAAGAGTCTGAATCGACACGCTTGGAGGGTGTGAAGGATGGTAGTTGATGTTGGTTCTGTCACTGGCTGGCCTGGTAGAGGCAATGGGCAGTGCAAGCAGCAATGGCTTCCTGACGAAGCACCTGGCACTTAGGCCCAATTTATTCTTTTTTAGCGCTGCATTTGCGTCATTTTTTGATCATGCTTTTACATCAAAAAGCGGTGCAAATGCTGCACAAATGCGGCGCTAAAAAAGTATAAATATGGGCCTAATTTTTTTAGGAATAAGCACTAAAAATTGTGATTGAAATACCTGGCCTCGAGACGTTAAACAGGTCACAAGTAGATTCAGGGCTAAAATATCTGCTTGGGAGGACCTCGGTAGCATGAGAGGAAATGTCATTAATAGAAGGGGAAAAAAAATAGAAAGAGAACTGTCATTATAAGGCAACTAGTCAAAGACTTCCAGGACTTAATAATACTTATATGGAGGAGATACATTTTAGCACCAAATTAACTTTATTAGATTAGCAGGTAGAAATTCTGACAGATATAGCATTTATTCTGTGTGATCTGCTGCTTTGACAGGTGCACGACAATGGAAAGTTTGCAAAATATTTAGATTCATGATTCGAAAATGGATTTGAATCTGATACACGTGATACTCTGCATGCTACTTAAATGAAAGAGTCTGGAAGAAAAGGTGAACATCATTGTTTATAGTGGGAAGTCTGTACTGTCTTCAAATCTAAGGCAAAGCAACAGGCAACATACAACTCATATGTTCATATGCTGCAACTCCTCAAAGGGGAACACCAACCTTAGACCCAAATTTACAAAGACTTTGCACAGGCAAAAAAGTGACATGAAGCGCAGCAAGGTTTTGCAAGGGTATTTACTTTTCAGCGCATAAGGCACTTTTCACTGTATATGTCCCTTTCCTTAGTGCAAACAGCACATTGCACTGTTTGCGCCATTTTTAGTCAAGAGGGCATTACTTGGATGTTACTTGGGTGAATCTGGCCAACCACCTATAAAACGTCCTTGATGAAGCCTCTAACAAGGACAATCGTTTTCATTTTTTCCTAACACTGCACAGCACATGTACAATGTGCGAAATGTTTCAGAATTTATCTTGGCATAGTGTTTTGTACTAGAAGGATATACTGTCAGTATAAATCCTATGCTAGAAAGTGCCCACTCACCACTGCAATGTCATGCAAATGTCCTGCGTAGCGCTAGGCAGCCTGGGCAGACCAGCAGCAGCACAGCATTTTTAGTAAATATGGCTCTCTGACGCTTCCTCTCCCTTGTGCAACTTTGGTTGCTACTCTGTATTGCACTGAGAAAATAATACATCTACTTATAGTTGTCACAAAAGCATCAAAACTGACCATCCAGACTACAGCATCAAATACCTCCTCATCAGCAGTCGTCACTATGCAGAAGAGGCGCAATAGGATGGCTGGTGAGGTGCACCATTAAGGACTGTCAAATAAATCTGTCAAAGAAGTCACAATTGCTCAGTCATGTGTGATAGTTTACTCAAGCTATCAGACAGAATTTCTTTCAGCAGCGCCAAACTCAGAAAATATTCTCATATCATAAGAAGAGTGGCAGGTCCTTTCGAGAAGTGATGCAGGCCTTACTACAGAATAGATGTCATGGCCACTGACAGTGGTGGCTAATTGATAACCACTTTTCAAGATCAATATGGCCCTCTCTCCAGTTCTGAACTTTTCATCTACAAATCATTGTTTTGATGTGAGCAAAATAAGACTACAACATCCAGAATGGATTAGGGTATCACACAAAATTCTGGGCGTGGAAACAGTGTCCTTAATTACTTGTGGGGTGATGTTTACCCTACAATCTACTAAATTTCAATTGATGGAGCCATATTTTCCCATCATCATTGGATTTTAGCATAAGGCGGGAGATACTCCAGGAGTGTTAGTCTATTACTGGTGGTTTTGAAACAACATGAAAAATATTCTATTCTTTCACTTACTGATTTCTAGCATTTGAAAAGTATGTACAATGTGTGGGGCTTCTTCCTGCTCATTGGAGGAGATTCTACTGAACACTCTAAGGCGACCAAACCAGATGCCAACACCAGTGATTTAGACAAGTGCATTTTTTTTTAAGTGTTAAGAGTTGTACAAAGTACACCTTATAATCATTCGGTTTCCTCAAACCGGTTGCTAAAATGCAATCAGGAATGCATTTCTAGTAATGCAAATGATGCGTGAGATAGAGATTCTGCGTCAAAAACTTCCGAAAAGTTGGGTTGAGAACTAAAAAAAGAAGGGTTCGCTTTCTTATGCTGAAGCTATATTGTAACTCATAGCAAAAACAGAAATGGTGAGGGCAGAGAGCGTGTTAGTGACAGCTCACTTTGCTTTAATGAGGCTAGACAGATCTACGTGGACTTGTGTATAATGCTAAGTTTCGTAACCTGAGCCCTGGAAAAACACAGAAAGCAAGGGGTGCCCAGAGAAAGAGTGTGCCCAGGTCAAACTAGCCTGCTCCATTAAGCGGTGAGCAGTTCGAACAATTGAACTCGAATTACAAAAATTAATCCATTGATCAAGTTATATAATACGATATAAAGCATATAAAAAAAGATATCGGTTTGGAAAAAGAAATGGAAATATGAGTCATAAAAGAAGAAGTAGAGGGTTTAGGAAGGAGCGTGACTGTGTAAATGGTGTAATAATGGAGTACTTGTATGCACCATTTAACCTCTTAGTTGCTGGGCCTTTCCTCCCCCCATTGCTGAGCCCTTTTTGGCTATTTGGGGGTAGTTTGCGCTTAGGCCTTCATAACGTTTTGTCCACATAAGCTATCCACGCCAAATTTGCGGCCTTTTTTTCCAACATCCTAGGGATTCTAAAGGTACCCAGAGTTTGTGGGTTCCCCTGGAGGAGACCAAGATATTAGCCAAACTACAGGGAAAATTTTGTTTTGTTTCCAAAAAATGGGAAAAAGGGCTGCAGAAGAAAGCATGTGTTTTTTTGCCTGAAAATAGCATCAACAAAGGGTTTGTGGTGCTAAAATCACCATCTTCCTAGCTTTCAGGAACAGGCAGACTTGAATCAGAAAACCACATTTTGCAACACAATTGTGGCACTTTACTGGGATAAACCCCATTTTTACTATGTTTTGTGCTATCTGCCTCCTTCCAGTTAGTGACAGAAATGGGTGTGAAACCAATGCTGCTGAACATTTCTGGAAAGTAGACAAAATTCTGAATTCAGCAAGGGGTCATTTGTGTAGATCTTTCAAGGTTTTCCTACAGAAAGTAACAGCTAAAATAAAAATATATTGAAACTGAGCTGGAAAAAACAGCCATTTTTTCAAGGTTTTACTCTGTAACTTTTTCCTTTTTCCTGCGATGTCAAGTTTTTAAAAGCAATTGCTGTTACTTCTGCTGGACTCTTCTGGTTGTGGGGATATATAGGGCTTGTAGGTTCATCAAGAACCCTGGGTACCCAGAGCCAATAATTGAGCAGCGCCTTGATATGGGTTTTCATTATATACCGGGTTCACAGCAATTTATTTGGTGAAATATAAGGACTAAAAAATATGTATCAAGGAAACCTTTGTATTTTCAAAATGGGCACAAGATGAGGTGTTGAGAAGCATTGGTTATTTGCACATCTCTGAATTCTCGGGTCTCCATACTAGCATGTGAATTACATGGCATTTCTTAAATAGACGTGTTTTGTACACACTGTCTTACATTTGGAAGGAAAAAATGTAGAGAAAGACAAGGGGCAATAACAACTGTTGTGCTATTCTGTGTTCCCCCAAGTCTCCCAAAAGAATATGTGACCGCACTTGTGTGGGTAGTCCTACAGCCCGCGGCAGGAAACGCACCATGGACCCATCACATTTTTACATTGAAATCTGACGTGTGTTTTGGAAAGTGCCTAGCTGTTGCCTTTGGCCTCTAGCTCAGCCGGCATCCAGGGAAACCTACCAAACCTGTGCATTTTTTAAAACTAGTCACCTCAGGGAATCCAGGATGGGATGACTTGTGGGGTTCCCACCAGGTTCTGTTACCCAGAATCGTTTGCAAACTTCAAAATTGGGCAAAAAAACACTTTTTCCTCACATTTCGGTGATGGAAAATTCTGGAATTTGAGAGGAGGCCCAAATTTCCTTCCACCCAACACTCCCCCAAGTCCCTCAATAAAAATGGTACCTCACTTGTGTTGGTAGGCCTAGTGCCTGTGAAAGGAATTGCCCCAAAACGCAACTTGGACACATCAAATTTTTACATTGGAAACTAACGTGTTGTTTTGAAAGTGCCAAGCTGTGGATTTTGGTCTCTAGTTCAGCCGGTACCTAGCAAAACCTACCAAACCTATGCATTCTTTAAAACTAGACACCTAGGGAAACACAGGATGGGGTAAATTGTGGCTCTCTAACCAGGTTCTGTTACCCAGAATCCTTTGCAAACCTCAATATTTGACATTTTTGAAAACTAGACATCTAGGGGAATTCATAATGGGGTAACTTATGGGGCTCTCTCTAGGTTCTGCTGCCCAAAATCCTTTGCAAACCTCAAAATTGAGCAAATAAATACCTTTTCTTCGCATTTCAGTGATAGAAAGTTCTGGAATCTGAGAGGAGCCACAAATTTCCTTCCATCCTGCATTTCCCCAAGTCTCCCGATAAAAATGGTACCTCACTTGTGTGGGTAGGCCAAGTGTCCGTGTCAGGAATAGATCACACAACGGTCAATGTTGGCCCTTACATGGGGGAACTGTTGCCCCCGGGGTGATCCATTCTTGACGCAGGCACTAGGTACAGGCACTCAAGTAGGTTAGCGTTTTTATCAGGACAGGTGGGGAGTCACTGGGTGGTAGGAATTTTGTGGATCCCAGCATATTCCTGCAGTTTGTGTGACAGAAATGCAAGAAAAAATAGAGATTTTGTTCAACATTTCAGATTTGCAGGGTATTCTGTGAAAGAAAACTTTGGGGAATCCACACAAGTCACACCTCTGTTGACTCCCCCGGATGTCTAGTTTCCAGAAATGTGTGGGTTTGGTAGGTTTCCCTATGTGGCTGCCGAGCACAGGACCAAAAATGCAGGTGCCTGCCTTACAAAACCAGGCTTTTTTGTGGTAGATAATTTTGATGTCTCCACAATACGATTTGGGTGGTGGAATTTGGGGCTGAACTAAATTGTTGAGCTCCCAAGAGAGCACTCTCTCTGTGCTTGCTTCCGCATGCACCTGCTCTTTGGGTTGGGCTAACCCGCTATTGTCACGCTGCACAGACTGTGCTTGTGAAGGGACAGCAGGACGGTCCTCATCACCTCCCTCATAATCACTGGAAGAGGAGTTATTGAAAGGGACTCCTCTGACTGAAAAATCACTCCTAGAGTCAGCACCATCGTCCTATCCCTCAGATGCTGTCTCAGTATCTGCTGTCTCCGTCTCTGACCCTACATCAGAGCTGTCCTCTATAACCTGAGTTAGGGCTTGAGCAGCAGTCATTCAACAAGATGCCATATCTGCTACTGGCTAAACTGTCGCTCTAAAACACTAGCCTATGCAGAAAGTCACAAAATTGCTAGTGAGTGTGTGTGTGATAGCTGCAACAGTGGAGGTCACCTTACCTTCGCTTCTTCCTTCCATCAGCATGTTCTCTCAAGACCCTCAAAAAAACAAAAAAGACACACTGTTACATCACCTTGTCACATACCAATCATCACAGTTTTTAGTGCCTCTAGTGCCCAGTCCAACAATCATTATTGGTTCTCCCACTCCCATTACCTCCTCCTCCGATTCCCTCACTACCACCTAACAAAAGTGCATTTCATCTCTCCATAGCCCCCCTTGCACATACATTTCATTTGTATTATAGCGCAGGTAATGGCTGGCTTTACTAATCCACTCAGATATTCACATATAATACAGTTTTGATCCTTGCAGTAGGCATATCAACCTTCTGCGCCACTTTGTGGCATCAAAACTGCCACTAGACAAAAGTCAGATCCTTTTCTAGCAGAAATATAATCACAAGAGTTACTTGACTATATAGATAGATGTATCTACATCTATCTATCTATCTATCTATCTATCTATCTATCTATCTATCTATCTATCTATCTATCTATCTATCTATCTATCTATCTATCTATCTATCTATCTATCCATCTATTGGTCTATCCATCTATCTATCTATCTATCTATCTATCTATCTATCTATCTATCTATCTATCTATCTATCTATCTATCTATCTATCTATCTGTCTGTCTGTCTGTCTGTCTGTCTGTCTGTCTGTCTATCTGTCTGTCTGTCTGTCTGTCTATCTATCTATCTATCTATCTATCTATCTATCTATCTATCTTTCTATCTATCTATCTATCTATCTGTCTATCTATCTATATTGGGGGCATAATGGCCCCCAGGGAAACGATACAGCTATTTAAAAAAAAGTATTGCCCCCACAGGGGGGTGCCCTGCTCACGGGCGACCCCCTGCCAATTTAATTTTACATTTTTGTTTTAAATGTACAGAAACAATTTTTACACCCCTTGCGGGGTGCGAAAAAATTTGCCCCTGAGGAGGGTGCGTCCTGTTTACCAAGAGGGCTGACCCCCCCTAGTGAAATCACTGGTGTCTAGTGGGGGGTTTCCTGGCCCTCAATTGCATCTGTTTTCATCACCGCAGCAGGAAGGGGCAGAAAGACTGCTTCCTGATCCAGTGGAGAAAACAAACAGTGACAAAGGGGCAGGTGGGGGGGGGGGACGGTGGGGGCAGAGAGATTTTTTTAATCAAATAGAAATACTCCGATGCAGTGCATCAGAGGATTTTTAACCCTCTCCCTGGTGCCGGCCACTGGTCGTGACCCGCATCAGGGAGGTAGTGTGGGTGTCGGCCAGTGGCAGAAGCCGGCACTGTAGTGGCTAAGTAAATAGAGAAACATAGAAGCGTTGAGTCATGAAATAGAGAGAAAGTGACAGGCAATAGGGTAAGGAGCAAGAGGTTTATGGAAAAGAGAAAAAGGCAATAATGTTCTGAAACACCAATTTTGAACGCATTTTAACATGAACACAAATAGACGTTTTTTAAAATAATTTTCATTTAACACTTCCGCTTTGAAAATATTTTTTTGAAAAACATTTGAACTTCTTCTGCCCCTATCAAGAAGCAGGAACCATTTTTTGGAAGGATCCGATGGAGGGAGCCCTACTATCTAGCCCAGTGGTTCCCAAACTTTTGACATCTGCGGACCCACACCTTATCATTACTGGAACCAGGGGACCCCCACTGAATCATTATTTGAATGCGGAAGCCCCCACTAAGTCATTACTGAAAGCTGGGACCTAATATTACTTTTCTCAGCAGCCACGGACTCCCCAAGGAGGCTTCGGGGACCCCCAGGGGTCCCTGGACCACATGTTGGAAAACACTGACCTAGCCTCAAGCCATCAAAGCTATCATTCACATCATATTGATCTTTAATTTATTTCAGTGTATTTTGAGTCCATGGTTAACCAAAATGTGAGCGTTACATTGTGAAATTCATTACTTCTCTGCTCATGGAATGTAAGCTGCATAACATTCGTATGTGTTAGGGTCGCAATCTACACTGACCTCCCCAGCCTCTGAAAAATAGAGCACCTTATAAAATCAACTAAAAGGGAGTAAGAAATTTGGGAAGTTAAAATAGGCTTTGGGGTAAACCACAATCCGATAAAAAGTCCACCGGACTCCACCCACAGTACAGATGTACCTCATGTGGAACAACTCCAGCAAAATCAAGACAAACCCACCCCACAGTGACAGAATTCACAAGATAATTATGTACAAGGGCAATCAGGTGGAAATAGACCTGTCTGCATGAAAAGGATACCCCCCCATACCCCACCTGAAAACCGTCAGTTATGGGAACCAGATCCCAATAATGTTGGCAAGTATTTATTGTTCTCTCTGTGATGCATCAAGGAAGGACCCAGTCTTGGATCCCAAAGTCAGTAAGAGAAACTAGCATCCTAGACGGAATGTTGGGAGCTGGACAGTCATTCAGAAAGTTCCCTCTGTGGGCTATAACTGGCCAACTCCCTATCTCTTTGGTGTGCTGGTGGGCCACATCACTGCCCCACCTGCAACTCACTGACAGCCTAAGGACAAACATTAGGGAAAATAGGGAGGTGCAGCAGGAGCAGTTGACATCTCTCACCATTAACTTAGAATAAAAAAAAATAACTCCTTTCCCAAGCAGTGCTCCTTCTGCTTTCTACATCCGGACCACTGCGGCTCAACTCATTGCTTGCCCAAGGGAAACCCACCAACATCGTGGAAAGGTATAAAAACAGCAACACATTGCCATAGCTGCTTATTTTTCGACTAAACTGCGGAAATCAGGCTTGCATTCCCCTTCATTAGAGCAAGGGGGGTGGTCTAGACAGCCATATCTAAAACAGCAACTTCTGTGATGAAGCAGGAAGAGCATCACTGGTAGAGGTGTTATTTTTTTCATATCCTCGAAGTGCGTGGCAGCGCCTGAACATGTTGAGGCTTCCTGTTTTGGGCTTGAGTGCCACTGGCCTTATTGCCCTTTCTGCTCGGTAATAATGGCTAGTAAGTACACTGCTTGTTTTGCATCCTCACCTGCAGCAATGCATTCATATCTGTGAAAGTTGGTAATTAACAGCCGTTGTTGAACGAATGCTTAATTAGAACATTGAGATGTTTAGTACTCCATAGAAGACAATGGAATCATTGGAATCACAGAGGGAATATAATGGCTGATTAGCCCTTCTGCTTCATCGTCTCAATGCTTTTCTTTCTGTTTCTCCATATTTAATTTAAAACATCCTGCTGTCAATGAGCAGAATGCTATTATACTACTATAGCCCCTTTGTCTTAAGTTATACCAGTTGTTAAAGGTGAATGTATGACATAACAACGTGTGCCTTTATCAAAGATGGTAAGATTATGTAAAGTAAGTAAAAGCCCCTCTCTCTCTCCATACATACATATATATGTATATACATATATATATACCTACATAGATATATATATATATATATATATATATGTGTTTAAATATATATATATATATATACATATATATATATATATATACCTATATATATATATATGGTATATATATATATATTCACTGAAAAAATAAAGCTTAGAGGGATGTTATAGTTAGCTTCTGAATTTACTTGTACAAAACCATAGAAATTCAGCAGTTATAGTTATTTCAAGTAACTATAACTCGCACCATAAGGTAACTATAAGTCGCACTCCCTGGGTGAGAGAGTGTCTGTGTGTGAGAGTGGGTGTGTGAGAGTATGATTGGTTTTGTGAGTGGATGTGTGGTGGTCTGAGTTGGTCTGTCAGTGGGTGGGTCAGTGTCTGAGTGAGTCTGTGAGTGGGTGCATCAGTGTCTGAGTTGATCTCTGAATGAGTGCGTGAGGGTTTGAGTGGGTCTGTGAGTTGATTCATGAGTGTCTGAGTGGGTCTGTGAGTGGGTGCGTGAGGGTCTCAGTGGGTCTGTGAATGGGTACATGAGTGTCTTGGTGGGTGGGTGAGTGGTTGTGACAGTGCTTTTACGAGTGAATGAATTAGTGTATGAATGACTGCAAATATGTTTTTTGTTGTCGCCTATATTCATTGCAATGTGACATGGAGGGCTGCGCTAGCGTTGCGACATATTCGCGAATATTGCATGTGTAGGAAAGTGGCATCTTTATGACATAGTTACCCCCACTTTTTGCCTAATGTCAGTGTGTTTAGACTGTGGTACACTGGGATCCTGCTAATCCAAACCCCAGTGTCTGTATTCTCTCCTCTAAATTTGGTTGCTGGTAAACCTTTACACCCCACAATTAGCATACTGGTGCAACCATGTAAGTTCATAGTATATGGTACTTATGTACCCAGGGAATTCGTATACCAGAGTTCTCCCATGGGCTGCAGCATGTATTATGCCACCCATGGGAGCCTATGCAAACTGTGTCTGCAGGCCTGCAATTGCAAACTGTGGTAAATGGTGCATGCACCTTTCACTTCAGATATAAGGCTTGCCTTATATCACAGTCACTGCACTTGGACACATAAAGCCATAGGCCCTTCAGCCCAAGGGCAGAGTGCATGTCCCGAAGTGTGAGGGTAAACCCAAGACTCTGGCCCTCATTATGACCCTGGCTGTCAGTGATAAAGTGCTGGTAGTACCGCCAACAGGCTGGCGGTAACTACTGCCAAAATATGACCATGGAAGTGATATCTCCGAAAGACAGCCAATGTACCTGTAAAGAAATGGCTCCCTGTTGCAGTTACCCCCCACTTTTTGCCTGATACTGATGCTGACTTGACTGAGAAGTGTGCTGGGACCCTGCTAACCAGGCCCCAGCACCAGTGTTCCTTCACCTAAAATGTACCATTGTATCCACAATTGGCACACCCTGGCATTCAGATAAGTCCCTTGTAACTGGTACTTCTAGTACCAAGGGCCCTGATGCCAAGGAAGGTCTCTAAGGGCTGCAGCATGTCTTATGCCACCCTGGAGACCTCTCACTCAGCACAGACACCCTGCTTGCCAGCTTGTGTGTGCTAGTGAGGACAAAACGAGTAAGTCGACATGGCAGTCCCCTCAGGGTGCCATGCCAGCCTCTCACTGCCTATGCAGTATAGGTAAGACACCCCTCTAGCAGGCCTTACAGCCCTAAGGCAGGGTGCACTATACCATAGGTGAGGGTACCAGTGCATGAGCATGGTACCCCTACAGTGTCTAAACAAAACCTTAGACATTGTAAGTGCAGGGTAGCCATAAGAGCATATGGTCTGGGAGTTTGTCAAGCACGAACTCCACAGCACCATAATGGCTACACTGAAAACTGGGAAGTTTGGTATCAAACTTCTCAGCACAATAAATGCACACTGATGCCAGTGTACATTTTATTGTAAAATACACCACAGAGGGCACCTTAGAGGTGCCCCCTGAAACTTAACCGACTATCTGTGTAGGCTGACTAGTTTTAGCAGCCTGCCACAAACCGAGACATGTTGCTGGCCCCATGGGGAGAGTGCCTTTGTCACTCTGAGGCCAGTAACAAAGCCTGCACTGGGTGGAGATGCTAACACCTCCCCCAGGCAGGAATTGTCACACCTGGCGGTGAGCCTCAAAGGCTCACCTCCTTTGTGCCAACCCAGCAGGACACTCCAGCTAGTGGAGTTGCCCGCCCCCTCCGGCCCGGCCCCCACTTTTGGCGGCAAGGCCGGAGAAAATAATGAGAATAACAAGGAGGAGTCACTGGCCAGTCAGGACAGCCCCTAAGGTGTCCTGAGCTGAGGTGACTCTAACTTTTAGAAATCCTCCATCTTGCAGATGGAGGATTCCCCCAATAGGGTTAGGATTGTGACCCCCTCCCCTTGGGAGGAGGCACAAAGAGGGTGTACCCACCCTCAGGGCTAGTAGCCATTGGCTACTAACCCCCCAGACCTAAACACGCCCTTAAATTTAGTATTTAAGGGCTACCCTGAACCCTAGAAAATTAGATTCCTGCAACTACGAGAAGAAGGACTGCCTAGCTGAAAAACCCCTGCAGAGGAAGACCAGAAGACGACAACTGCCTTGGCTCCAGAAACTCACCGGCCTGTCTCCTGCCTTCCAAAGATCCTGCTCCAGCGACGCCTTCCGAAGGGACCAGCGACCTCGACATCCTCTGAGGACTGCCCCTGCTTCGAAAAGACAAGAAACTCCCGAGGACAGCGGACCTGCTCCAAGAAAAGCTGCAACTTTGTTTCCAGCAGCTTTAAAGAACCCTGCAAGCTCCCCGCAAGAAGCGTGAGACTTGCAACACTGCACCCGGCGACCCCGACTCGGCTGGTGGCGATCCAACACCTCAGGAGGGACCCCAGGACTACTCTGATACTGTGAGTACCAAAACCTGTCCCCCCTGAGCCCCCACAGCGCCGCCTGCAGAGGGAATCCCGAGGCTTCCCCTGACCGCGACTCTTTGAACCTAAAGTCCCGACGCCTGGGAGAGACCCTGCACCCGCAGCCCCCAGGACCTGAAGGACCGGACTTTCACTGGAGAAGTGACCCCCAGGAGTCCCTCTCCCTTGCCCAAGTGGAGGTTTCCCCGAGGAATCCCCCCCTTGCCTGCCTGCAGCGCTGAAGAGATCCCGAGATCTCTCATAGACTAACATTGCGAACCCGACGCTTGTTTCCTACACTGCACCCGGCCGCCCCCGCGCCGCTGAGGGTGAAATTTCTGTGTGGACTTGTGTCCCCCCCGGTGCCCTACAAAACCCCCCTGGTCTGCCCTCCGAAGACGCGGGTACTTACCTGCAAGCAGACCGGAACCGGGGCACCCCCTTCTCTCCATTCTAGCCTATGTGTTTTGGGCACCACTTTGAACTCTGCACCTGACCGGCCCTGAGCTGCTGGTGTGGTGACTTTGGGGTTGCTCTGAACCCCCAACGGTGGGCTACCTTGGACCAAGAACTGAACCCTGTAAGTGTCTTACTTACCTGGTAAAACTAACAAATACTTACCTCCCCTAGGAACTGTGAAAATTGCACTAAGTGTCCACTTTTAAAACAGCTATTTGTCAATAACTTGAAAAGTATACATGCAATTTTGATGATTTGAAGTTCCTAAAGTACTTACCTGCAATACCTTTCGAATGAGCTATTACATGTAGAATTTGAACCTGTGGTTCTTAAAATAAACTAAGAAAATATATTTTTCTATATAAAAACCTATTGGCTGGATTTGTCTCTGAGTGTGTGTACCTCATTTATTGTCTATGTGTATGTACAACAAATGCTTAACACTACTCCTTGGATAAGCCTACTGCTCGACCACACTACCACAAAATAGAGCATTAGTATTATCTCTTTTTACCACTATTTTACCTCTAAGGGGAACCCTTGGACTCTGTGCATGCTATTCCTTACTTTGAAATAGCACATACAGAGCCAACTTCTTACATTGGTGGATCAGCGGTGGGGTACAAGACTTTGCATTTGCTGGACTACTCAGCCAATACCTGATCACACGACAAATTCCAAAATTGTCATTAGAAATTGATTTTTGCAATTTGAAAAGTTTTCTAAATTCTTAAAAGACCTGCTAGGGCCTTGTGTTAGATCCTGTTTAGCATTTCTTTTAGAGTTTAAAAGTTTGTTAAAAGTTTGAATTAGATTCTAGAATCAGTTTTAGTTTCTTAAAAAGTATTCCAACTTTTAGAAGCATAATGTCTAGCACAGATGTGAATGTGGTGGAACTCGACACCACACCTTACCTCCATCTACAGATGAGAGAGCTAAGGTCACTCTGTAAACTAAAGAAAATAACAATGGGCCCCAAACCTACCAAAATACAGCTCCAGGAGCTTTTGGCAGAGTTTGAAAAGGCCAACCCCTCTGAGGGTGGCAACTCAGAGGAAGAGGATAGTGACTTGGAGGAAAATTCCCCCCTACCAATCCTATCTAGGGAGAACAGGGTCCCTCAAACCCTGACTCCAAAAATAATAGTCAGAGATGCTGGTTCCCTCACAGGAGAGACCAACACCTCTGAAATCACTGAGGATAGCCCCAGTGAAGAGGACATCCAGTTAGCCAGGATGGCCAAAAGATTGGCTTTGGAAAGACAGATCCTAGCCATAGAAAGGGAAAGACAAGAGATGGGCCTAGGACCCATCAATGGTGGCAGCAACTTAAATAGGGTCAGAGATTCTCCTGACATCCTAAAAATCCCCAAAGGGATTGTAACAAAATATGAAGATGGTGATGACATCACCAAATGGTTCACAGCTTTTGAGAGGGCTTGTGTAACCAGAAAAGTGAACAGATCTCACTGGGGTGCTCTCCTTTGGGAAATGTTCACTGGAAAGTGTAGGGATAGACTCCTCACACTCTCTGGAAAAGATGCAGAATCTTATGACCTCATGAAGGGTACCCTGATTGAGGGCTTTGGATTCTCCACTGAGGAGTATAGAATTAGATTCAGGGGGGCTCAAAAATCCTCGAGCCAGACCTGGGTTGACTTTGTAGACTACTCAGTAAAAACACTAGATGGTTGGTTAACTGGAAATGAAGTGTGTGACTATGTTGGGCTTTATAATTTGTTTATGAAAGAACACATTTTAAGTAACTGCTTCAATGAAAAGTTGCATCAGTATCTGGTAGACCTAGGTCCAATTTCTCCCCAAGAATTGGGAAAGAAGGCAGACCACTGGGTCAAGACTAGGGTAACCAAAACTTCCACTGGGGGTGACCAAAAGAAAGGGGTTACAAAAACTCCCCAGGAGAAAGTGGGTGACACTAGAAACAAAGAAAAAGAGTCCTCTGTAGGCCCCCAAAAACCAGAACAGGTGGGTGGGCCCCAAGACACAACCCAAAACAAAGGTGGGTACCAGGGTAAGAACTGGGATGCCACTAAGGCATGGTGCCACAACTGTAAACAGTCTGGGCACCACACCAAGGACACTTCTTGTCCCAAAAACAAACCCCAGAACAAGATTCCAGGGGTAACCAGTGTAGCCATGGGAGATGACTCCTCAGATGAGGAGGTCTTCATAGCCTTCAACTGGAAACAGGGCCCAACAGGTGAGTTGGAGATTCCAGAGGGAAGTAGACACTTCCACCACCTACTGGTGAATGGAATCCCAACCACTGCCCTGAGAGACACTTGTGCCAGTCACACTATTGTGCATGACAGGCTGGTGCTCTCAAACCAGTACATCCCAGGTGAGACTGCCAGGGTAAGAGTTAGCCTAGACAGGGTCACTAAGAGGCCTGTGGCTTTAGTGCCCATAGAAGTGGGTGGCACTCTTAGCTGGAGAAGGGTAGTAGTCAGTACAGACCTCCCCCTTGATTGTCTCCTTGGAAATGACTACCCAGAGGTTAGTCAGAGCCCAAGAGAGGAACTGGTCCAGTGCCAGTCCTCTCCCAAGGATTCTGGAAGTCCTGCCTCTGCAGTAAATGCAAGCAGGCCCCAGAAGAAGAAGAAAAGAAAACAGAGTAGGAAGGGTGGACAACCTTTAGCCAAGGTTACAGCAAGCCAAGGAGATTCTGCTCCAGTAGGGGAGAACTCCAAAAATGGCCCTGATAAAGTCCAACCTGACCCACAAGAAGTCCTGGCTAGTCAGGCAACTGTTAAACCTGAGTGGGTGGCTCCTCAGCTAACAGAAGAAAGAGTGGAAGAAGGGTGTTTACTACAAGATGTGGTAACCCCCCACTCTAATACAGCAGACAGGCAACCTGAACCCAAAGAAGCCTGTAACTTAGCCCCTTCCCTTTTAGGTGAAGAGCTAAAGGTGTGGTTCTGGGCACTGACAGCTGTCAGTGGCCTCTGCTGGGTGTTAGCCTGTATGGCTGCACTATCCTTGGCATGGTGGTCTGACCCCATGCCAAATAACAAGTTAGGCCCCCTGACCCTGTTGGTCATGGTGGGGTTACTCCAGCTCTGGGTAACCTCTTTGGGTAAGCTAGGGGTGACCCTGGCTAAGATAAGATTAGCAGAGGTGGATACCTCTGACCTCAAAATAGAGAGAATGGGTGAAGAAATAAAAAGCACAGACAAGAGGCAGTTCAGACTAGGTCCTATCACTGTGGAAGTGGGTCAGTTCCCCAGAGGGAATGACCTGAACAGGAGGATGTAAGGCAGAGTAGGCCCTGCAACAAACCAGCCATTTCCTCTACTCTTCCTCGCCTGACAGACTAGGAAGACTCTTCCAGCGTTGGCTGAGTCTCCTGGCCTGTGGGCTGGGGGGGGCTTGTGTAAAGAAATGGCTCCCTGTTGCAGTTACCCCCCACTTTTTGCCTGATACTGATGCTGACTTGACTGAGAAGTGTGCTGGGACCCTGCTAACCAGGCCCCAGCACCAGTGTTCCTTCACCTAAAATGTACCATTGTATCCACAATTGGCACACCCTGGCATTCAGATAAGTCCCTTGTAACTGGTACTTCTAGTACCAAGGGCCCTGATGCCAAGGAAGGTCTCTAAGGGCTGCAGCATGTCTTATGCCACCCTGGAGACCTCTCACTCAGCACAGACACCCTGCTTGCCAGCTTGTGTGTGCTAGTGAGGACAAAACGAGTAAGTCGACATGGCAGTCCCCTCAGGGTGCCATGCCAGCCTCTCACTGCCTATGCAGTATAGGTAAGACACCCCTCTAGCAGGCCTTACAGCCCTAAGGCAGGGTGCACTATACCATAGGTGAGGGTACCAGTGCATGAGCATGGTACCCCTACAGTGTCTAAACAAAACCTTAGACATTGTAAGTGCAGGGTAGCCATAAGAGCATATGGTCTGGGAGTTTGTCAAGCACGAACTCCACAGCACCATAATGGCTACACTGAAAACTGGGAAGTTTGGTATCAAACTTCTCAGCACAATAAATGCACACTGATGCCAGTGTACATTTTATTGTAAAATACACCACAGAGGGCACCTTAGAGGTGCCCCCTGAAACTTAACCGACTATCTGTGTAGGCTGACTAGTTTTAGCAGCCTGCCACAAACCGAGACATGTTGCTGGCCCCATGGGGAGAGTGCCTTTGTCACTCTGAGGCCAGTAACAAAGCCTGCACTGGGTGGAGATGCTAACACCTCCCCCAGGCAGGAATTGTCACACCTGGCGGTGAGCCTCAAAGGCTCACCTCCTTTGTGCCAACCCAGCAGGACACTCCAGCTAGTGGAGTTGCCCGCCCCCTCCGGCCCGGCCCCCACTTTTGGCGGCAAGGCCGGAGAAAATAATGAGAATAACAAGGAGGAGTCACTGGCCAGTCAGGACAGCCCCTAAGGTGTCCTGAGCTGAGGTGACTCTAACTTTTAGAAATCCTCCATCTTGCAGATGGAGGATTCCCCCAATAGGGTTAGGATTGTGACCCCCTCCCCTTGGGAGGAGGCACAAAGAGGGTGTACCCACCCTCAGGGCTAGTAGCCATTGGCTACTAACCCCCCAGACCTAAACACGCCCTTAAATTTAGTATTTAAGGGCTACCCTGAACCCTAGAAAATTAGATTCCTGCAACTACGAGAAGAAGGACTGCCTAGCTGAAAAACCCCTGCAGAGGAAGACCAGAAGACGACAACTGCCTTGGCTCCAGAAACTCACCGGCCTGTCTCCTGCCTTCCAAAGATCCTGCTCCAGCGACGCCTTCCGAAGGGACCAGCGACCTCGACATCCTCTGAGGACTGCCCCTGCTTCGAAAAGACAAGAAACTCCCGAGGACAGCGGACCTGCTCCAAGAAAAGCTGCAACTTTGTTTCCAGCAGCTTTAAAGAACCCTGCAAGCTCCCCGCAAGAAGCGTGAGACTTGCAACACTGCACCCGGCGACCCCGACTCGGCTGGTGGCGATCCAACACCTCAGGAGGGACCCCAGGACTACTCTGATACTGTGAGTACCAAAACCTGTCCCCCCTGAGCCCCCACAGCGCCGCCTGCAGAGGGAATCCCGAGGCTTCCCCTGACCGCGACTCTTTGAACCTAAAGTCCCGACGCCTGGGAGAGACCCTGCACCCGCAGCCCCCAGGACCTGAAGGACCGGACTTTCACTGGAGAAGTGACCCCCAGGAGTCCCTCTCCCTTGCCCAAGTGGAGGTTTCCCCGAGGAATCCCCCCCTTGCCTGCCTGCAGCGCTGAAGAGATCCCGAGATCTCTCATAGACTAACATTGCGAACCCGACGCTTGTTTCCTACACTGCACCCGGCCGCCCCCGCGCCGCTGAGGGTGAAATTTCTGTGTGGACTTGTGTCCCCCCCGGTGCCCTACAAAACCCCCCTGGTCTGCCCTCCGAAGACGCGGGTACTTACCTGCAAGCAGACCGGAACCGGGGCACCCCCTTCTCTCCATTCTAGCCTATGTGTTTTGGGCACCACTTTGAACTCTGCACCTGACCGGCCCTGAGCTGCTGGTGTGGTGACTTTGGGGTTGCTCTGAACCCCCAACGGTGGGCTACCTTGGACCAAGAACTGAACCCTGTAAGTGTCTTACTTACCTGGTAAAACTAACAAATACTTACCTCCCCTAGGAACTGTGAAAATTGCACTGTGTCCACTTTTAAAACAGCTATTTGTCAATAACTTGAAAAGTATACATGCAATTTTGATGATTTGAAGTTCCTAAAGTACTTACCTGCAATACCTTTCGAATGAGCTATTACATGTAGAATTTGAACCTGTGGTTCTTAAAATAAACTAAGAAAATATATTTTTCTATATAAAAACCTATTGGCTGGATTTGTCTCTGAGTGTGTGTACCTCATTTATTGTCTATGTGTATGTACAACAAATGCTTAACACTACTCCTTGGATAAGCCTACTGCTCGACCACACTACCACAAAATAGAGCATTAGTATTATCTCTTTTTACCACTATTTTACCTCTAAGGGGAACCCTTGGACTCTGTGCATGCTATTCCTTACTTTGAAATAGCACATACAGAGCCAACTTCCTACAGTACCACACCGACCACCAGGGTGGAAACTATAGGCACCACAGTGGTAGCCGCCTACCACCAGACGGAAGACAAAGTTCTGCCCACCATATTATGACATGCCAAACCGCCACCTTTTCAGGGGCGGTACCAACGCTGTTGGACTTTTTTGCTTATGCAGGGTCATCCCCAATCTTTTTGCCTCCGTACTCCTATTTATTCTTACCTGTTGCTGTTGGCTTTTAAACTCTGAGCACTTTACCACTGCTAACCAGTGCTAAAGTGCATATGCTCTCTGTGTAAATTGTATGGTTAATTAGTTTATCCATGATTGGCATATTTGATTTACTAGTAAGTCCCTAGTAAAGTGCACTAGAGGTGCCAGGGCCTGTAAATCAAATGCTACTAGTGAGCCTGCAGCACTGGTTGTGCCACCCACATGGGTAGCCCTGTAATCATGTCTCAGACCTGCCACTGCAGTGTCTGTGTGTGCAGTTTTTAACTGTAAATTGGACTTGGCAAGTGTACCCACTTGACAGGCCTAAACCTTCCCTTTGCTTACATGTAAGACACCCCTAAGGTAGGCCCTAGGAAGCCCCAAGGGCAGGGTGTAGTGTATGGGTAAGGTAGGACATATAATAATGTGTTTTACATGTCCTAACAGTCAAATATTGCTAAATTCGTTTTTCACTGTTGCAAGGCCTGTCTCTCTCATAGGTTAACATGGCGGCTACCTTTAAATATGATTTAAGTGTAGATTCCCTTTGGGAGCGGATAGACATGAGGAGTTTGGGGTCTCTGAGCTCACAATTTAAAACTACATCTTTTAGTAAAGTTGATTTTAAGATTGTTAGTTTGAAAATGACACTTTTAGAAAGTGAGCATTTTCATCCTTAAACCATTCCTGTGACTCTGCCTGTTTGTGGATTCCCTGTCTGGGTCAGTTTGACAGTTGGGCTGGTTGCACCTCTCACTAGACAGTGACACAAAGGGAGGTGGGGTGTAGCCTGCATTTCCTGATGTGCCATCTGTGCTAGGAGGGAGGGGAGAAGTGGTCACTCACACCTTAAAGGGCTGTGCCTGCCCTCACATAATGCAGTCTCCAACTCCCTGGTGTGTGTCTGGGGCCTGACATGGGCAAGGCAGGATTTCACAAACAAGAGAGAATTTGCTTTGAAGTAGGCCTACTTCAAAGGGAAAAATGGGTATAAGAAGGGCACCCAATATCACAGACTTTAGAACACTTCTGGAAACCAAGAGGAACTTCTGCCTGGAGAAGAGCTGAAGAGCTGAGGAAGAAGAGCTGCCCTGCCTGTGACTGTGCTTTGTGGAGTTATCCTGCAGCTGCTGCTTCTGCCTGTGCAAGGGGACAAAGACTGGACTTTGTGTGCCTTCCATCTTGTGAAGATCTCCAAGGGCTTCATTTAGAGCTTCTCTCCTGTTGTTTGAAGTATCAGGGACAGCAAAGACTTCTCTCTGCCAGCACCTGGAGTCTCTGGAGAGACTCCTACTCTGCCAAGTGGTGCCCTGGTGCCCTGAAAGGAGAAGCTGGCAGCCCAAGAGTAAGAAATCCATGCAAAGATCGATGCAACACCGATCTGCCTCTGAAAAATCGTCGCACAGCCGGCAAGGTCTCGCTTGTGAGTAAAATCGACACATCGCAAGCCCTTTTTGATGCACACTCTCCCGTGAGGGGTTATTTTTGACACACCGAATGAACATGAGAAGGTACTCACCATTGGAGATGCAGGGGAGGACCACGCCACCATGTAACCAGAACTGAAGGTCTTTCCGATGATCTTCTATGTTATGCTCCACCACGAACACCAACGCCGGCGAAGACGTCGACAGTGAGTACAGCCGCCTAGCACACAACGGAGGGGGTGGAAACGAGAGTGACACACACACGCACAACACACACTACATGCACACACACACCATACACACAACCAGCTGCACCAGAAAACAATTTATCCCCGTAAATCAGCTGAATAATGCAAGGACAACAGGAGTTGATTAAAGTGATTGTAATAAGTTCAACATCAAGAATAATAAGTCGATGTGTAATGCAACAGATATGTACAAATGTACAAAAAAGGAACACTGCCCAGTCCATGTTTGACAGGGGCCACATGGCCACAGGGCCAAGTCCAAGGCCCCACTCGATCCCTGCACCATTATGGAGAGAACACTGCAGGGGCATCAGTTGGCAAATGGGCAGGCACCTCAGGGGTACCGGGGGCCCCTCAGCCGGATGTGGAAACAAGACCACTGGTTCTGGAGGGGGCAACATGCCCTGTGCTTGGTCCTGGGGAGTGCAAGGCCAAAGTCTCTGGAGTGGGTGACTTGCCCACTGGTTCTGGAGAGGCAACATGCCCTGTGCTTTGTCCTGGGGAGTGCAAGACCACAATCTCTCACTGGGGTGAATTCCCCACTGGTTCTGGAGGGGGCAACATGCCCTGTGCTTAGGCCTGGGGAGTGATGGCCACAGTCTCTGGAGTGGGTGACTTGCCCACTGGTTCTGGAGAGGGCAACATGCCCTGTGCTTAGTCCTGGGGAAGGCAAGGCCACAGTCTCTGGAGTGGGTGACATGCCCACTGGTTCGGGGGGGGCAACATGCCCTGTGCTTGGTCCTGGGGAGTGCAAGGCCACAGTCTCAGGAGTGAGTGACTTGCCCACTGGTTCTGGAGGGGGCAGCATGCCCTGTGCTTGGGCCTGGGGAGTGATGGGCCACAGTCTCTGGAGTGGGTGACTTGCCCACTGGTTCTGGAGGGGGCAACATGACCTGTGCTTAGTTCTGGGGAGTGCAAGGCCACCGTCTCTGGAGTGGGTGACATGCCCATTGGTTCTGGAGGGAGCAACATGCCCTGTGCTTGGTCCTGGGGAGTGATGGGCCACAGTCTCTGGAGTGGGTGACTTGCTCACTGGTTCTGCAGGGGGCAACATGCCCTGTGCTTGGTCCTGGGGAGTGCAAGGCCAGTCACCCAGGTAGGTGAATACCCCACTAGTTCTGGTGGGGGCAGGCCGCACAGCAGCCCATGGAGGCTGGATCATATGGCGTCCGCCGGCGGTGACAGCTGTACTGTGGTGGTGGTCGTTGTCATGGAAGGCTCCTGCACAGACCCTGCACCCTCCGATGGCGGCACTGTGGTGGTGGTGGTGGTTGGGGAGGCTCCTGCTCAGTCCCTGCACTCATTGATGGCTCCACAACCACAGCTGGCAGTGGGGGTTCTGTGACAGCTGCTGGTACATGCTCCTTCCCCTTCTTGCTGGCTGGTGCAGGCTCCTTCCCCTTCTTGCTGGCTGGTGCAGTTTTCTTCCCCTTCTTGTTGGCTGGAGCAGGCTCCTTCCGCTTTTTGCTGGCTGGTGCTGGCTCCTTCCCCTTTTTGATGGCTGGTGCAGGCTCCTTCCCCACCATAATTGTGGCCTGGAATCCTTTCCACCACGAGTAAGTGCTGATGAAACTGGGCCCGTGGACTGTTTGGCTGAGGTGTCTGGCTGGGTTCTTTATACCCTGGCCATACGTGCAGGGCGGGGGAGGGGTAAGGAATATGTCAATGGTGGAAAGGAAAAGCTTTTTATGGACATTGAGGTGGGAAGAGGGAGAAGTAATGGGAGTGGAGGATGAGGGAGTAGTTGTTGGAGGTGTTTGTCTGCTGGATTTCGATGCAGGTGCCTGGGCTGTATGCTCTTGTGAGATGGATGGCTGTTGGGTGTCTTAGTGCTTGTTTTTGTGTACTTTAGGAGGGGGACTGACACGGTGGGAGAGGACACAGGGGACATGTGCATGGATGTTGTGGAGGTGTCTTCCAGTGAGGAGTGTGTTCTGCTTGGTGTGGTGATGATGATGATGGTAGTGGATGATGATGATGCATGATGATGCATGCAGGTGTGAGTGTGGACGTAACTGGGTGGGAGGTGTAGGAGGAGGGGGAGACAGTGGAAAGAGTGGATGTTGTTGTGTCTGCAAATGAATGGTGTTTGTGTGAGTGCCTGTGGGATGAAGTGTGGTGCTTGTGTTTGCCTGTGACACTCTTGGGGGTTGTCCTGTGTGCATGCTCGCCTGGCTGTGTGCTTGGGATGGGTGGGGTAGAGGAGATTGTGACTGGGAAGTGGTAGTGGGAGGGGGGACGGTTGAAACAGGGACAATGGCTGCCATCAGAGAGGAGGCCAGAGCCTGGATCGATCTCTGTTGGGCCTCCAATCCACTGTGAGTGCACTCCAGGAATGCATTAGATTGCTGCTTTTCGGCTGCCATCCCCTGGATGGCATTCACAATGGTTGACTGCCCTACAGAGATGGATATCAGGAGGTCAATAGCCTCCTCACTCAGGGCAGCAGGGCTGACTGGGGCAGGGCCTGAGGTGCCTGGGGCGAAGGAGATGGCCACCCTCCTGGGTGAGCAGGCACGGGCAACTCGCTGAGGGGCTGCTGGGAAGGCAGTGCTCGTACGGGGGTGGCGGTTGTACCTGTAGTTGGGGTTGCAGCTCCCTCCATCACCGGTGCCTCTGCTCCTCCACCAGATGATGCTAATGCACATAAAGACTGGATGACAAAACAAGAAAGGGCGGGAGAGAGGCAAAGGATACAATGGGTCAATGACTGCACCAACACCACCGTTGGCATACACAGCACCCTCACTCACAGGGAACAGGCCTAGGCACTATTCATTGCACTACCAGTGATATGGCTAATCACCAAGGAATGAGAAGGAGAACACACCGCCAACTGCAGCGCACCTGGGACCCACACAGCCCTGACCTGTACTGGATGCTAACAAGCTAGGTAGACAGTATTTCCCCTACAGACCCTTAGCCTCCAGACGACCTATGCTGCTATGTCTGGCCTTGCCTAGGGGCACCCACTGACACACAACCACCACCCAGTTAGCACCCTTCCTGCCCTTTCCTTCAATGATGGCTACGGTACTCACCCCCTTGTGGCTGCTGTAATGCCCTCAAGCGCCCATCCAGCTCTGGATAGGCCACCGCCAGAATGCAGGCCATCAAGAAGGTCAGGGTTTGACTGGCACCCCTTCCTCGTTGGGAGGCCATCCCCAGCTGGGTCTCTGCGGTCTTCCATGCCCAGTGCCTCAGGTCCTCCCACCGTTTGTGACAGTGGGTGCTCCGCCTGCCATAGACCCCCAGGGTCCGCACCTCCTTGGCAATGACACGCCATATACTCTTCTTTTGATGGACGCTGACCTGCAGAGGCAATACACACAGGAGAACACCATTAGCCAAACAGTCTAGCCTGTAGGACGTATGACCCACCATACCCGTTTCCATCATTATTGGCACACACATAGATGGGCACTCAACATATAGACAGCCAAGAGGACAGCCCTCCCCCCCTTACACAATGCCTTCACTCACACCTCCATACATCATCCAACATGCATCGTGCCCACAGTGTACTCACCTGTTGGTCTGGAGGCCCATACAGCAGTCCGTTCTGGGGTAGGACCCCATCCACCAGTCTCTCCAGTTCCTCTGAAGTGAAGGCTGGGGCCCTTTCCCCGGCCACACGGGCCATGCTAGGTTCCAGACACAGGTCACAGCAGTACATGCTGTGTAGGTCCTCTCCTGTGGAAGGTCAGGAAACAAGTGAGGAATCAGATAGAAAATGGCGGTCACGTCCGCGGCGGTGCATACCGTCACCACCGACGTAGATCACCATTGGCCACTGTACCCCATAGGGCCCAATTATGACCGATGAGAAGTTGCACGGCGGTTCCGAACTGCCTCACGCCAATGTGCACAACGTCGGCAGCATTACCTCACTTCCACCTGTCCCTCCACAGAGGACAGGCGGACGCCATTTCATGGGGGGGCAGCCCTATGGAATAATGCTGTGTCACAGGGTAAATAGGCACATACTTGACAATTCACACTGTCCCATAACATGTTTACAGATTGCAGACTACTGTTGTGGCTCCATTGTCCAGTTTGTGACAGCCTCCTTACTCTTTTGTCCCTTAGATACCTACCGCTGCAGATGAATAGGAGATGGAGACATACCCCCATTTACAGACTCCTAGTGGACTTGGCTACACTGGAGAACAGGCACATAATACTCACCTATAGACTGGACAGGGCCACAATCAGAGAGCCGTGTGCCCAATTGCAGCCTGACCTGATATCTGCTATCTGTCATCCCACTGGTATCCCCCCTCTTGTGCAAGTGCTATCAGTTCTCCATTTCCTGGCAACTTTCCAAGTGACAAAGGGCTTGGCAGCATGAATGTCACAGCCAATGTTCTCAATAGTGCTGACAAGAGTGTTGTCTGCCCTGATAAAACACATGTGCAGCTACATTGCATTCCCCCAGGCTGTGAATTTGGCCACTGTGAAGGCCGAGTATTATGCAATGGGACATATCCCCAATATAATTGGTGCGATTGACAGAACACATATTGCATTTGTCCCCCATGCCAGAATGAACAGGTGTTCAGGAATCATAAGAGATTCCACTCTATGAATGTGCAGATGGTGTGCTTGGCGGACCAGTACATCACCCACGTCAATGCTAAGTATCCTGTGTTGGTGCATGATGCCTTTGTCCTAAGGAATAGCAGCATCCCAAATGTGATGGCCCAACTTCAGAGGCACAGGGTGTGGCTAATAGGTGAGCCCTGGTTCCCAAACATTATATGATGGTGTATGGCTGTGGTGTTGGCCGTATGGGATAGTGTGTGACTAAATGTTGTCCCTCAATATTTGCTGGTGACTCTGGTTACCCAAAGCTATCATGGCTGCTGACCCCTGTGAGGAATGCCAGGACAAGGGCAGAAGAACATTATAATGAGGCACATGAAGGATAATTGAAAGAACCTTTGGCCTCCATCTAACAGGTGGATCCCTGTGCTACTCACCCAACAAGGTCTGCCAGATAGTGGTGGCATGCTGCATGTTGCACAACTTGGCCCTCAGATGCCATGTCCCTTTTCTGCAGGAGGAGGAGACTGGAGATGCCCCTGTGGCAGCAGTGGACCTTGTGAACAGTGAGGATGAGGAGGCAGAGGATGAGGATGTGGACAACAGAACATCTGTAATTCGTCAGTACTTCCAATGACACACAGGTGAGACACTGCAAATTTACATTTCATTGACTTTCATTGTATTCTGTGTGGCATTGGCATGCTGGTATTTCCCACTTTTATGCCCACTTACTGTTCCCTCTGGCTATTCATTTTGCAGATGTTGGTGATTGGTGTGCTCAGAACAGCCAGCTACAGGTCATTAATTCTGGGCTCATTCTATGTACATTTCATTTGCAATGGTTGTACCTCTTCCAATCAATATATATTTGAAATACATGACATACTCAAAATTGATTTTTATCAAAGGTTGTTTATTATAGTGCTAATATATAGAGGAGAAAGTGCAATGTTGTTCCAGTCTGTTTGTAGCACAGGTTCATTGTCCATGGGGACATAGGAAAGGAAGCAATGGCAGTTCAAGGTGGACAGGGTGACTGAGTGGGAGACAAAGGGGACAATCAGGAGAGTCTCATTTCCTGGCGGGGGTGTTGGCAAGTGTCTCTGGCTTCTGTCTGGATTGCAGGGAACGTTTGCAGGGTGGTTCACCTCTGCAGGGGGAGGGGTGTTGGTGGCCTGTGGGTCCTGTGGCGGGCCTCCTGGTCACTAGCGGCAGCAGAAGTGGAAGGCTGTTCAGATGAATGGCTAGTGGCAGGGGCCCGCTGGTGTGACACTGCCTCCCTCATAATGTTGGCCATGTCTGCCAGCACCCCTGCTATGGAGATCAGGGTGTTCTTGATGGCCTGCAAGTCCTCCCTGATCCCCTCGTACTGTCCCTCCTGCAGTCGCCTGTTTTGCATGTTGTCTAGGATCTGGGCCATCGTGTTCTGTGAATGTTGATAGGCTCCCAGGATCTCAGAGAACGCCTTCTGGAGAGTCGGTTCCATGCTCCTGTCCTGCCCCTGGTGCACAGCAGTCCTCCCAGTGTCCCTGCCGGCCTGTGTCTCTGTCCACTGAACCGTGTGCCCACTGCCACTGACCCCAGGTCCCTGATTGTCTTGTGTGCGAGGTGTGGCCTGGTGTCACTGTAGAGGTGGGCACACTGCTGATTGACGTGTCCTGGGGACAGAGGTGTGGGTACGCTGGGTGGGTGCTGTGGTGTTGTTTCCTGATGGGGGAGGCTCTGTAGTGGTCTGGGACTGGGCTTGGGTAACTGGCTGTCCAGTGATCCCTGATGGGCCAGATTGATCGTTGATCCTGAAGACCAGAGATACTATCATCACTGTGGGCCTCTCAGTTGGGGGACTGGATAGTGCTGGCACCTCCTCTCCGGTGACATTGGCTGGGCTTTGGTGATGAGTGTCCATGCAGGGCTGTGAGGGGTGTCCATGCATTGGTACAGCAGATAGGGCTTGCTATTGGGATTGAAGAGATGTGATGGTGGAGTGTGTGGGATGTAGTGGAGAGATGGGGGTGAGGGTATGTGGTGGCATACAGGTAGGGGGGTGATAGAAATAGAGAGTTGACTTACCAGAGTCCAGTCCTCCTCCGACTACGGCCAGGCCCTCAGGATGCAGTATTGCCAAGACTTGCTCCTCCCATGCTGTGAGTTGTGGGGAGTAGGTGGGGGTCCACCGCCAGTCCTCTGGATCAGGAGCTGGTGTATTGCTGCAGTGGAACATACCTTCCCCAGTAGGTCATTCCACCTCTTCGTCGTCCCTTGTTCTGGGGTGCTGTCTCACGGCGTTGACCCTGTCCACGGTTCTCCGCCATAGCTCCATCTTCCCAGCTATTGATATCTGCTGTACCTGTGCTCCAAATAGCTGTGGCTCTACCCTGATGATTTTCTCCACTATGACCCTTAACTCCTCCTCAGTGAAACTGGGGTGCCTTTGTGGTGCCATGGGTGTTATGTGATGTGTGTTGGTAAGGGTGTGTTTGGTAATGTGTTGGGGTGTGTGAAGTAGGGTGCATGAGGGATGTATGGGTGTATGTGGTGTGTGTATGTAGTTGTGTCAGTGGTCTTGGTGTCAGTCTCGTGCCAATGATTTGTATTCATAAGGGATTGTGGGTAATGTGGGTGTGTGTTTTATAGTGGTGTGGGTATGTGGGTGTGATGTGTGTATGGGTGTCAGGTGTATGTTGCTTGAATTGTCCAATGTGGTGTTGTTTTGTCTGTGGGTGTCCATTGTTAGTGCGGCGGTATGTACCACCAATGGTTTACCGCCATTGAATGTCTGCCATGGTGATTCCTGGGTCATAATGTGGTGGGCATTGTTCTGTTTGCGTAATGGTGTGGGTTTTGATACCGCCACTTTATCACTGACCTTTGGGCTGGCAGATTTGTGCATGTGGCTGAATTCTGTCGGATTGGTGTGTGTGTCATAATATGGTGAACGGATATCCGCCACCGCAGCGGTAAGTTGGCGGATGTCAACGTGGCGGTAAGCTGGATTTACTGCCAATGTCATAATGAGGGCCTCTATCCCCTGGGCTTTGTAAGTATGGGAATGCCATATTAAGGTATGTAGTGGACACTTGTCAACATGAGTGGTCCAACTACATAATGGCTTTTCCAAACCTAGGCATGTTTTGTATCAAACATGTTGGAATCATGCAACTACACTGATTCCAGTGCTAGTTGCATGATCCCATGTATTCTAGGGTTCCTTAGAAGATCCCCCAGTTCTCCCTGTATGGCCTTATCAGGTCTGGATGCCAGCCCACGCTGCTGCCGACCTCAGACACTGTTCTGCCAACCTGCTGATAAGCCTAACTCACGCAGGGGAAGGCAGAAAAAGCATTTTATGCAAGGGATAGGTGTGATCACCTCTCCCTTTGAAATAGGTGTCTCTGGGCTGGTGTGGCATGGCCTCTGAGTGTCTCCAGACTGCTTTTAAGGGTTTAAGGGCACATTTGGTGTGCTTCTCGCATAACCCCATGTGCACCAGTTCAGGAACTCACGGTTCCTGCTCTGGCATGAAACCACACAAAGGACAGGGGAGTGACCACCTCCCTGTCCAGCTCCTCCCCTAGGGAGGTGCACAGAGTTCTGCCAGGTGGCTGGTTGATTCTGCCATCTTGGAAACAAGGTGATCAGAGGCCCCTGGGAGCGTCTGACTGGTTAGGCCAGGGGGATGATGTCCCTGACCCCCTTTGATAGGTGGGTCAATAAAGAGAGTGACCAACACCCTTTTAGGGTTACTTAAGGGCTCCCCCGAGGGTGGGACCTCATATTCAACGAGCAAGGCTCTACAAGGAACTCTCTGCAAGACATCTTCTGCTCCTGACCTCTAGAACCACTGCTGGTCTGCTTATGAAACTAAAATGATGGTATCCTACTGGGAGGTCTCCCACTGCAACATTGTTTCTCCAGCTCCTGCAAGATTTCTGCAACATCCATGACTGCATATCTTCCAGGGTCACAAGGATTCTTCCTGCATCCAAGAAGCAAGAAGGAATCTCCCTTGGAGTGAAGGAGTCACTCCCCTGCACCTGTAGGCATCTTGAGACAACAATGACTGGCTGGTGGGTCCTGCTGTCCCACAGACAACAAAAAGGCTCTGCTCACAGATGGTAGTTCTGTGGTCCTCTCCAGGTCCAGCTTGTCTTCTGAGCAACTTGGGAGATAGTGGACCCTTGCTGCAGCCACTGTAACGGAACCCGTGAACCATGACTGTTGCTCTTGCCAAGGATTATTGTCTCTACTTCAAGAGGTCTTAGAGCTCCAAGAATCCCCAGCCTGCAGCACTATGCAACTCCAAGATCAGTTCCACTTTGCATGTCCTGTGATGTGGGGCTTATGTTTTTTTGTGTTGCTGAGGCCAGCGGTCCCAACACCAGCTGGAAAATAGAGGCTTCCATTGACTTCAATGACGGTTTCTGATGCCACTTCACCCCTATGCACCTGGGCTCCCCGTTGTAGATACTGTTGTCTTCTGGGTATCCATGGGTGGGGGAACCCTCCAATCTTCTTTGTGCCAACTGGTTTCCTCGGGGTCCACTGGGAAGGCTCCTAAATTCATAAAAATCTAACCATGATGATCCTGTGTTAGCCCATGGGACACCCGCCTCGATAACCACTCTGCACCCGGGCATCTGTTAGACTGCTAATACTTACCTCTTGTAATTTCCTACTCTCCCAGCCCCTGGACTTCTAACACACTTATGTTGGTTGGTCACTTCCATCCTTATACCACTTTTTTAGTATATGGTTATGGTAGATGGTTAGTACATGGTTTACCCTCACCCCCAGTAGGGTCCCAGTAATTTCTATGCTTTTCATTCTTGTTGATAAGTGCATATTTTGTGCATAGATATCTCCAAGTGGAGATATACCAATGTTAGTGTAGCCTTTGTGTTGTAATAAAGAATACTTTATTTTTGCAACACCTGGTGTGGTCCTTTCTTGTGAACAGTTACCAACTGACTATTTTGATATTGCAAGTGCTTCACACTCCTCCTGGATAAGCTTTAGCTGCTCACCATAGCTAGAGAGCTTTTACTATCTGGGCAACTATACATTATTACTAAGGGAAGCCTGGACTCAGTATAGGGTGCCACACCATGGGTATACACCATAAACTGAGCCAGCCTCCTACCGCGCGGCCTAAAAATATATTTCTGTAGACATAATTTCACCCTCATACACCACTATATCACAGCTTAGGGTACCTCCACCCTGTCCCCTCTTACAGTTTATCAAACTTATTTTGAGGTCCGTGGACTGTGTTCCGTAACATAAAATGGCAGTCATAACTTTCTGGTCAGGTGGCAGCCAGGCAACTACAGAATTCCTCGTGGTGCGTGCATACGTGAATTCATCGCGATCGCTGCAAAAATGTTGCGATGGATCCACAGCCATAGATATACAAATTTAGTTTCTCTTTTATATCTCAAAAACTACAAGACGGATTTACACCAAATAACAGAAAATGTTATCTGCGTATTCACAGCTACCTTTTTGCAAAATTTGGTGTAATTCCGTCCAGCAGTTCGGGATGTATTTGTGTTCAAACCTCCTATGGCAATTAACGTGGGAAATGCATGTTTTTTTACTCCCCCTTTTCCCCATCCTCCGCTTGACGGATCTCCCCGAAACTTCTCATGTGCAACAAGAATTACCGACACACTTCTTTCTGAAAATGTTCTGAAGATTTGTCAAATGGTGCCAAAGATATAGCCAAGTCACAAAATGCTATTTCTATGGAAACATGTTCCTATATATATATGTATATATATATATATATATATATATATATATATACATATATATATATATATATATACCAAAGGTTACAGGGACGTTATAGTTAGGTTCTGAATTTAGTCGCGCAAAACCATGGAAATTCAGCAGTTATAGTTAGAGTTCTTTCAAGTAACTAAAACTCACGCACTAAGGGGTAACTATAATTCTCTTGCCATGCACAGTTGTCTCAAGAATAAGTTTATTGCAAATGTCGCATTGCAAGTATGAAAGATGGCATAGAATATGTCATCAATTATATAATATGTAGTAATTATATAATATGTAGTTATTAGTAGGAGTAATTAGCTGTGCATGGCACAAGTTATAGTTATCTTCATGTAATTACGTCCAGTGGTTTGGCCTGTAGTCATGTCTAAAGAGTCCTATAGAACCTTCCATGGGAAATACAATGTTTTTTGGCCCCCACTTGACAGATCACCCTGAAACTTTCCATGTGCAACAAGAATCCAAGAATCACCACAACACTTCTTTTGAAATTTTGAAAAGTTTTGTGAAGATTCGTCAAATGGTGCCAAAGATATAGGCAAATCAAAAACTGCTTTTCCTGTGGAAACATGGTCCTAAATATTACTACATACTGGCAAACGCCAGTAGGTAATTTATATATATATATATATCTCGCAACCTTTACCACAAATGGCTTTATAATGAATTTCATTGCAAAGGCATAATTGGTAACTGCAGGGACATTCAGGCTCCTCCCGTGGTCCACAACACTGCTGACTGGGTGCCGGGAGGGGAGCTGCGCGGCACCCCTCTCCTATTGAAAGAAGGCTGGGCTACAGAGGATGGGGTCTGCTGGGCTGAGATCAGCCCGGGGAGGGGGGCTGCGCCCCCCCCCTCTCTGTAATATTCTGAAATGATTCTAGGAGGTGAATGCATCGCTGATCTATTGGAGCAGAATCTGTATGTGACTGTGACGCATAGGTTTGTTCTTGTCCCCTCCTGGTGAGAGCAGAATCCATGATTCTTCCTTTCAATTGCTACAAATATGCAAATGTGCAAATCACCTAGAAGCTCGGCCCGTTTGGTGCCGTACCGTCCACCTAAGTAGTATGCAAAGGTCTTGCCTAATTTTCCCAGGATGATGGACAGCATACGAAGGACCTTCCAATGTGCTTGCTGCCATTTTTGGTGGTGCGTTCTTGATGCTGAGGAATATAAGGATATCCCCACAAAACAAAGAAGCATTATCGTCATATAGCTAAGACAGAGGACCCTGGTTTGTTGGAGATTTACATCTTTGTAGTTTTGTTGTCTTCTCTATAGGAGTAATCATTTTATCACAGAATTCTAGAGAAAGACACACCAGGAATTGTCATTGGTGACATTTCCTTGTACTCCATTACACAGCTGTAGTGTAGAATACCTACTGGATATTAACCCAAGCATGTAGAAAGAACTCCAATTGGGTAGATATTTTGTGCAAAGCTGTGGACTCTTGTTGGATAAAAGGGAGGTGAGGTTACTTCATGGCCAAGTCGCTGACCCAACTACTAAAACACCACACAGACACTCACACACCCACTCACAGACGCACTCAGACACTCATGCACCCACTAACAGACCCACTCTGAGACTCACATTCACTTACAGACCCACTAAGACACTCATGAACCCAGTCACAGACCCACATAGACAATCATACACCCACTCACAGACCCACTCAGACATGCATGCATTCACTCACAGACCCTCTCAGACATTCATGCACCCACTCACAGACCCACTCAAGCTCATACACCCACTCCCAGACCCACTCAGAGACTCATGCACTCTTACCCAGGCCCACTAAGAAACTCATGCCCTCACTCACAGACCCACTTAGAGAACCACACATCCACTCATGGACCCACTCAGACCCTCACACATCCACTGATAGACCCACTCAGACACTCACGCACCCATCCACATATAAATAATTAGGTGGGGGTGCATGGGGCCCCCTCCTCGGGCTCCTAAAAGCCCCGGAGACAACCACCTCCCTGGGATTATGTCTGCAAAAGATGCAGGTGGTGCAGTGTAGACCCCACAGGGACTGGTGGTCCATCACCTCCCCTGGGCTAGTTATTAAAATGAAAGGGGGGACCCTGCAGACCCCCCAGACCCCTGGGGAACAAGAACTCCCAGGGGCTATATTTTATAAATATGGGTGTGGGGCACTGGCCCCCACCTGGCCCGGGGAACCTCCACTGCCCCAGGGAAAATAAAGAAAAACAATAGGGTGCCTTACAGACCTCCCCCCCCAGGCCCTGGGGACCACCACCTTGCTGGGGCTACATTTAAAAAATATATGGGGTGGTCGCTGGCCTCCCATACCCAATGGACTGCCACCTCCCCGGGGCTACATTATGATAAGGGCTCTCAGTTTTATGGTACTTATTATTTTTTTTTTTCTGTCTGTATTTATCCATATTTATTTTTTGCTCATTTTATCCATATTTATTTTTCTTGCAAGCAAAAGAAGACGCTGCAGCTAGTATTTTTCCACATTTATTTAAATAGACAATGCACACATGCACTCAGTTGTTATAGGTTTATATATATTTAAATATATGCCAATTTAAGTAAACACAATACATTCACCTGAAAACTTTGCTATTGCAGTACAAGCACACATGCATTTCAAGAGAATTTACAGACACTAAAGCTCTTTCTGGTTTGGTGATGAAATGAAGGCCACTGAATACCCGTTCAATAATTGCCGATGATACTGGAATGGGCATAGGATTCAAGGCAAGATTACACGGAGTTGGCCATTCTTGCTTGTGAGAAAGCCAGTGTGAATCAGGAGCAAAGGATCGCTCACCTCTCCGCTTACAGTGACAGTACAGAAACAGTGCTTAATTTGTATATAAAAATGTGCCGGTGCCCAAAGCACTCCTCTTAAACATGCGGCTGCTGCAATTAAATGTACAAGCATGTAATATTGAGGCAGAGTAATCCTGAAGCCATCTCGGGCCCCTTCAGTCCATTAAAAGCCACTCCCAGGACCCTCAGCTCACTCTTGCAGCTTTCTGCTATCTCACTTTGTGTCGCTTTTTAGTTTTTCTCTTCCTCTTTCTTTCCCATATGTGTCTTTTGCTCACAGTAAATACTTAAGGCAGGAAAATAAGTGCCGGCCCTCCAAAAAAAGCAACAAGCGCAAATTAAGCACTGTACAAAAGACCATTTGCCCAGCATTGCCCCGCACTTTTGAGGCAATAAAAATCTGAGTTTCAAGGCAGTGCAGGGAAGTGTGAATCACATAGAAATTTTGTGAAAAAAACAAGGTTACAGGGACATTATACTTACAAAATAGAATTTAAAAAAAGCAAAGACATTCTCTTAAATAATCAAAGGTTACTGGGACGTTATAGTTAGGCTCACATTTTAAAACCATAGAAATTCAGCTGCTATAGTTAGAGTTATTTCAAGTAACTGTAACTTGTGCCCTAAGGTAACTATAACTTGCTCCTTCGCCATGCACTGATAGTTACCCCAGATATTACATCACTCATGAAATCTTCTATAACATCACTAATAATATCACTGTAACAATTCCAGTATAATTATTGATAAGAAGACTTCATGGCATGCGTTATAATTGTTTGAAATAACTCTACCTATAGCGGCTGACTTTCTATGGTTTTGCATGTTTAAAATGTGAGACTAACTATAGCGTCTCTGTAACATTTATTTTTTAAGTGAAAAAAAAAATATATGCATATACAAACAAAGAACTGCTCATTCGTTGCACTCCAGGAGAGTATCTCGTTTTATTTCAACACATAACAACACCTAAGCCACCACATATATATACACTTAGGCCCTCATTGCAACATTGGCGGTAAATGACGCCAACCACCGTGCTGACGGCTGCCAACATACCGTCCCCGGGGCGGTATACCGCTATGGGTATTGTGACCCACACAGAGAAATCCGCCACTATACAGACACACACCAAAGTCCGCCTGCCTAAAGGTCAGTGATAAACTGGCGGTACTAAAACCCACACCGTTACGCCAACAGAAATATGCCCACAGCATCATGACCCACGAATCACTGCGGCGGACATTCAACTGCGGTAAACCATTGGTGGTACATACCGCTGCGTTCGTAATACACACACACTAACAAAACAGCACCACAGTGAACAATTCATACTACACACACCTGACACACATACACACACCATACCCACACACCCACACCACTATAAAACACACACACACATTACCCACAACCCCTTACAACAACAAAACATATTGCCAACTGACAGAGAAACAAGCCAGGAGCACCCACTGAATCAGAGCCACAGAACACCATCACCCAGACACCATCCACGCACCTCACTGCACACATCCCAACACAACACCCCACACACACTCACACATACCACTCACTCCACACCCATGGCACCCCAAAGACACCCCAGGTTCTCTGAGGGGGAGCTAAGGGTCATGGTGGAGGAAATCATCCGGGTTGAGCCACAGCTATTCGGATCACCAGTGCAGCAGACATCCATTGCTAGGAAGATGGAGCTATGACGAAGAATCGTGAACAGAGTCAACGCCGTGGGACAGCACCCAAGAACAAAGGATGACATCAGGAAGAGGTGGAATGACCTATGGAGGAAGGTGGGTTCTGTGGTTGCAAGACACCAGGTAGCTGTACAGAGGACTGGTGGTGGACCCCCACCTCCTCCCCCACAACTAACAACATGGGAGGAGCAAGTCTTGGCGATCATGTATCCTGAGGGCCTCGCAGGAGTAGCAGGAGGACTGGACTCTGGTAAGTCAAATCTTTACTACTTTCACCCCCCCACCATCACAAACACCTACTCCTACCCTCACCCCCATCACCCCACCACCTCACATATACCCCACCATCACACCCCACCAATCCCAATACCAAGCCCTGCATTCTACACCAATGCATGGACCACCATCACAGAACTGCATGGACACCCATAACCACAGCATGCACACTAGTGACAATCACTTAGCAAACAAAATCACAACTCACACAAGCCAAAGCTGCCTTGCTAATAACAACCATAGAGGGAAACATATCCATGCACAAGATGGCACACACAGATACAATAACACTGCATTTACATCCCCACAGGACCTCCACTCAACGTCACTGGAGAGGAGGTGCCGCCAACATCCAGTCCCCCACAGAGGAGGCCCAAAGTGAATACAGCAGCTCTGCGCGCCTGGAACACGATGACCAACCTGGCCCATCAGGGACCTCTGGACAGTTGGTTACCCTGCCACAGTCCCAACCCACCACTGAGGCTCCCCCCTCAGGAAACACCAGCACAGCACCCACCCAGCGGGCCCATACCTCTGTCCCCAAGACACGTCAATCAGCAGTGTGTCCACCACTATAGGGACCCCAGGCAATCGCAAAAACCCAAGACAATCAGAGACCTGAGGTCAGTGGCAGTGGGCACTCGGTTCAGGGGACAGAGAAACAGCACAACAGGGAAGCTAGGAGGACTGCTGTGCGACAGGGGGAGGACAGGCCCCGGGAACCCACTCTCCACGAGGCACTTGCAGGGATCCTGGGAGCATACCACCATTCCCAGGAGACCTTGGGCCAGATACTGGCCAAGTTGCAGGAGACCCATCGGCTGCAGGAGGGACAGTACCAGGGGATCTGGGAGGACCTGAAACACATCAACACCATCCTGGTCACCATTGCAGGGGTGGTGGCTGACATGTCCAACACCATGAGGGAGGCAGTGCCACACCAACGGCCCCTGACACTAGCCACAGCGAAGAACAGCCCTCCACCTCCGCCAGCGCTAGTGGACAGGCGCACTGCCACAGAACCAACAGGCCACCAGCACCCCACCCCCTGCAGAAGGAGAACCATCCCGCAAACGGTCTCTGTGATCCAAGCAGTAGCCAACGAACATTGCCAAGACCCCCGCCAGGGGGCCAAAGGTTCTTTCAATTATCCTCCTTGTTCGCCCATGTGCCTCATTGTAACGTTCCTCTGCCCTTGTCCTGGCATTCCATATTGGGGTCAGTAGCCATGAGAGGTTGGGGTAACAAGAGTCACCTGCAAAAATATCGAGGGATCCCTGTTAGCCAGACACTCACCCTTAGGGACAAACCCACACTCATATACCTACATCAACTAGATGGGGACCATGGGCTCACCTATTAGCCACTCCCAGTGCCTCTGGAGTTGCGACATCACATATGGAATGCTGCTATTCCTCAAGATAAAGGCATCATGCACAGAGCCAGGGTACTTGGCATTCACATGGGAGATGTACTGGTCCGCCAAACACACCATCTGCACATTCAGAGAGTGGAAGCTTTTTCTATCCATTAACACTTGTTCATTTCTCCGGGGACAAATGCAATATATGTGCCATCAATGGCACCAATGATGTTGGAGATATGTCCCAGGGCATAAAAGTCAGCCTTCACTGTGGCCAAATCATCCACCTGGGGGAATACGATGTAGCTGCGCATGTGTTTCAGCAGGGCAGGCAACACCCTGGTCAGCACGTTGGAGAACATTGGCTGAGACATCCCTGATGCCATGGCCACTGTCGCTTGGAAGGAACCACTTTCCAGGAAATGGAGCACTGACAGGACCTGCACTAGAGGGGGGGATACCTGTGGGCTGGCGGATAGCTGAAACCAGGTCTGGCTCCAATTGGGCACACAGTTCTTGGATTGTGGCCCTATCAAGACTGTAGGTCAGGATGTAGTGCCAATGTCTGCTGTGACGCAGTTAGGTGCCATGGCCTGTGCCCCCCTGAAAGATGAACTGTGAAGAGAGACAAGTGGAAATGAGGTAATTCCGCTGGCGTTGTGCGCTGTTGCGGACGGCAGTTGATGACCGCCGCGCAACTTCGCATTGGTGATCATTGGGCCCTACGGGATCCAGGAGCCAATGGGGATGTACGCCGGCTGTGACCATACACTCCGCCGCAGACGTGACTGCCATTTTCTATCTGTTCACTCACATGCTACCTGATCTTCCACAGGAGAGGACCTACACTGCAAGTGCTGCTGTGACCTGTGTCTGGAAGCGACAATGGCTTGAGTGTCTGGAGATAGGGCCCCGGCCTTCACTTCGGAGGAGTTAGAGAGACTGGTGGATGGAGTCTTACCCCACTACACTTTTCTCCATAGTCCTCCAGACAAACAGGTGAGTTCACTGTGAGCATGATGTGTGGGCCATGAATGTATGGAGTGCTGTGTGTGTAAGCCTCCTGTAGGGGGGCTGAGGGGTCCTGGGCAGAGTGCTGCATGTCTGGTGGTCAAAGTCTGTGCGTAAGGGGATGGGAGGTATATTGTGGGCCATGAGTGTAACAGTCGGGACAATATGAATAATACCTTTTCTGCTGTATTTTTTCTGCTGGTCAGCGCCCATCAGAAAAAGGGTATTTGGTGTGCCATCGCCAAGGAGGTGTGGACCCTTTGACAGGCGGAGCACCCACTGCCGCAAACGGGGGGAGGACCTGTGCCGCTGAGTAAGGAAGAAGGCGGAGGCCCAGCTGGGGCTAGCCTCCCAACGAGGAAGGGGTGCCCGTCGTACCCTGACCCCCCTGATGTTCCGCATCCTGGCAGTGGCCTATCCGAAGTTAGATGGGCACTTGAAGGCATCACAGCAGCCACAAAGGGGTGAGTATAGATTCAGAATCATGACTTTGCGTGCGTTAAGGTGTTACCTGGGTGGGGGCTGTGGGTGCCCCTAGGCCAGGGCAAACTGGCAGGGTAGGTCCCTTGTTGGGCAGGCTCTGTAGCACTCCAACCCTAATAGTGTTAGTGGGCATCTAATACTGGGCAGGGTCCTGTTGGTTTCAGGTGTGCAGCTAATGGCGTTAGGCAATGTACCCCATGGGCTGGTGACTGGTATTGTAACTTTTAGTGCATGGCCTAGTGCATAGGGCATGATCCCTGGGTGTTGTGTACTCCTCTGTCTCTCCCCCCCCTTTTTGTTTTGTCACCCTGTCCTTGTGTGCATTAGCATCATCTGGCGGAGTAGCAGAGGCACCAGCGATGGAGGGAGCTGCATTCCACATGGGCCTGGAGGCCGAACCAACCGACAGTGAGCGCACCAGTGGGACGGAGGGCGAGGGGAGCACCACGACGGAGGCAAGAGGGGACACTACTGACAGCAACTCCTCCTCCGATGGAAGCTCCCTGGCGGTGGCGGACACCTCTGTGCCCATCCCAAAAAACAGGTACAGCCGCCACCCCCTGTAACAGCACCACCCTCCCAGCAGCCCCTCAGCGTGTTTCCCGTGCCCGCTCACCCAGGATGGTGGGCATCTCCTTTGCCCCAGGCACCTCAGGCCCTGCCCCAGTCAGCCTTGCTGCCTTCAGTGAAGAGGCTATTAACCTCCTGAGATCCCTCCTTTGGGCATTCAACCATACTGAATGCCATCCAGGGTGTCGAAAAGCATTTGCAACAAACAAATGCATACCTGGATGGATTTCACTCTGGTGTGGCAGCCCAACAGAGAGCATTCCAGGCTCTGCCCTTCGCACTGATGGCAGCCATTGTCCCTGCACCAGCCTCCCCCCTCCAACTTCCTCTACCCAGTCCCAATCCCCTCAACCCCAACCTATCACAAGCACACCTTCAGACCAGCAATCACCCAAATCAACACACAGAAGTCGTTCAGGCAAACACAAGCACCACACTTCATCTCACAGGCACTCACACAAGCACCATCCCCATGCAGACAAACCAACATCCACTACCTCCACTGTGTCACCCTCCTCCTTGTTGTCCACCTCCCTCCCAGTAGCATCTCCACTCACACCTGCATTCACTACATTCTCATCCACTACCTCCATCAGCAGCATGCTTATCACTACACGCCCCTCACTAGCAGTCACCACCCCCGATATCCATGCACACGTCCCCTATGTCCTTTTCCACTGTGTCTGTGACCCCTTCTCCCAAAGTACACAAACGCAAGCACACACCCACCCAACAGCCATCCACCTCACAACAGCATCCAGCCCATTCACCTGCACCCAAACACAGCAGACTGACACCTCCTACAACCACTCTGTCCTCCTCCACTCCCAAACTTTCACCCTCTTCCTGCCCCAGTGTCCCTAAGAAGCATTTCCTCACCACCATTGACCTCTGTCCCTACCCCTCCCCCGTCCTTCACCTCGGGCCAGGGTGTCAAGAACCCAGCCCATCACCTCAGCCACCCAGTCCACTTCTGCTGTGGGTTCAGCTGCTGTGAGAGGCTCCAAGTAGGCACCCATCAGCCCAGCCAGTGTGCAACCAACACCTGCCAAGCCCAAGAAGGTTCTGCCACTTGGCAAGGGCAAGAAGGGGACAGCAGCCAGCAAGGGGAAGGAGGCACAACCAGCCAGCAAGGCCAAGTCAAAGACTCCAGCTGGCAGAAGCAAGGGGGCGCCACCATCTGCCAAGGGCAGAAAGGGGCAAAGAACACCAGCCATGGCACCTCAGCCATCTGAGGGTGCAGGTCAAAGGCCTGGAGGCTACCACCACAACCACCAGCACTGCCACCTGCATCGCAGGCAGCACCGCCACCTGCACCGCAGCAAGCAGCACCACTGCCAGCATAAGCAGCCCCAGTAGGCAGCCGGCCGAGGCTGCAGGTGAGGGGCTGGGGGCTACCACCACAACCGCCAGCACCCCCACCTGCAACGCGGCCAGCACCGCCACCTGCACTGCGGCCAGCACCGCCACCTGCACCGCCGCAAGCAGCACCACTGCCAGCAGCAGCAGCCCCAGTAGGCAGCCGTCTGAGGCTGCAGGTGAGGGCCTGGAGGCTACCACCACAACCGCCACCTGCACCTTGGCCAGCACCGTCACCTGCACCGCCACATGCAGCTCCACTGCCAGCAGGAGCAGCCCCAGTGGGCAGCCGTCCGAGGCTGCAGGTGAGGGCCTTTTGGCTACCACCACCGCTGACAGCACCGCCACCTTCAGTGCCACTGCCATCCACTGATCAGCCATCACCGCCGTGGTGATTACATGGGCTGCAGCGTGCCCTTGCCCCTGCAAAGGCTGTCGTTGTGACACCCAGATGAGAGACTGTGACCTTGCACTTCAAAACATCTGCATCACAGGGTGCAAAGCCCCCTCCAGAACCAGTGGAAGAAGGCATCCACTCAGCCCCTCCATGCCAGGATGAAGCAGACTGGGCACAAGGCTCCCTCTAGAACCAGCGGAAGAAGGCATCCACTCAGCCCCTCCTTGCCAAGATGAAGCGGACTAGGTACAAGGCCCCCTCCGGAACCAGTGGAAGAAGGCATCTACTCAGCCCCTCCTTGCCAGGATGAAGCAGACTGGGCACAAGGCCCCCTCCGGAACCAGTGGAAGAAGGCATCCACTCAGCCCCTCCTTGCCAGGATGAAGCAGACTGGGCACAAGGCCCCCTCCTAAGCCAGTGGAAGAAGGCATCCACTAGAGAGACTGTGGCTTTGCACTCTCCGGGACCAAGCAGTGGGCAAACCACCCACTTGAGAGACTGTGGCCTTGCACTCCCCAGGACCAAGCAGTGCAGTGGGCAAACCACTCACTTGAGAGACTGTGGCCTTGCACTCCCCAGGACCGAGCAGAGGGCAAACAACCCACTTGAGGGACTGTGGCCTTGCACTCCCCAGGACTGAGCAGTGGGCAAACCACCCACTTGAGAGACTGTGGCCTTGCGCTCCCCAGGACCGAGCAGTGGGCAAAGCACCCACTTGAGAGACTGTGTCCTTGCATTCCCCAGAACCGAGCAGTGGGCATGAAGCCCCCTCCAGGAGCAGTGGCGTTGTACCATCTTTCGGCTGAGGTGCCCCCCCATTCCCCGTCCCCCTGAGGTGCCTGTGTGTTTTCAACCTGATGCTCCTGCAATGTTCTCTCTGTATTGAGGCAGGAGTCAAGTGTGGGCTTGGCCTATGTATTTTGGCCCAGTGGGTCACGGACAATTTTTGAGTGGGCATTGTCCTGCATTTTTTATATATTGTATATATTGTACATACTGTTTTTGCTTTCTGAATGTATTTCTAAGTATTACTAATATTACACTCATTTGACTCCATTCCTTTTGTCCTTACGTTATTCCTGATGGTTACCGGGTGTATATGTAGGGTTGTAGCATGTGTTTGTGTGTATGGTGTTGGGGGTGGGGGTGTTGCGTGTTGTGTGTTTGTGTCACTCTCTTTTCCACCCCCCCCCCTTGTGTGCTAGGTGCAGTACTCACTGTGGTCGTCGTCGCAGGTGTCCATCCTCCTGGTATATGAGAAGATACACCAACATGGGTAAAACCTGCAACTCGGGCTCCGTGGCCTCCTGGTTCTTCCTTGAGTGTCGAGAGGTGAGTGGTTTCCCTTCTGTGTACTGTTTCCGCCGTGCTTTTGATAGCGTTGGTACTGCCCCGGAAAAGCTGGCGGATTGGCGGGTTGAAATTCTATGGGCGGTACATTGTCTTCCACCTGTCTGTTGGCGGTTACTGCCACAGTGTTTGTTGCTACCGCCGTGGTGGTCAGATTGTTAAAGTAGCTGTATGTGTTGGCGGTTTCCGCCGTGGTCATGATTCAATTTTTGTTACCGCCGGCCTGTTGGCGGTGTTACCGCTGCTTTAACACCGACCACCAGGGTTGTAATGAGGGCCTTAATACTTACCTATAAAATACTTACATTTACTAGGAAACCCTTTACCATGCATATGCCTTTACCATTCATGCTTTTACAAAGAACTTTGTTGCAAAGGCATGCGTGGTAAAGGCATAATCATTGTAAAACCCTGCATGGTAAATGTTATGTGTGGTTATGGGACCTGCGTGGTAACGGCTGTGTTGTAATGACTGTTTCCCTAAAAAGGCGTGTGTGGTAAAAGCATGCAAGGATAAGGCATGTGCAGTAAAGGCATACACACATATATTTAATTTAAATTACTGCTATTTTTGAATTTTTTTGTGGGGAAACATCCTCAAACCTGACTTGTTTTTAATTTCCCTTTACCACTACCTACCCTTAAACCCTAAAATTACCATTAACTTCCTTTACTACTATCAGCGCTTAAACCCATAATGATCCTTAGGTCCCTTTACTACTGCCTACCACTAAACCCTAGATTTAACCTTACGTCCCTTTACTACTGGCCACGCCTACCCCTTAAAATTACTCTTACCTCCCTTTACCACTATCCAACCCTAAATCATAAAATTACCTTTACCTCCCTTTAGCATTCCCACCCCTAACCTTAAAATTACCCTTACCTCCCTTTACCGCCAACACCCATAAAAACGAAATTTACCCTTATCTCTCTATATCACTACCCAGTCCTAAAGCCTACATTTAACCTTACCTCCCTTTATAACTGCCCACCCCTAAACCGTAAAAATACCCCTACCTCCCTTTACCACTACCCACACCTAAACCTTCTTTTTTAATAACCTAATAATGATGTTGTTCAAAAAAATCTACCTGTGGGGTAAAGGCACAAATAGTTACCTCTGTTGTACTTAACTGCGCAGTACTTACCTGCATGGTAACGTCTGCGTGGTAAAGGCTTCATTATAAAGCTGATTCCTGTTCAGGACCCTCTTCCTCGATGTAGCATTTTGCACATTGCTCAAATCTAAACCTGTGTAGGATGCCTTTAACAAGGGGTAAAGCGGCGGGGTTTTAAATAAGACATTTCTCTGCTTTCCTAATAATACCTACATGACGTGTTTCCTCCAAAGCTTATTTTGTATATTTATTTTGTGTGTACTACAACTATAATCATCTGAAGGAGCAAAAAAAGCTTGAGTGGCAGAGGCTGACTGTGTAAAGCAGCCGTGGGCAGAACAAGTCAAGAGATGGATACACAGCGGTGCAGTAAAGGAAAATCAATGCTCCTTTATTTTTAAGTGCCCTTCCATTATGCTCTATTAAAGTATGAACGCGTTATGTGGTATGAGATAAGGGACTTCAAGCCCAGGGAGTTCAATTGGTTTGTCCAGAATCACACAATGTGGTGACGAGTGGAAGTTGGAGAAAACATAAAAATGGGGCTACCGCTACTTGACCTGTGTGGTCACAAGAACGCCACCACGGCCAAGTCCTCACACAAACACAGCCTTCCATCTTTTTACCAGTCTTATTTTCTCCCTGCTGTTGTTTGTGAGAATAAGAGACCATAAAAAGAGAAAAGAAGACATGAGTGTGTCTTACTAGCCTTAACAAGAGGGATAGCAGGGATTAGAGAGTAGCTACACCTCTACGTTATCGGGTCTCACTTTTGCCAGCATGTGCTGCATATTTCGCCCAGTGGTGGCTACATATTCAGGATGATGGTGTCAAGTTAATTTTCCGGTCTCGGGTGCTTCTCTAAATGGCAACGATCTTGGTTCTTGCCTTTCTGCAACCCTCCTAAGCTGTTTTTGAGAATATGCGACCATAACAGGAGAAGGGAGAATTCAAGAGTGATCCTACATGCCAGTAGGGTTTGAAGGTGGTCTTGAATAGGATGGATAGTGGTTATTGGAGGGTCGCAGGTAAGATATAAGTGGGAGTACAACAGGGAAATCATCCATATATAACACTATCTGTAAGGCACGTGGCTGAAGATTTGCCTGGGAAGCAGTCACAAAAAGATTCTGAGGCGAATTACGCAAATTATAATTGGAGGCAACTTTGGTCACCAGTGGAAACCGGAGAGGAATGCTGAGAAATTCGAGGTTTGGCAGAAGATTTTATTTGACAATGATAAGTTCAGAGATAGAACAACCAGGGAAGATGAATATTTCATCAGTAGTAAATTTCCCCCTAAACTCTTCTCTGCATCCAGGAGATCCAGTTCTCAGAATGCCCTGTACATAAAAAACCCTGAGAGTGTCAAGCCTTTTATAGTCAGAAGATGGACAATATAGACCCTTTGTAACAGTTGGATTAGATGAAGCGACTGAAATAAACAATTAATTTAAACAAATACGGGGAGCTTCGGCATAGAGGTCCAGTGGCTCAGGCCAGCATCCGAGAACTGACAGCAACTTGTTTGTTTCTGTCATTTATAACACGCTGTAACAAGACTTTTAGAAATTCAGACAGCGTAAGCCAATATCAGTAGTATAATATGGAGGGCCAGGAAATTAGAGGCAATGTGATGGAGGATGAGAGATGAACTTGCTTCTATGGCAACTGCAGCGTTTTGTCTTAGGTCCGTGCGGTGGAAGTCCATAAGACCATGGGCCAATTTAGCCGAATGTCTTAAGCCTGTCTTTGCTTAAGATGTAAAGTATCAACTAAGTATACCTTCATCTATACATGGTGTAACTTCATCTATACGCAGTAAACTTGCACCTATATACGGGACACATTCACCTTTATATAAGCAATATACATTCACCTATACCTTTACCATTCAGAAACGTCGCTCTGACAGATAATGGGAAAACCTTCTCTAAGTGGCTGCTCCCCATTAATCACAGTTCTTTTCGTCAGATAAGGCAGCATGCTGGACATGTGTTGATGACCTTAATTTATCTGTATATTAATTTAGACCTTTCTTTCCCCTAGCTCGGCGGTAAGGGCTAAGATCTGGTTGTAAGCTTCTCTTGCCCTCCCTCTGCTTCTTTGGTCCTTGTCACAGCTGAAATGACCCGCATCATTACCCTTTATTTCTAATTAAAAGCTTCCAGCCAGCATGTGTTACAGACTAGATTTAGAGGGAGCTGGCCTGAACTCCATCTATCACGAGCAGTAATTATTTCGCTTTAGGGGCTGTGTGACTGACTGACTGATTGACTGACTGACTGGCTTATGGCTGCAGGACATGCTTTTCTGCTTCTAACCTCAGACTGCTATTTAAATTTGATCAATGCTGCGCTCATAACAAGATTGAAAAGAGAGAGATCAGGAAGCCTTTTTTTACTTTCTAGGTTCCCGGCTCCTGCGTCCTTCACTGGGGCTCGAGTCGCTACTGGGGGCGGGAGGCGGAAATAGCATAGTCTGAAGCACCTGGAACTGCCCTTGTCACCTCGAGTTACAATGTCACCTTGAACTAGAATTGCACCAATCAGAACGACCAGCGATAACGAGGCTTTCGTCATAACCATAAATAGGAATGTTGCAGCCTAGAGACGCCATGTTAAATATTCCACGCTTTCATGTGGCCATAGTCACAAGAAATCGAACACTCAGTTTTGGCTGTTGTTGGCTTTTGTCACATTCAGTACAAAAAGAGTGGGCATCAAAGACTGAAAATATGACGAATGCCAAACATCCAGCTGGTAGCATGACCAGGAAATAACCTGTTGCCACGGAAAATAAATACTTTATCACCATTGGCAATGAACACGCTATGACCCAGCGGCTAGCATTCATGATGTTACTATGGCCAAGAGTCATCTTGGGCGTTATGGTGACCTCCTGGTCACAAACAACACTCTCACTATGGTCAGGAAGATCTTGTCAGCGTGATCGGGTATAACCCTGCCATCATGTCTGGCATCTCAATGCCACTTGGAATCTCTCAGTGCCCATGGTCTACAATCACTATGTTGCCATTAAGAACTCAAGTCTAATGGTGGGAACTTTAATCAACAGCTAAGCACTCCGGAGTTGTTTTGTACTCCTTTTCTCATCCACGGGCGCTAGGAATTACAATTCCCAGCGGCTGCGGTAATCCTGCAACGCCTCAGCGTTCTGGCGTGCAGCCGGAAGCTCCCACATCGGGCAGCAACCGGAAGCATTGGCTATGCCGGCTTTCACATTAGGGATACGCTTCCAGGTCCCTCATCTGCCCTACGATGATACTGTGGGCCGCGGCGGTGATTTTACACACCTGGCCCACTTATTAACTTATTAACTTAATTGACGACACGGTCAACTGCAATAAATACACCGTCTCCCCTTGGCCGTTTCATGCAAGCGGTCCAAGGAGAGGACGGCATAGGCGCACAGCGAGCGCCCCCTTTGATGCAGTGAGTGATCGACCAGCGCCATGGATACACAGATAAGAACCTTCCTCTCTGTCTTTGCCATATCTAACTTTACGCTACATATACTTATAGTGCTTCACTTGGGCATTCAGCTTTTACTCTCTTCAGGCTGATATCTTCCAACCAGCCCCCCCTCACTAGATTATGTAGGTCCCCTTGCTGTACCTCGCCACTGTGTAGTTCCTCCCACAGATGCTACCATTTATTGAGTCACCCACCCACCTTGTATATGTGTACTTCACCTTACCTCTCTTTTATTGTCTTTTCTCTCCCCTTTATTTGAACCTTAGTGTTTGACAATAGGGGGACACTTCCCCTCCTGGACACCAGAGGCCATTAGCCTCTAGGGATTGGGTAAGATTCACTACTTGCCCTCAGTAGTAGTAGTACCTACAATATGCTTATGCCTACTTTGTGCATGAATACTGCGTACAATAAGTGTATCTCTCTTTTTGTCCATGTGCAAATTTTCCGTGTCACGTGTGTGTTTGGTTTGCTGTGCAGTGTTTCACGTTTGCATTCAAACCTCCAAATTTGACCCAAAAAACACTTTTTCCTCTCATTTCGGTGACAGAAAGTTCTGGAATCTGAGAGGAGCCACAAATCCCCCCCCCACCCAGCGTTCCCCCAAGTCTCCCGATAAAAATGGTACATCACTTGTGTGGGTAGGCCTAGTGTCCACGAAAGGAAATGTCCCAAAACACAACGTGGACACATCACATTTTTTCACAGAAAACAGAGGTGTTTTTTACAAAGTGCCTACATGTGGATTTTGGCCTCTAGCTCAGCCTGCACCTGGGGAAACCGAGCAAACCAGTGCATTCTTAAAAACTAGACACCTAGGGCAATCCAAGATGGGGTGACTTGTGGGGCTCTGACCAGGTTCTGTTACCCAGAATCCTTTGCAAACCTCAAAATTTGACCAAAAAAACACTTTTTCCTCTTATTTCGGTGATAGACAGTTCTGGAATCTGAGAGGAGCCACAAATTTCCTTCAACCCAGCATTCCCCTAAGTCTCCCGATAAAAATGGTACCTCACTTGTGTGGGTAGGCCTGGCGCCCACGAAAGGAAATGGCCCAAAACACACAGTGGACACATAACATTTTTTCACATAAAACAGTGCCTACCTGTGGATTTTGGCCTCTAGCTCAGCCGGCACCTGGGGAAACTTAGCAAACCAGTGCCTTTTTTAAAACTAGACACCTAGGGGAATCCAAGATGGGGTGACTTGTGGGGCTCTGACCAGGTTCTGTTACCCAGAATCCTTTGCAAACCTCAAAATTTGGCCAAAAAAACACTTTTTCCTCTCATTTCGGTGACAGAGAGTTCTGGAATCTGAGAGGAGCCACAGATTTCCTTCCACCCAGCGTTCCGCCAAGTCTCCCGATAAAAATGGTACCTCACTAGTGTGGGTAGGCCTAGCGCCCATGAAAGGAAATGGCCCAAAACACAACGTGGACACATCACATTTTTTCACAGAAAACAGAGGTGTTTTTTGCAAAGTGCCTACCTGTGAATTTTGGCCTCTAGCTCAGCCGGCCCCAGGGGGGGCAGAAATGGCCTAAAATAAATTTGCCCCCTAACCCCCCCTCCGGGGAGCGACCCTTGCCTACGGGGTCACCCCTGCGTGACATTGGCGCAAAAAAAAAGATCCCGTGCCTAGTTGTTTCTGCCCCCCTTGGGGGCAGATTGACCTAAAATCGGCCGATTTGCCCCCAAGGGGGGCAGAAATGGTCTAAATACAATTTAGCCCCCCAGGGGAGCGACCCTTGCCTAATGGGTCGCTCCCCATCTCTAAAAAAACAAACAAAGAAAAAGAAAAACACACAAAAAATTAGCCCTGGTGCCTAGAGGTTTCTGCCCCCCCCCCCGGGGGCAGATTGGCCTATTGACAATAGGCCGATCGGCCTAAAATAAATTCCCCCCCCAATCCCCTGGGGAGCGACCCCTTGCGTGACAGCGCAGAAAAATAGATCCCTGGTGCCTAGTAGTTTCTGCCCCCCTTGGGGGCAGATTGACCTAAAATCTGCCCCCAAAGCGGGCAGAAATGTCCTAAATACAATTTGCCCCTCCAGGGGAGCGACCCTTGCCTAAGGGGGTCGCTCCCCATCTGTAAAACAACAACAACAACAAAAAAATCCCAGGTGACTAGTGATCTGCCCCCAAAGGGGCAGAAATGGCTTAAAATAAATTTGCCCCCCAGGGGAACGACCCCTGCCTAAGGGGTTGCTCCCCTTATGTGAAATTCACGAAAAAAAGAAAAAAAACTCCCTGGTGTCTAGTGGTTTCTGTCCCCCTTGGGGGCAGATTGCCTCATAAAAATAGGCCAATCTTCCCCCAAAGGGGGCAGAAATGGCTTAAATATAATTTGCTCCCGATGGGAGCGACCCTTGCCTAAGGGGTCGCTCCCCACCTCTAAAAGAAAAAAGAAAACAAAAACAAAACAACAAATATATATATATATCCCTGGTGCCTAGAGGTTTCGCCCATCTGTCCCCGGGGGGGCAGAAAAGGCAGTAAAAAAAAATGCCCCCCCTGAGAGCGACCCTTGCCGAAGGGGTCGCTCCCTCATGCCAGTTTCATTTTCTAAAATCAATCCCTGGTGTCTAGTGGGCGTTTCAAAAGCCGGATTGCTTTGCAATCCCGGCTTTTGAAACGCTCAGAGAGACTTCAAAGGGAGGGAAATTCCTTTCCTTCCCTTTGAAGCCTCTCTGGGCCTACCCCACGTGATTGGAAGAGAAATGCTTTGCATTTCTCTTCCAATCGCACTGGAAGCTGAGCTTCCAGCGCGATGGGAGGAGGCCCTGTGGCAATCAGCGCGCGATCCGTCACCAGGGGGTTGGAGGGGGTCGGGGTGGAAGTGGAAGGGCTTTCGCTTCCATCCCTGCCTTGGGGAGGTGGGGGGAACCCCACAGAGGGAATCTAGCACTGTGCCTCAGGACGTAACCATTACGTCCTGGGCCCAGAAGGGGCTAATTGCCAAACCAATGCTCATATATTTACAGCGCCTAGCATCCCTAACCTGCTTAGCAAAATCAGCAATTATCTGTAAAGAATCGGAAAGCAGAAGTAACTTAGAGAAAAATCAAAAATAGACAACTCTTCTTTCATCAATTAAATTTCACTTCCAGGAAACCTCCTTGTCAAAATCAGTTAGCAGCTTGTCAAAATGAGGTTTAAAAAAGTCAAATCAGGGTATCAATGCCTTTTCTGGTTACTTTCAACAGTCTCTTTTCTCAAATTGTTTCAACAGTTCAATTCATCAATCTTCTTCAAGTCACCTCAAAATATTGACTCAGAACTTCCCTATCAAAACAAGAAGACATAAACTCTTGCTGCCATTCTTTTGTAGTTGCATACGCCCATTCAGGACCTGCGTATCTTCGACTTGCTATTCTCTTTCCTTTCAATTTCCGATAACCATTCAACTCTCCTTCACTTAGTTCTTCTTTCTCATAGTATCTACTTCTTTCTCTATTGTTTGATCAACAATCACCCCTTTCCTTTTCTCGACTTGCGATTCAGGCCATTTGTCTCCTTACCTTGAACATTCCGTCAATATTCTCTTCAGGATTGAGCTTGAATCCTTTTCATTCTCTGTGGAGCTTTCTTCTGTCGGACCTGCAACAGGTTTAGGAGGAGTCAGATCACTCTGACTCTGATCCAGCTCAACTCCTTCCCCTTCTTGATCTGGCACTTGCTGTGTTTGTCTCGGAATCATCTGCTTCTGGGAGAGCTCCTTCTGTACCAAGCTCTCCTGTGTCAGAGTCACCATATCCTCGGGGTCCGTGCACGTTCCCAACCCTTCCACCACAAGACAGCTCCAATACTCTGATTAGATTTATCACAGAGTCTAAGAGAGTCCAAGTGGGGAAAAGGGGATTAGGACGGGAACAGCTGGGAAGGAGACCTGTAGGAAGCAAAAGGTTAAAACACAACATCAAAATTACATCTCATGAAATCAGTACCATGCTACAACTCTAAGCTTCGTCTTTTCCGAAAAAAACATGAACAACCCTGGAATAATCCTAAAACTGACTAGGCTTTAGATGACCAAATACCTGAGGAGGAAACAGGAAAAGTTAAATAGGACTTTCAGATTCAAGTACTTTCTTTAGCATGAGAATCAGGAAACACTCTGAGCAATTTCTAAACAACCATATGAATCTCCTTTTATGAATACATATCAGGAACACAGAGCATTACATCTAAAATTCTGGTATTGTTGTGTTCATCTCAGAAAAAACATTTGGAAGTAAATTGCGCACATTGCAGATTTTTATATGAGTATTAAACACCATAAAGGTTTGTGCACCATGAAATCACACAACGTAGATTCACGGAATAAATCACGCGACGTGTCAACTTGAAATGCTACCAATAAAATGTCTTAGAATGGTAGCGCACAGTAACTTACATTATTTATACACGAGGAAAGAATTGCGCGTCTTGCCGATTCAAATGCCCCCATACAAATGCCAAGAAATAGTAGCACACAATGAACAACATGAAAAGCACTCAGGGAAAGCATCGCGCGTCTTGTCGCTTCAAATGCCACCAGACAAATGCAAAGAAATAGTAGCACACAATGAGCAACATGAAAAAACACTCAAGGAAAGAATTGCGCGTGTTGCCGATTCGAATGCCACCATGTAAATACCAGAAAATGATAGCGCACAATGAACAGCATGAATTACACACGAGAAGTGAATCGCGCGTTTCGCCGATTCGAATGCCACCATGTAAATGTCAAGAAAAGATAGCGCGCAATGAACAACAAAGTTAAATGCTCATGAAAAGAGTTGCACGTCTTGCCAACTCGTAAAACATCATGTAAATGTCAAAAAATATCAGCACGCAATGAACAATAATGTAATAACGAAGTCAAATCTTTATGGAATAAATTGCGCGTCCTCCCTATTTGCAAACCACTATACAAATGTCAAAAAATGGCAGCGCACAAGTAATCTGTTATTCATTTAAGAATTCAAAGCAAGAATATGAAGATTCTCAATTACGGTGTTGGGAAATGTCCAAACACCGTCTTACCGCCTGGAAACAGTGATCACCAATGAGAGATGAGTGCAGAAGACTGGAAAATCCAAATAGGCCGCCGGGACAGGAGCTCAGGAAGAAGTTGCTGCTCTGCACCGGGACCTCTGAATAGTGAGCACTGGAAGTTGGGCTGACTCTCTTTTATAGAGTCTTGGCCCAGCCTAGAACCACGCCCAGGCATGTTGCAGGGAAAGTCTCCAGAAGGCCCTGGAAAGGGACCACACCCTAACACACTCTGAATGTCTGCAGCACTACATTGTAAATGTACAGTATTTATAAGCACCTTAAAAATGAATCTTTTGGATGGAAATTCTGCAATGCAAAAGGTTAAACAATAACATATCATCACAATGCATAAATTACTTTATCTTGCAAGTGTCCTGGTGTTGACATCCTGCTGGTTCAGTTGCAATAGGTTCCTCTGCACCCTCCTGGAGGTCTTCACTTTTGTCTGTCACAGGGGTGATAGAACCGTCCTTCATGTGCTCAGGTTCAACTTCAGTTCTTCCTTGCTCCTTTTCCGGTTCTGATGCTGTAATTCGTCTCACAGCTGTTGGTACTCTCAGCAACGCTTCTTCTTGATCCAGTGAACATGGCACTTTCTTTGTGTGACTCGCGTGAATCCAATTTGGGATCCCAGCACACTTCACAGCTGTTGTAGTCGTTCACCTGGAATGATCCCTGCCAATGAGGCTCCAAGCACGTCTGGCAAACGTGTCTTCAGACAACAACCCAGTTGCCAGCTCTCAGGTTGTGTTCTGGATCGTGAATTGGCAGCAGTGTGGTGGCCTCCACCTGCTGAGAAAAAGAGCGAACCACATCAACTAGACTATTGCAGTAATCCAACACCATATCATCTGTAATATTGACAAGTGCATTGGCTAGAACTGCTGCCAACCTCATTGCTCTGCCCATGAGGATCTCGTGGGGCGACAATCCTGTATTCCTGTCAGGTATATTTCTCATTGACATCAACACCAAAGGCAATGCATCAGGCCATTTCAAATTTGTAGCTGCACACATCTTAGCAATTCTTAACTTCAAGGTACCATTCATCTGCTCCACTAGTCCTGAGGCTTCAGGGTGATAACTACAATGCAGCTTCTGCTCAATGTCAATGCTGCACACAAAAGTTTAATCACCTCATTATTGAAGGGAGTTCCCCTATCTGATTCTAAAGAGATCGAAATCGAAACGTGGTATCAACTCTCTAAGCAACAACTTTGCTACAGTGAGGCTATCATTCCTCCTAGTAGGGTACACTTCAATCTAATGACTAAAGATGCACACAATTACCAAGACATATCTCACACATCCACATGCAGGCATTTCAATGAAATCCAATTGCATTCTGCTGAATGGACCTCCTGCTCTTCCAATCTGACTCAAATTCACCACAAATTCACCACAGTCCCTTTCCCCGCATTTAATTGCTGACAAATGACACAGCGATGACATACTGCTTCAGCTGCCTGACTAAACTTAGGGTTAAACCAATCAATTTTGAACAAATGAACCATGGCATCCCTTCCAATGTGCGCCTGACCATGATAATACCTCGCCATCTGGGACAAAAAACTATTTGGCAAAACCATCTGACCCTCCTCAGATACCCATAACTCATCCTGTCTTTGAACACTTTTCATTTTGCTCTACAAAGGATTCACTTCTTTGTTGACATTACTTTGCAAAGTTTTTCATTCTTCCAATGTGTCGATCACTTTTAATGCAAAACTTGTACATGTAGTATCTTCTTCAGATAACAATTCCCACTTGTCTGTGAACAATATGCAGTTCAATGTGCAAAACCTTGTGACTTTATCCGCATATCCATTCCCCAGTGACACGTAGTTCTGCAATTTTAAATGTGTACTACATTTCACCATGGCAATTTCTTCAGGCAATTGTATTGCGTACAGCAACTCCTTTATTCTCTCACCATTTCTCACTGGTGAACCAGTAGAGGTCAGGAAACCTCTCTGCGACCATAGTTGACCAAAATCATGAACTATTCCAAATCCGTATTGGCTATCTGTATAGATAGTGACTCTTAATCTAGCAGAAGCATGGCACTCCCTAGTAAGAGCTACCAACTCTGCTACTTGCGCAGAATATACTCCTTGAAGCCAGGAAGCTTCTAAGGTACCTGTAAATATACAAACAGCATATTCTGCTCTCAGTGTCCCTGTGCTGTGTCTGAGACAAGGACCATCAACAAAAACAATTTGGTCATTTTCTTCCAATTGAGTATCTCTAATGTCAGGTCTCGGTTTTGTGCACAACTCAGTTACTTCAAGACAGTCATGCTTCACATCTTCCCCTTTTTCAATTTCGGTAGTATCACTTGGAAGTAAAGTTGCCGGGTTTAGCACTTTACAGCTTTTCAGTGTCAGATTAGGTGCTCCCAAAATACTCGTCTCATACCTTGTCAGTCTAGCACCAGTCAAGTATTCTGTTTTCGTCCTTGTCAGTAAATCTCAATCGAGTGAGAGACCTTTACAGTCAGAGGGATACCCCATCACTACTCCTTCGCACTGTGAAAGACTCTGACCAACTGCAGCAACTGCACGCAACCAACCTGGGAAGGCTGCTGCAACTGGGTCCAAGGTAGCTGAAAAATATGCTACTGGGCGATAAGCACCTCAATGGACCTGAGTCAAGACAGACAAGGAACATGCATCAAGCTCATGACAAAACAATGTGAAAGGTTTCATGTAATCAAGCATACCCAATGCTGGAGCCTTGCACAAACTCTCTCTTAATTAATTGAACGCTTTCTTTGTTCCAGGTCTAATGCTATTGGATCGGTGACATCCTTATTTGTCAGCTTCTGCAAAGGCTTTGAAATCTCTGCTAATTCGGGATCCACTGACGACAATAACACACCATACCCAGAAACATCCTGACATCTCTCTGTAAAGTTCGAGGATTTATTTGCAATATCATTGTAATCCTCTCTCTTGATATTTTCCTTGGCCCTTTCTCAGTTTGGGGACCCAAATACTTCACTACCTTTTGGCAGTACTGTAATTTCAGTGGTGACACTTTATGACCAAACTTTCCCAAATGGTTCAACAGGGCAATCAAGTCATTCTTATACTCGTCCCTTGTCTTGGAAGCAATCAACAAATCATCAATGTACTGCACCAGGGTCGATTGAATAGGTAATTCTAATGACTCCAAATTATTTTTCAAGATCTGATTAAACAAGGATCGTGACTCCGTGTACCCTTGAGGAAGTCTGCACCAGCGGTAGACACGATCTATTAATTTGAAACTGAAGAGAAATTGACTATCCTCATGTACAGGCACAGAAAAGAATGCTTGTGACAAATCGACCACTGTGAACCATTCTGTATCACATGGAATCTGGAACATTATTACAGCTGGGTTGGGCACTACAGGACAACACTTGACCACAATGTCATTTATTGTTCTCAAATCCTGAACAATTTGGACCTTCCCACATGGCTTGTTCAAACCTTTTATCGGTGAATAGCATGGGCTGCTTAGCACCTCTTTTAGAACTCCCTGCTTCACAAAATCCCCAATAATTTGAGCCACTTTCATCAGGACATCTTGTGGCATATTATACTGTGGAAGCTGCGGAAACACTGCATTCAGCTTCAAAGTAACCTTGATCAAACCCATTTCTTTCCCTGTCAGGTCCCACACGTTTTCTTGCACTGTTCCCTGCAAATCAGAATGAAGCTCTCTCACTGTGAACATCGGGAAAACATTGGTAGTTTCGCACTCACTTTCTGAAGCTGGGTCTTCTTCATCATCACTATTTTTCTGAATCTCAATTCCATCACTTGAACAAGTAATCAAACACTTTGTTTTACACAACAAGTCCCTTCCTAGTAGGGATTCTGGATACGAATCACAGACTACAAACGTATGCAGTCCCTGAAAGTTACCAATCTCAACTTGCACTGGATCTGTGATCGGATTTGTCAAATGCTTGTTCGCTACCCTTACAACCTGAACCATTCTTCCGGAAAAGGGCAACTTCTGAACTTCTGCACTTCTCACTGTCAAGCGTGTAGCTCCTGTGTCCACCAAAAATGAGATCTTGTGCCCCATCACCTTCCCTCTCACATAGGGTCCTCACTGATCTACTTCTAGGAAGGCTGCAAGCACACATGGCGCCTGTTATAAATGGGGTCTCTAGTTGGCAGTCGGTTTGCACCCTGTCCAGTCAGGATAAGGGAGATACCTGCTCAGATAACCCCTACTCACCCCCTTGGTAGCTTGGCACATGCAGTCAGTATGTGGCATGTAATGGTCTGCGATATGGTAGTAGTGTACACCAATCACAGTAGGTCAAGTGCAAATGCAAGTCCTATCCTCACCGCTGACAACCAATGTTAGAACTGGGGTCTCTAGTTGGCAGTCGGTTTGCAACTTGTCCAAGGAGGGACCCTCACTCTAGTCAGGATAAGGGAGATACCCCCTCAGATAACACCTGCTCACCCCCTTGGTAGCTTGGGACAAGCAGTCAGGCTTATCTCAGGAGCAATGTGTAAAGCATTTTCACATAGCACACAGTAATAAGTGAAAAAACTACAAACGGACACCACACCAGTTTTTGAAAAATAGCCAATATTTATCTATATAAAACCAGACCAAATACAATAAAAATCCAACATACAGTAATAAAAATATGAATTCTGCAAGATTTACTCAAAAATACTGTTCCTTGAAGTCGATAGCTCCACCTGGGGTTATCACGGCGTCATGATCAACAAAACCAACAGTTCAGGCCGGCCGAGGCGTTGCGAGCCAGCTACGGTGTCGGGAAGACCCACAAACAGTACCTTGGATTTGCAGGGCATTTTGATCCTCACGGTGAGCTCCGGAGAGCGGCATCACTGGTGTTGCGGTGTTGGTTCTGGAGTCGGTGTAGGAGTCGTCAGGCCTTTGAGGTCACACGCATTGCGGATCGAGCTCCAGGCTGATGAAGTCAGGTGTGCCACCGTGGATGGCATCGGGGCTGCAGTACGAAGTGGGAAGATGTGACGTGTGGTGCCCGCAGGTCACGGTGCAGTCAGCGGCTTGGTGACGGCATCCAGTGGCGTCGGTGAGACCAGGGCTGTGGTATGAAGTAGGGCGGTGCGATGTGCAGTGTCCAAAGGTCACGGTGCAGGCATCGTCATCATCGTTGCTGAAGTACTATCTTCGGTAGGCCCAAGACAGTGGTGCAGGACAGGACAGTGCTTCGTGACCCTCACGAGCAGCGTCCACAGGCCACGGTGCAAGCAGGATCCCTAGTGACGACACAGGAGTCGATGGTGCTGGCGTTGGTGGACCTGGGCTGCGGTGCTGGACGGTGCTTCGTGTACCTCACGAGCAGTGTCCACAAGCCACGGTGCAGGCAGCGGTGCCGGTGTCAGCAGGCGCGTTGTCATTGGGGATGCCAAGGCTGCGGTGTGAGCAGACGATGCAGGAGTGCAGGGCCCACAGGTCACGGTGCGAGCAGCGGCTCAGTGAAATTGTCCAATGACGGAATCGGGGAGACCACGGTCGCAGTGTGAAGCGGGGCAATGCGACTCCATGTGGTTTTGGCAGGTCACGGTGCAGGCCAGCGGCGTCACTAGTGGTTTCTTCTCTTGAACAGCTCTAAACACACAGTTCCCAGTGCTGCAGGTTGAGGAAAAAAAAGTCTTTGGTGTCCCTGAGTCTTCCAACAGGAGGCAAGCTCTACTCCAAGCCCTTGGAGAATTGTCTCAAGCAGGACACACAGCAAAGTTCACCCTTTGCACTCTTTTCAGGCAGAAGCAGCAACTGCAGGCCAGTCCAGCAAAGCAACACAGCAAAAAGGACAGTACTCCTCCTTCAGTTCTTCTCCTGGGAAGAGGTTCCTCTTGGTTCCAGAAAGATTCTAAAAGTCTGAGGTTCTGGGTCTTCTTCTCAAACCCAGTTCTGCCTTTGAAGTTGGCAAACTTCAAAGCAAAGTCTCAAGTGATTGCAAGATCCTTCCTTTTCCAGGCCAGGCCCCAGATTCACACCAGGGTGTCGGAGACTGCATTGTGTGAGGGCAGGCACGGTCCTTTCAGGTGTGAATGAACACTCCTTCCTCCTCTCTACCTCAGATGGCTCATCAGGAAATGCAGGCTACACCTCCGCCCCCTTTTGTGTCACTGTCTATAAAGGTGCAAAACAGCCCACCTGTCAAACTGACCCAAACAGACAATCCACAATCAGGCAGAGTCACAGAATGGTATAAGCAAGAAAACGTCTACTTTCTAAACGTGGCATTTTCAAACAGAAAATTTAAAAACCAACTTCAATAAAAGATGTATTTTTAAATTGTGAGTTCAGAGACCCTAAACTCCAAATTTGTATCTGCTCTCAAAGGGAATCTCCGCTTTAAGGATATTTAAAGGCAGCCCCTGTGTTAACCTATGAAAGAGATGGGCCTTACACAGTGAAAAACTAATTTGGCAGCATTTCACTGTTAGGACATATAAAACACACTAGTATATGACCAACGTTAAATATGTACTGCACCCTGCCCATGGGGTTACCTAGGGCCTACCTTAGGGGTGACTTACATGTAGTAAAATGGAAGGATCTAGGCCTGGCAAGTGGGTACACTTGCAAAGTCAAATTGGCAGTTTAAAACTGCACACACAGACACCGCAGTGGCAGGTCTAAACCATGTTTACAGGGATACTACTGTAGGTGGCATAACCAGTGCTTCAGGCCCACTAGTAGCATTTGATTTACAGGCCTTTGGCACCTCTGGTGCACTTTACCAGGGACTTACCAGTAAATCAAATATTCCAATTATGGATAAACCAATCCTCAGTACAATGTAGATGGAGAACACTTGCATTTTAGCACTGATTAGCAGTGGTAAAGTGTGCAGGGACAATAAACCAGTAAAAACAGAGTCCAAAACCAGGAGGTCAGAAGGCAAAAAGACAAGGGAGACATGCCAAAAAGTTGCCAGGTCTAACAGCTCCTCATCAGAGCTATCACTAATCCATTCACCATTCATTTAATTCTCACTGTGTAACGGGAATTGGTGCACTGTGTTACTACATCGGTCTTGTCTCTGACCTGTGACCTGTTGAGTAAGCTTCATCTGTTGCTGCTCCATTGGGGCTTGAGGTATTTGCTTTTGCTATCAAGGTACCATAGGAACCTGCTGCTGCATTGTTTGAAACTGTGTTAACTGTGCACGGGCATTGCACCTTTTGCATGGGTTGAAAATGTTGCATCTGATTCATGTTATTCTGAAAATTTGGATTAGGACCACTCATCCTTGGTACTCTTACATTTTAAAATGTATTGACATCATTATTTTGCTTAACAACATCTTCTTGCGCCATCGTCTGACATTCCTGCTTTCAATGTCCCACGACTCCGCAAATGTGACACGGTAACATCTTCTTCATCCCTTGCACATCATTCTGCACCACTACAGTACTCAAATCCGGACTACCATTCATATTGCCTCCACGACCCATACCTCTCACCTGAAGCTGGAACATAACAGTTCCCTGCTGCTGTGGTATCTGTTGCACAAACGTTCCCTGCACTCCTGTTTGAGCTACCCTTATCTGCATCACCATTGCTTTCTCTTTAAACTTTTTCAGCTTCAACTCGATAGCATCACTACAGTATTTCACATACTGCAACACCTCATCAATTGGTTTAGCTTGGCAGCAAATCAAATGACTCTTAATCATCTGACCTATTTCAGTTCTCAGTCCTTCCACGAACCTGAACAAGAAGTGCAACATGTCTTTTGGCTTGATCGCTTACTTGCCGATGTACTCCTTGAAAGCCTTCAACAATCTCTCATAGTACGCATCTATCAACTCCTTTACTTTCTGCACTATCCTGTCAATCCTTTGCTAATCAATATTATTAGGCAAAATTTTCATCTTTAGGAACTCGATCACCGTATAATAATGCTTCATTACTTCAGGAGATGATGCACCTGTGCTTCTATCTCTTTCTGGTTCACTTTTAGGCCAATCTACTGCTCTCTTACACTCCCCAAAAATCCGCTGGAACCACTATTTCCAATAAGGTATTTAGGTCTTCCCATAGACATTTTGAAAGCTTCACAAACCTGTGTGTCTGCTGATACCACTCAACCGGTTTCTCCCTCAATTTTGGCTAATCATTTGTAAATGACAGAATATCACTCCTATGCCACGGAACATGAACAAACTGTCCCCCTGGAATTTCTCTCATTGGTAAAATCTTTACTGGATCTTTGTCCTTTTGTACATTTTCAGATCCTTCTTGTGAACCTCATTTCCTTTTAACTTGTTTCTTTACCCATCTGCCTTCCCATTTCTCCAATGCTCCACAAACTTGAGCACTCTGTAATAATTCTTTAAGGTGCGCCTTCATTCTGGCTGACCTCATGTGTTCAAAATCCTTTGCCTCAAAATCTAACCTGTAGCTCCTTTTCAAATGCTTCGTTTTCTCAATTTCTATGTCATGTTTCTCTGCCAAATCTGCCAGTCTCTGATGTATCTCCCCCACCTCACTCGTAATTATTGGACATAGATATCTCAATTCTGCTTCCGTATAGGATTCTAACCTATTTACCACCATTGTTCCCTCAACAAGTTCATTTGCGTCCACACTCAACATAACACAATCAATCTGCTCCTCACTCTTGGACACATTCTATGGGGTGTTCAATTTGTCTAACCAATCGGCCATCTGCTGTGCTATCAATCCCTGAAACGAAATGTTACTCGCATTTAGTGGTGGCATCTGTTGTACCACTGCACTCGATGTTTGCGGTCTCAATAGCTTTATGCTCTGACCTGCACTCAGACAATTCATGGCATCAGGAAATGCAACAAGTGGACTGAGATCCAACAATGACCTATTTCCATCAAAAGTCAACCCAGGGAAGAGACTACTTGCACTTGCTCACTCATTCACCTCCTCACTAGACTCTGAGTCATCTCACCCTGTTCTCCTGTGATTTATTTCTTCTGTGCAAACAATGGTACTGCTGGACCAACAGTAATCAGCAGTGACATAGCATCTGGGGCTGCTCTAGCACCCGCATTCTGTGGAAGAGTAACTCCCATACTCTGATTCATTACTGGAGTCAAATATGACTGTGTCCCTGTCATTGGTGTAAACCTCTGCATATCTTGCAGCTTTGCCTGAGACATCAATATCAGAGTTGGCTCAGTCTGAATCGGCAATGGTCTTGGAACCACTAGCTCCGTAGGCACCACTAAGTTTGAAGTTGTCTCAAGAATTGGTACTTCAGGATAAATTCTTTGTATCGGTGGCGGTTGCATCTGTGCCTGGACTACCGAAGCAGTCAACATGTTAGGATTACCCTGCACCACACCTTGTACCTGACACTCATCAACCTGTACTGGACTCATCGTTCCCATTGCCTGTGCCGGGGCTGTTGGATCGGAACTAGTACTCGGACCCCCGTCATGCACCGCATATGGTGGAGGTCGATCTCTCAATATCTGAGTAATAAGATCCTCATCATTTGATTCTTCTTCTACTATGGAAGCCCTTTTTGCTTCTTTACTCCCAGACAAACTCTTATCACTTTTGCTAGTCGCTTTCCTTCTGTCTCCTCTTCCTCTGTAATAGCAGGAAACAATTTAACATCCTGCAATGTCACTGCTCTCCACTTCTTACATTCCCAATCCCATCTCGCTTCCGCTAAAGACTTCTCTACTTTTCTTACTCTCCTTTCAAATTTCATTTGCTGCTGCTGCCTAGTTACCAGCTACCAAACTGCTAATGCCTCAAACTGTGCTGGTCTCGAAAGGGGCTTCAATTCATACAGCGCCATTCGCAATTGCTTCAAAATTCTCAGATTGAACGTCCTATTCTCAGGAAACGCTAAGCTCCCATTTTTCTCTGTCAACTTGCACCACTGCTTTAACCAAAGATGTGGCGTGACACCTCGCTCCTCCATCACAATATAAGCCGGAGTATTCTCTGGCGGTGTAGGCTCTCCTATGCTCGCTTTAATATAAGTGTCTCCCTTTAGGGCACTCTTTAATGCCTTGAAAAACTTCATCTTTTCGACTTTTTGTTTATTCGAATCAAATCAGGAAATGACTTCTACTCCCAAGATTCCTTTCACCCACGTTTCTCAACCAATCGCCTCTTACGGACAGCTGCAAATCCGTTCATGACCATTCTCACTAAGCGACCTATCCCAGCGTGGCTCCAATTACGTCACACTCACACATACTGCGGCTGACAAAGTCTTGCGCCTCGTCCTCCTAAACTCTGAATCTCACAAACTAATGCAAAATATTGTGAGCACTAGTCAAAAAAAAACGTAAATCAAAAACAAATCTGCTTGTTTAGTACAGGAAAGGTAACACAATCGCTTCAGAAATCTTACGGATTTTCACTGATGTCTCTCTCGCTCATGCAGCTATTCCTCTTTCCCGGTCTCCCAGATTCGCAAGCAAAATTCAACCCGCAAATTTTACTCTCAACTGATCAATGGGTCTGTCCTGGTGCACACAGGAATTGCCAAATCTCAGTCTAAATTTTCTCTCGCCCACTTTAACTCACACACCACTGACTTATTGACCATGCCAGATCAACCTATTAAACCAAACAGATTACAACATATAACCAAGTGTCTCATACACTTTTCCAATATACTCCGGAGTCTTAGACCATGCAGAGTCCACACAGCAACAACCATGTGGACAATTGTTTGAGCTCAAAGCGCTACAAACATATGAAATTCGATGAATTCCCTACTCTCATACTGTGGAGTACGCACACTCCTACTAAAACTTCATTTGGAGTACGTAGACTCCCTAACTTCCCTCACATACGTCACAATTCACCTGCGATTTGCATAAGCTGTGCAAGGGCAACCTATCTCTCTCACACTATCACTAGAATGCCGAGAACATACCCAACACTACTAGCAGGATCCAGGATCTGGGAAAGTGATTTTTGGGATTAAGGGACATCATTCTTGCTCCGGTTGCCATTTCGAAAAACAAAATCCAAACCTCAATAAAGATGAATAACTGACCAATTTTAAACTTCCACCCTAACCATCAGCCAACACATCACTAGTTCTCCAAGGAAACTAACCATCAAGCTGCTACCAAAAACTGATAGTGCGTCCGTCCTTAATAAGTAAACTTACAGGGTGATGCGTATAGGTTGGTGAACCTTTTGATTCGCATGGAGTATCCTAGCTATTATGTGACCAACAGTTTAGTTATCAATTCACAACTTTTAATAACATTAGACATATCATTAATCAATAATTAATAAAAGCAATAAACATCACACCATGACTTTTCAGCCATGAATAACCACACCTCAGTATGCGTTTTAGTAATTTTATTTCTCTCTTTGTTACAATACTAAGTCATGAGATTAGTTCAAACTCAAGTTAATTCTAGTAAGAACAGCATTAATTTGTTAGAAGATGCCAAAACCATAATCTAATCACAGCTTGTATCATGGTACACCTGGAGGATTAGCACAAATCAATAAAAGCATCAACTTCAATATTTAAATCCTGTCCATCAAGTTCAGCAAGACAGTCGGTCAATTATTTGTCTCTGTGATATGTCAATCATCATGTAAGGAACCCCTCATCTAAAGCAGATTAGCATCAGCATGTGGGACTTCATGCAAAACAATTTAGAACAAGAATTTAGGAAACATCTAGTTAGGAACACTACTAAGACAGTGCTGTTGGAACCTAGAAAGAAAAGGCACACAAATAAATTTCAGTCATATTGTCATATCTACCTATCCATGGTATGGGTCAGCAAACAGAATCAGTCTTCGTCCTCAGGTCATCAGTTGATCATCATCACGCCAGGCTCTCAGTCAAAGAGTATGAGCCCAATGACAGAATCTCGAGTCGTCTCTGCAGTCTCGCAATTTCTCTCCCCTGACACCTGAAGACTTTTCCCTCTGTCACGTTGTTACATCAAAGTCAACCAGACTATCGCTCAATTTCCAATTGGTCAATTAATCATAGGTTATTACCCTACCCAATAGAGTTCATAAATCAAATATATGAATTCTAATATTTCACAGTTCACATGTCGATTGGTTCGCTTTATGATGTTCCCATCATCCGGCTTGTCAGGTATCAAAAATGTTGCATCTTCTTCTCCAGTCAGTGTCTTCATTGTTCGAGTCCTGGAAAAGTACATCCAGCGCATTTTACATCAAATGTTAAAACATTACTAGAAACATCATCTCCTTTCCGTCGGTTCCTATAGAAAATTTTGGCTAAGCATTTTATTAAAACAATAAGCAGTTCACAGTTAGTTCATTCTGTCAGCATTTTCTATTAAACGTTAAGAAATACAGCTTCTGCATGAAGCCTGCAAGACTGGGCCAAGACACTCCCTAAGTTAAGGCCTACATTAATAAGTAAGGACATAGTTCACAACTCTCAATATGACATATTACTACATTAATCTAATATATTTTCAATGTTTCATATATGTTAATTAACTCATTTAGTAAATTTCATGAAAACTGATGGCCATTTTCCATGGTCACAATTTCAAACGTGCACATTATTTTTCTATGTTATTTATTTTCTACTGAAATCATTATTCAAAATACATAAACACTCATTAATAATTTCTTATTAAGCCATTCGCGTTTACAGACACTTCAGAATGACTATAAACTTTATTCACTCTCTGATAGTGGTCGTTCCTCGCATAAAAGTCACAATGTTTGACAATGTTCGGGTGGCAAGTAACCCTAAATCCACCATCTTTAAGGATTTGCCCCATGGTATATAGTATGTAGTGGCATCAGTGACTCTAATATAACCAAGTGTACAAAAAGGGCTGTTTGTCAGAATACCAAGGTCAAGAATATCATCCTGCACCTATATCAACTCTCCCATATCTAATGGCAACAAATCATGAAGATAATCAAACATGAGGAAGTATCGATGTACTATTCTTAACTCCACCTTTTCTACCGTGATGATATCTTGTTATTCAATAGTGGGGAGTCAATAAGTGGTGGTTGATAAATTTAATCTTCAATATTGATGTGGAGTACCGAAGAAAAGGAGATATCCCAATGGAACAAATGCTGTGGTAGATGGCAAAGTAAACTGAGAAGGACAGCAACAAATATAAAGACACCGTTCTTTTTTCAACGAAGGATGATTTTAAGAGTACTTTGGAAGGTGTTAAAACTGGGTGCGCAATCTATATATGTTTTATTATGGTGCAGCCGCGACTCCGCCTGATGGAAGTGACCATTCTAGGTTCAAGAAAGTACCAATGAGAGGAAGAAGGTGCCTTAGAGAGCGGTTTATTGGATACACGGCAATAAAGGTTAGAAACAGAAACACAAAAAAAAGTTTTTGCCGCAAGCCACAATAGTTGACAGTCTTGACGGAGCCCGACTTCATAACAAAGCCCCGGAGCTCAGGCGCATTTCCCCGTACAAGCCTGCCTTTTGAATATGGTGAGGGTCTCAACAAGAAGAGGGACTTCCTTACGCACCCCACTCTGTTCATCCTTTTACCCCAGCCCACCTAATGCCAGGGGTACACACAGATTTGATTCATTATTGATGGAGTTTGCAACTAATTAAGGAACAGAAACAATAATAATTAATTATTCACCAAAGCACCTTACTTCTTCGAAAAAAGAACAGACTGGCCCCAGGGGAGAGGGCGTAATTAAAAATGCAATTTTACTTGCTTAAGCACACAAACGCAGAGCTTAGTCCCAGGGGAGGCCTGTGTTTGAGCAGCAAATTCTCCGATTAATCCTGAAGTAACGAAGCCCGGAAGAGCCTGGGGGACCAGGCCTCCTTTGGAAATGAATGCAGCCCTTGCACGCGTGTTCTGCGCTCTTCATAGCTGGGAACAGCTGGCACAGATACAGAAGCGAGGCATTATATTTTTTCCTTTCCTCGAGTCTCCTCCCTGACGAGTGACCCTGAATGCAAACAAACGGCACAAACATGTGGTGCTGAAAGGAAGATGCCTGCACCCTTCCTGTTTATGAGGCATTTACAGTCTTGGTTAGATTCCTGGAGGAAGCACGTTTCTTTCTCAATGGTTTTTACATTTGGGAATGTTTTCCAAGTTGAAAATACTGCAGTATTATAATATAAGCCTTAGGCGTATTTTAATGCACACATATACTACATATATGGCTTCTTTGGTACCTGTGATTAGGACAACAGCATGAGCAGTCAAGTCTAGGTGCAAACGTTTCCAACATATGTTGCAGGATGGGGAAGGTAGACCCACCCCAGATTTTCAAGCTATCCTTGTGAGATTAGCTTACAAAGAATACATTTGAATGGAGCTCATTGTGGTTATCCAAATCTTTTACACGAACATGAGTCCCCTTGTCCCTCTTTTTTCATGCTTTTATGTTTTTTTAAAAAGTACCTTTGACTTTCTGAATTCCTGCAGGATTTTTTTTAGAGAGTTGATGAGTCTACTGTGAAGTGGCTCTCTTGCATTTTTAATACACAGTAGCATGGCACTGCAGAAAGAAGGGCATTTGTGGATGATACTGACCTTCTGGAAAGGTCTCTCTTCAGTTTTTCTGAATGATAAAAGACTCAGGCCCTCATTTCGACTTCGGAAGATGGAAAACCCATCTGCCGAAGACTTGAAGGGTAGGTTACCGCCTTCCCCCGGCCCCATTACAAGTTTCCCACTGGGTCAGCAGGGGAAACAGAGTTTCTGCCCACTAGCCCAGTGGGAAAAGGCCTACAGCCTTGTCTCCAGCTCATAATCGAGCCGGCTCCAAAGCTGTAGTGCGTGGGGTGCTGGCCAAAGGGGGCCCCTGCATTGCCCTTGCCAAGTGCATGGGCAGCACCCCGTGGGGGCCCATGAATCCCGTTTCCGCCAGCCGTTTCATGGTGGAGCTACCACAATGAAACCGCTGGTGGAGAAGGGTGCTGTAATCCACAGGGCAGAGCTACTTGAAGTGCTGTCCTGGCGGATTAGGACCACCAGCACAGCCACACCATCGTGCTGCCTAAAAGTGGCAGTGCTGGCGTCCAAGGTGGTAATGTGGTGGTCATTGGACCACCAAGGTTGTAATGAGGGCCTCGGTATTGTCTTGATTACTTACTGGCAATCTTCATCACTAGGGAGATGATAGAGTTTATAAAGACGAATTGTCTATTCCAATAAACATAAAAACCTGCTTAAAGTTGTAGTATTACAATAGGTTCAAACAGAAAGAACTTTCATGAACTGGATGAAGAGGACGAAGAGGGGTAATATAGAAGCCCTGCTCATCCTCCCCTCTGTAGAGCCTTGCACTACACCCACTTTTATGCAGCGGGCCGCAGTAGGCTGTGTCCTGCTGGAGAGGTGTGGCAATGTCTTGGAGTGTTCGTTAGTAACTGTGTTGCTGCATTTTAAAGTCTCCATTTACGTTTTGTGTGGACTGTTTTTAAGACTCAGGTAGATCCCATTTACATAGTCCACTCTTTACTACACTAGGGCCATAACTGCTTGCCTACTGAATGGGAAACTACAAACACTGAAACTTTCTTGTAAGGAGATTCAGTAAATTAAAAACAGTCTTCATGCTCTGCCATGTCTGGGGTGCAGATGACATCTCAGAGTCCTTACACACAACCAGCTTTTACATGCTTTTGTTGGTGAGGAATGAGCACCAAGTTCCTTCAGAAACAAAAAGGGGTTGGTCGCATCATTTCGTACTATTGGAATATTTCCCATTGATGGATTCATTTTGCCCTACAAATGTTCATTCAAAGAATTACTTCTACCTATAGAGTCAATGGTCTTCAAGCTATTCTTTCTGATACAACCCTCATGCCTGTGAAGGTTTTGATTGAACCTCGACTCTAGAGGGGTCTGGGGGTTTTGGGAGAAGGGGTGGGGGGCAGGAACAGATCGGAACTGTAAATAGAGGAAACTGAAAACATTTTCTCATGAGCAAAGTGAACTGGTGCAACACAGGAACAAAATCATCCTGTGAAAAGAAGAAAATCTTGTTGGACAGTGATGAAGCAGAAAATGAAGGTTTTGATTTATTAGCGCTTAAACGTAGTGTGAAATAATCATGTGTGACTCTAACCAAACTAATAAAGATTGTACGGGGACAAAATGTGCCCTCAGAGTAGTTCGCCAACATTTATAAGCGTGCTTTATATAACGTGATGTATTAGAATTGCACTAATCTGACATAATCGTAAACGTGTGCTATGATTTACTTGCTTGAAATGTATTAGCTTAGCATTACTTTAGTGGAGGCTTTGGCCTAGTTGCCTGGTCTCACGGTTTAGAAGCTCGTATTTTTCCACTGTGCTATTAAACGTGTATTTCTGCTTGAAGCTGTACTTTTCCACAGAAACTGTTCACATGCTTATCTTAAAGTTTCGTGCCAGCCTGGCATATTTTCTCTTTAATTCAAGGTCGACTTGCAGGTGCGGACAATGGAGGCTCTGAAAGTGAGCTAATTGGTAGACAATGTTGCGATTTGCGTACCCATCTCCAAGGATAATGTATGCTTAAGTAAAAGCTTGAGAACTGTCGTTTTTGATTGGACAATTTGAAGCTAACCTATGAACCCTCCAATGGAAGACCCTACTGGATTCGAACTGTTGTCTATAAAACCCAGGTGCACGAGAAGAAATTAGGCCATTATTGGACATCCCGCCATTTTGTAGACTTCGTAGCTATTATGGCCCACTTTGCTGCGACGCCATTTTGAGAGACTTTGATGCTTTCTCTAATCGAGAGAAAGAAACCTTAATGATTCTTGCCCTAGAGACTTTAACTTTGATCCCTTTGCATGAAGTAGTAGTTTTACCTAGCCGCCGTGAGGCAATTGCCCCGTCCACCCCTGCCCCTTTGCCCCGTCCCATGCTGATCGAGAAACGGTACCTGTGAGACGAAGACTTCCTTGTACGCTGATCGTAATTGGTAAATATGAGAGGAAATTGTAAAATTGCATTGTGTTTCTTTTAGGTACCCAACTGCTGATTTTGATAAGGGCCCTAGCTAGGAGTTTTTTCTAAATTTATGTTGCTAAATTGTTTTTGCATGAAGTCCCACATGCCGATGCTAATTTGAGGTTAGATGAGGATTCCATATGTCGCACGATGCAATTTGAGATCTTGTTATGCTGACTAAATGTATGCAATTAGTTAATTACAGATTATCGTATTAGTGCTTTGCATTGCCATTATCGAATGCCTTGTGATTCAAATGCTACATAGATTACACTTGTTTCGCCGTTATGGACAGCTATTAATGTTCATATATGTTTATCATTTGGTGTTGAGACACATCTATATTGTGCTAGCTTTGTTAATATAGGGAAATAAATTCACTAACTTTGCAATAAACTGGTGTGGTTATTCCTGACTGAAAGGTCAGGGTTCGCCGAAATGTATTCCGGATTAATTGTTAAGTGTTATGTTGATCAAGGTATTGCTTATGTTCGTTATTGATTATTGATTTCAGGAAATTGATTGATTAAGAGTACAGAGAGTTCCCACTTAGTCAAAAGATTCATCGGCCTAAAGAGCGTCCGAACGCAGGTAAATTATTACTACGGACCGCTCTATCAACAGCCAATCTTATATCATCACCAATAACAAGGGTTCCGGAATTTTCCTTTGTTTGACAGTGTCAGTTGAGGTTTGTAGAACCTACTGTGACATCATTGACTGGATAGCCTCTTTAAAGTGGAGGAGATTGATAAGTATGCATGCTTAAGGAAGGCCTCTGGTACCCCTTGGTTTGTGAATAATGGCACAATCAATTGAGTGTTTAAATTAGCTCTTTTTTTAAGTATATGTAGCTTGGCCACTTTGAGGTAGATAAGATGACAGATTATGTGGTAGGCAGTACTGCTCTACTGTGTAATTTGATGATTTGTACAGCCTAGGGGGAGCGTAGATCAAGCTTAAACACGTTAGTACCAATTAAGGGAGTAATGAGTATTTATGTCCTCTCAGTACCTTAATCAAGCGCCTAGTCACACCAAAGCCATGACTTAAGTGAGAAAAATACATGTCGTCCAGGAGGAAGTTTGGTGGTGCAGTAGAAAATAACAGAAAATGTTAACAAATATTTTCAGAGGTCATGGAATTACCCATTATGAAAGTAAGAGTTATACAGCAGGCTGATCCATGAGGCTAACAAAGCTATGGTCAGGGTCGTGCTGATGGTGCTTTCTCGTGGTTGAAAGTCTAGGACTTGAGGGACACGCAGGGAACCTGAACGAACCGACCTGTTGTGACAATTCGGGCTCCATTCTCAACGCGAATACAAATGCACCTCTTTTGCAGGTGAAAATGTACAACTCTTGAATGCATGTCACACCCTGAAAGCAAAGCAAAATAATATTTAAAAATTTCAGAAAGCATTGTCGCTCACGGTTAACATTAACAGTCACCCCAATAGCAAAAATGCTTCAACAAAGTGGATTTCCTGTGTCCATCTTCTTTTCAATAGAGTCTCTCGTATTTAAAGGGACAATTTTATGTTGCTTATTCACATTGAGTGCAAACGTTATAGAATCTAGCAGAGGGATGGGAGAGGAAATAAAGGGAATGTGTTGGGGGGGGTATGGGGTGGTTAGGAGAGCACATTGGCGCGTGCAACAATACGCCTTGCATCGCATGCGACTATTTGCAGCCTGGATGATTCTTTTGCTGCCTCTAATAAGACTCTGCATCATTTCATGTCCTATTTAAAGTTCCATCAGCCTCTGAGCAAATTTCCAGTGTTAAGTATTATTGAGGCAGGCATGCTTCGGCGATTTCCCTGTTAGTGAGCACAATGGATGAAGATAGGGCGAATGAGTGTGGGGAAGGGAGGCGCTTCTATATACTGCATTTGAGCTTTTTTATTATTCTTTTCAGCATGTTCTAAAACAAACAATAGTCCATCTGGACTGCCAGTTTGTGAATCCATCTTTATCCTGAATATATCATACTGCAGGATACCCAGGAGAAAATGGAAAGGCAGACATAAAAGCCGGATGCGTGTGCTTGCCCGAGTGAAGGAATGGATGGATGCAAATGAGATTGCGCAAATGAGGAGAAGTTTAGTGTTCTTTTGCCACACTTATTAGCTCCTCATTCCAATCATGTATAGATATACATCTAGAAAGGTGCTATTAGTATAAATTGGTGCGCCCACTGAATATTGAAACCACAATATCGATGAGACACTATATTGAGGTCCGAATATCCAAAACAATATATTAACAGGTTAATAAGTCTAGATTTTCTCTTCCTAACGCAACATATATTTACGGACACAGTACATATATCTTCATGGTACATATTTGTGAATTGTGAAATAGTAAATCTATACTTTTCTATGTGCACATAACTTTGGATATTTTGTCCCAAAACATTCTGGCCCTCATTACAACCCTGGCGGTCAGCGTTTAAGCAGCGTTAATACCGCCAACAGGCCGGCGGAAAAAAAATTGAATCACGACTATGGTGGAAACGCCAACATAGACAGCCACTTTAACACTCCGACCGCCACAGCGGTAGAAACAAACAGCATGGCGGACAACGCTAACAGACAGGCAGAAGACAAAGTACCACCCATTGTATTTCAAGACGCCTATCCGCCACCTTTTCCGGGGCGGTACCAACGCGATCAAAAGCACAGCGGAAACAGTACACAGAAGGGAAAACACTCACCTCTCGAAACCCAACGAGGAAACAGGACACCATGGAGCCCGAGTTACTCGTACTGCCCATGCTGGTGTACATTCTCATCTACCAGGAGTACGAACGGCGGCGGCAGCAACGACCACGGTGAGTACTGCACCTACAACACAGGGGAGGGGGAGGAAAGAGAGTGACACACACACGCAACACGCAATACCCCCACCCCCACTCTCACCCACAACAACATACACACGAATACATGCAGCAACATTACATATACCCCCCCACCCCCTGGAAAAAAGCAAGGACAAAAGGAAATGATTGTAACGATTGTAATCATGAAAAATCAGATAGTAAAAATTCAAAATTCAGTATATACAAATATGTACACCAACTACACAAGTCCGGATAGTGTACCAATCATTGTCCGTGGACTACTGGGCCCAAAATGCATGGGCGAAGCCCACACATGATACCTGGCTCTAAACGGAGAGAACACAGCTGGGACATCACACCGAAAATATACAGGCACCTCAGGGGGAGGGGGACACCTCAGCCAGATGAAATCACAACGCCACTGCTGCACGAGGGGGCTCCATGCCCACTGCTTTATCCTGGGGAGTGCAAAGCCACAGTTTCTCAAGTCTCTCAAGTGGGTGGTTTGCCCACTGCTTTATCCTGGGGAGTGCAAAGCCACAGTCTCTCAAGTCTTTCCAGTGGGTGGTTTGCCCACTGCTTTATCCTGGGGAGTGCAAAGCCCAGTCCCTCAAGTCTCTCAAGTGGGTGGTTTGCCCACTGCTGTATCCTGGGGAGTGCAAAGCCATAGTCTCTCAAGTCTTTCCAGTGGGTGGTTTGCCCACTGCTTTATCCTGGGGAGTGCAAAGCCACAGACTCTCAAGTGGATAACAGTCTCCACTGGTTCTGGAGGGGGCTTTGTGCCCAGAGTGCTTCATCCTGCCAAGGACTGAGTTAGTGGATGTGAATCTCCACTGGTTCTGGAGGGGGCTTTGTGCCCAGAGTGCTTCATCCTGCCAAGGACTGAGGTAGTGGATGTGAATCTCCACTGGTTCTGGAGGGGGCTTTGTGCGCAGAGTGCTTCATCCTGCCAAGGACTGCAGAAGTGGATGCATCTCTCCACTGGTTCTGGAGGGGGCTTTGTGCCCAGAGTGCTCAACGTGCAGTGTGGCCAGTACAATCCCCTTACCTGGGTGTGTGTGCCACGAGATTGCCGAGGTACAGGTAGCATGATACGCCATGGAGCCAGAGACATACCCCACACTGCTGCGGCTTAGCTTTCCACCTGCAGCTGCAAACAGTGATGGAAGTCATGCCTCATGGAAGCTGCCCAGGGTCCAGAAACTCTCCTCTAGCCTCGGACGATTGACCACTGGGGATGGTAGACATGTCAGCGGTGGTGCCACTGTCCGAGCAAGTTGCAGGGTTGGTGGCGGTGCTTGCAGCGGTGTCTGTATCTGTGGCGGCGGTCCTTATGGCGGTGTCTGTGGTGGCGGTTCTGGTGACAGTGCATGGGTCAGCACCTGCTGAGGGACACAGCAGGACGTCTCCTGCAGCCTCAGACGGCTGCCCACTGGGGAAGAGGCTGGGGACTGTTGCTGAGGCTGTAGACGTGCCAGTGGCGGTGCAGGTGGCGGTGCAGGTGGCGGTTGTGGTGGCGGGGCAGCTAGCGGTGTTCGCCGCCGTGCAAGTTGGTGTGGTTGTGGACAGCAGGTGTGACACTGGTCCCTCAGTCGGTGCCACCGTGCCCTCTCCTGACCTGCTCTTCTGCTTTTGGCCCTTCCCCACCATTGATGGTGCCACAGTTGTCTTGCCACTATCCCCTTTAATTTTTTCTGAGGCCTTTGTGGCTGGTTGTTTCGGCTTCTCCCTCTGGGATGTGGGCACCTTTTTCACCTTGGCAGGTGGCGCAATGTCCTTGCCCTCACTACGTGGCACACTGGCAGCCCTGATGGGTGGCGCACTCGATGACCCCGCAGTTCCTGGCACCACTGTGCCAGGGGATTTGGTGGCTGAGGTGCTGGGTGGGACCTGGAAAGCCTGACCCTAGGGGAAGGACGGGGGTGGAGGTGAAGGGAAGAGCTCAAAGTTTGCAAGGAAAAGGTTTTTAGACACACTGGGATGGGAAGATGGAGGGGGTTTGGGAGTGGAGGAAGAGGTAGTGGTTGTAGGAGGTGTACGTCTGCTGAATTTGGGTGAATGTGCATGGGCCGGAGGCTGTTGTGAGGTAGATGGCTGTTGGGTGGGTGCGTGCCTGCGTTTGTGTAGTTTGGGAGGATGTCTCACAGGCACACTGGGAGAGGACACTGGGGATGGTGCTGGTCGTGCTGGTGATGGAGGTAGTGGCTGAGGATGTAGTGCATGCAGGTGTGAGTGGAGACAGGGAGGCAGGAGGAGGACGTGGAGGGGAGGACACAGTGAAGACAGTGGATGTTGGTGTGTCTGCATGGGGATGGTGTTTGTGTGAGTGCCTGTGGGATGTGTGGTGCTTATGTTTGCCTGAGCCACTCTTGTGTGTTGATGTGTGTTCATGCTGGTCTGATGGTGTGGTTGGGATAGGCTGAGGTACAGGAATTGGGTCTGGGTGGAGGAAGTTGGAGGGGGAAGGCTGGACACAGGGACAATGGCTGCCATCAATGCTGAGGCCAGAGCCTGAAATGCTCTCTGTTGGGCCGCCTGCCCAGAATGAATGCCCTCCAGGTATGCATTTGTTTGTTGCAAATACCTCTCAACACCCTGGATGGCATTCAAAATGGTAGATTGCCCAACAGTGAGGGATCTCAGGAGGTCAATAGCCTCCTCACTGAGGGCAGCAGGGCTGATTGGGGCAGGGCCTGAGGTGCCTGGGGCAAAGGAAATGCCCACCCTCCTGGGTGAGCAGGCACGGGACACACGCTGAGGGGCTGCTGGGAGAGCGGTGCTGGTGGGGGGGGGGTGGCGGCTGTACCTGTTGATGCGGTGAGCACAGAGGTGCCCGCCACCGCAATGAGCTCCCATCAGTGGAGGAGTCACTGTCACTGGTGTATGCTCCTGTCCCCGCTGTGGATCTCCCCTCGCCCCCGTCCCACTGGTGGCTTCAGACTCCGTTGCTTCACCCTCCAGGGCCAAGTAGGTTGCAGCTCCCTCCTGCTCCGGTGCCACTGCTCCTCCGCCTGATGATGCTATTGCACACAAGAACAGGGAGACCACAAAAAGGAGGAGGGAAGATAGAAGAAAAACATGTTCAGTGCATGCAACACCACTACCGTTGGCGGACACAACACACAGGGAGCAGCCCTCTGCACTACGCCATGCACTAACAGTTCCTAGATATTTCACATGCCCATAGGGGACGAGGCCTAACCCCAATTGCTGCAGACCTGGAAGTCACAGGAGCCTGACTAGGTGTAGATGGCTCTTACCACTAGTGGGGTTGGGGTGCCACATAGCCTGCCTCACAAGGGACCTTGCCTAACAAGTTCGCCCTGGCCTAGGGGAACCCACTGCCCACTTCCTCCACCCAGACACCTCGTTATGCGTGCAGAGTCAGCTGAATGAGAGTGTACTCTCCCCCTTGTGGCTGCTGTGATGCCCTCAAGCGCCCAACCAACTCCGGATACACCACCGCCAGGATCTGGGACATCAGGGGGGTCATGGTGCGACGGGCACCCCTTCCACGTTAGGAGGCCATCCCCAGCTGGGCCTCCGTCGTCTTCTTGCTCCAGCGGTGCAGGTCCTCCCATCTTTTACGGCAGTGGGTGCTCCGTCTGTGGTAGACCCCGAGAGTCCGGACGTCCTTGGCGATGGCACGCCAAATACGCTTCTTCTGGTGGGCGCTGACCTAGAGGAATGGCACAGGGGGAAAGGAAATTACTCAGCCGTCCGGACCGTCATAGTCATTGCATGCCCTGACGCACATACACTCACCATCCGCACATGCAGGCCTCAGCCCCCCCCATTTTTCTTCCATCCACACCACTCAAAGCAGGCATTGCCCATGCAGCATGCTCACAGTGTACCCACCTGTTTGTCTGGAGGACCGTACAGTTGCGTGTACTGGGGCAGGACCCCATCCACTAGTTTCTCCAACTCCTCCGAAGTGAAGGCAGGGGCCCTTACCCCAGACACTGTAGCCATCGTCGCTTCCAGACACAGGTCACAGCAGCACTTGCAGTGCAGGTCCTTTCCTGTTGAAGGTTAGATATCAAGTGAGTGAACAGACAGAAAATTGAAGTCACGTCCACAGCGGTGCGTACCGTCACCGCCGGCGTACATCGCCATTGGCTCCTGAAACCCATAGGGCCCAATGTTAACCAATGCAGAATTGCGCTGCGGTCTTCGACCGCCCACCGTGACGGTGTACAACGCCAGCACAGTTACCTCATATCCCCTTGTCCCACCTTTCAGGTCAGGCAGCTGCCATTTCAGGGGGCCACATGGCATGGAAATAAACTGTGTCACACCTATCTAGGCCGGGAATACAGACAGATACCGGCACATAGCGGATTACTAACGTTTCAGCAAATAACACATTGTGATACCTCAGTGTTGGATGACTCTCTGCTCGCTGTTCTCCTCCATAGGGCACGTCTGCTGGGGCAGGTGATGAGATGGCAGCATCCTCCGGTGTACAGACCCCTGGTGAACCTGTCGACAATGGAAGAGAGACACATAATTATAACATACAGACTTGATCGTGCAACAATCCAGGAACTGTGTGCCCAGTTGGAGCCAGACCTGATGTCAGCTATCCGCCATCCCACAGGGATACCCACTCTAGTGCAGGTCCTGTCTGTACTCCATTTCCTGGCCAGTGGGTCTTTTCAAATAACAGTGGCCATGGCATCAGGGATGTCCCAGCCAATGTTCTCTAACGTGTTGTCCAGAGTGTTATCTGTCCTGCTGAAACACACGCACAGCTACATCATTTTCCCTCAGGTGGAAGATTTGCCCACAGTGAAAGGTGACTTCTATGCCCTGGGACATATCCCCAACATCATTGGTGCCATTGATGGTACACTCGTGGCATTTGTCCCCCCGCAGGAATGAACGGGTGTACAGAAACCGCAAAAGCTACCATTCGATGAATGTGCAGATGGTTTGTTTGGCAGACCAGTACATCTCTCATGTCAATGCCAAGTATCCTGGCTCTGTGCATGATGCTTACATTTTGAGGAATAGCAGCATCCCTTATGTGATGGGGCAACTCCAGAGGCACAGTGTGTGGCTAATAGGTGAGGCCAAGGTCCCAATACAGTTGACATAGGTGTCTGGGTCTGGGGTTGTCCCTAAGGGTTAGTGTGTGTCTAACAGTTGTCCCTCGACATTTGCAGGTGACTCTGGTTACCCCAACTTGTCATGGCTACTGACCCCAGTGAGGAATCCCAGGACAAGGGCAGAGGAATGCTACAATGAGGCACATGGGCGAACTAGGAGGATAATCGAATGCACCTTCGGCCTCCTGAAGGCCAGATTCTGGTGCCTCCATCTGACAGGTGGTTCCCTATACTACTCACCGAAGAAGGTGTGCCAGATCATCGTGGCCTGCTGTATGCTGCACAACCTGGCTTTACAACACCAGGTGCCTTTTCTGCAGGAGGATGGGCCAGATGGTGGTCTTGTGCCAGCTGTGGAGCCTGTGGACAGTGAAGAAGAGGAGGCAGAAGAAGAGGATATCGACAACTGAAACAACATCATCATGCAATACTTCCAGTGAGACACAGGTAAGAAGATGTTACTGCTTCCCACATCTCATACTATTGTTGGAGCTAGCATAAGTCTATCATTTTCACTCAGTGTATGGACCCTGACATGTCACTTTGACTTTCCATTTCACAGATCTGGGTCCCACTTTGTGCCCTCTGCTATGTTTACTCCTGGCCTATAGCTGAGTTACATTGGTATGTGAACAAGTAAATTGACATTGCTATGTTCCATTGATATTGCAATTACACATTTGTGAAAACACAGACTGACTCCAGATAGTTTTGTGATTGAAGTGTGTTTAATCCTGTGCAAATAAGTGGAGGGGGTTGTAAAATGGGCTGGGGTGATGGTGGAGGTATGTCCATGGCAGAGTCCAGTCTATTTGTTGCACAGGTGCATTGTCCAAAGGGGCATAGGAAGTTGAGCAATGGCAGTTTAAGGAAGGACAGGGTGACATAGTGGGTCAGAAGGGTGACATTCAGGAGAGTCTTATTTCCTGGCAGGGGTCTTGGCAATGTTCTCTGTCTTGTTTGCAGGGTGGTTCTCGATCTGCCAGGGGTTGGGGTGCTGGTGTCCTGTTGTTCCTGTGGTGGTGCCTCATGTCCACTAGCGCCGAAAGAGGTGGAGGGCTGTTCATCATCCAGGCTAGTGTCAGGGGCCTGTTGGTGTGCCACTGTGTCCCTCCTGGTGTTGAGAAGGTCTGCCAGCACCCCTGCAAGGGTGACCAGGGTGGTGTTGATGGACTTCAAGTCCTCCCTGATCCCCAGGTAGTGTTCCTCCTGCAGCCGCTGGGTCTTCTGAAACTTGGCCACTACTGTGCCCATGGTCTCCTGGGAATGGTGGTAAGCTCCCATGGTGTTGGAGAGTGCCTCGTGGAGAGTGGGTTCCCTGGGCCTGTCCTCCCCCGTCCAACAGCAGTCCTCCCAGCTTCCCTGTTATCCTGTGCCTCTGTCCCCCTGAACCGTGTGCCCACTACCACTGCCCCCAGGTCCCTGATCGTCCTCTGTTAGTGGGGTTGCCTGGGTTCCCTGTAGTTGTGGACACACTGCTGATTGACGTGTCCTGGGGACAGAGGGATGGGCCCGCTGGGTGGGTGCTGTGCTGGTGTTTCCTGAGGGGGGAGGCTCTGTGATGGTTTGTGACTTTGTCAGGGGAACCGACTGTCCCGAGGTGCCTGATGGGCCGGGCTGGTCATCTTGATCCAGGTGTGCAGAGCTGCTGTCATCACTTTGGGTCTCTTCTGTGGGGGGACTGGATATGTCTGGCACTTCCTGTCTGGTGACGGTGGGTAGGGGTCCTGTTGGGGTTTAAATGCATAGTTATTGTATCTGTGTGTGCCATCTTGTGCAATGGGTGAGTGACCCTCTACTCCTGTGCTTGCTTCATTGGCTTGGTCCTTGTGTGATTGGTGATTTTGGGCATGAGTGTGTCTCTGTACTGGACATGCTTTGGTGATGGGTGTCCATGCATTGGTGTTACATGCAGGGCTTGGTTTTGGGATGTGTGGGTTGTGTTAGTGGGGTATCTGTGGGTTGTTGGGGTGATGGGTGTGAGGGTAAGGGTGGGGGTATGTGATGGCATGCAGGTGGGGTGGGGGTATAAAGTAGTAAAGATATGTCTTACCAAAGTCCAGTCCTCCGGCTACGCCTGCAAGGCCCTCAGGATGCATTATTGCCAAGACTTGCTCCTCCCATTTTGTTAGTTGTGGGGAAGGAGGTAGGGGTCCACCGCCAGTCCTCTGTACGGCAATCTGGTGTCTGGATACCACAGAACGTACGTTCCCCCGTAGGTCGTTCCACCGCTTCCTGATGTCATCCTGTGTTCGTGGATGCTGTCCCACTGCGTTGACCCTGTTGACGATTCTCCACCATAGCTCCATCTTCCTAGCAATGGATGTCTGCTGCACCTGTGATCTGAATAGCTGTGGCTCTACCCGGACAATTTCCTCCACCATGACCCTGAGCTCCTCCTCAGAAAACCTGGGGTGTTGTTGAGGTGCCATGATGTGGTGTGGGTGATGTGTGAGGTGGTGTCTGTTGTGATGTGTGAGGGGATGTGTTGGCGTGTGCTGTTTGAGGTGCATGGATGTTGTGTAAGTGATGGTGTTGTGTGTCTGTGGGTGCTGGTGTTGTTTTAGGTAGTGTCTCTCTCTGGCCTTCTTTAAAAAAATTGGTAATAAGGGTTTGTGGGTGATGTGGGTGTGTGTTTTATATTGGATTGGGTGTGTGGGAGTGGTGTGTGTATGTGTATCAGGTGTGTGTATTTCGAATTGTCCAATGTGGTTGTGTTTTGTAAATGTGTGTGTATTTTGAGCGTGGCGGTGTGTACCGCCAATGGAATACCGCGGTTGAAAGACCGCCGCGTTGATTCGTGGGTCGTGATACTGTGGGTGTATTCCTGTTGGCGTGACGGTGGAGGTTTTGTTATCGCTAGTTTATCACTCACCTTTGGTGTGGCGGACTTGTGTGGGTGTCTTTATTGTGGCGGATTCCGAGCTGTGGGTCGTAATACCTGTAGCGGAATTCTGCAGCCGCTGCGGTATGTTGGCTGTCTTCTGCATGGCGGAAAGTGGGATTTACCGAATGTTTGTAATGAGGGCCTCTGTCTGTTATTCTTGAACCACAATATTGCTGGTGTCAATATGCAGTAGGACAGCTGGATGAATGTATTATTACGTCTTAAATGAAGCATACACCAGCTTCATCAAAGTCCAATTTACCATTTTGAAGTATTTTGAGGAGATGGCCCCAAATATCTCAAAACCCCATCTCACTGCTATCCTCCAGGGTGAACCTCAGATCCGACAGTGGAAGCCCAATGAGATGTCCCAAATACAAAAGAAAAAAACAAGGTGTTGCAATTGGAGTTGAGTGAGCTCACTTGTTAAATTCACTGGATCTTCAAAATCACAAACTATTCAAAGAAAAATTTAATTATAATCAACCCTTGAATGGACTACCTACACCGCACATACAGCGCCTTGAGACCCTATGGGTGATTAGCCATGATCAACAAATCTTTGATTGATTGATTGATTGACCATCTCTGGCAGGACTGCTAAGTAATTTAGACCTTCAGTGGTCTCCACAATTGCACAAATGTAAGGCAAACACACATTCTTAAATTCACATACACCATGGGAAACTAGCCATGAATCTGTCACTACTTCTTCTAGACTGGAAAGCAGCAATTTGTGACATGCTTAGCGTATTACAAAATGAATGCAGCTAAAAATAAGTAAGATGTCTCTGCTTCTTGAGAAGCATTCTTATGCTTTTTGGGAAAAAAAACTTCCACAAAGAAACATAGGGGGTCATTCCGACCCCGGCGGTCAAGGACCGCCGGGGCCGGGGTCGGCGGGAGCACCGCCAACAGGCTGGCGGTGCCCCGCAGGGCATTCTGACCGCGGCGGTTTGGCCGCGGTCAGAACAGGAAAACCGGCGGTGTCCCGCCGGTTTTCCGCTGCCCTGGGAATCCCCCTTGGCGGCACCCCCTCACCGCCATCCTATTCCTGGCGGTTCCGACCGCCAGGAACAGGATGGCGGTGAGGGGTGTCGTGGGGCCCCTGGGGGCCCCACTTTGAATTTCAGTGTCTGCTTGGCAGACACTGAAATTCGCGACGGGTGCCACTGCACCCGTCGCACACCTTCCACTCCGCCGGCTCCATTCGGAGCCGGCTTCCTCGTGGAAGGGTGTTTCCCACTGGGCTGGCGGGCGGCCTTTTGGCGGTCGCCCGCCAGCCGAGTGGGAAACCCAGAATGACCGCCGTGGTCTTTTGACCGCTGGACGGTCTTCTGGCGGTCCCAGCCAGGCCGGCGGCTACCGCCGCCGGCGGGGGTCAGAATTACCCCCATAGATTCTTCTGGGAGAATCTCCTGATCTCATTTACAATTGCATCTCAGACGCAGCCCTAATTGGGGTCTCCCCATGAACACTGAGCCATATCTGGTGGACTATGCATGCAAGAATCTGGATACCGTGACAAAGGCGCCACATGCTCTAGTGTGTTGACAAAGAAGCACTCTTGATATACATTTGCATGTAGGAGTCCTGCTGCTGAAACTAGTGCATAGTTTCATCTCGGAGAGCCAAGCACCTCTTTTATTGCCCAGGGACCCATTAAATAAATTGTGCCTTTAAAGTGTCCTGGCATTTCAACCACTATACTTTTTCCATAGCTTTTTTTAACAGAAGAGTGACAGTTTGTGTTCTTTTTGATAGCTTCCTAGGGCTTCCTTAGTGTTAGAAATGAGGTCTTTAGTTGTCAAAGGTATACACCCTTGTCCAAGTAGGGACCACAATCCTAGTCAGGGTAAATCACACACAATCCAAACTATCCTGTGCCCACCCTCTGGTAGCTTGGCACTCAGCCGTGAGACTTAACATGGATGGCAACGAGTAAAGTAGTTGTGCAATAAACCATAGAGTAACACAGTGAAAACACCACATAGGTTTAAAAAAATATAAGACATTTACATTGTTAAATTAAGGTCAAATCGATCAAGATTCAATAAGCACAAGTTGAGATATCACATTTGCAAGTTTAAAAAGAGTCTTAAATCTTAGAAATCAACAGTTGTCTCTTGCCTGCACAAAGTAACTGATCTGCGTCAAAATTACCATGCACTGAGACTGCAGAGGAGGAGATGTGTGAAAAAATAAGGAGTGCATCGGATTTTCGGACACAGCACAGATGATGCGTCGTTTCTTTCCAACCTGCAACGGGCTTTGCGTTGATGTCTAATGCGCAGTCTTGGTTCCTCACTGTAATGCGGGGATCTTTGGACACCCAGGGACGATGCAGGGAAAAATACTGGGGGCGCGGGACGAAGTCACAGGCGTTACGTCGATCCGGTAGGCAATGATTCAAATTTTCTGTCACACAGCAGATGCTGCGGCGATTCTTCACTCAGGAAGTTGGGGTGCGTCGTTCTGTCTTGGCTGTGCATTGATCCGATAAGGCCATGTGTCTAATTTCCAGTTGGAACGCAGGTGCTTCTTCGATCTTCGCTCAGGAAGTTGGGCTGCGTTGTTCTGGTTCAGCTGTGCAGCAATTTTCTCCTTGCAGGGCAGGCTGTGCGTAGCTTCCGGCAGACTGTGTGACGATATTTGGCGCACGAGGACTTTTTCTTGAAGAGATGAAGTCTTTTGGGCCTTGAGACTTCAGAAAACAGGAGGCAAGCTCAATCCAAGCCCTTGACGAGCACTTCTCAGCAAAGTCAGAGGACAGCAAGGCAGCAGGGCAACAGCAAGGCAGCAGTCCTTCATAGCCAAGCAGTCCAAGTGAGTCCTTTGGGCAACCAGGCAGTTCCTCTTTACAGGTTGCAGGATCTGGTCCAGAAGTGTCTGATTTGGTGGGGTTAAACCAAGTTTATATATCCAAAAAGGTCTTTGAAGTGGAGGAGACTTCAAAGAGTGGTTTTGAAGTGCACAAGTTCCCCTTTCAGTACAGGTTTGTCTGCCAGGGTCCCAGTCGAGGGTTTGGCCGTCCATTGTGTGAGGGCAGGCCACCAGACTTTGAAATGTAAGTGCCAGGCCCTCCACCGTCCCAGTCCAGGAAGACCCTTTCAGTATGCAGAAGAATTCAGGTGTGACTGAGTATCCTGTGTTTTTGGTTGTCTGGGTGAAATGCACTAGGGAGCTGTCACCCAGCCTGCCCAGATGTGGATTGGAGACAGGCTGTAAGACACGGATGGATTCAAAGCGCAGAGAAATACTCACTTCCTAAAAGTGGCATTTCTAAATTAGTAATATAAAATCCAACCTCACCGATAGGCATGATTTTGTATTATCATTCTGGCCCTACTAAATATGACCTGCTTTCCCCTTTTTGATCAGAATCTAATACTCAAATAGTATATGAGGGTAGCCCTAATGCTATCGTATGAAAGGAGCAGGCCTCACAGTAGTGGAAAACCAATTTAGGAGTTTTCCACTACCAGGACATATAAACCACACATGTACATGTCTTTACCTACATAGAACCCTGCCCTATGGGTTACGTAGGGCCTATCTTAGGGGTAATTTATATGTAAAAAAAGGGAGTTTAGGGCTTGGCAGGTACTTTTAAATACCAAGTCAAAGTGGCAGTGAAACTACACACACAGGCCTTGCAATGGCAGGCCTGAGACATGGTTAAGGGGCTACTTATGTGGCCTAACCAGTGCTGCAGGCCCACTAGTGGTATTCAATTTACAGACCCTGGGCACATGTAGTTCACTTTACTATTGACTTACAAGTAAAACAAATATGCTAATTGGGTATGAACCAGTGTTACAATGTTTGTAGGGAGAGAGCATATGCACTTTAGCACTGGTTAGCAGTGGTAAAGTGCGCAGAATCCTAAAACCAGCAAACACACGGTCAGAAAAAATAGAGGAAGAAGGCAAAAGGTTTGGGGGCGACCCTGAAGAGAGGTCATTTCCAACACTTAATCATTATGGGCCAGATGTAGAAAGCTTTTTGCATGGTGCAAACTGCGAAAATTGCAGTTTGCGCCATGCAAAAAGCCTTTTGCGATGCTCATTCACAAATTGCGAGTCAGTAGCGACTCGCAATTTGTGAATGCGATTCGCAAATAGGAAGGGGTGTTCCCTTCCTATTTGCGACTCGCATCGCAATTCAGAGTTGCTTTGTGACCGCGAATGCGGTCGCAAACCAACTCGCAGTTACCACCAGTGTCACACTGGTGGTAACCTATTCGCAAAAGGGAAGGGGTCCCCATGGGACCCCCTTCCCCTTTGTGAATGTCGACAAAAATATTTTTTCAGAGCAGGCAGTGGTCCTATGGACCACTGCCTGCTCTGAAAAAAACGAAACCAAATGGTTTCAGTATTTTTTATCATTTTGCAACTCGTTTTCCTTTAAGGAAAACGGGCTGCAAAATGAAAAAAAAACAGCTTTATTTAAAAAGCAGTCACAGACATGGAGGTCTGCTGACTACAGCAGGCCACCATCCCTGTGAGTGCAGGGACTCGCTATGGGGTCGCAAAATGTGACCCACCTCATGAATATTGATGAGGTGGGTCTTTGCGACCCCATAGCAAGTCGCAGAAGGTGTCTGAGACACCATTCTGCATCCGTTTTTGCGACTTGCAAATTGTGAGTCGCTCAGACTCGCAATTTGCAAGTCGCAAAAACGGATTTTGCTACATCTGGCCCTATGAGTCTTGTGGTAATCCTCAAGGGGCTGGCAGCATGAGTTATTGACCTTATCAGGAGGCCTGTTGATTTTCACCTACACTCTTGCATGTCTGGAAGTAGCCAAAATGCACACATTAAAAAATCTGGATGGCAACGGGGAATTACTACCAGAATCTAGTGAGCTGTTATTGGTTCCTGAATTAATATCCAAGTTCTCATGGGATCCTTCTGGTCCAACTTTTAATAACTAAATTCCCCCCTGGTGTGACAAATATCCACAAGATCAGTAATATCCCGGGTAAGTACTGGATTGCACCACAAATCATTGCCTAATGTCAACACCGACATTAAATGCATCCTTTGCTCGGATATGACCCTATCTTTAAGCTGTTATGTATTCTTAAAAACGTTTCCTAGTACACCTCAACTAACAGGAAATCATACTACGTCTTGTTCATCTCTAACAGACTGGGCTATATCAGGCAGAATTTAAATTATATACATAATGATGACTGCAAACATGCACATTATATTCTCATACCATTATAGAGCTGCAATATCATCTTATACTTCGATTAAAAAAATACCCTTGTGCTGAATGTCTGTATTGTATGAGTGTGCCCTCTACAAGACAGTGCACAGCAGTTATTTCTCTCATCAGCAGCTTGTAAATAATACAAAGAGGGATGGCTTCACAGCCTAACTATAAACCTATACTACCCTCATCACATTCTACACTGCATTGAAACATGAAGATTTAGGTTCAACTGCATCCTTGGAAGTTTTTTCCAACAAAATATTTGCAGCTTGGTTGTACTGGGGAACCTCAGCTTTAGTTCATCTTTCCCTCATTTGCTTGTTGAAATCCGCAGATCATGCAGAAGAAGATGTACGTGTGGCAAATACCACAATTCTATATGATGCAAAAAACACCACAGCCGCACAATCGCATAACTCCAATGGTCCTCCTGCAATGCAATTCTAGCTGCTCATGTTGTAAAAAACTGTGAGAGTCTCTAAAAGGGGGGCATGGTTTAAAAGATGGACATTAAAACCCAGTGCTTCATACAGTGTGCCACCCAACTAGTATTTGAGTGCCTCTCTGTGAGCATCCTGTTATTGATTCCAGACGCATCACACAAAAATAGACAAGTTCCCTGAAACAAGACAGACCTACAGAGTTTGCCAGTGCTTGTTAGCAGTATTAGGTAAATGAGTATCAATCACATTGTTTTGAAAAATTTGAACTGAAGTTTTGATTCTGAAAATATAAGACTGTGAATCAAACATTGCTGAGGTCTGTGGAAGAGGTAGTGGACTTTAGAGTATCTCAGTCACTCTTGCTCTTGTCACAACACTTGTCTGCAGCCTATCTACCACACTCTTACTCCCTTTTTCTCCCCACATCTTTCTGAAATCTGCCAACTGCACATATCACACCTTATTTCTTTCCTCTCACACAACCTCTTTTCACTCTCTTTCAAAATGTACTTCCTTGCATTTCCGTCATCATCATCCCCTCACACACATTCACCTGTTAGCACTTCTTTTTCTTTTACTTTCGCTCTGTCAATAGTTCACCAAATTTGTGGCTCCTTCACACACTTTTGCATATACTCACAATTACAAGGGGCACATCACCATTACTCCATGTGTACTGTAGAGCAGCTAAGTATTGGATAAGCCGGTAGTAGTGTACACCTTAAGGACCCACTGACAGGCACTGGGAGAACCTCACACTGCGTCCAGCCTCATCTCTAGAGCTCTCAGTCGTGGCCAATGACAAGCATCCACCAATGAAATTAATTTGTACAGACAACTACAGACTACCCAGTCACAGTATGCAGAATACAAGATTAATATGCTTGATCAAAAAAAACTAAAGCAACAATATTTGGGAAAACACAAGGAATCTTAGGGAAGTAAATAAAGTAAAACATGTGAAATGTAAATAAAAGGTAGCTCACTGACATATATCTGCCACTGGCTGACACACGCACACCCTCCCTGGTGCGGGTCACGACCAGTGGGCAACGCCAGGGAGTTTTTTTTTTAAATCCTCTGGTGCTCGCACAGGAGGATTTATTTTTAAATGTAATAGATATGGAAGAGCTGTGCTGCAATCCATGCTTAGGAAACCCCACTAGACACCAGGGATGTAATTTGGGAGGGTCGACCCCCTTGAAAATGGGCAGACAACCCCCCCGGGCACTTTTAAAAAATAAACGTCCCACCAGGGGAGAATATTTATATATATATATATATATATATATATTTTTTTTTTTTAAAGGGTATTTATTTGGGGGTCGGCCCTTTAAAAAATGGGTGCCCCCCCCAAAAACATGGGCCATTTTTTTTATTCTAATTTTAAATAAGTGTGTTTACCCTGGGGGGGCAATCACGCCCCCCTCAAGGGTTAAAAAATACTTTAAAAACATGAAATTGAAAGGTGGTCGCCCATGAGTAGGGCTGAACCCCTGGGGGAATTTTCGTTTTTTATAGATGTGTGGTTTCTCCAGGGGCCACGATTGTCCCTCAAGGAAACCACACAGCTATTAAAAAAATCTCTATATATATGTATACACGTGCATTCTCTCTAAAGAGGGCAAGAAATCTCTGGCACATAAATATATTATGTATGTATATCTATGTATATATCTATATATAGAGAGAGTGATCACTTTTGTCATTCCATGTGTGGTTTCCCTGGGGGCTGCAATCGGCCCCCAGGGAAACCACAAAAACATATAAAAGTGATCTCTTTATATATACATATGGGAGAGATACACTCTCTCCCTATGTATGTGTACAGGTTAAAAAAAAAAAAATATATATATATAGCTTTCAGGTAGAAATAAAAATAACTCTTGTGATTATGTTCCTGTCTAGTGGCAGTTTTGACGCCATAAAGTAACTCAGAAGGTTTATATGCCTACTGCAAAGAACAATCTGTATTTTATTTATATGAATTGCTTAGTGGATCAGTAAAGCAAGCAGTTACCTGCTCTTTAAAACTAATGAAATACAGTATATGTACAAGGGGGGCTATGGAGAGATGAAGGGCAATTTTGCTGGGTGGTAGTGAAGGAAACCAAGGAGGAAGTCATGGGAGGGGAACGGCAAAAAAGCTTGTCGCATTGGGCACCACAACTGCTAAAGACTGTGATAATGGGTATGTAGCAAGGTGAAGTAAAAATGTGTCTTTTTTGTTTTTTTCAGTGTCTTCTGAGAACCTGCTGATGGAGGGAAGAAGCGAAGGTAAGGTGACTGACATTTACTGTTGCACACATTACACGCACACACCCACTAGCAATTTTGTCACCATATCTGCTACCTACGTAGGCTAGTGTTTTAGAGGGACAGTTTAGCCAATAGCAGAGATGGCATCTTGTTGGATGACTGCTGCTGAAGCCGTTACTCGGGTTATGACATACAGCTCTGAGGCAGAATCAGAGACTGAAAAAGATGAGACAGCATCTGAGGGAGAGGACAATGGAGCAGAATCTGGGAGTGATTTGTCAGTCGGTGGAGTTCCATCCGATGACACCTCTTTTAGTTATTCTGAGAGAGACGATGAGGACAGTCATGCTGTCCCTTTGCAAGCACAGTCTGTGCAGCGGAACAGAAGCGAGTTAGCCCAAACCAGAGAGCAGGTGTGCCCAGGGGCATGCACAGAGAGTGCTCTCTTGGCAGCCCCCTAATTTAGTTCTGCCCCAAATTCCACCTTTTACTGGTGATGCTTGATGTAAAGTAGATACAGCCAATGTTTTGTCAATTGACTACGTCCATCTCTTTTTGGATGTTGCCTTTCTTCAGCAAATTGTGCAGCAAACAAATTTGTGTTCCGAACAAATTCTGAGGGAGCATGGAGGCACTCTAGGGCCCCATTCTAGGGAAATCCAGTGGACTCCCACTTCGCTGTGGAGTTGAAGATAGATTTGGGGCTTATACTCAAAATGGGATTAGTGCAGAAACCCACCTTCAGTCCTGCTGTACGACTTGCACAGGTTGGGTAACCCCTATAGTCGCCTAGGGCCACGTCAGGAAGACCCAAATCATATTGTGGATACATCAAATTATCTATCACAATCAACCTGATTTTGTAAGGCCTGGTCCTGGGCTCAGCAGGCATATAGTGAAACCTACCAAACCCAGACGAAACTGAAAACTAGACTCCCAGTGGAGTGTGTGTATTCCCCAACGTTGTCTTATCCAGAATACCCTGCAAACGTGAAACACTGAAAAAAAACTCTATTTTTCCTCGCATTTCTATCACGCAAACTATAGGAATATGCATGGATCCAAAAAAGTCATACTACCCGGCATTTGCCCACTTGTCTTGATTAAAATGCTACCCCGCTTGTGCTGTGTGCATGAGTCAGGAGTGGATCACCCCAGGGTCATCAGTAGCCCTCATTCAGACTACCAATGACTGTTGTGTGATCCATTCCTGTCACAGGCAGTAATCCCAGGCACACTAGTGGGGTAACGTTTTTATGTAAACAAGTTAGGGAATGCTGAGTGGTAAGCAGTTTGTGTATTCCTGTAGTTTACGTCACAGAAATGCAGGGAAAATTGGGAAAATAGTGATTTTATTTAATGAACTCAAAAAGGCGGTGCACCACTAGGAAAGCAACTATTCAGGTACAGTAAAAAGAGAGTCCAATTCTCCAGTAGTGGTGATGAAGCAAATCTTCCATTTAATTCTTTTCAATTCCAATACTTGATATTCACACAGTAGTCTTATTACAGCATGAGGTACATAGAAATAACAGCCAACGTGTTTGGCCCATCAACATAGGGCTTCTTCGGAGCAAAGTAGTATCCAGTCGGTCAGCCAATAACAATCAATGATATGGTCATTAGTAAAGTGCCGAGAAGATTGTTGATAATGTAAATTACGCGGAGTCCATGGCCAGTAACACAGTCAGAATGACCGTTTTTACCATAACGGAGCCGGGAAGGAAAACTCCGGTCCCGATGTGTAAGGCCATATCATTGATTATAAGACTACTGTGTGAATTTCATTGGGGTTTTTTCTTGCCTCCTAGACTCTCTATGCAGCAGGGGCCTTTGTGGAGTTGCACGCTTTTGATACCAGAAATAAATTTTCTTTTACGTATTAATGTGGGCAATTAGGCACTTATAGGGATTTGTGCGGTGCCTATGAGCTTGCTGCATGTTTTTTGTTTGTTTTTATTTAATGGTTTACCTCTGCAGGGCATTCTGGGGGAAAAAAAACTTTGGGAAATCCTCACAAGCGAGTCCCTGGACTCCCCTTGAGGCCTACTTTACAGAATTGTCTGGGTTTGATAGGTTTCCCTAAATGGGTCCCGATCCCAGGACTAATTAGTACACTCAGCTTAATTATCTTAATTGCTACAATCCATTTTGAGACCTACCCTGTCGTGGGTAAGTGGCCTTCCCAAACAAGTGAGGTAACATTTTTATTGGGGAGACCTTGAGGAATGCTGGGTGGAAGGAAGTTTGTAGCTCCCCTCAGATTCCAGAACTTTCCATCATTTAAATGTGCTGAAAAAATATTTTTTTAGCCAAATTATGAGGTTTGCAAAAGATTCTGGGTGACAGAACATAGTGAGAGCCTCACAAGTCAGCCTATTCTGGATTCTCCTAGGTGTCTAGTTTTCAAAAATATATAGGCTTGCTATATTTCCCTAGGTGCCAACTGAGCTACAGACCAAAATCCACAGCTAGGCACTTTGCAGAAAACACATTTGTTTTCTTGGGGAAAATGTGATGTGTCCACATTGTGTTTTCAGGCATTTCCTGTTGGGGGCACTAGGCTTACCCACACAAGTGAGGTACCATATTTATTGGGGGACTTGGGGAATGCTGGGAGGAAGGAAGTTTGTGGCTCTCCTTAGATTCTAGCACTTTGCAGCACCGAACAAGGAGATAAAAGTGATTTTTTAGCCCAATTTTGAGGGTTGCAAATGAGTCTGGGTGACAGAACCCAATGAGAGCCCCACATGTCACCCCCATACTGAATTACCCTAGGTGTCTACTTTCCAAAGGTATATAGGTTTGGTAGGTTTCCCTAGGTGCTGGCTGAGCTACATCCCAAAATCCACAGCTAGGCACTTTACAAAAAACAGATACGTTTGGAATGGAAAAATGTGATGTGTTCATGTTGTGTTTTGGGGCTTTTCCTGTCGCGGGCACCAGGCCTACCCAATCAAGGGAGGTACCATTTTTATCAGGAGACATGGGGGAACACAGAATAGAAGAACAAGTGTTTTTGCCATTTGTCTTTCTCTACATTATTGCCTTCCAAATGTAGGACAATGTGTAAGAAAGAAGACATTCTGCAAAATGCCCTGTAATTCACATGCTAGTAGGGGGACCCCCAAATTCAGAGATGTGTAAATAATCACCTCTTCTAAACTCCATTTCTTGTGCCCTGTTCTGAAATACATAGGTTTCCTTGATACTTATTTTTCACTCTTTATATTTTACTGAATGAATTGCTGTATACCTGGTATACAATGAAGACCCACTGCAAGGTGCAGTTCATTTATTGGCTCTGGGTACCTAGGCTTCTTGATGAACCTACAACCCTATATATCCCTGCAATCAGAAGGGTTCAAGAGAGGTAACAGTATATTGCTTTAAAAAAACGGCCATAGCTGGAAAAGGTTGCCGAAGAAAGCGTAGACAGAAATGGCTATTTTTTCAACTCAATTTCAATAATATTTTATTTTAATTGTTACTTTCTATAGGAAACGCTTGAAGGGTCTTACACACTGACCCCTTGCTGAATTCAGAATATTGTCTACTTTTCATAAATGTTTAGCGGTCCAGGATCTACTATTGGTTTTATACTCATTTCTGTCACTATCTGTAAAAATGGGTTATGTCCCAGTAAAGTGCCAAAACTGTGTTGAAAAATTTGTTTTTCTGATTCAAGTCTGTCTGTTCCTGAAAGCTGGGAAGATGGTGATTTTATCATCACAAACCCTTCGTTGATCCCATTTACAGGGAAAAAAAACAGATGCTTTCTTCTGCAGCACTCTTTTCTAATTTTTCCCCCAAAATACTAATTTTAGCCGTATTTTGGCTAATTTCTCTGTCTCCTCCAGAGGAACCCACAAACTCTGGATACTTTTAGAATTCCCAGGATGTTGGAAAAAAAGAATGCAAATTTGGTGTGGATATCTTATGTAGACAATAACGTATGGTGTCCTAAGCACGACACGAACTACCTCAAATAGCCAAAAAAGGGCTCAGCACTGAGGGTAGGGTGGGGGGGAGGGCCAGCAGCCAAGGGGTTAATGGTTTTTACAGTAATTGTTCAGCTATCATTGTAGAGAAATTATCTGGTGTTTTCTCTCTGTAGGCTGTGGAAATAGGGTCCCTTTGAAAGTAAGTTTTTATTTACCTCTGGGTGTGAGACATAGAAGGACCCATCCTGTTTTAAGCCCGGTATCTACCTCAAGGAACAGTTTAATTAGTGAAGTCTTGAAGATGCAAAGGATGTTAGAAGGGGAGAAAACCATAACAGTACAAAAATCACAAATTAAATAGAAAATGTAGTTCTAATCAACATAGTATCACACTGTGGAGGTAGAGGCAGACTAGAAAAGGCGAGATTGCTACCGACCTCGCAACCTTGAAACATGTGCACAAAGCAAAAGAGAGGACATTGTAATGTCGGGAAGTCGCAAAATTAAGAGTCTTACTCACTGGTGGCAGGTAAGCTACTTTATTTGTTACACTCCCGGAGCTTGTATGTCTCCAACCTTTTCAGTTCCCTTCTCTCTCCTATTTACTTTACTCCTCCTGTTCCGGTTCCTGGCCCTCAGCCCTTACCAGACATCCCTCGCTCTGTGAGGTCCTACTGTCCTCTTGATATTATACTATCACAACATTACATCCACACCACCACTTGCACAAATAAGTTTCAGTTCCGGGAGGCAGCCAATGTATTTCTTGTGCGTGCAGGCCTTCGTCAAGCACGCTGTGGCTGACTTGCTGAGGTTGGATCTGTGAGCTCCCCCATAGTCGAGCAGAGGGTGGGATCCGGCCTCTTTACTGGCACAGGAGTATTCTTGGTGACATCACCTTTCACTCCAGAGACTGACCCTTTAGGCAGTGGGTTACACTTCCTGAACTGGGTAATGTTCAGGGTTATCCTGTTATCATCAGAAGCTGCCGTGATCATGGCACCTTTTTGTTTTGTTACTTTCAGTGGGTGTTCATGGTACTGACTGTCAGACTTTCTCTTTTGTTCTTGTCTGACGAGCACCCAGTCTCCTTCCTGGACTGTCGACCGATTGGCTCTCCGAACACTGTCTGCATATTCCTTCATTTTTGCCTTAGTTCTGTCTAGCTCTGCCAGCTCTTCGTAATCTGGAGCTTGCCAGACAAAGCAGGCTGATTTCTTCCAGATGGGTATTCTTGTGTGCATGGTGCAGCCTAGTATCAAAGTAGCTGGGCACTTGTTTGCAGTGCTGTGAGGCGCGGCTCTATATGCTCTCAGCACTTCATTCAGGGATATCTGGAAAATCCCATTTTGCCAGTTCAGCTTGCTTTATAGTTTTCGTTAATGTGACCACGAATCTATCCACCATCCCATTGGCCTGATGACACAGGGGAGTGATCTTTTGATGTCTGAAGTTGTGGTGACTGGGAAAATCTGCGAATTCTTGACTGTCAAGTGGAGGACCATTGTCTGTTTTGACCACTGTCGGTATTCCCCATGCTGCAAAGGCTTTATCTAACATGTGCACCATGGTGGCTGCCTTGGTGGATGATACTTGTTGTGCAACTGGGAATCAGGAGTATTTGTCCATTATGACAAGGATGTATTTGACTGACTGCAAGGGGCTGAAGAAGTCTACTGCCACTTGTTGCCAGACACCTTCCGGTAGTTTGAACATTTGAAGCAGCGAGGGAGGTTCTTCTCAACTTACGAGTTGGCACCAAGGACAGTTTTTTAGCATGGACTTGACCATCACATCAAGAGAGGGGAACCAGACATGGTCATGTAGGGCTCCTTTAATGGCCGCTGTCCCGGTGCCCTTCATGAGCTAGGTTGACCACGGCTTGACGCTGGTTTTTCGGAATGATGATCCTTTTTTCTCTCTGCAGTATTCTATCTTTTGCAATGGACAGTTCACCCTTTACATGTTGAAAGAAGGTCGGTTCTTTGGTGTCAATGAGTTGATTGCTTTTGATTTCTTCCACATGTTCCCACAAGTTGTTTAAATGTGACATGTTACATCTTGCCATGTGGAGTTGATCGCAGTATCCCCGATGATGGTTTAAAGGGGGACTGCAGGTGGTCTTGCGTGAGAAATGACAAAGTGTCTATACTCCTCCACTAGTGACGGTTTCTTTGTGGAGAATGTTCTTGGGTGCTTTGACATGTAGTCTGCTGGATTCACTGCTGTTCCCGATTTGTGTATGATGGTGCATGTGTATTCTTGAAGACAAATTCCCCATCGCTCCATCCTGGGTAGCATCTTTGCTCGGGGTTTCTGAATAGGGTTATTAGGGCCTGGTGGTCCATGATGAGTGTGAAGTGTTTCCCATAGTTGAAGATGTGAAAATGCTCACAGGCCCAGATTAACGCTAGACTTTCCCTTTCCGGCAGCGAGTATGCTTTCACGGTGTCAGTCGGTGGTGTACTTCACTATGGGGGTCATTCTGACCCCGGCGGGCGGCGGGAGCCGCCCGCCTGGAGGGAACCGCCAGAATACCGCTGCGCGGTCAAAAGACCGCCGCGGGTATTCTGGGTTTCCCACTGGGCTGGCGGACCACCGCCAAAAGGCCGCCCGCCAGCCCAGTGGGAAACACCCCTCCATGAGGATGCCGGTTCCGAATGGAGCCGGCGGAGTGGAGGATGTGCGACGGGTGCAGTAGCACCCGTCGCAAATTTCAGTGTCTGCTAAGCAGACACTGAAATTCAGGGTGGGGCCCTCTTACGGGGGCCCCTGCAGTGCCCATGCCATTGGCATGGGCACTGCAGGGGCCCCCAGGGGCCCCACGACACTCCATACCGCTATCCTGTTCCTGGCGGCCGAAGCCGAAGCAAGCTGCGCCGCCATGTAGGATTCTACAGGGCAGCGGAAAACCGGCGGGAGACCGCCGGTTTTCCCTTTCTGGCCGCGGCTGAACCGCCGTGGTCAGAATGCCCTGCGGGGCACCGCCAGCCTGTTGGCGGTGCTCCCGCCGACCCCGGCCCCGGCGGTCAAGGACCTCCGGGGTCAGAATCAGGCCCTATGTGTCTTTGATCGCCTTCCTTGTCATATTGGCCTAGTAAGGCTCTGAGTCCCACAGGCCTGGCGTCCACTGTGATTTCGGTCTTCTTGCGAGGATTGAAGTATGCCAGATTGCTAGCAGACTCAACTGTATCCTTGATTGCATTGAATGCTTGATCACATCTTTCTGACCACCTGAATGGTTAATCTTTTTTAGTCAGTTCCCTGAAGGGATGGGTTATGTACAGATAGGACGGGGATGTTATCATGATTGCCTGAGCAACTATGGGCATGCAAGGAGGGGCAGCCTTGGAAAACATTGGGGCTTTGTGCCTATCATTGGCTGAACAACCAGTCAAGATTATTGAAAATGTACTCACCTGCACAGTCTCAATACACACATAAGCTGGAAACATACTCTGTGTAGGGGTTTCCAGGTCACCTGCAACGTGAAAGGGTTTTGAGTTTAATGTTGTGTTCACAGTGTGAGATCACCTCTTCAGTGGATGTATATGTGAAGGGTGTCAATAGCAATTGGGGTCATTCTGACCCCTGCCGGCGGCGGTAGCCGCCGGCCTGGCTGGGACCGCCAGAAGACCGTCCAGCGGTCAAAAGACCACGGCGGTCATTCTGGGTTTCCCACTGGGCTGGCGGGCGACCGCCAAAAGGCCGCCCGCCAGCCCAGTGGGAAACACCCTTCCACGAGGAAGCCGGCTCCGAATGGAGCCGGCGGAGTGGAAGGTGTGCGACGGGTGCAGTGGCACCCGTCGCGAATTTCAGTGTCTGCAAAGCAGACACTGAAATTCAAAGTGGGGCCCCCAGGGGCCCCACGACACCCCTCACCGCCATCCTGTTCCTGGCGGTCGGAACCGCCAGGAACAGGATGGCGGTGAGGGGGTCGGAATCCCCCATGGCGGCGCAGCAAGCTGCGCCGCCATGGGGGATTCCCAGGGCAGCGGAAAACCGGCGGGACACCGCCGGTTTTCCTGTTCTGACCGCAGCCAAACCGCCGCGGTCAGAATGCCCTGCGGGGTACCGCCAGCCTGTTGGCGGTGCTCCCGCTGACCCCGGCCCCGGCGGTCAAGGACCTCCGGGGTCAGAATCAGGCCCTATGTGTCTTTGATCGCCTTCCTTGTCATATTGGCCTAGTAAGGCTCTGAGTCCCACAGGCCTGGCGTCCACCGTGATTTCGGTCTTCTTGCGAGGATTGAAGTATGCCAGATTGCTAGCAGACTCAACTGTATCCTTGATTGCATTGAATGCTTGATCACATCTTTCTGACCACCTGAATGGTTAATCTTTTTTAGTCAGTTCCCTGAAGGGATGGGTTATGTACAGATAGGACGGGGATGTTATCATGATTGCCTGAGCAACTATGGGCATGCAAGGAGGGGCAGCCTTGGAAAACATTGGGGCTTTGTGCCTATCATTGGCTGAACAACCAGTCAAGATTATTGAAAATGTACTCACCTGCACAGTCTTAATACACACATAAGCTGGAAACATACTCTGTGTAGGGGTTTCCAGGTCACCTGCAACGTGAAAGGGTTTTGAGTTTAATGTTGTGTTCACAGTGTGAGATCACCTCTTCAGTGGATGAATATGTGAAGGGTGTCAATAGCAATTGACACACGATAGCACCATGTGCCGTGGCATGTCTGCAGCAAGCTTTGACTACCAACAACCATGCGGAGAATCCTACAACCATTGAGGCTACACACCTGGGGGGTGGTTTCATCACTGTTACACCCACATCACATTTACCAAAGCACATTCCTGTACTCATGCCATAGACACAGTATAGTGACAGTGCCCAGTTTTGACACAGTTCCCAGATGTACCAATGGGAGCTACCATGCAGTCCCACCAGTTCAGATAAAAAAGACTACACCCTACTAATATAATCAGCCTCCACCAAATCTTTGCAATATCATAGCCTGTCATGTGGGAGCTAGCCACCCATGTTAAAAGCAGTACTAATATGGGTGGGCTCCAGTAACCAACAATTATATTCTTGTTTCAGGGTACGTGTGCGCCCTACAAAACACAATCAATTAATCAGTCAACAGAGTCTAGCACTCTCTCGGTGAGCAACACAATATAGTGGACTTATGCCTCGGATCTCATGCAAAAGTAAACATACTTAGGCTATCACATCAAAAAAATGCTCCATCAACAATCAGTAAAAATGTACTTTAATGATCAATTCTCAAGTCATCAAAACAATTTTTATTAGAGTCTTTGGCAAATATATCAATTCTCACCCAGACAGAATAAAGTTGGAATAGCAAAAAAAGTGGGACTTTTAGGATTACAAAATATTCAAAGTATAATAAAATGTAGTAAAGGAATTCCTACTTGTTTCCTCATTAGAGAGTGCCTTGCTATCTTGGCTGGCATTTCTCTTTCTTAACTCTCTAGAGGACTGATACAGGGCATCATTCAATAACGGGGCATTACCTGTAACATGAGCATGGCTGTCACAAGTGGGCTGCAGCCGGTGCTAATTACCCTGAGCCCTCTCTTGGGAGTACCCCATGCTTCAGTTGACAACTTAAGAGAAGATTAGTGTATCAAAGTAAAATGGGATCACAACATCTAGCCATGACCCTATGGCAGCTTCACCAGTAGAGCCCCTTTTTAGGTCGTAGCCTAAAAAGAAATCTTGGGGATATTCAGAAAACTGGCCTAGGAATGCATTCTGCCCATTGCTTACCATTGGGTTTGTGGTCTGTAACTCACTTTTTCTGGCTTTCTATTTACTGGCTTTATTTGTCCAGCTTGAGTTTGTCCCTCTCCTTGCCCAGACTTTGCTTACTGTATTCTTCCACAAACTCGCTTTCTGTAAACAGCCTTTAAATCTTGTTCTTATCTTATCACCTTTGCTGTGCATTCACAGAGAGAGGCCAATTATCTGGCTCTCTCTTCCAGAGAGCTTGGTGTTCATTTATCTTTCTCTGATTTCAAAGTGAGAGAATATATGTGAGTACCCTCAAAGGATGTTCTTTTTTTCTAACACACAACAAAGAAAAACTAACTGTGCTGATGTTCAGAATATATTGATTTAGTACAAATAAAACACATCTTGCTATAATTCTAAAGTATGGTGGAAACAAGTATTTGAATACGACCAAAACACATAAATACAATAGTTGATGACATTTACACACATTATCGTTCGTGTGTAGTAAAACTGCATTTCAGTGCAAATGTGATGGTGATTTCAATTGAAATGTGTTTCTATATTGGCAATGCACTACCACATCATGTATACTCTACATTAAGCCACCCGAATCCACTCTGTGCCCTTCCACTCTATGCTACTTCATCCTACGACAGTCCACCCCCCCCCCACTTTATGCCATCCCATTCCCCTCTATGCCACTCCACTCTATGTCCCTCAACTCTAAGACAATCTGCGACACATCACACCACGTGACTCAATGCCACTGTAATCTATGCCACTCATTCCACAACACAATATGCCACTCCACTCTTCACCCCTCCACTCCACACTACTTTTCCCACCCCTCTCCAATGTACCCCACTCCACTCCATTCTATCCTACTCCACTCCAATGTAGCCCAGTCTACCCACCCCACTCTGCATCAATCTACCCCAATCTACTCCACTCCAATCTACCCCACTCCACCCCAGTACACCCCACTATACTCCAATCTACCACACCTCCACCCCACACCATTTCACTCTACCCCACTTCAATCTACCCCACTTTAACCCAATCTACCCCACTCCAACCCAATCTACACAATCCACTTCACTGCGATCCAATCTACCCCACCCCACTCCAATCCACCTCACGCCAATCCACCCCACTCCACTCCAAACTACCCCATTCCACTCCAATCTACCCCAGTTCAAACTACCCAACTCCAATCATCCCTCTTCAGTGTACCCCACTCCCCTATCTACTTGACTCCAATCTACCCCACTCCATTCTAATTTACCCTACTTTAATCTACCCAGTCTATCACACTCCACTCCAGTCTACAATATTCCACTCCACTCTCTCCCAATATATCTCCCCCACTCCACTCCAATCTATCTCAGTCCACCCCACTCTGCTCCAATTTACCCACTGCAATCCACTCGATCTACCCCACTCCACTCAACCCTAATCTACCACAATCTATTCCACTCTACCCAATCCATCCCACTGCAATATACCCCAATGTACTACACTCAACTCCACTTTAGCAAATCTACCACACTCATCTTCACTCTATTCTACCACGCCACTCAAATCTACCCACTCCAGTCCAATCTAACCCAATCCTTCCAACTTCAATCAACCCTACTCCACTCTACCCCAAACTACCCAATTCCAATCTACACCATCCAATCCACCCCATTCCAGACTACCTTTCTGCCATCTACCCCTACCTACTCCACTTCAATGTACCTCACTCCACTCCAATCTATCCCAAACTTCTCACTCCCAAACTATCCCACTCCTAGCTGTCTCACTCTAATCAACCCATTTCACTTCAAACTAGCCCACTTCTTGTTAATCTAGCTCACCATAATTCACACAATCTGTCCCTCTTATATCTATCCCATCTTGTACTCCATTCTAGCCACTCCACCCTAATCTATCCCACTTTACTCCAATCTACTCCTCTCCAGTCCAATCTACCCCACTCTACTGCAATGTATTCATCTTCACTCCAATCTACCCCATTTCACTCCACTCTACCCCATTCGACTTCAACCAACCTAACTCCAATCGGCCCCACTCCAATCTATAGCACTCAAGTCAAATCTACCCAAACCACTTCACTCCACTCTTCCCAAATCTATCACACGCTACTCCACTCTACCCCAATATAGCTCACTCCACTCTACACCAATCTACTCCACTCCAGTATACCGTACTCCCCCGCTACACCTCTATTCATGCCAATCTACCCCACTCCACCCCAAACTACTCCACTCAAGCCCAATCTGCCCCACTCTTATCTATCTCACTCTAATCTACCCCACTCCAATCCAATCTACCCCACTTCCACTCTACCAAATCTACCACACTCAACTTCACTCTTTTCTACCACATGCCATTCAAATCTACCCGCTCCAGTCCAATCTCACCTAATCCACTGACTCCAATCGACCCTACCCCACTCCACTCCATACTACCCAAAGCCAATCTACCCCATCCAATCCACCCCACTCCAATCGAACCTGCTCCAATCTACCCCAATCTACTCCACTCAAATCTACCTCACTCCACTCCAACCTATCCTAATATACCCACTCCAACCTGTCCCACTCATGCTATCTCACTCTAATCTTCTCCACTTCACTACAATCTATCCCACTTCACTTCAATCTACCCCACTTTACTTGAATCTAGCTCACCATAATCCACCCAATCTATCCCACTCGTATCTACCCCACTTCATTCTAGCCACTCCATCTTAATCTACCTCACTTCACTCCAATCTACTCCTTTCCACTCAACTCCAATCTACTCTACACTACTCCAACCTACTCTTCTCCACTCCATTCTACCTCACTCCACTCCAATCTACCCCACTCCACTTCAACCTACCCCACTTCAATCTACCCCACTCCAATCTACCCAATCCACTGCATTCCACTCTTCTCAAATCTATCCCACTCTGCTCCAATCTACCCAAATATATCTCACTCCACTCTGCACCAATCTACTCCCCTTCAGCCTATCCCACTCCACTATGCCCCACTCCATGCCAATCTACCCAACTCCACCCAGTCTGCTCCATCCCACCACAATCTACCCCAATTAAATCTAACTCACTCCCCCACTCCAATCTACCCCAATCTATTTCAGTCTACTCCACTCTACCTCAATCTACTCCACTCTAGCCTAGTCTGCATCACTCTTCCCCATCCCTATCTACTTCACTCCCCCTCATATTCCACTCCACTACAATCAACTGCAGTCTACCCCACTTCATCCCACTCCGGCCTCCATTGCAATCTACCCCACCCCACTCTACCTTACTCCAATCCACTCAACTCCAATCTACTGCACTCTACTGTAAACTACCCCACTTCAAACTACCCCACTCCGATCATCCCTCTTCAATCTACCCCACTGAAACTACCTGATTCCAATCTACCCCACTCCATTTCAATCTACCCTAATGTAATCCACCCAGTCTTCCCCCTACACTACACTCCAATTTACCCTACTCTACTCTACTGTTTCCTAATCTATCTCCTGCCACTCCAATCTATCCAACTCCACTCTGCCCACTCTACTCCAACCTATTCACTTGAATCCACCCCACCTACCCCACTACAATCACCCCAGTCTACCACACTTCATTCCACTCTACCCAAACTACCAACTTCAATCTACCCTCTCCAGTCCACCCCACTCCACTCTACCCCAACCTACCACACTACATTTAACTCTACCCAATCTACCCCACTCAACTTCACTCTAATGTACCACATGCCACTCCTGTCTACCCACTCCAGTTCAATCTAAACCACTCCACCCAAATCCACCTCACTCTAATCAACGCTACCCCATCCAATCTGCCCATTCCAATTTACCCTGCTCTAATCTACCCCAATCTACCCCATTCCATTCTACCCAAACTACCCTAATCCTATCCATCTCACTCTAATCTACTCCAGTCCAATCTACCCCTTCACTCCAGTTTACACCATCTCACTCCAATCCACCCCACCACAATCCACCCAATCTATCCCTCTTGAATCTACCCCACTCCACTCTACTCAAATCTCCCCTTCTCTACTTCACTCCGATCTACTCCACTCCCAACAACTCCACTTCACTCAAATGTACCCTACTCCACTCCAATCTAACCCACTGCAATCCAGTACTTCCCTGTAAGCCATTCCAATCTACCATACCCCAATCTACCCCACTACTATCTACTCCACTCTAATCATCTCCTCCCCAATCTACTTCACTGCAATCTATTCCACTGCAAACTATTCTACCCTAGTCTACCCCTCTGTACTCCACTCCATCCCACCCCAATGCAATCTACTGCACCCCACTCCAATCTACCCCACTCCTCTCCAATCTAACCCACTTAAGTCTACCCCACTCCACTCCTGTCTATCCTAATCCAAAATACCCCACTCCAATCATCTTTCTTCAATCTACCCCACTCCATTCAATCTACTCGACCCTAATTCACCCACTTTACCCCTCTCCATCCTAATCTACACCAGCACACTACACTCTTCCTCAATCTATCTCACTCAACTCCAATCTCAACTTCCCTCCAATCTACCCCACTCCACTCTTCCCCAATCTCCCTACTCTAATCTACCCACCCCACTTGACCCCATCTACCCCACTCCACTCTACCACAATCTACCACACTACACTTTACCCCAATATACCACACTGCCTTTTAATCCATCCAATCTACCCCACTCCTTTCCAATGTACTCTGCCCCAATCCACCCACTTTACCCCATCCATCCTAATCTACCCCAGTACACTACACTCTTCCCCAATCTATCTCACTCAACTCCAATCTAGATTCCACTCTAATCTATCCCACTCCACTCTTCCACAAACTCCCCACTCCAATCTACCCACCCCAATCCACCCCATCTACCCAACTCCACTCTACCCCAATCTACCACACTACACTTTACCCCAATATAATACACTGCATTTTACTCCACCCAATCTACCCACTCTACTTCACTCCATACTACGACATGCTACTCCACTCTAGTTCAATCTATCCCACTACACTCAAATTCGCCCCACTTCAATCTACCTTGCCCCACTCCACCCCAAACTACCCAACTCCAATCTACCCCATCCAATCTGCCCCACTCCAATATACCCCACTCCAATCTACCCTAATCTGCTCCACTCCACTGTGCCCCACTCCACTCCAATCTACCCCACTTCAAACTACCCCACTCCTATTTATCTCACTCTAATCTACCTACTCCACTCCAATCCACCCCACTTCATTCCAATCTACCGCACCATTATCACCCCAATCTATCCCACTCAAATCTACCCACTCCACTGTACCCTACTCCACCATGATCTACCCATCTTCACCCCAACCCAAGCCTCTCCACTCCAATATACCCCCTCCCCTCCAACCTACCCCACTCCAATCTACCCCACTTCAGTTCAATCTACCCAATCCACTGCACTCCACTCTTCCTATTATGCAGCTACTCCACTCCAATCTACCCCAAATATATTTCTCTCTACTTTATGCCTATCTACCACCCCAGTCTACCCCACATCACTCCAATCTACCCACTCCAGTTCAATCTACCCACTCCACTCCAATCTACCCCACTCCACCCCATGCTACTCAACTCCACCCCAATCTAACCCACTTCAATCTTACCTACTCCACCCCAATATACCCCAATTCAATCTAGCCCACTCCCCACTCCAGTCTACCACAAATCTAACCTAATGTACTCCACTCTACGTCAAGCTACCCAACTGTACACCACTCTGCTCCACTCTACCCCACTTTACACCATCCCAAGTTACCTCTCCCCACTGCCATCTATCCCATTCCCCAAATCTATCACGCTTCACTCAACCCCAATCCACTCTGCCCAAACTTACCCCACTTTACTTCACTCCAATCTACCACACTCCAATCAACCACACTCCAATCAAATCCATCCCACCCCAATCTACCCCAATTCAATATGCCCCACTTCATCCCAAACTACCCCAATTAAATCTAACCCACTCCACTCTACCTCACGCTAACCCAATCTACTCCACTCTACCCCAATCTACCCAACTCTACACCACCGTTCCCCACTATACCCCACTCTACACCATTCCACCCCACTGCCATCTATCCCATTCCCCCAATCTATCACACTTCACCCAACCACACTCCTTTCCACCCAAATGTACCCCCCTTTACTTCACTCCTATCTACCCCACTCCAATAAACCACACTCCACTCAAATCTACCCCACTCCAATCTAACCCACTTGACCCCAATCCACCCCACTCCACCCCATTCCAATCTACCCCACTCCAATCTACCCCACTCCAATCTACTCCACTCCAGTCTACTCCACTGCATTATATTCTACCCCATTCTACCACACTTTGCCCAACTACACCCCACCTCACTGCAATCCACCCCATCCCACTCTACCCCACTCCAATCTTCCCCACTCCACTCCAGTCTTCCCCACTCCACTCCAGTCTATCCAATTGCCTCAATCTACTCCACTCCATACCAATCTACCCCAATTCAAACAAACCCATTTCCCCACTCCAATCAATGCCAATCTACTTCATTCTACCCCAATCTACTCCACTCTACCCTACTCTTCACCACTCCACCCTGTCCCATTCTACCCCACCCACCCCATCTCAGTCTACCCTTCCCCACTCCAATCTACCCCACTCCCACAGTCCACCACACTCCACTCTCCCACATTCCACTCTACTCAAATCTACCTTACTCTACTTCACTCCAATCTACTCAACTCCAAATAACTCCACTCCACTCAAATGTACCCCACTCAACTCCAATATACCCCACTCCAATCTACCCCACTCCAGTCCAATCTACCCATTCCACTGCACTCCACTCTTTCCATTCTACACCCACTCCACTCCAATGTACCCCAAATATATCTTACTCTACTCTATCCCTATCTACCAACCCCAGTCAACCCCACGTCACTCCAGTCTACCCACTCCACTTCAATCTACCCACTCCACTCTACTCCAATCTACCCCACTCGACCTCAAGCTGCTCCACTCCAGCCCAATCTACCCCAATTCAATCTAACCCACTCCACCCCAATTAAATCTAACCCACTCCCCCACTCCACTCTACCCCAGTCTAACCCAATATACTCCACTCTATCCCAATCTACCCCACTCTACACCACTCTGCCCCACTCTACCCCACTCTACAACAATCCACCCAACCCCAAGTTATCCCACCCCACTGCCATCTAACCCATTCCCCCAATCTATCACACACCACTCAACCACACTCCGCTCTATCCAAATTTACCCAACTTTACTTCACTCCAATCTACCCCACTCCAATCAACTACATTCCAACCAAAACTACCTGACTCCATTCTAACCCACTTGACTCCAATGCACCCCACTCCACCGCATTCCAATCTACCCCACCCCAATCTACTCCACTCTAATCTATTCCACTGCAATCTATTTTACCTCATTCTACCACACTTTGCCCCACTCCACCCCATCACCTACAACCCACCCCATTCCACTCTAACCCCATACCACTCCAATTTTCTCCACTCCAATCCAGTCTATCCCACTGTACTCCAGTTCACTCAACTTCAAACTACCCCACTTCAATCATCCTTATTCAAATGACCCCGCCCCAATCTACTCCACTCCATTCCAATCTACCAAAATCCAACCAATCTACCCCATTGTAACCTAATCTACCCCATTGCACTCCACTTAAATCAGTCTATCTCACTCCACTACACTCTCAACTCCACTGAAATCTTCCCCACACCTCCCTACCACAATCTACCTCATTACACTCTACCCCACTCCAATCAACCCAATATACCCCACCCCACTCTACCCCAATATACCACACTCCACTGTACCCCAGTCTACATTTCACTCTACCCAGTCTACTCCACTCCACTTCACTTCATACTACCACATGCCACTCACAACTACCCCATTCCAGTCCAATCTAACCCACTCTACCCAAGTCTACCCCACTCCAATCTACTCTACTCCATTCCGCTCTAGCCCACCACTATATCCAACTCCATTTCAAATTACACCACTCCAGTCTACCCCACCCCACTCCAATCTACAATAATCTATCCACTACTATTTATCTCACTTCTTTCCCACTCACCCTGATCTACCACAGTGCACCCTAATCTATCTCACTCCACTCCAATCTACTACACTTCAATCTACCCTAATCCAATCTACCCCAATCCACTGTTCTCCACTCTTCCCCAATCTACCCTTCTCCACTATAATCTAACCCACTCTAATCTACCCCAATCTAATCCACTCCAGTCTACCCCACTTCTCTCAAATCTTCCCCAATTCAACCTACCCCTCTTCCACCTACTACAATCCACCCCATTCAATTCTACCTCACTGTACCCCACTCCACTCTACGTCAATCTACCCCACTCTACTCTATCCTAAATCTACCCTATTTCATTCTATCCCAGTCTACCCCACTCCAATCTACCCCACACCACTATGTGCCACTAACTTTCAGCCATGCAAAACAGCAGCCAGATTGGTGTGCAACACAGCTAAAATTACATAGGCAAGACCTATTGTCTTTGAAAATGCTTGTTTGAGATTGGTGGTGCAAGAGAAGGGGTGGCTATACCTACAACATGCAATACTACAGTAGCGCCAATGTGTATGCTTTCCTCCTCCAGCTCAATACATTTATACAAAGCCAACCATTTTGGGTAGAGAAAACATTTTAGTGTTCACATAAAACACAATCACAAAGGATTAGAGCCTAGTTGGGGAATAGAGACAGAGGACGAGCTTTGTTGGTGGGTAGGGGCAATGCCACAGCACCACACATTGCTGATTTGTAATGTTCTAAGGATAATTGCCACTGGGCCACATTTAGGAGCCATAAATTAACATTAAATCAAGAAAATTATTTAAAGCGATTCATGTTGGTATTGCGTCTGTTTCTAAGCACACTCTTTGGCGCAGAAGGTGTGATGCAGCAAAATGTTACCGCACTCAGGGCGATCAATCAGTTTTTGCTGGAATCAGCTGCAGAACCCACCTCTGAGGCCCAGGGCTTGGAGGGGGCACCTCAGGCAAGGGTGAGACCCACAGAAAGCAGAGTCCAGCAGCACCAGGAGAGTTGTAGGTAGTATATGATGTCTCTGACACTGCAGGAGAACAGGGGGCAAGCCAGCAAGCCATTGGAGATCCACTTTTGGAAGAAAGGCAAAGTCCTTCCAGCAGGGTCAGAAAGCATCATGCAGCAGAACAACAAGCAGAATAGCAGTCCATCCAGAAAAGCAGTCCAGTTGAGCCCTTTGAGCAGCACAGCACTCCTTCTGACTGAGATACAGTTTCAGATCTAGAAGTGTCTGATTTTAGGGAGGTCAGAGACCCAGTACTTATACTCTGAGTGCCTTTGAACTGGTGAAGCCTTCAGAAAAGATATTTGACATGCAGCAGTATCCCTTTCAACACAGTTCTGCCTGCCAGGCTATCTGTGGAGGGTAAACAGTCCTTTGTGTAGGGTCGGATCACTACCCTTTGAGGTGTAAGTATGAGCCCCCCAATCCTTCCTGCCTAAGAAAACCCATAAGTATGCAGATAAATGCAGATGCAGTTGAGTGCCCTGTGTTCGTGGCTGTCTGGATGGAATGCACAGATGAAACTGTCACCCAGCCTAGTCCAGACGTGTATTAGAGACAGGCTGTAAGGCACACAGAGCAGTAAGAGTATAGAAATGCCTACTTTGTAAAATTGGCATTTCTAAAATAGTAATGTTAAATCTTAATTTATCAGTAAAGAGGATGTATCATTACCATTCCAAAGATATGAAACATGATGGAGCTACTTCTTTCTGATCAGGAATTACAGCCTAAAAGTATATTAAGAAATTCCCATTGCTGGTCTATGACCTATGAGCTACCTAGGCCTACCTTAGGGGCTACTTATTTGTAATAAAAAGGGGAGTTTAAGGCTTGGCAAGGCTTGGCAAGGAGTTTTAAATGTCACATCGAGATGACAGTAAACTACACACACAGGCCTTGCAATGGCAGGCCTGAGACATGGTTAAAGGGCTACTTATGTGGGTGGCACAATCAGTTCTGCAGACCCATCAGTAGTGTTCAATTTACAGACCCTAAGCACATGTTGTGCACTGTACTAATTATTTAAAAGTAAATTAAATGTGCCAATTGGTAAGATCCAATATTACCATGTTTAGGTGAGAGAGCACAAGCATTTTAGCACTGGTGAGAAGTCCTAAAACCAGCATAAATTAGTTCAGAAAAATGGAAGGAGGCAGACAAAAGGATGGGGGAAGACTACCCCAAGACTGTCAGATCTAACAGTGTAGATTAGGCATATTTCTAATTAGACACAATTATCTGTCCACATAACTTGTTAAGAAACAAATATTGTAGAAAACTGCATTTAAAAAATAGCCCAATAACAGCCAGCCAGTGCTTAATTTTCAGTCGAATCAGTGCATGGACCAAAAAATTTTCTAAGGAGCATGCCACAGGCACTGTGGAATACTGTGCTTGCCGAATACCAAGGCAACCACTATGTGATGCCAACTCTTGCCTTTTTCTTCCGCCACACTACAGTGTTTTGTTCTTCCACAACACTACACTATGGCCCTCATTTCAACCTCAATGGTCTTTTTCCAAGACCACTGAGGTTCCGCTGGGCCGAGGACCGCCAATGGTGGCAGTGTTCCGCCAACCATATCATGACTGCTGGCGGCCCTCTGCCCTTTTTCGGACGGAGAGCCGCCAGCAGCCATACTGGTGGTCGGCGGTGAAGTGGAGGCTGCTCCACCGTCACCGCCACATCATCAGAACACCGCCCACCATAATACGACCCAGTATTCGGCGTGACGGTGTCCTGGTGACGGGGTGCTGGCAGCGGAGCAGCCCCCATGGATCCCGTTCCCTCCCGGAGAATCACCGGAACAGGTAAGGTGATCGTCGGTTAGGGGAGGGAGGTGGGAGGGTGTTGTGTGGTATGTGCGTGCATGGGGGTGAGTGTGTAGAGGGGTTGTGTGATTGCATGTATGCATGCAGGGGGTGTAATGTGTGTATGGAAAATGTGACGTGTATGTATGTGTGCAAGTGTGCATGTATGTGTGCGTGTATGTGTATGAGTGGTGTGAGCGTGCGTGTTGTGGGGTGTGGGGGTTTCTGTGGGTGTGGGGGGCGGGGTGGGGAGGGGGTCCTGACACCTTTGGGGGGTAGTACGGGGGTCGTGGGTGTTGAGGGAGGACTCAGGGGAGGGGGAGACCCCAATCAGTGCCAGGGAACAAGTACCCTGGCACTGATAGTGCCTACAGTCATGGATTTTGTGGCGGTACAAAACCCCACGAAATCAATGGCGTATGCGGGGTCCTGATATCGCCGGAGGTCTAGTGACGGCCGTGCGTCGTTTCTGGCAGGCTATGCATTGATTTTCGGCACACAAGAAGCTCCTTAAAGAGATGAAGTCTTTTTGGCCCTGAGACTTCAGAAAACAGGAGGCAAGCTCAATTCAAGCCCTTGGAGAGCACTTCTCAACACAGTCAGAGGGCAGCAGGGCAACAGCAGGACAGCAGTCCTTCTTAGCAAAGCAATCCAGATGAGTCCTTTTGTCAGCCAGGCAGTTCCTCTTGACAGGTTGCAGGTTCAGGTCAAGAAATGTCTGATTTGGTGGGGTAAGGGACCCAGTTTATATACCCAAAAATACCTTTGAAGTGGGGGAGACTTCAAAGAGTGGTTTTGAAGTGCATATGGTCCCCTTTCAGTACAGGTCTGTCTGCCAGGGTCCCAGTAAGGGGATTGACAGTCCATTGGGTGAGGGCAGGCCCCTAGCCTTTGAAATGTAAGTGTCAGGCCCTCCACCCTCCCAGCCCAGGAAAACCCATTCAGTATGCAGATGAGTACAGCTGTGACTGAGTATCCTATGTGTGTGGTTGTCTGGATAAAATGCAGCTGTGACTGAGTATCCTATGTTTGTGGTTGTCTGGATAAAATGCATAAGGGAGCTGTCAACCAGCACAGCCCAGATGTGGATTGGAGACAGGCTGTAAGGCACAGATGGATTTTAAGTGCAGAGAAATGCTCATTTTCTAAAAGTGGCATTTCTAAAATAGTAATATAATATCCAACCTCACCAAGAAGCAGGATTTTGTATTACCATTCTGGCCAAACTAAATATGACCTGGTTAACCCTTTCTGATCAGAATCTACCACTCAAACAGTATATGAGGGTAGCCCTAAAGTTATCCTACGAAAGGAGCAGGCCTCACAGTAGTGAAAAACCAATTTAGGAGTTTTCCTCTACCAGGACACATAAAATGCAAATGTACATGTCCTGCCTTTTAACTACATAGAACCCTGCTCTATGGGATACCTAGGGCCTACCTTAGGGGTGACATATGTAGAAAAAGGGGAGTTTTAGGGCTTGGCAATTACTTTTAAATGCCAAGTCGAAGTGGCAATGAAACTGCACACACGGGCCTTGCAATGACAGGCCTGAGACATGGTTGAGGGGCTACTTAGGTGGGTGGCACAACCAGTGCTGCAGGCCCACTAGTAGCATTCAATCTACAGGCCCTGGGCACATGTAGTACACTTTACTAGGGAGTTACAAGTAAATCAAATATGCCAATTGGGTATGAACCAATGTTACCATGTTTAAGAGAGAGAGCATATGCACTTTAGCACTGGTTAGCAGTGGTAAAGTGTGCAGAATCCTATAACCAGCAAAAATAGTGTCAGAAAAGTGGAGGGATAGAAAGAAATCTGTCCATAAGTTGTCCACAAATTTAACAGAGCGTACCATTATCATCAGGCTGTTAAGTGTCCCCAAGGGTTGACATACTAACCGATGCTTTCTGAATTGAGTTAGAGGATGAAGCTATAGTTTTTTTTTCTTAGGCAATGGTACACTATTACACTACACAGGTAGACAATATCTCAGAGAAAATGAGTGTTGTGTGCAGTAATCGAAATGGGTGAATTGCATTGCAATTCGGTCTGTAACATCTTCGTTACCGTCCTCGTTACAGTTAATTCTTCTGAATAAAGTGCTTCTGATTGTAAAAAGTTCTCTCATCAAATATCGTGATTGTGCAGTGGGCACAGAAGTTAAGACTATCACATTGGTATAAACTGATCACTGTTTAAAGGCACGCTCAGCCTTCCTCCTAATGAGGTAGCTAATTTGAGTGCCATAAATTGTTTAACTGTAGCACCTGTTATTTACAGGGCTTTGAAATAGATGGAGTGTAGTATGGAGTGCGGGCTATTCTAAAAAAAAATAAAGTATTATATTGCGCTCATGGAAGAGAATATGCACATGTTGTACACAGTATTAAAGCTATGCGTCCACCACTAATGGAAATATAATTTTAGACTCATTTCACTATGTGACATCTGAAGAACTGTGTGTAGGAAGAATGTACTCAGCAAAACATGGGAAAGATCACAGAGAATGGCTGTAATCTCCCCCCAAAACTCAGAAAATTGTCATAGAAGCAGTGCCTGATATTTGAATCCTGCAGTATATATGTGTAATACGTTGGACCTAAAATTCTTTACCAGGATCCATTAAAGCATTCTATGTTGTCTTTTTTTCAGCAAAAGTGTGACATGTGACTCCTTTATTTTTACCTCTAGTTCTCTAGACAAATTAGCAAAGGACATAGGGGGTTATTCTAACTTTGGAGGAGTGTTAATCCGTCCCAAAAGTGACGGTAAAGTGACGGATATACCACCAGCCGTATTACGAGTTCCATAGGATATAATGGACTCGTAATACGGCTGGTGGTAAATCCGTCACTTTTCCGTCACTTTTGGGACGGATTAACACCTCCTCCAAAGTTAGAATAACCCCCATAGTGTTTTGCATTTCGTGGATCCAGTTTTTTTCCAGAACCCCTGATTTTTGGTTTAGGTAGGTGCATGTTCCATATTTAGCCTCTACAGTAATCCATGGTGCCTAAGGGGGGGGCCGCGTACTGGACAATTTGAGCAGTGGGAATATGATTGAAAGGGAGTAAATCTATTCCCTGTTACATATTCGTGGTGTTCCAATTTCCCTGGAGGGCTGAGATCTTATCTTTTTCTAAGGATTCCCCGTGCATTCTCAAATGTCCCAGTGGGCTCTTTAATGAAGGGAGGTATTGGAGATTTGAGGTGTGGCGTGTGGAATCAAAAGCAAAAGGTGGAATCAAGACTAGACAGCCTCAGAATTCGGACATCCCAACATTCTACAATCCCAACAGAGGGCTTCTAAGAAAAACCCAGGGTCCTTTCACTTTTTCACATATTTAGCGCTGTCCACGAGCACTGTAATTACACTTGGCCACTGTGCTCACCTTGGTAAAAAAAAAAGTATTTTTTATTCTTATGCGCCTAATATCTAGCTGTGTTTTTAAGGAGACTCTGGTGGTTGATTTGAGCTCATGGTCTGACTTGCCGACATGGCAGTGGGCTCTCCAGCATTACAGAGATATTTCCGCACTGGGCGAACCTGTATCTCTGCCACTGATGTTTCTTTCGGACTTTGAGGTCAGCCTGATCTGGCACAGAGCGGGATTCAGTCTACATGTTCCCACTGGATCGCGTCCATCCGCCTTGATGCATTACTTTATTTTTATCAATTATATGTCCCCTTCAAACTCCAGCTGGCTCCAAATGATCTTCCCGTTGATTCCCCCTGAAGAGCCTTCCTCTGAATTGCCTGCCAAGTGAGCATCCTGGCCGCGCCAGCGCGCGCCTACCACTCTCTATGATAAGTAACAGCAGCGAACAAGCACACTTTAAAGTAAATTACAGGAAACAGGAAGCTTCGCAGAACAGTAATTGCACTAATTTCAACGTAATCAATTAATTCTCTTAAGAGGCTGTTAATGTAGGCGGGGCTGTTAATATTAGGGAATGTGTTCTGTAAAGTGCCACTCCGCCTCCTCGCGCTCATGATCCTTTACTTCGCTCTTAATCGGTAAAACTCCCGCCCAAAGTGACAAACTGCGATGGCTCGCTTAGGCACACATTTCTCATCTATTGTCTGTTCTATCTACAGATCGTTTTTTTCTTACAAATTCAATTTCCAACGGGAGGGTTCCATTCAGTCGCTTGCGCCTCCTTCTCCGTTTTGCCGCGAAAGCCAAAAGTGAGAAACAAAAACCATCTAAAAGATACCGCTTAGACCAAAGAAAGAACACAGGCCACACAACCGCAATATTCTCACCGTCCTTTAATGGGGGAAAAGTAGTTCCTTGGAAGGCCGGAGCCCCTGTGTGAGTCGTTTCGGCCTCCTAAGAGGTATTTCTTTCAGTTTGGCTTTTGATTTTCTAAAAATGTCCTGAGGTTTTGCTTTTTGGTTTCTGAAAGAGATGTGAGGGTTTTACAGTATAATGCTGAGACAAAGATAGTACAGACAAAGGCACGTGAGCATTGGCGACCTATGAGCACTAACAGAAGAAAGATTTGCTAGCCTTTCATCCAGAATGCTTCTGAGAGGGGACAGGCCTGCACGGCCACAGCTGAAACTTTTGTTGTTAAAAAAAACCTCTCTGTTTAGAGCAGAACTGAACTTTGAATGATCACATTCTGTTTCCCTCGGTCAGTATATTAGCAATGCTAATATGTCGACCTTATAGGTACCTTTAAGGCCCTGAATTTAATAGGCCTGCAAATTGTGTGGCCAGTAGATGAAAACACCACACGAGTTGTCTCGTCAGAGTCCATTTTACACACTGTGGGATGTGGAATAACAGATTAATACAATATGTTATTCCCCATTCCAAAATGCACACAGAACACATAAAAGATAACGTCTAGCCCAATTTGCACCAGGTTTTATTTTTTGTTAATTGGGCGGCACCAGCTTTAAATCCAAGCTGGTTGCCAATAAATTGGATCAGATTCAGTATTAGTGCATCACTCAGAAACGAGTATAATTACACCCACCTATCTGTTACATTCTCTTCCTTTTGCCCTTGGTCTCTCCCCTCATCCTTGAACTAGTGATTTTACCCCAGGGATTACAATCTACCACCATTCCTGCACTAATCCTCAGGCTTTTTAGCTCTTTTGTGACACACATAGTTTGGCTTCTCATCTGGATAGGCTACAGCCGGGCTGGTTTGTGCGTTAGATAGGGCTAGGCTTCCCAGACTCTTCACAAGGCTGAGCTGTGGAGGAGTAATACAGCACGACGTTTCCACATCACAGTCAAACTATGCACCATTATAACCTGTTTTTATTAATAGAAACAATGAACAGAATGTCACAAGTTTCTATCCAGATGTTTCTATCCTTATCAAGGTCAGTAACCAGAGTTCCATTGTGATGGGTTATAATCACACTTAATCCCTTTTCTCTAGAGACCATTCGGTTTGTGATTGGAACTTAAAAATTGTCATTATTATTTTCAACAATGTTGAATGTAAAATAATTCTAAAATAAATCCACATCAATCAAGTCGTCAAGACTTATTTTTCCAAAGACAGTAGTTCTTTTTCTCAGCGGGATGTCTGCTCTTAATTCTGGCAGGTGGTACAAATCGAATGCAGCCTTTGTCAATCATTGAGTTTGTGAACATGATCAAAGTACCACAGAGATGCGGAGTGTAGGAGGGGCATTTGATTGCCTGCTGACAGTCATGTGCATCCTCAGTCAGCGATGTAATCAAGCATTGGCTGAACCACTAGGTCTGTTTTTTACTTGGTAAAGCATGTAAATACAGGCTTGCACATATGCTCCTGTGGTGGTTGCACAGTTTTGATAGTGGCAGGGGTGTAGCTTCAGTAGAGGTGTTTGGGGGTGTTACACCCCATTAATAAATGTACTTTCTGCTAAATAGTTAGGTACAGGTACCTTCAGTTGGGTATCTAGGTGTGTCTGTTCCCCAAGAATTTTGACAAGCACACAGACAGAAACGGGCACAAGCACTGTTTTGAAAGTCTTAAAAATGTTTGTTACTCTACAAAACATTGTTTTACCACTCACTTAGTACCGTACAAATCTGCACTCCTCTTCCTTTCCACTGCCCCTTAAGTCCCTCTCTTTGGCCCTGCTTGTCACGTAATGAATTTTAACAATATATGCCCAAATGATTGTTGGAAAACCTGAAGCTCACCCTTCCCAAATGTTAAGTCTTACTGACCAAGCTACGCCTCTTGGTAGTGGTAATGTTGATGGTAGTGTTAGTATGTCCACAGGGCTAAACAATCAATTAATGTGTGGGTACTGGGCGCCCCCCTGCAGCACTGGGGACCGCCACTTCTCTGGGGCTGAATTGAAATAATGAAGGGGGTCCGTCGCAGACCCCCTGCCCTGGGGACCACCACCACCTCCACAGGGCATTCTGCCCCCTTTGTGGGGCCAATAATGGCCCTGGGGACTGTCTCCCCACAGGGCTGGCTCCTACTATGTCCCGGGGTGCCCACCCCAAGGACATAGCTTTGACATCTCTTTCCAAGTCAGAGCAAATACTCTGATCCCAGCAAGCAAGAGCTATCAAACATCTCTTGCTTGCTGGAGCAGAGGTTTCCTCAGTTTTCCTGCCTGCAGACATGCAGTCAGGGAAACAGAGGAAACAATTCCTCTCACAGACAGGGAGTTGCATGTTTAGCAGCTCCCTGTCTGTGACTGCATTGCCAGCCCTTACAGGAGGCGTTGAGCTTGCTGGGAGCGCAGGGGCCTTAAGGCTCCTCCCGCGGTCCCATTGCACACTGGGTGCCCTGGAGGGTTCCCAGGAGAGATGGCCAGGCCTCAGGGGATGTTGTTCTCGGCGAGGAAATCAGCCCAGGTTCGGGGACTGTGTGGCCCCCTCCCACCCAACAAAATGTTAAGGCCAGGCCCTGGGGGATGGGGCCCCCGGGGCCAAAATCAGCTGGGGAGTGGGGCAACGCAGGCTCCCCCCCAAAAAAAAAATATTATAAGGCTCGGTCCCAGAGGTTGGGATCCCCCTGGCCAAATTCAGACTGGGGAGGAGAGCCACATGCCCCCCCCAATAAATTGTAGTGGACCCAGGGGATGGTTTCCCAGGGCTGAGATCGGCCAGGAGAGGGGGACCGCATGGCCACCTCCCCCACATTGACTATTCTCCCAATAAGATAGCACCTACTAACTAGCCAGTAAAAAGTACTTCAGTTGGATAGACATTGTGGTGCAAAACAGTGGACTCTTGTTGGGTAAACGAGCAGGTGAGCTTCCATTCTGGCAATGATGCTCATTTCACAGAGATTAAACCTCAATAGGAAGCACTTCCAAATATAAATTTAGCAGGGCCCCAGTTGAAGCTTCACTTCTGGAAAGAACAAATGATCCTAATTCCTGGGTTTGTCAAAGGCAAAGCAAGTGTGTTTACTCCACGACTCCATATTGAAAAACGATCTGAAAACCCTCATGGAGGTGAATGCATCTTCCATCTATTGGAGGACAATCAGACACTCTCACAGCCACTTTCACACCCAAATAGACTCTCTCACACCCAGACAGGCACTCTCACAACCATTCTCACTTCCAGAGACTCCGTCTCACACCTATTCTCACACCCAGAGATGCAGGCTCCATGGTCAACTACTCCTGCGTATAGCCAAGTCTTGCTGCACACGGCCAAATACCATGCACATTGTGGTGTTGGGTGGTTAGGTGTGCTGGACGTAGGGCTGGCCACATTGGAAGTCAAATTATTGAAGAAAAACTGTGCATCGTAGGGGCATGAATTAGAGTTACTTGAAACAGCTATAACTTCTGAATTTCTCTGGTTTTGTGTGAGTCTCCAGATCCGTGGATTTTTCCAAGACATTATCCCTGGCTAGGGGCTCAGGGTGACCCAACCCTGGTCCTTTTTCTTTTTGTTTAACTTTTTTTTTGGACTTGGCTCAAGCTGAGTCCCAAGGTGGCTGCCAACACTTCCTTGTTGAAAAGTTGGTAGCCAATCAGATATGAGTACGTGGACAGTTGTATCCACATCCCTAGATATCTATATTTTGTAATCTCTAATTACTCCAAAACTACTGAAACAGATTTACATCAAATTACAAAAAGTATCCTTTCTGGACCAAGATCTAGCTTTTTTGCTAAATTTGGATTAATTATTTCCAGCTTTTCGACTGTATCGTGTTCAAAATCCCTGTGGGAAAAAGTATGGGGGAAATCCGTTTTGGGGCCCCCCTTTTTTCTCAGCCCCTGCTCAATGGATCACCCCAAAACTTTCATGACAGCAGCTGAACCCACTGAAATATACATTTTAAAAACTTTGTGAAGATTTGTCAAGCGGCGCCAAAGTTATTGGCAAAACAAAAAATGGTCTTCCTATTTAAACTAGGTCCTAACTTTAATTACCTACTGGCGACCGCCAGTAAGTAATCTGCATACAAATGTGTGTGTGTATTTGTGTGTATACTTATGTATGTGTATACTGTATACACATATATTTGTATATATACACATGTATTTGTTACTATAGGGGGCCCGAACAAACCCCCATTTTTATGAAAAAATGTTTTCTTTAATTTGAAATAAATGCATTTTTTGTCTGATTGGCAGGGAAACCCTCCCACACACAATATATTTATTTACACGTATTTTTTTTAAAAACCCTCTCCCTGTCTGTGCACCCTAAAAGCACCATACCTCCCCTTGCCCCTACCTTACCTGAACCCCCAAAATGCCTTACCTTCCTTTACTGCTACCCTTCTTGACCCTAAAGATTCCTTACCATCCTTTACCTACCCACCCCTGAATCCTAGAAACCCTTTATCCCCCGTTACCTTTGTCTGGCCCTGAACTCTAAAAAAACCCTTACCTCCTTTTACCTCTCCCCCTCTCTCATCCCTAATAAACCTTCCCTCCCACTACCTATACCCACTTCTGAACAATAAAAGCACTTACCTCCATTTACCTCTACACACCCATGACCCCATAATACCCCAGCCCTTAACCATTAAACCACCGTTTTTAAGTGACATAAAAAATTATGTCAATTAACAAAAATGTGAAGCTTTAAAAACGGCACTTGTAGTTACCTACATTATAAAATCTTGCGTTGTAATGCCCATAATGGTAACCACCGATATGAAATGTTACATGCCTTTGTAGCAGGAAGGGTGGTGGTAATTGTAGTAATGGTTGATGATGATAAAGCAATAATGGTGTAAAGCAGTGGTATCAGCAGTAATACTGATATCGATGGTGGTAGTAATGGACTGGGCGAGGTAGCGGTAGAGATACGTGGTGTTAATGGAGAAGAGACTCTTGGCTGATGCAATGATTTGCATACAGATGCCCATTAGGCACAGAGCCCATCAGCATCCCAGGAGCTACTGGGCCCACTAAACGTATTCACGGTGGTTTTGTACCCATAAAAAACGCCACAGTCGTGCTAATAAAGAGTGCGGTTTTAGTACGAGTTAGGGGCAACTAAGAATGGACCACCGTTTTAGGGTCAGGCGATTCTGATGTGTGAAGACTAAAAATTAATTAGAAAAAGTCCTCTATAATAAAAAAAAACACTTACGAAAAGTATTTTTTTATGCATTTTATGCATGATGTTAAGAACTCAATGTGTCATGACGGAGTTCATTTTTCAGTTGTAAAATAGTCCCTAGTGGATAGTAATGCATCAGCCACTAGCATGTTGTGCGAGAGTGATTTTCCTGTGAGCCTACTGTCCATAACATTTTATTAATTTTTATCAAAAAGTTCTGTAGAAAACACGACTATAATTGACTCTAGTCATAGGCTGGTTTATATTTGCTCCAAAGAGGACCTTTCGTGGTCACGAACAAGAAATGTTCCCGGGTTCCGTAGAGGCCTTTCCACCTCTTCATTCAGGTCACTGGAGAGAGGGACAGATACAAAACCCCCTCTCCTCGGAAGTTTAGGAATGGAAGTCAGGTTGGCACTGAGATCTAACTCTCAGTCTGCACAAACTGCATTTGGTTGTGATTCTGCAGCCCTCTGAGTGCCCCGCATGGGTTCGGAGAAAAGTGTGTGTTCTGCTAAATATGGGTACTTTGCCACAGCTTTTGGGTCTGGCTGAAGATAAGTAATCATGGTTTCTGAAAGTAGAGCCTCAGGGGTAGAGTAAATAAAATGCCACAAAGTAACACAAAATGATGAATCATGTTTATGACACGGGGTACAGTGTTGTTAATGCGAGGTCCGGTACTGCTGCAATTTCATCAGAGGTTCAGTGAACCTACAACCATATAGGTGTGCGTGGCGGTTTCCAACCCCATTTCCTGCCCCCCCACGACACGACCCCTCCCCCCTCCCCCCCTCCCCCCTCCTCTAACTCACTTTGCTGGTGCTACCTCTCTGATAGCTGGATCATGAAAACCATCCATACAGTAGAAAGGTGCGCTGAAACCTCAATTCCTTAATTCCTCTAGAAGCATCTCAGTGACCTTATGCTGCATGAATGGCTTCACAAAAGGGCATTAGGGTGGAGCTCTACACTTACACAACAGAAGGATGTCAGCTACCAGGATCCTGTGCAGCTCATCACAGTACCTGCCCTGAGCGGGTGATGACAGCAGTGTTGGACTAGGACAGGAAATAGGCCCGAGGTCCAAACTAAAAGTGGCTCCCCTTAGTAAATAAGAAATCTAAAAAAAGTGGCCCACGTTTGCAAACTTGGGCAGTTTCGAACTTGTAAAAACATTCCATATAAGTGTTTTGCTGGGTATGGAAGACTATATTGATTTAGCTCACTGCAGGCAATATTTGTGGTAATATCAAGAAAATAAACAGTAAACGGCAGCCCACCAGACCATAAAACAGACCCACAGACAGCCAAAAGAATAACATCCCAAACATTACCCTGTCAAACCAGCCCTTCGGGCACTGCCTGATTGCCCTCTAGGCCAGTTTGACAATGGATGGAAGTGCGGGGAAAGGATAACTTCATTGAGACTTCGAGAGGCGCCTCTCCAGGCATCCTTTCTTCCATCTACATTGTAAGGCACAGGACGAGTGGAGGGGCAGAAGGCTGTGTGTGGGCATGTTGGGTCCTGCACCTAGCAGGAGACAGCTTAGAGGGGCTGTGGAGAGAGGAGCTTCACTGTGAAGCTCCACTAACCCCATTCTACTGTTTCCCAATCAGAGTGCTTTAGGAGGCAACAGGTAGGGACGGTGTACTGGAAAGAGTTCTACCTTGCCAATTGGTGGCCCAACCTCACCAGTGCATCCCGCCTCACCACTGTGTGCGTCCCAACCCCTGTCTCCCAAGCAATATGGCAGGAGATATTTTAGATGAAAGATGCCTCTGGCAAATCTACCCGTTCAAAGTGAAGAAAATCCTTAAGCAGCAAATGTACATATTCTAAATACCAAAATATGAATGACATATCACATTAGCGAACCATCACCACATGGAAATGACGCATATATAGTTGAGATTTTTTTTTTGTCATCCATGGAAACTATTTAATAATGTAATGACGTTTAGAATGATATCTTTTTCATTTAAATTACCCGATCACTGCTTCATCCAGACCATTACATCCAGCATGGCTGTTACACTAGCTTACTATTACCTCGGATTATTTGTTTACATTCGGACCCTTGCAATGTGGGCCTTAAAACTAAATTCGTACAATGACAAGAGGAGGTAAAGGAAAGTTGGTGTATTGTCATGGTCGAGGTAATGGTTTGGTCGACGTAGTGGTCAGTTAAGTAATGTAAAAACATCACAGGGTGCCTTTTTGTAACACTCCGGCTTTCTCCAGCTTTAGCTAACCTTCTTATCTCTACTGGGGCCCTGTGGTGTTAGTAATTACGGATCCTCTAAACGCGCTTGCCTGGTTACTTTCAACAAACACAGCACATCCCCAGTTTTGCTAGAAATTCCTTTTCCAGATGAAATTTTAGCTGATACGAAGAATTAATAGCAGTCTGTGCAATAACCTGCATTTTCGATGGAACCGTTATAAATTGCTTTAGGTACCACGAATTAGGCCAGGCCCATCAATCCAAACATGCCCTGTATTCTTGTGTTTGCACTCAACGCAACCTCAGAGTAATTATACCCATTTAATGCAGCCCAAAACGAATTATATCCTCCCACCCTTCTTTTTTTCTTTATTGCCTTCTAGCCCTCCCCCAACTGCCCTTTCTTTGTTCCCTCCTTTGTACATTGAATTTATTTTCTTTCCTTCTTATTTTTTCTACTGGTATTTCTAAAGTGATTTATCTGTTTTTTTTTTTATTTTTATTTGGAGCAAATTACAAGCACATGGAAGATATAAATATCTCATTTCACAAAATAAAACAGAAAAAAAATACCCGATCCGAGGGATGCACTACAGTCAGCGGGCAATATGTGTGATAAAAGGTGCAAATGATAATTGAAACTAACCACATAATCAAATGAAAGAAAGAAAATACTTTATTTGATTAACGAAAATTGTATGTCATGGCCAAACCTGAATATTCCGAAAACGGCTCAAAATCCCCCACATCGGGTCCCAGATTCTCCTTACCCTGCCCATACGTTCATCATTATCAACTAAGGACATTTCTAGCAAACCAGGGTTCGCGAGTTCGTTCCACCAGAGCACAGGATCAGGGGGTTCTTTAAACAACCAGTGACGGGCCACCACTAATGTTGCCTGAGTTATTGCAAAAAATATATACCCTGCTAAATCTGATGGAGGGAGTCCTACCAATATATCTGGAGAGTGTCCTAACAATCTAAACTTGGAACCCCACGAGACGTTAGTCAGAAAAAATCTGGATCAGTTTCCCTGCGACTGACTCCCAGAAGGACTTAATTGATGGGCAGGAAACGAACATATGGAGAGCTTCTTCTTGATCAGACATGTTGTGAAAGCATTTAGCATCTTGCCTAACCTTCATAAAATAAAGACAATAGAGTTGAAGATAAACGTCATTAATAAACTCAAAAGGATGGACTATGACCCTTGAAACATTAAAGACACTGTGCGTGCCGCTTAGTGTACCTTAAATCTTCAACAGTAATCTCTGATCTGAGATGCGGGGTTCCACTTATCTGTTTCAGATTGGAAAGGGTACACCCTGCCACCTGCCTTGGTCTCCACAGAAGAGATCATCCTATTGGCCAGACTAATGGATCCCTTGAGAGAGCCCTTTACCAGATAGTCCAAAAAATTACGCTTAGTACAGCATACATGTTCAGACTTTAAAATGTTGTAACTGTAAATATTGGAAAAATCTGGCATGAGGAATAGAACACCTTTGTTGCACTATCTCATACGAGAGAAAGATACCTCCTTCAAATAATTGCCCTGATGTGAAAAGTTGAGAACCGTTCCAGCATGTCAAAAAGCTCTCATTCACTTGGTGGGCCTATTTTGGATTGTAGCCCAAGTGTGCATATGCATTATACAGAGTGATATCCAGCAGTTTTTTTTGAGGTTGGCAAAATAGAATGATAGACCCGCAGGGTCTTAAACCTAGTTCTTTTAAAGAAAGTTGTATAAATGATGCTACAATGGGGTGCAATGGGGTCACCCCATGGTAGATACTCCACGAACATGTGTCCCTGCATCTATGTTTCCCTTCAGAGTACCTTCGTTAATCAGGTCATGAATGCAGCAATATAATACAACCACAAACATGGTAAGGAGATACCCACTTCTCACATGATATTGAAGTAATTATATGGTACCTAACGTCGGTCTTGTCCCGGGTCAGCAACGTTAGACAAGACCTGGGTCTTATCAATATTTAACTTGTACCCTGAGACAGAACCAAACTAAATAGCAGATGTATATATTGCCATCAAGGCAGCGGTTGGGGCAGAGATCAAGATGGCTACGTCATCTACATAGGCTAAAGCAGAATCTCTAACTGATGTATTTGCAATGGAGAGGTATCATTGGCCATTCTTAGAGCTTGGTCGTGCGGCTCAATGTCTTCCACAAATATCTCGAGTGGGTGCCCCTAGTAATACTTATAGGATCTGAAAGAATACCTGAGCAGAGAACCCTAGCCTTTTACCCTCTGTATAACTGTTGGATTTGATTTGTGAACCGGAAATCAAAGCCAGCAGAATCCATCACTGCCCACAGGAACAACCAGGAAACCCAGTCAAATGATTTTTCAGCATTGAGCACTATCATTCCAACCAGGTTCCCATCGGCCAACCCAACTTCTGCAGCAGAGTTGGCTGTGTTTACATGTGGTGTTGTGTCTCTTCCTAGTATAAACCCATGTTGATTCTTGTAAATCAGAACTACAGTCACAGAAGATTGTCTGTTGGCAAGGATCCAAAATATATTTTGGAATCCGCATTGATCAATGAGATAGGCCAATATGACCCTCACAGCCCGGTGTCCTTCCCCTTCTTGGAAAAAATAACAATATTAGTTTCTGACCAGGATTGTGGAACCTGCCTTGAGAGCAAAGGAATTGAAGAGGTCACTAAGGAGCGGCACAAGGGATTCTAAGGCGGTCAAGTAAAACTCCAAAGGGATCTGATCCGGACAGGACACTTTGGCCCATATTTATACTTTTTTAGCGCTGCAATTGTGCCATTTTTTGATGCAAAAGCGGCACAAACTTACAAAATACAATTGTATTTTGTAAGTTTGTGATGCTTTTACTTCAAAAACTGGTTCAAAAGCGGCGCTAAAAAAGTATAAATATGCGCCTTTGTCTCTAGCTAACTGTCTTACTACTTTCTCTACTTCCAACAGGGTAACTTGGGTCTCAGGTTTAGCACACTTTGACTCACTCAACACCCGATGGCAATGCTTGTGAGTAAATTGCTAGGTGTTTTTTATTGAAGCTGCCTCATCCTTATTGTAAAACTTTTGATAGTACCTATGGATTTCTTCATGGATATGTATCTGATCATTGACCTGCTCACCCCTTTCGTTAGTGATTGCCTGGATGCTATTCATACTCATTCCATCCATCCTTAACTCGATATGGAAGTGTACGTCCCATCTGTTCATTATTTTCAAAGGTATTTGTTTGTTTAACTCGAATCTTCTTAATTAGCCCAACACAGAGCCTCTCCTTGAGTGTAGTCTGAGCAGTTGCAAGTTGCTCCAAAACTGACATAAAGGTACGCCGGTCCTGATTTAATGCGCTACATGCTAAATAACATTCCTTAATACTGAGAGTAGACCTTACACAGAACTCTTCCTTAATCGTCTCCTTTCTGTGATGAATTGAATACTTCAACGTACACCCTCTGCTGCAGGCCTTAAGCTGGTCCATACCACTGAAGGAGAAGTAGAGCCAACATTAAGCTATGGATAGTCCCTCAGTTCTTTATCCATGTAGGTGACATACCCCTCTTCAAATAGCAGTCACCTATCAAACCTTCACTCGCAGGACCCACCATGCTTAAGGAGTTGAACCACTGGAAGAAATAATAAAGAGTTATGATTAGATATAACCCTTGGATTCAACTGAACACTAAGAAAGGATAATAATAAATGTGTGACCAAAAACATGTCAGTTAGTGAAAGTGACTTGTTAGGGACAGACTGAACGATATAGCAAGGTTCTTTATAGAAACTACACCACCATGCATCCACAAGTGCTTAGAACATCATTAGCTATCTCAGAGCCTCCCTCCATTTTTGTTTCACTTTAGGAGCTCTACTCGGCCCCCCAAAATGTGTAGAGTCAAAACTGGGATGGAGAGTAATATTAAAATCACAGCATAATATAATTGGCTCAGGCCAGAGATGCAGCTCCGATAGCAGCCAGTAGGAAACTGTAGGATTGTCCTTATGTGGGCCATAAACTAGGTTTATCTTAATCTCAGTTTCTCCCTGGTAATAGTTGTGATAACCCAGAACACTGACCCCCCATGATCCAGCTTCTATCCTGAGCCAACAGTGCCACTTCCCTTGCTGCAGAAGCGGAAGCTGGATGTAGAGAGCACTCTATATCCTAACTCCTCCAAAAGCAGAGTTTGTGTTCTAGATATATGTGTCTCCTGGAGGCAAACGATATACAATCATAATTAGGGCATCTGTTTCCTAATCAGCTTGCATTTACGGGGTGCTTTAATGGCATTTACTTTCCACAATAAGAAATGCAGGTGTTGGTCATGACTATTGAAATTACCAGACATAATTAAAACCTGTTCTAGACCAGTCACACCTCAGAAAAGACTTGAAAAATATCCCCAGATTCCAACAATAATCTCACTCTGTGTCCATCAATCAATCATAAAATTTGTAAAATTTGTAAAGCACAGCATAATCACCCCTTAAGGGTATCTGGGCGCTGAGGATGCTGTGCTTCTGTTGAAAAGCCATCGTCTTGAGTCTCTTCTGAAATCTGCCAGGGAGGGAGCTGTTCAGAGGTGGAGGGTCAGGCTGTTCCAGGACTTGGCTGCTCTGTAGGAGAAGGAGAGGCCTCTGCTGCAGTTGCTTGGATGTAGAAGCTCAGTCGATGGTTGATGCAGGGCAGCCCTAGGGTGTGGAAAGCCTTGTATGCGAGTGTGAGGATTTTGAATTGGCATCTCTTCTGGATGGTTAGCCAGTGGAGGTTCCTGAGGTGTGGGGCGATGCTTGAGAACTTGGGGAGGTTGAGGATGAGAATGGCTGTGGTGTTCTGAAGTAGCTGGGAGGACACTCCAGTGTAGAGACCGTTGCCATAGTCGAGGTGACTGGTGACCAGGGCATGCGTGACTGTCTTTCTGGTGTCGGTACAGGTCCATTTGAAGATTCGGCAGAGCTTAAGGAGGATATAGAAGCAGGAGGAGGTGACTGAGTTTACTTGTCAATTCATGGATAGTTTGCAGTCGAGGATGATGCCGAGGTTTTGAGCGTGGTCTGATGGAGAGGGCATTGATTCGAATTCTGCTGGCCACCAGCTGTGGTTCCACATGGAGGTGTCCTGTCTGAAGATCAGGACTTCCGTTTTGTCTGTGTTTAGTTTGAGACAGCTGTTTTCCATCCTTGTTTCTACATTGGTCATGGAGTTATGGAGGTTGGCGTTGGCATTGTATGGGTCTTCTGTGAGCGAGAGGATTGGTTGAGTGTCATGGGCATAAGAGACTATGTTGAGTCTATAGCATCTAACGACGATGTCTGTGAGGGGAGACATGTAGATGTTGAACAGGGTTGGGCTGAGGGAAAATCCTTGGGATACACCATTGCATTTTGGGCCACTGCACATTACCTGTATTCCCAGCTGTATGAGCCTCTCCATCTCAGTCAGATAGGCTCTCAGAGTCCAATGGAAAGCAGAGATAGGTAACGCTAGCCTTCCTCAAGCCATCAGTGTTTTTGGTCCCTGAGGTGGCTCAGAAGTAGTCCCAGTCCTTACACAACTAGACACGTGTTCTACCTTCCATCCCATAAGTAACATGATTCCTTTAGCAAACCATTTGACAATGATTTTCAGAAGCCAAGTAATTTATCGGTTTTATCCGTTCGCCAAGCTCCATGTCTGATTTATTACCTCCTTTTAAGCCTTTCTGTACCCTTCCACCTTCTTTAGCCCATTAGTTGTTTACCCCTCTCTTAGCTTTTTTCTGTTTTAGTGTTACTGAAAGCCGATGCACCCGGATAGAACAATAGTCCAGTTCTGGACTTTCACTGGACTGATGTACAACCAGGCCCAGACTGCCCATTTATTCCACTGGGCATTTTCCCAGTGGGCTGTGGCCACTGGAGGTTGGCTTTTCTGCTAGTGCCTCTGCGACTTTCTCCAGCTCTTCCAGGTATTTGCAGCAGACACAAAAGGTGCTTTAGATGAGAAGGATGAGAAAGAACCAGGGAGAGAAAGAAGAGTGGAGGAAGAGATTGGGCTAGTTTGATCATTTTTGCCAGGTCTGCTTTTGGTTCCCAGCCCTGTGCACCATATTGCAAAGGAATGTAACAGTCTTAGGGCCTGATTTAGATGTTGGCGGTAACGTCCAACCGTCAACCTTTCGACTGAAAACCCATCCTCCGCCATGATGGCCTGCCTGCTTTATTTAGATGTTGGGGTTGCCATAGCCGAAGGCCCACATTCAAACTGCCAACTCCACCAGTAAACACAACCTGCATTAGCACCAGAGAGGGAAAACTGGTTGCCAGCAGGACCCCAGTCACCCTTCCTGCTGTGCAGATTTGAATGTGACTTACCGAGAAGCAAAGAGTGGTGGTCCGACTTCCACTTCTGAGTTGAATGTAGTTGCGCTTGTGTGTGAGTTTATTTGTGAAGCTGAGTATGTAGCAGTGCTGTTTTTTGTGGTTGTATCGTGTGAGTGCAGTGTCAATGGTATGTGTGTGTGTTGTGTCATGGATGTATGTCAATGTGTGTTTTCAGCAAGTATGGGTTGTGTTGTGTTGGAATAGTAAAGAATAATAGTGTGCATGTGGTGTGCTGTGTAGTGTGTAGTGCAGGTGGACAACTATGGCTAAGGTACAGTCTATGTGTGTCCCTTACCTCTATTCTGTAGCCCCTGCCATTGTACAAAGTCCATTGAGTCCTATCACATCTCACTCTGTCAGCAATTTGTCGCCAGTTTTCTGCCTGTAGAGCTGTAATATCTAAATATGGCGGGCAGAACACTGTTGACGTGACAGTCTTCTCGTGTCCGCCGCTGACAGAAGTTGGCGTTAACACCGTCAATATCTAAATCATGCCCTTAGACTAAAGCAATAAGCTCCCATTGATAAGGATTTATCTACCAAGTATGAATCATGTATATACGAATTGTTAGAAAGTCAGCGATTTGCAAAACCACAGGATATGCGACCACAAATTAACTAATTGTGATGTAAGAATCCCTTTTGTGGGTCATAAACGCCTTTCCGACTAGCACAAACGTCAATTAGGAGGGGGAGTGGAAGGGGCAAACCTTCCAAATAGCAATTCCCAAAGCAACTCCCAAAGAGATTTGTCAACGGCTTATGACCTCGGTTGTGGTTGTAACCTATTAGTTAACAACATTCGATTTGAGGGGGTATCTGATTTGCAATGGGGAAGCTGTGATAGCTTCCCTTTTGGGAATTGTATCTGGTGGCCTCGGTGGGCATGGAGGACACAGGGATCAATTGAAGCAGACAGTGGTCCGTAGGAAGCATTTGGGAATGTGAAAAGTAGGGGAAGGGTGTACTATGCATGGCAGGCCAGCATCCTGGTGAGAAGGCTTTCACTAATAGCGATCTGGCCTATTAATTGATTCCTTAAACAAGTCAGTTTGGTACAGTCACTGAATGGGCATTTTGAGACCGATCTGTTAGTTCATAGTTTACACTGTAAAATGACAGACAGTTGTAAAGTTGATCTGCAGTTTGCACCCACTAATTACAATCTGTCTGTACATTCACCGGCCCCCTTCTTTGCTGCTTTCCTTTTCATCCTTGCCCTGTCATGTATTTTGGTTTGCATGCACCTTCTCATTCTCATTCCGTTTCGTCATTTTGTGTTTCTTCGGATGGGCAGCCCTTGCTGTTTTTTTTCCTCACATGCCAGATGCATTTGTACAGTTCGCTTCTGCACCAAGAAGTATTTTGTGGCACTACTGAAAGATAAGTTTATGTTTACTTAACTATGACCCTGCCCAAAGATATGAAGTCCGAGTAATGCAGAGATTACCGTAACGGTAATAACCGGGCTCAGGTTCAAGTTGTGTTTGACAGGTCAATCCTGCCAAAACTTACCACGGGGAAATACCTGATAAATACCACGACAGACTGAATTTAGTGAGGTAGGCTCCAATTTCGGCAGGGTATGTCTCATTTCCTAGTTTGAAGTGACATTAGGAGAAATTGTCAGACCCTGTAAATACCTTACTCTGCAATGTTGTCACGTACTCATACACTCAGGACACTCATGACACTCATGTGCCACTTGTGATCAGGGCCCAATTGCCACTTAAGCATCGACTCCCGGAAGGATGAAAGGTAGATTATAACATGTATACATAGAACCAGACAGTGATACCTGCAGCAAATGCATTAGTCCATTGAACAACCGGATCCAGCTCTGTTAATAGTTTTATCCCGATATGTTGTGTATTTTTTAACTTTTCTTGTATCACTTTTAGTTCTTAACAACCCACGACTGTTTGTTCTGGCCCCAAAGGCTGATGAGGAACCCTCATTAGAGGTGATATAGCATACCTTTTTTTTTTTTTACAGGAACACTATCTTGATTATTCAGATTAATCCACAGCAGTACAGAACCGAAGAAATAAATACATGTGAGAAAAGGAGAAACATGACAGGGAGACTGTGCAGCAGCTGGATTTATTCTTTGAAGTCAGCCAGCCTACCAGGAGCTGTACCTATTTGGCAACTACAGCTTCTTCTGTGCCCAGTGGAGGGATTCAATCACTGCAGACTCTGCCACCGTGAGTGTACGAGATGTTACTTCTATTGCAATCACCGTGACGGATGCCGCACTTTGTCACCAGGACTCAACTGCTCCAGGCTACCAATGTGATGAGAAGTCCAGAATCTGCAGCATGTTATACTACGACAATGGGAGTCCACCTCATAGTTAAGACGTGGCTCTGGTACCACCATGTGCAAAAAAGATATTCATTAGCATTAAGACACAATATATATATATATATATATATATATATATATATATATATATAAAATGAAGACCATTGTGTGTATATATATATATAGATATTAGAGTGTATAGAATGTAGCTATGTCATAAGAACAATCACAGCCTTGGCATAGCTAACGCTGCATAAGTACAATATAACATATGTATAGAATGTGTGATACATAATAATATATATGTACAGATATATATTTTTCACTGAAAAAAAGCAAAGGTTCAACTGACATTACAATTAGGTGTTGAAATAACATAAACACTAACATTTAACAAACAGAAATTCACAGTTTATAGTTTAATGAGCCAACAATGCACTGCTTATGACTTCACATATTATATCACTCATGATATGTTAAATGGCATCACCGATGACATCACCAGTGATATTTCAACCGACATCATTCATGACATCACTGATTACATTAGATATAACACTATAGTCATAGGAAGCAATGTGGTTCCATAGCATGAAAATTAACATGAGCCTTGGAGGCAAGTGTGATTCTGCGAGTTGAAAGTTATATCGTATATCGTTTATAAATCACAAAAGTTTGGGGAGCAAATATAATTCCATTGTTAAATAAGGTAAAAGCTGTGTGTACCTGTTGTGGCTTACAAAGGGGTATTTCTTAAGTTGGTTGGGGCTTAAAACCAAAGCATGTGCCAAAAAATCTCCGAGATAGGTCAAAGATTCTGTTGACAATAGATTACATGGCAGAAAATATAAAATATCTATAATACATGTAACTCTATGTAGGGAGGAGGTTTATTCGTTGAAAGTTTGAGGTATTGCTGATTCTTGAATAATGTAGAGTGTAGGGGTGTTCCTGCTTGGAGGTGGTTTATGTACACTGGAGTTGTAAGCATGGCTCTAAGGTTGCACACTATTGTGCCCATCTCAGGGATGCATGTAATATATTTTACTAACCTATGGAGGGATGCCCATAGGGTCTGACAGAAGGTCTCTTTTCAGTGGCAAATGTATACCTGTCAACCTCTCGACTAAATACTGTCCTGTGAAGTCTTTAATTAATGGGGTAATTCCATAAGGTGAATAGAAAATTGTCCACAGGTGTAACTTTTTCATTACTTCAAGTCCACAAACCTAATAGGATGGTGTTACAATGATTGCATGATGTCATCAATAATGCCATCAGTTATATAATTTGAGATGTCACCATTGAGGCCATCAATTATTTTATTCACCAAGTCATGAGTGATGTCATATGTGAAGTCGTAGGCAGTGCACAGCACAGACACAACTTATAGTTAGCTAAGTAAACTATAACTGGTTAATTTCTGTGTTTTTTCAGACCACAAAAGCAATTTACTAGTTACGGTATGTAATACAATCAATAACTTGCATCCACGCCATGCCGAGCTAAAGGCCACGAAAAATGAATAGCATGACTGTTGAGATCTCAGATGATGTCTTTGATGACATCAATGTCGACATCTCAAATGACATCATTGTTGACTACCGCCGGTGAGTTCATAGCAGATAAATGCTGCCTGATTGCCACTTGGGATGAGATTGAAAAAACACATGGCATCAGAAAACAAATACTTCTCTGGAGAGACTGACCAAGCTGATACAATCTGATTCATCTTTTGGTCACAGGCACGAGAACGCTAGATCCCTGCATGTAATTTTTTTTCCGCTCCATAAACCCTTCCACTCTCCAGAAAAAAAAGGTAAGCGATGATGCATGAAGGTGATAGATGTTTTGCTTTTTCTTCTGGTCCCTGCAAAACATGAATATCTGTAAAGATGCGACGTAGAGACTTGGTGTACTTCATCTGTATTTTATTCCATTAGTAAAAAGGAGACGCGCAGTGCTAGCAAACGAGCTAACCGCCCATCCCTCAATCCTCGCCGATCTCCACATTCTTGAATGCCTCTCCGTCATTCTCACATCCGCGAGAAGACATAGCGTGAGGCATTCAGGAATGAAGAAACCGTCACTACAATATCCTACTCTTTGTAAGTAGAAGGGATGCATCTATGCAGCAGTGGCTGCCGCAAATCTCAAGGGAAAGGGACTGGGGGGAAGGAGACAGGGAGGGAGAAGAGGGAAATAAAAATAATTAAAAAAATAAACTTACCTTTTCCTGCCGCCAACCACCTCGCTGCTCTTCAGATGATTTTGATGTCTCAGCAGTCCCTGGGACACCAGCACAGGCTCCACACGCAATCCTGGCACTGCTCTCATGCAATGACTAGCATGAGAGCAGCACCAGGATTAGTCTGAGTGGCTTGGTCTGCCGCTGAGACACTGCATGGGAGTCTATGCAGTTTCTCCAACCCGGCTGTGTAAGACAGTTTGGAGAAACCTAAGGGTGCATGTCAGTTTGGCTGGCCTGGGACTGACTCCTCTCCCCCTCCAACCCCTCCCATGGACCAGCCCCTCCCCTTCCTCCACCTGCTGGCTGAGCCAGCAGCTGAAATGTAAAACGATCACCTAACATTGTTTCATTTTTCAGCTCCTGGCTCTTCGCCAGGCTGGGCAACGCTCCTTCACCATTGCAAGGGAGCCGCCCCTGCTTCTTTGACATCAGAAATAATTCTATTCCACTGCCCCACTAATAACCCCTACCGTGTGTGATGTGGACAGCTTCGTTGTGCAAGCAGCATCCCTGCTTATGAGAAGAAAAACGGAATAGACCTAAGTAACATGGAACCTTGCAAGCATTGCAGTTCGGTGATAGGAATCCCACCTTGCCTGTATTAGTATTTTTAGAAAAAGACATACTTACACAAGAGCGAACTATTACATTGGCAGGCAGGCGTCTGCCATGTAGGTGGAGGTAAGGCCTACAACACCTGAGCCATTTCGAGACGCATATGAAAAAACACTAACTGATCTCATCAGGATGTTAATGTATGATAAGTTGCAGAATGGGAGAAATATCTGATGGCTTTAGGGCTAATATGGGCGTAGCGTGGAGATCAAAAAGTACCAGAAGTAGCACAGCAAAGGCTCTTTCAGGAAGAGAAAGGATTTATGGAAGTCCAGATGAGAATTGCTGTGGGACGAATATTTTGACTCTGACACAAAAAGAACTGCCATCTAGAGTGAAAAATATGAAACTGGGTGGCACTAAATGGTTTCTAGCTGGTAACTAGCTTCTTCTTGCACCCTTCCTACACACATGTGTTTGGAAGGGAAGAGACAACTGGCAATGTTTTGCAACCCGACCAAATAAATTGGGGAAATGCTCTCTCTTTGGTATCATAAGGAGGGCAAGGGGTTACTACGTCTGGAGGAAGTTGCCACACTCAAGATCCCAAATGTCTGATGCAAATTAAATAGCTTTATGTCTTTCTTTTATTGGAGGAACATCCTTGCATGCAAGATTTTGGAAAAATCTCAATTATATTGTATTGTACTGTAGTGCTATTTATATGCAGGACACAGAATATTTGTAATGTGGTTTCTGTGTTTTATGGAAAGCACAAAGAACACAACATAGTATGCTTTCAAGTATTCCAAGATTTAGCAAAAATTACATCGAAAAACTGGCTCGCTGTTGAACTATTTCTAATCTCAGCTTTAGAAAAAGGAGCAGGAGTTGATGATTAAGCAACGTTTAGGACCGTTTCCAGTATATCCAACCGTCGTGGAGATCTGACCTCAAATAGACTGAAGAAGATGTGGACATTCAGTAAAATGTGTAAATATGCAATAGGACGTGGAACAACTTAAGAACGTTTTTTTTTAACACTAGAACCTTATTGTTATGACCATAATCTACTCTTTACTCCTTGAAGGGGAAATCGATTACTCCTTGGTAATTTTGTCATAGTTCTGTGTTTCAGAGGCCTGGAGTCTACCAGCTCCAAAGGCAGGCAATATTTCTGGCCCCACAGCCAGCTAGTGACCGAGGCCTTCGTTACAAGTGTGCCAGAATGTAATGTTCGGAGACTGGATGGCCAGAAACTCGGTTTCCTGCTGTTATCCCTTCACCAAACTGAGCGATTACAATTTTTCTCTATGAGATTGGAACAAAGTGCTTCATAATCCAGGGCACTTTTGCTCCATGCCGGGGAGAAAAACGTTGGCACTTTCCACCTGCTCAAAGAAGGAAGAAAATGACAACAGGGCATGGTGTTGGGTGGTCAGATGGTCACGGCAGACTTCAGCCCCACCCTTACCGATATAGATAAGGTGAGTGTGTGTGTGTGGGGAGGGGGGGTGTTGGCATGTGCAGACACCCATAGTCCCTGCAGTATCGATGAATATCTGGGGTCTCCTGGCATGGAGTCGGGCAGTCTGAAGGTCACGGCAGACCTTAGCTGACCTGGAAGGGGCATTTACTTCCCCACCCTCCCTGATACGGGGGTCATGGGGAGCTGTGACATGTGATGCTTCCAAGAGTCCCTGCAGCATCAAAATGAATTCCGTTGTCTCTTGGTCCGGAGTTCCTCAGAGATAAAAAAAAATGAATTTCTGGTGTCAAAATGTCATCGTGAGTTATTGTTCTAGGTGAAACTGTGCCACTAGTCATGATGGTCTAAGTCACTGAGTATGCCACTATTTGACCCTCTCACATCAACTGTCAGGAATTTAGTTGGCCAGCTAACCATTTGATCGACCTCGAATCAAGATGATATTTTACACCTTTTATGCAACAAGGTGAATCTACCTCACTACCGCAGTCAGAAAGTAGGTTTCTCATAAATATCAGACAATTAACCTGCTGCCAACATGAAAGCCAGACAATGAAAAACAATGTCATATGGGAAAGCAATGACAAACTCAATAGTTTTCACTTTTGTACATTAGGAAGTAATGCTAAGGATTACAGTGCATTTCTTAAAACATGTATGGTATATTCAGGGCATACTGATTATAAGCTCTGAAAATTAAACATCATAGAGGTGATGTGTACAGTGCACATATTTGTGATAATGCATAGATGTCACAGGGCAAACATACCTCTTGGTGGGCAGCAAATGCAGAGAGAGATGGGCTTTGGGACTGTGAATTTAAGCCAGTGGCAGAGGGAACTGTGATTGTATGGCAGAAATCACACTGGCTGATGAATTAATTATAGATATCAAGGTATAACCAGAACATCCCAGGTTGCAATCTTGGAAGCAGTAACTCCTCTTCTTGGAGCTATCAAGGGACGAATATGAGACAGAAGCTGAGAGCGAACTGGAATGTAACATGTGCTCCGATGAACAATGAACAAATGGAGAAGGGGATTATATTGTGACTATTGAGGTATGCTATCAGAAGGCAGAAGAGGTGATATAGATACTTGTGAAACGTCGATCAAGTCAAATTCTCAAAGATAACATTCAGACACGCTGTGCTAAGTGAAGAATTGCTATGACCTACATGGCATAGGCTCCCACTCCTTCTGAGGTTAAATTATGTAGATAGTTTAGCCTGCTAAAGATGCGCCACCACCTTGGATGCTAGAGAATCACCTCAAACTAAATTCCTCAAAAATTGAAATAACCACCCATGGATCCTGGCTAATCTATAACGCTATGTCTTCATGGTATGAAGAAATGGGACAGCGATGACATCAAGTGATGTGAAAATACTTGGCATGATCGTGGACTCGAAAAAGTCACTTCAATCTCAAAAAAACAAAATGACAAGGGACTGTTTGGATATGATGAGAATCATGTATTGTATCTTTCCATTTCGCGGCCTTGCCTTTCAAACAGGATTCAGGAATAATTGACCCTAGTGATATCCTGTTTAGACTATGCAAACAAGCTCCTTGTAGGGCTGTCAAAAATGTAATCTTTAGGCTACAAGAATTCAGAAGGGAGCAGCCATTCAAGTCCTCAACCTAAGTAGATGGAACCATTTCATTCCTTCTCTCAAGCTCTCCACTGCTTATCACTGGCAAGAGGATATTCATCAAAGCCCTTTGTGTTGTACACTGGGCCAACCATGGGATGGGGCCAAAACTCTTGCAATCCTGCCCCACGTTATAAAGCCAAAGAAGCAACCTCAAATCAAGGATGGTTCCCAAACTGATAATCCCACTAATCAGAAAAGCCTGTCGAGAAGGAAATTCCTTCCACCAGCTTCGGAATATACTGCAAAAAGAACATGGGCTATCCACAACCATTGAAAGGAAGGGAAATAAAACCATGGCTCTTCAGGAATATAATATGTATTGCATTTCAGGACAGAATGTGTGAACAATTTCCATAAAGTGCTTGCAACTTCCCTCTACCCTCATATTTCTTTGCTCACAATACATGCATACAACATTAATACTCGCTACAGCACCAAGTCTAGGCCACACTCTCCAGGATTCATATAGCTCATCCATGTCCAGCACTAATAAATGCCACTTAACCCCTTCGCTGCCAGGCCTTTTCCCCTCAGGTGCCAAGCCTTTTTTGGTTATTTGGGGAAGTTTGCACTTAGGCCCTCATAACTTTTTGTCCACATGAGCTACCCACGCCAAATATGTGTCAATTTTTTCCAACATCCTAGGGATTCTAGAGGTACCCAGACTTTGTGGGTTCCCCTGAAGGAGACCAAGAAATTATCCAAAATACAGTGAAAATTTCGGGAAAAGGGCTGCAGAAGAAGGCTTGTGCTTTTTTTCCCCTGAAAATGGGATCAACAAAGAGTTTGCGGTGCTAAAATCACAATTTTCCCAGCTTTCAGGAACAGGCAGACTTGAATTAGAAAACCCAATTGTTAACCCAATTTTGGCATTTTACTGGGCCATACCCCATTTTTACAATTTTTTTTGCTTTCAGCCTCCTTCCACTTAGTGACAGAAATGGGTGTGAAAACAATGCTGGATCCCAGACAGCTAAACATTTCTGAAAAGTAGACAAAATTCTGAATTCAGAAAGGGGTAATTTGTGTAGATCCTACAAGTGTTTTCTACAGAAAATAACAGCTGAAATAAAAAACAATTGAAATAGAGGTGAAAAAAACAACAATTTTTCTCCACGTTTTACTCTGTAACTTTTTCCTGCGATGCCAGATGTTTGAAAGCAATATACCGTTACGTCTGCTGGTCTCTTCTGGTTGCGGAAACATATAGGGCTTGTAGGTTCATTTTGAACCCTAGGTACCCAGAGCCAATAAATGAGCTGCACCTTGCAATGGGTTTTCATTCTATACTGGGTATACAGCAATTCATTTGGTGAAATATAGTAAGTGAAAAATAGGTATCAAGAAAACCTTTGTATTTCCAAAAGGGGCACAAGATAAGGTGATGAAAAGCAGTGGTTATTTGCACATCTCTGTATTCCGGGGTGCCCATACTAGCATGTGAATTACAGGGCATTTCTCAAATAGACGTCTTTTTTACACAGTGTCTTACATTTGGAAGGAAAAAATGTAGAGAAAGACAAGGGACAATAACACTAGTTTTGCTATTCTGTGTTCCCCCAAGTCTCCTGATAAAAATGGTACCTCACTTGCATGGGTAGGCCTAATGCTCGTGACAGGAAACGCAACATGGACACATCACATTTTTACATTGAAATCTGGCATGTTTTTTAGCAAAGTGCCAAGCTGTAGATTTTGGCCTCTAGCTCAGCCGTCACCTAGGGAAACCTACCAAACCTGCACATTTCTGAAAACTAGACACCTAGGGGAATCCAAGGTGGGGTGACTTGTGGGGCTCTGACCAGGTTCTGTTACCCAGAATCCTTTGCAAACCTTTTTCCTCTCATTTCGGTGACAGAAAGTTCTGGAATCTGAGAGGAGCCACAAATTTCCTTCCACCCAGCGTTCCCCCAAGTCTCCCCATTAAAATGGTACCTCACTTGTGTGGTTAGACCTAGTGCTCGCGAAAGAAAATGCCCCAACACACTATCTGAACACATCAAAATTATCAGATACAACACTACGTGTTTTTGGGGGGGACACCTAAGTTTTTGGTCCTGGGCTCAACAGCCATCTAGGGAAACCTACCAAACCCAGACATTTCTGACAGCTAGACACCTGAGGGAGTCCAGGGAGGTGTGACTTGTGTGGATCCCCCAATGATTTCTTACCCAGAATGCTCAGCAAACCTCAAAATGTGGCCCAAAAAACACTTTTTCTACTCATTTCGATGACAGAAAGTTATGGAATCTGAGAGAAGCCACAAATTTCCTTCCACCCAGCATTCCCCAAGTCTCCCAATAAACATGGTACCTCACTTGTGTGGGTAGGCCTAGTGCCTGCAACAGGAAATCCCCCAAAACACAACATGGACACATCACATTTTCCCAAAGAAAACAGAGCAGTTTTTTGCAAAGTGCCTAGCTGTGAATTTTGGCCTCTAGCTCAGCCGGCACCTAGGGAAACCTAGCAAACCTGTGCATTTTTTAAAACTAGACACCTAGGGGAATCTAAGACGGGGTGACTTGTGGTGCTCTAACCGGGTTCTGTTACCCAGAATCCCTTGTAAACCTCAAAATTTGGCCAAAAATACACTTTTTCCTCTCATTTCGATGACAGAAAGTCCTGGAATCTGAGAGGAGCCATAAATTTCCTTCCACCCAGCGTTCCTCCAAGTCTCCTAATAAAAATGGTACCTTACTTGTGTGGGTAGGCCTAGCACCCGCGACAGGAATTGCCCCAAAACACAACGTGGACACATCACATTTTCCCAAAGAAAACAGAGCTGTTTTTTGCAAAGTGCCTAGCTGTGGATTTTGGCCTCTAGCTCAGCCGGCACCAAGGGAAACCTAGCAAACCTCTGTATTTTTTAAAACTAGACACCTGGGGGAATCCAAGATGGGGTGACGTGTGGGGCTCTGACCAGGTTCTGTTAACCAGAATCCTTTGCAAACCTCAAAATTTTACCCCAAAAACACTTTTTCCTCTCATTTCGGTGACTGAAAGTTCTGGAATCTGAGAGGAGCCACAAATTTCCTTCCAACCAGCATTCCCCAAGTCTCCCGATAAACATGGTACCTCACTTGTGTGGGTAGGCCTAGTGCCTGCAACAGGAAATCCCCCAAAACACAACATGGACACATCACATTTTCCCAAAGAAAACAGAGCTGTTTAAAGTGCCTAGCTGTGGATTTTGGCCTCTAGCTCAGCCGGCACCTAGGGAAACCTAGCAAACCTGTGCATTTTTTAAAACTAGACACCTAGGGGAATCTAAGATGGGGTGACTTGTGGGGCTCTAACCAGGTTCTGTTACCCAGAATCCCTTGTAAACCTCAAAATGTGGCCAAAAATACACTTTTTCCTCTCATTTCGATGACAGAAAGTTCTGGAATCTGAGAGGAGCCATAAATTTCCTTCCACCCAGCGTTCCTCCAAGTCTCCTAATAAAAATGGTACCTTACTTGTGTGGGTAGGCCTAGCACCCGCAGCAGGAATTGCCCCAAAACACAACGTGGACACATCACATTTTCCCAAAGAAAACAGAGCTGTTTTTTGCAAAGTGCCTAGCTGTGGATTTTGGCCTCTAGCTCAGCCGGCACCAAGGGAAACCTAGCAAACCTGTGCATTTTTGAAAACTAGACACCTGGGGGAATCCAAGATGGGGTGACTTGTGGGGCTCTGACCAGGTTCTGTTAACCAGAATCCTTTGCAAACCTCAAAATTTGGCCCAAAAAACACTTTCTCCTCTCATTTCGGTGACTGAAAGTTCTGGAATCTGAGAGGAGCCACAAATTTCCTTCCACCCAGCGTTCCCCCAAGTCTCCCGATAAAAATGGTACCTCACTTGTATGGTTAGGCCTAGTGCTCGCAAAAGGAGATGCCCCAAGTCACTATCTGGACACATCAAAATGATCAAATACAAAACTACCTGGTTTTGAGGGGGGGAGGGCACCTGTGTTTTTGGTCCTGGGCTCAGCAGCCATCTAGGGAAACCTACCAAACCCAGACATTTCTGATAACTAGACACCGGAGGGAGTCCATGGAGGTGTGACTTGTGTGGATCCCCCATTGATTTCTTACCCAGAATCCTCAGCGAACCTCAGATTTAGCTAACAAATCACTTTGTTCCCACATTTCTGTGTGGGATCACCACACCGGGATACATTTCCTACCACCCAACGTTCATCTCAGTCTCCCGGTAAAAATGATACTTCACTTGTGTAGGTGGGCCAAGTGCCTGTGACAAAGAATAGACAAAAACATGTTGAAATTGAGGGGGAACCAAAGCGGGTCCAAAAGGGCAGTTTGAAAAAAAAAATTTTTAGGCTGACAAGTGCAGCAGAATTTTTATCGGTATAGATGAGACAAAGTTGGGTGGTAGCAGATTCCAGAAGGTTCCATCACAAAAATGTGGGAAAAATGTGTGATTTACAGCAAAGTTGGAGATTTGCAGGGCTTTGTGGGTAAGAAAATGGTGCGGGGTGCATGTGAAGCACACCATCTTGGAATCAACCAGATGTTTAGTTTTCAGATGTGTCTGGGTCTTGTGGATATTTCTACATGGCAGCGTCCCAAAGTCAAAAAAGTGTAGGCCTCGCCATTCCAAGTGGGACGATTTGAGAGTTACCAAGCTCTCTTTGCCCACATGTATAACCAAAACCCAAAATAATCGATTGACTTCTTGCTTGCAGTGGGATAAGATGTTTTAGTGTGCGGGGGGAGAGCGGAAAGACTGTTACCCCCTTCAGTTGAGGTGGGGGCAGAACCAGGCCCATACTGGTTGGTAGTCACCACCCCAATATATATATATTTTTTATTCCATGCCATCTAGTAGACTTTCTGCCCCCCGGGGTGTGGATCGGGAGTAATTGCCCCATCTGCCCACTGGTGGGCAGAACAACTTTGGCCCCATTTATTTGGGGTGGGGGTATGGCAATACCCCCACCCTCTTATTTTGAAAAACATTCTTCCCTGGTCTCTGGTGGGCTTTCTGCCCCCCTTGGGGGCAGATGGGCCTTCCAAAAATAGGCTGATCTGCCCCCAAGGCGGGGCAGGTATGGCAAAAAGTAATGTGCCCCCATGGGGAGCGATCCTTGCCCAAGGGCCAGCCCCCCTAAACAAAACACACACATACACACACACCAATCTCTGGTGTCTAGTGGTTTCTGCCCCCCTTGGGGCAGATTGGCCTAACAAAAATAGGCTGACCTGCCCCCAAAGGGGGCAGAAATGGCTTAAATACAATTTGCCCCCCCCCAGGGGAGTGACCCTTACCTAGGGGGCCGCTCCCCATACATAAAAACATAAAGTAAATAAAAATATATATATACCCCTGGTGTCCAGAGGTTTCTGCCCCCCTCTGGAGGCAGGTCGGCCTAATTATATTGGGTTGATCTGCCTCCGGGGGGGGGGGGGCAGAAAAGGCCTAAAAATATATTGCCCCCCCTGGGGAGCCGCCCTTGCCCAAAGGGCCGCTCCCCTTATGTGTTAGTATAAAGAAAAAAAACAATCCCTGGTTTCTAGTGCTTTTGCCCACCCCTACGGGCAGATCGGCCTAATATAATTAGGCCGATCTGCCCCCAGGGGAGTGAGAAATGGCCTAAAAATATTTTGCCCACCCGGGGAGCGGCCCTTGGCCAAGGGACCGCTCCCCTTATGCGTAAGGATAATAAAAAAAAAACTCCCTGGTGTCTATTGGTTTCTGCCCCCCGGGGGCAGATTGGCCTAATTATATTAGGCTGATCTGCCCCCGGGGGGGGGCAGAAATGGCCTAAAAACAATTTGGCTACCCAGGAAGTGACTTTTGCCTAAGGGGTCGCTCCCCACACATAAATGGGAAAAAAAAATGTCCCTGCTGTCTAGGGGTTTTCTGCCCCCCGGGGTTAGATCGGGCAAATTATACTAGGCCATAATTGCCTAAAATGTATTTGGCCGCCTAGGAAGTGGCCCTTGCCCAAGAGGCCTCTTCCCTTATACGTAAGTATAATATAAAAAAAAATCTCTGGTGTCTAGTGGTTTCTGCCCCTCTTGGGGGCAGATAGGCTGAATCTGCCCCCAGGGGGGGGGGTGCAGAAATGGCCTAAAAACAATTTGGCCCACCCAGGGAGCGACCCTTGCTGAAGGGGTCGTTCCCTACACATAAATGGAAAAAAATAATAATTATCCCTCATGTCTAGGGGTTTTCTGCCCCCCTAACATAATTAGACTGATCTGCCCCCGGAGGGGCAGAAATTGCCTAAAAATTATTTGGCCCCCCTGAGGAGCGGCCCTTGCCCAAGGGGCCGCTCCCCTTATACGAAAGTATAATATAAAAAAAATCACCTGGTGTCTAGTGGTTTCTGCCCCCGGGGGGGCAGAATCGGCCTAAAAACAATTTGGTCCCCCAGGGAGCGACCCTTGCCGAAGGGGCTGCTCCCCTTATGTCCATTTCAAAGAAAGAATCCTTGTGTCTAGTGGGCATTTCTGCTGCCCGATTGCATTGCGAGCTGGCAGCAGAAATGCTTGCAGAGACATGAAAGGAAAGGAAAGGCCTTTCATGCCTCTGCTGGCCCCCTCCTCCCGAGTGGAAGAGAAATGCTGAGCATTTCTCTTCCGCAATCACGCTGGAAGCATGCTTCCAGCGCGATGGGAGGTGACCTCTCGCGTGCTGATGTCATCAGATGTCACTGGGCCGGGGTGGAAGCGGAAGCGATTCCCCTTCCAGCCCTGACCCTTTGGCCCTCGGTGGGGGAGTGCTAGCTCTTTCCCCGAGAGCCGGTATATGGACGTAATGGTTACGTCCATGGCGCCTGAGAGGCGCAGCCTTGGACGTAACTATTACGTCCATGGCTCTCAAGGGATTAAATCAACATGTTCTCTGATCCAGGCATTGGTGAAGCAGTATCCTACTCACTTGGCTGTCTGATTAGCGTTTAGTGGCCTTGGCTAGATGTAGGAAAGATCTAGAGCAGGGCTCTCCAATGGGTTAATCAGGGGCTATTGGTATCTATCAGGCTACTTCTGAGTAGCTTACACAGTGCACTGCTTCCTGTGAGGCCTGGCTGAAAATACATGACCAAGTAGCCCACACGCTTGTTGTTTCCATCTTTTGCTACTTTCTTTTTCTTCTCTTCTTTCCATCTTTCTATGTTTTGTTAGTACTTTTTTTGTCTGCTTCCTTTTGCTCTCCTTTCTCAAATTTTTTTTCTCCTGTTTCTCCCCACTTTGTTTCCATTCTCCTTCTTTCTTCTTTCATTCTCATAAATTTTTCTCCTTTGCCTCCCTTCTGACTTTCCTTCTCATTTTCTTTGTCTTTCCTTCACTTTTTTCTTTCCTTTTCTCTTCTACTTTTCTATCTTTTCTCTCTGTTCTCTTCCTTTGTTACTTTCTTTTTTCACCTCTTTCATTCTCTCCTGCCTCTTTGCCTTACCCTCATTTCATGATTTTCTCTTTTGTTCACTTTGTTTTTCCTTTCTTTTTACCTTTGTTTCTAGAGTTATACCTACTTGCTCTCCTTCCCTATTTCCTTCTCTCTTTTTCTTTATCGCTTTTTGTATCAGTCTTACCCTTTTGTACCTCTTTCTTTCTCTTGTCTGTCTTCCTCTCATCTCACTTCCTCCTCTGTTTCTTTCTTTTACTTTTTGCTTTCCTCCTTTATTGGTTCTTCTTTGTTTAGCTTCTGTTTCTTTTTCTCCTCCACGCATGTTGCATCTGTACATAGTTTAGGTCTTGATTCTCTTGCATTCCGTACTCTTGCAGAAGCGAGGAGAAAGGCCCAATGTCACTACTTATTACCAGATCACCCACTTTGGTTATCCCTATCAGCTCCAAATCCCCTCAGATTTCATAGTTCAGGAATCCAGCGCCCCTCACATAGCGGCATTTCTTTAGAGGGTTTACCATATCACCCAATAGATTTCATAGCTCTATCCCAGGCTGCTATCGCTACCCGAGTGGCTGAAAAGGAGAAGTTGAGTCCCCTGACTTCCATATAGCTAGCGAAGACAAGACCTTGATTCCCATTGTTACCATCCCAGTCTAAATGCTGAGTGATCTAGTGAAATATAAACCAGTCGTTAACATTAATGAGGTGGGACGGCTCCTCTAATAAGCACGCACATCTGGCAGAGCTATTCCGCCATTATATTGATTACATTGCAGAGTTTTTAGGACTATTCTAGGGTGTTTACCATCCCACAACAAGGTTCGCATATCTCCTTCTATTGTGGTGAAGGCCTCCACAGGATCAGATAGTATGTATTCTGCAGAGCATAAAGTAGCTTAGGTTATGGCACCATCTTAAACATGGCTGCTCTCCCTAGCAATGTGAGAGGCAGTCCCAGCAAACTCTTCATACCCTCCTAGGAGGTTCGCACCACTCTCTTGAGATTACGTTCAAAGCATGTCTCCTTTCGTAGTGTCATAAATATGCCCAGGTATTTAAACCCAAGGGTGGTGTTTGGCAGACTATGGGGAAAAGGAGTTATCTCATTCTCACTCTGCAGAAGGTAACATACCAACTTGTCCCAATTAATGCCATAGCCTGAAGTGCTCCTGTAGTTTTCAACCAGCGGGAAAAGCAGGAAGAAGGACAGGGAGGGCACTGTGATATAAAGATGGATGTCATCCACATAACATGTGATCTTCTCCTCAAAGGCGGTCTCACCCGAGATATGAAAATCCCAGATCCCGGGGTGGTCACTGCCCTACATGCCAGTGATTCTAAAGTGAGGACAAACATGACAGGGAACAGGGGGCAACCCTGCCTCGTACCCCTAATTATTGGAAACTCCAATTAAATCATCCTGTTCACTCTTGCGGAGGCTACTGGGTACAGCAGTTAAACCCATTTCCTAGAGCGGGGCCAAACCCAAATTTCACCAGTGTCTGTTCAAGGACAGGCCAATGCACAGCATCAAATGCTTTTTCAGTGTCTAATGATAGTAAGACCTGTGGCTCCATTAGGTCTTTTACTTCCATTAACCAAGTATGCATGTGTCTAAGATTATATCTTGTGGACCAACTGGACATAAATCCAAACTGGTCAAGGTGTATCAGTGGTGCAATAACTTGTATAAGTCTAGTGGCTACGATGGTGACGAGTATTTTCTGATCAGCCTCCGAAAACATGTTTAAAAGATGGTGTCTTACCAGATCCATGTATCACTTGTAGAATTTCATTGGGACCCAGGGTCTTATTGAAATCGAGCTTAGCCATGGCGGCTAGTACTTCCGCCAGTGTTATCTCCATCTCAAGAGTTTCTCCAGCCTCTTCATCCAGTACAGGAGTCATGATCAACTCTTAATAAGATGCTATCTCGGGTGGTGCCTGCAGTGGTTTGGCTCTAAAGTGGTCCCCACAATAGTGAGTGAAGGCACCAACAATTGCATCATCAGATTCCACAATTGCCCCTCAGGCCCACTTAGCTTCTAGTTCTTTCCTTCCAACCAGGCCAGAAGTTTTCCGGCCTTACCACCCACATTATACAACTTGTGTAAGTTCACTATCATTTGATTTTTGGCTGTTTCTTGTGCCAGGGGTTGATATTCTTCCCTCATCAGTGCTGGTCATCTAAGGAAAGGGGTGTCATGCTCTGGTCCCAAAGTTTTCTCAAGCTCCAGCAGTTGACCCTCCAGTTGTTCCAGGGAAAGGTCCACATCTGTGCTGGCCTTGCTCCCTTCCAACACCACATTAGCGTCATTTTTTTATGCCAATGTGACGTTGGAAGGGGAAAAACGCGGTGCCAGTTTTATAAAGTGGCGCAATGCAAGCACCACTTGTAACCCCAAGCATTGCGCCACTTTCCAACTCCTTGCGCCACATTATGCCCCTGCACCATGAATAATGTATGCAAGGGGGTTGTTCTTGTGCTAGGGTGGCCATAAAAATGGCACAAAGAAATCTATGAGATTCCTTTGTGCCATTTTTTTGGCATTTTTTAATGCCTGCTAAGTGCAGGCGTTAAACAGAGACTCCTATTGATTACAATGGGCATCTGGGTGCTTTGCTGGATTAGCATCATCATTTTTTATGCTAATCCAGCGTAAACATTTTTGAAGCTTAAATATGGTGCTACCATGGTGGCGTTAGGGGGCACTAAGGGGCACAAGAAAAGTGGTGCTGCACTAGGTGCAGCGCTACATTTCATAAATCGGCCCCCCACTATCTTCTTTCTTTTCTGGGCAATCAGATTTTGGGCCCTGTCTTGCAGAAGTGTTTTGTAGGCCTCCTACAGCACTATTTTGGATGTGACTGAATTCTCATTTTCTCTAATGTAGAGTTCAGTTTCTACCCTGAGTCCAACTGTTACCCTCAATCTTGTAAGTCCCAGGTGTTTAATTTCCAGCCTGTCCTACCCCTAGCCCCTCTGCCCAGTCTCACTAACAAGGGTGAATAATCAGACAGGCCTCAGACACGATAGTCAGCCTGCTGTATTGTACTCCCTTCCCCCACTGGGGCGAGGATATAATCTAAGCAAGAAAATACTCTGCGGGCCCCAGAGAAGTAAGAGACATGGGGGTCATGGGGGTGAGCCCATCTCCAAAGATCTGTAAGGCCCAAGGCATCCGTAAAATGTGAGAGCTCGGTCGGGTGGGTAGTGAAGCCCGCAGAGCTTGTCCTATCTTGAGGTGCCATGTCATAATTGAAAGTGAGGAGTCTGCTTCTAACAGAATCCTAGCCAATTTCTCTAGAGTGGGGGCCTGTTGCCGGAGGGTGCATATACACTAATCAGTGTAACATCCGTCTGTCTCCAAAGCCCTTTTACATATCTTCCGAGTGGATCTATCCAAAGTTTTGTGATTGTAAAGGCTGGGTTCTTTCTGATATGAATAGCCACTCCCCTGGACCCAGATGTTTATTCCGAGTGTGCAAGTGTCATATAGTCTCTGATCCAAAAAAATCTACACTGCGTCTTATTAAGATGTCTTTCCTGCAAGAATACCACAAACAGTTTAATTCATTTTATATATTGGGCCACTAGTCCCCTCTTGACCTTGCCCCAAGGCCTGCTCTGATTCCTTATGGTCAATAAATTGGCACGTAAGAGGTATTCAAGTTGGAGATGAGTCACCACAATCTTAGTCATCCTTAATTGATTCATCATAGACAGCAGCGACTAAAGTATGCAGTCAAAACAAGAGGATCAAAAGGGTAACACGATTCTTTAAATTAATGAGATGAGACCATATTGTTCCAGTCTCCATATGGGACCTGTCATGTTGCCTTTCTGATGCTATTTGTAACATATTAGGCTTGAAGTGAAAGTGGATCCTTGAACTGTTTTCACAGCTCCCGTCCTGGTTTATTTAGCCTTTTCTTATGTTAATGTCGTTTTTTGATTTCCAGAAGCTCCATCTGAGAGGGTGGCCTGCCTGGTAGGAGTGGAGCAGTTGGGCTCCAGTTTGTTTCGGTTGGCCCTCCTTGTCCTCGGCGTCTACTGCGCGGAAGATGCGTGGTGGGCACACAAGCAAGCCCGTCTGCACCTGTCCACGCTTGGACAGCGCTAGGGGCTAGGACCCCTGCTTGTGTAACGTCAGACCCCAAGTGCTACACGGCTAAAGAGATTTTGTCCCTTGCCCCCACTAAGAGGAGTGATTTTCTACACATGATGGCTATCTGTATGGGAAACCTTGTATGCTGTAAGACAACCTGTCATTCGGACACCTAAGGGAATGGAGAAACACTCTACCTTCTATGCGGCTCAATGCTTTGCCCTAAATTGGCACTCCCTGCCGAAGCATAAGGCTGAAATATTCAATTTCCCCATAGATCATCAGCCAAATGTGCTCTTTTTCTCTGAAACTTGGTTAGGCCGAGTCGGTTCCTGATATTCTACACGGATACGCGCTAGCGAGGCCGGACAGATAGTCGCATTGAGGAGGAGGGGTTGCACTTATTTTCAACCAATCTCTTCCTTGCACCTTAGTGGAAATTAAGATTTAGGGCAGCAAGGCTGCCTTTTTTACTTTAACCCTTTCTTGTAACTTTACCTTGGTGGGCGTTTAAATCTATCGCCCACCGGGCTCATCTCTAGAGTTTATAACTGCCTTTTGCAGATATTGTCCCCTTTTTTGCTCTTCACCATTCTAATTTTGTTATCTTAGGCGACCTCAATCTGCATTTTAAGGACTCCATGTGTCATATGGCTGCTTTACTTGTGTATAACCTAGCAGCTGTCCATTTTGCACAGCTGGTACATAGCCTGATACATAGGTTTGGACATATCTTGGATACGATTGTTACCAGCCCTACTTGTGTGAGTGTTGCCCCCACACCTGTGGTATGGTTGGACCACTTTGCCTCTCCTTTTTCAATTACAAAGGCCTCTCTTCTGCCATCTCTATTTAGAAGTCGACAGTATAAAATGCGGAAGTGGGCTAAGGTCACATCAGACTCCTTTACGGAGGCGCTGATGGGCCTCCCGCCCCATTCTTAGTGATTGTGTTAAAACAGGGAATGCTCAACTAGACAACTTGATTTTCGAGCCATTGAATGGTCTTGCACCAATGACTACGCATACTGCTGCACATTCCAAACCCTCGGTGGAATGGTTTAATGAAGAACTGCTGGCACTTAAAAAAGATTTGTAAGTGGCTTGAGCGTCAGTGGCACAGAAATTATTGTGCTACAGAAAGCCAATTACCTTAAGGCCCTGAAGGACTATCACCAATGGATCAGAGTATCCCGGAGTCAGTACTATGCACTGAAAATTGAGCTGGCTCAGAACTGTTCACAGAATGTTGCCTAGTAAAATCCTTATTCTCCCTGCAGCGCGTTTCAGCTCACAATGATGCTTCACTAGATAACTGTAACCGGATCACCCAATTCTTCTCTGATAAAGGGAGTTATTCTAACTTTGGAGGAGTGTTAATCCGTCCCAAAAGTGACGGTAAAGTGACGGATATACCACCAGCCGTATTACGAGTTCCATAGGATATAATGGACTCGTAATACGGCTGGTGGTAAATCCGTCACTTTTCCGTCACTTTTGGGACGGATTAACACCTCCTCCAAAGTTAGAATAACCCTCAAAGTGTCCAAGATCTATGCCACTTTTCATCAGGAATTCCGAGAAATTGGCTGTCTTGAATTATGGTTCACCTTTTCCGATTGGGGGTGAGGGCCTTACCAGGTTTAAGACATTGTCTCTGACTGATTTGCAGATGGTGGATCCCAAGGTCAAACCAGGTGCACTGACAGACCCTGCCCTACCCATGATTCTGGAGTGGGGGATAACGATTGGAGTAACCAGGTGCTCTGCAAATTTGTAACATAATATAACATAAAACTGATATAAGAAGCGCCTGGCATTTGCAATTAAGTTGAACATGAAAGAGTACTAAGCAGGGACTAATTTCTGATAACCATAGAATTCATAAATACGAGGGAATTCAGCCACTAAATGAAGAATATCTGTTTTGTTTTGTACATCAAAAGTAAACAGAAGGAAACATTTTCCACCGGTTGAGTTTAAGTAGGTCATAAAGCATTAAAGGGAACAGAAATGTTGTAAAATGTAATTAGCGAAGATTAAATGTGTTTGCAGTGTATAACTAATAGGAAAGCATAAAAATCAAAGGCGGACAGCTTCCTTTCTGCATGTGACTACAGCCATCAGACAGAAGCCAGTGGTCTCATGGCCTGCTACACGCCCCACAGATGATCCTGTCAAGATGTGCCACCGTAATGTGGTCTCTCTATGGACAATTTCAGCTGTCTTTTGGAGACAGTGTTTCATACATTACTGCACGGGATGGGCTTTAGGTCACGCTTGCTCGTGGTGGGAAGGCGTTATCTTTTATCTCAGTTTCCTGCTCCTTACTGGACGGCTTTCATGCCTACTCTTCGCCTTTGGAACATTTCTTTTTTTACCGTTGCTTTTGATTTGCTGAGTTGTATCCTTCCACTGTAGACGTATCCTTTCACCGCCATCTTCATGGAACAAGTTTTCTTATACATATCATTTAGCTCCCCATGGGAATGCATGTTAAAGGCCTTGCTCTCTGCTGAAAGAGAGCTCTCTCTCTCTTTCCACACTTCCCTCGTTTCTGCGTCTTCCAATCATCCATGTCCTGTTTCTTTTTCTTGGTCTGTTTTTAAAAAACAGATTTTAGCATGCCAGTACACTTTCCCTCGCTTCCTGAACTCCTTTCCTCTCTGTTTTCCACCCCCAAATCATGTCACTTTTGTTCTTCAATTCAGGCACTCAGTATTGCTGGGACTCGGTATACTGTTCTCTAACTTCACCTTCCTTCATCTGCTTCTCTCTTTGTCTTTGAACTCCTCTCCTTTTTTCTATGTTCCCTAAACCCTCTCCTACCACCAAACATTCTCTGCTATTGGCTTTGCCAATTATGCAATCTTGAAAACTGCACTGGCATTGACAAAGCCAACAATGGCACCCAACTAACATTAAAGTATAGAAAATGGAAAATCTTACTTTTTTACTTTCAAAATGGCGATCACATTGCATCAATACACAACAAGACAGCTGTTTTGAAGGTATAGAAAATTGTATTTTGATATCTTTAAGTGACAGGAAGCTGAGGCCTCCTTTAAAGGATGGAAATAATGTGACATATTTTCAAAATGGCCCCTAATTTGTGCCACCTAACACGTTAAAAGTATGAAAACAGTGTTTCTATACTCTCACGATGGTCGCCTTGTTTTGTCATGGAATGTTGCACGAAGTTGGTGGATTTCAAAAGCATCCAGCATTGACAAAACCAAGAATAGCGAACAAAAATCATTAGGAAAGCAAGACTGCTCGGCGTTGTCAATGTTTGTGTATATTGTGTGTTCTGTACCTCTAAGGATTAGTGTTGGCAACAGCAGCACAATGCCAAACAAGTTGAGGTATCGGTAGAATTTGTTGTTTTGCTTAATTTCTGTAATGAGGCGAGAGAGACATAAAATATTTTACACTGTGGTCTGAAGCTATGTGACGATTTCCATCAAATAAAAAATAAAAGGTTGGCTTTTTATCTTTAAAAATAAAAATATTCACTGAGAAAAATTGTTTTGAGTATACCAGTAAGGCTGTGACCATGAGTAAACCGGTGTCTGGCAATGTTAACAAAGGCTATAGATACATTTTGAAAACTGTGAAGTGGTGGGACAAGGAGTGATCTTCATAAGATGAATCTATGTTAGTTGTCAATTAGCTTTAGCTGTAATTTGGGTGATTTTCTATCCTCTACTTCCCTGAGCTATCCTGTTACACTTCAGACAGGCTTAAGGAAGGGATACCCTCTAAACCTTTGCACTTTGCTCTAGGAATGAAACATTCATAGCATCACGTCAATCACATGGTTGGACCACCATTTGATAACTTTCCAACATAAAACTCCACAAATCAACACACCCCACAACTACTTACACACATGCACCTACCAGCCTTGAAGCAAACTCAATTTTGATGACTTAGAAACACAACTAACAGCCAACACAGATCTAGATACAATTAATTCTGTGCCAAAACTTTGAGTGGCTACAGGAAGCTTTTGATATCCTAATACCACTCAGACAAACTAAACACAGCAAAAGAAAACCAACTCCTTGGAGAAGAACAGAACTTAAAAAGAAAAAGCAACAAATCAGAAAGTTGCAGCAGGCCTGGCTCAAAACAAACAGTCAAGACAAACTGCAGATACACAAACTTAACAGAATATTCAAATCATCAATCAAAAAAGCTAAAAAAAGGTACTTCTCAGACAGAATTCAAAATGCTAAATCTGCAACCAAAGAATTTTATAAAATTCTCAATGAATTTCAAAAACCTACATGTATGGAAGGAAGTCATCCCGCTACTCAAGATTTCACAAACAAACTGCCAACTTATTACACAACCGAGGCAGACACATTGGACCCCTATTTAAAACAGAAGAAAACCATCAACACAAACCCCTTTCTTAAAATATCCACTAAGAAGAAACCAACCCAGGCTCTACAGTCCTTCAAAAATATATCCCAAGGTGAATTTATGGATTCGGTCAAAGCAAGCAGACCTTCCGGTTGCCCGTCTGATCCTTGTCCACCACACATCCTCAAGAACATTCTTTTATCTGCTTCTGCTGCCACACCTGTAAGAAGAATCATCAACAACTCTTTAACTACAGGAACTTTTCCTGTAGACCTGAAAAAGGCATACATATGTCCGTTATTAAAGAAAACAAACCTAGACCCACAAGACCCCAACAACTACAGACCAATCACAACTGGACCTTTCCTGGGCAAACTGATAGAAAGAGCAGCATTCGCCCAGGTGTCACAATTCATTGAAGACAATTCTATACTTTCAGACTGTCAAACTGGATTCCACCCAGGAAGAGGCACTGAATCAGCACTCATAGCAATCTGGGTTGATCTTAAAAACATAGTCGACCGCAATGGAGTTGCTGCACTACTTCTCTTGGACCTCTCTGCTGCCTTTTACACGGTTGACCATGACACCCTAATTCAAAGACTCCACTAAGCCGGCATAGAAGGGACTGCTCTCGACTGGATTACATCCTAGCTTCAAAAAAGATCTAATATCATCTATTCTCCCCCCTTCTCGTCCAAACCCTACATAACAAAGGCAGGGGTCCCCAAGGATCAATCATCTCACCTTTGCTTTTCAACATCTACATGATATCATTACCAGAACTGATCAATGATTTCCTTCTCACATGCTACAACTATGCAGATGATACACAAATACTACTTAAATTAGAATGCTCCAAAAACATAGAAAACTCAGAAAACTTCAGTTCCCTCAGAGCCGTTGATAAGTGGATGACCTGGAGCCATCTCAAACTAAATGCCTCCAAAACAGAAATACTCATATGTGGTGACTGGAAATGTTATGATCCACTGTGCGCCTGGCCTGACGATCTCGGACCACCTACTCAATTATCCAAGGAAGTTAAGAACCTTGGAATCACCATGGACTCCAAGTTAACTATGAATGCCCAAGTGGACAAATTAGCACAAACAAGCTTCATCACCTTGAAGACTCTACGACGCATCTTCCCCCACCTCGGTTTTCCACACAAGGTGCAAGCTACTATCTCTCTTGTACTATCCAAACTGGATTATGCCAATGGCCTCTACCATGGATCATCTCTATTATGAAAAAACGACAACGTTTTCAGAAAACTGCAGCCAGGCTACTATTACATGTAAAGCCACAAGCCCACATCTCCCCCGCCTTGAGAGCACTACACTGGTTACCCGTTGCCAGAAGATGCACCTTCAAGCTGCTTTGTATCACCCACAAAGCTATACGTGGAACAGGACCGCTTTTTAATCAGAAACAAAATAACCAAACACATTCAACAAAGAAACCTCTGCTCAATATTGTCAACCCGCCTTAGAACGCCACCATACAAGAAAAAGACTATAGGTGGTACATTCTTCTCCATTCAAGCAGCCAAACTATGTAATTCATTACCCCCAGCTATAAGAGCCACAGATAACTATCTTGTCTTCAGAAAACTACTCAAGAGTTGGCTCTTTCCTTCATAACAGGCATATTCAAACAGCTAAGGACTGCATATGCCTATGTTGATAAATATTTTTTTCTGATTATTTGTCTATTCTAGTTATATATAGCTCTTTAGAAAATATGTATCACTACTATGTCACAACAATAAACTACACACACACTCTTTAAACCTGTTTAACTAATGTATATTTACTCATGGTTTTAAATATGTATATATATGTACATATATGTGTGTGCATTCATGTGTGTGTGTGTGCGTGTGTGTCTGTATATATATATGTGTGTGTGTGTGTGCGTGTACGTTATTCTATGCTTAACATGTTCATTGGTCATTGCATAACTCCTAGATAAGTTGTTATACTAGATACTTATGAATCCCTGCTCTCATTTTATATCACACTTATCTACCCATCGCCATATGTCATGTCTCTATCAATCCATCCTCCATTCCCACTCGGACTCATCCCAAATCCATTCTACTACTTTCATCTCCTAAATAACTCTGCCTATGCTCTTACCCCCTCTTCCACATCTAACTCACCCAAACTTAACTTTACTACCATGATTTCCCAAACAACCCTACTATATTCCCCCTCATTTATCTCACCCTGCGACTATAATCTCCCTAACCCTTTCCACAGACTCTTCCCTCCTCCATCCCCCCTTTACTCATCCCAAGCCTAAATCCTATTACCATAAACTCCCAATTAACACTTCTGGATTCTTCCCTTCTCCTCCCCTCCATTACACCAGTCAATCTAACTAACAAACTCACATATCTGCGGCTCAAATTAACTTATAATAATACTAAAACTGTACTCATATTTCCCTATACTAATCCACCACTAATTCCTTTTGGGTTCCGGAGAAGCGTGCTACTCGCCAAAAAGCGCTTTGATGCCTCGTCAGGGGTAGTAAGCGCTATATAAATACTTTTACAATACAATACAATACAATTGTACATCTGTCTTCTAGAACAGTCACTTCTTTCATAGCTTCGCACAATGTGACACAACTTATTTTCTACCTTCTTAATATTAAAGAAACAAAGCAGCAAGTCCCTCAGTGCACGCAGCCTTTTCACTCATTAAGTAAGCATCCTTCGCTGTTATAACAACAAAGCAAACTGGCCCACCAAACAGTTCACATGAAGCACTTAAATATCACACCCACGAAATTATGTTAAAAAGCTATGAACATCACGAGTGTGTGGGAATGAATTGACAGCATGTAGGTGGTTGGCTCAATGAACGAGCTGGTACTTAAAATAATCCCCAGTGAACGTCCCGACCTGGAGTAGGTCGGCCTTGGAAGGCTGTATGCTCCAAAGTGCGATTTTGGAGCTACATATTGCATAACGTGGTACCTCCAGGGGAGTGTGGATGACGAGGGATTGCACCCCGAGGGCAGATGAAAACAAATGCCACTCCATGCAGTGAGTGAATAACAACAAATATTTATTACACTACGGAGAGAAAAGTAAGTGTGATATACCCAAAGTAATTCGGAAACAATACTGTAAACATAAAAAATGCATATAGGAACTGTAAACGTGCCTGGCCCTGAACGTCAGCAAAGTGGTGCCCCATTGGAAGTAAAGTACGTCTGTTCCAAAACTCTTTCCCCATTCAATGCACTCTGTAAAGGTATACATAATGGAAGGACTCTTCACTTGATTGTAGACAGCTGGTGTGGTGTTCTTTAAGTATTTTCAGTCTGTTGCAGAAGCAGCATAAAAATGGGGGCTAGAGGCTGAACAGGGTGGAAACTGGCCGCACCCCTCCAGGACTCAAACACACCAATGTGTGGCACTCTGGCTGACAGACAGCTGAGGCCACTCCACAGCTGAAGATTATCAAGACTTTGGCGGTGTCAAAAAAAGTCTTAATCGTGCAATAAACCCCCACTGGTTGAAGGCTGGGGGACAGGCTTATAACACGGTCATTCGACTACACAGACAAGGCAGCCTCCCAGTAAATAATGAAATTTGCTGAATATGAACTTTCAATTTCCTGAGAACTAACAATTCTTATGAACTTCAGTTTTGAATTGATGATCTTCTACCATTCCCATGAAGTAAATAGCTCAAACCTAATAAATGTAAACAATATTCTTTTGGGGGCATAATCTTACAACTGAGTCCCAATGTCGGACTGGCGTGTGGGGTAATTAGGCAGTGCCTGATGGACTAGCCTGACAGACCAGTGTGGGAGCCCTTTTTTAGCAGTTTGCGGGCCAGTTTTATGGCCAGGTGGACCTTTTTTATTATTGATTTCCCTGATATTACCACAAGCGTTGCCTGCAGCAAGCATGAATCCATTCACTTTCCCACACGCTCGACCCCAACTTCTCTGCCAGCAGCCACGTCACCTTCAGCCACACCACCGAACTCCACTGTGCCGATCACCGTTGCATCCACTTCACTTTCAAGAAACCCACCATGCACCACCACCGCAATGGATCCCTCGCCACAGCTGGAACAAGGTCACCAACGACCAGCTCATCTCCGCCCGAGCCCGAGCCCCACCAGCCGACACCACCGACACAGCTGCCAGGCAATGGATCGACGACTGTGCCAACGCTCTCGCCCCGATCAAGAAACCCTCCTACAACCGCACCGTCAGAAAGGCCACCTAGTTCACCACTATCCTCCAGACCTCCAAACAGACATGCTGAAAACCCGAGAAGAAGTGGAGCCAAGAACAGACACCGGCCACCCACACGGCCCTCAAGAACGCCAATCTGCAGGCACCACCTGCTCATCTGGACCACCAAGAGATCCTCCTTCAAGGAATGCATCGACAACAACGCGCACAACAGCAAAGAGCTATTCAACATCGTGAAGGAACTCTCCAACCCCAGGTCCAGCACCAACGACATCCCACTTTCGCAAGACCTCTGTGACTCCCTAGCCACCTTCTTTCACCGCAAGATCGCAGACATCCACGACAGCTTCCACACCAAGACCCCGCCGGCAGTCGCCAACACCTCAGACTCACCGCTCCCCAGCCACACCAACCTCCTGCCCTACTGGACCCACGTCAATGACGATGGTACCACCAAAGTAATGAACACCATTCACTCCTGCTCACCATCCGACCGTTGCCCGCACCACCTCTTCAACAAAGCAAGCTCCATCGGCCCCCAACTCCGGCTGATCATCAACAGCTCCTTAGAGACCTCCACCTTGTCCGGAAAGCTGAAAGTACGCTGAGATCAACGCCTTACTTAAAAAAAAACAAGGTGGACCCAAAGGACCTCAAGAGCTACCGGCCCATCTCCCTGCTCTCGTTCCCGGCGAAGGTCATCAAGAAGATCGTCAACAGGCAACAGACCCACTTCCTTGAGGAAAACAACACTCCGGACCTGTCCCAATCCAGTTTTCGCAGCAACCACAGCACCGAGACAGCCCTCATTGCCGCTACCGACAACATCAGGACCCTGCTGGACAAAGGCAAAACCGCAGCCTTCATCCTCCTGGACCTCTCGGCCGCCTTTGACACGTCTGCCACCACACCCTACGTACGTAACTCCACAACGCAGGGACCGTGACAAATCCCTGGACTGGATCACCTCCTTCCTCACTGGCAGAACCCAGAGAGTCCGCCTCCTTCCTTTCCGATATGAAGCCACCAAGACCATCTGCGGCGGACCCCAAAGATCTTCCCTCAGCTCGACCCTCTTCACCGTCTACATGTCACCGCTCGCCAACATCGTCCGATCTTACAACCTCAACATCGACTCATATGCCAACGACACCCAGCTGATTCTCTCCCTCACCAACGACCCCGCCACCGCCAAAACCAACCTCTATGAAGGAATGACGGCCGTCCCCAACTGGATGAAGAACAGTCGCCTAAAACTGAACTCGGACAAGACAGAGGTCCTCATCCTCGGCTCCACCCCCTCCACCTGGGACAACTCCTGGTGGCCGACCACACTGGAAGTCGCACCGTCGCCCATCAACCACGCACGCAACCTGGGATTCCTCCTAGACTCATCGGACTCCATGACCCAACAATTCAACGCCATCTCATCCTCCTGCTTCAACACCCTCCGCATGCTCCGCAAGATCTACAGGTGGATCCCCACCGAAACCAGAAGTTCGGTCACCCAGGCCCTCGTCAGCTGCAGACTGCACTACGGCAACGCTCTCTACGCGGGAACCACAGCCAATCTCCAGAAAAGACTGCAACGCATACAGAACGCCTTTGCACGCCTCATCATCGACATCCCCCGCCGCAGCCACATCACAGCCCACCTGAGATTCCTAGACTGGCTCCCCGTTAACAAGAGGATCACCTTCAAGCTTCTCACCCACGCCCACAAAGCACTCCACAATGCCGAACCAGCATACCTCAATGAACGACTCACCTTCTACACCCCGAACCAACAGCTCCGCTCCACTGCCCTCACCCCCATTCCACGCATCTACAGGACAACAACCGGTGGCAGGTCATTCTCCTACCTCACCGCCAAGACCTGGAACACCCTCCCCATCCACTTACGGCAGACCAAGGACCTGCTGACCTTCAGGAGACACCTCATAACCTGGCTGTTCGAGCAGTAGCAGCTCCCCCCCCCAAAGCACCTTGAGACCCTTGCATGTGTGTAGCACTCTCTACAAATATACTGATTGATTGATTGATACCTTGAAAAATACCTATACAGTGTGTGTTCACAAGTTCAAAAGTGGCCTGACTCTTTTTTAGCTATCTGATTTGCTAATAGGGACACTTTTCTTTTGGTGCCTTGACCTATTTTTTTGTCCCTGTTCGGCCACCTTCCCTGGGGGGAAGCTAATCCTCCCTCAGAAATCTTTACCTGCCTGGTCTTATCTGACAGTTCATAGAGTCCCTAATTTGAGGAGGTAAAAAGTAAAGAACTTTTTGTGTTTTCTCTGTAGCAAGATCACCAGTTGAGTGATGGTCAGATATTAAGGTAATCAGGCACTGCAGGTGCAACCTGGATGGAAAGATTGAATAGTTAGTGACCTGCCTAGAGGGACAGAGAGAGTAGAGGAGGTGTCAACTTCATACTGATGTTGAGCCTACTCCTTCTTCAGGCTCCTCCCACATAAAATGAAAATGTCAGGAACCTGGGAAGAACACAAATACAAAAAGCAGCAGCCAGATACCAGGTCCTCTCCTCATCAACAGCTACTTAAAAGAGCCCTGCACCCATTCAAAGGATTCCTAATGTGCCCTGCTTTCTTCAGGACGAATGAAAAGCCATCCATCCAATTCCTTAGGGGGAAATAACCCACTCACCAATGTATGCTGTGCTCTTCTCAGAAAAAAACTCCCTTCTACTCAGACTGTCAAAACGATGTCACTGATACCACTTGCCTCCGGAGACAACTAGGAGTTTGTCCCTAGCATCTTTTCTTACCTATGGAAGGGTCTGGTAAATCAACAAAGCGTGCATGAGGCTCATCCTGTTTCTACAGATAGTTCTTAGCAATGGAGTAAATTAGTTAAGCCTGCCTAAGCACCTGTTCTAAAGGACTGCACAAAACCGCTCATTGGAGCAAACAAAGCAAAATTGCGACCTATGCTGGTGAGGTAGCTATTAATGGAGAAAATCCCTTTAATTCTTCTTTCAAATTCAAGACCACCGGGGCACACCTGGGACACTCGGGCACACCTGCGAATCTAAAGCCTCACCCACCATGGACCAGAAAGGGAATAATACCCTCACACTTGAATTTACTTCCACCATACATACCATTAAACATCTACATGTACTGAGATACATGGGCCTAGCTATTTGCTTTCTGGTGGCACTTCAGCCTCCACTGCTGAGTGAATGCCTCTCCTGTTCTTTCCATTGCAAACCTGCTTAGCTGAGGCAGGCCCCACTGATCCACAGTGATGAAAGAAGACAGTCTTCTATTATGTCACTCAGGCAGGTTATTGGTTATGTGTGACCTGACGTCTTGCTGTAGAAGTTGCTGTTAGGCCTTCGTGGCAGGTTGCGGGGTGGCTTAGGCACAATAAACAATCAGGAATTTGGTCAAGGCTCAAAATGATGATAAAGGACTGGTTCCAATATATGAAACATCAAGGCAGAAGGTAACATCTAAACTGACGAATAAACAAGAGAAGCTGTAAAGGCAATAAGTTATTGATATCTTGCTCTCTTTTCACTGTCAACATTGACATCACTTCTTGATGAACCTTGATCCTGAAAGTGACCTTTTCTCCCATCTTGGATTGTGCTCTTATTAAAACCAATGAAAGAATCCACAATCTTGAAATCATGGTGAGAACGCATTAAGATTGTGTGTCACTCAAAGAAGAGGGCACACAAGTGACTATTTGTCTTTGTGTGTGTCTGCTGGGAAGAAATTCTACCCACCTGTTGCCAAACACTCATGCAATTGCTTTCACACCTAGTCTGTTGTACATCTCATAACTTGGTCCCCTGGGTCAGGGTTCTGCAAAATCGGTCCTCGAGAGATAGGTCCATGCCAGGTTTTTAGCATATCCACATTTAGAAAAAAGATGTTTCAGAAATCTACATGTTTCTAAATGTGGATATGTAAAAATCTGGCATGGACCTTGCTCTCCAGGACCGACTTTGCAGAACCCTGCCCTGGGTGTATGTAGTTGTCTGACTGACAGGTGAGTTTGTAGAATGAGACAGTGGTGTCCTTTGGGTTAACGCCCAAGAAATGATGAGGAAGACCAGAGGTGATAAGTGTCCACATGGTACTGGCCAGTAAATCTTGATGAGGGTTACCCCCACCAGCGAGGTCTGGGATCATGACTTTTCGAGAAACTGAGCACCTTGCCGTGTTACATGCCCACATTTGCATTTGCATTCTGTCTGCCACAGTGAAATATCCTGTACATGAAAAGTAATGGCATGTCATTCCACAACACCCATGCTTGTTATTGTCTGAGGAAATAACCTCCGGGCCAAGATGAGTGTAACTGATGGTAGCACAATCGTACTGAAATCTAACCATGAAATAACCATGAAAGATGAGTCACCATGGCTGAAATCAAGATTATGGGATCCATAGTGTGAGAGGGAGTTAATAACTTGAGCTATTTAATTTTTGGTCCTGACATTAATGTTGAAGAGTGGGACAGGATACTCAAAGCATATGAGAGCAGTAAAAAAGGGAATATATCTTGAAATGAAGATGCCAACATCTACAGTGGTGTAATAAGGGCGCAAGGGGCCTGGCACATGCAAGATCAATGATCCCACCTACTGCTCTTTAGGTAGTAAAATATAACAATAATCAGAATTCAGTGTGTCCTTCAGGAATCTGGGATCCGGGGCCACTGCACATGGTGCACCGTTGACAGCTACGCCCTTGAACACCTATGACAAAATCAGGTCCAACCTGAAAGACGCATCATTCTTTACACACGCAAAAATTATGTGCTAACCATGGACGATATGAAGGACTGGTTGAAGACTGAGAATTTGACAAGTGTTGGAATGAGGATTTCCTGTTATCCCAGGTTACATAACTCGGTGCAAGTCATTACCACATTTCAGCAAACAGCACCAAAAGCAGCGATTAATCGTAGACATACTAAGGGGGATATTTAAAAGCCCCTAGCACCTCCTTGCACTTCCCTTGTGTCATTTTTTTTATGCTTAGCGGTGTCAAGGAGGCATTTTCCCTGTGCCAGATTTACAAAGTGGCACAATGCAAGTATTGCACCAATTTGTAACTCATTGCGCCACATTAGGCCTGCGCCAGTGTAGGAGGCCTAGAAAAATGATGCAGTGAAATTTATGAGATTTTACTGCACCATTTTCCTGTCATTTTTAGGCCTTAAAGTGACACTCCCATTGTTTCCAATGGGCCTCCCCACACATTGCTGGACCAGCTCCGTAATTTTTGGCACCACAATAGCGTAAAAATAACTGATGCTATTGTGCTAACGTGCGCCAAGGTGCACTGTATTGTAAATACGGCGCTATTATGGTGACGTTGGGGTGTAGAAGAAAAGTGGTGCATCATAGCTGATGTTTCACTTTCATGTAAATATACCCTTAAGATTGGGAGAGCCACACAGACAGCTGACATGCATGTAGAGGTCGATTCCAAAAGCATGAATCTGCATCTTTTCACTATCTGCCAAGTAAAAGACATATCAAGCTCGAATGAGGAAACAGGTAAACAAGCCAAAGTACTTCGCCTAAAAACCGTAAACCAACGAAGTTCAACATTTTATAAATGTGTAATTTATAATAATAAGCACAATGTAATAGCAATATAACACGTGTATATTCAACTTCATAAGTGCCTAATTGTTTAATTTCTAATATTAAAATTGTGAAATGTTTGTAAAGTTTTAAAAACACCAACAAAAAATATTAAAACAAAAAATACATTGCAAACGCAAACCAATTTCACGCTGAGTGTTAATTTGTGCTGGTGGTTGCAGGTGGGACCAACATGACGTATTTTTGGGGACGGGCACTTATTTCTCCGCAACAGACTTTGACTCAGGTAGAGTGTGAGAAAACAGGGCTGATTGCAGAGGCCCCATAACTTTTTGCCCCCATTTTCCTCTTTTTGCTGGTGTTTTCCTGACTTTGATGGTGCCCTGGGTACTGCTAACCAGTCCCAGGGCATGTGCTCTGTGTAAAATGGATATGCAAATTAGGCTAATTATAATTGGCTAAGTTAACCTACCTATAAGTCCCTAGTATATGGTAGGGCATGTAGGTTTAGGGACCACAGCATAGGTGGTGCACACCTAGGTGCATTGCTGAGGTGCCCAGTGTCATTTTAAAAGCAAGCCTGCCTTGCTGGCTGCTTTTAAATTAAAGTTATATGCAAATTCGACTTTGGAATTAAAGGTACTTCCAAAGTCTTAAACTACCTTATTTTTACATATAAGTCACCCCTAAGGTGTGCCCTATGTGCCCCTAGGGCTGGGTGCCATGTAACTATAAGCAGGGACTTTATAAAAATAGATTTATAAGCCCTGGTGAGGTAAAAACAGCCAAATTCGTTTTTCCCTCATTGAAGTAAATGGCCTTCATAGGCTAGAATGGGCAGACTTTATTTTAAATGTTAAAGTCTCCTTAAATGTTACATACCAAGAATTTGGTATCAAATTGATTGTTGTAATAAATCCCACAACTTCCAGTTGTTGGATTTAATATAATTTGTCCAGGTAAAAAGTTTAGACTTTACCTAAAAAGTTGCCAATTTCAGCTCTGCATTGTTTTTGCTGCTGTGCTCTGATTGGCCAGCCTGCAGCAGCTTCTGCCAGGCTGCCTTGATTAGGTGTGAAGTGGCCTGGCTTCACACAAAGGAATGTGCTTGGGGGAGAGAATCTCCCCTCAGCAGATGGTGAGGCAGGAAGGGGGAGGGCTGCCAAACTGGTCTTCAAAGGCAGAGAAGGACATTTGCAGCACCCAGCAACACCCCCACATCCTGCAACCCCAGACAATTAGGTGCCCCCTTGATTAGATTAGGAGAAGGCAGGAGAGGGGTGTGTTTATGATTTTTAGCCACACCAGTGGGTGGGCTCAGCCAGATGTTACCTCCAAAAATCAGATTCATCCATGTTGGATTTTTAGAGACTGTTGCCTTCTGGGATGGATTTTTGCCACACTTCCCAGGAAGTGGTCATCACAGGGGGACGACCCTGTCCCTGATTGGAGAACCAGGGCCCCCCTGCTTTTCACCCAGGAGCAAGGATAAAACTGGCAGACCTGCACCCACGCCTCAGATCCCCTCCAGAATTCAACAAGAAAGGAACTAAAGAAGAAGAAGGACTGCCCTGCTGGACCCCTGGCCTGCACCTGGAACCTGCACTCAGAAGGACTGCACCAGCTGCACACTTGGGCTTCACCACAAGAAGGACTTTGCCTGGCTTCAACTGGTTCAAGGAGGGACTCCCTGTTTGCTACAGGTGAAAAATTGCTAACCAGAGTCCCCTGCACCAACTCCTGAAGAAAGCGACCAGCTGACCACTGTCCAGTGGCCAAAAAGGAGTTTGCGCCAGGTGCATTCTGGGAGTTGAAGTCCGCACCCCCCAAGGACCATCACAGAACTTCTGGACCCTTGGGGTGCGCTGTGGACCCCAAAAGAACCTTAAAAGAACATCTGGGTGAAGCCCCAGAAGTTTGGAAAAGATTTGAGAATTTTTGGAAAAAAGCTCCAGAGAGGGACCGATCCGCCGCGGAAATTCTAGCCGGCTTGCCTCAACCGCGACCCGGCCTGACTTCGTGGTTCGTCCCGGTAAAGAAAAACATCCAAAAAAGAGACTAAGTCCGAACGTAAAAAGTTGACCGGGACCTCCCAGCCATCGTATCCGAGAAGGGCTCCATGGACGTCGGATCAAGATCCAGGTTTACCCCGGTCGAAGGATTTTCATCTCGAAAAAACGACTAAGTCCGAAGGTAAAAGTCTCCACCGAGGAAACCCACATCGCGTATCCGTACAAGGGCTCCAGGAGGTCGGATTCAACTGGCAGGTTCGTCCCGGTGAAGAAAAACTTCAAAATAAAGACTAAGTCAGAAGGTAACTTTTTAACCGAGGCCTCCCGCGACCTGCAGCCGAGCAGGGCTCCATCGCGGTCGGCCTGAAAGTTTGACTTTGCCCCGGTCGAGGTGCAACCAGATGACCCGATTGGCGCTTTTTGTTTCTAAGTGCTAGAAAAGTAATAATTCTTTAAAAATTCATATCTCCGGTTCCCCTGAACCGATTTTAATCGTTTTTGTGTCATTTTAAAGATAAAAATATAAACTATTTTTATAAATTGGTTTTGGATTTTTAAACTGTTTCCTGTGTTTTATTTAATTACTGTTTTGTGATATTTGAATGCTTTACACTTTGTCTCCTAAGTTAAGCCTTGATGCTCGTTGCCAAGCTACCAAGGGTTGAGCTGGGATTAATTTACTGAGACCTAACTGTACCTATGTGCAGGTTAGTGGCTTGTTGCTAGGTGTAGGTACCTACCTGCCCTACCAATAACCCATTTTCCAACATAAATGGAAGCAGCAACGGGATCCTGTACTTGTGTTCAATATCACGTTACAGTTTTAGGTAAAACAAATTAAAAATCCTTTAAATTGTCCTAGTGCAAAAATTGTTTTTAATTTTTAATTTGGATTAATTTCAATTATTGAATTTTTGTAATTTTTCTAAATTCTTGTTTCCAATTTTTGCAAAAAGTTTTTGTTGACACAAAACTAGGGAACCATGGAGCTTGATCTGGCTAGCCTACCCACACTGACAGTAGTCCAGCTTAGGGGGTTGTGTATTGAAAGAGGGTTGCCTGCAACCACTGATCTCAGGAAGCAAATCCTGATCACATCCCTGACAGCATGGGCTGAGGCCCAAGAGGTAGAGTCAGAAGAAGCTCCAGAGGAGGGAGAAAGAAGGGAGGATGCAAGCTCTAACCACTCAGGGGAGGGAAGGCATCTGAGCCCAAGTGAGGATGAGGAAGAACGGTCCTCAGTAAACACAGTCACTAGGGGCAGATCCAAAGCTAGTGGTGGGAAGGGGGTCCTTTCAGGAGGAGAGAACCCATCCATCAGAGAAAGAGAGCTGGAGGCCCAGCTAGCATACATAGCTTTGGAAGCAGAGAAGCTGGCCCTAGAAAATAAAAAGTGGGCATACAAAGAGAAAAGAGATGGAAGCAGCGATAAAGAAGCTGAGGTGTCCATGGGTGGGGGAGTTTGCCCCAGATTACCCAAGGGGGTAGTTCCTGCCTATGTAGAGGGGGATGACATAGATAAGTGGCTGGGGGCCTTTGAGAGGGCACTCCAAATGAGAAGGGTTAGGCCTCAATACTGGGGTTCCCTTTTGTGGGAGTTGGTCCCCAACTCAGGGAGGGATAGGCTTCTGACCTTAAGGGGGGAGGCGGCAGATTCATACCCTAGTATGAAGAGGTGCTTAGCCAAGAAGTTTGGTCTGACCCCAGAGCAATATAGAATGAAGTTCAGGGACACCCAGAAGGTCAGTACCCAGTCTTGGGTTGACTTTGTGGACATTTCACTAAAGGCACTAGAGGGCTGGATTATTGGTAACAAAGTAGATACTTATGAGGGGTTATACAATCTGATCATGAGAGAGCACATCTTGACCAATTGTACCCAAGAAAGGTTACACCAGCATCTAGTGGACTCTAAGCAGACCAACCCTAGAGAGCTAGGGGAGGCAGCTGATAAGTGGTTGAGAACCAGGGTGGTTGTCAAGTCCCAGGGGGGAGACTCCAAGAAGGGGGGGACAGGTCCCCAAAAACCTAAGGAGGGAGGTGGTAAGCCCACCACAGAGACTCCCTCTGTACCCCAGAACCCTAAGAAGGAGGAGAGTAAATCCCACTCCCACTCTGACAAGCAGAGACAGGGAGACCCAGGGTTAAAAAAACTCTTGGACAGTAGGGCTTGCTTTGACTGTCAGCAGACAGGTCACTTCAGAGGAGATGCAGCCTGTCCAAGGAAGGTGGTTAGCACTGGGCTGTCCAGTGTAGCCATAGAGGAGGATTCCTCAGATGATGAAGTCCTCCTAGCATTGTGCTGGGAGACAGGACCAGATGGTAAGCTGGTGATCCCTGAGGGTGGGAGTAGGCACTTCCACCACATTCAAGTGAATGGGATTCCTACCACTGGCCTGAGGGACACCTGTGTCAGTTACACTATAGTGAGTGACCGGTTAGTGACCCCAGACATGTATGTCCCAGGAAAGACAAAGAAAGTCAGGATAGCCACAGGGGAGGTCACCTCCAAACCTGTAGCCATAGTGCCCCTAGAGAGGGAGGGTATCCTTGACTGGATTAGGGTGGTAGTCAGTGCTGACCTTCCCCTAGATTGTATCCTGGGCAATGACCTCCCAGAGGTGAGTCTGGTCACAGATGGGGTGGTTGCCCAGGGCGCCCCCCCCAACCCAAAGTCCTGGGGAGTCAGTCCCTACAGTTAGGAGACAGGGGTCCCCAAGAAAAGGAAAGAAGAAAAGGAAGGGTAGGCCACTCTTAAAGAGAGTTCCAGGGAGCCAAGGGCCTTCTGCCCCAGTAGGGGGGGAGCCCAGAGTTGGCACTGGTGAGGCCTCACCTGACCCCAAGGAAGTCCTGAGTAGTCAGGCAGCTGTCCAGATGCAAGGTGTTGCCCCTGCACTGACAGAAGGGAGAGTGGAAGGAGGGTGTCTGCCACAGGAGGTGGTAGCCCCCCACTCTAGACAGCAAGAGGGGTGCCAGGACCCCAAAGATGCCCCTAAAGCAGCTCAGCCACCTGTCAGTGGAGAGCTTAGGGTGTGGTTCTGGGTACTGACAGCTGTCAGTAGCCTCTGCTGGGTGCTAGCCTTCCTGGCAGCAATGTACTTGGCCTGGGAGGCATACCCCAAGGCCAATAGCAAAGTAGGCCCCCTGACCCTGTTGGTCATGGTGGGGTTGCTCAAGTGTTGGGTGACCTCTTTGGGTAAGCTAGGTGTTGCCCTAGCAAAGTTTGGAGTGGGGGAGGTGGGCACCTCACTACCCAAGTTGGCAGAGAGAAAGGAGGAAGACCCCCCTAGAGGAAAGTTTCAGTTTGAGTTGGGTCCTTTTACTGTTGGGATGGCTTCACTACCCATAGGGAGTGACCCTGACAGGAGGATATAAGGCAGAGTAGGCCCTGCAAAGGGACAGCCAGTTTTCTTCACTGTCTTCCTCGCCTAACAAGCCAGGAAGACTCTCCCAGGGTTGGGCTGAGTCTCCTGGGCGTGTGGGCTGGGGGGGGGGGGTTGTGTGAGAAAACAGGGCTGATTGCAGAGGCCCCATAACTTTTTGCCCCCATTTTCCTCTTTTTGCTGGTGTTTTCCTGACTTTGATGGTGCCCTGGGTACTGCTAACCAGTCCCAGGGCCTGTGCTCTGTGTAAAATGGATATGCAAATTAGGCTAATTATAATTGGCTAAGTTAACCTACCTATAAGTCCCTAGTATATGGTAGGGCATGTAGGTTTAGGGACCACAGCATAGGTGGTGCACACCTAGGTGCATTGCTGAGGTGCCCAGTGTCATTTTAAAAGCAAGCCTGCCTTGCTGGCTGCTTTTAAATTAAAGTTATATGCAAATTCGACTTTGGAATTAAAGGTACTTCCAAAGTCTTAAACTACCTTATTTTTTACATATAAGTCACCCCTAAGGTGTGCCCTATGTGCCCCTAGGGCTGGGTGCCATGTAACTATAAGCAGGGACTTTATAAAAATAGATTTATAAGCCCTGGTGAGGTAAAAACAGCCAAATTCGTTTTTCCCTCATTGAAGTAAATGGCCTTCATAGGCTAGAATGGGCAGACTTTATTTTAAATTTTAAAGTCTCCTTAAATGTTACATACCAAGAATTTGGTATCAAATTGATTGTTGTAATAAATCCCACAACTTCCAGTTGTTGGATTTAATATAACTTGTCCAGGTAAAAAGTTTAGACTTTACCTAAAAAGTTGCCAATTTCAGCTCTGCATTGTTTTTGCTGCTGTGCTCTGATTGGCCAGCCTGCAGCAGCTTCTGCCAGGCTGCCTTGATTAGGTGTGAAGTGGCCTGGCTTCACACAAAGGAATGTGCTTGGGGGAGAGAATCTCCCCTCAGCAGATGGTGAGGCAGGAAGGGGGGGGCTGCCAAACTGGTCTTCAAAGGCAGAGAAGGACATTTGCAGCACCCAGCAACACCCCCACATCCTGCAACCCCAGACAATTAGGTGCCCCCTTGATTAGATTAGGAGAGGGCAGGAGAGGGGTGTGTTTATGATTTTTAGCCACACCAGTGGGTGGGCTCAGCCAGATGTAACCTCCAAAAATCAGATTCATCCATGTTGGATTTTTAGAGACTGTTGCCTTCTGGGATGGATTTTTGCCACACTTCCCAGGAAGTGGTCATCACAGGGGGACGACCCTGTCCCTGATTGGAGAACCAGGGCCCCCCTGCTTTTCACCCAGGAGCAAGGATAAAACTGGCAGACCTGCACCCACGCCTCAGATCCCCTCCAGAATTCAACAAGAAAGGAACTAAAGAAGAAGAAGGACTGCCCTGCTGGACCCCTGGCCTGCACCTGGAACCTGCACTCAGAAGGACTGCACCAGCTGCACACTTGGGCTTCACCACAAGAAGGACTTTGCCTGGCTTCAACTGGTTCAAGGAGGGACTCCCTGTTTGCTACAGGTGAAAAATTGCTAACCAGAGTCCCCTGCACCAACTCCTGAAGAAAGCGACCAGCTGACCACTGTCCAGTGGCCAAAAAGGAGTTTGCGCCAGGTGCATTCTGGGAGTTGAAGTCCGCACCCCCCAAGGACCATCATAGAACTTCTGGACCCTTGGGGTGAGCTGTGGACCCCAAAAGAACCTTAAAAGAACATCTGGGTGAAGCCCCAGAAGTTTGGAAAAGATTTGAGAATTTTTGGAAAAAAGCTCCAGAGAGGGACCGACCCGCCGCGGAAATTCTAGCCGGCTTGCCTCAACCGCGACCCGGCCTGACTTCGTGGTTCGTCCCGGTAAAGAAAAACATCCAAAAAAGAGACTAAGTCCGAACGTAAAAAGTTGACCGGGACCTCCCAGCCATCGTATCCGAGAAGGGCTCCATGGACGTCGGATCAAGATCCAGGTTTACCCCGGTCGAAGGATTTTCATCTCGAAAAAACGACTAAGTCCGAAGGTAAAAGTCTCCACCGAGGAAACCCACATCGCGTATCCGGACAAGGGCTCCAGGAGGTCGGATTCAACTGGCAGGTTCGTCCCGGTGAAGAAAAACTTCAAAATAAAGACTAAGTCAGAAGGTAACTTTTTAACCGAGGCCTCCCGCGACCTGTAGCCGAGCAGGGCTCCATCACGGTCGGCCTGAAAGTTTGACTTTGCCCCGGTCGAGGTGCAACCAGATGACCCGATTGGCGCTTTTTGTTTCTAAGCGCTAGAAAAGTAATAATTCTTTAAAAATTCATATCTCCGGTTCCCCTGAACCGATTTTAATCGTTTTTGTGTCATTTTAAAGATAAAAATATAAACTATTTTTATAAATTGGTTTTGGATTTTTAAACTGTTTCCTGTGTTTTATTTAATTACCGTTTCGTGATATTTGAATGCTTTACACTTTGTCTCCTAAGTTAAGCCTTGACGCTCGTTGCCAAGCTACCAAGGGTTGAGCTGGGATTAATTTACTGAGACCTAACTGTACCTATGTGGAGGTTAGTGGCTTGTTGCTAGGTGTAGGTACCTACCTGCCCTACCAATAACCCATTTTCCAACATAGAGAAAAAATACAATATGGAAAAAGGAGAGATGGTAGGATATCAGGGCTAAAGAAAGAAAGCAGTGATGATAAAGAACCTATAAAGTGAGATAAAAGGGGCAGAGAGACTCGGTGTGGATTAAAGAGGCTGATATGGAATCAAGATAATGCCTCCTTGGTAGGGGGCACAACCTGCTTTTGATAGTGCTGGCCACTGGCTTCTGAAGGAAACTTTGGGCATCAGTACTTCTTTTAAAAATTAAGCACTGGGTTGCAGATTCAACTTTAAGAATGAAGGTGAATCCCCTATCACTGGACAGCTGTGCTGACAGTGGGATCACATATATAGCATGTGCTTTTCAGTGAAAATTGCATCCTCCAGCATACACTGGAGTTTGCAACCATAGTCCTCCAAGCACAGTTGATTCAAATCAAAGCACGTCCTGCCTAACTCTTCTCTGATGTCAAGTGCGACAAATGAAGGACTTGTAGTACTCACTTTATGCTATTGAAGACCATATTTTAAACATACTGGTTGATACATAGAAAGTCCCATTATTTAACTACAGCAGACTGATGGCTTTTGAGATGACTTTGTCTTAAGGCGAGGACCACTGGAATAATGCAAAACTGTAGTGTTTCTCACACAAATATGGTTTTGCTATATTTGCCACATAATCCATCTTCTGCGCCATAATCAGCAGATTACAAAAATGTTGTTTCTAGCTCAAACAGATCAAAAGTTACTAAAAACGTTTTACCAGGTGTTCTGCACAATGGAATTCCCCTTGCAATAGTTGACTGGTCATCATTCAGTTGCCTATTTCTGCATTTGTTTGTTAAACAGGTATTAATGAGATTAAATATTTGTCCAGCCCGGCTGACCATGAGTAAAAATGTCACAAAATGCATTATACCACATAATACGCCTTTTTGTTCATGCATAATTAAACTCTGACACATTTTCCTCTTTTATTGCATAATTCAAGTAGACCTGCTTAAGACAAAGCACCAAGGTATCCAGAAATAATAAATTGACACCATAAAACACTCAGATCTACTTGCATTGCTAAGACATATCCATCCACTGTAAAACTTACGTTTACATGACTCTGAAGTCAAAGAGCCTTCATTATCTGGATGACACTGGACGTCTTCTCAGCTTCTTCCTTTCCTTGAAAATGGGATTATCACATCAATGTTGCCTTTTTCCTAAGTTTCATTGGCTAATGAACCAAGAGGCGTATTCTTAAACTCCCCCAAACCCCTAGTTAAACTAAAAAGGCACTGGTTAAAAATTGACATTGAACAGTTATTTAACCCAATTAGTCTATACTATTAGGAAATTAGGAAATATCATACAACATTCTGATATGAGTGGAAATGGAAGTTCCCTACATAGCAAGTTAGAATTAAACCAATTTCGGGATCATCACAATGGGTTTCAACCATCGTCCCTTTCTAAAGAGAAATTTATTGAGCAAATAAGGCTTTGAATAGACATCAGACAACCCAATACCCTTTATTGAAGGACTGACACATTCTCATTCATTAAGCTTTGTGCACCAATTTAATTGTGGTCACACATTCTTAGTGTTGGTCTTCAAAATAGAATACCACAAACTTGAAACTCAAGAGGTTTCTGGCACCTAAAACATTTGCCACTCTACTAAAAGTGTATCAGTGCAAAAGTGTAAGCTTTGGAGTGTGTTCAACTGCTGATATTTTTACCAGAACTCCATTGAGTGATACAAGATGGACCTAGCTGCATACATTAGAGTGATGATATCCTGGTCCATGGTACAATGTGGGCTTAACATAATAATATATTACTTACAGTCTGCACTGTAATGATACACACTAGCTTCTTGGAGAAAATTTGAGTTTCACACTATATCACTGAAATTGATATGGCATACCCTGCCACAGGAAAGGCCCTCAGCACTACCTGACCCTTAGAAATGTCATGGCAAGTAAATCATCTGTAAGGATGGTGAACTGCTACTTCAATAAGTGACCAGCTACAAAATCACAAACAACAAGGACAGTGTTTTACCTGAACTGAAGACCATCAGTCTGCTTTCTATTTCATAGGTTTGCCACAAACAGCAAGCATTGGCAAAGCCAGTAGCTCTCGCCTTTGGGATCTCTTGGCTTTGCAAAGATTTTAGCAATATGTAATTGTATACGCATTGCATATTTTCGGTAAATAATACTCTGAATTTGATAAAATGTTTAACCTCTCTTTGCTTTAGCGCAATTTTGTATTGTAATTGACTTTAATAAGTATTGGTAAAGTCAAGAGGTCTCAGCTCTAAAAGACTGAGCTGTTGGGTTTTCCAATGTTTGTATGGTATATGTGAGCTGAGTCACATTTAGTTCCCAGGGTGTACTCTGCTTGTTGGAGGGTGCTAATAATGAGGAGCACAGTGTGACTCAGTGGGCCATAAAAGTGTTCAGATTACATGCTCATCCAATCATTTGGCTCTACTCTAGTGTGCACATAGTGATGGCCAAGTCCGTAAAATTTGTAATTACCAATTCTAATTATTACAACAAAATTATTGTTGTTACTCATTTATATCAAACTGCTAACACGCACTGACAAACTCAAATGGTCTGGTCCATTTTAGGCATGCATTTGTTGTTGTGTGATATGTCTGGATGACATAGCAGAAATTTCAAAGAAGTACCTAAGTGCTGGCCAGGCAGCATGATGTGTAAAGAACAGGATTCTAATTCACATGAACTAAGTCACACCTAATTGATTATGCCAAGCCTCTATAGAGGCCCTTCCCTCTCTTTTCATCCCACTTAAAGCACAGTGGTTCATTATAGGCTTTCCCCTACAGAAAGCTAAAAACTGTGCCATAGGCAAGACCTTAAATTGGGATACTGTAAAACTGTGGCATCCTTTGAGTAAACTCTAAAACATGTGGAGCAGAACTAGAACGAACAAGCGGAGGCTTTATTCCCATGTGGCACTCGCTCTGCAGCATCTCTGCGAGTGTAGGAACACAACTGGTATTACATGTCAGAGTTAGAGGGGGGTAGTAGTTGTGCACTTCAGTGAACGAAAGGTGAGGGCCTGCCTCCTTCACTGTGCCACACCAGCATGTAATTGTGGGCCCTAGGGCTCTTGCTGCCACCTCAACCCCTTTAGCAGCAGTATTTGGTCCCCTGTGAAGTTGATCCAAAAGTGATGCAGATCGTTTGTTCCCTGACTAAGCAATCCAAATATACTCAGTTTCTCCCCTAGTCAAGCACAAAGGAAGAAACAGGGGCTAAAGTCAGCAAAGTGAAGAGTGGGGCGGAAAGAATACAGAGGGTAGCGTGGAGAAAGACATCATGGCAGATGGGATAGGGGAAGCAACAGGACAGCGGGTGAAGCAACACAGAGGGTGAGCAGAAGCAACACAGGGTCACGGAAGGGAGGGAAACAACACAGAGGCCGTGGGGAGCAAAGCAAATTTGAGGGGAGAGAGCACTATGGACCCCAGGGGTAGGAAAAGTAAATGGGTGAGAGAGAAATGTCGAGCTTCATGGAGAAGCGCACAGGTGAAGAAGTAATGCTGAGGTGAGAAGTACATGAAGGTGAGTACATCACAGATTGGGCACGGGAGACGTGCAGGGTAAGAGAGAAAGTGCAATGTGGAGCACAGAGGGCTGAAGAGAAGCACACTAGCGAGACAGCAGGAAAACACATGCACTCTCATGGAGTACATAAACAAAAAGAGTAGCACCTGAAAAATGAGCAGTGGAAAGACACAAGCAATGCATCCATACTCCAGGAGAGGGACAAACTCAAGAGGAGAAAGGAAATCTCACACAGGCTAACAAATGGGAAGGAAACAAACAAGAGTATCAATAAAGCCAACTAATGGTAAGAAATGGGCAGGCACTAATCCCACTGAAGACAACCAATACATCTGGTAACAGACAATGCATGCACTGACTAGTAGGTGTGATCTAAAAATTACACCTCTCATAGCAGGATAGGGTCTTTGCTAGCAGGACTATATCCCTTGGAATGACCACATTTCTGACAAAAATACTACCAAAGAGTTCCTCTGCCCAACGTTGTTTGTTCTTCTTTAACAATGAAAGAGTTGATATGTTACATAATAGAAAATGCACTGTCTTGTAATCAGAAAACAAGGCATAATAAAACCCATCAAAAAGGCACCCACGATGATAGCGTGAGTGAATTACTGGACACCCAAAGTCCAGCAACTACTCCTTAGCCCTGTGAATGTTCCCATTACCACGAAGCACATGACAGGAAATTGCAATTTTCTTCTTTGGTCCATTGCCTTCAAGGTAAAAGGTTTATGTCTCCATAGATGAATAAACATTTATATCCAGACGCTCAAGCTGTGCAGGCCACCTTAGCAGACGCAAATATGCTAGCTGCTGATAAAATATTTTCAATTTGCAGAAACATAGCAAATATCTTGTAGGACAAGAGACAACCCTTCATTGAAGGAAGGGAATTTCAAAACTTTACAGAGTACATAGGTTTCCATCACTGTGTGGTGTCCCCCGTCGGCCCTCAGACAAGGAAATCCTAGGATCATGTACACTCTCAAAGAGACATGCTCAGAAAAGAGTTTTATTAAAAGCTCTGCCATACCCAGTACTTAATTTGTGCCAGTGGGTGCAGTTTGTGGACACCAGAATTCATTGTTGGGCACCAGGACGCATTTCCATCATCAGACGTTAATACTGAACAAGAAAGGGGATTGTAGAAAAAGGGAGAAAAAAGCAGGAGAATGTTAGAAAAACAGCAACAAAGGGATACATTACAGGTAAAATAAGACCTCAAAGGGTGAGATAAATAGGAAGAAAAGTGTGGTGGAAGAAAGTGTTGGAATGAAATGTGCAGATTTGGTATTGTTGGAGTGTGTCCTTTAAAACAATATTAATACAAAAAACTTGCAATATATTGTGTGATGAAGCTGCATAGAAAATGTGTTAACGTAGAAAATATTACACACGTTTGAAATGGGCCCACGGGGAGTGGCTACCATTGTATATGAAGTCTAATGAAAAGGCTTATTAATTCTGAATTTTATGCAATAATGTTTGAATTTGTATTAGTACATCATAATTAGGGTTATGTGTTAAGAGTTGCTTCATTAAACAAAAAGGGCATAAGTTTTGCGAGGGTTTGGGCCTAGCTGCCTGGCCTCATATTGAATTGTATTTTCTAATGTGTAATGTGCTGTTTTTCCTGAAGGATATGAAGCTGTACTTTTCCAAGAGCTATATGTGTGTGTAGCTGTAGTAAATTCTTTCTCATGAGAACCGACTTGCTCAAGGCGATGTTCTTGCTAGATGCAACAGTGTAATTCGTAACAGGTGCAAGGTTAACCTGTGTGTAGCTGTAGTAAATTCTTTCTCATGAGAACCAACTTGGTTAACCGTACTAGGAGAAGACAATGAAGACACTGACTGGAGCTCAAAGTGTAACATATCCTACCTGACATTCCAACCATTGAAGACGTCAACAACATGGACCAATCCGTGACATGGGAACTGTGAACTGTGGAAAATTCTAGCAAGGTGCTTACCAAATTATTGGACAGAGATAATGATGCACCAAACTTTATCCAATGAGGAATTAGGGAATAGTTAGACAGTTTTGATTTAACGGTGTGACTCAAGAAGAAGTTATCAATTTGTATCTCCATTTTCTCCATTCTCCACTCCACTCCACTCCACTTCGTCATCTTCCCGTTCCACCCAAGCCCCTTTCCCGGACACTTTCTTGCGTTAATTCTGAGTACTTTAAACCCATCCACTACCCCATTCTTGCTTGATGCTAACTTCCTCTCTATCTGAGGGAAGTAATATGGCCCTTTGGCCCTTAACTGTGCTATTTCGAGACTTTGTCCCGCCCTACCTCTGCTGATGGTGAATCGACTGATGTCCTGAGGACGAAGACTGACGCTGCTTGCTGATCTGTTAGATTGGTAACTATCAGATGGAAATTGTGATTGTCTGTTTGCCTTTTCTTTCTAGGTACCAACTGCTATTTTGATAGAGGCCTTAGTATAGATGTTTTCTAAATTCATGTTTGCTAAATGTTTTGCATGAAGCCCAACATGCTAATGCTAATTTGAGGTTAATTAAGGCATTGACTAATACTTTGCACAAATAGACAAATGACAGAGTTCTTGCTTTGTTGAACCATATACTAATGAGACTCTGCTAAGTTGATTCATAAAATGTGTCTAAATACTGAATGAATATAGACTATGTCTTGATTAAGTTGTGCTCTGATTGCTAATTAGGAGTGTGTTAGAAATGGGGTTTCTGGTTGGCTAGGGTATGTACCTCAGCCAGGCAGAACTTACCCACTCTAGTCAGGGCAAGGGAGTTACACGTCCAAGATAACCCCTGCTCACCCCCTTGGTAGCTTGGTACGAGCAGTCAGGCTTAACCCGGAGGCAATGCGTAAAGCGTCTGCACAACACACACATACATGTGACGCAATATTCCCACCACCAAGGAAACACAACACTAGATTATATAAAAATACACTGTATTGTACACAACGTAATTATTAGACCAACATCACATAACAGTACTATCCTGCTACCTTAGCAGTTGTCAGAACACGTTACACATTAATTACTCTGCAAACTAGCAGTAGTCACACATAACACACAGGTTACTCAGTATTCTGCAACATAAGCAGTAGTCAGGAAACACGTTATCACATTAGAACACTTGTCATAAGCATATCATAAAACGCCCATAGTAGGAACATTAGAAAACCTATGGCAAGTTAGGCAAACATATTAGCAAGTCATGCCCATAAAAGGAACATGTGCACACATATGTAAACACATCAAAGAACAGGTAGGCAATATAACAGAATTGCAAAGTCTGTTGAAAGAACTTTAACTCATAATCATATTGGTCCATTTTAAAAAGTACCTGTAAATGATGAAAAGGCACCTCCAGTGCCTAAAACAAAGAAGAAAGGGGCCCCCAGCGCTCCTCTGCGCAATGAGGGGGCCTCCTTGGAACCTTGGGGAAGAGGGGGGCGGCACGCACCCCCTCGGTATTGCTGTGGGGTCCCTCCTGGGGCCCGCGATCACTGGGGGCTCCCCTGGGCCTCCACCGGCCCTCCTGTGGGGGGCCCAGGTCACCCAATGGTCAAAGAGGGGAGGGGGGCGCCTCGCACCCCCTCCTTGTACAAAGGCGGGCCCCTCCGGGGGTCCCGCTACCGTCGGGGGTCTCCCGGGGCCTCCGTGGCCCTTTCTTGGAGGGAGACCCGTAAATTCGTGACTCCTGGCCCGCGAGGGGGCCAACCAGAGAGCCAGGGGCCAGGGCGAGCCTCCGGTGAGGCTGCGCCCGGCCCTGGCAGAGCAGGCGAGTCCTCCGGGACTCCTGCTAGTGAGGGAGAGGCGCAGCCTCTCCCTCGGATGACGTTGCGGCCCGGGATGGGCCTCTTGGTGCCCCGGGGGCACCCTGAGAAGGGCGCGTCCCCCGGGAGCACGCTAGGAGCGTGCCAGCTCCGATTTCCTAACAAAGTGATCCTTCCTGTGCCCCGGGGGCACAGAGCTGAGCGCGCTCCTCGCGCTCAGAGACAACCAACGAACCCGGCTGCGGCGGTGAACTTGGCAGCAGGGAAGCGCTCTTCAAGGCGCTAGGGCACAGTTTATGAGCCCGGGTTGCGGCGGTGATCCACTTTAGTAGAAACGCGCTCCAGGAAGCGCGAAGGCATAATTTAAAGCCCGGGCTGCGGCGGTGATTTCTTTTCATCAAAGAAAAGCGCTTTCAAAGCGCGAGGGCACATCGGCAGCCCCAGCAACACCAAGAATGCCTTTTTTCTCTTCAAGCATCCTGGGCAAAGATGTAGAAGATCGTTGCAGGGGTCAGGGGCCACAGCACCCTGCCCCTGGGAACAACTACACAAGAAGGAGCACAGGGCTGGTGGGTCGAGCCACAGGCCAGCACAAGGGGTGCAGATGGTGGCAGTTCCTCCTAGTGACCAGGCAGGTCACAGGTCAGCACAGCAGCAGCAGTCCATGGCGGTTTCCTGGTGAGTCCCTTCATCAGCGTTCTGTGTCCAGCTTCAAGTTCCAAGAGTGTTCAAATTGTGGGGAAAATTCCCCTGTACTTATAGTCCTTTTTTTACAGTGTTTTACAATGACAGGGAGAGGAGGTTCCAGCCAGTTACAACTGGTTCTGGGAGTGCCCCCTCTCTCCTTTCAGCACAGGCTCCAAACATCAGTGGGGGGTTAACGACCCTATTGTGTGAGGCCAGGGCACAGCCTTTACAAATGTAGGTGTGCCCCGCCTCTCCCTTCTCTCAGCCCAGGGAGACTATTCAGTATGTAGATGCACCTCAGTGACACCTCCACCCTCCCTGTGTACAGGCTGTCTGAAAAGTATGCACAAAGCCCCAACTGTCACTCTGCCCAGACGTGGATTGGAGTCAAGCTGCAAAACACCAGAATTATAAGCACAGATAAATGCGCACTTTCTAGAAGTGGCATTTCTGTGATAGTAATAAAAAATACACCCACACCAGTAAGCAGTATTTATTATCACCATCACAACCATACCAAACACGCCTTCGGTACCCCTCATAAATCAGACAATACCCCTTACACATAAGGCAGGGCATTTCTAATGCAATCCTATGAGAAGGCAGCACTCACAGCAGTGAGACACCAAGTTAGGCTGTTTGTCACTACTAGGACAGGCCATGCAATATGGCACATGTCCTGCCTTTCTACATACATGGCACCCTGCCCATAGGGCTAGCTAGGGCGTACTTTAGGGGTGACTTACATGTAGTAAAAGGGGAGTTCTGGGCCTGGCAAGTAAATTTAGATGCCAGGTCCCTGTGGCAGAAAACTGCGCACACAGGCCCTGCGCTAGCAGGCCTGAGACAGGTCTGAAAGTCTACTTCAGTGGGTGGCGCAAGCAGCGCTGCAGGCCCACTAGTAGTATTTAATTTACAGGCCCTGGGTATAGAGATACCACTGTACAAGGGACTTATAGGTAAATTAAATATGCCAATTAGGTATAAGCCAATCATACCAACTTTAGATGGGAGAGCACCTGCACTTTAGCACTGGTCAGCAGTGATAAAGTGCTCAGAGTCCTAGAGCCAACAGCGAGAGGTCAGAAAAAACAGGAGGAAGGAGGCAAAAAGACTAGGGATGACCATGCGTATGGCCAAAAGTCCAACACAACCCCCTACCAGCCAAAATCCAGGGGAGAACAATCAATACCTTGATGTACTTTCCTGATTGGGGCGATAGAACAAGGACCCAGGCCCACAACAGCAGGGGCATGTTCCAGTTCTACGCCTTCCTGTCTCCACTGGGATCTCTCTGTCAATGCGTCCCAGGCAGCCTAGACCAACCCACAGGGATTCTCCAGCTGCCAATGGCCAGAACCAGGCCCCAGGCCATCTAGGAGCCTCTGGTCTCTGAAACCATAATGAGTGGGGGGCGGTAGCCCCAGGTGCAAAGCAACCTGTCTCCACTCCATTTCCGATCAGTTCAGGGGCTCTACCCTGCCACTGATCCATCAACCTAGGGTCCGCACCCATAGGTTCTACAGGGGCTAGAGGCGAGGCTCTCCTCCCTCTACCCCTCCTTCTAGGATCCCGCCCTCCTCTCCTAGGAGGGGTATCACCAGAATCCACACTTGCCAGGGTGCTGGGTACAGCAGCCCTGCACAACTTTCTCGCCAGCCCAGGATCACTACCTGGCGACTGACCACCCAACCTAGGGACGACACCCTTGGGTTGCACCGGGGTCCGGGGCGGGCTTCCCCCTCCCTGAACCCCACTTCCAGAGTCCTGCGTCTCCCCACCTCGGGAGAAGCCACCAGAAGTTTCACACGGGGGGGTGAGCACACTAACCGCCCCCCCAACCAGATCAGAGTTTACCCCCTGAACCTGTCTATCTAGTCCAGGGACGACACCCTTAGACTGGACCATTGCCCAGCGAACCAGGACTTCCTTGGGAGCACACCTACCCCCTACCAGATCAGAACTTACCCCCTGAATCTGGCAATCCAACCCAGAGTCACTACCCTGCGGTTGAACCACTGCCTGGCGCACCAGGACTTCCTTGGGAGCACACGTACTCCCCATCAGGTCAGAGTTTACCCCCTGAACCTGATCATCCAACCCAGAGTCACCATCCTGCGGTTGAATCATTGCCTGGCGCACCAGGACTTCCTGGGGGGCACACCTACCCCCCACCAGGGAAACACTTTCCCCAAGGGCCACACAAGAGTCTGTCTGGCGCAGGTCTCCTGACCTCTGCCCATCGGACAGAGTCTGGATTCCCCCCAGCCCAGAAATGGTCTCACCAAGGTCATTCCTGGGGGGCTCTGCTCTCAGAGCTGACCCCTGACCCTCCAGGTTCTCCACTGGGGCCCGCAGCCCCCTCTCAACCCTATGCCTGGATTTCCGCCTCCTCCGCTTTAGAGCGAGACTACCAGACACCAGGACCGGCGGAACGCTGTCACCAGCCACCCGCCTAAGTCCTAATGACAAAATGGGATCCTTCTGAACAGCTGGCCCTACGGCACAGGTTAGGCTCACCTCCTGGCGTTCACTCATGGAACCTTCAGGGGCCTGGGACGGTATCTTGGGCACCTTGGGCCTCAGCCCAGCCCCATTCCCTCTCCTCAGAGACGGGACATGGGGTCCCTCACCCATCCCAGTCCACTGGGACCTACCTGGGACACTCCATTCCTTTCCCACCACACCTTGTAGGGAAACACCTAGACCACTCTCATTAGGAACACCCCCTACTGCCACACCAGACCCTCTGGTACGCAACCAGAAGTCTGCCTCCTTTGCGAGCTCCCTGGGGTCAGAGAGCTCACACTCTGACAAGTGTTGGCGTAACTCTGAAAAACAACAACGAAACAGGTGCTCTCTCAGAATCAGATTAAACAGCCCTTCAAAATTGTTTACTGTGCTACCCTTCACCCATCCATCTAGTGCAATGCAGCAATCCTCCACAAACTCCTCCCAAGACTGGTGGGACAGTTTCTTACCACCCCTAAACCTTTTTCTGTATTCCTCAGGGGAAAAACCATACTTCATAATCAGTGCGTTCTTCACAGCGGAGTACCCCTCCCTGTCACTCTCTTCTAGAGTCAGTAGGGCATCCCTCCCCTCCTCAGGAATAAAACTCCCTAGGCCAGTTCCCCAATCCTTCTCAGGGATCCTGCGCTCTACCAGAGCCTTCTCATATTCCTTTAACCACTGACGTATGTCACCCCCCTCTTGGAACCTAGGTACCAGATCTATGGGTATGTGAGGAACATCTTTGCTACAGCACTGTACATTGCTGCCACCACTGGACTCCACCTGCAGCGCTGGTGAGTCCAGAACCTTCAGACTGCGCTCTAGAGCGAGTCTTTCTCTGGCAAAGGCCCTCTCTGCCATTCTCTCCTGTACTAAGGCCTTCTCTACCTCAGCCCTTCTCTCCTCAACAGCTAGGCGCGCTAACTGCAACTTCAGGTCCCTCTCTTCCCGCCTATCTCTTAGCTCATCAGGCGTCAAGGAATGAGAGGTAGCCCTGCTTCTTACACTGGGCCCAGCAAGGGACTCCCTATCACTGGGGCCTTCCCTGTCAACTGGCGTCCCCAACCGGTCATTCTCACCCTCCTGATCAGTCTCTCTACCACTCTCTAGGGATGAAGTCTGGGAGCCCTCCCATTGGGAACCCTCGCTACACTCAGGATCCTCTGGGTACCCCCTAAGCACACTCCCTCCCTGGGTAAATGTCACAAACCTTTCAAAGAAATTCAGAGATCTCCTGAGGTCCCCTTCTACAGGCAGCCCTCTCTCTCTACAGAACCCCTCTAATTCCTCCTGCGTGTAAAACGGCAGGTCCTCTAAATCAAAGGTAAGCCCCATCTTGAAAAGGTACAAATAACTCAACTGTGACAACCACAATACTCAAGCGTGAGAACTGAAAACAGGAAAAATGACCAAAGAGAGAAAGTTAAGAGAAGCCAAACATGTGATGGTCTAAACGCAATCCTTGTAGTGAAATAATGAGTCACAATGGTATTGTGCAAGCGCAAGTCCTATCCTCACCGCTGACTTCCAAGAGACTGGAGATGGGGTTTCTGGTTGGCTAGGGTATGTACCTCAGCCAGGCAGAACTTACCCACTCTAGTCAGGGCAAGGGAGTTACACGTCCAAGATAACCCCTGCTCACCCCCTTGGTAGCTTGGTACGAGCAGTCAGGCTTAACCCGGAGGCAATGCGTAAAGCGTCTGCACAACACACACATACATGTGACGCAATATTCCCACCACCAAGGAAACACAACACTAGATTATATAAAAATACACTGTATTGTACACAACGTAATTATTAGACCAACATCACATAACAGTACTATCCTGCTACCTTAGCAGTTGTCAGAACACGTTACACATTAATTACTCTGCAAACTAGCAGTAGTCACACATAACACACAGGTTACTCAGTATTCTGCAACATAAGCAGTAGTCAGGAAACACGTTATCACATTAGAACACTTGTCATAAGCATATCATAAAACGCCCATAGTAGGAACATTAGAAAACCTATGGCAAGTTAGGCAAACATATTAGCAAGTCATGCCCATAAAAGGAACATGTGCACACATATGTAAACACATCAAAGAACAGGTAGGCAATATAACAGAATTGCAAAGTCTGTTGAAAGAACTTTAACTCATAATCATATTGGTCCATTTTAAAAAGTACCTGTAAATGATGAAAAGGCACCTCCAGTGCCTAAAACAAAGAAGAAAGGGGCCCCCAGCGCTCCTCTGCGCAATGAGGGGGCCTCCTTGGAACCTTGGGGAAGAGGGGGGCGGCACGCACCCCCTCGGTATTGCTGTGGGGTCACTCCTGGGGCCCGCGATCACTGGGGGCTCCCCTGGGCCTCCACCGGCCCTCCTGTGGGGGGCCCAGGTCACCCAATGGTCAAAGAGGGGAGGGGGGCGCCTCGCACCCCCTCCTTGTACAAAGGCGGGCCCCTCCGGGGGTCCCGCTACCGTCGGGGGTCTCCCGGGGCCTCCGTGGCCCTTTCTTGGAGGGAGACCCCTAAATTCGTGACTCCTGGCCCGCGAGGGGGCCAACCAGAGAGCCAGGGGCCAGGGCGAGCCTCCGGTGAGGCTGCGCCCGGCCCTGGCAGAGCAGGCGAGTCCTCCGGGACTCCTGCTAGTGAGGGAGAGGTGCAGCCTCTCCCTCGGATGACGTTGCGGCCCGGGATGGGCCTCTTGGTGCCCCGGGGGCGCCCTGAGAAGGGCGCGTCCCCCGGGAGCACGCTAGGAGCGTGCCAGCTCCGATTTCCTAACAAAGTGATCCTTCCTGTGCCCCGGGGGCACAGAGCTGAGCGCGCTCCTCGCGCTCAGAGACAACCAACGAACCCGGCTGCGGCGGTGAACTTGGCAGCAGGGAAGCGCTCTTCAAGGCGCTAGGGCACAGTTTATGAGCCCGGGTTGCGGCGGTGATCCACTTTAGTAGAAACGCGCTCCAGGAAGCGCGAAGGCATAATTTAAAGCCCGGGCTGCGGCGGTGATTTCTTTTCATCAAAGAAAAGCGCTTTCAAAGCGCGAGGGCACATCGGCAGCCCCAGCAACACCAAGAATGCCTTTTTTCTCTTCAAGCATCCTGGGCAAAGATGTAGAAGATCGTTGCAGGGGTCAGGGGCCACAGCACCCTGCCCCTGGGAACAACTACACAAGAAGGAGCACAGGGCTGGTGGGTCGAGCCACAGGCCAGCACAAGGGGTGCAGATGGTGGCAGTTCCTCCTAGTGACCAGGCAGGTCACAGGTCAGCACAGCAGCAGCAGTCCATGGCGGTTTCCTGGTGAGTCCCTTCATCAGCGTTCTGTGTCCAGCTTCAAGTTCCAAGAGTGTTCAAATTGTGGGGAAAATTCCCCTGTACTTATAGTCCTTTTTTTACAGTGTTTTACAATGACAGGGAGAGGAGGTTCCAGCCAGTTACAACTGGTTCTGGGAGTGCCCCCTCTCTCCTTTCAGCACAGGCTCCAAACATCAGTGGGGGGTTAACGACCCTATTGTGTGAGGCCAGGGCACAGCCTTTACAAATGTAGGTGTGCCCCGCCTCTCCCTTCTCTCAGCCCAGGGAGACTATTCAGTATGTAGATGCACCTCAGTGACACCTCCACCCTCCCTGTGTACAGGCTGCCTGAAAAGTATGCACAAAGCCCCAACTGTCACTCTGCCCAGACGTGGATTGGAGTCAAGCTGCAAAACACCAGAATTATAAGCACAGATAAATGCGCACTTTCTAGAAGTGGCATTTCTGTGATAGTAATAAAAAATACACCCACACCAGTAAGCAGTATTTATTATCACCATCACAACCATACCAAACACGCCTACGCTACCCCTCATAAATCAGACAATACCCCTTACACATAAGGCAGGGCATTTCTAATGCAATCCTATGAGAAGGCAGCACTCACAGCAGTGAGACACCAAGTTAGGCTGTTTGTCACTACTAGGACAGGCCATGCAATATGGCACATGTCCTGCCTTTCTACATACATGGCACCCTGCCCATAGGGCTAGCTAGGGCGTACTTTAGGGGTGACTTACATGTAGTAAAAGGGGAGTTCTGGGCCTGGCAAGTAAATTTAGATGCCAGGTCCCTGTGGCAGAAAACTGCGCACACAGGCCCTGCGCTAGCAGGCCTGAGACAGGTCTGAAAGTCTACTTCAGTGGGTGGCGCAAGCAGCGCTGCAGGCCCACTAGTAGTATTTAATTTACAGGCCCTGGGTATAGAGATACCACTGTACAAGGGACTTATAGGTAAATTAAATATGCCAATTAGGTATAAGCCAATCATACCAACTTTAGATGGGAGAGCACCTGCACTTTAGCACTGGTCAGCAGTGATAAAGTGCTCAGAGTCCTAGAGCCAACAGCGAGAGGTCAGAAAAAACAGGAGGAAGGAGGCAAAAAGACTAGGGATGACCATGCGTATGGCCAAAAGTCCAACAGAGTGCTTCTGATATGGTTTATTGATATTGAAGCTAACAGACATGACATTAGAGTGTAACTTATAGGGAAATAAATACCTTAACACTTAACTAAATTGATGTGGTTATTCATGGCTGAATTGATTGTCTTTATTGGCTGTTCATTGATTTTTGGTTGGAGATGCCAAGAAATTATCTCGTACTGGGAAGTTCCCAAACGTGGTTCAAAGGTTTGTCGACCTAAACGCGTCTCCTTGTAAGTTTACTTATGAAGGCTCTGACGTGCTAACAGTATACAAAAACCCTAGCGTTCAATAGCACCACCAGTGGGCTGCTAAAAAAAACATTAAACCCCTGGTTTTTTTCGGTTTCGCCTGCACGCGCCAACTTATGTGCTGTGTTTGCAAAATCTCTTGTAAATAAAACACCAAAAATCGGACTTTGAGTCCACCCATCACTTACAAATACTTACCATTGAGTAGGCCCAATATCACTCTCTTTTCCTTCCTTCTTATTGGCCAGCTTGTCATCTGGTTTCACTTTGCTTTGCTTTACTTTGCTTGTCTTCCTGCTTTGCTTTTGTTTCCATGCCGTGGAGATGAGTGTCGCCGAAGTACAGCTTCCGGTCACTCAGAATTGGCTGGTGACCAGTGCCCTTCCCCTGGTGACGCAGTCTTAAGGTACTATGTTGTTGTTTTTTATTATCTACCACGCCGTATGAATGCATGATGAGTACATACTCCTTAAAGGAGGCTTTTACTTCGTCATGATTATGTTTGCTTTGCCCTCCCTTAAGAGCAGTAGAATCCAGCTTCCCAGAGAGCCTTTCAGCATGCTGTCTGTTTTCTTTGCTTTGCTTCCCCACCTGTACTCCCACAAACCACTTAGATCAGTGCCTCTGCTAGTCGCTTCAAGGATAGTGAGTGGGATGTGCCGGGTTGCCTTACCTGCTCTGGTGGAAGTGGTTTCTCTCCTTGGCTATGAGTATAGGGTGGGAACTGGACACACTAACCGTAGTAAATACTTAAATGCATAGAATTCACAACAGTTATGGTGTAGTAGGTCTGTGCCTTTGCCCTCAGAATTTTTTGCACGATTTTGCCTACATTTAGATGGACAGCAGCTTTATTTATAATTTGTGTCAAGTTCTTTTTTTCATGTGTCAAGTTTGCAGAACAAATACACTTTTTTGGCACTTCCAAGCGATATGAGCCAGAGAGAGCCTAGAATCTCAGCCCACCTCCTTTGCTATTCTTCCTGCTACTTTTCTGACACCAAGCACAGCTACTACTCTATGGAAGCAAACAGTGCAATTACAGCCAGCAGATCTTGACAAGGAAAACTGTGCATTCCCACACTCAGAACACTACACTCTATGTCAAAACCACATGCTCTCTCACTACCAGAGCCAACAGCTGCATCCGCCGGCAATTCTGGAACATGCGGTCTTTTCTTCCTGAGCACTTTGAAAGGTATTAGCAAAGCCGGTAGGTTTTGCCTTTGTTTTTTTCATTTGCATTCTATCTTACTATCTAACTAGTTTCTAAATATTAGAAAAATGTTATAACAATGTTTGTTTTAAATTTGATAAACCGTTAATAGTTGTTTATGTTGTGATGTATGTTGAATTAATAAAAAATAAAATAAACAACTGTAAAGGGTTTATCAAAATTGACAAACATTATTACAACAGTTTTCTAATATTTAAAATCCAGTTAGATAGTAAGACACACACACACACACACACACACAAACAAAAGCACACACACATACATATTATTTTCACAAAGCTTATTTTCCTCATTCTCCATTTACTGAAAGCAAGAGGCACCACACAGTATGCTGTAAGGATTTATCCATGTATTTGATTAATAATTATAAAGTGCAAAAACTAATGGTTGACGCGTTTCAGCTGATCTGCCCTCAAAAGAATTGTATGGATAGAATAATATATAAACAAACATATAGGTAGCTAGATAGATAGATAGATAGATAGATAGATAGATAGATAGATAGATAGATAGATAGATAGATAAATAGATAGATAGATAGATAGATAGAGAGATAGATAGATAAGTGTGGAGAAGTGGAGAAGTGTGGCTCAATGGTTAGAGCGGCAGACCCTGATGCAGAAATCTGGCCTGGGGCCAGGGTCAATTCCTGCCTCGGTGGGTCTTGGGCTCAGTTTCCTTGGACCTGATAATTCTCGCATCGGTGCCTAATCTAATTCATGGGTCCCACTCTGGGCAATAGCTTGCTTAATCTCCACAACGTCCCCAACAGCGCTGGGATGCCTGGCTTCACCTTGGAGGTTGCCCAGGAGTAGGCACCTCACAGGGAAAAGCCAGGAGGGTTCCACAGCGGTATGCGTACTGCGCCTTGAGACCCTAACGGGTGAGTAGTGCGCTATACAAGTACGAAGTTTTTAGATTGATTGATTCCTGGTCAAAGGAGAAGGGACCTCTCATGCACACTATGCTTTAAAAGATGATATGTTTATGAAGAAGCAAAGTACTAATGAAAATTATTCTCACTTTGCCCTCCATGTTTTCATCATAATGTAATCCATGTATCTATGATCACAGGAGGCACAAGGAGAAAGATCACTCACATCAAGTCATCATTCTTCAAGACTTCCACTGGATGTCCCTTTCAACTGTACAATGACAACACTTAATGCAAAGAACACCAAATAGAACACCTTCCATCCCTGACTTAATGCCAGAAGCGCTCCACTCCAATCACTTGAAACACAAGAACCCAGGTCCCGTGCTAAAATATTCAGCACACTTGAATGTTTGATCACCATTATGATCAGTGAAGATATACTTTTACCAAAACACAATCAAATACAATATCAACAGATCACTTTGACTCTGGTGAGCAAGACTCCCAGAAATGTAAAAGATACTCATATTGTAAATGCACTTAGGAAAAGTGCTATATAAATGCACTTAAAACACTAAGAGGCATGGAAGTAGTTGATCACAGCAAATGCATAAACACAATGCATAGCTATGTAAGATCTGTAAAAAAGTGTGCACCAGTGTATGTTATGGTAGCATGCTCTGTGACCATGGAAAGATGACACTGGAAGACAAAATCATGTTTACAAGAAGTAGAGGGGGGATTACTTGTTAAAGAATTACTGTTCAGACTATTTATTACTTATGATGCATGTCTGCATTACAGGCCTGCAAGTTCACACAAGAGTTCAATGCACTTTGACAGAGTTATGAGAAATTCATGCAGAGCAGCAACTAAAGTTACTGCACAGCTTTGTGTGAAAGGGAGAGAGCACATCAGCAACATGGACCATGTTATGTATTGTTCCTAGGTAGTGCCAAGAGCATGTGCACCCTTTTTGTACTCACCTGGGGCAGAATAGTACTATAGAAGGAGCCACAGATGGTTGTGCTGGGGGCACATGTAGTGGCAGTGCTATCATGGGACATCCCCTTATTTGCAATGGGGAGTGTCCACATGCAAACAAGGGAATCACTGTCAGTACGCCTTCAGAAGGCAGCCCTCTGAAAGGGGGAGTGAGGGTTCCATAGATCACCCAGACACCTTCATTCAGGTGGATGCAGACACTCACTGCACCTGCCTGCAGGGGAATCTTTCTCCCTCATTAAAGTGCAAGCAACATTTGGAGGTAGATGGAGGTGGCAAACAGGAGTGATGGTGAGATGGCGGAAGAGATCACTGAGAACATGCAACCTTTAATGTGATCCACTGATCTTCAGTGTATGCCAGTGGGATACGTAATATGGTTGGTTTCAGGACTGCATTGAACCAATACTTTACTTCTTTGTGATGCTAACGCTTGTTTGAAGCCAAAACAACAACAAATGGCATTGCCATTCTTTTGCCTTATATTTCCATGATTATTAAAAATTGCTTCATGTAGTTAATCAGTTCTGTACATAAACACATCCTCAGCTCGATGATCTTCCAAGATATTGAGAATGACTAGCTTGGAAAAAATACATACACATATACTAATATGGCACATATATAGTTTACAAGGAGGACTCATTCTGAAGGCCATCTAGATTCTGCTGCACAGGGATTACAGATTATGATATGGCCAAACCAAACCCTAGGGAAATTGACAACTCCTTGGGCGATATTGTTGGAACATTTTACCTTAGCCCTCACAGTGAGAGACAAAGGCCCTCATTCTGACCTTGGCGGGCGGCGGAGGCCGCCCGCCAAAGTCCCGCCGTCAGGTTACCGTTCCGCGGTCGAAAGACCGCGGCGGTAATTCTGACTTTCCCGCTGGGCTGGCGGGCGGTCTCCTTCAGACCGCCAGCCAGCCCAGCGGGAAAGAGGCTTCCACGATGAAGCCGGCTCGGAATCGAGCCGGCGGAGTGGAAGCTGTGCGACGGGTGCAGTTGCACCCGTCGCGTATTTCACTGTCTGCGCAGCAGACAGTGAAATACATGTAGGGGCCCTCTTACGGGGGCCCCTGCAATGCCCATGCCAGTGGCATGGGCACTGCAGGGGCCCCCAGGGGCCCCGCGACCCCCCCTACCGCCATCCGGATCTCGGCGGTCCGACCGCCGGGATCTGGATGGCGGTAGGGGGGGTCAGAATCCCCGCGGCGGTGCAGCAAGCTGCGCCGCCGCGGAGGATTCAATGGGGCCGCGGTACACTGGCGGGACCCCGCCAGTGGTGCCGGTCCGACCGCGGCTTTACCGCCGCGGTCGGAATCCCCATTGAAGCACCGCCGGCTTGTCGGCGGTGCTCCCGCGGTCCTCCGCCCTGGCGGTCAAAGACCGCCAGGGTCAGAATGAGGGCCAAAGTCTTCTGAGATGGACACTGTGGAGTTTGAGGAGTGTTATGTTAGTTAATTCTTTGTAGGCAAGGTTCACAAAGAGAGAACATGGAATACGCATTTAAACACACAAAAGGTGATAGGAGGGTACTTGCAATAAGTCGAACACTTGTAGTTGCTCATGGTAGCATCCAAACCCATTATTCCTTTGCTCACTGTGGCTCTTCAGTTTGGACCCAGCCATATGCAAATCAGTTTTCACCCTTTGTGTGTTTGATGTAATGCAGTAGGTGGCCAAGTGTATGCCCATACATGGGTGCCATGCTCACTTTGTCAATGGAAACAAGATACAACTGACTGAAGAGCCCCAATCAAGAAAAACTGATCTTGGGTTGCTTGTGTTTTATTTTAGAGCTGACCTGGATTGTAAGTTTGGGCTGGACTGTTCCTATGGGAGCAGGGTGAAGTAAAGCTTACTGTAATTCTTTCACTTAACATAACTTTACATTATCCCCAAACATTTTCCAGGCTCAAACCAAAATTACAAAACTAACCTGTTTCCTTTCTCTTACCACTAACCTAACCCTTGAGCTATTGTAAATAATATTGTCAACAACAGTCCTGACTTTTTTGTCTTCTATGTTTCATAGTTCTGTTTTTCCCCTTGAAATTATTGTCACACTAGATTTTTCAGCTCTTTTAATGACATGCCACCGCTAGCAGTGAAGGGAGAAGAAATGTCATAAAGGGTAAAATAGATTAGTAGAGCAAATGAACATGAGTAAGGTGGGCATAAAAGGTCATTCATTCCTATTTTAGATAGATTGAACATGAAGTTAGTGTAAAGCCATCCATCACCTGATAGCACTGAGACAATTGGAGATATGGGTGGGGAGGTTCGGTACGAAGGAGAAGAGATTTGGGGTTTGAGTGGAGGTTATAGGAGAAGCCAAAGTCAGAGATAATGCCACCAAGGAGCAAATTAGAGCCCTAATACTGAGCCTTAAGGTCGTTCACTGGGAGAAGTGTGGTTGAGGACTAGGCCGATCTTTATGAGACGGAGAAGAACTGATTGAATATGTAGAATGAGAAGCATTTGAGTGTGGTTCCAGCAAAGCAGAGATAGGGCAGAGTGCTCAGGAAGATGGAATAGTCAACTATATCAAAGGCAGCATTTCATGACGATAAGCATAGCTGATTGGTGGCTGTGGCAGTATATGGTAATATAGTTAGAAACAGTAAAGAGGGCAGACTTTTTTATTATATTTCATAAATGCAAAGGGCAGCACAAAAACAATTCGACATAGTTATTACAGCAAGGTACTTCAGACTTTTTACAGATTACAGACTCAGATTCTCAATCAGCAAGGTGCAAAATTACAA